>NC_048264.2:10610000-11860000 GCF_005286985.2 Setaria viridis
CGGAAGGTTCCGGCGAGGTATATATAACGATTTTTGTATTGTTTCACGCCACCGTTACTACTACGTACTAATTAACGAATCTTGAACTGTTAGCCCTCCGGATCGACACAAGGGAAGAAGACCCGAGGTCGTACAAAGGTGATGGAAGGGAGGCTTGTCATCACGGAAGTGACAGAAGAGGGCAGGCCGGTTGCTCCCGAGAAAGTAGCAAAGAAGTACGTGAGTCAGATCGGGGCAATCGTCCGGGACAACGTGCCTATCAACATCAGAGAATGGAAGGGCAAAAGCACTAATCCGTACATCCTCCCGGAGACAGAAAAGAATATGCTGTGGGAAGACGTGAAGAGACATTTCACATTCCCCAAAGGATATAGTGAGAAGGATGTCAAAGCGCGGACGCTTAAGAAGATGGCTACACAATTTCAGACATTCAAGAAGATGGGATACCCACTACATTAAGAAGGGCCAAACTCCAGACTTCAACACGTGGCCAAAGTTGAGCGACCACTGGGATGCATTTGTTGAATATAAGAGGAGTGAAGACGGTGTGAAAAAGATCACGACCAACACAACAAATGCTAGTCAGAAGGGCTACCACCATCATCTGGGGCGAGGTGGGTATGGCTCAGCAATTCCCAAGTGGAGGAAGATGGAACAAGATCTGATCGAACGGGGAATCGTACCTGCAACTATTGAATGGCCCGAACGATCAAAAAATTGGTACTACACTCATGGAGGCTCCCTAAGCCAAGAGGATGGGATGTTGATTTTTAATGACACAATACGTGAGAAGGCCGAACATCTTGTGAAGAACATTGAAGATTCTAAAGCTGGGAGGTTGAAGGTGGACCGAGAAAATGATGAGCTCACATTGGCCCTCGGTAATCCGGAGCACCCAGGACGTTGCCGAGGGTTCGGGGTGGTTCCGTGGAAGTTTGCTTTCCTAGGCGACAGCGCCTCGTACAGAAACCGGAAGCGAAGAAAGGAATAGATCGAGGAGAGCTGGCGGCAGATGCTAGAATCTAAAGTGCAGGCACAAGAACAAAGAATGATGGATGAAATCAATCGGCGGGTGGCCCACGCAGTTGCGGAGTTGGCCCAATCTGGAGCATTGCCGATTCCTAACACCGCCAGCCCTTCTCAACACCTCTTGAGCAGTTGTGCTTCTACAGGGGTCCCCGATGCGCAGACGCCCAGGTTACCCGTGGAGGAGCAACAGTTCCCCGTGGATGCCATCACACAATGGACCTCATGTGAGCTGCATGCACCGGTCGGCAACCTCACTATTAAGGTATACTTATACATAATATTTATGCAATCTTGTCAATTGATCCAGGCCTCGAGATCGGAGTTCAACTTGTTTACTTCTACTATATGTACAGGTAGCGTACGGGAGTGCGTTAGCAACCCTGGCGGGGCAGAGCAGTCATGGCATGGAAATTCCACCAGGCTACGCCAGCGTCTGCGTAGAGCAAATAGTTGATAGGCAGTATGAAGGTCTAGAGCTCGACCTCCCGGGAGGAGACAGGGAAAAGACATTGGCAGATGCGCTTCATGGGATCATTCTATGGCGAAAACACTACATCATTATTCCCGGCACGGAGCCATCTCCTCAGAGCTCAAGACCGCTCCCCGTAGATCCCCAGTAGCGACCTTCTCCTCATACCTCGAGACCGTCATCTCCTGCTCCAGGACCATCCCTTCCATCTATATCAAGGTCTCCATCTCCACCACATCCTGGTGCTGGGAGCGACGACGACAATAACAATACCCGTCCCCGATCACCGTCGCTGGCACCAAGAGCGGCCCCCTTGAAGGAACCTGCACCACCACTAAAGAAGTCACGAGCACCGCCTCCCAAGCAAAGACAGAGAAAGAAGAAAATAAAGGAGCCTGAAGTGACTCGTAAGGAACGCTGGGAGGCAATGTCTCATGCGGAACAGTGGGCAGAAATCCAACGAGAGGCCAGTGAGTGGTTCAAGAAACAAGCCGAAGAAAAAAAAGCAAGGGAGATGGAGCCACCACCAGTAAGTCGGCGAGATTTAAACTTTTTTATCAGGATGGAAGAAGGAGCCAAGAAAAGGATACCACTCTTGTCAAACTATGAACGGGCTTTAGTAAAGGCTGATGAAAAGGATAAAAGGAAAGGAAAGTCATCTTCCAGCGGTCCTGTCCCCGACCTCAGCCATTTATCAAAAAAAGATGCTCAACGGGTAAAAGCAATGCCCTTGGATCAACAAGCAAATGTATTGAAGTTCATGGAAGAAACAGGTCTGGGACTTGATGAATGCATAGGGCAAGTTGAGACGCCAACTGCACCGCCCCCTGAGCCGAGATGGCCTTATGAGCTAGGCAAACCTCTAGTAAAGCCTTCATTGGTACGGAAGCTATCAACAAAGATGTACGCATTCCATCAATGGTACATGATGGCATCCGCCGACTCAAGGGAGATGATCGGCATGAAGGTAAAACCGATAGATTTTCACGGTGAAGGGGAGAAAGTGCTGTGGCTAGACTTCAATGATATATACGAAGTGTACCATCATGATGCCCTGGACGTCTCTCTGATCAGCGCTTGGGTTCTGTAAGTGTCCGTTTATCTCTACATGTAAATTTTGGCGTGCGTCACCGTACTAACTTCGTCTTCCATTTCATGTAGGATGCTAATTCAGACATGCCGCCGAGAGGCGTACCTACATGTAGGCTTCATGGATCCATCTGTAGTTAACCAACAACAGATACAATTAGCGCTGGAAAAAACCTTTGCGGAAGTATACAATTTCCTAGACAAACAAACATTCAAAGATTTCATACTACTTCCATACAACTTCAAGTAAGTGTGTGTATACCGTCTACTTTCGATGTCTTTTTCCTTTATCTCTACATGTTAGTTAGCTCTAATATGCATGAACATTTTATGCACGCAACTTCCACTGGATCCTTATTATAATTGAGCCTGAAAGAAGCCACGTCACTGTCTTCGATTCGTTAAGGAAAGATCCGGTGGAGTACCAAGAAGTGCAAGACATGCTAGGCTTGTAATAATTCTGGACCTTTATCTCTATGCAAAAGTTTATTTCCTAAATTTTATCCCTGTTACACTATATCATTCATTATTCTAATCCGCAGCGCATGGAAACAATTCATAAGGACACACAAAGGTCCATTCAAAGAAAAACTTACATGGAACACAGACTTCCCGGTACGTATGAAGTCTGCACATTTATTACATTGTATAACACGAATATTTCATAACTTATTTTTTTTCCGCACTGAAGTGCTTAAGATAGGAACCCGGGAATAATCTATGTGGCTACTACATCTGTGAGCACATGCACAGTTTTATGGGACCCAAGGGACCGAAGATGACGCCGCACAACTTTAAAGTACGTAAAATAAAACTATTACTAGTTAATTATTTTCTAGCTCCTTATATGTATTTGTTCGTGTAATATTCACAAATTTCCAAATTATAGATGTTAAATATTCAACAAGGACTCTTGAAGGAAGAAAGAGTAGCGGCAATATGTGAAGGTCTTATTGGATTCATAATGGACGAGGTGGTAAATCCAAAAGGAGAATTTTATTACGATGGACGACAATTAGACACTCCGATCAGCAACACCACGACGGGAAGATTGTAGACAGATACTTTGATTTATTTATAATACGCGCTAATTATGATCGATTTGTACTAAGCTAGTTGAATTGTGTATATGAACTGTGTATAAGGATTGTGTATATATATAGTAATTATATAATTAAAAATCCCATTCGTTTAAATACTAGTTGATTTCGTTCTAAAAAAATCTCAACTACTAAAGGTTAACAAATTAAAAGGGCCGTGGTACTACGTATACGTGATGCATGCATGAAAAATTCAGGCGCCACAGTGCCATGCAGGCGCCATTTAGTCCCGGTTGGAATCCAGCCGGGACTAAAGGGGTCCCCCTTTAGTCCCGGTTGGTGGGCGCGGGACAGGCCCTTTAGTCCCGGTTGGTGACACCAACCGGGACTAAAGGGGGACCTTTACTCCCGGTTAAAAGACCCGGGACTAAAGACCCCCCCTCCCGGTTGGTTTATCCCGGATGGATATCCGAGAGATATGCACCCTACCAACCGGGACTAAAGGCCAATTCTCTACCAGTGTTTCTATGTTGCAGCCCAATCGGATTAGTAGCCCTCTATCCTACTTTCGTTTGTGTGTGTTGCTCATGAATGAATTGTTGATCATTTTGTTTCTTTGGAGATTAGGCAGGTGTCCTGAATCACATATAGCTTTTCTTTGAGTAGAGTTGGGCAGGAGGTGTTGTCTGTCAGCAGGGCATCTTTTCCTTTTTAAATTTCTGTAAGGAGTAGAGTAGTCCTGTCATTTTCTGTTTGAAACCAAGTCACTGTTAGGAACTGCACGTACAGTTGGAAACTAGAATTGTTCAGATCCACCTAACATGAAACCAAGTCCCTGTCACCTGACTGCCTTCCTTGCACACTGCCTCCTACATACATACCCTCATTTGTTTAAGTGGCTTAAAATTCAAGGCATTGATTAACATATGATATGGAGCTGATTACATGGCACTTCATTTTCAGGAACCGGTGGGCGCTGCTAGCAACTTACATGTTGCTGGATAATCACCTTTTGTCGACTTGCTGAAAGAGCAAGTTGTGGACAGCAAGCCACCCAAAGCTCATGCAAGGTGCTAGTTGGTCGCTTTTGACTCTACAGATCATACCTTTTGTACAACAAAACTAATGGCTGGTGCAACCAAACAATAGATCTGCATAGTTGTGAATTTGAGCCTTTTTGTAGACTCTGATGGCTTCTATGGACATGACAAACTACGTTGGGCTGGCCTGTGTTGATCTGTTGATGATTTGATGCTAACTTGTACTATTCAAGCATGGGTGAACAATGTTTGTATGGCTAATGTGATGTGTTGAATGGCTTCTGATATATGAAGAATGAACTTGTCATGAATTGCTGTAAAGAATGAACTTGTCATGAATTGCTGTAGTTTGTATGCCTGATAATATAATGTGCTTGTGCACTTTTAAACTAAATTGCAGCCAAATGAGCTTTTATTTATTTATTATCCATTTACATGCTCTCGTTGGATGGTCAGTGGGTAAAAGCAGTTAATAACAAATTGTTCGTGGCTAAAGTTTGTTACGGGTTGTCCATGGGTATATATTGATTGCGTTGGGTCTTCCGTCAGTGTAAGTGAAGTCCGTAGGTATACATTTTTACTGACTGGACTTACACCGATGGAGTGTGTCCGTGGGTATATACTCTCCAATGTTAAAGCTGCTTATAACGGCTGACCGCCCATCGCTGTTCTCGGGCTATGGTATAGTGTCCTCCTAGTTATTTCTTATTATCCTATTCGCGTGTCCTCCCCCCTAAGTTCTTTCCATCCTCTCTGTCTCCCACTCAATACCCTCTCCTCGGCGGCCGGCGAGCCCCTCCCCACCCTCCCGGATCTCAGCCTCTCCTCCACCCACCCCTTCCTTCCGGATCTTAGCCTCTCCTCCGCCCTTTCCTCTGCTCCTCCACCTCTCCCCCTCCACTCGCCCCTCACTCACGACGACAGTGAGGTGTAGTAGTGGGGCGAGGTGCGGCGGTCAGGTGCAAGGGTGGGCAGGGCACGCGAGTTGCGGTGGCTATGGCGGGCAAGGCAGGGGCATGGAAGGGGAGCAACAGCTACAAGGTGAGCTGCACCGCCACAGCTTCTCTCTCTCTTTCTCGACCGGATCTAGTGGGCGAGCGGGTGGCGGTAGGTGCAGGGCTCTAGCAGCGGTGGGTGTGTGGGCGTGGCGGTGTGGACTCGCGCGGCAGGGGGTGCATGGGCGCGGTAGTGTGGGCACGCACCATGGCCTGCAATGCTTTTTAATTTTTTTAATAGGCTTCACTGCAAGTTTATGGTATGGTGGTGATAGGGGTCCTCATCACTGCCGATCTATATCCAACGACTACCAAAACCGGCAATGGTGCAGGGTTTAAGGCCGGCGGTGATAGAGGTTGTGCAGCAGTGAATTCCCCTTTAATGAAAACTACGATATTAATATTAGAAGGAGGGAGAAGGCGCCTATGAATTATATTTCTAATTACTATGGGTCTCTATATAGCATAAAATAGGGTCATCCATAGGATTTCTACAAACCTATGAACGGGGAGCTCGTGATGCACAACCCAAGGTGTGTACCCCTCCTCCCACCCTCGTGGTCACGGATAACACATATAGATATATCCGACCCGGTAATTTGAAACTCCGTTTAGATTTCTTCTTTTTCCTTTTTCGTTCTTGGTGTTACCCTGCACGGTTTAGATTTTTCATGTTTTGTTTGTTTCCTATTTCGAACTCCACCCTACCATCCCTAACAGATGTCACAACAAACCAAACATTTTTAAAAAGTTTCAATAAATTAAATAAGGTAATTTTTATAATTGTTTTCAAATAATACTTTTTGAGATAATTTTTTCAAAAAAGATATAACTATTCAACGGTATACTTAATTATTTTAATAACATTTTTCAAGAATTTAAATAGTAATTTTTACTAGGAATATTTTAAAAAAATTCTAAAATATGTTTCTTAAATATTTCTTAAATTATTTGCACTACTTTCATGGAAGAGATGCCATTTTCTAATTTTATCTGAAATATATTTAATTAACTTTCTAGAAAAAAAGGGAACAGGTGAAATTAGAAAAAAGGGAAACGATCAAGCTAGCCTCACATGCCATATGATGCCGAGATACCAGTGAAATTTGAGATCCTTATTTTTGCTGCACCATGCGCCTCCACGACCTTTTATGGGATGGCACTGGGGCTTTACGCTACGACGGCCGATGGCGCGCGGTGGCCAACGAGGGTCCTAGAACGTACCGGTTACCTGGACTTAGGAAAAGGGAGTCGAAGGGCAAGCGGAGCGTACCAGATCCGGTGAGCCAGACGTTAAGCATAAATGGACATATACAATCAAAGAGCAAGGAGCAGTTATTTGCAATGACGGGTGGATTGGTCAAAAGCATGATAAGAAATCAGGATGTTGGTGTTCCATTCTGTTATCGTATAGTACTATATATGCTGCCTTCTTCACCTGTCGAACACGCACTCCGCCGCGGCCGACGACGGCGGCGGCCTGTTGCCGCCCGCCGACGCCGCGGCTCCGGCGACGTCGACGACAGCGAGAGCCGCACGACCCGGAGACCCTCCATCTCCTTTCTGTACTCCGCTAGCTTCGTGCCTCGTAAGCGTCATGGCGATCGAGACGGGCCGTGCGTGCGCGCTGACGAGATGGGTTTGTGCGTGCGTGACTGGACACTGTTGGTCACCCCCGTGGGCCGTGGCGCCTCGGACCGGAACGCACGGTTAGGTGGGACATCCATCGTATACTTTCACCAATCATTCGGGGCTGTAAATGCTAATGCCAACACGGGCCTTTTGACTTGTGTCAGCCCAATAAGGTTTTGCACTGCCCTAGTTTTAGACGCCCCCTGTTTTGGTTCTCCAGTATACCAGCAACTCACATCTGGATTCCTTCTAGTTAATTTCCATTACAAGATCAGCGAAAAAACAAACCGAGCGCAGCCGTCGGATGGCTCTAGCCCACAGTGTCACGAAACCCTAGACGACCAGACTAGGCTATAAATTCTCCTCCCGACCAAGGCCAGGGCTCCCCACTGACAGCCGCCGCCTGACATCACTTTCTGTCTTCCTCCCTGAATAGGCGGAACCGGGTAGGCCGATGTAGATCCCGAGTCCCCGACCTCAGCGCTCCTCTCCTTCTCAGTTGAGGTCAGTTCCTCCCTCCTGCCATGGTTCACCTAGCCGTAGAGCCCCCTGGTCCTGAGCTCCATTTCGGAACCCTAATCTGAGAATCCCCACCGCCAGTCGCAATCTGAAACCCTAGGCCGCTGCAGATCCCGACCTCAGAGGTCCTCTCCTTTTCAGCCATCTCAGGTCGGTTTCCTGCACCTGTCCTCTCATGGTTCACCTCACCGCAAAGCCCCCTGGTCCCGAACCCTAGCTAATCTCTGAACCCCAGCATAGCAGTTCGGAATCTCAAACCCTTGGTTTAGACTTCAGAGTGTAAGCTGGCCACCCCATGGCGCCGCCGGCAACCCAACGCCGCCGCCGCTCCCACAAGAAGGCTCCTGTCGCAGCGGAGGTGCCGCCGGAGGCCCCTGTCGCTGACATCCGCGCCCTCCCGGACGAGGTCCTCAGCGCCATCATCTCCTTGCTCCCGACCGACGCCGGCGTCCGCACCCGGGCCGTTGCCTCCGGCTGGACAGCCCTCTGGCGCGCCGCTCCGCTCAACCTCGACGACCGCGAGCTCCGTCTCCGTCCCAGCTGGCGCAACGGGGACCGCGTCGCCGCGCGCATCACCTCCATCCTGTCCGCCCACCCCGGCCCAGCTCGCCGGCTGTCCCTCATGAACCTCACCCGTGTCTCCAACACCACCGGCGACGACCGCTACGCCACCTTCGACGCCTGGTTCAGGTCCCCCGTCCTCAACAGGGTCAAGGAGGTCCATTTCCAGTACCTGTACAGGTACAGAGCCGATGAGCTCGACCCATTGCCGCTGCCAGCGCTGAGATTCACCGACCTCACAATCGCTAGCTACGGCAGGTGCCACTTCCCAGATAATCTTGCTGGTGTTAGGTTTCCTAACCTCACGCAGCTCACCCTCCATGATCTCACAAATGCGGAGCGCACAGTCCATGACATGATTTCAGCCTGCCCACAAATTAGGAGCCTACTGCTCAGAAACAACAAGGGGTTCCGCCGCGTTCGCATCAGCTCCCCGACCCTCATATCCCTTGGCCTGTCTGTTGGGGAGCATGATGATGAGCCAGCGATGGAACAACTCACAATAGTGGATGCTCCCAGCATGGAGAGGCTGCTCATCTTTGACACAGAGGGGGGACCAATTAACATTCGTGTAATTGGTGCTCCAAATCTTCGGGTCCTGGGATCCCTGCCCAGTTCTTTGCTCAGACTACAGCTCGGCAACACAGTTCTCCAGGTACGAACACTGACTGTTATTTTGTGTTGCAAATTGAAGTACATGTTATGTTGCAGCTTTAAACAATCACCTCTAACTGTGTGAGTGCGCCTGAATGGCCCGCGTTGTACTAATTGTTTTTACAACATCTTCTTAATACAAAGATACGCAACTCTCCAGCATATTCACGAAAAAAGCCCTCTAATTTTGTGTTTCATTATTGTTTTTCAGGAAATGATTGCCATCAATGCGATAACATCAATGCACTCTGTTAAGATTCTTGCACTTGGCGCCGATGGTTTTAAATTGAATATCATCGTTGATATCCTCAGATGCTTTCCCTGCTTGGAGAAGCTTTACTTTACGGTGAAGTCCTCTGTCATGTTTTAGTTTTTTGTTGTTTTGATCAATCTTTGTCATGCGATTATATCCATATGTAACTAATTATGGTTTTCCAAATTTTTATTCTTCAGTCAATGGTAATAGAATCTGGCGAAACAATGCAGAATAATGGTGCTCTACTACCTATCCAGTGCCTTGAGACACATCTCAAGGAAATAGTACTGAGAAACTTCACAGGCACCAGAGAAGATGTTAGGTTCGCCAAGTTCTTCATTCTGAATTCTAGAGTCCTAGAGCTGATGGAGTTTCGAGCTCCAGTCAGACAAAGCATCAAGAAGTGGGAGGCTAACGAGCGGCGTAAGCTTCCAAAAAAGAGTGACAGAGCTTCTCAGGCTGCTCGATTTCGTTTTGTGTACCATACCTGTCTTTTTAGAAATTATGAGGACACAAACCGCACACATGCATTAACGGAGTCCGATCCGTTTAAAGGCATGTTATGAGCATTATTGTCTGTTGTAGAAGTGCGCGCAGAGTAGATAAAAGAATATTATGTAATAAATTTTAGTTGTTTCTACATTTTACTATATGCTTTTGGCTATAATGTTCTAGAATCAATGTGCAAACTGATCCTATCTATATTTTCTGTGAATGTATGTAATATTCCTGTTTTATTTAGTTGTTGTCTAGTGGTAACCAATGCATTGCTTTTTTATATCATCGGAAGCATCTCAATTTGCATTGCAACATTATTATGAGTTCCTGATGTTAATGGCGTGTAGAAAATAAATGCATTATCTAGAGTTTGGTATGCTATCCTTATGACATACGGTGTCATGTCTAAAGAATTAGACATAGCTAACAATATTTGGTGATCGACAGGTCATTTTCTGTATGACTAAAAAGATAATTAGTGGCCAAATATTTCTAATAGATCAGCGCATATGATTCTAGTGTGTTTTTGTTTGCAGCAGGCATAGAGTGTCTGAGATCTCATAATAAGATAGGTCAATGCATTGAATTGCAGGGACCAAGGGAATGCAATTGTTTATAAAGGCTTTTTTATATAACATATATGGAACCTTCAATAGGTGCACATTTGACATACGAGACAAGGTTGTAACTGCAAGTATGTGTTTTTGAGGTCGGTTATTATCTGCAGGTAGGGTTCTTAGCATTTTGCAACTCTCTCCGAGTAGTGGCCATGTTTTATGCAGAACATGCAGAAGGTCTTCATATAACTCAAACTACCAGAAGCAAGTAACTACAACAGACTTCAATATCTTTTCATGAGCAGCGCAGCTAAGTTACTCTCCTTGTCTTTGGTATAGATCCTTTTTCAGCTAATTTTATTATAAATTTACGAGCTGAAACATATGAAACATTCAGATATGTTCTTCTGTTTTGATTCTCATTATAATGGTGGTTATGGTGACAGTTTATTGTCAGTTTTATTAGCTTGTCCTCCTGTGTGATAGTGCTTGTCCTCCTGTGTGATGGCTATCGACAGTTGATGTTATTCCAAATTTTCAAGTGATATGATTAATGAAATTAATCCTGACACCCACTGCATAGTTTTCCAAGCTGATGATATTTTATAACTGATATTGGTATGCTCCTGGATTCTATTCCAAGTTTTTCCAGGTTATATTGTTGGCATATGTCCTTGATTTTTCTTTGGGCCCTGATTAGTTCCATGGAAATACAGTAAACATAGAAACTGGAATCAATGTGCAAACTGATCCTTTCTATCTTTTGTGTGAAAGAATGTATTATTCCTGCCCTATTTAGTTACTGTCTAGTAGTATGCAACGAATAGCTTTTTTTATATGAGTGGAAGCATCTGAATTGGTAACATTTTGAGTTACTGATGTTAATGTATGTAGAAAATAAAGGCCATATCTAGTACGTGTTTGCTATCCCGTCCCTTATTATGACACAACGAGGTTTTGCCTAACGAGTTATAAATAGCCAACAGTACTATTTGGTGATAGACATGTATATAAGCTTATTTTGTGTATGAATTAAAAGATAAATATTGGCAATGAGCTCATATTATCAGAAGCTTACGAAAATATTTTGGTGTCTTTTTCTTCACAATGACCAAAGAGGTTTTTTCATATTACATGGTTCCTTCAATAGGTGCACATTTTATATACATGACAAGGTTGCACTTGGGACCACGCGTTATTCTATATTTAGTGAGTTTGGTTTTGATCAGGTAGGGTTCTTAGCATGTTCTGCACAAAAACATAGTTTCTGAATACTAAAATATCTTTTCATGAGCAGGGCAGCAAAGTTACTTCCCTTGTCACTTGTATAGATCCTTTCTCAGCCAATTTTATTATACAAGAGTAAGGAATTTATTGACTGAATAATATGAGAGATATTGACAGATGCTACCAGAATATATATAATTTCAATTTCTTCTGTTTTAGTTCTCATTATAATGGTGGTTATGGCGACAATTTATTTGTAAGTTTAGCTTGGTTCCTTGTGTGATTCCTATCGACAGTTGATGTTATTCTAGATCCTCAAGCAATCTGTGATTAATGGGATCTTGACATTCACTGCGTAGTTATCAAGCCGATGATATTTGATAATTGATATTTCTGTGCTTCTGGATTCGATTCCCAGCCTTTTGGGTTATATTGTTGGCATATGTCCCCATGTTTGTTTTGCCCGTGATTATTGTCCTCAGAAGTATAGTAAATACATAAACTGGAATGTTCTATCTTGGAATGTCCAAGTTTTAAATTCACATTGGTGTACTAGTGCTTTAAAGAAACAAAGAGAACTCACATTGACCCATCCCTTCTCAAAAGTTACAGTCCTAGGAAATATACAAACTTTTCTTATGTAAACAAAAAAAATTGAAAATTGGACTAGTCCCCTTTAAATTCCTTTGTTTTTTTATTTGAAAAGACTGAAGGTCACCTTACAACGCATGGAATCTCAGTACCTTATGCTGACACAATATTGAGCTTGCACGTATTTGTTCTAGTTAAGTCTAACTAAGCACTGTTTCTTCTTACAGTTCCCTCCCTTTGCATTGCTTTGTGTTGATGTATGCTGAGGAGGAGAGGCACATAAAAGCAAGACAAGATTAGCATCACCGTACCGCAATATTGGTGGATAGTCAAATGATATGCAACCCTAGTGTCAGACCACACCACAACGCTGGTACCTTTGTTTTTTTTTTGTCATTCTATATATACATGCATGGTCACAATCTTAAGCATATAAGTATTTTTCTATTAGTTGCCAAAGCATGTATTCCTAGAAACTACCCTATTGTTTTTCACCTGTAAACATTTTCTATTTATGCATAGAATTATTCCATGGTGTAGATATGATTTATCTGCAGGACTTTGATGTATGATGTATCATGTGAATTTGAAGGAGCTGATGCTTGGGTCCGGTATTATTTACAATCAGAACTAAGGAGCGCTTTTTATCGATTGTGTTTTCAGTTGTAAAAGAATTTCTGGTTGAAATGATTATCTTGGCGTTTTCTGTTGTAGCATACATTCTGTCTGTGCTCCTTTGTGCTTTTTACTTGATGCAAGCAAGTGTAAGGAAGAGAACTACAGAGCTTGGCTTCTTGTGCGCCCATGGAGTCCTTTGAGAAGAAGACCCATCGGGGGAGCAGTTGTGCCATCAACCAAACCAGAACCACAAGGTAGTTAAACCAAATTGACTTGACCTTTTTTGTAGTAATTAGAATGTCATTATAATTAATTTCAGCTAACTCGTAGTACGTAGGAGACTCTTGAGGTGCTTCTCAGGTTCCTAATAGTAATGACAAGCTAAGGTAGAAGTGCTTCTCAGTCTCCTAATAGTAAATACAAGACACTTCCATAGGATCCTTTCATATAATATTTTTTTCCATCAAATTAAGTTGACAGTTGAAGCTGTTTGATGTTTGTTATTATCATATGTAATGCGGTGGCGTTTATGAACTGCTCTATCCAGTAAATTGCCAAATCAAATAGGGATTGCATTGTATTGATGAGACAACAATTCTCATATTGGTGTTTGCGTGATGCAGAAATTCTTGATAGTTTGTCCTTTCTTTTTTTTCTATCAGTGCCCTAATAGACTTTGCTTTTATGTTAATCCAGTTTCTCATTCTGTTCATGAGTTTTGTTCCATTTCCCTTTACTATTCTTGTACTTTAATTCTCAAGCATCTCTTTTCAAATTAAAGAACATTGTTAAGAATAATATTGTTGATCATTCAAGTGCCATTCCTGTGGTGTAATAAACTAATCTTTGCTTTGCCAAATTGTCCGTTAAAATAAAGTCAAGTGGGATGTATTGCCAAACAATAAGAAATATACGGGTACGGATGTGAGAGGGATGAATGGAGGAGATAGATAAAGATAGATGGAGAGACAGAGATAGTGGGAGTGGGAGAGACAGAGAAATATGGATAGCACTAACACCAAGTGCATGTTTGGAACGGAGGAATAGAAATTGAAAGAGGTAGAAAAATGGGGGGATGGAAAAATATAATATTCTTATTAGGAACCAGAGTATAGGAAATTCAGAAGTTAGCACTAATATTATTTGTTTGGAACAATTATGCTCCATATAAATGATTGACATGTGAGTCCTTTCAAGATGGAGTCTGTAAACGGTTTAAGCTGGAAACAAGCTTGCTCCATGTGCTTGGGTATTGGTATAAGAACCTTTTATTCGGTGTGAGTGCAAAAATCCTCCATTTGGCATGCATGTAAAAAATCGATGGAGATTGGTAACCATGTCATTTTCCATTCATGGTGTTGGACTTTCATTCATGGTTGTGTGCAGAAATTGAAGGAGATCAATGGCAACACCATCCTTCCATTTGTGTTTAGACTATATATCCTTCTTCCATTCATGTACATCAATTATTCTTAACTCGATTTTTGTGAATATAATATTCTTGTTTAGTAGGATTTTTTAAAATACATTCTTACCGCATACACATTTTTACTATAAATATAATATTATTATTCACTAGATTCTCTATAAATATAAAATTTATATTTACTACAGGCACGTGCATCTCTATTAGTTTGCTTGTGTAAACAAAAAATTCAAATTGGACTAGTTCCCTTTAAATTCCAATGTTTTTTTGTTATTACAAAAGATTGAACGTCACGTTACAACCGTGGAGCCTCAGTAACTTATGCTGACACATTATTGAGCTTTCACGTTTCTTCTTTCAGTTGCCTCCCTTTGCTTTGTGCTGATGTATGCTGATTCATTTGCCTATTGAATTAGTTTTCTACTTCTCAAATTAATCCTTCAATATCCATGTTCTAGTTTATTCTAGTGTTTTTCGTATTATTGTGTTTGAATCTTCTTACTAATACTTCAGTATTGAAGCCTAGCTATTGACGTAATTTGATTTTTAATTGAGTGTTTTCTCCTATGGTTGGGTCCTTGAGGTGACATGGAATAATCTGAAAAGAAAAAAAATACTACATGCATATACTAAGCAAATTTGCTTGTTTGCGTGTCTATTTGTTTTGGTTGCTGAGGCCTCCTGACAAAATTTATGTCAAGCTGGATCATGCGTCCCCTTCAACCAAGTGCTGCAGGACCATTGGGAACTGGTGGATCGGAGGCAGTGGCCTTCACCATGAGCTTCTGGCGCTAGAAACAGAGCAGACCTTGCAACCTGGCTCCTAGCAGGCTTCATTCTCTAGCGCAGAGTAGGAGCAGTAGGGCAGTGTTTGGATATATGTATTAATTTTTAGTTCGAGCCACACCGGATGTTTGGATACCAATTAGGAGGACTAAACGTGAACTAATTATAAAACTAATTGTATAAACGAGAGCTAATTCGCGAGATGAATCTATTAAGCCTAATTAATCCACACATGTTTATTGTAGCATCACATGAGCTAATCATGGACTAATTAGGCTTAATAGATTCATCTCGCGAATTAGCCCTCATTTATGCAATTAGTTTTATTATTAGACTATATTTAATACTTCTAATTAGTGTTCAAACATTTAATGTGACAGGGACTAAAGTTTAGTCCGGAGTATCCAAACACCCCGAAGTAGAGATGGCCCCCTGGTGAGCTCCGCGATGCAATTCCCATGTCATCCTTTCAAACATTTTTTTCAGAGAAAAATCATCTTTACAATAATTGCTACCTAGTTACAGGTGAAGTTCATCAATGTCGTACCATCAACAACCATTGATGCTGCAATTTAACCAGAGAATATGGTTTGAATATATGCTTTTTTCGTTCTGCCAGTGACAAATTTCACTCAGCCTCTCTGGATGTCGCGAGTTATGGAATTAAAGAAGACCGGGAATGAGAACATATCTTTTGCAGATCTCTTTTTGTCTGGGTGGAACCTCATGGAGCCGCTGTGGTGCAATTGGATGGCGCCTGCTTTAGATTTGAGGTGTGACAAACAGAAGTGACTATTTGGATCTAACTGTTGAGTTTATCAGTTGTGCGCCCCACCAGGGAATTAAACAATGAAGGCGGTCCATCCCCAGCAATGGCGCATAGATTTGACAGCAGCAACAACTGCACAGCTATGAACCATGTTATTGAAACAGGTTCAGCTACTGAGAATAATATTGCTACCAACAAGCTTTAACTACCAAAAAGTACTGAATTTCTGGTCTGTAGTATTTGTTGTTTAACTCATTGTTTTGTTTCTACTAAAATTTGTAGAGAAATTGTAATTCGCAGTGAGAGGTCCTTTGTTAAACTTTATTGTACTTGTTTTGTTCCATGGTTCTTCTACATTGTGCAGCCGGAATCAAGTTGGAACTCAGTTGATTGTTTTTCTAATTTATTTTATTTCCACCCACTCTTCCTTTTCAATCATATATGCAGGTAACTTTCAAGAATGTACAGCAGTATACTACACTTGAGTGCATTGATAGATCAACATCTCAAGAAACTGCACATCATAAATTATGAGGACAAGAAGTCAGCTGCAAACTTCATGTTCTCTGTCTTAAATGATAGAGTGCTTGAACCTGTGAAGTTTGTAATCCAAAGGCAAATGTGACGCATATGGGATTGCCAATCAACTTAAGAAGCTACACGAGTCTGAATTACAGAGCTTCTTGAGCTGCTAGATTTGATTTTGAAGCAAATGAAGTCCTATAGCTTAGCTTGGTACACAGGAAGCATATCTCCGATTTGGCTATGGATCCATTTGCTAGATCATCGTGGCTCTTTCCTTTAAAACTATTCATCAGTTATTTAGTTTGGTAAGCATTAATCACTTGATTATTTTCGTATATGAGATTTCTTACATTATTTTTTGTCAAGAATTGTTATTATTTTCAACCCTATGATAACCTTCTTTATGCGTTCATTAGTTGTAGCCAGCAACATTGTTTTTCCGCCATTGAAGATTGAATGATATTGACTTAGTTACTTACTGTTTTTAGTATCATCCCGTGTGGCTCCACATATGTTGAGGATTAAACTAAACTATATGTTGGTCCTCTTACCTCTGTATGGGCTTCACCTTTTTATTCATATGTACATAGACTTGCAAACTTTGTTAGTTGTTGATTGACATGATTGATGTTTACTAGAATACAGAAATAGAAAACTAGCACCAAACCCTGTTTCCTCTTCAAATTAATTTATTTTTGGATCACAAGCATCTATGGTCAGAATTGTCCATGACTGATTTTGTATACCTATAGTTACCTGATGTTATGGATTGGACCTAGCCTCTTTTAAGGTGGCACTTATCATTCGATCTTCTACAAGAACCTGATTAAGTACTGATTCGGTGTTATTTGTAATGGAACAAATTTATATATATGAATTCTAGAAAAGAGTTTGTAATAGGAGTTGCTAGAGTTACATGCATCACTGTAGGTATGAGCGGAGATATGTTTTGAACTATTTTCGGTTGATCTCCATAGTAAACCTAATTGTATGTTGTGTCACGATGAGAAATTTCTAAAAACTCCATGAAAGAGTAAATTTACTGACTCGTAATAACTCGTAATAACTACCTGCCTACCAGCACTCTCTTGTGTTACTCGACGATTTTCATTTAGTAATGTACTAGTGTTCCCCCTCAGTACGTAGTTCCTCATTCCTATAGTAATTTCTTTGATGATTTAGTATATCTTCTTTCATGGTTTGGTAGTTCAAAGTTGTAGTAAAATTGTGTCACTGGTATCATAGAATATGGATCTTCTTTTCACATCCAATAGTTCTAGGATTTAATACTCTTTTTTTATGATTCCATAGTCTTCATTTGCATTCAGTATAGTTCTTTCATGATCCAATAATATATAGTCTTCCTTTACATTCTCAACAAGCTGCCCCATGTATATCCTTCCTCTCCATCGTCTTTTCCTCCCCATCCACTTGCACGCGGTTTAGAGATGGCAATGATGCCAAACCTGCAGCAAGCAGCAGCTCTTACGCCTGGGTCACTGTTTTATACCCGGCAACCTACCGAGGGATATCCTGAGGTAGTATCTTCGAACCTAGAACTCGAAGGTAAAAGCGAGGACACAAGACACGGATTTATACAGGTTCGAGCTGCCAGAGTAGCGTAATACCCTGCATACAGTTTGGCATGTTGTATATTGTGCCCTGTGCTTAGGTGTTGTTTGGTATTAAGGATTTGGTTCTCTATTGTGGTTCTCTGAGGTCTTGGCCTACCAATCTAGGAATCTCTGCCCTCCTTTATATACTCCAGGGGGCGGGATTACTAGTCGGTTACAAGGAGTTCTAGTAGGATTACATGGTATGAGTCCTAGTAAGATTACAAGAGAATTCTAGTAGGAGTCCATCTTCTTCCTTCCTTGCGGGTACTGGGGATCTATCCCCGACAAGCCCTCGAGCGCTTCATAGTCGAGTGTAGAAGCCTTCGAGTACTTTTCAAATCCTCACCAAGTAGTTTTGGTGCTCTTCAAATACTTTGTCTAGCTGAATCTTGAAAGTTCCTCAAAGCTGCCATGAGGCTATGGTGTGCTCAAGCTCTTGATCATCTTGACTTTGTAATCTTCATTGTGATATGGAGGGCGGCGAAAGTCGCACTCCATATGGAGTAGCCCCCGAGCCTTAAGTTGAATCGAAGAATCAGGATGAGGGTCAATAAAATCTTGAATCTTCTTCTTTCATCTTGAAAAAATAAACTGTTGCGTGTAGTTTATCAGCCCCCGAGCCTTGGAATGATTAAATAATCAATCCGAGGGTCTAGTGAGCTTTAGTCTTCACGCCAGTCGTCGTCTGAGTAGTTTTGCCATGTCCAGCCCCCAAGCTTACGCACCAGGTGAGCCGTAGGAGCCATGTCAAGTAGTTGTTAGCATTTAGCTCCCGAGCTTGAGAACTAGCGGAGCTACTGGAGGTATTCCGAGTAGTAATTGGCGCTTAGCCCCCGAGTTTGGGAACTAGCTGAGCGATTAGAGGTACGTTGAGCGTCCTGGAGAGTTGTCACTAAAGCTTGACCTCCAAAAAGAGATGCATACATTATGTAGCATATTTGTAGAATTTTGAAATTTATTCGGTGATGAATGTAAATGTTGTGTGTCACTCTCTTGTTTCGGCTATATTTCTCTCAAGTAGTTAGCCTGCTACGTTTAGGCTCTCAGTCCCTATTTAGCCATTGCCACTACGTTTGAGATCTTTGTCTCGTGTACGCGTACTGGCACTGCTGCTACGCGTCTAAGATCTTTGTCTCGTGTACGCATCCTAGCGTTTAGGTATGACAGAAGATCCGAGGCTTTCACGAATTAAGACTTGTTGTACTTGAGAACATTAGCGACTATTAAGATTAGACATTTGTAAATAAGTAGTCAACATTGCGACAAAAAGACCACGCGATTGCGTGTAAAGTAGTCGTTGAAACTTTTCTACCTTTTGGTAAGGAGAGCGTGTGTTGCCGCACAAAGGATTTGTGCTTCCTTAGGGTGTAGCCACTGCGAGCCTCCAGCACTCAGTGCACCAAACCCGTGGCATAGCCTCCTAATTCGGTGTACCAAGCCCGTGGCAGAGCTTCCGAAACACAGTGCACGAAACCCGTGGTGATAGCCTCCGTAATTTGGTGTACCAAGCCCATAGCTGTCGATTAACATGTCCCAGAAATAATTGGCAAAGTGTAGCTCTGGAGGGTAATTTCTATTGAGAGGCGTACACAAAAAAGTAATTGGCGCGTTGCTCTGCATGCGGAAAACAAGCTAGAAAAATTATATAAAATAATTAAAAAATGTGACTTAGCTCGATTCATGGACGATTGTCGCTGAAGCCACGACGGTTATCGCTGAAGCCACGACGGTTGTTGATGAAGCCGACTAGTCGGAGTCGATTCCGACTAGTTGTCGACCGTGAAGTTTGCCCCGACTAGTTTTCTAGTTAAGACGAGCTGTCGAAGCAGTAGTTGGTGAGTCGATATGGCCGGATGTGGGCCATAGTAGTGAAGCACTTGAAGTCTTCTGGTACTCCTTTGTGTGAGTGTAGGAATTTTTGCTGAATTAATTTCCAACGGCAGGAACAGCCTCGGTTTGATCCGTGTGGTTGCTTGCTAGATTTACCTCGGGGCAGCAGATGCTTTTCCTCCTTGGGAATTGTGGCTGGATTCCTCTGCTTGGATTTCCAATTGTGAGCACTGATCAGCAAACAACGGTCCTGATTCACCCAATAGCAGTACCAGCCTGACGCGGCTGTTTTTAGATGGGAGCGTCAGCGCTCGATTCGACTCGGAAAAGAACTCGGCAAATCCAGATGGTTCCGTCTGGATAGCTGCGACATGCTGATGGACGATACAGACTCGAATTGCTAGTCTGCGACCCCAGCAGAAATTAATTCCATCTTCAGCTCTACTCTTTCGACGCACATGCGCGCGCGCCTAGAGCCGCCAAACTTGACAGCTTTGATCTTGACGATGCAACATTACGTTGAGTAGATTGATCTTGATAATTTGATGATTAGGTCCTTCGAGCTCGTCCGATGATGTCAATGATCGTCCCGACCTGGCGCGCCAGATATCGGTGTTTTATACCCGGCAACCTACGGAGGGGATATCCCCATGTAGTTGATGGGTTGGTGGGGGATCATTGGACCTAGAACTTGAAGGTAAATGTGAGGACACAAGACACAGACTGCCAGAGTAGCGTAATACCCTATGTCCTATTGGGGGTGTTGTATATTGCGCCCTGCGCTTGGGTGTTGTTTGGTATTAAGGATTTGGTGTGATTCTATGAGGTCTTGGCCTACGGATCGAGAGATCCCTACCCTCCTTTATATACTCCAGAGGGCGGGATTACTAATCGGTTACAAGGAGGAGTCTTAGCAGGATTATATGGTATGAGTCCTAGTAGGATTATAGGGCAATTCTAGTAGGAGTCCGCTTTCTTCCTTGCTTGCGGGTACTGGGATCCACCGGTGGCGAGACGAAGATCCTTAGCCATGCTAGTACTGGCCCACTGGCAACCTGTTATATTCTCAAGTTTGTTGATAGTCAGACATAAGTCACAAGAATAACTAGGATATACTTGTTGAAACTGAAGTCTACATGTTTTCTGTGTCAATTTCTTAATTTAATTAGTGGTTCGGTTTCATTGGATGTCCTTACGTGAGCATGCAGAATTTTAAACATGAGGTAAATTGCAAAATTTCTGGTAGCTGCATTTTGCACATCTTTAATGATTCGATACATCATCTTTTTGTGAGTGTCTCTTTAGGCAGAATTTTAACATGATATTAATTTGTGCTTTATCGGTAGAAATTTTGGAATACTTGTATTGCACGACGTAAAATAAGTATTTCTTTCCTGTTCTTAGGAATCATAAGGCTCCCCTGGTGTGGACTTCTAATGAATCCAACCTAACAACTTAATATATAGGAGAGGTTTGAAAAGTTTAATTAGAGTTGGTTTGAGAATCAGAACAAATCTGAGGTAGCCTATGATAAGTTTTTTTAGATAAGGGCATAAACCATTTTAGGGGGCATTTGTGTTATTTACCCTACTTTGTAGTGTAATTGTGCTCTCGTTTACGGTTGACAAGGAAATGCGATTTTACTCCTATTCCACGGTCAAAACAAGGTCAAATATGCAAAAGACCAAGAGCAAAATGGCATTTACTTGTGACTAATTAAAGGCAAAATCATAAAGTTAAAAAAAGGTAAATCACAATTGCACTTCAAAATAGGGGCATGAACACCAAACCATTTGGCTATGTACAGATGGTCAACTAACGTCAAGCATGCATACAACTCTGGTAATGCATGGAATGAAGATAGGAGATTACTGCATAAACTATATATGATAAGGCTGGTCGCCCCCTTCTCTAAATTGTTGGACTCATGTGGATCTTATGAAGGTGAAACACGAGAGTGGCATTTGACTCACTTGGGCCTACAAAGCCAAATTAGAGGTTGTTGACTTCTTACCCCTGGTCACTAGATGTGAAAGAAGAATGCTAGCATATCCCATGTATTTATCTCAAGCATACGAACTAATGGACCTCGGTGAACTCAGCCACCTTGACTCCTCTGTCAACATTCTTCCTGTGTATCTTCAAAATGCATGTGATAGTGATCAAATAGATCAATAAATACATAAACCATTAACCACCTTTAGCTGCATGGACAATGGTTTTCAAGTCCAAAGAAGATGGTGGTCTAGGTATCATAAACCTTACTGCCTAAAATGAAGCTCCACTATTGAAAAATCTGACACTAACTTGGGGAGGACTTCTCACCTGCAGCATCTTGGATGGGCCCCTCCGAATGAGATGGCTTTGGTTGCATTGTAAAAAATTGAGCATGATCGACCATGGGCAGCCTTCACATGCATCCATGTCCACCCCTCGGTCAAAGCCTTCTTCTCCGTGGCCATCATTTCAGAGGTTGGGAATGGCAAAAAAAAATACAGTGTTCTGGACCATAGGTGACTTCATGATCAGAGGTTAGCTCATCTTGTGCCACACTTATTTGGTTCAGTGTCTAAAAGAGTGCAAAGAAAAGGATGGTGTTTGAAGCTCTTGCGGAGATGAAATGGATTTCTGATATACAAGGTGCACTCACTGTGGCCTCCTCTCGGATGTGGTGCTGCAGCCTGAGGTAGACGACTCCCACATTTGGCAATTCCCTGCCTAGGATTGTTTCATGGCGCCATTCAGTTCAGGCCATTGGAGAGTAGCTTAGTTGGAGGCCTAGCAAAGTGTAAGTTCTTCATGTGACTAGTTGCACAAAGTAGATGTTGGATTGCTGATCGCCTTGCTAGCCGAGGGCTGCCACACCCTGAACACTGCCCGCTTTGTGACCAAGCTGAGTAAATGATTGACCACCTGGTCGCTTTATGTGTCTTCGCTCGACAAGTGTGGTTCAACCTCTTATAGAAGGTCAGCCTGACAGCCTGATGACAATTCCTTCAAAGTAAATGATAAAGTGAATGGTCGATTTGGAATCACTGTAATCGCTGCATATTTGATGGAATTCCGCCTATACTAAATGGGGTGCTATATTACTCGTTAGAGAGGTGATGCACTTCTGGAGTTTGGCTCAAATTGCGAGTTTGTGCAAGCTTATTGTATGGTGAGAGTGTGTGGTGTTGTTTAATATAATGATACGTATGCAGGTGCTCACCAGCTGCATGTTTCAGAAAAAAGTATGACACTGAACTTTTCGCTTGCAGCGGGAGAGACACTATGGCAGGGTAGACGTACAGCATGGCCAAGCGGCGCGAGGTAATCTGAGCGCTGTAGCGCTTATATTAAAGATGGAACAATTGTAGGCCCAGTACGGATGAGCTTAGCTGCTCAAAAAATTATGAAATTTCAGGTGACCAACAAATAGCATGACCCTTACGTACTCTTATTTTGTATGAGACTGTGTGAACACACTCCATGAAAAACTTCGCCCAACGTTCATTCAGACATAATTTCGATAGTATCTCCTCCGGCCGTAATAGAGAACTATGCATGTACGTGCCCTTAGTTCGCATAAAGTGTGCCATCTCATAAAGCTAGCAAGATTAGTAATGGTCAGCGTGATTAATAATTAAATGACTCTAGCAAACAGGCACTTGGATTGGGAAAAATAACACCATCGATGGGAACCATTAGTCGGTTAGTATCGTCCATGATAATTTTATTTAGTCGTCAAAAATAGATATTGATCGGCTGGTTGCATATATAGCTCCCAATACATGATGTACTCTGAAGGATATCATATGGTGACCTGACTAAACTGGGGGTTTAGTAGGCTCTGTGTGGATCTCTTAGAGATAACGAAAATCAGCTATGATTTATCCCAAAGTGATCCAAACAAGGGATCCAAAACGTGCTAGATTATAGCTAGGATTATAGAACCTACCAACCAAGATTCTTATAATCCAAGGATCTACTACCAATAATCCAAATTTTTACAATATCTGCTATATGATCCAAACGGGACCATACAAAAAATAATTTTTGTAGGAGAACCCGTTTTCTAGGGGTGGATCAGAAGTTCTACCGGCCTAAGTGTTGGAGGTATGCCCTAGAGGCAATCATAGAGATGATGATATCCCATTGTATCCATGATTTATATTGTGTTCCTTGAATATTCATTAAAGGCTACTTGAATTGATTTGCAATTATGTGAATTGTATGTGAAACTCTTTACTTGTATGGTTATTGTAAAAGTTATCCCTAGTCGGAGTTCATGTGAGGACATATATGAATATTAGACTAGCACATGTATTAGTTGATGACTATGTTTCATAAGTCATGGACATGGAGATGTCAAACTAATAATGTGGGCACGTGTAGAGACATGTGCTAGGACTAACCCAACGCGAGTTACATAGTTCTCTCTTTACACAACGTGTATGCTTTGTCCTTAGACCTGAGATTGTCGCATGTACTCAAGATGTGGATCGACTTACTTAGGGGCTATCAAACGCTACACCGTGAATGGGTAGTTATAAAGGTAGCTTTCGAGTTTGTCAAGAAGCATGCTGTGAGGCATGGTCAGTCAAGATGGAATTTGCCCCTCTCTATTTGAGAGAGATATCTCTGGACCCCTCGAGTGATCGGATTCGGAAATGCATAGCCATGTTACGTGAGGTTAAGAGTTAACCTAGAAAGGGTTTCCGAATCACAGGATCGAGAAAGAGAGGTCGGCTTGAAGCTAGACCAAATATCGTGAGGCAAAGGGAGTAGCATGTATGTGATGTTGTGATGGTTCGTCTGATATGATCTTCGTGTGCGTATAGGAGTTGGCACGTCTTGCTAGAGACCGCTACCAACTATTGGGCAAGTAGGAGTACTCGCGCCATGTCTATACGTATACGAACCTATAGGGTCACACACTTAAGGGGCTGGAAGCCTAATGAGAATTTGATCCGAATTGGACCAGGTTTAGGAGTACTAATGGACCTCGGACCCAGAGGCCCGTTAGGAATCCCTATATACTGAGGGGTAGGGGACGTCCTAGGGTTTAACCCTTTTTAGCCGAACCACAACCACGCCCCTTCCCACACCCTCACTTTTGTTGCAACTCGAGGACCTAGGAGTCCAGCTTGCGACGCTTCCTCCCCGCACATGTGGATACCTTGGAGGTGTTGCATCTGCAGCACTTGGACGAGCCGATGCATGAGAGCTCCGATGAGGAACCTGACGAGGTGACGAGGAACCTGACGAGCCGACAAGGAATCTGACAAGCCGGCGCACGAGGAGGACGCTGCTGCACGTGGATGAGCTGTTGAGGAGCTGCTCGATGTCGACGTGTGATCGACTACACTGCCCCGACGCACTTCATCAACTTCCGCATCTGCGCGTCTAGTGGTAATCCCGTGATCCATATACGGCTGTTTTCCTGATTTACGCGGTAGAAAATTTTTATTTTACACTAGCGTAGCCTACCTCATATCCCAACACTAGGAAATTCCGAGCAACATTGTAGCATTTGGACCGCACCAAATGGATTTCTAGTGGTCCCGGTGTTAAGCCATTTAGCTGCAAGTGTCTACAGAGGCTAAAAATGCTATAGCAGGCTATAACCTCCGTTAACCCTAATTTAGCGGTTTTGTAAATATCTAAGAGAAATCAAGTGATTATGCACATAGACATGGAAGCAAATGGTTATGCCTTCATTACATCATGAATCAACACACAAAGTTCAGTACATATCTTAAAGGAACAAATAATGGAGAACACTAGAACATAGAATCAACACAAAAATTAAGTTCAGTAGATATGGTGCCCGGCCTGTGCTTCGGCTGGGACAAATGGCGTGGAGGAGGTCTTTGTCTTCCTCAGCAGCCACCACAGCCGACCACAAGCGCCAGTGCCGCAGGTAGCAGACGCCGACGGCATCACAGGTCCTGCCGCTGTTGTAGCTGGTTGCAGCCGCTAGTAGCAGTAGATGGCAGATCCACTGCCTCTAAATCCGGTCGTAACCACAGTTGCAGGCACCACTACAAAGTCACCAATGTTGGTACCACCTCAGGTCTTGCCGCCGCCTCCGTTATTTTTAGAGAATTGAATAAGGAATGGCTAGCCGGTTATGTGGTTCCCAGCAGCCACAGCTACTCTGTGGTCATTTTGGGCCCCCGCGGTGCAATTTAGGTCCACAGCCCATGCTGATTTCAATCTGACTGTTACTTAGCGGCACAAATTACTTCTTATTCCACATATTTAATGCGCTAATCGCCGCTATTAGGGCATATGTCAAGTAGCATGAAAAGAACACTGTCCTAGAGTCCACTGCGTCAGTATGCTATAACTGCTATAACCTCCACTGACAGCTATTTAAAACGTCAAGCAGTCCACGCAGCAAACTGCCCCTGGATGTCTTTGACTTTCTCGTCTCACGAACATCCAACCTTTGGAGTATGAGTGGGCCTTCCAAGTCTAGGTGGAAATCACCTTCATTTCTAGGGCCGGGGTGGTACATTTCTAGGGGCAGTTCACAGTGTCAACCACTCCCGAAAAATCGTGCTATTTTGCAGGGGCCAGGTGATGCTGAACCATCCCTGTAAATTTATTTCTAGGGGCGGTTCTTAGGGTCAACCCCGCTTAAAATAGTGCATAAAACCCTGCACCGCTTCTTATTCCCCGAGCAGACCAGCACAGTTCCAAGCAAAAATTGAGGAACTGCTGCTAAAAAAAGAAAATGTGGAGGCAAAGGTTTTTCTCATTATTTCCTTGGAGTTGAGCGCTATAGGAGGTAAGTTTGTGATAATACTTTGTATATTTGAAGTTTGTTTCATAGATTAACATGCCCGGTTCTAGGCATAAGTGGGAGAGCCGACCGACGGGGGGGGGGGGGGGGGGGTGTGGGTGGGGGGGGGCATGGTGGAGGGAGCCAAGATCACTTGTATGTTATTAATATTATAATCTACTTTTTTAGACTACAAATGAAAAATGAAATATTTAGTCTAAAGGCCCCTAGATTTTAGTTTGCCCAAGAATCCTCAAAACTGTACAGCTATAGATCAAGCTCAATCAAGGTTTGATTACCATAGCTAGGTCCATGGTATGACTTAGGTATTTGGACCTTAATTTAATCCATCCTTTTCGGCATCTCTATATCCCTCAAGGCTTCTATGCAAAGGCAGATGATAATTATGTCAATGATTGGTTCAGAGAACCATGCCCGAGAATACTCCGGTCCGTCTATTGGACCAATAGCTGTCTGCAAAGCCCACTTTACTTGCTTATATTTGGGCAACCGTAATGCTTTTGGCAAACCAGCCCATATAAGTGGGGTCCCCAGCTGGGCAGTTCTTAGTTATGGTAAGAGATACAATGTTAAGAAATAAGACAAGTGCCACTAAAGTAAAAAAAAATTGTCCACCCTCACTTTTGGTTGGCTGATTTTACTTGTTTAGTGTTTGTATACAATGGAAATGCAAAAGTATGATTTTTTTTAATGGCTTATGGACTGGCCATAGTGGTATGGGGGCTTTTGTTATTCAAGCCCTATGAACTACTTGTACAATGGTTCTTCTAGGTTGCAAGAAATATTTTAATTACCATAGACTACTTTGGAGACACATTCTGAACACCCTTGGTTTGGTATCGTTTCTTGCAGCTGGCTCACATTAATTAAAAAATAGTTTTTTGTCACCTTTTTTCCCTGATGTTTTCTTCCATTCCATGTGATGCTGGTTTTATTTTTTTACCCTCTTTTATCCACGGCTCTAGTTTATTTTTGTTTATTTTTTGGAAGTTCTATGATTTGTTCCATGTTTCATGTGTATATGTTTCACTATTAGAGAACTGACTTTAAATACCACCCCCTTAGTCTCGGTTTAATTTCGGCCCGGAAGAAAAGGGGGTGTGCCATGGTAGGCTGGAATAGGGCGCACCTTTACTCTCGGTTCCTTTTTTGCAACCGGGACTACAGGCCACCCTTTAGTCTCGGTTAAAACAGCTAGTTTCCGGGCATCTATGGCGCCACCCTTTACCCCCGGTTGGAGCCACCAACCGGGACAAAAGATCCAACCTTTTGTCCCGGTTGGAGTTACCAACCGGGATAACCGTTTTACTCCTGGTTGGTAATTCAAACTGGGACAAAGGGATGGAGCTTTTGTCCCGGTTGGATTACCAACCGGGAGTAAACAACAACCGGGACAAAAGTTATAATCTTTTGTCCCGGTTGGATTTACCAACCGGGATAAAATCTTATCTACAGGAGGGATCACTCCTCTAGCCCGAGCCACTCCACTCCACAAAGACAGAGAAGCTCATCCTCTCCATGGCGCCGAAGCAAGTCTAGGGGAGCTGCTGCTGAATTTTTTTTCCTCATTTTTGTGGGGATTTCATTCATCCAAAATGTTGTGAAGGTTAGCTACTTCATGCTCCGTTCATTTATTGTTGTTAAGCTTTGTTTTATACTTTAGAGAGGGAGAAGAATGAGTTTGTTTGTTGTTAAGTATGTAGAGGATTTGTATTTATATATGTTTTTGAGCTACAATGCGATGGATATTTATAAATTAGCCATATAAATTGTAGGTGTAATTTCATACTTTAGTACTTCTTAGATAGAGGTATCGAATTAGCCATTTTTAGAATAAGTAAATTATGTGGGAAATACAGAATTTTTTAATAGTTTAGTTATTTGTAAATTAAATATGAGCTAAATAATTTATGTATTTCTATGTAAACTTTCAGCAATATTTGAGTTTGCGATACTAATGTTGGAAATTATCAAGAAGATTCTTCCTGAGAATAATGAATTGCCATCCACAACATATGAAGCTAAACAGATTGTTTGCCCTCTGGGATTAACGATAGATGATAGTGATGCAGTAAAATAATTATTTAAGAAAGGTAATATAACTAGTGTAGAATTAATGAGTCATTTATTGTAAATATAATTGGTAATTAAATATATTTTTGCATGTTTGAAATATGTAAAGTTTTAATTTTTGCTTCATAAAATCCAACGAAACCTGGCGAGATCTGATGCCTACAAGTTCCACCCGACGAGAATAAATTTCCAAATAGAAGCAAAAAGAAATAGGATAGAATTTATAACTAGTTAAAACTTATTGTAAACAAACTTGCTAATTTAATATATTTTTGCATGTTTGAAATATGTAAATTTCTTATTTTTCGCTCCCTGAAATCCAATGAAAACATAAATAGAATAAATTTCCAAATAGAAGCAAAAAGAAATAGTATAGAATTTATGACCAGTTAAGACTTATTGTTGATAATTTAATATATTTTTGCATATTTGAAATATGTAATATCTTATTTTTTGCATCCGAAAATCCAGTGAAAACATAAATCGAATAAATTTCCAAAAACCAGTCGGGAGATGAAAAATAGGAGAAGGCCCCCATTTATCCTGGGAGATGAAAAACAGGAGAAGGCTCCCATTTATCCCGATTATAAAGTAGAACTGGGATAAAAGGGACTTTTCGATTCCCACCTGGAAGTACCCATTTATCCTGATTGATCATAAATCGAGATAAAAGGGGATCTTTTATCGCGGGTGATCACAAACCAAGATAAAAGATCCCCTTTTATCTCGATTTGTATTAGAAATCAGGGTTAAATGTCCTTTAGTTCCGATCACGCCACGAAAACATCCTCCATGGCATCGTCAGCCTCCTTCCCACCAGGGACGGCGCCCGCACGCAGACCGTCTCCCGGCGGTGGCGGCCCCTCTGGAGCGACGCGCCTCTCAACCTGCAGGTGGACACAAGCCTCTCCTTCTCGTTCCCCAAGCACATCACCTTGGCCACCAGGATCCTCTCCGAGCATCACGGCCGCGGCCGGTGCTTCGCCCTCGCCAACTTCCCCGCAGGCGCCCGCTTCGCTGAGATCGATGGCTGGTTGAACTCCGGAAAGCTTACCAGCCTCCGGGAGATCAAGTTGAGCTTATCTTTATTGGACTCGCCGTCGTGGCGGCACCCCTTGCCGCCATCTGCGTTTCGCTTCGCATCGACCCTCTGCGTTGCTGAGTTTGGCCACTGCGTCTTTCCCGGAGAGGGAGAGATGGAGCAGTCGCTGAACTTTCCCCACCTCAAGAGACTTGCCCTGTGCAGCGTCACCATTTACGAGGACGCCCTTCAGCACCTGCTGTCCGGTTGCGCTGTTCTGGAAACCCTCTTGCTGAAGCATAATTTCGGCTTTGGTTGCCTACGCATTAGCTCGCCAACTCTCAAAACAATTAGCTTCAGTAATTCAGGTTGGGGGGGGGGGGGGGGGGGGGGGGGGGGGGGGTGGGGGGGGGGGGGGGGGGGGGGGGGAGGAGCTGGTTATAGAGGACGCTCCTTGCCTTGAAAGAATGTTACCGCTGGTGCCTGCCTATGGTCCGGCAACCATCCGTGTGATGCGGGCACCTAAACTAGAGATAGTGGGCAGGCTGTCAGCTGGCATCTCCAAACTCGAGCTTGGAACCACAGTTTTTAAGGTACCTACAAATCTTCTTCCATCCAGCATTCTGCTTTTCTATGTCCTGGTTATTAATTGAATCTGATGCATGCTGTTTTGTTGCAAGGAAATGATTGCCCAAAGCTTGACACAACCTCCATGCGCTCTGTAAAGGTTTTGTCCATTGAATCTTTGGGGCCTAATCTGGACTCAGTTGTTGACTTTCTCAAGTGTTTCCCATGTGTGGAGAAACTGTATATTACGGTGAGTATTTGTCTTGTTTTTGAATGCCAAAAATGAAATTTGAGACAGTATACTATATTCTAATGTTTTCACTTTCTTTATTCAGTCTTGCCTACAGGAGAATATGAAAAATGAACGGAGCTATGGTCCACTGGATCCAATCGAATGTCTCGAGCACTAGAGAATTCACCTTCCATGTGCCCTATTTTGTTCCGGTTTAAAGTTGGTCCGGGATAAAAGGTTCACCAACCGGGACTAAAGCTCGGTCACTGGTGGGGAGCTCACCAACCGGGACCTTTTATCCCGGTTGCAAAGGTTAGTGGAAAAAAAAGACCCTGAGAGGCCTTTTATCCCGGTTTGAAACACCAACCGGGATAAAAGACCCCCTTTTATCCCGGTTTGTAATACCAACCGGGATAAAAGGGGGTCTTTTATCCCGGTTGGTGTTTCAAACCGGGATAAAAGGGTCCCCAACGGGGTGGCTGGAAGGGGACTAAATCCCTCGAACCCTTTTATCCCGGTTGGTAATACAAACCGGGATAAAAGGGGGGTCTTTTATCCCGGTTGGTGTTTCCAACCGGGATAAAAGGGTCCCCTACGAGTTAATACAAAAGGATTGCATCCCCTATATTGTCAGATGTGCTGTGTAGGTGGGATGGCAAGGAAGCTACGCGCGAGGCTGGAAGTTGTGGGTTCGAATCCCACGCAGCGCGCACGCGTATATTTCACGTGAAAAATCGTGTGACTTGTGACTTGCGACATGCGCGTGTGGGGGGCCTCCTGGGAGCCTAGGATTTCTTTTTTTTTTTTGCAGCGCCTGCCGTGGTGCCCTGTTTTAGTGACCCGGGACAAAAGGATTGGTTTATCCCGATGAATTTTTGGAAGATTTGCAGCTTACTAACCGGGACTAAAGGCCAATTCTCTGCCAGTGGAGCTTCATCCCAAAAAAGTGGTCCTGTTACGTATTGTGCAAAAGTTACATATAGTTTTTAGTTTTTCAGTATACATTACATGTACTATATACCTGTTAGCTACAAAAAGTCTTCATGTCAGTATTTGTAGTAAACAAATCATTAAACCTCATTGCACTTAGCGGAAAAAAGCTTTATTTTAATTTGTCAATCGCTTGTTCATCAACCTGTCTTTTGATTAGTTCTACATGTGAAAATCATGAATTCTAAATGATGCCTATTTTTTTTGTTTTGTATCCATTGAGCCTTCATCGTCTGATTCTTTGGCTTGTTGAGTGTTTGATAAGAGGAGGAAACTATACAACATCTGTATGTGTTGTTTCCTCATGTGACCTGGTTTACAGTGCTGTCCCTGGTTGGTCTGCAGCAGCAAGCGCCAGGGCCATATGATCTCATTTTTACTGAATGGTGAAACCAAGCACAGCACCAAGCAAGCATCTCCATGGGGGCTTCAATATTTTGGGTGTTAGTAGCTTGGTCGGTATGGAAACACACCAATAGATGTGTTTTTTTATGGGGTGTCACCAAGCTTTAGTGTGATCATTCATTTACGACGAGACACATTTGTGGTGTATGGCAAGGGCCAAAGTGGAAGGAATCGGTGCTCCTAGCGTAGCTAGGAGGGGAGAGGTGAATTAGGCTAACCTAAAATTCTGAGCCTATAGCTTCCACTACTTGCATCAAAATATAAACTAGATCATGCTATCTAGATGTGGATCTATGGTTAATCTAGTGAAACTTCTCTATGAAAGTAAAGGCACACAAGTTGCAAGTAAGAAATGCGGAAACGTAAAGGAGCAGGTTACGAAGGATGCAAACTCGGCATGATAATTTATCCCATGGTATCGGTAGGCAAATGACACCCCGAGTCTACGTTGGAGCTCCACCAAGGATATGCTCCCGGTCAAGGTCTTGGACTCACCACAAAACCTCTCGCCAAGCCGGATGAGAAACTTGCCACAAAAGCAAGGTTCACCGCTCCCTCTCTTCCGGTCACCTTGATGTCGTCTCCACTATGGAGCTTCTCCATGAAGGAAGGGGTCTCCTCATCCCCCGCACACGATCGTCGTCGCCGATGCACACCAAGTCGAACGGTCGAAGACTTATCGGTGAGCCACCAAGGCCCCAAGATGCCAGCGCACTAAGCTTACAATAGTAGTTCACTCCTTGAACCAATCACAAGGTAGCAATACCTTGCACTTATATTACTCAATCTAGGCCTATCCTAGCACTAATCACTCTCTAAGCATGAATATGTTCATGATGAGTCTTGGTCTTCAATTGTTGTGTGGATTCTCCAGCAATTTAAAGAAAAGATACAAAAGCATATTTATTCCGAATCCCCAAATGGGTAAGTTGAGGGGGTATAAATAGCCCATGGACCTAAAAGAGTAGTTGCTCCAATGGCTGGTAAAAACAGTGAGCATCGGATGATCTGATAGTAATTTTGGGTAGGCATCGGATCATCTGGTGCCCCCTACTGACGCATATAGCTGTTGGATCCTTCTGCCCAAAATTGCTCTAACACTTCATTCGATGCCCATCGGATCATCCGGTACCGACGAGGATTTGCTCGGAAACCTTTTGGACAATTTCAAAGTAAATATGCTTAGTCCGACGGTCACCTCCTCATAGTCGTCGGATCATCTGATGCTTCATTCTTCCGTGGCTTCCCTTCACCGATTCATCTGATGCTCTCAAAAAGTAGACCATCGGATCATCTGGTGGTCCTGTTCATGTACAGCCGCTACTGGAATCATCAGATGATCCGATGCCTTTGGCCGACACTCATCTGATCATCCGGTGCCCTAAGTTAATTTTGCTTCTGCACGTTGTACCAATTGCTCCAATGATTGCTTTGATGCTTGCTCCGAGATATATTGTTTTATAGGTAGCAAGATATTTTGCCTAGTCATGTGAAATAACTATAGCACGATGTAAGCAGGTATGCCATTTAAAAGAAGCTAAAAACAAATGAAAAAATTTAGATTAGTGTTAGGAGATCTTGCCATGCATTGGTTTAATTTATGTTCAAAACATAGAAAATATCCCTCTCTGGTCACATGTAATAAATGACATTTTGGATGACGACAGTCAACTATTTCAAACTTTAGTTATAAATTAATTACTTTTTATGTATTTGGTTTAGATTTGTGTAAATTTTTCAAAACATAGTTTTTACAAAGTATAGCTTGGTTTAATATGTTTTTAAACATATTACATTTAAAGTACTCACTTCATATAAAAATATTTGTCGTTGTTGACTTTTTCTCACAACATTTGACTATTCATTTTATTCAAAAATTTATTGCAAACATAAAAAAGATAAGTTATGCTCAAAATACCTTTGATGATAAAGTAAATCATAAATAAAATAATACTTGCTTAATTTTTTGAATAACACGAATGGTCAAACAACATGATCAAAAGTCAATAGCGACAAATATTTTGATACAGAGATAGTATTAGTGAAATAATTTTGAGACTGTATTGATGTTTGATGGGTCCAAATGTGAGTGGAGGGGGGTATTTTATCAAACATTTATCAATTGATAGAGAACTACTCCCTCCGTCCTAAATTCTTTTCTAGGTATATACCTTTTAATATGCATTTAGATATATACTATATCTAGATACATACTAAAAGTTATGTATCCCGAAAAGCTAAAACGAATAGTAATTTAGGATGGAGGAAGTATGTATGTTGAGAGGTGGAGTATTTATGATGGCTAAAAACATTGAAGTCACCTCAGCAGGATTGTGGACCAAATGGCTACCTATTCCAGGATTAAAAATCGTAGTTCCCAACTGCATGCATCATTATTAGTCTATTGACTAATGTTGTTGTACCGAACTTGAATACTACCTTTGTTTTAATTAAATGCATGATATTTAAAAACTAATTAGTTTATCATAAACATCATATATTTAAAATGGACGAAGTATTTCCAACTGAAGAAAAAAGGCCTAGCTTGGGGTGCTCCCTATCCGAATTTGGCTCGCCCTAAAATTATGCCATATGTTTGTACCATCGTCTAATCTTTGGTGCACCCACGGGAACTAGCTCCAGCTAAATTGCAAGGTCAACAAAATACTAATTATTTGTTCCTAGTTCATTATTTTAGGAATAGACTATTTATCTGTCGCTAGAAAAAGGAGATCAAAATCTATCAAATTTTTAGCCGTCCAAAAACGGACCAGATAAACCAACGAACAATAAAAGAAGCAGCAGGCAACCTTACCCTCTCACCTTCCATGGTCTATTGCACGTGCCTCCACCCCGGCGCTACCATCGTTGCCGTGCTTGGTGCCGCGCCGCTGCCCCTCCCTCCTCTCTCTGTTGGCGCTATTTCTCCATCCTCGCCTTGGTCCACGACTTCGTACTTGTTCTTGTCCTCTTTTTCTAACAGCTAATCATCTCCCTTGCCAGCCCCATCCTATGTGATGTCCCCTGTCTGTTTAGACCTGATCGACAACCTACCGAGAGGGTACCTAAGGTAGTGTTTTATGCAGGGGGCTCGTCGAAGATCAGGAACTCGAAGGTGAACTCGATCACACGATTTAGATAGGTTCGGACCGCTTATGTCACGTAATACCCTACGTCCTATGTGTTGATTGATGTTGTTTGGAGGGGGTCCCTGCCTCGCTTTGTATTGCCAGGGGCAAGGTTACCTAGTCGGATTCAACTAGAGAGTCCTACTCTAATTGCTACGAGTAGTTTCTTAATCTCGACTAGTTATTTTCCTCCACGTAGACCACGCCGTCCTACACCATAGTCTCCATATCTGACACGTCTCGGCATACGGGCACGTATCTAGAACTATCAAGCCTCCCAATGGATCCATAGATATACGGCCGACAGCCTTTGCCACCGACCATATCCTACCAACACTGCCGAATAACATCACCTAATTATAAGCATCATCCATCCCATCCAAAACCCAAACAAAGCAGCAACGTCAGTGGTGGCACAACAAATGGTGCTAGGATTATGGGACGAGATAAATTCACCATTTTTCGCATAGGTGAGCGGCTCCCTTTTGAACACACAAGAGAAGACAACCAAGAAGTTAAAAAAAAATCTAAAATAAGCTCTCATATTGGACAGCGCTAACGCGTGATCAGTCTCGTAGAGATTATGTGTCAACTTTTGTGTATGTATAACAAAAAGAGACTAACTAGTGGGCCTGCCCTCATATGTGACATGTGAGGACGAGGGACAAGAGAGATAGAAATGAAAGAGGGACGGCTCATTTGTAACTTGTTGCCATGCTGGCATCGCCACGTAGGTTAAAGGTGCTTCTGTGGACATCCGTGGATCTCCACGGCCACTCTTTATTAAATCATGAGTTTAGATGACAACTTTAAAAATTTATGAACCTAGATGAGATTTCAGGACTAGTTTAAGGACCCACAGCTCTATTGATGCATTCATTCCAATGAATACTATGGTTCAAATGCATTTAAATTCGGTACATGTTTGGGAGAAAAAGATTATTTGAAGTTTCAAATTCGTTTACCATCTCATCCAAATGTCTCCTATGGTGCGATGACACCTGTCCATGCGCAGGCTAGAGCCCACCTGCTCCGCCGCGTCGTTCTCTTGTCTGCATGCTCGGCTTCGCACGTCCGTCTCATAAAATTTCTAGTTATCTAGTTTGTGTTGCACCGATCTCTCAAACAGTGAAAAGTCCAATAATAAAAATAATTTTGAAAGTTATATATGATTTGCAAATTCTGTAAGTATTACACACTCCATTCTGTACTATTTCCTCTTAGCATAATGACAAAGAAAATAATCCTACCTATCATCCCACTTAGGCCTCGTTCGTTTCACCAGGATTGGATTCCAGCTAGGATTACTTCCAGGTCCGGTTTGAGTGATTCCACCCGTGTCACTCAATCCGGTCAGGATTCATTCCAGGGGTGAGGAGGTATGGTTTCAATCCGGGCCATCTAATGTAGAAGGATTCCAATCCAGGCCGGTTTTCGTTCCAGACCAGACTAAAACGAACAACACTTTCAATGCAAGTCTGGTTTCAAACCGGGTCACTTCAAACCATCCGGAATGGACCTCATTCCGGGCTAATCCGGTGAAAACGAATGAGGCCTTAGCATATCTATTATCATGCTTAAATAACTAATTCTTGTAAATAATGATTCATGATACCCGCGTAACCAATCTCGGTTGGAAGAACGAACGATCACACTTCAGACCCGAGACAACAAAACGGCACCACAATCCTACGGCCTGCTGAGGCGTCGGCCCGCGTCGCGTACATCCTCCACTTTCCGTCCCCGGCGGCCCGGCTCGCTCGGCCCACTCCTCCTCGCTCTAGTCTACTTACTGGCGGCCCCAGGCCGACTCTTCCGCTCCCGGCTCCCATTCAGTCTCGCACTCCTCCCTCGAAGTCTCCGATCGGTGTCGGCGGCCGGTGGCCTGCGCGGAACGCCGGCGAATGAAGGGTTGCCTGGACGGGGCCGTGCTCTGCTAGTAGGCGGCCGACGGCCTACGTGTACGCGCATCGGCTCCACTCGGTTCTTGATTGGGGATTCCTCCTTAATTTCCCTCCCTGGATTCCTCCCTCCTTAATTTCTCCCGGGATTCCTCCGTTGCAATCAGGGTTCGAGGAAACTGCAATCGGGATGGCGGAGGAGGATGCAGCAAGCAAGCGGAGGAGGCTGGGCCAAGAGGTGCCGTCCGGAGGAGGAGTCGGAGAAGACGGCGACGATCCCGACCTGATCGGCCGCCTCCCCGACGAGGTCCTCGGCAGCATCATCACGCTCCTCCCCACCACGGACGGCGCCCGCACCCAGATCCTCTCGCGCCGGTGGCGGCCCCTCTGGCGCGCCGCGCCTCTCAACCTCGAGGCCGATTTCGGCAGCCTGACCCTCCTCGAGTCCGAGCGCGTGGCCTCCCAACTCTGCAAGTTGTTGAGCGCTCACGAGGCCCCTGTCCGTCGCTTCTCCCTCAAATGCAACGGGCGGTACGGCCTCTCTCAACCTATCGCGCCACTGCTCCAGTCTCACCGTCTCCAGGACATCCAGGAGTTCGAGCTCTACGTCCGCGGTGACCTTCCGCCGTCTCTTCTCAGTTTATCTCCAGCAGCCCTGCGCGTGCTCCACATATGTTCGAGTCCCGAATCCCCCTTGTGGACCACTAGCACGCTCAGCTTCCCAAGCCTCAGGGAGCTCACCCTCGTCGACGTCGATGTATCTGAGAGCGCTCTCCATGGCGTCCTGTCGAGATGCCCTGTGCTGGAGACCTTGTTGCTGGACAACATTCGTGCTCGCTGTGTCCGGATCAACTCCTTGACCCTTCGGAGTGTTGGCGTATCTGATTGTGGGTATCCCTGGGAGGCAAGGTTGGAAGAGCTCATGATTGTCGATGCTCCGCTCCTAGAAAGGTTGATCCCACGTGTTCCAAGTCATCACCTAGTGATTCGGGTAATACATGCACCCAGACTGAGGACATTGGGCTATCTGCATGATGATATCCCCAGACTGCAGCTTGGAACCATGCATTTTGAGGTAGCTGCATAGCCACTTGTGCCCAAGGCTTTTTTCATCCATGTTCCCATATGTTGCTGCTGCTTGCTCGCTCATACGGTTTTATGTTCATATCTTATTTCAGAAAATGGTGCTTGTTAGGCCGTCTGATGGGATACGCTCTGTGAAGATTTTAGGCCTCCTCTCTGCTCCCAATTTGGATTTTGTTACTGGCTTGTTGAAATGCTTCCCGTGTGTTGAGAAGTTACACATTGTGGTCAGGGTTTCTTCTTTGCTAAATTCTATTGCTTACATTATTGTCTATGCTGCGTGATCATCCATCAGGTTTAATTGATATCGTGTTTGTTTCCACCCAATCTTCCATTCCAGTCATATACTCAGATGATTTTCAAGAATGACGTGAAATGCTATGCTCCACTCGAATGCCTTGACCGACATCTCAAGAAGGTCCAGATAATAAATTATGAGGAGAAAAGGGCTGATGTAAACTTCATCAAGTTCTTCGTCTTAAATGCTAGGGTGCTTGAATCTATGAAGTTTGTAGTCTGTCGTGACAAATGTGGTGCAAAATGGATTGCTTGTCAGCATAAGAAACTACAGGTGAATGACAGAGCTTCACAGAGAGCGAAATTTGATTTTGAAGCAGACTGTAGCTGCGGGCCAGCTAGCATTGTCGACATGAAGCACATCCATGATTTGGCTATGGATCCGTTTGATAGATCATCGTGTAGATGCCATGGTGATGCACTCCACTGAAGCTGATTATCAGTTGTACGATCACTTTGGTAAGCATCAAGTACTTGATTATTTTGCGATGCAGCCTTATGTTCCTGGGATTAGTTTTTTTTTGTCAGCAGTGTTATTGTTAGCAAGTAAATTTATTGATTCATGTAGATTTTACTGTTCATTTGGTGTGGTCTTGTGAGCCTCCTACGTACCCTGTTAGTTATTCAACTAAAAAGTTTTGACATGCAGCTGTTGTATTGATGTTTCCTTTTTTTCTTGTGTAGTACATAGACATTGCAACTTTATTAGTTGATAATCGTCATGATTGATGTTTACTAGAAACTTGTCTGTTTTACATCTTCCAATTATGTGGATGAGGAAGCATGTATATCTAGATGTGTCAGCTAATGGTTGAGTCTTTTTGTATAGCTAGTTACACTGATGTTGTAGACTGTATTTATGCTGCTTTTTGAGGCATCTGTCAATAACTAATGGATACTACTCTTGTCAATTTGTTTTGGCCGTGAACTGTTGGAGTCCTAATCTGCATTCCAATATGGCAAAGAAATACTATAACTTTTAACTTTATGAACGGATAGCTGGGGCTGTGTGAAAATCCATTGGTACATTTGCATTTAAAAAAGACTGTTATACAAGTGGTTGGGAGCTAGCTATTAATCTTCTAGCTGCTCATCAGTAAAAGCTTTTTCATTATGTAGAAGCCAACCAAGTATTTGGTAGCAGTCTAGTGAAAATAAGCTGTGTACTTTAGAGTGGTATGGGGGCCTCTGAAGAGTTTCACTTTAAAGTACAGCTAGACTGCTATCCTGGTCTAAAGTACAGTTTTACTTTAGAGCTGCTGTCCTGGTCTGAGATGAAATTTCTACAATTAGGCCACATGAGAATTTTGAAATGGAGATTCTCAGTGTTGAATTCACTATGGTCAGGCATAAAAGCTTCTGCTGCTATAATCATTTTGTGCCACATGAGGTTTATGTTGGAGACTTCAGTTTTATGTTGTAGAGTTGTTGACCTGTAAGTTGATATTTCAGTTACAAGGCATCTTTTGTTCATTACTCAAAATTCCAACGAGCAAGCTGCTTTGGTATGTGTTCCATGTTTCAACCAATTAGCTTTCCCTCCTTGCATGAAAAGTCTAATAGTTGTGGTTTCGAAGGTTTGCCACAAAATCAAGTAAAGAATTCACCCTCAATGGTACCATTTATATATGTGTTAATTTTTCCTGGTTTGTAGATTGCTTATAAAAGCATCCAAGAACATATAGAAAATGAAAAGTCAAACAGAGTCTTCGATTGTTTTGATCATTTCGAATATATTGTGGAAATAAGCCTGAAACATGTTTAGCGGTAGTAATACAAGACTTCAAAATATCTTGTTTGGATACTTTGAGTTCTGCCACTCAACTCCCGCTCATTTTTGTGCAGGTGTTAAACATATTTTGTTGCTACTAGACAGAAGCCTTGCTGCTGCTACGGAGATACCCAGGCTTCTTTTGTGTTCCTGCTGGACTCATTATTCTCTTTGGCAGGTTTTGGATAGTACAATAGGGAAATATGTTATGCTAGTGATGCACTCTAATTACGAACCATGTTCGCCTTTTGTTTCAAATCTTGTGGCCATGATGCTACTTATGTTTAATGTTACTGAGACCTGATGCCATGTGATGAGGCAGGTTTACTTGCTGTGATGTCCTTAGTCCCTTCAATATTTCTGGGGATGTCTTCTCTCGTGCTGTCAGTGAGAATGGATCATGCTCCGTGACTTGGTAGTTGGAACTGCTATGTGTGTACAATGATTTTTTTTCTTGAACATGCAGGAGAGCTATGTGTCATTATATGAAGAAGAAATTGTGTACAATGATTTTTCTCAATGTGTATTAATTTATCACTTTAATTCCATCAGTTGTCTGATCAAAATTGCTGCTTGGTAGTATTTGGCAACAGCATAGACATTGGTGACTTTTGGTGAATGTCAAATGTCTTTCTTTCACCCTTTTGAATTGTTTTACGATAATTCTAGGATGAGGACATCCGATGTGAAAATCGGATGTTGGTCTTATACTGCCACATCCATCATTTCTAGCAACTTCTTCTATTTAAAAAAAGTAGGTAACGACCTTATCTCCTCCCGTGCCTAGGCTTGGTAACGGATCGTGATCTGACCCTAACCCTGCTTCAGCCCTAGCCCTATTTAATTAAGTAGTCAGCTCAATCGTTATCCAATCCTCAATTGATTATTACGATCCGATCCAACCCTTCAGCTAACATCCTCCTAATCCAGCCCTTATCCTATTTATGCCCACGGGCCAATCCAGTTGCACTGAAGGAGCACGATCCGTGGGCAAGCATATCACATATAACCACAAGCAATAGTACAAGCACGAACACTGCCGTGTGTAGAGAGGGCCGGGAAGCATACAATGTAAATAATGATCCACGGGCCAATCTACCAATAGTACAAGCTAGAAAGCAATAACCGCAACAAGCATTGCTTGTTAGGCTGCCACCGGTCACCACATATCACATATAAATAGCAGACAATGTAAATAATGATATTAGAAATTAATCCACCAAGTTTTCATATTCCACAAGACCAAGTTTTCATATTCCACAAGATCACCAAGTTTTCACATTCCAGTATCTCTAACAACAAAAGAAATCGCATCCTTGTCCGGGACAACTGTTTCAAACAAGTAATAATGCATATCCGTTAGTCAATAGTTATTGAATATGACTAAATCATTGCAAAATGCAAGGAAACACACTCATCCAAATGACAGTTGCCTGAATGCAGTGTGAGGGTACTAGAACAGAACAATAGCAAACAATCAGGAATATATGACAGTTAGTCAGGATAAAAAAAGTCAAGACAGAACAAAGACATCCTCAAGCATGCATGAATGAAACTAGATGCAAAACAAAGACAAGCAGAAACTTCCCAGGCACTAAAGAACTAAATAAAACTAGATGCATGTGTTTACATATGTCAAAACATTCCTGAACAAGCATCACCAGATTTTGTTCGGAAGAAGATTTTAAGTATGTCACCATAGCTAGTTAAAAAACAGAACAAGCATAGTACTGATAGGAATTCAACATGTTCAGAGAAATACAATCAGCCAAGTGTAAGACTCATTTACCTTTATTCATCATCTTCATCTTCCTCATTTGAATTAAACATTCTATGACCGGTCATTGGTTCACCTTCTTCGTTTTCATCAAAGCCGATTAGCCAATCTTTTGCTCAGATCAATGCTTCAAGCGTTTCAAGTGAGAGAGATGTCCTATTTTTCCCAAGAATCCTTCCAGCTGTACTAAAGGTTGATTCTGAGGGTACTGTGCTAACAGAAATAGAAAGAAAGTCTCTACACTACCGGAAACAGTAAATTCGCTGAGTGTAAAAATTTTGCCGAGTGCATTCCTTCGGGCACTCGGCAAAGGGCCTTTTTGCCGAGTGTATTTAACTCGGCACTCGGCAAAATGTTTACACTCGGCAATGAGGTCGTTTGCCGAGTGCCATAAATCCGACACTCGGCAAACCTCTCAGTGACACACGGCAAAATTCCGACACTCGGTAAATCAACGGCGCGTGCATCGCACGTGCGCCGTCCGTCACCGGACTGGGGCGGCCGTTAGTTCTTTGCCGAGTGTTGGACTCCGACACTCGGCAAAGACAAGGTTCGCCGAGTGCCGCCCTCCGACACTCGGCAAATAGAGAATGTCGCCGAGTGGCAGCACAAGACACTCGGCAAAGGTGTCCATTCGCCGAGTGCCTAAGCCTGGACACTCGGCAAACATAGTACTTCGCCGAGTGTAAAATGTTGGCACTCGGCGAACAAAAAAAAAAATCCTCCCCTAGCCTCCACACTTTTTCTACTCCCCACGTAGGAGATTTTGTAATCCATAAGAAAATTTGGTATATTTTGTGGTCTGTTTGCTATTTTTAATGAAATGATTGCATTAATAAGAATTTTTTTATTCATGTCAGATTTTAACTGCATGTACATGAAATGATGGTTTTTAATCAGTGGAAAAATTATATCCATATTATGGAGTCCGGATTGAGTTCTCAACCAGGAAATGAAAAGAAATTGTCAACATTGTTTTTAAAAAACGCGACCACGAACGTGTGGTTGAATGGTGGTTAAATTCTAAAAAAAGCAAACGAAATCTGAAAATCACAAGATTTGTCAAGATGTCATGATATTATGTGTGGAGGCTGTGGTAAAAAATTGAGAAGGTTTTGCCCAATTTCTGACATATGATGCTTAGAAGCCGACGCATCTCCTCGAAGGATTCATAGAAGTTAGAGAGGACACAATAAGATTTGGAGTCCAAGTGACACTTGAGTTAACGTTTGGCTTCAAATCTTTTTGCATAGGCAACATGCAACACAGATTGGTTCGTGTCAAAATTTGGAAATTTTTTGGATGCGTTTACTATTTTTTATTGATTAAATGCAATTATAGAATTTTAGTAGATATAAATGCAATTTTCGCTATAACTGCATGAAATAATAGAACATTATCAGTAGAAAAATAATTTAAACATTGTTGAGTGATGTTGACACGATTTTGCCCAAGTATATTAGGAAAAGATCTGTAAAACATGTTGTTCAAGAAGGTACATGAAATATTAGTGTTTTTTACCGAGTGCATAAAAGAAAACACTCGGTAAAGGTAGTTTTTGCCGAGTGTTAGATCGCAGGCACTCGGCAAAAAGGGTACACAGGCCCACTGGCAGTGTTCTCGTCCTGCTTTAAAAAAGAAAAACGTGTGTTTGCCGAGTGCCTTGGATCTGGCACTCGGCAAAGGAAGAAGGTTTGCCGAGTGCCAAATCCAAGGCACTCGGCAAACACACGTTCCCGTTCGAATTTCTTTACTTTGCCGAGTGCCAGATCGCGGGCACTCGGCAAAGAACCGGACTTAGGCTATCCCCGAACCGCCGCGCGCGGCCTGGCCTCTATCCCAAAATCTTCGAGTCGCCTGTGCAACCCGCCGCCGCCACCCGCTGTCCGCCACCGCCGGCCGCCCCGCCGCCCCACCGCCCCACCCCGGCGCCCCGACGCCCCGCCCCCGGCCCCGGCGCCCCGGAGCCCCCGCCCCCGGCCCCGGCGCCCCGCCGCCCCACCGCCCCACCCCGGTGCCCCGCCGCCCCACCGCCCCACCCCGGCGCCCCGCCGCCGGCCGACTCCCCGTGCCCCGGCCCGGCCGCCGCCCACGCCCCAGCCCCGGCGGCCCCGGCGCCCCTTCCCCGCGGCCCGCCCCACCGGCCGGCCCTGCCCCGACCCCGGCGGCCCCGGCCCCGACGCCCCCTGTCCAGCAGCCCGCCCCAAGGGCCGCCCCTGGCGTCCCCGGCCCCGACACCCCTTCCCCGGCCCGTGCCCCCTGCCACCGGCGTCCTGGACCCTGGTGCCCCGCCCCTGACGCTCCCGCCGCCGCCGGACGTCCCATCGACTTTCTAGGCCGGCGTCCCTCGCCCTTCCGGTAATGAATATTTCTTTTTCAAGTTACAAATTCAGAATTAGGAAGTAGGTTAAAATTAGAAATTAGAAATTAGATATTGTAGGGCTGTAGTTGTAGAAATTAGAAAATGATGTTTTTCTTGAGAATCTAAGGTATAAGAATGTTTGTGGAAGTCGGCCATCGTGCCGTTCCTTCTTTTCTACATGTGGTTGTCGGCCATCGTGCCGTTTCATTTGATGCAGGTTATGGAAACCTCCACGTGCAGGGGAGGTGCTGCCGAAAATTGTAGTTGACAGTTGTATGTTTTTTTTTTGCAGGAGAGGCTACGTTACTGTCCTCGAGTCGTCACTTTGTACGATAGCAAGGTGAGTTATCCTATACCTCTATTTCCGTATGATGTTCGTATATCACGTAACCTAGTTAGGCGTCTCCCGTTCGAAAGAGATACAGTTGGAAATATGTAGATGTTTGCATATTTATAACCGTATCTGTTTCGAATTGTCCACGTCACTTTGGACAGCACGAGGATGTGTAGGTGGGTTTAGTTTCCATAGTCTACTCCGATCCGAGTTAGAATTTCGGCAGTACCTCCCAATTGTTCTCCGGATACACAATCTCCATTCCAGGACGTGTATTTGGAGAACAGCGGGGAGGTGCTGCCGAAATTCTATCTCGGATTGCAGTAGACCATGGAAACTAATCCCACCTACACATCCTCGTGTGGGATTAGGACCTATCTTCACCTAATAGATAATATAGGAACGTGTAGATGCAACGTGAGTTTTTATATTACTCGGTGATATGCTAGAGGATGGAGGATCGTCAGTGGATGTACACGGGCCGATCTAGTCAGAATTCGTTGACCGATGAATGGATAAACAAGACCGATGCTTTCTTGGAACGGGCATTTGCAAGGATCAAAGGAGGAAGAGATACTTGGTGTCCGTGTAGAAAATGTGGAAATCTGCGTCGGCAAACCAAGTTAGAAATGGGTAAACATCTTGTTAGGCACGGTTTTACCCCAGACTATACCATCTGGATCTACCATGGTGAATTCGATCGTGGGAGGGACGAGGTCATCAGACAACGGATCGAGCAATATGATGATGACGCCGGGGTGGGAGACATGTTAGATGACTATCATGAAGCTCGTAGGGAGGAGGAACCCGAGGCTACCGCAAAGGCGTATTACGACATGTTGTGTGCGGCACAGCAACCCCTTCACGGGCATACCAAGGTCTCTCAATTGGATGCCATTGCACGTCTAATGGCTGTGAAGTCCCAGTTTAGCTTGAGTCGAAACGCCTTCGATGTTATTTTGACAGTTTTTGGTAGTCTGCTCCCGGAGGATCACATCTTGCCAAAGTCTATGTATGAGGCACAAAAACTTCTTCGTGCACTTAAGATGCCGTACGAGCAGATACATGCTTGTCCGAAGGGATGTATCTTATTTAGAAAGGAATATGCGGAATCAAAGTACTGTGTGAAGTGCGAATCGTCTAGGTTCCTGGAGGTAGACTCTGGTGAAGGTCAGAAGAAGCAGCTTGCAATCCCTGTGAAGATCCTTCGGTACCTTCCCTTCATACCGAGGATCCAACGGCTATACATGTGTGAAGAATCCGCGAAACAAATGACATGGCACAAAACCGGACGTCGATACAATGCTGAGAAGCTGGTACACCCATCCGATGGCGAAGCATGGACAAAGTTTGATGCGATTTATCATGAGAAAGCTCGAGAGGCTCGTAATGTAAGGGTTGCGCTCGCAACAGATGGGTTCAATCCTTATGGAATGGCTGCCACCCCGTACACCTGTTGGCCTATGTTCGTTATCCCCCTCAATCTCCCCCCTGGTGTTCTCTTTCAGCGACAGAACATATTTTTATCGTTGATAATTCCAGAACATCCAGGAAATAATATGAGTGTGTACATGGAGCCTTTGATTGATGATTTGGTCCGTGCATGGGATGAAGGGGTATGGACATACGACCGTGCTACAAGGACAAACTTCAAGATGCATGTTTGGTACCACTACTCCCTGCATGACTTGCCAGCATATGGTATTTTCTGTGGTTGGTGTGTTCACGGGAAGTTCCCATGCCTAGTATGCAAGGCTTCTTTGAAATTCATTTGGTTGACGAAGGGTGGCAAATATTCTTCATTCGACAAACATTGACAATTCCTTCCTCCTGATTATCCTTTCAGACGAGATATTAGAAATTTTACAAAAGATGTCGTAGTTAACGACCCTCCACCGCAGATGCTTACCTTAGCCGCGGTTCGTGCTCAGTTAGACACTCTTGAGGTCAACAATCAAGATGGTGGTTTTATGGGATATGGCGAGCAACATGCTTGGACTCAGAGATCGTGCTTGTGGAACCTCCCCTATTTTGATGATCTTCTTCTCCCACACAACATTGATGTTATGCACACTGAAAAGAATATTGCCGAGGCAATTTTTGGTACAATTATGGACATTCCTGACAAGACAAAAGATAACGTTAAGGCTAGAGTGGATCAAGCAATGTTATGCAACAGACCAAAGTTAGACATGGCGCCTCCCAGAGCAGGCAAGTCGTGGAGAAAGCCTAAGGCTGATTTCGTCCTGACGAGGGCCCAAAGGAGGGAGGTATTACAATGGTTCGAAACGTTAATGTTCCCTGATGGGTATGCAGCAAATCTGAAGAGGGGAGTGAACTTAGCTACTATGCGAATCAACGGGCTCAAAAGTCATGATTATCACATATGGATTGAGCGCCTACTTCCGGTGATGGTTCGAGGTTATGTCCCTGAGCATGTGTGGCAGGTGCTAGCGGAGTTGAGTAATTTCTTCCGCCAGCTTTGTGCTAAGGAGTTATCTCGGACCGTGGTTGACGAAATGGAAAGAATGGCGCCTGTGTTGCTCTGTAAGTTGGAGAAGATCTTTCCTCCTGGCTTCTTCAATCCGATGCAGCATATGATTTTACACCTCCCTTATGAAGCACGAATGGGGGGGCCTGTGCAGGGCCGTTGGTGTTATTCAATTGAGAGGTGTCAAAAGGTTCTTCGAACGAAATGTAAAAACAAATGCAAAATTGAAGCCTCCATTGCAAAAGCATACATTCTAGAGGAGGTGTCAAACTTCACAACAAAATACTATGCTGACAACCTTCCTAACGTGCACAATCCACTGCCTCGTTACAATGACAGCGAAGTTGAATCGAGCCTTAGTCTTTTTCGAGGACAACTTGGAAGTGCAAGTGGTGCGACACAAAAAAAATTGAAACATAAAGAGTGGCGCACTATCATGTTGTATGTATTGACCAACCTATCCGAGGTGGAGCCGTACATACTGTAAGTTCTGAACAAACTAGTCTTTTCTGAATTTGTCAGTATTCTTCGACATACTATCATGTTTCTCGTTGGTACAGGGAATTCCATCGTAAGTTCTGGCGTAATTCAAGGGAACCTACCCCACACGAAGCCGAGACTCTTCTCAAAGAGGGTGCAGGAAATGGAATGCCCAATTTCATTTCTTGGTTCAAACATAAGGTACAGTCGATTTTAGCTCGTACTTAGCTTGATTAGAAGTTGATCGTATATGCGAATAATATAACGAACCACCCTACTTCAACTTGCAGGCTCAAACCGATTCGTCTATGAATGCCGAGTTGAGACAGGTTGCCGATGGCTGTGCCTACAGGGTCAAATCTTTTACCGGTTATGATGTAAATGGATATCGCTTTCACACAACAACCCATGAGCATAGTCGGCCCAATCGAAAAATGACAAATAGCGGAGTTTTTACGCCTGGCTTTGATGGTGTAGAGTACTACGGAAGAATTGAAGAGATATACGAACTAACTTTTCATGGTTGCAAAGTGCTTAATCCAGTCATATTCAAATGCCATTGGTTTGATCCATCAGTCGTGAGACGGGCACCTAATCTTGGGTTAGTCGAAATTCGCCAATCATCCGTCTTAGAAGGAGATGATGTATACATTGTGGCTCAATAGGCCACGCAAGTTTATTATTTGTCATACCCGTGCCAATCGGACGACCGTCTTAAAGGTTGGGATGTTGTGTACAAGGTATCGCCGCACGGTAAATTAGCTGTACCAAACAATGAAGATTACAACATTGACCCCAACACATATGACGGAGATTTTTTTCAAGAAGATGGGCTCGAAGGGAATTTTGAGATTGATTTAACCGACGGTATGAGAATGGAAGTGGACAATGAAATGGTTCCTAACGATGATGCTGGAGAGGAGGTTCATAATATGAAGGAGTTAGAATTACTTCAGCGGTTACAGTTAGGACAGGAGATTGATGATGACACTCCTCCTTCAGAGCACGAGAATGATTTTATTGACACGCGTGACAGCGATGATGATGAGACTTATGATCCAGCTAATCCTAATCATGACGATTATTTCTAAGACATGTATGGGCCGTACACATTTATTTAATATTTGTCATACCATGTTATTTATTAAGTATGTTTACTTTATTTTGCACATCTTATACACTATCTGTGCTAATTGGTTAACTCTTGGCAAATGCAGGTGACTCAACAATGGTGGGCGGTACGAGGAAGATTGCAGCGCTTTACGAAAAATTAAAAGCTGCAGCTTCAGGGTCAGGTACAAGGTCAGACGCTTCGAGAGGTCGAGGGAGGCGTCGAGGGAGGGGTGGAGGCAGGGGTGATGCACAGGCCGAGGAAACGGAGGGGGCACAGGTCCTTGCTAGAGGCAGGGGTCGGGGCAGGGGTCGAGGAAAGGGTAAAGGGGTGAGGCCCCCCTCGCCTGCGCCTTCGTCGTCGTCGGAGGATGAGGTACCTTCCGCGTATGCCTCTAGTGACGAGGCGGAGGTGGAGCAGGAGCAGGAGCAGGAGCAGGAGCAGGAGAGGGAGGCAGGGGAGGAGGCAGGGGATTCGCAGTCCAAGATCTGGTTGCGAGGTCCCTCGTCCCTCCCGAGGCGACCGATCCCTCTTCATTTACGCCCACTGATTCAACCCACCGGGGCAAAGTAAGTTCCTTTACATATTATTAGTACTTTTGATATGTTCAAATTTACAATAGAAACTAATAATGTATATTACTCACTTGTGTAGGAGTTGGACTAAGCTTAGTGGGGGTGCCCACAACCGCAAGGTCAATGGCATCATCGGTCTTTTGTGTAGGCTACACTTTCCCGGTCTAGTGGTCTTCGCCGGACAGGAGGAGCCGGCCTACACGTGGGATCACTACGTCGCCGCCGCCGACGTCGGTGATCGTGACCACAGGCAATTTGCGAACAAGGCGGAGCGAGTGAAGGCCGAGCTGTGGGTAAGTATTCGAAGCACTAGATTGCTTAATACACAAGTTTCGCTAGACATTCTTGAAAAAATACTTGTTTGCAATGTGTCTATACGCAGGACTTTTATAGATGCCAAGAGGGATTCGAGGCTAGGGCGGCCTCCGTCATTGAACTAGCCGCAAAGAAGCTCGTTAAGGACATGCACTACGAGGCGCGGGTTCAGGCCATCATCGACTTATATGCTGAATACAAAAGGATGAGGGTCAAAAAAGAAGAGGCCAGGACAATGAACCTGACGAAGGAAGAATTCATGATGGTACGTACAAAAAGTTAATATTTAGTATTTTTGAGATTAATTACGCTTCACTTCTTTTGTTATATGTCACACACTTGATGATGTAGGTGCCTCCGTGGTGGTGCCGATCCTTTACCCGGTGCTGGGAACAAATGGTGGACGTGTGGTTGCAGCCCGGGTGGTTGGAGAACCACAATGCTTGCCGGGAGCGGCGTCTGCAGATGCCATATGCACCACACCATCAAGGCAGCCTGAGCCTTGATGAATACAAGGAAAAATGGGTACGTGAATTCATTTCTTTATTATCACACATAATGCACATAATACTGCATATTTTGTAATCCTTTTGTATTTTTGCCGCAGACGTCATCACATGAAGGCCAGGAGTGCTCCCGGTTCAAGGCATGGGTTATGTCCAAAAAGGGCAAGGCCTCGGCAGACATCGACTTCAACCCGGAGGACCCGCCCGAGGCATACAGCCATCCCAGCATCCACAGCCGTGTCACCGAGTACACAGCAATGGCGAGGGAGGTTCATGGGCCAGAGTTCGATCCGAGCTCTCAGGATATAGATCCTGAAATTGTGATGAGGGTGGGAGGAGGGAAGAAGCATGGCAGGTACTGGATTGGAGATAGCGTGATCGACACTGCCAGTACTCCCACCCTCTCCCAGATCCGAGCAAGGAGCACTGACTCGAGCCCCGCGATACGGGCACGGCCTACCGCTGCACAGTTACAGATGCAGGCTCTGCAGGTTATTCCTGTTTCTTTAATTTTTCATTCATTTTGTTCATATCTTGGCATTGGCAATAAGACATTGGGATGAAATATTGTAGGCCCAGGTGGAGGTAGAACGGAAGCACCAGGAGGAACTAGAGGCGAGGATCGAGGCGGATCGGCAGCTAGAAAGGCAGAGGACGGAGCAGATGTTCCAATACATGCAGAGTGTCTTTCACAGTTTAGGTCAGACTCCACCACCTATGCCACCGAACCTATTCCCGCCACCTCCACCACCTCCTGCAGCTACTCCTGTGAGTCACTCTCAACCTTACAATCAATCTAGAGTTAAACTAGAAACTACAGGCACTACAGACTTACACTAGAAAAGTGACTAATACAATCTCTATAACTTTGTGCAGAATCAATCGGCGGCGTCCAATGCAGAATCTTCTTGGGGGCAGTGGCCACCTGCACATACTCCTCAGCCTCCTCATCCACCTCATCCTCCTCATCCTCCTCAGTGACTTGTGAACTAGAGGTGTTAGCTGTGGTAAAACTTGTGAATTACCTGTTTCGACCAGAACTTGTGAATGTTATTTGTGTGCTTGTGATGCTTGTGCTGCAATTTATATGCCTGTGGTGTAATTTATATGCATGTGCTTCTCTGGTTGTTTTTTTTGAGAGGGGTCTTTTATACGTAACATTTTTGTTTTGTGGGGGGAGCTCGGGCACTTTGCCGAGTGTTAACACTCGGAAAATAGCCCATTTTCTGTTGTATCGACGTCTTTGCCGAGTGCCATTGTCTTGGCACTCGGCAAAGGTGCCAAAAAATTTTTGCAGAAGGGCCCTTTGCCGAGTGCCAAGGGAGGGCACTCGGCAAAACACGCAGCTTTGCCGAGTGCCGCAAGCAAACACTCGGTAAAAGCCTAAACTAATCTGGCCAGCGGGGCTCCTTTGCCGAGTGCCGCATAGAATACACTCGGCAAAGGGTAAATTTTCGCCGAGTGCATTGTGGAAGTACACTCGGCAAACGTTAAAAATTCGCCGAGTGCAATGCAGAAATACACTCGGCAAAGCTTAAAGCTTCGCCGAGTGCAATGTGAAAAAACACTCGGCAAAGATTAAAGGTTCGCCGAGTGCCATCTTCAATACACTCGGCAAACATTATAGGTTCGCCGAGTGTCCGCCGTCTGACACTCGGCAAAGGAGCCGTTACCGTCACTGACCGTTAGCATCTTTTTGCCGAGTGTTATACTTTGCCGAGTGTATTGTGGCACTCGGCAAAGAGTTTGCCGAGTGCCCGATGATCGACACTCGGCAAACTCACTGTTTGCCGTAGGAAACTTTGCTGAGTAAACGTCGCTGAGTGTTACACTCGGCAAACCCTTTGCCGAGTGTAATTGGCCCTTCGCCGAGTGCCCCAGGCACTCGGCAAAGTTACTGTTTCCGGTAGTGCTAGCCATCAAAGACAGGATTGGATAAGCATCAGAATTCTTCTTTCACCATGCAAGAACATTGAAGTGCTCATCTGACCTCACAAGGACTCTAGGGTCCTCCAGGTAAATATCCAGCTTTGACCGTTCTTGACGGGCCTCCGAGCTTTGTGATTCAAACTAAGCGAATGCAAGCTCTACCTACCTTTTACCAGAAACTTGTCCTAAAGAAGTGCTACCAGACTCGCCAGATTGACTTGTGCTCTGCTCATCATTTGATATATTGAACACAACCACACTGTTGCTCCTGATAATCTTTTCATACTGTAGGTAATATTTCTTCAAATACCGATTCAGCTCCCTCATTTTCACCTCAATATTTTCATCAATGGTATAGAAATAGAAGTTGATGAAGTCAGTTTTCATACTTGGATCAAGAATAGCAGCTATTAGAAGAGCAAGATTAGGCTTTGTTGAGTGCTTTTTAAACTTTGCATGCATGGCATTAGCTATTTCATTAAGGAGCTCATTTGAATTCCATGCCTCATCGAGCAAACTATCTCGGATTGCTAGCAACATCTTCAAGAAAAGGTGGGCTGTAGGATGCTTGTCTGCGGAGAATGCTTTGGTTGCCTCACTAAACTGATGCAAAAAACCATGAAGGGCTTCAGCTTTTGCCCATTCATCTTCACTTGGAAATTGGTGATGTTGCTCTACCGCATATCTGTTGAGAGCCACCTTATATTTCAAAGCATCATGCAACATATCATATGTAGCATTCCAATGGTGTGGAACATCCAGAATCAGTCCTAACTTTGCTTTGAGGCTTGAATTCTATACAATTGTGTTGAAAATCTGCATGCGGGATGGTGTGGATGTAACAACTTTTATGGTGTCCCTCACTCTCCCAATTGCATTTGAAATTACCTTTACACCAGTCTGAACCATAATGTTGAGCACATGGGCAGCACACTTGACATGAAGGTGTTCACCTTTGAAGAACATCCCAACACCTAAAGCATTATGAATGTCCTTTACTGCTTTGTTATTCACACCGGCATTGTCTAATGTCAAAGTAAACAATTGTTCAATCAACTCCCACTCCATCAGGCATGAGGTAATTCCATCCTGTACCGCATATGATGTATGTGGGAAAGAAATCTTCTTGAATGCTATGATTTTCTTATGCAGTTCAAACTTCTCATCGATGAAATATGCAGTAACACCTAGATAACCTAGGTTCTGGTTAGAAGACCACAGATCAGCAGTAAGATGACTAACATGGGACTTCACCTTTCTGAACTTGTCCATCAACTACAACTTCTCCTATTCATAAAACAAAACACGATCTGTGCATACACTTTGATGACCAACAACTATAAAAGATGGCTGACAATAGTTTATCAAGTTTGTCCAATGAGGATCATCAGCTTTACGGAAAGCAATCTCTGCACTGATAAATTTTTGGCAATCAAAATGCGAAATACTTCTGGATCAAAGACACTCTTTTCTCGTTCAAAGACTTTGGCTTCAATGTTGCTATGAATATGTCCCTATCCTCTTGCGGAATGGAATGATAGTGAATTGCAATGTGCCTATTGGAGGTGTGTTGTACCTTTTCCAAGTTCAGAGGACAAATGAAACTTACAGTATCTGCATATTGCCTTCTCCTTGCCATCAACCACTTCGGTATCAACAAATTCCCAAACTTTAGCTCTCTTCCTATATGATCGACTTGACTGATCAGTTACCAGACTATCACGGCTGTCAACCTCAACCATAACTTTTTGTCCTAGATCCATATCACCTAGATGACACGAATGAAATTTCAGTATAAGATTACAAAATGAATCACAATTGTTGCATAAACAATATTCTACATAAACATACATGCCACTCAATCACACACGTATTCCCGCAGGCCAGGCAAGAAAAACAGAACTGCTTTCATGGTTTCATGGATCTCTGGGCAATGATGAAAGAGACAATAGCTTAGCATCTTGGGTACGCTAGTATACTAAACAGATTCTGGATCGTCCACTAAATTGTATTTCGCTCTTAGGTTGTAACTCCTAAATTAATGAAAATTAATCATAAAATAATTTATGAAATTAGGAAGCTAACCCAACTGGAATCACATCAAACGGAGGTATAGAACTTGAGATATTAACATAACAAGAAGACCCTATCACATGGTAACGAGAATAGATTAAACCCTAATTTCGTGATTAAGAAAAATCTATTAACCAACAAGATTTTGCAGCACACTATCCTGATGCCCTAGCACGGTTTTGAATAGACCAATTCAAGTATAAAAATGTTTAGCAAAAAATCAATCTAAATCCAAAACTGAGCATTCAAGATTAAAAGCGGAGAAATCTAGGGAACAAGATTTACCAACACATCACTTAGGAAACCTTTATCTTTATTGCACCGAAGATGTGTTTAAAAGATGCCTACACAAGCATCCATACAAAAATCTTCATGAATTCCAAAAACTTTAGATGGCTATTTATTTTTCCTCTCAAAACCAGAAGCCGCCTCCTGCATCCTCTCGAAAAACAAAAGCAAGCACACTGCACACCAACCCTTTTTTATTTTATTTGGCCGGCCAATCCCAGGAGCTCGTGAGTCGTGTCCTACACGATCACGACTTCCTCCTTCGGGGCCTCTTTTGGATGCATGGCCTTGCTGCTACGCAGCAGTCTCAGTTCACCTGCAAAATAAAACTGCACGGCCAGACCACGTCTGTGCCTTTAGTCCCGGGTCAACACCGCCGGGGGAGGGCTTTAGTCCCGGTTGTAAAGATCAATTAGGACTAAAGCCTCCACTTTAGTTTAGTCCCGGTTGTAACGGCTAAAAAATCTAGCACTGACGCCTCCCTCCTCTCCTTCTTTTGTCCTGATTAGTAATTTCCAACCAGGACAAAATGGGGCTTTCCACGCGCCCCACGCTCTCTCCACCTTCCTTATCTTCTTCTAGGCAGCGATCTCCTCCTCTCCACCTTATCTTCTTTCTCTCCTCATCCTCTCCACCGGCACCTCCCCTCCTCCCTCTCCTCATCCTCTCCTCCCTCTCTGTGCCGCCGCCGCCCCCTCTCCCTCTACTGCCCCTCCCCTTCCCCCTCTGCTCGCCTATCATTGGCAGTGAGGAGCGGCAGCGGGTGCGGGTGGGCGGCCGGCCGGCAGGCGTGGGCTGAGGTGGCCGGTGGCGGAGGCGGGCGAGGGCGGGCAGAGGCAGGCGGTGGTGGGTGAAGGCGGAGCGGAGGCGGGCCGAGGTGGGTGGCGGCGGATGCAGGTGGGCGGGCGGCCGACGTGACCGCAAGTGAGTAGCGGGCGGGCGGCGGGAGGGCGGCGCGGGAGGGCAGTGGCCGGCCAGCATGACCGCAAGCGAGCAGCGGGCGGGTAGGCGGCGCGGGCGGGCAGCGGGAGGGCGGCGGGCGGCCGGCGCGGGTGGCCTATTTTTATTTTTCAGAAACTTTTTAGTCCCAGTTGATAACACCGGGACAATAGGGGTCTTTAATCCCAGGTGGATGACCCGAGACTAAAGGACACCCCCTTTTGTCTGTCCCGGTTGGATTTTTCAGGATTTATGGTCCTATCCAACCGGGACTAAAGGTCCATTTTCCAGTAGTGCCACTTGCCCACGCATGTCCAGCTGCTACACCGCCACATCTAGTGTTCACATTGCTAGCTCCTCCAATTAGAACGGTAGCAGTGATGTTCCGACCAATATCCTCCATCGACACCGAGACATATACTCGCATATCAACAAGTTCTCACGTGCATGTTCTCTAGCGTGAACATCCTGCATGACATCCTTGATCAATAGGATCTCAGTTCCTCCCTGAACTTAGTCCCAAAATCTTAATTTTCCATGAATCTAGTTCCAGTACATCACCGATCACGTTCCGCCTCAAGCAACACCTGCACATGAATGGACACAAAACCGTGTACGAGCACAAGTCCTAGGCTTGACTCAAATCAGTCCGCATAACACCACTCCCCCGAGTGTGTTACATTCATCTCAAAACAACTACACTACCAAGAGTGTATCAGTATAGTATAAAAAGCACATCCAAGCAATGCACACCATTGTCCTAATCACTTTGCAAAGCCAATTTTAATATAACCCAATTTTTCACCACACATGATCTCACAGTTAAAATCCAGCATCAGATATACTCTTGGCACCAGATCATTCCTTGTCCACCTTATTTTCGTCTCCTCGTCCACCTACAAAGGAGCAAATCGCACCATTGTCTCAATTCTTGCATCTGAGCAAGATGAACCATAGTCTGTAACTTTCAGCCAGATGTGGCATAATCTTTTGGTCTTTTCCTTTTCCAGTTTCAGTAACCATCGTATCAATTTGAATTATATGTTGTAGAAGCACAAATATAGATAATAATCCTATTCCTACGGCCATTTTTATCCTCAAGTCAACAATCAGTGCACGAATCGTCAATCTCCATAATAATTTTAATATGCAGCCAATAGTGTAAACATCAAAAAAAATTCATCTAAATTCTTCAACAGCTGAATCCCTCGTAAATCACAGTTTTTAAAAAAAAACATGTTCAGAGCAACTCCAATAGATTAATTTTCCCCTTCCCCTTCCCCTTTATCCCCTTATAGGGGAATCCCCTTTCACAACTTTTGGATTTTGAAGAAGAGTGCTCCAGCATATCCCCTTTCCTGTTTTTCTAGACCTAACATGTAGAACCCACCTGTCAATGACCAAACCATCTTCTTCTTCCTCCTTCCTCTCCTCTTCCCCCTCACTCTCCTCTCTCTTGCTTCTCCCATGGCAAGGGGCAGCGGCTGGGAAAGCGGCGGCGCTTGGCCTCCTGTGCGCGTGGGAGTAGCCACGGCAGGGGTGCTGCTTTTTCCCGGGTACTCGGGTTCAAATACCCATGGATTTTGTTTGTTTACTGGCAGACTCATTTCCAGTGGTTTCCTTGATCAAACTAGAGGTTCCAGTGGTTGATGGGCGGCGGCGCTCGTCCCCGCCGTACACGCGGGGAAGGGGTGGGGTTAGGGCCAAACGATGGACGGTGTGTCAACCTGGGTGCGGTGTGTGGGAGATGAAGCAGCGAAGCGGCGCGTGGCTGACGGCTGGTGGCCGGCACGCAGGCTGCGACGGTGCAGGATAGGGTGGCAGGCCGACGCGTGGGCTGCGTTGCACGGCAGCGGGCTGGCACGCGGGCTGCGGCAGGGGCCAGCACACAGCATGCGGCAGCAATTGAGGCAGAGTCGATGGGTGTGCTACGGTGGAGGCTGGTTCGTGGACGGCAGCCGGCGCAAGTCCGGTAGGGAGGTGAGCAATGCATGGCTGGCATGGCAAGTAGCATCGAGCGGCTAGGATGTTTTGTGGCCCGGAGATCGTGTGGTAGGAGAGAAGAGTAACGAAAGGGAGATGGAAAGGGAGGAGGGGCAAATCCCCTTTGTAAAGGGGAGAGGGAGGAAGATAAAGGGGATTGAGAAAAAAGAAAGGGGAAAGGGGATATGTTGGAGAGAGCTTTTTGCTCTTCAATCCCCTTTATGGCTGAAAAGTGGAAAGAGAAAAAGGGATGTGTTGGAGTTGCTCTTACGACGCATTTTTGTTCGTCACAAATCAGCAGTGGAAGTCAGTTTGATGGTTCCATTTGAGGAGGCGTGAAACTGAGGAGTCGGGCAGGAGCAAACGGTGGCCATGCGCGAGGACTGGGAAGGATGGGCTAGCTTGACTGGTGTGGCCTCGGAGGGCGAATCAGTACTGGGATGATCCAGATACCATGGACCATTGGATTTGGATTTGAGTGAGTGAGGAGAGAGAAGACTCGAGAAAAAATATGGGCGCTTTGTTTGAATATAGTGAGATTTTTTGTACACAGTTTAGCATGCATGAAGAAGTACACATCTCAGTAGGGGACATTTGGTGGGGTGGATGTAGGAAAGAAAAGTTAGATAGATTTATTATAGGGGTAGAGATATAGAAGAGCTAGAGAAGAAGCAGTGTCTTGGCAACTGATCTCATGACAGAACGGTGAGTTAAGAACGGGGAAGCTATGGAGTGCTAAATAGCAAACTGACTTTTTGGAGTCACACTCGATTTTAAAATAAAATTAAGTGCTACCTATATGTATTATGTATGCCAGGATCTAGTTTCATACATATAATGACATCATCAGTGAATAACAGTAACAGTATCACGTAAATAAAAAGAGTTTATCAGAGATATACAGCTTAATCCTGGAAATCAAGGCTCCAAACTTCACGGAATCAATTGGGGTCGCGTACGCCTAGCACTCAGCATGATCTTCAGAAAACTTCACACACCTTTTTCTTCTGAGCAGTAGTAAGAAAGGGTGCGTACACTTATGGTTAGTACTCAGCAAGATCACATTTGTAAACATTCATGTATAAATTATGCCATTTAAACATTTAACTTTGGAAAATAAACTATATGCAATAACATCTAATTTATATGTCACATTGAACTATACAAGTTATAATTATGATCTCATTCATGTTGGTATTAATCATATTAACACTTGCTTAGAGAAAACCGATGTATAAGCCTAATTAGATTTTAATTAGAAAAACAATTGAGAGTAAGCATTAATCAAATTAACATTTATTATGAAAAGCGGTGTATAACACTAAATAGCTTTTAATTAAAGAAGACATGTTTAATAGGCATTAATCAAATTAACCTTCAATTATGAAAGCGAGGTATAACTCTAATTAGATTTTATTTAGAAAACTCAGTTAATATGATTAGTCAAATTAATGTTAACTATGAAAACCAATATGTATACCCTAATTAAGTTTTATTAAGAAAAGGCATTCAACTAAACATTAATCAAATTAATTTTAGAATAAATTCTTAAAACACACATTAAGGTAAACAGCATGACTAGCGCGTAGTTTATATTGAGATGAAACTAACGCAGCAAGAACAAGCTTAAACGGATACAAAATGCGAGATCTATTGCCATCGAAAGGTTCTAGGGACCTGAACAAAATTAACCGTAGATCTAAAGGACTAGCAGGTAAGATTAACAAGACACTATAAATAGTGCTTGCGAAAGGCTAAAAGATCAGGGTTAGATCTATAAAAGATCTCGGGTTGGACCTGTTTGTGAAGATTGAGAACACCTAGGGGGTTATCTGATAGAGATTCAAGACACAGGAGATAAGGTAAAGATTACAGGGTTCTTCAGGGGCTTAAACGCAAAAGCTCGGAGCTTGACTAGCCATGGCAGCTGGCGGATCCAGGCGGCAAAATCGCCAGTGACTCAGGTGGCCTAGGGTGCATACGGGTGGTGTACGAGAAGAGGAGGTCGAGGGGAGCACGGGGAGGTTCTCACCGACGGTGGAGAGAGACGGAGGCGGCCGGATTTTGGAGGAGGACGGCCGGCTCGTCGGTCTTCATGACGCGGCGGTGTTCCGGTAGACATCCGACGTCGAGTCATAGCTCTCTGGACACGGCTCATCGCGGGGACGCTTGAGGAGGCGCCAGATTGGCTTCGGGCGGCGACCGTGGTGGAACAGGCAGCAATGGCGCGGCGGCGCTTGCGCAGGCGGGAGCACGAGACGGCAAGGGGTGAGTAGCAGCGGCATAAGAGGCTCGGGCAGCGACTTTGGGTGTTTGGATACACCCTCCTAAACTTTATGACTTGTCACATCGGATGTTTGATTCTAATTAGGAGTATTAAATATAATCTAATTAGAAAACTAATTGCACAGATGGAGTCTAATTCGCAAGACGAATCTATTAAGCCTAATTAGTCCATGATTTGACAATGTGGGCTATGGGTCGTGGGTGTGGGCTCGGCCAAAAGGGTAGGTTAAGGTTTTCTTTTCCTTTTATTTTCAAAAACAATTTCCCATGCAAAGAAAAATCCAGAGAACTCTAAATAAATCATTTAAACCAGAAAAAATCTCTGAAAATCCAAAAAAATTTAGGAAAAAATTCTAGAGATAGTTTGGGACACGAGGAGTCCAAATAAAATACTTGAAGCTCGTGAAAAAGGATTCTAGAGCCTTCTAATAAATAGATTTAGCTCTAAAAACTGAGAATAAATTCGAGAAAAAAGCTGGAAAATTCTCAGAGGAACGTGGTCGTCGTCTAAACGCATTTTAAAATATTTGCACTCAATAAACACCAAGGTGCATCGACGAATGCAATACACACAGAACAACACTATTTAGTTTAGAAAAATAACTAATTTTTTCCTATACTATATTTCCTGGTAAGAAAATAAATGTTGAATTTTTTTAAATTTATGAGAAAATTATTGTTTAATTATTATTTTTAATCATATCCTGAAATCCAAAAGTTTCAGGTGTGACGCTATGTTAGCAAACCGGTTCGTGTGGAGAGTGCCATTGAGGCAATTTTGCATGTTGTTTTAAGTACGAGGTATGTGTAGCAATAATAAAAAGAACACTAGAGGTTTGTGTGAGGCGTTCCTTCATTGTCCAACTATTTTCTTTAGTTGACATCTATCGTAAAGGGTGACTGAAAAATCATTGGTAATTTCATTTTCCTTAACTAGTTAGAGTGCACGTGTGGCATGCGGGTGTTTTAAAAATAAACTATTGAACACATGTTTTAAATTCATTTAACACACATGAACTTGCCATTGCTGCCGCAGAAAAGTTAGAGCATGCCTGTTATGAAACATGTGAGACCGAAATAATGTGAACATCAGCTTACCTTGAGCACTGTAAATTCAAATAGATCAATCAACATGCGCAATGGTTCGAGCACATGGTAACATATACATTACATTGCACTGTGCCCACATACACTGGCTATCACAGGTTCAGCCTTCATGAACTTGTCATCATGCACCAATACTCACTCAGGCTGATTCAACACACCGATGCAATTCAGGCAAACCTCTTTCCTTTTCAGACCATATCTCTTCCAGTTTTGCATCGATGCAAGCCACTGATTGTTCCATATAAAGATTTAACTGAAAAAACATCATTGCGAAATGGTAACCATCTAGAAATTCAGTACATGGGAAAATATGAGAATAATCAATTGAATAGCAAATGATCTGAGAAATAAAATAAGAAATACCTTCCCATTACAGTACAACAATTGCAGTTCATTCCTTCTTTCAGCCATTTTTTGTTTACCATGGACATCTGCTTCATTTAACCAACTTTCTTCAAATGTTATCTGGAAGGGGAACTTAACAAGAGCATTGTAAGATAAAAACAAATAAGAAATTGTTTATATATCAGGATTTCAAGTTCAAATTTGTCCACGAATTCAGAAAGTGGCTAATTTAGATCCCAAAATCTATTTTTTTCCTGAAATAGAAATTGAAATTGGCTATTGTAGTGGAACCTGAAAGCTTTCTGATATTTTGCCTTTATTCAAAACTTCTGACATCACAATTTGGAGTTACCATTTTTCATGAACCTCCGGCCTTGTCATGCCCTGTGACTCGGTCCCAGACCGGCTGTTCAGCGTGTTCGGTACACCAACCTCTCCGCCTCTGCCTGGACGTCATTAGCCTCGCCGATTCCCACCAACTACAGGAGTGGGTTGGCAGACCCCAATTGGCGTGCTGCTATGGCAGAGGAGTATCAAGTGTTCATCGACAGCGACACCTGGCGCCTAGTTCTGCACCCTCCCAGTGCCAATATTGTGATGGGGAAGTGGATCTTCAAGCATAAGTTCCACTCTGACGGCATCCTTGCCCATCACAAGGCCCGCTAGGTGGTTCGTGGTTTCTCCCAGTGCCACGACATCGACTACGACGAGACATTCAACATACGTAGCATCAATTTTGACCAAGCAGTAGAGGGTGGCTCTAGGGCACAGCACTTGTCCAAAGAGCTTCTAGGGGACTGAGTCGCTAGAATGTTGTGTCTTAGACGAGCCTAGGGCTCGCCCATTTATAGCCTTGGGAAACAAACCTTTTTAGTAGAAGACCCTTCTACCCCCGGTACGACCCCTCCCACCCATGGCACCCCTTTTAGGGGTACTCTGGTCTTATGCCTTTGCTTTCCATGGTACGAGGGGTTTCCATACTTAGGGAGGACGTGGAGGCCCTATACAGGGCCCTCCTTAGCGGAGGTAGGGTCGGTACAACAAACTCGCCCTTATGGCTGACGCACGCCTAGCCCAATCGTACCCGTGGGCCTTGCGGAAGATGATGGGGGAGTCCCATCCACTTCACCAATCGTTTCCGATCCGGGGGACTCTCGGCCCTCTCGGGAGTCCTCCGGCATCCTGCGCGTACCTTCCCTGGGTACGTGCCCTTGTCTGCTGTCTTGGACTTCTAGGTGGAGAGAGAGAGAAGAGAGGGAGAGAACCCCATCTGTCTGTGTCCGGAGGGGCCTTGGCAGATTCAGGGTTCATCCAGGTCGCACGGCCTGTTGGGCCTGTGACTCATGACTGATTCCCCAATAGTAGCCCTTTCCTAGTGGGCGCCGACCGGGACCTTTCCGGCCGGGCGTCTTTGGGCTGGATTCCCAAGCCACCGGGGAGGAAAGGTCCAAGGGAACAAAAGGCACGGGAATGTGTCCTCGCCGTCTCAAGGTCTGTGATCTTGGGGTGTGGGTTTGGACCTCCGCGATGAGGTGGGAGAAACTTCTTGGGTGCAAAGTAGGCAGCACGGAGACCAAAGTAGGAACTGAGGGGTCTTCTCGTACTGTGAGCCCGAGGGGTCATGGGGTGTGAGGCGTTCATTGTGGCGTGCAGAGATGCGTGTCCCCCTCCTGTTGGCTCCTTGAGACTGTGGCTGGGTTCAGCTACCATGCGGACCACGCTCGTCCCACCTCACCCTTCAAGCTATAAATTTGACCCCTCTCCTTTTGTTTCTTACTCGGGTCCTAAGACTTTTGACTGCACCTAGGAGCTCCCCCGGAGCCTAGTCGACGATGACCTTCTCGACATCATGGCGGAGCGGGGGCTCATTTCGGACTGGAGGCTTGTTCACGCTCCCAGATCAAAGAAGGTCCCCACCCCGAATCCTAACGAGGTGGTGGTGTTCGTCGAGCAGTACAAGTGCGAGCTTCATTTCTCGTGTTCGGACTTCCTCTGCTCCATGTTGGCCCATTACAAACTCGAGATCCAGCACATCTCCCCTAACTCCTTCGAGAAGGCCTTCCGAGAGAAAGGCGCTATCCCCTCCGCCCGCGCCTTCGCCTACCTTCATGCCGCCTCCGTCCGTAGGAAGTTCCACGTCTTCGAAGGCATGAAGAAGGAGGTGTGCTATGGCCAGGTCTTCTTCCACCCCCGGGACCAAGCCTTAGTCCTAGCCAAGGTGTACAAGTACCATTGAGAGACTGCTTGGCTGTCCTGATGGTTCTACCAGGAGGTCCTGTCCACTTCCCAAATGAGGTCCACCGACCAGAAACCGAAGTTTGTGTCCTTCCACTCCTTCACCATGGACGACAGCCTCTGCACTCGAATTGCATTGGTGGGGAGCATTGCGAGATGTTTCGCAGTGCAGGACCTTGCCAAGGAATTTCTCGCGATAGGGATTTGGGCCTTGGCTGGTGTATGGGAGTTTTCGGCGGTCGGCAACGGCCAAACTCCCTCCGTAGTAGGTCGGGACCAGCAGGGGAATTCTTACTTCTGGAAGAGGTTTAAGTGGACCCTTCCCGGTGAGTGCCACTCTTTTGTGCTCCGAGACTTGCTGCAGCTCTCCGCTGACCTCCAAGTGCTCATCCCTGTAGACCTAACTCTAGAGGAGGTGGAGGAGAAGGTGATAGAGCTGCTCGGCCCCTACCTACCTTTGGAGCACAATGCTCAAGCCTCGCTGGTGTTGGGCCTGCGGGTGAATTGGATCCTCACCATTAGGGGTGTGGAGACTCTGGAATGCCCCGCACCTCCGGAGAAGGCTCCGAAGGGGGAGAGGGGCCACGGTCAAGGCACGAGCACGGCATTGCGCAATCAGGCCGAGGGCACGATTCCTTCCTCTTGCCGCATGGAGGAGGTGGTGGACTAAGAGGGGGAATCAGATGAGGAGGCGCCCACAGTCGAGTCCCCCCACGGCACTCCTTCTCCCAGACCTGCAGGGATGGACCCCCCGCTCCCTCCCTCGTTCCACTCCCCCCGCATCACACGCGGGGGGATCGAGCTCCACCTCCCGCAGGCCTCATCCTTCATTTTGAGTCCCAGGGCTTTGCCCCGAGTTCAACTGTGATGATGAGGAGGAGGAGATCCATAAGCTGTTTGATTTTCCCAATGCCAGCTATGCTGTCTCCACTTCCTCAATGGATGGTTGAATGGGCGCTATCGCTGTCACCTGCAGGGGACACTGGTCCGTCTGCTGCAGAGGAGGAGAGGGCGATTGGCTTCGATGAGGAGATGGGCGGTGACGACGGGAAGGGAAGGAGCCCCACTCCTGAAGATGTGCCGGCCTCCTGCCCAGGCCGGTGGAATGGCCTGTTCAGTGCTACATCCACGGAGGCAGGACTGGTTGTTCCGGAGGACCTAATGGGACACCCAGGTCCCCGAAAGAGGTTGGCCTCCATGGCATAGGGGCTTTGGCTTCCCACCTTCCGGGGACTAACCCGGGACCTCCTAATCAAGGAGGTGCACAAGGCACTAGCTGCCTTAGGCGTGCAGGTATGGTATTTTGCCACCTCTTGTCTCTTCGGTGCTTGTCCCCTCGCTTTTTCTTACCACCATGGATACCCGCTCCTTTCAGGTGGTCGTATTGGCCCAGGCAACCTCCGCGGCCTCCTTTGCTTCCCACGAAGTGCCACCGAGACCCGCGTGCGGGAGTTGGAGGCTGCACTAGTGGAGGCCCATGAGGCGAAGAAGAAGGCCGCGGAGAAGGCTTCACTGGCCGAGGCGGCCCGAGACGCGGCCCTTTCGGACTTGGCCGCGGAGAAGTCCGTGCAGGAGGAGGCAGGTTGGAGAGCAGCGGTAGTCTCATAGCAGCTCCGCTAAGGGGCTCTGGGGGCCTCGTCCGCTATGAAGGAGATGAGCGGTTCTTCCCTCAATCGGCATCGACATCGATCCTCCATTGCACTACCAGGGAGACCTCATGGAGAGCATCGGCTGGCTCCGCCATGTAATCAAGAGCATCATCCTCGGAGCCACCGGTTTCACCAACGTTTGCACCCAGACCTCCTGGCAGGTGGCCCTCCTGGTGATTCACAAAGCCGGATGCAACCATCTCCAGGCCACGAAGGGGAGGATCCGGGACCTGACTGATGACGTGGCGGCCTTCCTCGAGCATGTCCAGGGCGTGAAGTCCCTGTTGAAGGCCCTTAGGGAGTACTGGCTGAGCCGCGGGAGTGAACTGGCCCGCATCCTAGCTGTTACAGAGGCCCAGGCTGTTTCCATGGTCGATGCGGGGGTGAGCCTCGGTTGATCTGAGGGCGCGGCAGGGAATGAGGACCTTCGGAGCGATCCCTAGGTTTGATACCCTTCCCTAGCCAGCCCCTTGGTGCCCGAGGCTCCCCTCGGGTGTTAGCTTTTGTTATCCTAGGCTTCTTTTGATGGTTTCCCTTAGCTTTTGTGTGGGCTCCCACCTTGTAAAAAGTTATCGGAATGTAACCCGGCCCTCCATCCCGGCACCCTTTCGGGGCTACAGAATGAAAGAAAGTTTGTGTTTTCCTTACTATTATTCTTCTTGACTTTGTTTTGCCCAGTCACCTAGGCATTGACGGAAGTTTCCTGCCATGAAGGGGCTCCCCTCCCCCCTCCCCCTCGGCAAAAAACCACACTCCAAGAAAGGATTCCCCAGTCATCTAGACATTCGGGCCGCAGCCATTCTAGAAGTTTTCCTGGAGGCTTTCCTTCACCGTGGAGTGTTGGTTAGGGGCTCCTTCTTACGGGACTGGTTGGAGTGGTTGGAGAGGCAGCCGTTCCAACCTGATCGCCAGCATCACCCTAGAGAAGATTTTTCTAAATTTGCCGAAGACTGCGGTCGCCTTTCAGACGAGCTGAAGCCTGACTGGCTTCCATGCTTATGCCCCCTTCGAGGGGCCTAGATTCTTCCAGATCCATTCCCATGGCTTCTCCGGTAGGAGATACTAGACGGGGTGCGTCTTGGGGCCCCGACGGGGCCCCCTCATCCCCTTCGTTAAGAGCGGAGGGTATTTCCGCTGGGATTCTTCCAATCGGGAGGTGTAATTCTTTTCCCTTCTTACTATGATCAATAAAGAATAGCTATGTATATTTTCCATCTTACAAAACTCCCCAGCTCTCTTCCGGGTCTATGTTGTGTTCCGGCATGGAGCCATACTCCTCCCTCTCCCTTAGAGCCGGGAGGGAGCCGAAAAAACATAATTTGCCCTTGTACAACGGTTAGCTTACCACTGTTGTTCCTGTCCGGGCAGAGCGTGGTTCTTTCATTTTGGAGGAGCCTCGAACAAGTCATTTTTCTACAGAGGGGAAGGGTAGATAGGAGGCACTTGGGTCGTCCTTTTCATCATCATCCGGTACCGACTAGTTGGAGTATGATCTCTCCGAGAGCAATCCCTAGGTGGAATTAGATGCTTCATTGGCGAGACGTCTTGCTGCGGAAGAAATCTTGGGCAGCGAAGCATCTTCGGAAGTTGTTGATGCTGTTGCTTCCCAGAGGGCTGCTTGGGCTGCCTTTTCCATGGATCTTGCGTCAAATGTTGTAATCAGCAAGTCTTCTATTGCGTCGACGCGCCGGTCGGCCTGTCATCATCCTCCCCGAAGCCGGTCTGTGCCGCGTTCGGGGGTGCACACTTGACGTAGCTTCTTAGACTACCTGAACAGCGGAGATCTAGGTTAGGTGATTTTTGTTTGTGCTGTGGCTTGTAATCTGTAAACATCTGGCTATTAATTTGAAAATTCGCCCCAAAGCAGCGGCTTCAAGCGCTCGTGGTTGGTTATTGTTTGTTTTGCTTTCTAGGAGGGCAGCGCCTCTGATTGGAGAAGGATCTTGTTTCACCGAAAGGCATCGCTTTCAAGTGAAATTAGCATGAGGTAGCGCAGTGCTACACCAGCGTTCGAGGGCCTCAGTCCTTAGCCGCTCTGTGTGACTCATCGAAAAGCATCGCTTCTGCAAAACAAGTGGGCGAGCGGTGCTACACCAGCGCTCAAGGGCCTCAGCCCTTAGCTGCTCCATGCGACTCGTTGGAAAGCATCGCTTTCGGAAAAATGAGCGGGTGTGCGGTGCTATGCCAGTGCTCGAGGGCCTCAACCCTTAGCCGCTCCGTGCGACTCGTCGAAAAGCATTGCTTCTGGAAAATGAGTGGGCGTGTGGTGCTATGCTGGCGTTCGAGAGCCTTAGCCCTCAGCTGCACCGTGCGACTCGTCAGAAAGCATTTCTTTCGAAAAAACAACCTGGCGTGCGGTGCTACGCCGGTGCTCGAGGGCCTCAGCCCTTAGCCGATCCGTGCGACTCGTTGGAAAGCATCCCTTCTGAAAAACTGAGCGGGCATGCGGTGCTACGCTAGCGCTTGAGGGCCTTGGCCCTTAGCCACTCCGTGCGACTCGTCGAAGAGCATCACTTCTGGAAAATCGAGCGGGCGTGCAGTGCTACGTTGGAGCTCAAGGGCCTCAGTCCTGAGCCATTTTGTGCGACTCATTGGAAAGCATCGCTTCTAGAAAAACGAGCGGGCGTGCGGTGCTAGCTGGCGTTTGAGGGCCTTAGCCCTCAGCCGCACCGTGCGACTCGTTGGAAAGCATTTCTTCTCAAAAAACGAGTGGGCGTGCGGTGCTACGCCGGTGCTCGAGGGCCTCAGCCCTTAGCCAATCCGTGCGACTCGTCGGAAAGCATCGCTTCCGAAAAATGAGCGGGCATACAGTGCTACGCCGGTGCTTGAGGGCCTCAGCCCTTAGCCCCTCTATGCGACTCGTTAGAAAGCATCGCTTCTGAAAAAATGAGCGGGCGAGCGGTGCTACGCCGACGCTCGAGGGCCTCAGCCCTTAGCCACTCCGTGTGACTCATCGGAGAGTGTCGCTTCCGAAAAATGAGCGGGCGAGCGGTGCTGTGCTAGCACTTGAGGACCTCAGCCCTTAGCCGCTCCGTGTGACTCGTCGGAAAACATCACTTCCAGAAAATGAGTGGGTGTAGGGCCTCAGCCCTTAGCCGCTTCGTGCGACTCGTCGAAAAGCATCGCTTTCGGAAAATGAGCGGGCGTGCGGTGCTACGCCAACACTGAAGGGTCTCAGCCCTTAGCTGCTCCGTGCGACTCGTCGGAAGGCATCACTTCCGCAGAAGAACAACGAGGATGAGCCGAAGGAAGTATTCCTGATGCTTGGGATCGGCACACTGGAGCTGGTACATGTTGGCGGTTCCCGGCAGCCTAGCGGTAGGCCAAAAAAAATGCTGCTAGTAGCTAGACGACGAGACATGTTGTGCTACCCATGCAGCCTTGCCGGGGTGAAAAGGTCAGAACGAGACATAGTGAAGAGAAAAAAAAATTGAGGAAAAAATAGAAATCAAGCTTCGAACATCATGCTCCTCCCATGAGGCCGTCGCCGTAGGACCCCCTATGGATAGTATTGGAGGAGGAGGTCAGCACTCCATGAGTGTGGGTCTTTTTCACCATCCAGGGAGATCAGACAGTAACTCCTCGGACGGTTGCTCATGGTGACGATGTAGGGCCGTTCCCACCTAGTCTCGAACATGCCCAAGGTGTCGAAGTTCTTGCGGGGCATAGCACCAGGTTCCCTGCCGCAAAGGCTCGATCCCACGTCTTCTTGTCGCGCTAGGTCTTTGTCTCCGCTTGGTAACTCTCGAGGTTGGCCACGGCCTGAATTCTTGTTTCCTCCATGAGCTCCTTGGAGACCGTATCCTCTTCAGCTTTCGCCTGGTGTGTGACCCGGAAGGAGTTGCGGGATGCTTCCTCTGGGGTCATGGCTTCTTCTCCAAACAGGAGCCAAAAAGGGGTCTCTGGTGGGTCGCGTCGTGGAAGTGCGGTGAGCCCATAAGATATTCGGGAGCTCATCGGTCCACACCCCCTTGGGTTCCCCAAAGATGTGCTTGCTCAACGCCGCGAAGATGCTTTCGTTGGCCCGTTCACATGCCCTGTTGGATTGCGGGTGATACACTAAGGCAAAACAAACCTTAGTGCCCAACTCCTCATAGTATTGACGGAAGCGCTCGGAGTCCAACTGCTTCCCATTGTTGACAGTGACCTCACGGGGGACGCTGAAACGCTCCATCGGGCTAGTAGCCAAACAGAAGCTAACGGCTAGAGCTGAGTGGCTGGATGGTGGCTCATCTTGCTCATTCTGTGGCAGCTGTCACACCGCTTGACTATTTCCTAGGCGTCGCCGAGCATCAAAATTAAATTCCGATTACACCATTAGGTTTCTTACAATAAAACCTTCGCAACAAGGTCCCATTGCACTATATTTGGATGAATTTTTTTTCATATTTTTTAATCAAGGTTGTATATTTTCTGCGACACACGTACACATGCAACAAATTCTACAAACTCATGGAACAAAATTATCATACATATCAAACAAATTATACGAACTCACAGAAAAAGTATATCGTTAAAATTAATTATATAAATTCCCAGAACAAATATACGTATACTTGAAATAAATTATAGAGGCTGCTCTAATTGCCAAAGCTACTTTGAACAAAGTCTACTCTTGAAATAAATTATACAAACTAAAGGAACAACGCATGCACCTATCTACTTTACACATATCTACCCTTATTTGGCCCACAAGGCCCAGCTTACGAGGAGAAAACACGATGCGCTGAGAGAGGATAAGGTTGATGACATCACCCACATGCATGTAGTTTTGAAATTAAAGGAAATCATAAATTATACACCAAGCATCCAAATTGGATCCCGATTGCACCACTGTATTTTTTTGACAGCATCTTCAAAACAAGATCACACTTAAATATATTTAGATAAAAAATTTTAAAACTATTTTTAGTACAAAATATTAATTTTAATTATAACGAACAAATACTTGAATAACTAGAAAAAATGATTATCTAATGCGAACAAAAAAAATCATATGATGAACAAATGATTATAAACAACGAATAAAATATTGAACATGAAGAAAACTGTATGATGCAAATAACGGAGACGTACAAATAATAATATACTCAAGCATAACAATAAAAATTTGATATTATATGATAAAATAGTACAATATGAGCATTGGAAGATTTTTTTAGATACATATATCTGGCACAAGTTATACGAACTCAAGAAAAATAATTATACTTACAAAAAAAATAAATGAACTCACAAAATAAAAATAAATACATCCGGAACCAATTATATAAACTCACAAAAAAAAACAACAGTACAAATTGAATTATATGACTAACGGAACAAAAATCTATATACCATGAACAAATTGTAGGAACTCACACTATAAGTATATATACACATAAAACAAATTATATAAACTCACCGAATAAAAATGTGTACACTTGAAACAAATGCATTATGTATATATAACAATATTTTAATCCATGAGTCTTCATGGTTGACCAATTTAGTCTATGAAAGAGAACAAATAATTCAACACGTGATATGGTTGACCAATTCATATCATGATAGGCAAAAAAAAATATTTGTACATGACCAACAAGTTATTATAGAAAGAATAAGAAGAAAAAGTTAGTATTCAACAATTAAATGAGTCTATATCTTTGACCAGTTCAATCTATAAAAGGCGAATAAATAAATTAGCAACAATGAGTGTATAAATTGAACACATAATTTTACACTACGAACTAATAAGTCTATATAGAACAACTAAATATAAGATTACTTTAAATTATAATTTTGAATGTACCGCTAAAAAAATTATGTACTAAGAAATGAAGTAATGGAGAAAGCAAAAAAAAATCAATGAGGAAACAAGAAAGATAAATTGCGTACCAAGAGGGAATATGTTGAAGAGAATTTAAATTAAAATATTAAAAAAATAGACATTAAACTAATAAAAAGGGAAACAAAATAAAAGAGAGAAAAAAGAAAAGGAATGAGAAAAAAGGTGTAATCGGAAAAAGGTAAAGAAAAGAAAAGAAGAAGAGAGAAGAAAAAAAGCAAAGGAAAAGAGAACAAGGAAAAAAAGAGAAGGGATGAAAATAAATAAATAAAAGAGAAGAAAATAAATAAAAATAAAAATAATAGAGAAAGAAAATGAAACAAAGAGATAAGGCCATTCTCAATGCAATTTTCATGAGGGTTTCAAACTCATTAAATGACATGCCACATAGACAAAAATTGTGACATGGCATAAAATTTATGAAGAGAGAGAGAGGAGTTGAGTTTCATGGGGATGAAATTATGTGTACACAGTTACCTAGACTTTAAAACTATGATGAAACCCCATTGAGAGTAATTTATTTCATCTTTATACCTTCTGTGGATCCTGTGTGGCCATGACTAGTGTGCTACTACTTAATTTACAAGTGGTTACGTATTCATACGCCATATTTATCTCAATACAATATAACAATTAAATACTACTCATGAGTAGCTTATGAAATCGTAATATGAAACTGTATATTATGGGCTGCTTCATTTATCAACTTAAATATTTAAAGATAATTTGGCATTCCGAAACTCTTCCCTGGGAATGACCTGTGGAAAAGAAAATAAAGAAGGTACCTGGTCATCAGCTTTCGCTCGTCTCCGGACCACCCACCACCAGACGCATCGCGACCCACGTGGACGGTGCACTGGCTTTCCGGCCCATGCAAGGCCCTACTGTATTGCTTCCACGGCCCACTTATTGCTTCTTTTATTCCGCGGCCCACGTACATCTCTCTGTCGGCTTCAGGCGACAGATGCACTTTTCTTCTCCCAAAATGAGCACTGTCCCAGCGAGCCCGATTGGAGACGCCGCCGCCGGCGGCTGCGACGGCGAGTACCCCGACTTAATTAGCCTCCTCCCCGATTGCATACTCACCACCATCCTCTCGTTCCTCCACCTCCCCGCCGCCGCGCGCACCCAAATCCTCTCCCGCCGCTGGCGCCGCCTCTGGGCCTCCGCGCCGCTCCACCTCCTCGACTCCCACATCCCCGTCCCCACCTCCTCCCTCTCCGCCGCAGTCTCCCGAATCCTCGCTTCCCACATCGGCAACGCCGCGCGGTTCCACCTCCTCCTCGCCCGCCCCTCCGCCGCCGACCACGACTCCTGGCTCCGCTCCCTCGCCGCCAAGCACCTCCAGGAACTCGTCCTCCGGCCCCCATCCGACGAGCCCCTGCGCCTCCCGCCGTCATTACTCTCCTGCCGCTCCCTCCGCTCCGCTGAGCTCACCAACTGCAGTCTCCCCGAGGATGCCGTCGGCGGCGAAGTCTGCTTCCCCCACCTCGCCGAGCTCACCCTCCGCCTCTCCCGGGTCCCCTCCGCCGCCGCGCTCCACGGCCTCCTCGCAGGCGGCCCCGAGCTCGCGAGCCTGTCGCTCGACCGCGTCTTCGGCTGCCGGACCCTCCGCGTGCGGTCCGGCAGCCTGCGCAGCCTCACGGTGTCGGTCTCCCTGACGCGGCGGCGCGTCCTGGAGGAAGCCGACGAGCTGGAACACCTCGTCGTCGAGGACGCGCCCGCCCTGGAGAGGCTGCTCGCGCACGACATCAACTGGGGCCCATCGATAAATGTAGTACATGCGCCGAGGCTGCAGATGCTCGGCTACTTGGGGGTCGGGATCCTGGAGCTGCAGTTTGGCTCGGCACTGTTTCGCTCAATGTGCGCTGTTAGATTGGCAGCAGAGTTCCGGTGTGTGAGGATGCTGGCACTGGAGATGGCAGATCCGCAGTTGAAGCCTGTAGCAGACTTCCTCCGGTGCTTCCCCTGCTTAGAAACGCTCTATGTTACGGTAATTTTTAGTCCTATGGAAAACGGATTGATTGTTCATTCCTGGTTATAGTTATAGCTTATGTTGATGAAGTTTATTGTTTGAGTTGCAGTCTCACATGGTTATTCCCCAGAGCATGAAGATATTGAATTATGAGATGACTGATCCCATAGAATGCCTCAACGATCATCTCAAAACAGTGGTGCTGAAAGGTTACAGAGGGCGGAAGCATGAGCTCCAGTTAGCCATGTTTCTTGTTCGTAGTGCAAGAGTTCTACAGGTTATAAAATTCTTGTGTGAGAATGACTGCAAGCCTTCATGGTTGGCAAACCAAAAAAGGCAATTACTGTTGGACAACAGGGCATCATTAGGGGCTCAATTTGTTTTCCAGAAGTTTACCAAGAGCTACATCAGGTTTCTAAAGCAAGCAAGTAACATTTCTTTAGTTGATCCCTTTGATACTTAACCCTAGACTCTTACTGAATGTTCTCCCCATTTTTCGTATAATTAATTTTATCACAGAGATTAAAAAATGTGATCCTTTTCTGTACATCGATGAAGCCTATCCAGTTCTGATCAGATCCTCCTGGCTAGTTGGGATATTGTGCCATAATAATGCAGAAGGCACCACACTTCTGTTCGGCTTGTTCTATGAGTGCTTATTTGATTGCTGAGTAAATGCTTTAGTTTCAGTTTACTAAAGGGCAACAGAGTCCTTTTAAGGATTCTTTCGCTTTCAGCAATTATTACTGTCTGAGTTTTTTTTGTCTTCTTAGGCCTCATGTTAAATTGTTGTCGTTTGTGCATGATGCCTTCTGAAGCAGTTGTCAATGCTAGGTGCAAGGTGTGAAACATTTTTTTGATACTTATCTCATCCATCCCATTTCTGTAGTACATCTTTCGCTCTGAGGTACCCCTCGTTGCTGCTTGCTGTTGACTGTGCATGCTAGTTCCCCACATCAAGTGCATTTATATATTACATTTCAAATATTGTACATTTCTTTTTTCTGATTGCTAACCTGTCATTCTGTCCAAATGGCATCACCATGAGATTTATTGTCATATCTGTGAATAACTTGTGTCATATAATACATATTGAATCCAGTGTTTGCATATGGTTGTTTTTATCACATATGCTGGAAGCCTGGAAGAGCTACCTTATTAATTCTAGGGCGGCATAGCTTCCACAATGATCTCGTCAACCTTTTTCATTGATTTTGTTTAGTGAATATAAATGATTTTAATTTTTGAAAGAGAAGTTATTAATGTAGTAGGTTCAACATATGTTGGAGAGCATTAATTTCATAGGAAATACTTCAATCCTACAAGTGGATAATTTCTCGGAGCAGGATCTTCAATGGAATATATTTCTTTGGTACTTGGTACTCAATTAGCTGAATGTTTTCTTTTGACTTCCCAAAAATTATTTTTGCATATTTTGTCCTGTCCAAGCTAGAGTGGATCCATAAAAAGACTTTGGGGTAGCCTAATTTGTATGGAAAATGGACTTCTTCAGAAATTCAATTAGAATGTATTTTATGACATGATGTAGAACATGCTGAGGTCATATAATTGAACGCTATTACTTGGACTTCTTCTGGCGCTTCGAAGACTAGCGTCTAAATAGTAGTTTTAGTTGATCAGACATTAGCTTAGTCTTGTATGTTAAGGGATCTATTTTTTTTAGTGCTATCCAAAATGTATTTTTGCCCTTCTTTTGATTTGGATATTTTCTGAAGCAACATTTACCATATGGGAGACCATTCATGATTTCTATATGAGTAAAGAAAAACCAATTTTTGGAGAATGGACATTGACATACTGTAACACGCAACAAAAATTATACTTTAACATCGAGAATAGGATGCAGGCCTTACTGAAAGTTGTCAAATAGCAAGTTTAGAAAATAACATACAAAGCATTGCATCTCTGCAATCCATTTTATTCTGCTTTTTAAATGGAAACAAGACAATACTTTTCAGCATCCTTTATGCCTTGTTATGTCCTTGCAATTTTACACCACTTGCTAATATGAACCCATTTTGTCAAGACAGCTGCGGCAAATCCGATGCCAAAGCCAGCACCAGAAAATAGATATAAGATAAAATCAATTTGCTTAGATGGCTTACTCTCATTTGGCTCACTTGGAGCTTTCGAGCTTTTGCATTGTTTAGGCAAAGGTGCACCACACAATCCTTCATTACCTTCGAATGAAGTGCTCTGGAATGTTCCAAATTGGTGTGATTCTGGTATTCTGCCAACCAATTGGTTGCTGCTTAAGTTCAAGGTGCCAAGAAAGGTGAGATTTGTCAGTTCTTGTGGAATCTCACCAGAATGCTGGTTTGAAGATAGGTCTAGTGATTCCAGATCTGTCATTCCTCCAATTTGGTTAGGAATTTTTCCATCAAAACCATTGTGAGCCAAGTTGAGTACATGCAATGAAACAAGCTTTCCTATTGTGTCAGGAATTCTGCCACGGAAACAATTATCTGAAAAATCTATCACTGTTAAGGTTGTGCATATCTTTTCAAATGCCATGTACATCCCTTTGTAAGTGATTAAAACTATATTTTGGTAGGATCCTCTGGACAGATGTTCACCCCTGACAACTTTATCTGTATCATGTTTGGTCATCATTACTGTCAATCCATCAAACCATTTTGGGCACAAAACACCTGATAAGTTATTTGAGGCAAGATCAATGATTTGTAAACTTGTGAAACTTTCTTCAGAATTATCTTCTTGTAGTGGGTCACATATGGCTCCAATGGTTGGATCTCAAAACAAGGACATGAAGACTGGAAAGCTTTCCAAGCCAAGACGGGAATTTATCAATTATATGATTGTTTAACCTCCAGTTCGCTGCAGTTTGAGAGTAACTCTGGCATTGTTCCTTCGATTTTATTTCCATTCAAATCAATTGTCTGAAGTGTGCACTGATCTTTAATAACAAAAGACAGCTTTCCCTCAAAGCTGTTATCCCTTAAATTTAATATACCCAAGTGGACATCTTCTATAAGGCAGGGTGGTATTTGTCCACTAAAATTGTTATATGACAATTCAAGAACTTCAAGCATTCTTGCTTTGCAAATGGTGTCTGGAAGCTGTCCGCTTAGTTTGTTTCTTGCAAAGCTTAGATACACAGTTTGGGTAAGATATGAAAAGTTTTCTGGGATTGATGAGAAAATGTTATTTGAGTAATCCGGTAGTTGTCTATTTATTGGGTGGCCTGGGACAGGGATTTTCCTTGGAGATTATTGAAGCTAAGGTCAAGAGTTTGCAACTGTTTGTTAGGTAGAAAATGTGAGGAAAGTTCCAAACTTGAAAAATTGTTGTGCGAAAGGTTCATGTAGGTGAGGCTATGGCTCCATGTCTTCCAAAACCACTCAGGTACCGTCCCTTGAATTTGGTTGCTTGAAAGGTCTAACATTTGAATATGCTTTAGAGAGAACAGGCAAGATGAGAGATATAATTGGTTTAATTTAGAGAGAACAGGCAATAAAGTGTTGTTAACTTCTACATCTAAAAATGCTAGCTTATTATCTGAGAGAGAAAGGGCACTGAGTTTTCTTAATCTCAAAAGTGTATTAAGTTCCAGTAAGCCTGAAAAGTTATTGGAGCTAAGATCAAGAGTGTTTAATGTTTGGAGTTGCCAAAACGACCTTGCAATGTGCCCGCTTAATTGGTTTTCACTTAAATCAAGAACCGCCTAGCCTGAAGTTGATGTGTTGAACTCCTGAATAGATCCACAAAGCTAGTTTTGTGAAAGTAACAATCTTCAAAGCTCCGGAAGAGAAAATAATTGTGTAGGTACTTCCCCTGCATAAAGGTGAAGCTTATACTTTTTAGTAACCAGTTATCTTTTCAGTAAGGTAAAAGAAATGAATGTGTACTTGTATTCTAAAGCGTGTTCAGGCATACTACAGCTCTAGTCACAACCCTTAATGTTTATGATTTCATATGGTTGATTCAGATGCACCAGCTTCATATATGTGCAGTTTTACCATTTTGATGAATTTAATATAAATTGTCAGGGCACAATATAAATATATGAAAAAACAGTGGTCTGTTAGGTCAATAGTGAAAGCAATGAAGATTGTGTGGAATATTAGATTGGATTGATTGAGAGAGAGGGATTACAATATATAGGGGTGAGGAAATCTTAGGATTTATGGAAACAGAGCCGATAAGATCTCGTATCTCTTAGGGGGAGGCTGGTCGGGCTACTAGCCTCACAACCCAGGCCCATATACACTCATACACAGCTTGCTAACAAATAGCATGCCCTTATGACAACAATTTGCCTTTTATAATCTAACTATTTATGAATGCCATATCGGAATTTCAGTCTCAGAGCATACTATATTGATTGTCAAACTGAAGTTATTTTTGAACCTGCACAGCCCAGATATCAAAATACAAATAAATATGTGTGAACTATTTAAATATGTCATGTGGAAATTTTATTACTTAGTCTGTCATTGAAAGGCTGTCCTTTGTCCATTCGCAGCCAAAAGTCACCTGGATGTTTTTTTAATTTTTTGGAAAAGAGTTCAAAGTTTAGTAAAGATCACTGAGGTGGACAATAGAGTTAGGGCCTGCAAAACTGTTGGTTGTGGTTGTTAAGACCATGCAGATGAATTTGGCAGAATCCAAGGTATATATTTGGCGCATGCAAAACCTAACTATACTCATAAGAAATAATATTATTTTACTAATCCAGGAGGAGTGCTTGGTCGACTTGACCTCTAGAAAATTATGAGAGCCCTCGCGGAACAACCACTAATGCAAAACTAGTTTGGTTTGTAAAAACCAGTTTAGAAAGAAGTAATCAGCAAAACTTACCACTGAGGTTATTAGTGCTAAGGTTGACATAAGACAGATGTTTCAAATCAGCAATCCAAGCTGGTATCTTGCCAGAAAGGCTGCAATTGTGGAGCGATAGTATCCTCAGGTTCTTGAAATTTCCAATTTCAGGTGGTATCCATCCTGAGAAGATAGAATTCAAAATTACCAAGGCCTCCAAGTTTGCGAGCTTCCCAATCCAAGATTTTGATGTCCGAGAAAAGTCTCAATACTCAAGAGTCAAAAGTACCAAATTCTTGAGGTTACCAATCCATGACAAGAATGATTCATTCAACAAGACTAACAATTCTTCCAAAGAGTCAAGAGTGCTCAATGATGACGAAAGTTCCTTGGAAATAATTCGTGCATCAAGGTGCAGTGCGTGTAAGAACCTTAGGTTTCCAAAGGAGCTTGGTTTAGCAATGGATAAGTTGATGCCATCAAGAGCCAACGTCTCCAAACTACTTCCTTTTGGTAAACTTTGCACTGGCACCATGAGGTTTGCATTGCCTGATAACTCAAGTGTTGTGAGGTGCTTGAGTTCAAGTATCTTTTGAGGGAACTGCCCATTAAGATCCAATTCAAGGAGCATGAGTACACTTAGGTTAAGAAAATCCGCAAAATATTGAGGGAATGCACCAGATATGGTGTTGCGTCGTAGGTTGATCACCTCAAGGGAACAAAGGCTTGAGAAAGATGGATGAATAGAACCATACACTACGGGAAACCTCAAAGTCGTCGAGTGTAATTTCTTCGCCGAGTGTATTATTGCGGGCACTCGGCGAAGGACCGGTTTGCTGAGTGCAATCCTAGAAACACTCGGCAAAAATAATACACTCGGCGAAAACACAATTTGCCGAGTGCCACCAAAAAAACACTCGGCAAACACCCACGGGGCACTCGGCAAATCCTTGAGCACGTGACTTCCACATGCCGCGCTGTGCCGTCGCCGTGACGGACGTTAGGGTTTGCCGAGTGTCGACGGGGGGCACTCGGCAAACATGGAGTTTGCCGAGTGTCCCGATGGGGCACTCGGCAAAGATGCTAGTTTGCCGAGTGTCCCTTGTGGCACTCGGCAAACCTGGAGGGTTGCCGAGTGTTTTTTGGCACACTCGGCAAAAAAAAAAAATTCCTCCTCCGCCCTCCAAACTTTTTATACTCCACATGTATGAGATTTGGCACTGCATGGTACAAGGTGGACTTCTTATTGACCTGTTTGCTATATTTAATCAATTAATTTCATTTAGAGTAATTTGTTGATTTAAGTCAAATTTGAACTGCAGGTGTTTGGAATAATGGAATAATATGAGTGGAAAAATCATATTCATGTTAGTGAGTCAAAATTGAGGTCTTACCCAGAAAATAAAAAGAAATTTCGAACATTTTGTTAAGGAAACACGACTACGAACGTGTGTGGCCAAATGATTGTTTAATTCTCAAAAATACAAATGAAGTTTGAAAATCACGAGATTTTGCAAGATGCTATGATTTCATATGCAGAGGCTGTGGTAAAAAATTGACAAGGTTTCGCACAAGTTTTGACATATAATGTTTAGAATTCGAAGCATCTCCGGAGAGGATTCGTAGAAGTTGGAAGGATCCGGTAAGATTTTGAGACGAATCGATAGTTGAATTTGTCATTGAGGTCCAATTTATTTTTATAGGCCATAGAGAACATAGATTGGTTCATGTCAAATTTTGGGGATTTTTCGGATCCGTTTGATAATTTTTATTTATTAATTGCAAGTATATGAATTCGTCCCAGGGGGCAACCAGTCTGCCCCGCCGCCGCCGTCCTCAGGAGCTGGCCGGGCTTCCGGCGACCCCATCCGGTGGCGGCGAGGTGGGCACGAGAGGCGGTGGGGGAGATTTGACGGCAGGGACTTGGTGCCGCCCGTGTCGCCCACGGGGAGGGCGACGCGGGGCCGAGCGAGTTATGTCAGCTTTTTGTGGTATTTCAGTTTTTGGATTAGTAATTCTCCAGACTACGTCAAGCCACCTGAATTTGGCTATATCACTAACCTTACAGAATCCACCTGTTCTGCTCCTTCCAGACATGTAGGTGAGTATCAGCTGAAGCACTGAGGCCCGTCCAGCACGTTTCCCTGCTATGCCTTATGGTTAACAGTTGCATCTAGGTGCTTATCACACTGAAAACATGTTATGCAAAGCTGTACTGTATGAGCAGGTGGTTCTGCTCCTGGCCGCACAGCCGGCACAGCGGTTGATGCTCCCATACATCCCCGGCCTCCTAGCCAAGGCTCAGCCATCAGTATCTTTTGGTGCCTCGCAATTAATCCACACCAACTGAATCACCTTCAGTTCTGCATAGGCTTCCCAGTTCCCACAACATGGCTGATGCAGATAGGCCTTTAACGAATTGGAGCTCATAAGCTGATGGCTGGCCTGGCTTGTTCTTTCTGCTGCTGCTTCCATATTGATACCGATTTCGCCAAATTGGGTTGTGCGGTTGCATGATCTTTGCTGTGGAGTAGCAAAGGGGAGGTCTTTCGATTATCGAGGTGATCTCAGTTCTTCACGGCCTCCTGCGCACCTGAAATATTATACACAGACCTAACGAGCCACTACCGGAAACTTTAAATTTGCCGAGTATTTTTTTCGACACTCGGCAAACAAGCTCTTTGCCGAGTGCCGGGCTAAGAACACTCGGCAAAAAAAAACACTCGGCAAATGTTGGACTTTGCCGAGTGTCAAAAAAAAAACACTTGGCAAAGAGTAGGTTTGCCGAGTGTCAAAAAAAAACACTTTTGCCTAGTGTTTTTTATTGACACTCGGCAAAATAATAATTTTTTCCTCTTTCCACCTTGAAATTTTTTCTACTCCCCACGTACAACATGTGGTACTCAATGTTAAAGTTTAGTATATTTTTGAATTTGTTTGCTATATTTATTTAATTAATTGTATTTCAAGAAAATTTTTGGTATAAGTCAAATTTGAACCGCAAGTGATTCAAATTATAGAATAAAATGAGTAGAAAAATGATATTCATGTTATTTGGCCCAATTTGAGACCTGACCCGTGAAACGAAAAGAAATTTCGAACATCTTGTTCAGGAAACACGACCACAAACGTGTGGCAGTGGTATTTTTAAATTATAAAAAAATAAGCAAAGTCTGAAAATCATGAGATTTGTCATGATGTGATGATATCATACGTGGAGGCTGTGGAAAAAAATTGAGAATGTTTTGCACATTTCGTCATGTACGATTTTTACAAACCGAAGCATTTCAGAAGAAGAATAGTAACGTTGAGACGGATTGTATAAGATTTGGAGTCAAAATGATGGTCGAGTTTTGATTTGACTACAAAACTTTTTGTATAGTCAATAGAGAATATATATTATTTCATGTGAATTTTTGACAATTTTTTGAAACTGTTGGATAATTTTTATTTTTTTTAAAATAGCTTTGCCGAGTGTCCTAGGTTAGACACTCGGCAAACAACCCTTCACCGAGTGTCACACCTAAGACACTCGGTGATTTTTTTCCCCAACCGCGCAGGACTTATAGTCCCCGGCACCGCACCCGGCCCCCTCGTCTTCATTCCTCCGCCATCCCCACCCGCCCCTCACCTTCCTCTCTCCCTACTACCGTCGCTCGCCGCCCGGCACCACCCGCCGCCGCCCGGCGTCCGGCGCCGGCCCCCACCGCCGCCCTCCCTCTCCTTCCCCGGCTCCCTCCGGCCGGATCCGCGCCCCCTTCTTCCCCCCGGCACGGATCCGACGGCCCCCAGCTCTCTCCCCTCCGGATCTGGCGCGGATCCGACAGCGGGCGAGGCGGCGTGGTGGCGGGTGGCAGCGGGCGAGGCGGCGTGGTGGCGGGCGGCAGCGGGCGTGGCGGCCGGTGGCGGCGTGGTGGCCATGGCCGGCGGCCGGTGTTTCTATTTTTTTTATTTTTTTCGAAAATGTTTGCCGAGTGCTTTTTGACACTCGGCAAAGTATTTACCGAGTGCCCGATGTTCGACACTCGGCAACTCCACCGTTTGCCGAGGGAAAGTTCGCCGAGTGCGGTTTGCCGAGTGTTACACTCGGCAAACTCTTTGCCGAGTGTTTTTGGGCCTTCGCCGAGTGCATGAGGCAAACTTCCTTTTTCCGGTAGTGAGCGGCAACTTACACTGTCCTTGCAGTTAGAATCTATTCGAGTTGGAATCTAAGCATTCAAACATATCGTCGCGCGCTGAACATTTGCCTTGTGGCCACTGTTATTAGTTGCATTTTTTTCCCCTCTGGCTACAACAAAACTTTGCATGTACGGCTTGCTAGTATGTAGTACTATGCCTTGTACAGAATGATATACATAAATATATCCTCCTCTGATGCTGCGTGCCTACTGCAGGATCCACATGAAGATGGTGGACCAGACGGTGAGCGCCAAGGCGGCGACGAGGTACGTCCACGTACAGCAGAATAACCGAGCACTCCTCTTGCCCAACATCATACAACTGAGACATTGTTCCTGCGACAGGTTGTAAACATTTGTGAGAAAACTGGCTCCGTGTAAGACGTGGGAGCTGGCAATAATGTAATTCATCCTAATTCCAAGGACGGACAGAGATGCCTACATGAGAAACTTACCGATGCTCATTGCAGGAGGGACGGCGAAGTGCATCATGAGGGTGTACTGGTAGAGCGGGTCAGGCGGCAGGAACCCCATGTCACGCGCCGCCTGACCACGGCCACGCCGACGAGCGGCAGGATAACGTAGCGCACGCAGATGATCGCCGCCACCACTGCCGGGAGAGGGGGAACCTTCGTCTGGCGCACGCCTGCTCATGGCCGGGTACACATCTTGTCAGCAAAATAATCGTATATGTTCATCAGAGGATAGAGGTAGACTATGTGATCAATTAGCATCAGGGTTTACCTTTTGTCAGGTTTCCTCCTAGGATGAGCATCAGGCAAGGGATCGTGCCATCTCTGCATCTCACAGGAATCATCTCGATGAGAACACAATACCAAGTAAGAAAAGGAGCTATGGCATGATTGCTAGTGGAACGTACCCTAGTAGCTTGAGGGAGTCCTGCACAGCTCGTAGGGGAGCGTTGCTGCCCACAAATATGGACCGGAGCTGAGCCACGGCACTGTTCCGATTACCAAGCCAATGACCTGACAAACATCATATCCAGCATCACAAAGGGTAACGAAACTAAGAATTTTTATATGCACAAATATGTTCTCCAACTTTGCTAGGCACTCATTTTGCATCAGATTGATGGTTGGACATGGATTGTAAAACTTACCGCGCCGGTGGTAGGAGGCGAGGTTAACTCCTGGGTCATTTGGTGAGTGCCTTCTTTCACCTTCTCCCACAAGCTCTTGCTCCCTGCACCCTGGTGATGGTTGCTAGAATTCGACAGCAGCGGAACTGACTGCCCGCATCGCGCCGTATTTGCCACATACGAATAGCAAGTTAATCCAGGTTCAGAAATATAATGTAGTATAATGTACGACTTGCGACTTGTGAGTAAAACCGGCATGCCGATTTAATTCAGGGAGTGAAAGAACAGATTGTGTCCCTACAATTTGGTGTTCTCCTTTCGCTACAACGGATTGGGATGATGGCGAGATGGCGCCATCGTCATCGTTGCCGCTTTGCTCTTTCTCCTCTTCAGGTATGGCAGGTTCCTTATTAGGGTCAACCACGCAGACCACAGGAGCGATGCTGCTGCTATCAGCCAGTCTCATCCTGCTGTACGTATGCTTCGCCGGACCTCTTCATGACGCTGTGCGTGTACGTCCAGATGTACACTCCTCCGAGCTGCCATGGAGGGAACACGTCATGCATATAAAGCAAATTAAACCTTTTTTTTCCAAGTAAATAAAGCAGGTTTTATATGAAAATGATGAGTGTAGTTACAGCCATGGAGAAGGAGGCATAGGAGATCACACACGGGATCTTCTTGGCCAGGCCAAACGGGTTGCCATCCTGCTCGCACACGGCCGGGATCACCACCAGCAGCAGGTTGCCGAAGTTTGCTTCATAATACAGACAAGAACAATAAACACGGTTAGTGCTATAAATTTCCATTTCCAGTTAACCAAACAATTTAGCTAAAGTATATATACCGGCAGAGCAGGAGGCCGACGAGCCCCCGGAGCTGCGGCGGCGGCCTGAGGAGGAGCACGGCCACTCACCCGAGCGCGCGCCGTCGGCCAGGAAGGCGACCCCGAAGTTCACGGGCATGAACCACCAGGCGACGACGTCTTTGAGCGTGACGGTGCTGGCGAGGCTGGCGAGCATGAGCGCCGGCGAAGACGGCGTAGACGACGCGGTTGATGTCGGCACGCGCGGAGGGCGGCGTCGACGACACCGCCAGCAGCGACAGGAACCCACCGGCCATCATCGTGATTGCTGGATGGATGGATGCTCACACACGTACAGAGTTTGGAGACCCAGCTAATGGTAGCTAGCATCGATCGGTTGGTTTCATGAAATGTATGGATGTATATATATCTCCAGTATGGTTGGAATCAGAGGTATTTTAGGGTTAATTTTAATTCGAAACAAAACATAAATCATGATATAAAAGATAGTATAAACAGGAGCACAATCTATTATATTCGCAGTGAACACAATCAAACATAAGAATTGGACCAGAAAGTTCACAAGGAAGTAACATGTGGTGGGGCTAGTTCCGGAGGAACCGAATGCGCCGTTACCTAACATTGTTAGTCGAGCCTGTTCGATGTAGTCGATCAGAGGTCGATGCCGTGCAGGTGATCGCAGTGCAGTTGTGCCTCCAGGAAGTCGATGTGCGCAACGAGCAGTCACGCAAATATGCTCCCCAAAAACTTGATCGCCCTTCTACTCAGGTGCAGAATCTCTCGCAATGGCACAGCTCCGGAGGCCTGCTCTTGCGGTGAAGTCCGTGCACATAGATCGCCGGAATGGGAATAGCAAAAACGCAACGCAGCAGTGGAGACTAGTTGTGTGTATCACGCACAGAAGACTGAGAAGAAGCGCCTCTGTTATAGACACCAGTAACCTTTTGGGTGTCCAAATTCATTGAAACTATTCGGCTTTTATCAAATGGTCAGTTATGGCACAGCACGGCTCAGCTCGGCGAGGCAAGCAAAAGCACCTGGGGCATCCTGCTATCTCTTCCTCAAGTAGCATGGCTCCACCTTATAAGCTCAACTTCGAACAGTAATCAGTAGGACCTACTCTAGTTAATCAAGTACGGCATGCGAAGCGCAGTTAATCAAGTCAAGTCCGGCATGCGAAGCGCGTGACGAGCGAGGCCTCAACGTAGGCGTGTTTTTTTAGTTATTGGTTTCTCAACGATCTACTTACAAATAGACCTGAGCAAAATGCGAACCAAATAAACACCAAATCAGAACCATCCAACCATTCCATCCATCCTGCTTAGATTCCCCATGCTAAACTTATACCACAAGGAATTCCATCATTCTCATGCTTCATCACCGGAATTATATAGGACAACGCACAAGACTGCAGAGCTAAGCATAATACACTACAAAACCAACCCAGGCTTCAACGAAGATATTGGAAATTTCTAGTAAACCGATTCAAACTTATACTCTGCATGCAACTTGATCTAACTACCCTATTAAAATAAAATAAATAGGTTGTTGGTTATCATCAAGGACACTTGCCTTTAATGATTTGCTGCTAAAGAACCTCGTACTCTTGCTCCCGAGAGGTTCACCAACTGGTCAGCTTCAACTCAAGACAAGGGTACATACAAGGAAACATACGCAAAATAAGGAGGTGTTTGGCAGCACTACACTTTAAATTTTTTAGCTTCACTCCACTAACTCCACATCACCTCAACTCCACTCCACCAACTCTAGAAAAATATTAGAGTTGTCCACGTGTTTGGCAAGAAGTACGGAGCTCCAAAAAATATTGGAGTTGTCCACGTGTTTGGCAAGAAGTACGGAGCTCCAGAAACAGGAGGTCTTGTTGTGAAAAGTCTATTATACCCTTGAAAATGGAACCCGTGTGTCAGTCTCCTTTTATTTCTCTCTTCCTCTCTCCTTTACCAACATCGACCAACTTCACAGCTCTACGCCACTACTGCATCGCGGACTGGTGCGGGCCATCCAACGGCATGCGGCGGCAGCAGCCGCCGGCGGGGTTCCACGCAGCATGCGGCGGTGGCGCGTCCCGGCTAGCAGCAGCGGCGCAGCCTGGTGCGGCAGGCGGCGGCGCAGCCTGGTGCGGCAGGCGGCGGCGGCGCGGCCCGTGGCCCAGTAGCTTGCAGCCCCGGCGCAGCCATGGCGTGAGAGGGGCGTGGCCCCGCAGGCCACAGCGGCGCGGCTAGGAGCCCCGACTCACCCATAGCGCAAGGGGGGGACCGTATTCCACAGCAGCATAGCCGGGAGCCTCGGCGTGCCCATGGCACAAGGGGGGGTGGGGCCCCACAGGCCAAGGCGCTGCAGCGGGGGGCACGGTGGCATGTGGAGACGGCGGCACCTAACCAGGCTTTGGGCGGCAAGGCCTTGTAGGAGGCGGCAGCGCAATCGCGGCAACCGAGGCAGGTGGAGGTGGTCGGCCATGGCAGCTAGGGGCGGCGGGGCCAGATCGGCCGGCAGGAGGCGGCAGCCAAGGCGACGCGGCTGCATGGGCGGAGGCGGCGCTGCCCGGCGACAATGGGGAAAATCGACAGAGAAGAAGGGGAGGGGGGCGACGGAGAGTGTTTTTATTTTGTTTGGCGAACCGGTATCTATGTAATCAGTGACATGGTGGGTATTACCCCACGACTCCATGAGGAGGTTTGAAATCTGTGTTTTTGGAGCACCCCTTGAGGTGCTCCACAAAAAACGTGGATCTGGCCTCCAACTCCACATTTTTCCTGGAGCTGGACGTGTTTAGCAGGGAATTTCGTGGAGTTGGTGGGGTGGAACTGTTTTTTCTGGAGTGGAGTACTTCCAAACAGCCCTAATAACAGTACACCATATTATAACACAGTTTGTAAAAGACCTAATAACGGTACTACTCGTTTCTACGACCGAGTGAGCATAAAAGTCACATAAAAGGTTATAGGAGTTGACAAGGATTTCTAAAGAAAAGGTTAAACAGATCATGCTTTTAGATGAATTGTGGTGAAAGAATTATTTAAACCAGATTTCCAAATAACGAGAATAAGCACTCTGAAGAATTAAAGTGCCACAGAAAAGATTTAACATGCTGGAAAAGAATAGGGAAACATGCTAATTGTTTTGCTAAAGGAAAAGCTCATGTACTGCACAGGCATGGTAGATTAGGACTAGCATGAACGTGGTCACCAGAAGGGTGTATGATCCTGTGCAAGGTTCTGCTGTATAAGCGAGGTTTATGGTCCATGATGAGCACAAAACAGGAAGGAAGTGGCGAGAGGAGAGGCTACCTCACCAACGTGCAGCGATCGATGGCGAGGTGATGGTACACAGCGAACAGCGACGAGGAAGAAGTACGACTCAAAGATGAGGGCCGTCGAGCCGAAGCGGTTTACTGGGATTCGTTGGGACGGCCGCGGATCAAGAGCGCGGGGACAGCATCGTGGTGCCCCTGCGATGCGAAAGACGGAGAGCTATCATCAGAGTCGTCGCCTCGACGATGAGCAGAGAACATGGCGAAGCTCCTTACCGATCGACGCTGAGGGGAATAGGGCTGATAGAACGAAACAATAGCAGCACTGCGGACGATGAGGGACCATAGGGGTGTCGAGTGCTTCTCTGTTCTTATAAACAGCAAGAGAGGAGAGTGAAGCGGAACGATCAAGGGAGATCAAAAGCTATTGGCCGGCTACGGTTCATGATCATGAGTGCACGGAATTGATTAGGAGGAGTGGGATCCGTTTTGCTAATTAGTGGACATGAATGCTGGTGAGAGATGGACTAGCGTGCAGCACTAGCAGGTGCTCATGGCAGGCTGAGGAATTCGAAAAGAAGAAGAGGAATCGGTACATTCATTTGTCGTTGGGCTGACTGGAGATGGGCTGGCTCGGCCTTGCTTGCAACTCGCGACGATGGAATCAGATAGATTATAATTGAAGGCTTAGTTGTTCACGTGAAGGCCTAATTGCTAGCTTCTTTTGACTGGTATACACGTGTAGGAGAAAACAAAGAAAAGCTAGCTTAGATCGGCTAGGAAAAAGGAAGAAGAAAGATAGAGAGCAAAATGAGAGAGAAAGGAATATTGGATTGAACCAAAATTGAAAGGAAAGTATGCACGAGAGATTCAATAGGAATTGATTTATGGGATTTAAAAGTTGGATTTGGAACGAACAAAAACTTAATCGTATTTAAAACAGTTTTAAATACATTTTTCATTCAAAATATTATGCAGTCCACATGAATGCAACATCCCATCAACTTGATCTTAAAGAAAATTTTATTTTTCTCTATTTAAATTTATAGCAAAACAATTAAATGTTGGAAAAATTTAGAAAAATATTGAAATCAATTATTTTATTTAGCATTATCTATTCACAACCCAAAACTAAAATTTTGGGTGTGCAAGATGGCGTCGGTCGAATTAAGCGGGATGGAGACAAGTCGAGGAGGTCGCTTGGGAGCGGGAGCGAAAGACATGGAGGTGCCACAATCTTGGCAAAGGTCAAATACGTGTTGACATTGAGGAGGTCGCGTGCGTGGCAGCCAAGGAGAGATGGACGGTTTGGGTAGTTTGGACCTCAAAACCACCTTGCAGACAGGTTTTCCGGTTTGGGCCTCAAAATCAGGATATCCCAAAACCGAGGCGAATCCGATGCGGCTAGAGGTTCAAGATGGAGGGCACATGGTGTCATCACGGAGCTTGCGTCGAGGCGAAGCAAATTCATGAAGGCACCATGTTCGCCCGGTGTTTCTACAAAAATTTAGACAAAACGCCCTACGTGGGCATGTATTTAGTTTTAGACTTAGAGGCATTTTGGTCATCCAACCAAGTGCGGGTATGGAGGGGGCTGAAATTTTCAGCCATCTTTTCCACTCCTTTCATTCTATTTTCCACCTAAAAAGCTAGGATTTGCTTAAACGAGAGGAGAATAGCCTTAGAGAGTGATTACTCTAGGTTTAGTGCTTCTAATCTAAAGTGAGGTCGATAGGTGGTACATAGCCACGAATCTTGTTAAGATTTTAGTGATCTAATCATTAATGGTGGATTCAAGCCTAGTCTCCCTCGTCTTTCTTTGTCAGTGATTTCGGAGGTGATTGGGGGATTTTATGTTTTTCGCGCTTCGCTTCAAATTCTGTGAAATTTGCTGGGGGATTGTTTCTAGAACCCTTGTGAGCAATTTTGGTACCATCATCTTCAATCCCTCACGAATTTAACGTGAATTGAAAGTTTGCCCCAAACAGAACTTTTCGGGCGTCCGGTTTTCTCTAAAATTCATGATGATATCTATTAGCCCTTAAGGAGGTGCTTCTATGTCTCAAGTTTCATCTCGATTCGTTAATTTTTGACGGAGTAATTTTATTTTGAAGTTTGGACGGAGTTCTTGGTCATTTTTCCTCTATTCTTCCCAAGTCGACCAGCAGCTCCAGTCGAGTGGAAGGCGGAGCAGCATCGCGCCTGACTACTGCTGGCCGGTCCAGCACGAGACTCGGGTGGCAGCCTGCGCGCGACGCAGTGGCACCGAGCCAGCGCTAGCCGGAGCTCCTGTATCTCTTCCGGAAGATAGATAAAACTTATGTTAAAATCCCCATATTTAGGCCATGTACAACATTTTTTAACATCTATCGAACATTTGTTGATATTCATTAACAATTCTTTTTAAAAAGTCAGGTTCAATTGTTACCAACATTTTTTTTACGTTGGTCAACATTTTTTTATATTAAGAATATTTTTCTTTAACATTTTTACACTCACCAATATTATTGCTCAACAATTTTTTACACGCACCAACTTTTTTTTTTTGCACTCATCAACATTTTTCGGCTCAACATTTTTTGACATTCACTAACTTTTTTAACTAAAAAATGTTGAGATAGTCCATCTAAAAAATTTATTTTTAAAATTAGATGCAGTCTCAATGGTCCACGTAGTGTTGCACGGATCTCAAATAGTGGAAGGTGGGTAAGAAAAATCTTGTGAAAGATAGGATTTCCAAGCAATGGCCGGGGTTTCCTATCCAACTTGCAGAATTTCAATAAGCTCTGTAACTATAGCCCATCAAACCCAATTAGCAACCCAATTAGCAGATGTGCCTTTCTTACCTCCTTAATCCCCCTTTCCTTTCCGTTAAGCTATTGATAAAGACGTTTTCCGCACGCGTTGAATTTTCTAAGCTTCCAGGCTTCTCTTGTTTTTCCTATTTTTTTCCAAATGAATATAATCAACATTTTAAAAGACCAAATTCAACATTTGTTCGAACATCATTCAACAATCTGAACGGATTGGTTCAACAATTTCAACATTGTCGTCAGCGCCGTCATCCAGGATGCTGGGATAGAGCAAGCTAATATAAGGTGGCGTTTGGTTCCCTTTGCTTATTTTTAGCACGTGTCACATCAAATGTTTAGATACTAATTAGGGGTATTAAACGTAGACTATTTACAAAATCCATTACATAAGTGGAGGCTAAATGGCGAGACGAATCTATTAAGCCTAATTAATCCATCATTAGCAAATGTTTACTGTAGCAACACATTGTCAAATCATGGACTAATTAGGCTTAATAGATTCGTCTCGCCGTTTAACCTCCACTTATGTAATGGGTTTTGTAAATAGTCTACGTTTAATACTCCTAATTATTATCTAAACATTTGATGTGACGAGTGCTTAAAAATAAGTCAGTGAACCAAACCAGGCCTAATGGTAAGTAGCACTTTAAAACTACTAGATTACATATTTTTTCCAACTTAGTTCAACAACTATAATAAACCAGTTCAACATTTTAGGCCGAAATGTTGAAGCAGTATATCATGATTGTTGGATATGTAATTCAAAATGTTGAATTAGTACTTTTCGAATGTTGATTTTTTTTAAAAAAATAAATAGAATATGGACATATTAGATCTCATTTTGTTGCATTAATTCTAAGAACACCACAGTTCAAACGGTTTTGAAAAAGGATGAATGGTTTGTGAGATAAATACTTTTGAATCTTGTGATTCAAACCAATGTCACTCTGTTCTCCCGCAAACATAATGATGGCATACGAGGTAGGCTACACTAGCGCAAATCAAAAATTTCTACCGCGTATAACCAGGAAGAACTGCCGTATAAGGATCACGGGATTACCACTCGACGCACTACTGGTGCGGAAGATGTAGATATGCGTCGGTGCAGTGAAGACGATCACGTAGTCGTACGTAGTCGATCACGTGCAGCAGCTCCTCAGCAGCTCGTCCACGTGCACAGCAAGATCGCCTCCGGTACCGCGGCTCGTCGTCGGCTCGTCGTGGCTTGTCGGCGGCTCGTCGGCGGCTCGTCCAAGTGCTGCAGGCGCAACACCTCCAAGGTATCCACACGTGCAGGGAGGAAGCGTCGCAAGCCGGATTGCTAGATCCGCGAGTTGCAACAGGCGAGGGCGTGGGAGGCGCGGCAAGAGTGTTCAGCCAAAAGGGTAAACCCTAGGGCGCCCCCACCCCTCTATTTATAGAGGTTCCTGATGGGCCTCTGGATCCGAGGCCCATTAGTACTCCTAAACCTAATCCAACTCGGATCAGATCCGAATTGGGCTTCCAGCCCCTTAAGTGTGTGACCCTATGGGTTCGGATACGTATAGACATGGCCCAAGTACTCCTACTCGGCCCAATAGTCGGTAGCGGCCTCTAGCAAGACGTGCCAACTCCTATACGCATACGAAGATCATATCAGACGAACCATCACAACATAATATACATGCTATTCCCTTTGCCTCACGATATTTGGTCTAGCTTCAAGCCGACCGCTCTTTCTCGATCCTGTGATTCGGAATCCCTTTGTAGGTTAACTCTTAACCGTACGTAGCATGGCCATGCATTTTTCGGATCCGATCACTCGAGGGGCCCAGAGATATCACTCTCAATCAGAGAGGGGCAAATCCCATCTTGATTGACCATGTCTTATAGCATGCTTCTTGACAAACCCGAAAGCTACCTTTATAACTACCCTGTTACGGCGTAGCGTTTGATAGCCCCTAAGTAGGTCGATCCACATCTAGAATACATGCGACAATCTCAGGTCTAAGGACAAAGCGTATATGTTGCTTAAAGAGAGAACTACTTCTCGTGTTGGGTCAGTCCTAACACATGTCTCCACATGTGTCCACATTATTAGTTCAACATCTCCATGTCCATGACTTGTGAAACATAGTCATCAACTAATACATGTGCTAGTCTAATATTCATGTGTGTCCTCACATGAACTCCGACTAGGGACAACTTTAGAATAACCATACAAGTAAAGAGTTTCACATACAATTCACATAATTGCAAATCAATTCAAGTAGCCTTTAATGGATATTCAATGAACACAATATACAAATCATGGATACAAATGGAATATCATCATCTCTATGATTGCCTCTAGGGCATACCTCCAACAGTCTCCCACTTGCACTAGAGTCAATCTAGAAGGTACCTAATACCCATAGCTCTTACATGCGCATCATGCTTAGCCTGCGGGAGTGGTTTTGTCAACGGATCAGAAATGTTCAGATCCGTGTGTATTTTGCATATCTTGATCTCACCCCGGTTAACGAAGTCTCGAATGAGATGAAATCGCCGCATTACGTGTTTGTTCTTCTGGTGGTTCCTTGGCTCCTTTGCTTGCGCAATTGCCCCATTATTATCACAGTAGAGATTCAATGGGCTGGACGCATTCGGGAACACACCAAGCTCAATGAGGAAATTCCTTATCCAAACACCTTCCTTCGCGGCTTCCGAAGCCGCGATGTACTCGGCTTCTGTCGTAGAATCGGCCACCGTCTCCTGCTTGGAACTCTTCCAACTAACAGCACCACCATTTAGCGTGAACACAAATCCTGATTGTGACTTTGAATCGTCTCTATCGGTTTGGAAACTAGCATCGGTGTAACCTGTTACAACGAGCTCCTCCTGACCTCCATAAACGAGGAACATATCTTTAGTCCTTCTCAAGTACTTAAGAATGTTTTTCACCGCTGTCCAGTGACTCTCACCTGGATCAGATTGGTGTCTACTTGTCATACTTAGCGCATATGAAACATCTGGGCGAGTACTTATCATTGCATACATGATAGATCCAATAGCCGAGGCATATGGCACTCTACTCATGCGATCCCGCTCATCAGCAGTCGAAGGACACTGAGTCTTGCTGAGATGTATGCCATGTGACATAGGCAAGAACCCTTTCTTTGCCTCTTCCATGCTGAACCGCTTCAACACTTTGTCAATGTAAGTATCTTGGCTTAAACCTATAAGCCTTCTCGATCTATCTCTATAGATCTTAATACCCAGAATATATGCCGCTTCCCCTAAGTCCTTCATCGAAAAACTATTTTTCAGTGAAGTCTTTACGGACTCAAGCATAGGAATGTTATTTCCAATCAGTAATATGTCATCCACATATAAGATTAGAAATACTACAGAGCTCCCACTAACCTTCTTGTAAACACAAGACTCTTCTTCGTTCTTGGTGAAGTCAAACCCTTTGACTACTTCATCAAAACGAATGTTCCAACTCCTAGATGCTTGCTTCAATCCATAAATGGATCTCTGAAGCTTGCATACCTTTCCAGCATTTTTCAGATCGACAAAACCCTCAGGCTGTATCATATACACGTCCTCAGCTAGGTTTCCATTCAGGAAAGCTGTCTTGACATCCATCTGCCATATCTCATAATCGAAATATGCAGCTATAGCTAGAATAATCCGAATGGACTTAAGCATCACTACGGGCGAGAAGGTCTCGTCGTAGTCAACTCCTTGAACTTGTCGAAAACCTTTTGCGACAAGTCGTGCTTTATAGATGTGAACATTTCCATCCATGTCCTTTTTCTTCTTATAGATCCACTTGCACTCTATGGCTTTAACACCATCAGGCGGGTCAACCAAGTTCCAAACTTGATTGTCTCCCATGGACTCTATTTCGGATTGCATGGCACTCTGCCATTTTTCGGAGTCTGGGTCCATCATTGCTTCTGCATATGTCGCAGGCTCATCATTGTCCAACAATAATATTTCCCGCATTTCGCGGAGCCTTGCCGACCTTCGTGGTTGTGGCGGTGCTTCTCTTGCCATGGGTATCTCAACTTGTTCTACTACGTTAGCATCACTCATTGATTCTTGCCCGATTGGCTCATCTTGAACTTCTTCAAGATGCACTGTCTTTCCACTCTTTTCTCCTTTGAGAAACTCTTTCTCTAGGAAAACCCCGTTCCGAGCGACAAACACTTTGCCTTCTGATCGGTTGTAGAAATAATATCCCAAAGTTTCCTTTGGGTATCCCACGAAAATGCACTTATCCGACTTGGGTGTGATCTTGTCCGACTGAAGTCGCTTGACAAACACTTCACATCCCCAAATCTTTAGAAAAGACAAACTAGGAACCTTTCCAGTCCATATCTCATATGGTGTCTTAACTACGGATTTAGATGGTACCCTATTAAGTGTGAAAGCTGCTGTTTCTAGAGCGTATCCCCAAAATGACAACGGTAGGTCCGACTGGCTCATCATTGATCGAACCATGTCTAACAAAGTTCGATTACGTCGCTCGGACACACCGTTTCTCTGAGGTGTTCCAGGCGGCGTAAGTTGTGGAACAATTCCGCAACTCTTTAGATGATTGCTAAACTCGTGGCTCAAATACTCGCCTCCACGATCAGATCGTAAGGCCTTAATTTTCTTGCCACGCTGATTTTCAACTTCATTCTGAAATTCCTTGAACTTTTCAAAGGTTTCAGACTTGTGCCTCATCAAGTAGACATAGCCATATCTACTAAAATCATCAGTGAAAGTTATGAAGTATTGGAATCCTCCTCTAGCCGTCGTGCTCATTGGTCCGCATACATCACTATGTACGAGTTCCAACAAGTCTACCGCTCTCTCAGGAGAACCTGTGAAAGGCGTCTTGGTCATCTTGCCTAGCAAGCAAGCCTCACATGTCTCGTATGATTCAAAATCAAACGAAGTTAGAAGTCCATCAGAATGGAGCTTCTTCATGCGCTTATCACTTATATGACCCAAACGACAATGCCACAAGTAGGTAGGACTCAAATCATTAGGCCGAGGCCTTTTAGCACTTACATTACAGACAGGTGAACCATCAAGATTTAAAACAAACAATCCATTCACAATGGGTGCAAAAGCCATAAACATATTATTCTTAGAGATCACACAACCATTGTTTTCACTCGCAAATGAATAACCATCCTTCATCAAACATGAAGGAGATAAAATGTTTCGACTTAAACTAGGAACAAAATAACAATTATTCAACTCCATAATAAATCCTGACGGGAGGTGGAGTTGCATCGTCCCGACGGTCAAAGCAGCAACTCTTGCATTATTGCCCACGCGGAAATCAACTTCTCCTCTTTCCACGCTTCTACTTCTTATCATTCCCTGCTTCGAATTGCAAATATGAGCAACCGATCCGGTATCAAATACCCAAGAATTAATAACTGTATCAGCGAGAAATATGTTGTCTATAACATAAACAACAAGCGTACCTGAGGTAGAAGTACTCTTACTTCCGCCGTTCTTCAAGGAAGCTAGGTACTGCTTGCAGTTTCTCTTCCAGTGACCAAGTTCATGACAGTAAAAGCACTCTTTATCTGGAGCAGGTCCAGGTCCAGCTTTAACCTTGGGCGGTGGGTTTGGCTTGGACGTTCCAGCCTTGCCCTTCTTCTTTCAAGAATTGCCCTTCTTCTTAAAGCTGGGCTTGTTCTGTATCGCCATCACATGGCTGGTACTAGCGCTTTTCTTTATGTCAGCCTCTGCTGTTTTAAGCATGCCACACAGCTCATTCAGACCCTTCTCCGTCCCATGCATATGGTAGTTCGAGATGAAGTTCCCATAGCTAGGCGGAAGAGACGAAAGAATGAAATCAGTGGCCAACTTTTGGCCCAGTGGGAAGCCTAGCTTCTCCAACCGTTGAGTGTAACCAACCATCTTGATTACGTGTGGTCCTACTGCTGCACCTTCCGCTAGCTTGCTCTCAACAAAGGCCTTAGACACATTGAACCTTTCAGTCCTGGCCTGTGTTTGGAACATGTCTCTAAGCGCCACGATCATATCGTGCGCCTCATGGTTTGTTTCGAACTGCATCTGCAGCTCGGGTTCCATGCAAGCAAGCATAAGGCAGCTTACTTCAAGGTTAGCATCACATGCTTTCTTGTAAGCATTCTTAGCAGCAGCGGGTGCATCCTCAGCAGGTTCTTCTGGTAGTGGGTTGTCTAGAACATCTTCCTTTTTCTCAGCCCTGAGAACAATTCTCAGGTTGCGGATCCAATCCGAGTAGTTTGTTCCATTCAACTTGTCCTTCTCAAGGACCGAACGCAAAGCAAACGATGTGGTGGTGTTGCTAGGTGCCATTTAATCTACAACAAAAGTAATGCAAAATACACTAAGACAAACGTATCCATGATAGAGCAAATTACATTAAACTATTTTAACAGAATCTACTCCCACTAAAATCAATATCCCTCTATTGAAACTTAGTGATTCAGGATCCACAACTAACAAGTCTACTAGTGAGCTTTAGCATCACCGCTAGCAAACGAGGTAGATCGGTAAGCAACTTTTGCTAATCATATCACATATGACTCCTGTTGTTGGGTGACATCTCTATGTCTCGGCGCCCAACCTTTATGCCCCAAGGTCCTTAACCGTTAAGATGACCTCGTTAAGCTAACCAACCCTTATGCGTGTAAGTGTCCGACACAAACCCGTCTAGTCAAGGAAAACTAGTGGCACCCTAATTTCATAGACCCACCACTAATTGTACAAGACATGGGACGGTGCAAGTTTTAGTTGGGAGGGCATACTAACTTAAACTTTGCGAGGGATCGTTCTACTTCTAACATCACAGCATGCAGAAAGTAAAACATAAACAGAATAGCATTCACACAGTTGTGACACAGTATGGCCCGTTTTTCATATGGTGATCTCCATCTCCATAGAACCTGTTCACCATGGTGATCTCCATCTCCATGTTCCATGTGCGCCATCCTCCTGGTGATAAGTCCTCCAAGAACTAGAGCATGCTATTACGCCTAATAGCTAGTAAACAATCTAGTAATGAAGATTACATAGTTGCTTGGATCATCACAGATTGGTACGCAGACCATTAATTACAATAAAGTGACAACACATATGGCTCCTGCCGTGTTGCCGTACGCGCGACACGCAGGTCACGAATTAGTTACACACATGCATCACATACACAAGGGGGCCATACTGATCACAAGATACATACATACATCCTGCAAAACAGAGTTAGGCGTCCTAACGTTCCAAACTTGGGAGGCCCGAAACTCCATCTTCCAAGCTGAATTTGGGAAATCTAATCTCGCCGAAAACGGCGAAGCGGTTGAAATTCACGTGTAACTTTTTTTGTAGATCAATTTTCGTATAGAAATCGCCCCGATCCGAGATCGTACCGAAAAGTTACGGCTGATTTACCAAAGCATACGCATACGGCAAAATCCCAACCCCGGCAGTAGATCCCATCTACTATTGCACATCTCATGCGCCTGGATCTCGATTCGACCAATCATATTGATCTTCGCTCACTGCAACTGGATTTACGTGTATCACTTAACTCCGATGGCGGAAACCGACCGGTAGGAGTATGTCGTTACACTACCATTGCAGCAAGGGCACGAAATCAGGACATAGATCAAACAGAGAACTCGCATATCTCCATATGCACACATCCCGAATCCAAAACTAAGCAGCTAAGGCTCTGATACCACTGATGACATACGAGGTAGGCTATACTAGCGCAAATCAAAAATTTCTACCGCGTATAACCAGGAAGAACTGCCGTATAAGGATCACGGGATTACCACTCGACGCACTACTGGTGCGGAAGATGTAGATATGCGTCGGTGCAGTGAAGACGATCACGTAGTCGTACGTAGTCGATCACGTGCAGCAGCTCCTCAGCAGCTCGTCCACGTGCACAGCAAGATCGCCTCCGGTACCGCGGCTCGTCGTCGGCTCGTCGTGGCTTGTCGGCGGCTCGTCGGCGGCTCGTCCAAGTGCTGCAGGCGCAACACCTCCAAGGTATCCACACGTGCAGGGAGGAAGCGTCGCAAGCCGGATTGCTAGATCCGCGAGTTGCAACAGGCGAGGGCGTGGGAGGCGCGGCAAGAGTGTTCAGCCAAAAGGGTAAACCCTAGGGCGCCCCCACCCCTCTATTTATAGAGGTTCCTGATGGGCCTCTGGATCCGAGGCCCATTAGTACTCCTAAACCTAATCCAACTCGGATCAGATCCGAATTGGGCTTCCAGCCCCTTAAGTGTGTGACCCTATGGGTTCGGATACGTATAGACATGGCCCAAGTACTCCTACTCGGCCCAATAGTCGGTAGCGGCCTCTAGCAAGACGTGCCAACTCCTATACGCATACGAAGATCATATCAGACGAACCATCACAACATAATATACATGCTATTCCCTTTGCCTCACGATATTTGGTCTAGCTTCAAGCCGACCGCTCTTTCTCGATCCTGTGATTCGGAATCCCTTTGTAGGTTAACTCTTAACCGTACGTAGCATGGCCATGCATTTTTCGGATCCGATCACTCGAGGGGCCCAGAGATATCACTCTCAATCAGAGAGGGGCAAATCCCATCTTGATTGACCATGTCTTATAGCATGCTTCTTGACAAACCCGAAAGCTACCTTTATAACTACCCTGTTACGGCGTAGCGTTTGATAGCCCCTAAGTAGGTCGATCCACATCTAGAATACATGCGACAATCTCAGGTCTAAGGACAAAGCGTATATGTTGCTTAAAGAGAGAACTACTTCTCGTGTTGGGTCAGTCCTAACACATGTCTCCACATGTGTCCACATTATTAGTTCAACATCTCCATGTCCATGACTTGTGAAACATAGTCATCAACTAATACATGTGCTAGTCTAATATTCATGTGTGTCCTCACATGAACTCCGACTAGGGACAACTTTAGAATAACCATACAAGTAAAGAGTTTCACATACAATTCACATAATTGCAAATCAATTCAAGTAGCCTTTAATGGATATTCAATGAACACAATATACAAATCATGGATACAAATGGAATATCATCATCTCTATGATTGCCTCTAGGGCATACCTCCAACACATAACCCAACAACATCCAACAGCAGACTGCCATGTGTAATCCATATGCACCGACGCCCTGTGCAGCTACATGCTTGCTGCGCTGTCCACCCACGCCCGCATAAATCTCAGCCGTTCACGAGTTGAAAACAGATCTCAACAACCGGAAGTTGTACAACAAAATAGTTATTGTTTGTGCTTGATTTGAGGGTAGGAGGGGTTTGAAATTGGTTGGACAGAGGTGTTTAGTTGGAGGAAGTTGGAATGGGTTGAACCCAGTTAAGAGAATATTCTCCTCAGATGCGGGTTGGATGTATCCGTCCAAAATGAGGGGACGCATCCGACCCATGTGCACGGCGTCTCCCACCGTTTCGTCCGAGAGGAGGAGCAGGTGGGGAGAAGCAAGGGGCGGGCGGTGGTGGCTGGCGCCGGTGTCACATCCGGTTGTAAAGGCAAAACCGAATGTATAAATCACATGTGCGCTAGGACCAAATTACACACATGCGACGACATAAGTGAATATCAAAGTCAATGTCATAGCGTAAGAGAGTATAACATTATTACATGATCGGTAGTCATTAAATTGAATAACATATAAGTTTATTAAATTTCGCAGCGGATCTTCAATAAGGTCGGTGACTCCACAGGGCGTACGCCTAGTATTCTTCCCAATCTTGCAGTACCTCCACGGCGTTGACTCGTTTTGAGCAGCGGGTTTAGTAAAAGTGAGTATACTTATGGTTGATACTCAACAAGTGTGAGGAATGTATAGTGTAAGGCAAATCAAGGATAGGCTAAGGTTTTAATAGCATGTAAGCATTTTATTTAGTTGGTCAAATTTTATTAGCATTTACTACATGGAAGTATGTACCACCCATGTAACATGAACATAAAAGAGATAACCACAACATAATAACAACGATTTAATTCTTGTATTTCGATAATTTAATCATGTGAGAGTTCAGACCACTCTTGACCATTAGCACGGCTGATCGATCAGTTTTTCATCTCTGCAGAGGTCCCACATCTTTACCCACAAGTCGTGTAAAAGTTCAAAGCACTTTGGACCCAACCATGCGGTGCTAGTTAGGCTCCATACCACACTTTCGAGGTGTGATTGCATAAGGATGCTACGAGGCCTTCACAAAGTTTCCCTAGTCAGGATAGCTCACTAAGGTTTCATGATTAGTGCAATACATAAAACTCCCTAGTGGGCATAGGATCATAGCAAAACTCCCTTCCCAAGAGGATCCGGTTATACACCAACTACTGTCTCCCCCTCTTGCCCCTTTCAGGTAAAGCTACCACTAACCAAAGTTCCTAATTAATTAGCTAAGACCAGAGCCAGATAGTTCTTGTGGTTGTACAGTTTTCCTTTGTGATCACTCCATGTTCCAATTAAGCATAAATGATCTTGTCTTAACGGAAGGTATAACATAAATGAATAAAAATTAATAATTGAGTTCGTTAATACTACCAAGTCCTGGTTAAGCAACTAAGCATGTACTACCCAACATCATGTAAGTCCGGGTTAATCAAGGTGTAGGGAATAAGACTAGGAAATCCTTAATAAGGTCCCGTCAAGTTTAAGTCTTAAAGTGCATGGCATAATTGTTGTTAAACATGAAAGTAAAAGTTCATAGGATAAAGCTGTGGTCAAGGACACGACTTGCCTTTTTGCACATCCTCCTGCTGCTCGTAGTCCTCGAAGGCTTGAGCTTCAAATCCCTCGAGCGGCGGTCCTTCTAATGCGATCACACGAACACATACAAGCAAACCAAAGAAATAAAATAAGAAACAATACACCATACAGTAAAAACAGAGAAAAATAAGCTCAAAAAGCTAATCTACGCATTGAGTTGAACTGGTGGACGCAAAAAGTACCTAAAATGGGTCTAGGATGCTAAAGATATGCACTAAACAAGATGCAGGGGCTTGCTGGCGAAGTTTTAAAACTTTCAGGGGCTAAACTTGAAGAAACCAAGAGCTAAAACATAATTACGCATATAAATCGAAGGTTTAACACGTAAAAGAGCAAAGCTGGACGGTAGGTACTATTATGTAGAAACTCGGGGGTTAAAGCGAAAGAAAACAAGACCTAAATCTAAAGGTTTTTGAACTAAAATGGACTGCAGCGAAAAAACAAGAAACGTAGGGGCTTTTTAGCAAAAGCGACACGGCGCACTTGTTTGACCGGTACGCTGACCCAGTCAGATTAGATCCGGGCCGTTGGATCTGGATCTAATGGCCGGAAACTTCTACGACTCGCGACGACGGCGGAACCGGCGGCAAGCAGCGGCACGCGGTGACGACTCGCCGGAGCAACTCGAAAACGAGTCTCTGGGTGCGACTTTGGATGGGGGTTTGACCAGGAGCTAGAGGAGCTTGCGGCGAACTCAATTTGGGTGCTGACGGGTGGGTTTTTGTGCCTGTGGCGACGGTGCGAAGCCTGGCGGGGTACGACAGGTCCGACTAGCATGGGCGTGCAGAAAAAGGGCACGGCGCGCACGGGGACTACTCCGGCGGGGGTACTTATAGGCCTGTGGGGATAAAGCCCGGGCGTGCGAGCTCAAAAGGAAAGCGGAGCGGCGGTTGCGGCGGTGGTTGCAGCGTGCGCTGGAGGTCGGGGATGACGAGATGGGCCCACAGGGTAGCGAGAGAGAGCGGAGGCACAGGAGTGGGTGCAGGCCGACGCACGAGCGCAGGATGTTGCTGGTTCATGGCGGGAGCTGGGCCGGGAACGAGAAAAGAGTGCGGGCCGAAGAAGAAAAGGGAGAAAGAAAAAGATTTAGAGAAGGAAAATAATAGTAAATTCAAAACTGAACTCAAACACAAATTTGAATTCAAACCATCAAAAATAATGCACCAGCATGAATCCAACAATGAAATCCTATGATTCATTGATTTATTTTGAAATTTTTTTAATTAACTTGGAAATTTAAATGGAACCTTAGAGTCCTTAAACACATGCAATCTACTCCTAGCCAATTTTATTAAATTGTAAAACTTGAAATTTAGGGTGTTACAAATCCTAACCCCCTAAGAAGAATCTAGTCCTCGAGATTCGGATGGATTATCAAATAGGTGGGGAAATTCCTCGTTCAGTTCATCCTCTCTTTCCCATGTAGCCTCATCCTCTGCATGGTGACTCCACTGTACTTTACACATTTTGATCACTCTATTCCTTGTAACCCATGCCAAAGTATCCAAGATTTTGATGGGATATTCAGTGTAAGTGGGATCATCCTTTACATTTAAATCCTCCATCAGTAGATGTTCCTCTGGAACTCTGAGACATTTCTTTAGCTGGGAGATATGAAACACATCATGCACATTTGAGAGTTGATTCGGCAACTCCAATCGATAAGCCACTTCTCTTACTTTCTCCAATACCTTGAAGGGTCCACTAAAGTGAGGTGATAATTTCCCTTTAACCTTGAATCTGCGCATGCCTCTGATGGATGACACCTTAAGATACACATAGTTGCCTTCCTCAAAGGTTAATTCTCTCCTCCTCGTATCAGCATAACTCTTCTGCATGGATTGAGCTGTCCTTAGATTCTCTCTGATTATCTACACCTGTTTCTCAGCTTCCTGAATAATCTCTGGGCCAAACAACTAACTTTCTCCTATCTCACTCCAGTACAGGGGAGTTCTGCACTTCCTTCCATATAGGGGCTTAAAGGATGACATCTTGAGGCTAGCTTGGTAGTTGTTATTATAAGAGAATTCAGCATAGGGCAAACTCTTATCCCAACTACCTCCATGTTTTATAGCACATGCTCTCAACATATCCTTCAAAATCTGATTTGTCCTGTCGATCTGTCCATCTGTCTGTGGATGATAAGCTGAGCTGAAGTTCAACTTTGTACCCATGGATTCATGCAGTTTCTGCCAGAAATGGGATGTGAATTGAGTACCTCTGTTAGACACTATCTTCTTGGGTACACCATGCAAGCACACAATTCTTGACATATATAATTATGCCAACCTAGCTCCAAGGTGAGTGGTCTTCACAGGAATAAAATGAGCCAGTTTAGTGAACCTGCCCACAATTACCCATATAGAGTCATAACCGGCTTGGGTATGACGCAGTCCAACTATGAAGTCCATATTGATTTCTTTCCACTTCCATTCTAGCACTTTTAATGGTTGAAGTAACCCAGCTGGTCTTCGGTGTTCAACCTTGACTCGTTGGCATATATCACACAAGGCTACATGTGCAACCACATCCCTCTTCATTCCATAACACCAATACTTCTCCTTGAGATCTTGGTACATCTTGGTGCTCCCAGGATGGATAGAATAGGCTGAATCAAGAGCTTCCTTTAAGATGGTGTCTTTAATATTTCCCACATCCAGTACATAAATCCTCTTTCTGAACCATATAGTTCCCTGATCATCCTCTATACAATCTGGAACTTTTCCCTCTTCCATGAGTTCCTTAATCTCTTTGATCTTGGCATCCTCAAGTTGTCGTTTCTGTATCTCCTACTCTAGAGTTGCTTCCACTTCAAAAGTTATGCCTTCAACATGAGCAACAATCCCCAAGTTAATCTTCTCTAACTCCTTCATCAGCTCTTCAGGTATTTGGAAAGCTAGAGCCATATTAGCATGACCCTTCCGACTCTAGGCATCTGCAACCAAATTTGCTTTCCCCGGATGGTAATGAATTTCTAGATCATAATCCTTGATCAACTCCAACCAATGGCGCTTTCTCAGATTAAGGTTCTTTTGAGTGAAAATGTATTTCAAACTCTTGTGATTAGTGTAGATCTGGCACTTGGTTCCAAGAACATAATGCCTCCAAATCTTCAAGGCATGCACCACTGCTGCTAACTCCAAATGATGAGTAGAGTAATTCTGCTCATGTTTCCTCAACTGCTTGGAGTAATTTTTGCAAAAGAACACAACCTAAGCCCTATCGAGATACATCGCAATAGGTGTCAAAACTTTTCTACAGATCTAGCATCACTAGCACTGGAGCTGCAGTCAATCTCTTCTTCAATTCTTCAAAGCTGGCTTGACAAGCTTCAGTCCATATGAATTCCCTTCCCTTCTCTAATAGTGATGTGAGAGGCTTCACTATTTTCGAGAACCCCTCAATGAACCTGCGGTAGTATCTTGCAAGTCCAAGGAAACTTCTAATTTCTATGACTGTCTGCAATGGTTTCTACTTCAGAACATCCCTAACTTTGCCTGTATCCACTGCAATACCTCCATTGGTGATGATATGATCTAGAAAAGAAACCTCAGTCAGCCAGAATTCACACTTACTGAGCTTTGCATACTTTGAAGCACCTAGCCTCAAATGCTCCTTATGTTCTTCCTCATTCTTGGAGTAAATCAGGATATCATCATTGAACACCACAACGAACTTATCCAAATAATCCATGAACACCTTATTCATCAAATACATAAAGTAGGCAGGTGCATTAGTTAACCCAAAGGAAAAAAATATATATTCATAAAGACCGTATCTGGTGGTGAAAGCAGTCTTGGGAATGTCAGATGGCCTGATCTTCATCTGATGATAACCAAAACGCAAATCAATCTTGGAGAATACCTTGTCTCCCCTCATCTGATCAAACAAATTCTCAATGCGGGACAATGGATACTTGTTCTTGATGGTTACCTCATTGAGTGATCTGTAGTCTACACACATCCTTTGCGTGCCATCCTTCTTCTACACAAAGATAACTGGAGCTCCCCATGGTGAGGAACTGGGACGAATGAATTCCTTATCCAATAACTCCTTCAATTGTTTTTAAGTTCTTTTAAGTGATCAACAGACATTCTATTTGGACGCTTAGAAATTGGTGCAGTGCTAGGTAAAAGATCAATAATAAACTCAACATCTCGGTCAGGTGGCATGCCTAGTAACTCATCTGGAAATACATCTGGGTAGTCACACACCACTTTGATACCTCCAAAGTCTTTCCATCCAATTGATTTACCGCACAATCTGCTGCTGAAGGTAGCGTAGCCACAAACCCAACCTTTTCTCCACCAGGACTTGTGAGAAGAAATGATCTCTTTGCACAACGAATGATTGCATCATGTATACTCAACCAACTCATGCCCAGAATAACATCAATCCCCTTTGAATCCGGGACTATCAACCTTACCAAAAAGTCAACTCCCTTAATTTTAAGATCAACCTTAGGACACATGTATAATGCTTTCATCTCCCCCTTGGTGAACTAACTAACATATGATGCTTTATGGTGCAGATGGGAAGATTGTGCTTGGCCACATATTGAGAAGTAATAAAAGAATGCGATGCTCTAGAATAGGATAAAACTGATGCAAGGGCTTTGTTGACAAGGAACATACCGGGCACTACATCTGTAGCTTCCTGAGCAGTCTCAGCATCTACGTGGTTCACCTTGCCACGTGTATAGCTCTGCTGCCCCTGGTTGCCTTGAGGGGTCTGCTTCCCATTCCTCAGCTGCTGCATTTGCTGTTTCTACCTAGAAGCACTATTGTTCGGCATGGGGGTGTTCGAGCCATTCCTCTTGGGACATGCATTGACATAGTGGCCAACCTCTCCACACTTGAAGCAAGTGTTGCCCACTGAAGTGTTAGGCCTCACTGGAGTGCCTGTAGGAGGGTACTGGTGGTTCTGTGGGAAGCTGGGGCGCGGAGTCTGTTGTACCGGGCACAGTAGTTGCTGAATAGGGTGCTGGAACTGTTGTACCGGGCACGGGAACGGATGCTGCCCAACTTTCCACTTGCGCCCATCAAGCGGAGTGGCGTCCCTTGTGGTGGAGTGAAGCGGGGGCGGGTGTTGCTTTCGGACTGTCCTTATGAGACGAACTTTTTCTTTATTTCACCCAGCTCATTGCGCTTGTGCTCCAAGCTAATAGCTTTGTCCAACATCTTTTGGAAGGACGGGAAGGTGTGGGACATTAGCTGATACTAGAGTGGCCCAATCAGTCCCTCTAGAAATAGCTCCTGCTTCTTTTCATCATCAGCCACATCTTCTGGTGCATAACGGGACAACTGGATGTAATTGTTCTTATACTCACTCACGGACATTGTTCCCTACTTAAGAGCAAGGAACTCCTTCTTCTTAAGCTTCATAAGACCAGCAGGAATGTGGTGAGTCCTAAAGCTATTCTTGCATTCCAGCTAGGTGATAGCATCAGCATGAGCGGTGGTGTAAGCATCCCACCGGTCTGTAGCAGATCCTTCCAGACGTCGTGAGGCATACAGGACCTTCTCTCTATCGGTGCACTGAGTGATAGTAAGCATTTTCTCCACCGTCTTCAGCCAAAAGCGGGTCAGCAAAGTGGGAGAATGTCGGGGGCCTGTGGCTCATAAATTCCTGATACTTGTCTCTTGGTGGCTGCTGCTAATTGTTGTTGCTGATTGTTGTTGTTGTTGAGCTGAGCCTACATGGCCGCCATGGTGTTGGCCATGTTCGTGAGGAGTTGGGTCTGGGCTGCAAGGAACTGTTCCATTCCTGCAGGTACTTCTTGGTTCGGCTGAGGAGCGAGGTTGGTGTTGCTGCTGTTGCTCCTCCAACAAGACTATGTGGGCTGGTCAACTCCTGATCTGAACCTTGTGTTCACCATCTGACCATTAGAAATATAAGATTTAGATTGATGTAGAAAAGATAATCCAAAAGACAAAGCAATATGAAATCCAGTTTAAACAGTTTCTGTTGGTTCCAATGAATCAATTGTAATTCTCAGTCAGGATGTCCAAAATTCGTGAAATTTTTCAAATCATACTATACAAACTTATGAACCCAACCCAACTGAAATCATCTCAATTGGATGTTTAGAACTTGAGATATAAATTAAACAAGTTGACTGTGTCAGGTTCCCGTAACAGTTTCTGATTACCCCACAAATTCTAATGTATCTCTCTGCCAGAGTATCTAAAAGTTCTTAAATGTTAAGATAAACTAACCCACAAAATTCTAAAGTTAACCCAACTGGATTTACATCAATTGGAGTTCTGTAGCTCGAGTTATAATGGAAACATTACCACTGTGTCAGAGAACAGCGCGAGCAGATTTGGTTCCAATGTCATTTGCATGATAGATAGATATGAATGGAATAAAATAGCATGATTGCAAGATTATGATTAAAGGATACAGAAATAAACTCCAAACTAAGCAAATCTTTATTACTAAAAATTGATATTGTTGTGGCAATTACTCCACAACACACCGCACTCATTACAAAGAAACGACTCAAACATTGTTCATAATGACAAGCACTTCAAGCACATTCTAAACTAAGCACACTTAACTAACAGTGCACAATGCTAATGATTACATTAAAATTAAACTGAAAGTCTTATTCCCTGAGGTCTTCGGTGTGGGCATCTGGCTCATTGTAGCGTGGCCTCTTTTGGGATGGCGACAGCGGTGGGAACTCCGTTTCGGGACTTCCTGGGGGATCTCTTCCATCCACAATAGCAGGCGGACTGTCTCTCCCATTCCTAAGTTCCTGCAGTTCCACCTAAGCCTTATGGAGAGTGTTGTTGGCATCATCCAAAGCAGTGTTGGTGGCAGCCAACGACTCATTGAGCTCTACAATACAGTCACAGGCGCAATCTCCAGTGACTGGGGTGATGTACGTCTTAGCTTCGCCACTGGCTTTGTAGGGAATTTACCGGCAATAGCTATTCTCCAACTAGTGGCGTGCCCTATGTGAGAGGACATAGAGTGCCCTCCTAGCAAACTCAGCGATCCCTGCCTCAATGGTTTCCCTTTGAGCCACATCAAGGTGAGTAGACACCACCCTCCATCCTTCACCCACCTTCTCGTAGAGGGACACGACCACTTCCCAGTACGTATCATAGCGGGGATGAGTGTACTGCCGACACTTGTATTCCGGCTTCAAGAGTTTCCCTAAGCTGATCCAAGTCCTCCTTAGCTTACCAGCCATGGGAATGCCTTCCCCCAACTCATCCTGTATCACCATAGTCCATACATCTAGTGCTACCTCTAGCGCGTCCTCCTCCCCAATTGGAGCATCATTCGGGTCATCCTCTGGATCAGGCCCTGGCGCAGGTGTTGGAGCTGGAGCTAGAGCAGGTGCAGGCGCTAGAGCTAGAGCTGGCGTAGGCGCTGGAGCTAGTGTAGACGTTGGCTCGTCATGGGTGTTCTCCACGTCTTCAAACTCCAGCTTAGGATCCTCTTCCACTGGAATTAGATCGTCCTCAGAGTCATCGCCCGGGTGGTAGAAAAAGTAAGGAGGTGCTTCGGCCCCTTGCACGAGCTCCTGAGGATGATACTGGGGGATAGCACTCTTGCGGGCAGTGCGTCTGGTGCGGGCCATCTAAAACAAAGAAAAATAAAATAAATTAAAATTTTTATAAAAGATTAAATAAGGCAAAAATGATGAAATAAAATCAAGAACAAAATTAAAGCATTTTTTAACAAGTTTCAATCAAGAATGGCTGTTAAATGTTATAATCCTTAATTTGACCATTTTCTAAATTAAGCTAACATCCTGCAGTCAACACAGCTCTGATACCACTTCTCACACACCCGGTTTTAAAGGTAACCAAATGCATAAGTCACATGTGCGTTAGGATCAAATTACACATATGCGACGATATAAGTGAATATCAAAGTCAATGTCATAGTGTAAGAGAATATAACATTATTACATGACCGGCAGACTTTAAATCAAATAACACAGAACTTTATTAAATTTCGCAGCGGATCTTCAATAAGCTCGGCAACTCCACAGGTAGCTGACCGGAGAAACGTACGCCTAGTATTCTTCCCAATCTTGCAGTACCTCCACGGTGTTGACTTGTTCTGAGCAGCTGGTTTAGCATGGGTGAGTACACTTATGACTAGTACTCAACAAGCATGAGGAATGTATAGTGTAAGGCCAATTAAGGATAGCCTAAGGTTTTAATAGCATGTCAACATTTTATTTAGTTTGTCAAATTTTATTAGCATTTACTACATGGAAGTATATACCACGTACATAAACATGAACATAAAATAGATAACCACAACATAATAACAAGAATTTAATTCTTGTATTTTGATAAATTAATCATGTGAGAGTCCAGGCCGCTCTTGATCGTGAGCATGGCTGATCGATCAATTTATCATCTCTACAGAGGTTGCACATCTTTACCCACAAGTCGCGTAAAAGTTCAAAACACTTTGGACCCAACCATGCGGTGCTGGCTAGGCACCATACCACACTTCCGAGGTGTGATTGCATAGGGACGCTACGAGGCCTTCATAAAGTTTTCTCAGTCAGGATAGCTCGCTAAGGTTTCATGATCAGCACAATGCATAAACCTCCCTAGTGGGCATAGGATCTTAGCAAAGCTCCCTTCCCAACAGGACCTGGTTATACACCAACTGTTGTCTCCCCATCTTGCCCCTTTCAGGTCAAGCTACCACTAATCAAAGTCCCTAATTAATTAGCCAAGACCAAAGTCATATAGTTCTTGTGGTTGTACTGTTTTCCTGGGAGATCGCTCCATGTTCCAATTAAGCATGAATGGTCTTATCTTAACGAAAGGTATAGAATAAATAAATTAGGATTAATAATTGAGTTCATTAATACCACCAAGTCCCAGTTAAGCAACTAAGCATGTATTACCCAACATCATGTAAGCCCGGGTTGATCAAGGTGTAGGGAATAAGACTAGGAAATCCTTAATTAGGTCCCATCATGTTTAAGACTTAAAGTGCATAGCATAATTGTTATTGACATTGAAATTAAAAGTTCTTAGGATAAATCTATGGTCAAGGACATGACTTGCCTTGTTGCATTTCCTCCTACTGCTCGTAGTCCTCGAAGGCTTGAGTTTCAAATCCCTCGAGCGGCGGTCCTTCTAACGTGATCGCACGAGCAAACCAAATAAATAAAATAAGAAACAGTACACCAAACAGAATAAACAGAGAAAAACAAGCTCAAAAAGGTAATCTACATGTTAAGATGAACTCGTGGACGCAAAAAGCACCTAAAACGGGTCTAGAATGCTAAAGATATGCACTAAACAAGATGCAGGGACTTGCTGGTGAAGGTTTGAAACTTTCAGGGGCTAAACTTAAAGACATCGAGGGCTAAAACATAATTACACGTATAAATTGAAGGTTTAACATGCAAAAGAGCCAAGCTAGATGGCGGGTACTATTATGCAGAAACTCGAGGGTTAAAGTGAAAGAAAATGGGCCCTAAATCTAAAGGGTTTTGAACTAAGCTGGACTGCGGAGCAAAAACAAGAAACGCGGGGGCTTTTTAGCAAAAGTGACGTGGCACGTGCAGTTGACTGGTAAGCTGACCCGGTCAGATTAGATCCAGGCCGTTGGATCCGGATCTGACGGCTGGAAACTTCTACGACTCGCGGTGGTGGCAGAACCGACGGCAAGCGGTGGCGCATGGCGGCGACTCGCTGGAGCAACTCGAAAACGAGTCTCCGGGTGCAGCTTTGGACGGGGGTTTGACTAGGAGCTATATGAGCTTGTGGCGAACTCGATTTGGGTGCCGACGGGTGGGTTTTTGCAGCGGTGGCAGCGGTGCGAAGCACGACGTGGTACGGTGACTCCGGCGAGCGCGGGCGTGCGAAAAAAGAGCACGGGGCGCACGGGGACTACTCCGGTGGCTTCGTCACCTCCGGGCAGTGTCCTCATCGACGGGCGAGCGGTAGCGAAGGAGCTTGACGGTGGCGGGTGCTCGGGTGCAGCAGCGGCGAGAGAGGCAGCAGCGCAGAGCTTGAGCGTGGCTAGGGTTAAGGGTGGAGGAGCTAGAGAGCGGTGGCGGGGGTACTTATAGGCCTGTGGGGATAAGGCCCAATCGTGCGAGCTCGCGAGGAAAGCGGAGCGGTGGTTGAGGAGGCGCTGAAGTCTGGCGTGGATACGGCGGGCGGTGATTGCGGCGCGCGCTGGAGGTTAGGGATGACGGGCGGGGCCCATGAGGCAGCGAGAGAGAGCGGAGGCGCAGGAGCAGGCATGGGCCAGTGCGCGAGCGCAGGCCGTTGCTGGGTCATGGCGGGAGTTGGGTCGGGAAGGAGAAAAGAGTGCGGGCCGAAGAAGAAAAGGGAGAAAGAAAAAGATTTGGAGAACGAAAACAAAATTAAATTCAAAACTGAACTCAAACATAAATTTGAATTCAAACAATCAAAAATAATGCACCAGCATGAATGCAACAATGAAATCTTATGATCCATTGATTTATTTTGAAAAAGAATTTAATTAACTTGAAAATTTAAATGCAACCTTAGAGTCCTTAAAAACATGCAATCTACTTCTAGCCAATTTTATTAAATTGCAAAATTTGAAATTTAGGGTGTTACGGTCGGGGAGAAGGGAGGGGCGGGAAGAAGGAAGGATAAGCCCCAAGGAAAAAATGACAAGTGGGTCCACCAATAGTTGTGGCTAACGGTGTTAAAATGGCATCCATCCCAACCTTCTCAACCCCTCCAATCAAACAAAAAGTTGGAACAGATCTATCCCTCTCATCCAAACATGAGACAGGTTGAACCCAACCCATAAAAGTGGGATGAACTTAACCCGTTCCACTTCATCCCAAAACCAAACACATGCTAAGACTCCCGGTTTGCTTCACATAACGGGTTCTAAATGACTACCGGAAAGTAGGTAAGCAATGTATCTTTACGGTGCATATTAAACCCATGTACAACATTTTTAGATATTTATCAACATTTGTTGCCATTATCAATATTTTTTAAAAAAGTTATCACCAACATTTTTTGACGTTGACCAACATTTTATATATGTAGCAACAATTTTCTCTAACTTTTTTACATTCACCAAGATTTTTTACACGTACCAACTTTTTTTTTGCATTCATCAATATTTTTTGACATTTACCAACTTTTTCTAGTTAAAAATGTAAAGGCAGTTCATTTAAAATATTAATTTTTAAAAATACAACAAAATATGGTCATATTGGATCTCATTGTGTTACGTTAATTCTCAGGTTAAATGGAATCCAAAATGCATTTACGGTTTGAGAGAAAAATGAGATCAAAATTTGAAATTCAAAAGAACTCCATCCCTCCCATAGAAAAGAGCAAACCGAATGTTGACACGTATCCGGGTCAACCCCAAAGCCACGTGTTCTCACGGTGCCCTCTCCCTCAGCTCTGATCTCATCATTGGTTGAAGTTTGCACCAATCTCAAACAGGGTAAGATAAGTTTTTTTCTTCCGACGATGGTCACACAGTTCAGCCCAGCTGCGCAGCTGGCGGCCCAAGCGAGGCGGCCCACCCAGCTGCCCAGCGCTGCATGCGCCGGCCCAGGCGGAGGAGCTGGCCCAGCAGCATTGATTCGCAGCCCTGCAGCCCAGTGAGGTATGATTTGAAGCCTTCAATTCTTGCATTTGTTAGTTAGTTAATCCTACAATCCTGTTTAGCTACTTAATTAGAACCTTTACTTAATGTTTGCACCTTAATTAGAACCTTTACTTGCTAGTCCCTTTATTTAATGTTTGCATACTTAGATAAGTTCAGGTTTAATAGTGGTTAAGTTTAATTTCTCTTGTGCAAGCTTTTGGAGTCTCGTTTTGCGTTTCTTCCGTTAGGCTTTGATCTTTATATTTCTATGTATATTTATAATCGTTCCTAGGACGAATTTATCAGAATTAGCTCTTGTATCTTGACAACTAAAAGAGTGGTGTGTTTGAGGTGGCAATAGGATATAGGTCTTATTCTCGTAGAGAATTTTAAAGGCTCTGGTTGCCCATTCCGGTCCATCAAAAAATACAGATTGCCATCGATTACCAGTGCTGTGTTGCTTTGTATGGCCGTAATTATAATCAGGCAGCTCATATGCTTTCCCAGTTATTAGGCTCTGATAAGGAGGGTATGTTACCCAGATATTGGGACAGTGAGGTCTCCAACTGTTAGGTAATAGAGTCTCAGTATATTCGTCAAAAAAAAAAATCCATACGGTGCGGTACACTCAGTATGAGACGACTACTTAATTGTTCGTTGGCAAAGTCCTGATGCTTCATGTCTGATGTCATGCCAGACAAGTTTTTGTATTGAATCAAAATGGCAGCACTCATTCTCCTTTTGTTTTTCCAAACATAGCGGAAAGTACAACCATTCCCTTAAGATACAATGAGCATTCATCAGTGGTGATTTTCTCGCATGCTTGCGTTCATCTCATCAAATGGACACGCGCCCCCCCGGCGTTGCTTTCCATGAAGAGGCAGCAGAACACCGTGGCCGTGACCATGGAGAACAACTGCGCACCAACAGTGGGAAGACCCGATCCAGAAACAACCCCGACGAACCACACGTCCTCGTTGCTGATAGAGAGGACCTGTCCCCCGGGTAGTAGCTAGAGGGAGTACTCGTCCGCCGGGTACACGAACGAGAACGCGTACACGGGGGCCGGGTAGACGACAGCAGGCAGGAGGTTGACGACGAACACGAGCACGGCAGCCTCCTCCTTCGTCGTCGCCTTCATGAGCTGACAAGCCCGGCGGAGCGCCCACACGCTGTGGCAGCCTCTGTCGACCGCCGACGCGGCGACGCTCACCGGGATCACCGTGCCGAGGTAGACATAAGGGTAGAAGAGCCACTGAGAACAGCATGTAACCATACAAAGATTCCAATTCCATGGTTGATGATGAGTAAGTCCATGTGGATACGAGAAGTGCGTGCCACTAGGACAGCTGTCAGGGACAGCTCCAGCACGCCGGCGAAGGCGGCGGTTCCGAGGAGGCCTCCGATCCTCTCCTTAATTGACCACCTTACGCGTAAGGCGCTCGCCGGAGTACGTCGCGGAGGCGGCGAGCGCGACGGCGAGCTTGCTCGCGACGTAGGCGAGGTAGATGAGGAACAGCTTCTTGCCATGCTCCCATGTGGTGCCAACCACTGCGTGGTCGTAGTTGTGGCTCGTGGCGGCCGCGGCCTCTGTCATCGGTCTCTGAGTCGTCTAAGGCGACATGGAAAGCCTGCCTGGTCGTGACTCGTGAGGCAACTCTGATAACGGAGTGGTTGTCACTTGGAGCCAGAGATGACCAATACTACAAAGACAAAAGAAGGATGACCTTTAATTTGCTGCTACGTACCTAATATAATTACCGCGCTACTGGCGCCCGGACGTCCGATCCGAGCGCTAACGTCGGACGCACGCGCCGCCATCCAATTGAGGGAATCGTAGCCATCGGATGCAGCAAATATTTTCCATGCGAGACCACCCAGAAACGTCCACCTTCTTCACGTTACACGAGCGGCTCCAGCACGCCATCTTCTTCGCACGGCTCGGGGAGGGGCAAGTTCCAGGCGATGCGGCACCCCCAGATCCGCCGCCGGGGAGTGCAGATGTGGAGATGTCAGTCGCATCTACGATCTGCCCCAAAACTTCGATCCGCCCCAAAACACGAATTGCAACATTTGAAAACAACATCTACGACACTCAGAAAATAATACTGCAACAACCAAGATGCACCCACAACATGAAAATTGCAACATTAAAAATCTGCCACATCTATAATCATCTGTTGCAACATTTAGAATAATCAATTGCAACATGAATAACTATTAGAGCTCAGCAGATGGGGAACTAACATTCCTCTGATGAGGAGTACCCGGATTGTCTCGGTGGGGAACATCTGATGCAACATCAAGAAAAGGCTAACGCAACAAGAAAAAATACTTATTGCAACATCAAAATCTTGGTGGGGAACATCTGATGCAACATCAAGAAAAGACTAATGTAACAAGAAAAATCACTTATTGCAACATCAGAAAAAAAATCATGTTGCAACATCGAGAGAAAAAAATCTTGCAACATCTACAACGTAAAGCTTCAACATTTTTAAATATCTTTTGCAACATCTTCAATTTTTTTCTGCAACATGGATCCACACCTCATTCCGCTCCTATAGCACGTCACCTCCTCCTCATCTTGCAGCTCAAGGGCACAGTGGAGAGCTCAAGGCGCGGGACCACCGACGTGCCCAACGACGCCGTGGGCCAGCAGTGGCTCGCCGTCTTCGCCTTCCAGACCGTCCTCTCGATCGCGGCCTCGCAGTGTCCACGCGCGGCCACCACTAACCGCTCCTTGGCGTCCCCGCTGGCCTCCTCCTCGCGCTTCACACGCTCCTAGCCTGCGCAGCTGGCAGCTGCGGGTCTTCACCCACTAGAGCTCCTCCTCACCGCACAAGGGAGCGGCGGCCCCGCGCGGCGCACCCTGGCCAGGGAGCGGTGGCCCCTTGCGCGACTCGCCTGCTGGCTGCGGGGGAGCGGCGGCCTGCGCGGCTCACCCTTGGCCGCTGGCCGCGGGGGATCGACGGGAAACAGGAGAGGTGCATCCCAGAGAGGAAGAAGAGATGAAGGAGTGGTAGAGGAGAGAAGGCAGCGTGAGAGAGGAAAAAGACGAACGAGTGGTAGAGGAGAGAAGGCAGCGTGAGAGAGGATAGGGATAAGGCTTCCCTGCCACGTGATCGTCTGGAAGCGGGCGCGCGTCCGAACTCCCGCGTCCATGCATTGCCGATATAATTAACCAAAAGAAAATGGCAAAATACAGTGGATTATTCGTGATCACAGAGTTGTTTACGATATCTGCAAGAAATGAATGGTTCTATCGCGTCTCATGCACCAGTCAGTTACCTGTTGGTCCTCAGCTACTAGCAAAAAAAAAGAGTAAGATACATAAGCAGCTCCTGAATTTGTCATGAGGTGTCATCTAAATTTTAAACTCTTAAAATGCATTTTTAGATCATAAACTTATCTCAAGATGCCATCTGAGTTCTCAAAGTGGTTTTTTTTCTTGCATTACATCCAGGTAGTAAATTATCAAATGAAAAGGAAAAAATATCATATTACATAGCCAAGTAACTTTGATATTAGCAGGTTATTACATGCACAGTGAAGAGCATATAAATCAAACATTTATCGAGTCTTCGGTAGACACCTTGGTAGCCGATGCCTGGGTGCTCCCTTGCACTCGTAGTAGAACGCGGTCTTGGTGCAGACGTCGAACACCTGCACGGCGGCCATCAGAATGCTGTACACAAACCCTAGGAGCAACCCTGACGCCATTTTACTAAGGACGGGTCAGATGGCGGCATTGAGCACGACAGTCACCACGATGAAAAGCACGGCCCGTAGGAGCTTCCTCTTCATCATCAGCCGCCAGGCCCGCCCAACTGCGCCAGCGCCGTGGCAACCGGGCTCGGCGACCGCCACGACGATGCTCAGGGAGCTTATGAAGTTGAAGTATACGAGGAATATGCACGCGATGATGATGAGCAGCGCGGCTAAGGTCAAAGCGAGGTATTGCTTCATCATGAGGAAGGTGATCAGCCTAGCCATGGCTGAAAGAAGCGCAGTACTGTAGCCGATCTCCAGCGCGTAGACGAAGGCGAGCGTCAGTAGGGGGCCTTTCAGCTGCGCCTTGGCTTTGCCGAGGAGCGACGCAAAGGTGAGCAGCTCGCCGGAGTACGTCGCAACGGCAGCGAAGAGGATGACGATCTGGGTGACCGATCCAATGCTCTTGGAAACTAGACGACCGACCGTGGGGGTGATCAAGAGCTTCCGGGTGTCATCTATGATCTCTTGGATGAGGTGAAGGAATTCTTGGCTACTGGGGTCGGTGCCGTTGAGCGCCTTGCTGTCGATACCGATCTCGTCGGTGAAGGGCTGGATGACGAGGTCGTTGCCGAGTGGGAGCAGGTAGCTGGAAGCGACGATGATTGCAAAGACTGCAGCGAAGAGCCTCCTGTTGTGGGTAGGGAGGAGCAGGCCTTCTTTTAGGAAGTTGAAGAACGAGGGAGACTTGCTTGCCATGGCTGGAGGAAGAGAGAGATACGAGGAGTGGAACGGAATGAGGTGACGAGAAGTCGGAGGTGGGTGCCATAGGTTATAGCTCAGGGTTGAGTTTGAATATTCGAATTAAAGCAACCTCAGAGAAAAACTTCACGCGGACTACAAGTCGCTGCTGAGAGAAGAGTCAGCAAATATGAGTTTGAATATCGAATTATAGCAACCTCAGAGAAAAACTTCACGCTGACTACAAGTCGCTGCTGAGAGAAGAGTCAGCAAATAATGAAGGCAGCGTGGCAGTGGCAGAACTACCTAAATTAAATTAGTTTAAGTGGTTCATCCTTTTAATGATTAATCCAGTTAATATGTACTTAAAACAGTATAATTTGAATTCCGATTCAAGCCGTGGAAGTCACATGTTAAGAATTTTTTAGGTTGCCTAATTCATCCCCTCGCGCTTTTAGACTACGAGCGCCAATTCCTGTGGAGGTCACTGTCATTGATATCTGAGTCTACAGCGACTTGGAAAGCCTGGTCACGAGGCAACTCTGATAGAGGAGTGGTTTTGTCGATCGCTTGGAGCCAGCCAGCCAGGGATGGACCAATACACAGTCAAAACGTGCAGCGTGTGGATTACGCTTGTACTGGTCGTGCACGTAACACGGCCGAAAGAAGGATGACCTTTAATTTGCTGCTACGTACCTAATGTAATTAACCAAAAAGAAAACCGCAAAATACAATGGATTTTTCGTGATCACAGAGTTCTTTACGATATATATCTGCGAGAAATGAATGGTTTATATCGCGTCTCATACACCAGTCAGTTAGCTGTTGCCCCTCGGCTACTGGCACAACAAATACTTCAGTTTCTCGTTGATCTGTTTAACAAACTACTTAGTCAAAGCTACAACCTTGTCTTCTCGATGCTTTGGCTCTCTCTGGTAGAGGTGAAATTGAATGGACAGCCATGTGAGGGCTGCAGATGGTAGGCTTAGGTGCTTATCGTTGCCGTCGCCCTAGACCGGCCGTACAACTGTTCCGCATTTACGAATGAGAAGTTATTTGACTGAATTCGAATAGTTACCAAGTATAATTCACTAATTGATGAAACATATGACCATGGTGTAGAGTCAGTAGAAATGGTTGAAAACAATGTACCTAAAAGTTTTGGTATAGTGTGCATGAGAGGGTCGGAAATGTCGCCTCCCAGTGCAAACGGTGAAACCACCGTCTTTATATAGTCAATCACAGATGGTTTTAGCATAGCTCAGTTAGGTTACTTGTGGTGGAACATATCCACCGGGTTTGTTCTTTTAAAAAGTTTATTTTAGGAATTAATGATGCTATGTTTTCAGTAGTAAGTGACGTGCCCGTTGATAGCAAGGCGCATGTGGTGATTTCATCAATCTACAGGTCGAGTTTCTCGACTATGCTTGTAGGATTAGGGTTTCACAGATGGTTGGAAATAATAGATCTAAAGGTTTTTGTATAGTCTGCATGAGAGTATAGGTCTCCATGCAGCCCGCAGCCCGTTAGCCCTGTACGGAGCACGTTTTTTGACCCGGTCCTAGCTCGGCCCAACACGAATCCCTTCGGACCCATGCTGGCCCAGCCCGGTGGCTCGTGCCAGGTGTGGGCCGCCACCCCAGCACGACAAGTGGCCCAGCCCGGTATGATTTTTAGAGGTCGGCCCAATATGGCCAGTTAACATCATCAAACCTTATCCTCACCTTCACCTCCCCTCGAACCTTATCCTGATGACCTGCCCTCTCCCATCATCTCGCCTCCCTCACCCACACCCCGCACCCAAAGCAGCGAAGCCCCGGCTCCCCGTCCTCCTCCCCTCCAGCCTCCGCTACCCTCTGTCCCCGGCTCCGTCCGTGCCTTCCTCCCCTCCAGCCTCCACCTCTGTCCATCCCTTCGTCCCCCGGCTCCCAGCCCTCCTCCCCTCCAGCCTCGGCTCCCCCTGGTGTGCGGCAGCGCGGCGCAGTCCACCCCTTCGTGCTCCGCCTCCTTGATGCTCCTCAGCCGCAGGTGGCAGTGACGCCGAGCAAGCAGGCGGAGGCAACTAGGCGGGGGTCGCGCAGGGGCTGGCGGGCCGATTCCCAACGGCAGGAGACAGCGAGCTTGGAGGCGGCGCAGGGAGCAGGCCGTGAGGGCCTGCCATGCCTCTAGTTAATTGGCCCATAGCCGGCTGTGCTTCACGGGCCGGCCCAGCACAAAAAAGAGCATTCGGGCTTGTGCTTGGTATCTGGTTGGAATATTTTCCATGTAATTCACTAATAGATGGAACATATGGCCACGGTGTATTTCAACTAGAACTCGAGGACATATTTTGTTGCCTCGTATAAGTCCTGCTATTGTATATTCATGGCCTTTTTTTTCCCACCAGAAAGAAAAAAGCTGCACTTATTTTTTTGTGCATCACATCCACGTAGTAAATTCTCAAATGAGAAGGTAATAATAGCATATTACATAGCCAAGTAACTTTGATATTAACATACGATTACATGCACAGTGCAGAGATAAATCAAACATTTATCGGCTCTTTGGTAGACACCTTGATGTACTTCGTCGCTGATGCCTCGGTGCTCTCCTTGCACTCGTAGTAGAACGCAGTCATGGCGCAGACCTCAAACACCTGCACGGCGGCCATCAGGATAGTGTAGAGAAACCCCAGGAGCAACCCTGACGCCATGTTACTAAGGGCGCACGTCTTGGCTAGATTGTACACGGGCCAGATGGCGGCAGCGAGCACGACAGTCACCAAGATGAAAACCACGGCCCGTAGGAGCTTCCCCTTCATCAGCCGCCAGGCTCGCCCGACTGCGCCGGCGCCGTGGCAACCGGGCTCGGCGACTGCCACGATGATGCTAAGGGAGCACACGAAGAAGAAGTATACGAGGAATACGACCGCGACGATGGCTAGCAGCGCGCCTACGAAGACCAAGGCGAGGTATTGCTTAATCACGACGACGAAGGTGAGGAGGATCCCAGCCATGACCGTGAGAAACGCGGTGTAGGCGATCTCCAGCGCGTAGACGAAGGCGAGCGTCAGTAGGGGGCCTTTCAGCTGCGCCTTTGCTTTGCCGAGGAGCGACGCGAAGGTGTGCAGCTCGCCGGAGTACGTCGCCACCGCAGCGAATTGGAGGAGGATCCGGATGAGAGATCCAATGACAACGGCAACTAGGAGATAGACCGCGCCGGTGATCAAGAGCTTCCGGGTGTCCTCCTGGATCTCTTGGATGAGGTGAAGGAATTCTGGGCTGCTGGGGTCGGTGCCGTTGAGCGCCATGGCGTCGATGCGGATCTCATCGGAGATGGGCTGGACGGCGAGGTCGTTGCCGAGTAGGAGCAGAGAGCTGGAGGCGACGATGATCGCAAAGACCGCAGCGAAGAGCCTCCTGTTGTGGGTAGGGAGGAGCAGGCCTTCCTTTAGGAAGTTGAAGAACGATGGCGTCGAGCTTTGCGCGGTGGCCATGGCTGAATCGGAGGTGGAATGGAACGAGGTAGAACTCGGAGGAGGATGTCAAAGGTTATAAGCTCAGGGTTGAGTTTGGAGAAAGCAACCTCAGAGAAAAACTTCACGCGGATTAGAAGTCGTTGCTGAGAGAAGAGTCAGCAGATAATAAAGGCCAAGATAGGCGTAGCCGTTTATTCTGAAATCTGAATTGGTCATGCTGGGAGAAGTTGCATGGAAGTTGCATGGAGAATCTCCATGATTTTAAAAGTCAGATCGCCTGACCTCTGGATCCTAGTCCAATGAGCTTCAGCCTCCTACCTCCTGGCGACTGATATGTAAGCTAGCTGTACCATTTGGAAATTGACCCAAAATGGGGCGAGTTTGTGATTGTTGCAACAAAATCTATTTACTTTAGAATATTTTCGTTAGCGCCTGCTAATTATGTTCACCGAGTAAATAAATCATGGCTGCTTGTAAATTGTCGTGCTTTGCCTGGTTGCCATGGTTGGAGCTAGAGAGAACAACGAGGTGGAACGGAACGAATGAGGTGACCGGAAGTCAGAGTCTATCAGAGCCCTGAGGTTATAATCTCAGGGCTGAATCAACAACCTCATGCAATCGCAGGATCAGAAGTCAAAGGAGGAGTGTATCGAACATGTTCAACACTTCAATTCGGATACCGTTACTTCAACACCATATACCGTGACTTGGATACCATAGAATAATTCTTGATTTGGATTGCATTCTTGGGACATGTTTATTGTAAACCATTAATCCTAATAACTATATTATCACTCAATCATGAAAATCACAAACCATAACTTAATAGGATCATGTTTCTTACACCTTACCCACTTTCCACTGGCACATTTGCAACTTAGCCGCATGTCACCGAGCAAAGCAACACAAGCAAGGTTGTAGCAGCAAGCCTAGCCATCGTTTCTCAGATCCGATCGAAGCAGCTAGCTAGCTGCTATGTCGTGTGTTTCTCCATCTTCTGCAGCTGTCTGTGTGAACAGTGAACTGGGATTGAGCTAGCTCGAGAGTCAAGAGTGCACTAGAGCATGAAAGTGGTGGTGGAAAGGCTGATGCTTTGCATGTGTAAGTCAGATATGATGAAGGAAGTACATACAAGGATGGTGGTTCAAAGAATAGTATGTTGTCTCTACTGTTGAGTTCTTTAATTACATATCAATGTTGGTGACCAGCAATGGTGATTGGTGAGGCAATTGAAAAATGATCGGTTGAAACGAGTAAGCGTCATCTCATTAGTATTGTCCTTGTGGTTAGTTGATCGAAGGCTTTGCCCTTTGCACTGCCGATGAATATTGAGGTGGTGGCAAAAAAGATTCAAGGTTAAAAAAAACTTTTCACATCAGTTTCATGTTAGGTAACAAGTGTTTATCAGCATAAGGATGAATTTGATAAAAAACAAAAGTTAAGTGAGTAGATTGGCCTATATGAAAGTTGATGAACGAACTCGACTCTTAGAGCAAAGTTGAGGAATCAAATCGGCCATTTTGCAAAAATAAAATAAAATAAAATGGAAAAATAAGGGATGTTCCAAGAGGATGTCGAACGCTCGTTTATTGAGCGTTGCGCGACGGGGGACCGAAACCAACGCTGGTTCGGCACCCCCGATCAGGGCGTGTCGTCAATTGTGGGTGCGTGGCCCCGTGAGACTCAGGCCGACGAGCTTATCCTGTTTTGGCCGTGAGATCATCCCAACATTCTCCCCCATGATCTTAAGGCTAAAATATCGTATCATAAGTTCTTTCTCAATAGAATTTCACAGCAAAGTAATGTGTCATAATGATCAATTAAATATCACATACCTCGTCACATATAGTGCTACATTCCATTCATAAAACTGCATGGGAGTTGGTTTTATAATGGTCCTCATTCAGAATCATACGCTTTCCAGCAAACCCATGCCGGCTACATGATTATAAAAATTACTGGGGGGTAAGCCTTTTGTAAGCGGATCAGTGAGCATAAATTCGGTACCAATATGCTCAATCTTAATTGTTTGATCCTGGACTCTATCTTTCACCACATGATACTTGATGTCAATGTGCTTGGCAGAGGCACTTGACTTGTTGTTACTCGAATACAACACTGCGTGTTGATTATTGCAGTACATAAGTAGTGATTCTGAAATGCTTTCTACCACTCTTAATTCCGAAATAAAATTCTTTAGCCATACAGCCTGCCCGGTTGCTTCATAACATGCCACATATTCTGCCTGCGTTGTCAATGATGCAGTGACAGTTTGTTTTGAGCTTTTCCACGATATAGCTCCTTCTGCGAGGGTGAAGATGTAACCTGACATGGACTTACGATCATTACACTAGTAGAGAATTGGCTTTCCATGCGCCCCCTTTTGTCCCGGTTTAAAGTTGGCCCAGGACAAAAGGTTCACCAACCGGGACTAAAACTCGGTCACTGGTGGGGGGCTCACCAACCGGGATCTTTTATCCCGGTTGCAAAGACTAGTGGGAAAAAAAGACTCTGAGATGCCTTTTATCCCGGTTTGAAACACCAACCGGGATAAAAGACTCCCCCTTTTATCCCGGTTGGTGTTGTCAAGAGCCTTTTATCCCGGTTTGTAATACCAACCGGGATAAAAGGGGGTCATTTATCCCGGTTGGTGTTTCAAACCGGGATAAAAGGGTCCCCAACGAGGTGACTGGAAGGTGACTGGAAGGGGATTAAATCCTCGAACCCTTTTATCCCGGTTGGTGTTTCCAACCGGGATAAAAGGGTCCCCCACGAGTTAATACAAAAGGATAGCATCCCCTCCATACTTAGATGTGGTGTGTAGGTGGGATGGCAAGGAAGCTACGCGCGAGGCTAGAGGTTGTGGGATAAAAGGGGGTCTTTTGTCCCAGTTGAGTGACCTGGGATAAAAGACCCCCCCTTTTGTCCCGGTTGGTTTATCCCGGATGGATTTTCGGGATATTTGCACCCTACCAACCGGGACTAAAGTCCAATTCTCTACTAGTGTTAGTACACCCTGCAAAATCAGCATCAGCATAACCAACAATCACAAGGTTGTCAGACTTTCTATATACAAGCATGTATCCTTTAGTTCCTTGCAAATAGCGCATTACTTTCATTACTGCTTTCCAGTGTTCTGGTCCATAATTTGACAAATATCTGCCAAGTACTCCAATGATATAAGCTATATCAGGGTGAGTACATACTTGAGCGTACATAAGGCTTCCGATAGCTGAAGCGTAAGGCACAACCTTCATTTGATTAATTTCATACTTGTTCTTTGGACATTGATATTCTCCAAACTTATTGCCCTTCACTACAGGAGCAAGCGTGGTAGAGCACTTATGCATGTTACATCGCTTTAGTACTCTGTTAATGTATGCCTTTTGTGATAGTCCTAAAGTTCCTTTAGATCAATCTCGGTGAATTTCAATACCAAGGACATAAGATGCTTCACCAAAATCCTTCACATCAAAATTGGATGAGAGAAATCTCTTGGTCTCAAGCAGCATATCCATGTTGCTGCTGGCCAATAAAATATCATCCACATACAAAACAAGGATAGTAAATTTACTCCCCTTGAATTTTACATAAATGCAATTGTCCTTTTTATTTTCCTCATAACCAAATCTTTTTATGACTTCATCAAACTTTAAGTACCATTATCTAGATGCCTATTTAAGGCCATATATGGATTTCTTAAGTTTGCATCCTAAATGTTCTTGGCCTTCCACAACAAAACCTTCTGGTTGAGTCATGTAAATATTTTCATCCAAGTTTCCATTTAGGAATGTTGTTTTGACATCCATTTGGTGCAATTCCAAATCATAATGTGCCGCAAGTGCCATAATTATTCTAAAAGAGTCTTTAGTCGAGACAGGCGAGAAAGTTTCATTATATTCAACTCCTTTTCTTTGTGTAAAACCTTTTGCTAGTCTTGCTTTATACCTTTCAACATTCCCTTTAGAGTCACGTTTGGTTTTATGGACCCACTTGCAGCCTACTGTTTTGGCTCCATTAGGAATTTCTACTTGATCCCATACATCATTTGCAGTCATCGACTTTATTTCATCTTTCATCGCATCAAGCCACTTAGATGAATTTTCATCCTTCATGGTCTCCTTGTATGAGCAAGGATCATCTGCCTTCCCAATATCATTTTCATCTTCATTCAAATAAACCTCGTAATCATCTGGATAGCAGATCTTCTTTCTCGCTGTGATCTCCTGACACGTTCATGAGTTGGTTCGTTAATTGTGGGAGGTTGTTGAGGTTTTTCATTATTCGCAGAATTTGTATCAACCTCAGAGTTCTCAATATGAGGAGCAGTCACAGTATCATCTGCAGGGACAACTGGTGTTGCACTTGCAAAAGGTACTGTAGTCACAACAGTTTGGGGCTCGGGATCAACAACCTGTGGGATTAGCGGTGACGAAATATAAACCCGCTTTTCATCGAGGTCAATTTTCCTAGGCTCCAAATTCCCACTTATCCCATCATTTTCCAAGAACACCGCGTGTCTTGTTTCAACAAATTTGGTAATTCGATCCGGACAATAGAATCGGTACCCTTTAGACCTTTCAGGATATCCAATAAAATGACAACTTACTGTTTTGGGATCCAATTTCCCAATCTGTGGATTAAATACTTTAGCCTAAGATGGACAACCCCATATGTGAAAATAATCATACTCGGTTTTCTCCCAGTCCATAGTTCATAAGGTGTTTTCGGTACTGATTTGCTAGGAACCCGATTGAGGATATGTACAGCTATCTTTAGTGCTTCCATCCACAGCTTAACCGACAAAGTAGAGTGGCTCATCATACTTTGCACCATATCCATAAGTGTGCAATTCCTTCTTTCTGCTACTTCATTTTGTGGTGGATCACTTGGCATTGAGTATTGTGCAGGTATACCATTTTCTCAGAGGAACCTAGCAAAAGGACCAGGGACCTGCCCATAAGTAGTGTGTCTGCCATAATACTCTCCCCCACAATCTGAGCGTACTATTTTAATCTTTAAATCATGCTAATTTTCTACTTCAGCCTTGAATATCTTAAAATTTTCTAGTGCTTCAGATCGTTCTTTAATGGGATATATGTACCCATATCGTGAGTAATCATCAGTGAATGTAATGAACAAGTCAAAACTATCAATAGACTTTATTGGGAAAGGACCGCATATATCAGTGTGAAATATTTGTAGAGGTCTTGTGCTACAGTTAGCACCTTTCTTTACGGTCCTGTGCTTTACATATTCCCCCTTGATGCAATCTAGACAGTGATCATATGCATAAATGAATTCTAGTGGAGGAAGGATTTTTTTTTAATTAGTCATTCAATCCTCCCCCTCGAAATGTGGCCCAAACGATAGTGCCACAACTTCGAAGACGACTCATTAAAGCTCTTGCGCTTTTTGCTTACATCACAGACATTCATAGATACATATTCATTCAGAGATAGCATATAAAGTTTGTCATGTCGGAAGGCACGACCAACATTATTATGTTTATAATTAACCAAACATTGTCCACCTCCAAAATTACATGAATAATTATCATCATCCAAACATGAAACAAAAATCAAATTTCTCCTAATCAAGGGAACATAAAGAACATTCTTAAGCTGAAGAACATGACCATTATTTGAAACTAAAGGAACCAGTCCTATCGCTCTAACTTCAGCTTCCTACCCATTAGCCACTCGGAGAAGACTCCCCTTATGCCCTTCGATATGGAGTTCTTCATAATCTATCTTACGAGACGGTTTGACCGCTCCCACTTCTCACTGTTGGCCAAATATTCGACCCTTCTTGCCTCATAATGCTCAAGATTAGCCTCAGGTGCTGTGGGTTCATCAACCCTCAGCGCATAATCCAGGTCAGCGAGGGCAAGACCCATCGTTAGTTGGTACTTCCATGCTAGGAAGTTGCTGCCTGTAAGTGGCTCAATCGAGCCGAGTTGCGCAGCAATGGAGCTCACTGAAAAATTGATATATCATCACATAAGTAAATAATATTATTTGCATGAAAGTAACCTATGTTGGTATGATCAACAACATACAATTCTAAAACATATCACCATTGGGAAGAAATGATTTAGAACATGTAAACTTAATCAACACATAATTATAAAAAAATTTTGGTCAGAATTATAATTATGAGCAAAGCATTAATACAAAATTGCATGAGAACAATTATCTAAGACATATCACCGTTGGGCAGAAATGAATTGGAAAACATACAACATTAATAACACATATTTATAAATCAACTTTTGTCAGAAATATAAACATGTGTTAAACATGATTGCAAAATAAAATTACAATAAATCACTAATTAAAATTTCCCGTTGGTTCCATTTTAATTAGAGACGCCATTTTAATTAGAGACAAAGTATATGCAGCGGAATAAAATGCATAAATATTCAACATTATTCTGGGCATTCATAATAAATTATTCAGTGTAAAAATTCATTCAAATACATGATAAAACATCAATTATGTTCAAAAATACATGAAATATATTAAAACATTCAAATACACTGAAATTATAATGAAAAACCCATAAATAGCGAACGACTGAGACAATTTTGCCTCGGCCCAAGAGGGGAAAGACGGCCGAAAATACCACCCCTCTGCCCGGTTCCCCTACTTCTTTTCTTGCAGGCCAGTCATGACGTGCAAGCCCAAACATAAACCGACCCAAAATGGACCGTTAGTCCATCAGCCAACCCTCCTTCGCCCGTCTTGATCTGTGCCGTCCGTTCGATCCGACGGCTCCCGTTCGCCTCGCCTCGATCAAAAATGCCGTAGCTAGCTAGCTCCCGAAACCCTAAAACATTTTCTCTCCAGGTTTTCCGCGCGAGGGAGGGGAGAACCAGCGACGAGCGGTGGTGCGTGGAAGCCGAGGGTTGCCATGCCGTCGTGGGTCCTCTCGTCGGAGCTCACGTGCGACCGAAGCCGCGCGCAGCTCCATCAATTGGTCCCTCGGTGGCACGTTTAAGTGGCGGCGGCGCACATGTGAATAGCGTCACCCACGGTGTTAAGGATGGCGGCGGCGATTCGGTTCCGCGACAACGACACGTGTGGCAAAGCAGGTCCACGCGAGCCGAGCAGAATCAACATCAGCAACCTATAAGTGCTGCCACCAATTCGTTCTAGGGATTTTGGGTTCAAAGGGATTTGGGGAAAATAGTACTAGGGTTTCAGTTTTGGGGATTTCTTAAGGGTTTTCTTCATTCGATTCGATCCCCTCCTACATGCTACCCGTGCCCACGATTTTATGATTCAACGACTTGGATTTGGGATTTGTGTCAATCTCATAATAAGCCAGGTGGAATTAACCCTAACCGAGGCATTAGATGTCACTAATCATGAGAAATTGCATTAACTTTGGGCTAATCTTTTAAATTAGAACATCATTTTTGACATGAATTGCATCTACCCTAGATCATTTAGGGCTGAACTTGATTAATCAACATTGATTCTACCTAGTTGCATGAGTATCACTAAACATGATTAATTGCATCAAATTAGGACTAAACTGATGCAAAACATCAACATTAACATGAGATTGCATCTAAACCGAGCCTAATTGACCACACAAGCACCATAATAGAGGACAATTAGGTGTAAAACATGATTGACTTGACTTAGTTTGATCCTAATTCCATGCTTTTGCCATTAACAAAGGGTGATTAACATCAAAGGCATGATCAATTAGTACTAACAGGGATCTAATCTAGGATTCTAGGCATGAACTAGATGGCTATGATACCAAAAGTTAGATTTACATGAACAAGAACTTGACTTAATGATTAGCAATGCATTAGAACACTTAGGATCTAAAGAACTGGAATAGATGCATCACCACTGGGAATTGGAGTGGAGCTTGAGGAAGACATGGCGATGACCCGTGCCTGCGTGATGCAGGTGTCAGTGAAGCATCCGTAGAGTAGCAGTGAAGACTGGTGGTGCAGAGGCTCGCCTCTGCAACGTCGATCTTCCCATCGACAGCAGCACTCGGGTGTAGATCGGATCACCGGAATGTAGGGTAGAGTAGAAAACCTCATGAGAACGTTGGCCTCGTGAAGGGGCTGACTCCCCCTCTTTATTGAGCGCTGCGCAACGGGGAACCGAACCAACGCTGGTTCAGCGCCCCCGATCAAGGCGCATAGACAGTTGTGGGCCCGTGGGCCCATGAGACTCAGGCCGACAGGCTTATCACGTTTTGGCCGCGAGATCATCCCAACAAGGTTTACTTGTGTGTGTGTGGGGGGGGGGGGGTGTTTGCATGGAATTTGCATGATTTTAAAAGTCAGAGCTCAGAGCGCCTGACTTCTAAATCGTATGCCCAATCATATCATCAGCAGCATCCTTTCTCTTAAGTGACGCGTAATGCTGTAGCATTGCGAAAAGTCACAAGATGTGCTAACTTGGTCGTTACTTGTAGTGATACGACACTAGCTTTCTTGTTGCTGGTTGAAATTTTTCTGGGATGTTTGAATACGAGGTGTTAAACTTTAGGAGTGTCACATCGGATGTGCGGATGCTAATTAGAAGGAGTAAACATGAGCTAATTATAAAACTAATTGCAGAACCTCTATACTAATTCGCGAGACAAATCTATTGAGCCTAATTAATCCATGATTAGCACTTGTTTACTGTAGCAGCACATTGTCAAATCATGAACTAATTAGGTTTAATAGATTCATCTCGCGAATTAGACTCCATCTGTGCAATGGGTTTTGTAAATAGTCTATGTTTAATACTCCTAATTAGTATCCAAACATCCGATGTGACGGTTACTAAACTTTTAGGAGGTGTATCCAAACACCCCATAATCAGGCAGAGAAATTTCTACGACTAAAGTGTTTCTTCCGAAGCACGACAATCTAATTGTGATTATCATACGGGTATGACGTCCTCTTGTTCTTGGTGAACATTTGGAGAAGTCCAGCGAAAATGCGCTACTGTTCTGTTGTGACAAGAGAATACTGATGTATATGAATTGGCAACCCAAACAACATCGTGTGCTATATCAAATTGGCCCAACGGTAGCTTGATTGGTACACAAGCCTGGTATTTCTAAAATAATCCCTGCGCATACAATTTCCCTCGGAAATGTTAGTATTGATATGCATGAATCATCTAACTCATAAGAGAACCTTCCAGAAGGGTCTGATCAAGTTTAAATATTTTAATATAGCATCATATTCTTAACGACTAGAAACTTATTTAGTTCTGAACTTTTACAGGTCTAACCTATACAGACCAAAAGGAAAAATCCATTTCCCAACAAAACCTACATATAATAATTGTCTTGTATACAAGCTATTCTCAGCACAGAACATAAAACTACATTGTTCATTTCTAGTCAGATAGATCAAACTACATATATGATCCCATGGAAAAGTATACATCACCATGCAGATTTTTTCTTTATTTCCCCACCACTTGACAATAAATCACACGGTTGCTTCGCCGGTCGGGATCTTGACGTAGTCATGGGCCGTCACCACCTCCTTGCTCTCCATGGCTTGGTAGTAGTACACCGTGGCCGCGGAGAAGTAGAAGAGCTCCACCAATCCTGACAGCAGCGCGTACACGACGAGCAGAGCCATCCCCATCGCCATGCTTCTTCGTGTACCCAAGAGCAACCATGTAGAGCGGGGACGGCACCATGGCCACCAGGTGGATGACGAGGACCAGCACGAAGCCCGGCTTCCTCCACACCCGCGTCATCAACCGCCACGCCTGCCGGAGCGCGCCCACGCCACGGTGCTCCCTGTCGGCCGCAGCTACGACGAAGACGACGTTGAGGTAGAGGAATGAAGGCGAGTAACGGGAGCACGAAGAGCACCACCATGTAGGGCGCCGACTGTTGGAATAATTTTAATTCGCAATATTAAATAAGTCATGACATATATGATAGCAAAGACATGAGCATGATCTTTTTGGGTGTATAGCGATAAACATAAAGCATGCGATTCATACTACATAAAACAAATAATGAACCATAAAGTTCACAAGAAAGTACCCTGCGGCGAGGTTAGGTCCGTAGGAACCGCATGCGTCGTTACCCGACATTGTTAGTCAAGCCTGTTCGGTGTAGTCAATCAAAAGGCAATGCCGTGCAGATGAGCCTCCAGGAAGTAGAGGTGTGCAGCGATGTGCTCCCCAAAAACTTGATCGCCCTTCTGCTCCTCAGGTGCAGAATCTCGGGCAAAGGGCGCAGCTTTGGAGGCCTGCTCTTCTGGTGTGTTCCCTGTGTACACACAGGTTGTTGGAATGGTGAAGCAAAACGCATCGCAGCAGTGGTTTCACATAACTCTCTTAGTAGTTGTAGCGCGTGGAAGATAGAGAAGGAGCGCCTCTACTTATAGGCAGCCGTGACTCTTGAGCGTACAGGTTAATTGCCATTACTCGACTGCCATCAAACGATAAGTTACTAGTAACTGCAGCCATCAACAGGCAACCGTTACTAGTCATCACGTAAGTTACTAGTCACTAAACACCACATCAGTTACTAGTCATCAACTCGTGATTAAAAACTGCAAAACAAGACCAAGCCCAGCCCACACATCACATCCGACCGATCGAATCGCGTCTCGGCTTGGCTCGGCACAGCATAGCTCAGCTCGGCGAGGCGAGCAAGCGCTCACACATGTGGCATCCTGCTATCCCTTCCTCAACTTCTCAACAGGTGCAGTATGGCTCCACCTTATAAGTTGGTTAGAGACCCTCTCAACTTCTAAGGTGGTTTTATTACAAATATAACTACCACCATGTGAATGGGCCTTGGGATTTAATTGAATTAATAGGCCACCAGCCCATTTAATCTAACAATCCTCACCAAATTCCAAGGCACATGTTCAGTTCCACTATTGTTTGATGTATTGGCTTTTCGATGGAAATTTGGACATCCACCTAGAGCATAAGCTACATTTGTCCACAACTGAACAATGGACTTTGCCTTCAATTGCCAGTTTTGTGCGAATAAGTTTCACTTAGGTCCTTCACCGATACTAGGCTGCAAAATGCATCCCCTCTGGTTGAAGCATATAAGTCATACTTCTGGACCTTTCATGAGTCTCTAGGGATTACCCAATCTCATAGACTATGACTAGCAGTCAAACTCATACAGGTATGCTCCTCAAAAGATAATTTTGCAGGTAAACATTTTTGCCTGAAAATAAGCTATTTGGATCACATTAAGGTATTAACCTCCAACCTGCCATGCAGAAAAAGGAGGGAATGCATCTCCAACGAAATGGGTTTGTACAAAAGTACTCTCCTTCTCAGTTAAACAATAGTTTGTTTCACCATCCTAATTCACAAGATACCAATCAAATAGGATAGGTTACCACTATGATATAACTTTCATGTGGATCTCAATCCCATCTCCCTCGATGCCTTGTCAATCACATTTCATGAAACACCTTTAGTAAACAGATATGCCAGATTTTTAGCAGTCTGGACATAGTCCAAATCTATTACTCCAGAGTTTCTCATTTTTCTAACAGACTTCAACTGCCTTTTCACATGCCTTTATGACTTCATGTTGTCTTGTGAACTATTTACTTTGACAATTACAGTTTGATTATCACAATTCATTAGGATAGCCGGTATCGGTTTCTCAACCACCGACAAATCCATCAAGAGATCACGAAGCCATTCAGCCTCAACAGTGGCCATATCCAGTGTTATGAGTTCTGCTCCATTGTTGACCTTGTTAACATGGTCTGCTTGCAAGACTTCTAAGAAACAGTGCCACCTCCAATTGTGAACACATATCCACTTGTGGCTTTTATCTCATCAGCATCTGATATCTAGTTTGAGTCATAGTAGCCTTCCAGTACCTTAGGATACCCAGCATAGTGAATTCCATAACTTGCGGTGCCTATTAGATAGCGCATTACTCTCTCAAGAGCATACCAATGATCATCTTCAGGATTTGAAACAAATCTGCCGAGTTTGCTCACAGCAAACGAGATGTCAGGTCTGTAGCACTAGCTAAATACATTAGCAAGCTAATGATTTGAGAATATCTCAATTGATCCCTTGCGATCCTTCAGTTTTTCCGCAATATCACACTAGAATCGTAAGGCGTGGGAGCAGGCTTGCAGTCACTATAACCAAAGCGACTCAATATCTTTTCCACATAATGGGATTGCAGTAATGTAACACCACCATTGCCTTCTCTTAGTAGCTTGTTCAAAATCACATGAGCCACTCACATGTCTTTCATCTCAAAATCACATTGAAAAAGTGGAATGCCTCATCTTTTGTTTTAAGCAAATACACATAGCGGTATCTAATAGAATCATCTATCAATGTCATGAAGTATCTTTTTTCACCTTTAGTCAACACACTGTTCATTTCGCTCAAGTTCGAATGAACTAATTCTAGTAGTGCCTTGTGAGTCTTGCAGGGTTGTTTAGATTCACTACAAGGTTTTTTGCCTAATGCCACGATTTTTTAGCAACAGTTGATTTTTGTTGCAATATATAGGGGTTATTGCAACAGTAGTCGATTTTGGTTGTGATAGGGTGATATGTTGCCACCAATTGTGTGGTGTTGCAATATAAATTTTGTTGGTTGCAATAAGGTGGATATATCACAATGAATATATTTGCGTTGTAATTATGGTGATGTTATTGCAATGCTAGTTGTAATGGTTGCAAATAGATATTCATTTCGCAACGAATATAAAGCGTTGCTATTAGTACTATCGTGTGTTGCAAAAGAGTATATGTTATAGCAACGCAAAACTATATTATTGCAAATGAGTCTTAGATATAGCTACAAACACCAAAATCGTTGCTACACACAAGGTGGTATTGCAACGACACTTCTAGGTGTGGCAATAGATGAGTTTCTAGGTAGGTCTTTCTTTTGGTTAAAATGAAATTAGCATTAAAATGGCCCAAGTTGAACTCAACACATATGTAATTTGGCCAATGCGGCAGGCCTTTCTTTCACGAGGGATCGGACCTAAACCTGATCGATCCAGCCCCTAGAATCCCTCAGGCTGTGTCGCCGCCTCTTCTTCGTGTGACGTTCGCCTCCTCCATCACAAACTCCAAGCATGCGTCACACCTACCGTCTCGCTCGTCCTGCACCTTGTCACCCTAGTTGATCGCAGGAGTGCGAGGAGCCACTTCACAGGAGTACATTCAGCAAGAGTGATCGGCCTAAAGTACTTCCTTTCAATATATTTTGTTTCCTAATGCGTACGAAGCTTGAGTTCTTTCAATATATTTTGTTTCCTAATACGTTATAAATATTGGTTTTTTACCCATGGTCGATTGTGCATTGGGCCGGTATCAGCTCCCACTGTGTCTAATTATGGAGGCTCTAAACCAAGGGACTAAATAGCATTCATAGCGACCACTATAGTGGTACGCTACCCTACAAGGTAGCAGATCTAAGATAGCATGTTTGGACTTAGCAGCCGCTATTGTCCGCTATTGACTTTTATTGCAGACACTATTGCTAATATTAAGCCACTATTCGCTTGAATCAAATGTTAATAATAATGTTTAAAATGATTATTTAGGTAATGATGAAGAATTATGGGATGACAAATAATTTTTTTATTCATTAATATGATAATTTAATATTAATATATATCCATACATCTTAATTATATCTATTTATTTGTGATTCTTACCATGAAATGTAATGGCTAACTTGAATACTTTAACTTTTTTAATTAAACTAGATGTTAATATTCATATATACTCTAAATTTGTGACTATTTTTTGAATTCCGCTATTTGGACTTAGCGTCCGCTATAACATCCACTATCCGCGATTTGCTACACCAGCACTAATCCGCTACCATACCGCTAAACGCTATTTCGTACCTTGCTCTAAACCAAACACCAACTAATAGAATCAATTACCCAGCTAGCGTAAACGGGATACGTTACACAAATATGTGAACCCAATACCACCTAACAGTATGGAGAAAGCATTTCATGCATGTCACCGTTCAGAAATCTAAAAGGAGGAGGGGGATATAAGAAAACAATATATTTTATGCAAAATTCCAAAATTTAGTCACTACAAATTGTAAACACTTCAAACATGGAATCTGATTCTCCTGTCTCTAAATGAAACCAATATCCTAATGGCTAGATATCCAACTGGAATGAGCAAACTTGGGGAAGAGAGGGTGTTAGATTAAATGGGCTGGTGGCCTATTAATTCAATTAAATCTCAAGACCCATTCACACAGTGGTAGTTACATTTGTAATAGAAGAAGTTGAGAGGGTCCCTAACCAACATATAAGGTGGAGCCATGCTGCACCTGTTGAGAAGTTGAGGAAAGGATAGCAAGATGCCGCACGTGAGCACGCGCTCGCTCGCCTCACCGAGCCGTGCCAAGCCGCGACACGACGCGACACGACCGGCCGAACATGATGTGTGGGCTGGTCTGGGCTTTTTCGGTTGTTGGCTGTTGTGGCTCATGGCTATGAATGTGTGGCTCATTACCAAGGAGCGTCCTGTGGAACCGCACACCTCCGTGGAGGATAGTGTGTACATGTCTGCTGACAACTTGCTCAAAGGGGCTGTGATTAGTGTTCTTGCTGAGAACTTGGTCGATTCATACATGCAACTTCCCTCTGGCAAAGCATTGTGGGATGCACTCTAGGCAAATTTCAGGGTATATGATGCAGGCAGCGAGCTGTACATCATGGAATAGTTCTATGACTACAAGATGGTTGATGAACAATCTATAGTTGAACAAGCTCATGAGTTACAGGCTCGTGGAACAATAAAAATCTTGTTAGCGAATCCCTTATGTGTAAAGATGGTTTAAAGTTGGTATTTGAGTTGTGTTTAAATTTAGTTCCTTCGTTGGTAAAGGATATGACTGTGATGGTTTGTTTCGCTTGTCGTTATCAGACTCTTGTAATAAAGTTGTGAATCATGAGTGTAATGATGATGAATCAAATATTTGGCATTCACGGCTTTGTCATGTTAATTTCTATGTATGTTGCGGCTAGCTAATTTGAGTTTAATTCTGAAATTCACTTTGGTCCAAAATTCTAAGTGTCAAGTGTGTGTGCAATCTAAGCAAGCCTCACAAGGCTGTCGAGGCGAGGAACTTAGCACTATTAGAATTAGTTCATTCAGACTTGTGCAAAATGGACAGTGTGTTGACCAAAGGTGGAAAAAGATATTTCATAATTTTGATAGATGATTCTACTAGATACTGCTATGTGTACTTGCTTAAAATGAAATATAAGAAATTTAATTTTTTCAAGATCTATAAGGCTAAAGTTGAAAATCAACTTGAGAGAAAGATAAAACGTGTTCGATCGGATCGAGGTGGAGATTACTTCTCTAATGAGTTCAATTTGTTTTGTGAGGAACATGGTATTATTCATGAGAAAACACCGCCGTATTCCCCCTGAGTCAAATGGAGTGGCTAAAAGAAAGAACCACACTCTAACTAAGATGGTTGCCATCATGTTAGAAACAGTCGGACTTTCTTGGGAATTGTGGGGTGAAGCCATGTTGACTGCTTGTCAAACTCTTAACAGAGTTGCTATGAAAAACAAAGAGAAGACACCATTGGAGGAATAGGAAAAATAAAAGATTAACACTCTCATACTTGCGTACTTAGGGATGCTTGGCAAAGGTTAATGTAACAGTTGCTAATCAACGCAAGCTCGGACCGAAAACATTTGATTGTATTTTTCTAGGCTATGCTTTTCATATTGTTAGATATAGATTCTTGATAATAAAATCTGGAGTACGGGGCATGCATGTTGGTACAATCATGGAGTCCAAAGATGCCACATTCTTTGAGAGCATTTTTCCTATGAAAGAAACATCTAGCGGTTCTAGTAATGAATTTGTTAATTCCCCTAAACATAATAATACAGTAGTACACTTTGAACAACCACATGAAGAAAATCATGAGAAGGTTGACAATCAAGGGACTCGAAAGAGTAAGAGACGAAGGACTGAGAAGTCTTTTGGTGATGACTTCATTGTGTACCTTGTAGATGACACTTCAAAACCATTGCTGAGGCTTGTGGATCTCCTGATGCTGACTATTGGAAGAAAGCAATCAGAAGTGAGATGGATTCCATAATGTCTAATGGGACTTGGGAGGTCGTTGATCGTCCATACGGGTGCAAACATGTAGGATGCAAGTGGGTATTCAAGAAGGAGCTTAGGTCTGATGGTACTATTGAAAAGTACAAGGCAAGGCTTGTGGCCAAGGGTTACACCCAAAAAGAAGGCAAAGATTTCTTTGATATTTACTCACCGGTTGCTAGATTGACCATGATTTGAGTATTACTATCCTTGGCTGCCTCACACGGTCTTCTCGTCTATCAGATGGACGATAAGACAACTTTCCTTAACGGAGAGTTGGATGAGATATGTAGTAGATGGTCAGGAAGGAAAGGTGTGCAAGTTGTTAAAATCTTTGTATGACCTCAAACAAGCACCTAAGTAATGCCATGAGAAGTTTGATAGAACTCTCACGTCTGTAAGCTTTGTTGTGAATGAAGCCGACAAATGTATGTACTACTGCTTTGCCGCTTTGGTAGGGAGAAGGAGTGATCCTGTGTGTTTATATGCCGATGACATATTGATCTTTGGAACTAAACTCAATGTGATTAAGGAAGTCAAGAGCTTTTTATCCCAAAATTTTGAGATAAAAGACATGGGAGTGGCTGATGTGATTTTGAAAATTAAGCTACTAAGAGTAGGCAATGGTGGGGTTACATTACTACAATCCCACTATGTGAAAAAGATATTGAGTCGCTTTGGTAACAGTGACTGCAAGCCTGCTCCCACGCCTTACGATTCTAGTGTGATATTGCGGAAAAAACAAAGGATCACAAGGGATCAATTGAGATATTCTCAAATCATTGGCTCACTAATGTATTTAGCTAGTGCTATGAGGCCTGATGTCTCGTTTGCTGTGAGCAAACTTAGCAGATTTGTTTCAAATCAGGGAGATGATCATTTACATGTTCTTGAGAGAGTAATGCTCTATCTAATAGGCACCGTAAGTTATGGAATTCACTATGCTAGGTATCCTAAGGTACTGGAAGGCTACAATGATTCAAATTGGATATCAGATGCTGATGAAATAAAAGCCACAAGTGGATGTGTTCACACTTGGAGGTGGTGCTGTTTCTTGAAAGTCTTGCAAGCCGACCATCTTAATGAGGTCAACAATGGAAGCAGAACTCACAGTACTGGATACCACCACAGTTGAGGCTGAATGGCTTCATGATCTTTTGATGAATTTGCTGGTGGTTGAGAAACCGATACCGACTATCCTAATGAACTATGATAATCAAACTGTAATTGTCAAAGTAAACAGTTCATGAGACAGCATGAAGTCATCAAGGTATGTGAAAAGGTGGTTGAAGTCTGTCAAAAAAAATGAGAAACTCTGGAGTAATAGCTTTGGACTATGTCTAGACTGCTAAAAATCTGGCACATCTGTTTACTAGAGGTCTTTTACGAAATGTGATTGACGAGGCATCGAGGGAGATGGGATTGAGACCCACAGTCATACTGGTAACCTGTCCTATTTGATTGTAGATCCCGTGAATTAGGATGGCGAAACAAACTATTGGCTAGCTGAGAAGGAGAGTACTTTTGTACAAACCCATTTTGTTGGAGATGCATTCCCTCCTTTTTCTGCATGGCAGGTTGGTTAATATCGTAATCTGATCTAAGTGGCTTATTTTCAAGCAAAAATGTTTACCAGCAGAAACATCTTTTGAGAAGCACACCTATATGAGTTTGACTGCTAGTCACAGTCTATGATATTGGGTAATCCCTAGCATGAAAGGTTTAGAAGTATGAAGTATGACTTATATGCTTCAACTAGAGGGATGCATTTTGCAGCCTAGTCTAGGTAAAGGACCTAAGTGAAACTTGTTCGCATAAAACTGGCAATTCAAGGCATAGTCAATTGTTTAGTTGTGGACAAATATAGCTTATGTTCTAGGTGGATGTTCAACCTCCATCGAAAAGCCAATATATTAAAAAGCAGTGGAACTAAACGTGTGCCTTGGAATTTGGTGGGAATTGTTAGATTAAATGGGCCGGTGGCCTATTAATTCAATTAAATCCCAAAGCCCATTCACATGGTAGTTACATTTGTAATGAAACCACCTTGAAAGTTGAGAGAGTCTCTAACCAACTTATAAGGTGGAGCCATGCTTCACCTGTTGAGAAGTTGAGGAAGGGATAGCAGGATGCCACACGCTCGCTCACTCGCCGCGCCGCGCTGAGCTGTGACGCGACTGGCCAGACGTGATGTGATGTGTGGGCTTAGTCTGATTTTGTAGTTTTTTATCACGGTTGACGACTTGTAACTGACGCTAGTTGATGGTGATCAGTGACTAGTAACCTACATTTCAGGGTGCCTATAAGAGAGGCGCTCCTTCTCAGTCTTCCACGCACTACACGCACCAGCAGAGCTCTGCTGGTGCGTCATGTTTCTGTTGTCCCTGTTCTGGTGTTCTGTGTGCACAAAATACACCGAAAGAGTAGGCCTCCGAAGCTACACTCTTACCGGAGACTCCACACCCGAGGAATAGAAGGACAATCAAGTTTTTTGGGAGCGCATCTGTGAGACTGCTCGCTGCGCACCTCTTCTTCCTGGAGGTGCAACTGCACGGTGAACATCTGCACGGCATCGACTTTGATCGACTACACCGAATAGGCTCGAAATGTCGAGTAATAGCGCATCTGGTGCCTGCCGACACTAGCCTGCTGCAGGGTAGTCTCTACTGTTCTCACTATTTCATTACATGTTGTTTGTAATGTTCTCTGCATGCTTTATATTCGTTAATATAAACACAATAAATCATAGATCATGCTCCTACTTTATCTATCATATACGTCATACGTCATGTTTTATTTCACATTTTGGATTAAAATGAACCGTAAAATGCCTCATAAAATACCTCTAATTCCAATGGAGGTACACGTGTTCGCGACCAATGCGCTGCAAACACCCAGCATTAGAACGGATCAGGAGAGGAAATGATGATCTCTCTCGCGGGAACATGCTGGACATGGGTAGGGCCGGGCCAAGATGAGGCCCACCCAAAAATAATTAAGAAATTAATTATCAAACATATCTTTACCTTTGTGCAAATTTTCATGAAAATGACTATTAGAGCATTCTGTGTACTGACTAGGTAGTAAGGTATATATGTCGAATAACTTTAGAGCTGTGGCTGGTGAGGAACACCTCGAATTTAGGTAACCTTGAACGATCAGTCTTTTTATAAAGTGCTAATATTATGTGACCACCTTATTATTTAACGTGATAATGTCCTGGAAGGAATACTTTGATGCGAATTTTTTTATTTTTAACCTTTTCTTAAATTTATTTTTAAAAATAACCTTAGCCAAACTTTATTCGTGGCAGGTGACCCTTTTGCCCGCGCCAGACCGCCAGGTGCGGCAGGAAGCCTCTGCCGCGCCACATGCACTGGCGCAGCGGACCCCTGCCACGCTGGCGCGGCGACTCGCCACGCCAGGTGGGCGCTGATGTGGGCGGGTGCTTGCCGCGCCATCCCGCCTGGCGAGGCAGCGTTGACGCGCCAGCCCGCCTAGCGCGGCAGCGCCCAACCTACACGCACGCGCCGGCTCCTTCCTCCCTCCCTCCCTCCTTTCTTCTTCCTCCAGACACCCGCGTCCCGAAAATCTTGCCGCTGCCGCCCGCCGCCCCACCCCCAAATCCACCCAAAATCCGGCGATTTCTACGGGGGAAAGTTGAGGATTGGTGACCGCTTCATGTGGAAGGTATCCCCCTACTTTTTCTCGTGTTTTACCGTTGCATTTGGTAGATCGGAGGATGTTTAGATGACTTAGGGTTAGGTTGATGATTTCAATTTTGAATGAAATGCTATGGTGTTTTGTGTTAGATGATGCGTAGTTCAGACGCAATTGAGTCTCTGCCCGCGATATTAACGTGTAGAACTTGTTGAATGCTTCGATTTAGGTATATATTCATCCAATTGTGTAGTTTACATGACATGTATATTTTTTTTTATATGTTCAATTAATTTGTCTCATATTTTTGTTCCTTAATATAGTTGCTATAGTTGATATGGTTAAGTGTTTGTATTTTGTAGATGGAGTGTTTGCATTTTTTTCGAAATGATGTATATAGTTCATATGGATTACGTGTGTAAAATTTATTTGTGTATTAATTTGTGGCACTTGATGTCTAGGTGAGATAACGTCATTTGGTTGTGAATACAAGCAGCCTAGGTGGTATGTGCGTTATGTGGGCGAGTCCAATGCTGCTGGTCCCGTACCTCCTGCCCTTCCGGTACCTCTTTGTAGATGTGGCATGGAACCAGTGGTGAAACAATCAAGGCATCCAAAGACAGCCGGAAGAGCCTTCTATGTATGCAAGTGGACTTTTAATCCAATGCCTGCCGGACCTTGTGATTTCTTTCAGTGGATCGATGGACCTGACAAATATGATCCTAGGATCCGCCTATTCCCATATCATAGCACAGAGCTTAAACCATACCATCAGTTTAGGCGTTGGGTTCCTCCTCCACAAAACCCACCTAGGATGACCGAGGAGGAGAAGCAGGAGGCTGCTTGTAGGCATGTGAGGGATCCTCCCATGTGCAAGTATGGTGTTTTTGCTAAGCTTATGCGTCCTAACTTAGGGGTTCCACCTAAGTTCACTCCATTCTTTCGATGCTCGCTAAAGACTCATGTAAGTTTATTATGAGAATATTAGTATGATGTGTAGCTAGCAGTTATAATTTTATTGATATATGGTCACTTATAATGTCGTCACCGTTTTTTTGCAGGATGGGTGGCCGTTGTGTGATTTCAATGAGTATATATATGGCCCAAAGGCAATGTGGCCAACAGAGGAGCAAGTGCGGGAGTTCGAGAGTGGAAAGGCACCGTGGCCATGTGTGTCCTCTCCTAGTTGTAAATGCAAGTGTGGTATATTGGCAACAGAAGGTGTGGTGCCTTCTGAGCTTGGATATGGTTTGTTTTGTGGCAATGCACATGGCGATTACTAGGTTAGTAACTACTCGTCTCTTGTGTGTTATTAAGGTTGGAACTTGTTTCAAATTTGTAAGAATATGAAATTGTTGTTGCAGGAGGGAAGGACATGTGATTGGGAAGATTTTTCTGGTCGTTGTGATTTGTTATTAAAGTTGGGTAATACATCAGAACCATGGAAGTCAAGAAAACAACAAGAACTGATAGAAAAGATTAGGAAGGAGTATGATGTGCCTATCCCTGACGGCGACTTGCTTTGGGGGCAAATATACCAAGATATGGTTCATGAGACTGGGTGGAGCCTGAAGGACTTTATGCGAGAAACTATTATTAAGTATTGGAGGTAGAACAGATCCAAGTATCCACGATCTCTAACTGAAAATGAGAAGAGAGAAAATAGGAGGAAGTTGCAGGAGGAGAGAGAGTTAGAGAAACAAAGGTTGAGGGAGGAGAGAGATCGCTTAGGTTATGTGGTTGATCCTAATGCGAAATACCCTAAGGGTTCATGGGAAGAATATTTGCAGCAGGTTAGGGTAAGAAAGAGAAGGATTGAAATGGAAGAGTTACAACAAAAAGCGGAAGAGGCACAGATGGAGACGATGAAGGCTCTTGTTGCCGATTTACCTGTTGGTAAGGTTAATGTCGATAAGAAAGGGAAGGGAGTTGTTATTGCCAGGGATGATGATGATGACGAGTTACTATGTGAAGGTGACTCGTACTAGTTGAACGTGTTGATTTAGCTGGAACATGTTTCTCTTTAGTTGTCAAAACTATGTTCATTTATGAGATAACTATGTTTATGTTTATTGTGAGAACTACGATTAGTTGTGAAAAACTATTTTTATTTGTGAGAAACTATGTTTATTGTGACAATTATGATTCTTTGTTAACAAAACATGTACTATGTTATTTGTATTGAGTTTGCGTGGATGGTTGCGGTCAATGTTTCCATTTTGATAGTATGTTACTTGCATATACTATCACAAGACTCGCTATCTCGCTATTCCAATTTTGTAATGGGTATTCGCTTCTGACCATCAAGTCAAATGTGAATGACCCAGCCTCCTCCCGTCCATTTTATTACGACATTATATTTTTTCCGTCCATTACCTTTGAGGATCGGTCGTGGTCACCTTGACGTGGTGGAAGTAACGAGTCCTTTTCCTTTAGGTTCTCTCCTAAATAGTCCGAATTTTCCTCCACGGACCTAAAAGATCGACCATATGGAAAAAGGAGGGCATCACGCCACTCCTTCTGGCGCGGCAGTAGTCAGCTGCTGCACCAGCCACCTACAAATTTCAGTAGGTTCCGGGGGTGGGGGGTGGGGCTGTCGCGCCAAAGCGGATTGGCACGGCAGGGGTGAGCTGCCGTGCCAAATCCATAAAACTTTCAGTAGGTTCCGGGGGTGGGGGAGGAGGCTGTCGCGCCAGGTGGATTGGCATGGTAAGGGTGAGCTGCCGCGCCAAATCCATAAAACTTTCAGTAGGTTCCGGGGGTGGGGGGGCTGTCGCGCCAGGCGGATTGGCGCGGCAGGGGTGAGCTGCCGCGCCAAATCCATAAAACTTTCAGTAGGTTCCGGGGGTGGGGGCTGCTGCACCTGTCCGCCTGGCGCGACAGCAGTGAGGTGCCACGCCAAAACCGCCCAACTTTCAGTAGGTTTTCTGGTCTGCTGACTCCTGCCAACTCAGCTGCCGCGGCAAGCACTTTCAATAGGTTTGCACAATCTGGCTGATGAAACTAAAATAGCATTTTTTTTTGTTTTGATTTTTCTGAAACTAGTTTGAACCATGAAATTATTCCCTCTCTCCTCTAGTATGCGGTAGCCTACCAGTACGAATATTTACGAAAAAGTACACGAAGCACAAGTATGTCACGAAGCAAACATATACCATTGCACGGACAGAAATGAAACTAACATCCAACTTAGTCTTTTACACACGTGATAGTTCTAACAGTCTTGCATACATAGATAACATAAATTGCAATATAGTCATGCAGTATTGCACACCTAGTGCATCACACTTGAGACATGCAACTTTCATTGTCGTGGCCGCCGCTGAACCGGAGGGCTAAAAGGATCTCTTGGGCGACGCTCCCTCCTTGGATGCGAGGGCAGCACATTGGCGCTGCCAACGTCGGTGTGGTCCCGAGAACGACGCCGCCGGCGTGGCATCCGGGTACGAGGTGCAGGTTCCTATGGAATAATTGGGCAGAAAGCATGCCAGTGTATGACACTTCAGGAAGTGAACATTAACAATCTAGAATTGAATTTGGGGAAACTGGTGAATGTACCTAGCTGGACTCTCCCTGCATCTGAGTCACAGGTGGAGCATCGATCATGCCGGAAATCTCCAGTTCCTCACCATATGTAGGGTCATCATCCTCAGACTGCTCACCTTCAGAGTCCTTGCTTGCCTGAGGGGATGCGGGTGCCTTGCCTCATGACCTCCTGCTAGGACCTGCAGCAATGGATGGTGTTGCAGCCCTGGGGGGAGTCGCCAATGGAGTCCGACGTGATTCTAAAGAAGTACCCTGGCCATTGCCCCCGTGGTGCACATCTGTGAATGACATGCAGTTCATCCTCATGGCCATTCGCCTGCAGCTTTTCCGAACCCTCTGCAACATGTAAGCAGCATATATTCACGACTATGATATTGATAGGGTTATGAAGGTAGTACGGGCATCAGTGGAAATTAGGTTGGGCTTGTACCTCTGCGAACTGACGAAGCACACCATCACCGGATCCGACTGCACACTCCATGACCACGCCCGCCTCGTTTGCAAGCCTTGCAAGCTGCTGTCCCTGTACGCATAGTTTTCATCCCATGAATGATCAATGTTACAATACTATGATTACAAACAGAAATCTTACCATGTAGTCGTGGAGAGGTGCACACTCAGGCTGTGTCCCATAGTGTGTCACCGTGTCGTACACGTCAGCTATGTCATCGGACGAGTCGGACGGTGCATCCTCAATGGGCACATTACTCCAATATGGTTTCACTTTAGTTCTCGTCGAAGCACAGTACCATCGTATGTACTCATTGTTTGGTCCTGCTCGCCAGTACGGCCCATCTTCAGGATCGCATCTTTTCCTATTCTCCCACTGGATGAGGTACTGAGCATGCTTCACCCTCCAATCATTCTCCTTATACCTCTTCCTGCGGTCGATCCTGCATCACAAATTAGTGAAGTATTAGTATAACATGTTAAGTACGTGTATCGAATAACCTCCAGTAGTTATTGATTCCTGCATACCTATGCAGCTGCTGCGAAGTCGATAATTCCAAAGGAGGGCACGGTTGCATCCTCCCAAACTGCCGCATCACCCTATGCGGCATATGGAACTCTACGACGTAGTACAAGATCATTGGAGTCGTGCACCTCCACAACTCTCTGTCTCTGTAGCACGTCGGTGAAAATACTATCTGGCTTAGCTGCTAATGGTCGTACGGTTTCTATTCAAACTTCAAAAATTTGTACGCAATACTTATTTCATCTATCATTATACGGAATAGAGCTTAAAAAACTCTGGTGAGCAAATTACCTAGTGCTGCGTGACAACATCCAACTTGTTTGTGTAGGCCCTGTAGCACCTATCAGGATTGCCACGAACGGGCTGCACATGCTTCCACACATGATAGAATGTGGGATGAGCATCGTTTCGATGCCATGGCTGCAATTGCAAGTAAGTCCAATTGGTCACATGATACAACAGTTTTGTGAACATTAAAGCAGAAAAGGGAATTAGCCGTTGTGACTTACATCGACACGGAGATGGCAAGGTCGACCTACGGGCATTTGCTCTCAAATCTAGATCTGCAGCATATAGGTGCACCCTCCAACATTTGAATCCCTCGCAGTGCGCCTGCAAGCCTCACATAGCTGCCTGTACAACTAGGTGAGAACCGCTGAGCCCCAACTGTAAAGGCTATGTTGTCCCAATGCTGACCCAAAGTTGGGAGAACCATCCAAGACACCGTGTTCCCAGCTGCATCAGGAAGGAGGAATGTGCTCACAAAGTGCCATAGGCAAACTCGAGCGTATCGCCGCACAACCTCGTCATTTGCTCCCTGCGGACAAACGTTGAAGTGCTCCCTCAACCATGCGGAGCTCACACCGGAGGTCTTCTTGGAGTTGTCTCCGTCCTCTGGCTCTGGCGGCCTAATCCCAATATGCATTGCTACCATGTCACGCCAATTCTCGTTCTGTATAATTCCCATCATTGGATGCCCCTCTAGTGAAAGACCGAGTATCATAGAAATGTCCTGCATTGTGATGGTCATCTCTCCAAACGGGAGGTGGAAAGTGTAAGTCTCCGGACGCCACCTGTCGACCATAGCGGTCAACAACAATCCGTCCATTGGAGGGACACCCGCGACAACCTGAACTGCAATATCCAAAAATCCTGCTCTCTGCAAGTACTCCGCGTACCGCTCATCCCACCTAAGTGGTGAGTGCACTCTAGCCCTGAGTGGTTTCAAATCCTACAAAACATTATAAGATTATTACTTACCTACAAGGAAATACACATTGATGAAAAAGGTGGTTTCGAACAAAAATGAGAAGTCAATGCATTTGAGAATAAAAGGCTCATAAACTATACGAATAAAGGGCTACTAAAGTGATAAGTAACACAAATATGATATAAATGACATTTTCAGTATTAAATTGTTTACATTGTACACAACAAACTGCAATGGTGTTTGTCATCACCATTTTGTAGTTGAAACTTAATGTCAGCTGAGAATTACACAAGCAAATATTAAGGACAGTCTTAGCATCAATTTATAAGAATTTCGTAACGACTATTTTCAAAGTGCAAGTGAAAAAGAATGTTAAGCACTATTGCGACAAATTAGCAAGCATTGATAAGAACAGTTCATACGAAAATCTTGCAATTCTCATCCTAAGGTATACATTCATTAGCATAAATTAGCAAGCATTGTTAATAACTGATGTAGTACCTCTTGTTGGTCGGCGAGGTGGTGGGCGTGGTGCTGCAAGTCGTACGCGGACTCAAGAAGCGGGTACGCTGGGACCGCCATCCTAAAGAAACAACAAACAAGATCATTAGTAAAAAGCTTCATTATATGATAAGTACAGTACCAATGATAATTTACTACTATAAAAAAAGATAAAATGATAACCATGCAAAATACGAGCAACGCGCCTACCCTATTGTTCGAAGAACGTGGCCTATTACTGTTCGCCCTAGATTTCATGGCTTTAGAATTTCTACTGCGACATGTGCAATTCCTAATGATCTTGTGGCACTTCGAGCAACGATTTTCTGACTTGTCCACATCAACTTGCGACATGTCCATGTCGCCTGTCAAACGCTTCTTCTGTCTCCTTCCTACTTTATTTCTCATCAAATTGGGGTTGGGCACGTACCCTACCCCTTCATATGCCGGCCATTGTGACAGATCAACGTAAGGTTGAAAGCTTGATTCCCATATTCTGACGGTGTGCTCCCTAGAGTACAACGGTGATATGTACAAGGGATTTTCATAGTTAAGACCTCTTGCCTTGCAAGCTGTAATGAAGTGTGAACATGGAAGGTGCAACAATTGAGGAACGTTGCAGGTGCACGAAACTTTGTTCAGATCCACTCTACAGTGTCGGCCTCCATGACTCTCACCCCCAATGTTAGTACTACCGCAACTTCTTATAGAATACACCATCCTTTCTAGCCCGTACGGTTCTGCTAAGTGGTGCACGGATCTAAGCTCAGCCTGTGATAAATATTCATCTGCAATCTTCCCAATTCTATGGTCTTCATCCAACATTGCACGTGCCTTTTGCCATCGGTCCACAAAGTAGGCGTTGCATTTTTCGAATGAGTATTCAATAATTCCAGAGACGGGCCTACTTCGGATGCCTTTGAAAACAACGTTTAGTGATTCCGAGTAGTTCGTGGTCATAATACCCCAACGCATCCCTCCCTCATCGAAAGCCTGCGCCCATTTATCCTTATCCTCCATTTCACCCTTCAACCATTCTTTTACGTCATCGTTCAAGTCCTTCACTAGATCTTCTAACTTCTCACTAAATTCTCTCTCCGTATGAACCTTGCATAAAGTCTTCAATTTTCCAATCACGCGGTCGCTCTTCTGCCGACGCGATATGTTGGCAGCAAAGTGCCTCATGCACCACCTATGCACAAGCGGTGGAAAACCATCCATGTGGTCCTTCGCACAATTTAGGAGCCCATGGTGCCTATCCGATATCATACACACTAGCTGTGAAGGTCCAAGTACATGTCACCGAACAAGTTTCATAAACCATGACCAACTCTCATTATTCTCACTCTCGGCCAAGGCAAAAGCAAGAGGCACAAGCTGCTATTTTGGATCTACACCAACTGCCATCATTAATGTACCCTTATACTTCCCAGTCAAGAATGTATCGTCCACAAGTATCACGGGACAACAATGTTGAAATGCCTCACTACATTGAGGGAAGCACCAAAATACCCTTTGGAGTATATGCTTGAAAACTCCATTGTCAGGATGCATCATGTCACATGAGTCAATGAACCATTTAATCCCGGGATTGTAGTAGGATATAGCTGTGAGTACCCTAGGAACCATGCCATATGACTCCTTCCAGTCCCCCCAAAGCAGGGCAACGGCGTGTTGCTTCGCCCGCCAAGCCTTTGAATACTTCACACGGTACCCACTAAAGGCGAAGATGGACTCCATGCGGGATGGCACCGATGTCTCACTGTCTTTACGGATAATGCCTAGGATACGCCGCCCAAGGTACTTTGCTATGCACTGTACGTGCACTCGCTTCGGCTGTGACGAACGACAAGTATGCGGTTGCACAACATTTGAAATTCTCCATTGTCCGGTGCTTGATATTAGCCGAGACCATACACGCCAATGGCATCCTTGCTTGCACATCACATTTTATCTTAAATTTTTGTCAGAGTGAACTACACTTAAAGGTTTATGTAACCTCACTGTGTAGTCAGTCAAGAAAAACTTCAGCTCCTCAAGACTATTGAACTTCATCCCCTTCTTAATCACTGGACTCTCACCAAAGGACGTCCCTTCGGAATTCACCATACTAGATTCACAAATAGTTTTGTGGACCATACTGATGTCCTTATCGTTGGGAACGGATGGCAGTTCGACATCACGTTCTTTTAACAACCGCAACTCGTTCTGGGTGTAAGAAAAATAATTGTCTATACGACCAATGCCTTCTACATCATGCACGGTTGCAGTGTCAAACTGTGGTCCATCCTCTTCATTTTCTACCTCCTCGTCCTCATTTTCATGCCCACCACTCTGAGATAGTGACTCCTCCTCTACCTCAACACCTACTACCCCATCTTCCTCGAATTCACTATCTTCAGAACCCATAGAGACATTATCATCATCTATATTTGTTTCATCCCTCTCAAAAATATTATTGGGAAAATCATCATTGGCAATAGCCAAGTCAAAAGCACATTCTGTTTCACCTAACACATGATGCAACATTTCTGACTCCTGGGTACCATTACGATTCACTACCGCCACTTCCTCCCTCAAGACAACATTTGGGTCAGGCATACGAACAATTTCAACTATAACCTCCAAACATGCAACATTTGCTTCGTGAACTACATCCTCATAGTGCTTCCAATTTGCATCGGATGCTAACTTCATGAGAACATAATGAGCTCTAGCTTTCCCACAATCAAAACGACCTCTCAAACTCATCTCATCCACTCTATATCCATACTTCCTCATTGCACGGTCAACTAAATCAGTAAAACTTGGAGGACCCTCGAAGAATTCAATTGACTCATTCATATTCTCTAACTCCCTATTTTGTTTCACAATACCACCATAAAAAAATCGAACTAAACGATCCATCTACAAAATACAAACATTTCACCATGTCATATACACTACACATTGCACATATTCGACATATCAACTCGACACATTACACATATTGGATAAATTGCAAACAAAAAAATATACATGTCATATAAACTACACAATTGGATGAATATATACGTAAATCGAAGCATTCAACAAGTTCTACACGTTAATATCGCGGGCAGAGACTCAATTGCGTCTGAACTACGCATCATCTAACACAAAACATGATTGCATTTCATTCAAAATTGAAATCATCAACCTAACCCTAAGTCATCTAAACATCCTCCGATCTACCAAATGCAACGGTAAAACACGAGAAAAAGTAGGGGGATACCTTCCACATGAAGCGGTCACCAATTCTCAACTTTCCCCCGTAGAAATCGCCGGATTTTGGGTGGATTTGGGGGTGGAGCGGCGGGCGGCGGCGGCAAGATTTTCGGGGCGCGGGTGTTTGGAGGAAGAAGAAAGGAGGGAGGGAGGGAGGAAGGAGCCGGCGCGTGCGTGTAGGTTGGGCGCCCGCGCGGGCTGGCGCGTCAACGCTGCCGCGCCAGGCGGGATGGCGCAGCAAGCGCCCGCCCACGTCAGTACCCACCTGGCGCGGCGAGTCGCCGCGCCAGCGTGGCAGGGGTTCGCCGCGCCAGTGCATGTGGCGCGGCAGAGGCTTCCTGCTACGCCTAGCGGTCTGGCGCGGGTAAAAGGGTCACTTGCCGCGAATAAAGTTCAGCTGAGGTTATTTTTAAAAATAAATTTAAAAAAAAGTTAAAAATAAACCTTTGATGCGATCTTTTCTAGTCAGGTTATTATTTGGTTATCAGGATTACCTTCAGCTGATGTAAACAAATAAGTGCTTGATGCAAACAACAATTTAACAAGGCCGGAAGATCTCCTAATTAAGGCATGACCGTGGTTCATAACAGTGACGTTAAATGTCAAGCAATGCGACGTCGATGAAGTACCAGCAAGAGTAGGTTCTGCCATATACGTAGGTTATTTTCAGATCTTAGCCATACTGTGTGGCTTATAGATCTCGTTTCCATGTATTTCTTTTGTTAGTGTCCTTTTCAGTGCATTTTTTTAGTCTCTAGCTGTGTGTATTTCTACTTTTTTATAGGTCATTGTGTCGAGTTATCTCTTTTGTACTGGTTATTGTTTTTCTTAGTAAATATCAGATATGAGATACTATTTTGGTGTCCTTTCAAAAGAAAAAACTCCATACTTAATCCTCAAGTGGGATATACGATATCCGCATATAAATCTCTTTTCTTCAAAAAGGAACTTGAACACATGTATCATTAAAAGAAGCAAAAGAACTCCAGTTAAATTTTATACTCTTGCGTTTTTGCCTTTACCACTCGCATGAACGTTGGATTAGAGTTTTTATAAATAATTCGTCAAAGAAAACTGATAACTCATCGTTCGTTTGCGCATTGAATTCTACTTTATAAAGGTTGCAACAAACCGGCTAATAAAAAGAACCAGAGTGCGCCACCGTTGGATCACGATGGACGGCTGGATAAACGACGGGCGGACGGGCCGAGGAATGCCGGGGGCGGGCGGAAGCTGAGCGTGCGCTCGTGCGGCGCTCCCTCCGCTTCCGGTTTTCCTCCTCCATTATCCGTTTGCCGCCTCAATTTTTTTCCCGGGGAAAAAAAACTCCGCTTCCTGAAGCCGATGGGCGCCGCGGGTCTCCCGGCACCGGTATACGAACCCTCCTCCCTTCTTCTTTTCCCATCCGGCTGCCACTTTCTGTTTCTTTGGTTTTGTTCACGGAACTTACAAGTAGCAGGTTTATTGGTGATTTTTTTTCTTTTTGAGATTATAATGCGAGCCTTCTTTTGCATTGGAGAGGCGCAAGTTTTTATTCTAGTCTGATTCATTGTCGTAGGATTGTATAAACTTAGGAATGAATTTTTTTTCAAGCCTTTTGATTTTGGAATTTTGCAGTACTTTATTCAGGCGATAATTGAACATCGGAATACAACTGTATTGTAGGGATGGGTGGTGCAACAGTTCGGGCATAGTGCTGATATCAAAATGTTTGGTTCAAATATGGCTCTCCATAGAACCCACAAGGCATTCTGTTTTCGATGCTTCGCTACCAATGGGCGTGGCTTTGGCGCGGATTCGACTAATAAGAGAAAAGTAGGTAGCCTCAATGCTCCATTTCCCTCCCTAGTTCCTTCCATCTGAATGTCAAGCACCAGTATGAACAATGACGGAAATGAAATCATGTTCTAACGCTTCTAGATATTCTTAATTCTGTTAAATTTCAGTGAGGAAGTCATCTTGTCCAGTAATTAGGAAAGCCAACTTGCATTGTATCTGGAGGAATTGGAGTCTCTGATGATCTGTTATGCCTTTTCCTCTCTCACAGATTAAAAGCAAGAAGAGGCCTAAAGATGTTGGAGTGGAACCAAGGTTAGTTCACCTTGAGCATTCTGTCTTAGGATTTATTTTCTTCGCACTAGAAACAAAGGAACTTTATGTTTGATTGATGATTGACACATTATTTTTTTCAAAAAAATTACTTCTATTACATTTTGCGATAGCTTGGTTGATTATGTGATAAATACACGAATCATGCATCTAAATACAGAATTTTTAATTGTTTGGTTTAATGATATTACTTATTTCCTTCTTTTTGTTATAGGCTGTTGTTCAAATCCTCCAAGTAAGGATTTGAGAAACTCTTTAATCAAATCTGTTCGAAGTGTCGAACTAATGATGTTACTGGCTCATATTTGTTTTTTGAATTTTAAAGAAGTGCTAAGTTGTGTTTTATGTGTATAACATTTTTTCTTTAGTTACCATTTTTTTCTTTTCATGCAGTAAGGTAATATCTGGAAATCCAAAGAATATGGACCAATGTAAGTTGACTTCAATTTTCAGTTAACTGCAAGTACTGTCGAACTCAACCCTTTCAAAAAAAAGTTGTCTTGCACACCTAAGTTTTTTTCTGCATTATCCTCGTAATGACTAAGTTTTTTCTGAAATTGCTAAAATATTTGATCACTGAAAAAAGTTCATTTAGGCTCTATCTTGTCTGTCCTACTGGCCAAATCTAGACAGGATGACACAATTGCTGATTGACTCACTTGAATGATTCCCCAACTATATTGTGCATTCATTGGACACGAGGCCTTTGTTTTTCCATTAACCTGAACCACTGAGGTGTAAAAGCCTTTTATCTGTGTTAGTTTATCCCTTTTTTTTCATTTAGCTATAGAGTTATGACTACAATTTTCGTTGCTAGTTTTAGTTATATCCCATTGACTTAGGTCTGGTGTACTCGAATTTGCTAGGATTTCATAGATTGGTAAATGTTTCTAAAAGTTGTTTGTTATCCTTGGATTTTTTTTGATTTACTCATGTACATATTAGTTTGTAAATGCAGTTCCACAAAGTCCCCTCCCTTATTTTAACATTTCTTTGCCATACTAACATAGTAATTTACCGATGAACTACCATTAAGATCTAAGATCATGTTTCTGCTTTTAGCTTTGATGTTTATTGTAGATATGTCTATCTTTTATTTTTATCTTACCTATTTTCCCCCTTTCTTTACGCTGAACTCACCTAATTTTACTTTTACCATCTCAATGTCTCAATACTTGGTCACTCATTGTTCTTAGGGGTCCCAGAATTAAGAACTGGAAGTGAAAACAGATCTGGTAAACAAGTTTTGGATAAGAAATTTCTGGAAAAAGTGGAAGCAGTTAAAAGGTAGTGATCCATATCATCTATCATCGTGCTACATCTAGTGCAAAATAAGTTTTATTTGTCATAGGATTAAGTTCTATAGCTAGAGTTCTTGCTGTTTTTGGTGTAAATAAGTATAAATGTTGTTGATTCTTGACAATTTATGCATGGGGCTAATGCTTGTCTAATGTATTACAAATAATTTTGCTCTTAATCGAATATATAAGTAGAAATGTTTCTGATCATTGACAACTTACAAAAGGGACTCAGAAGGCCTGGCTAATTTATTAGAAAAAATGTTAAATAATCATGTGAGGTGTATGCCTGAGCATTCCTCATGTAGCCTGTTCCACCGTGGCTTGCTGCGCTCTTGGATGTCTGACCTTTGCATTGTCAAGGCCTAGACTGCACCTGTTCCAGTTCTGCCTAGAAGTCCATATGACAAATGTCGCTTTGTATCTTTGAGGTTCTTTTAGAAACTTTCTTGAGCTTCTATGGCTTACTCGGAAACATTCCTTACTTGAAGGCATGTGTACATCAATGCATTGAATAATATTTCATAGTTTGCACCATAGTTGTCAGCTTGTGACAATTGCTACACTCCTATTTAGTAAACAGGCACTGAAAATGTATTGTTTGGTATACTGCTTGTAAGCACTGTCCTACTTCAGCAGTTTTTGGTGTTCTCAACTTTGGTTGCTTGTGTTCTGTTTAGGTCTGCACTTGAGAAAAAGAAAGCTGAAGAGAACAAAGATTATCAAGCTATTGATTATGATGCTCCAATTGAGTCAGATAAAAGTACAATTGGCTTTGGTGCAAGGGTTAGTATTTATTTTATGGACTTTTTCAGGTTTCCTGTAGTAATTAATCTTCAGATCATATGCTCATCAGAATTCTCTCGGTAGGTCGGAATTGGTGTTGCAGTTGTTGTCTTTGGACTAGTCTTCGCTTTTGGGGATTTCCTTCCTTATGGAAGGTGAATTTTCATCTACTACACAAATGGGCCATTGTCTGTTCCTTCATTGCTGATCTCTCCATAGCCTTTGCATTTCATATAAATTTTCTTATTCATGCGGGGTATAATGTTCTGCTACATATTGATGCCATCTTTCTGAGTAGCAATGATTTTCACTTGCCATGATACATTCATTATATAACTGACATGCCCAAGAAGCTTCCTGTCCTTGTTGAATGTGTTGTACCATGCAGAATGGTAGGATTATCTTTCTATATGACAAAATAGGAATATGAACCTGGGGCATTGTAAATAAAAGTTTTCAAAATTGCAATTGAAGTCAGATTTCTGAAGTTGAAATTTTGAAATTGTTGATTGAAAGTTGCAACGTTAGTCTGTTATTTTCTTCCTTTTAAAGTCAAAACTGGAAGATTTCCTTGAGTATTGAAAAAGGGAAGGGCATTTGTTCCTAAGGCCACCAACAGATGATTATAGTAATGGAATAGAACACTTATAAATATTTTTTTTCTGAACATGTTGTGACTATCTTGTAAATCCATCACTTCCCTTTTCAGTGTTAGTCCTAGCAAAGAAAGTGCAGTTGTTAAACAAAAGCTTTCTCAAGAGGAAGAAGCAAAATTTAAGGTAACCATTTTCCCGAATATTGTATGGTTCATTTGTTTACTTGAATGTGAAAACGAGAATACATTTATTAAAAGGTAATATTCATGAATATATAATGTTTCCAATGAGGGTGGAATTTTATTTTTCTCTCAGCTGTTCACCTGAACTATAATTTTGTTCAGGTAAGATGTTGCAGTGAAGAAAATGATTAAACTATAAATGACATATAGCTGAGTATCAAGGAAGAATAGCATGAGCCTATGGCTATTTAAAAGTCAGTATTGGCACCCCTTAAGTACTCAGGCATTGCACTATTTATGAATGTGCAATAATGCTGTGTTTTGCTTCTGATGGTATGATTGTTTTAGAACAGAATGACAAAAGAACTGTATTCGATTGCATTCTTATTCAATTTTCTTTTTCATAATTTGTTATCTTTTTTTTTCTTGAACATGCAATAATTTGTTATCAATTTTTCTAGGGTGCACTACAAGGTTTTGAAGCCACACTGAGCAAGTCACCTAATGACCCTACTGCTCTTGAGGTGAACTGTTATCTCCATATGACTTGTTGAACTTTTGACCTTTTATTGACATATCAAATTAGTACTGAAGTTTTTATCTGCTGGCACATGTGCATAGAAGTTTCTCTGTAAAGAGTGTCTATGAATGTTCAATTCTCAGGTGCTTAGATGAGTGGGGTAAATGGGAAAAATGTGTTTGGAGGTTGTTTCTGGTACACCTTGAAATAGCCTTAAGATGTAAACTTTCACTATTGGGAGTCTCAACATTGTTTAATCTTGTCTGAAAATGAAGGTTATTTCAATAAATGTCATTCCTTCAAATATATTTGTAGCCTCTAATAGATAAATAATGGTGATAGCCATTAGGATGTGAACAGAGCACAATTACTCCATGCATCGTTCATGTTCAGGGGGATTCTCTCTGCTAAGAACTGTTATTTTGATTCAGTGAAGGGCACGGAAGATCATCTAATTCCTTATGCAATTGAGTTGAAGCATCAGGTTGGAGCTTAGAATGACTGCAAGTGACAGTTGGGAATTGGGAATTTGGGGGCATGGTTGTTACAACTCAGTTGCCTAATGCTTTTGGGCGGGTTCTTTTCCTTGTGAAAAGTGCTCTCAGCAATCCATGACTGCAAATTTCGCCACCTTCGTAACAATAAACTACTTAATTCCTTTTTTTCCTCGAACATGCAGTAGAACTGTGTGTCATTGCATTAGAAAGATAGAAACGCTTGTAACATCTGCCCTTAAGGTTTTTACCATAAACTGCTCCATTTCACCTTTCACGACCTCAGCAAAGTCCACAGAAAACCTCCAGTTCCCTTTTTGACAAAAACATAAGCACTATATGCATGAGAACAATAATACTGATGCTTCGGAAGGGGCAAGCCTGAGGGAAATGTTAAGAGCAATGTGAGGAGAAACAACAGGATGAGCATGACTTGTGGCAGTGAAACGGCTGGTTGTTTCAATTCAACCTACCTATATCTTATGGATCATATTAGGTACTCTGCTTATTGCCTGGTAGGCAATACTTTAAAACTGGTAACTATCTAACCAGCTGCCATCAAGATGCGGCATTCCCATTAAGAGCATTCTGACATGCAAGTGGCTTGGTTGGTCTTTAGAGCACTCTTATTCACCTGTTAGTTTTTCCGGTTTAGATTAGTATGTCTGAAAGGAAATTTTCAGAATGACAACATGCATTTGAATGATTTTGAGAACATCCATTTAAATACTTCAATTTTCTTGAAATGTTTTTTATTTACTTTCTACTCTTTTTGTTCCATCTTATGCTTATTCAGTTTTCGTATGGCTACACAGGGTGCGGCAGTATCATTGGTTGAACTAGGTGAGTATGAAAAGGCATCAACATTTCTTGAGAAGCTAGTTAAGGTATCCTAATTGTTCGCTCCTTGTTATCATTTAGATAGTCTGTGAAGCTTATGAAACTATTTATCCTGATGCAGGTAATCCCTGATAAAGCAGAAGCATACCGTTTACTAGGTGAAGTAAAGTTTGAGCTGAAGGATTATGAAGGGAGTTCATCGTCATACAGAAGCGCTTTATCTGTAAGTAAATCTGTATGCACTTCTAGTCATGCATTCTTGTCTTGTAACTATATACTACTGCCTTTGAATAACACTCTGAGCCATTCTCATACTAACACTTCTGAAACAGTCATCAGATAATATTGACTTTGAAGTTCTCCGTGGGCTGACAAATGCATTACTTGCTGCTAAGAAGCCAGATCAGGTGTGTAAGGCTCTATTCAGCATCATAATAATTCTACCAAAACATTTCGATTTTCACCTTCTGGGATAATTATTAGCGGACTACATATCTTTTGAAACGTCGATAGAAATCTTTCTATAATTACTAGTGAGTAAACAACTAGGCCTAAATAAAATATGTTGAGGAGATGCCTTGTGTTATAGGTAAAACTCAATTATACCTCTTAATTATGGCCAAAGTCCACTTTTCAACCTGGATATGCATTACCAGACATGTTACATTTACACTCATTAGGTATTGAAACTGCGCGAATAATCCCCTCTCCTGGCTTCTGATGCAACCGGGTTCCCATCCTAACAAATCGTCCAATAAGAAATATAACTGGACCACCAAGTCAGCTTTTAATTACCATTTTCTATCCATTGTTTGTCTTTGTGTTCCTTCTCCATTTGCTTCTTCCTCCTTCATAGCCTGCTTCCTCAATATCGACATTGAGCTCATGACATGGACTGGAGTGTGCCTTGCTTCCAATTGATTGGCAGTGGAGGATGGGTGTTGTATGTGTGTGTTTGTCTGAATGGCATTAAAGGTTGTTGGAAATCTGACACTGGCAATAGTTCACGGGGTGTAAAACGAATGCTCCACGTATCATTTTCTTCATAATTCTAGTTGCTGTTCAGAAAAATAACTCTACTAAATGATTATAGTTCTTTTTTTTTCTCGAACACGCAGGGATTATAGTTCTGCAAACTTCATTTATAGTTTGATTGATTACTTCATTCAAAGAAAAACATATGCCGGTTTTGATAAATTAATGCATGCCCAAATTTCTGAAGGCAGTTGATGTAATTCTGTCATGCCGTCAAAAATTAAGTGAAAAGAGTCAAACACGACTTGCTGATTTGGAGGCCGCAAATGACAATGGTGGCCAGAAGCCTCAAGATATTGACCCGATCCAAGTAAGTACTTTGTGGTAGCTAATCTTTCTCTTGTTACTTGTGCTTATGTAAAAAAAAAGACTAGCCAAATCCTTGTATTTATGTATGACAGCATGTTTAGACAAATGGATTTGTTGCTTAACTTTTTCATGCAGTTGTTTAGATATTATATCAGACACAAGGTCAGAATGCTTATTTACTGTATATCCTTGTGATTTCAGTGTGATTTGCATAATTGATGTTAATAGGAAAACTTACACTTCATTCAGTGTGATTTGTGTAATTGATATTAATAGGAGAACTGACACTTAAGTGCAATGTTCTTTTCAAATTCTATCACAGGTTGACTTGCTTTTAGGGAAGGCTTATTCTGATTGGGGCCATATCAGTGATGCTGTTTCCGTCTACGATAAGTTGATCACTGAGCATCCTGAAGACTTCCGTGGTTATTTAGCGAAGGTATTGTTGAAATTGCCAGGGGGTTTTATGCTGTACCTAGGAGATTTCAGTTAATCTTTTTAGCTCAATAAAGATAGATTAGGAATGATCTTAATTTTTCCAATAGATTTGAGATGCTAATCAGCCATAACCAATTTTAGCTTTGACTAGTTTAGTTTTGATGTACTATCTTCTTAACAGATTATGTTGTTTCTGCTGCGAAGCAATGCCAAGCAAAGACTATATTCATAGCAGCGAAATTCTTATACACCAAGAAATCTTAACTGTTTTGTTGTTATCCAATTGTAGGGAATTATATTGAAGGAAAATGGTAAAGCAGGTGATGCAGAAAGAATGTTTATTCAGGTACCATTTTCCTATATGGTGTGACATTGAAATTTCTTGAAAATACTAGATGTAGTTTTTTTTTAATATCTCATCAGTAGAAAGAATGATATCTATCACGGATAGGGATCAACGTGTTTGGTTATGGTCCTGCTGCTGCAACCTGCAGGGCCATAGGCCAACTGTAGCTTCCGATGCCATGAAAGGCTGTTTGGATAGGGGATCTAGATCCAAACCCATAGGACTTTGTCAATTATAATTAAATCCTAAAATCCCAAAGCATTCTCCACCTCATTCAAACAGGCTATAAGATGTAAAAGTAAACTGAGATGAATATAAAAGGGAGCAGTCAATAAAATCATGTCTTCATATTGTAATGTGTGACTTGACCTTCCATGCAGGCCAAATTCTTTGCCCCAGAGGCAGCAAAGGCGCTCGTTGATCGTTATGCACAAAGATAGTTGAGGAGATATGTAATGGTCAGTTTTGGATCATTGAAATCATTCGGTCCATTTGTAGGTGCAAATGTAGGAAACTCTGAGTGATACCCACTGCGTGCCAACCCGTAGACACTGCCAAATGGGACAAAGCGAATATATTTGTCAGCAAATAGATCGCGGTCGTATTGGCACGGACGACCAACAGCATGTTAGGGACTTCTTGTATCATAGCAATATAAAGGAATCTAGGGGCTTGTAATTTCACGGCTGCTGTTAAAGTACAGTTGCATTCCCTGTGCAAGACAACAGATTTCAGTTGCAACATGCCTGTGAACAGCTTATTTATGCTTCTGTGCTATTGTTTCTGAAATTTGGTAATTCTCTTGCCCTTTCAATTCCTTTTGGACTCGAATTCAAATTATAGAAGCTTGAACATGGCATCTTTTCCTCCATTCTTCCCGCCTTGTAAAGGGAGCACCTGGCTTGGAAAGTCTCACCCACCTTACTGGAGAAGTGGAGAATGAAGTAGCCCAGGCCCAACGGACTAGTTTCTTGATGGGAGATGGCCCAAAATATGTCAACTTATTGTTGCTCTATGTACTGGGTCAGCTCATGCGAAAGAGCACAAAGGCTTGGGTGGGGACGGAGGACACTCGCATTGCCCAAGAAAACATGCATCAAAACGTTAGTACTTCTATGAACAAAAAATACATTTTTTTGCGGGGATTGTACACAAAAATACTACTAGTAGAAAATCAGGGAAATAGTTTTCAACCATTAATACCGTTTTTCATACAATTATAATAAACAAAAAGGAGTAGTTTATTTTTTTAAAAAAAAATGTTCCGACCTCTGCGATCCCACGAAGCTAAGAGCGACGATCTATTCAAGGAATCAAACAAAAAACCTCTCCGGTCCATTGCAAAGTTAGGCACTGACTTTAGAGTTAAAGTTCGTTGGACAGCTCTCGTGTTTGTTTGCAGCCTCTCTTTCTCTCCAAATAATGCTAGTAATTCGGGCGTTCGCTTAAATTATAGGTGAATATAATATTGTTGGGAGCGGAGTTTGACAACAACCTCTACCAACCGGGCAAATAATAACGGCCCATTCTGCATGCTAGCAACCGTTAAAACGATTAGGGAGAATGCTTCTCTGGTTGAAAGTGGATTATACCTCTGTATTTGCGAAGAATATTAGATGGGAAGGCAGACTATTTTTCGTTTTTGAAAAAGTCAGGTCAGCCGCGCGATGTGGAATTTCAAATTTCAAATGCGTTGGTCCATGACCCTCCTATCATTTGAGACAGATTTCGAAGTGCCAAGTCCACATATATACGGACATACCACCACTAGCTAGTACAATTGTCTGATATCCGCAATCCACGGCTGTGATGTACGAGAGTGCAATAATCCTGTAGGACGAGCTAGGCCGGACCATCATATCGATCGACATCACCGTGCCGCGTCAGCGGATCCCAGGAACCCTCTCAACCACGAGTTCCGGTAGGCCCGGCGCACTCACCCTCTAGAGGTCTTCTTCCCCCCGTGAACCTGATCGCTGCGCTGAGTGACATGATCAGGGTACAAACGGACAGGGGACCTTCACGGGCTGCGCCTGCCTGCCTGGGATTTGCTGGCCGAGCCCTGGGTTCTCCTGATATTGTAGTTAGGTTCCCAAATGTAACATGCTCGCAACCATAACCAGAGGAGGTGAGGATTATTCGCTACTAGAAATATGAGCATTCGCCCTTTACATTAGTACCGGATAGAAATTTTCAGTCCTCGAAGCCTTTTAATACCGAGCAATAATATCCTGGAGTACCGTTTAATACTGGTCAATAACACTAACCGGTACTTAGATATTTAGTACCGGTCGATATTATTGACCAGTACTAAAAGCATCTTCACGGGTTACTTCAAAGGAAAAGTATATCTAACCAATCACATGTATTATGTAGGTGAGATGGTAAGGATGGTTCGCGAGCACACCTTAATCCAGCAGTAGACGACATGGCCACCGGCAAAACCTCAAACTTGTAGGTGGCTACACCTAAAACTCCCACGCCCCCCGCGCTATAAAACCCCCCTATCCAGCCACACTCCCTATCCTTCCAGAGCATTCCAACCACACCGTAGTACCGCAGCAGGCGTTGCAGTCGCGACGACATGACCACCAGCAGAGCCCTCCTGGTCGCCGCCGCCCTTCTCCTCGTCGCTGCTGCGCCCGCGGCGGAGGCGGTGTGCGGCATGAGCAACGAGCAGTTCATGTCGTGCCAGCCGGCGGCGGCGAAGACGACGGACCCGCCGGCTCCGCCGACGCAGGCGTGCTGCGACGCGCTGGGCGGCGCGGACCTGGGGTGCCTGTGCGGGTACAAGAACTCGCCGTGGATGGGCGTGTACAACATCGACCCGAGCCGCGCCATGGCGCTGCCGGCCAAGTGCGGCCTCGCCACGCCCCCCAACTGCTCATGATCCGATGATCCATCGATCGATCTGGATTAAGCTGGCCGTGTCCTTGGTCTTGTGATCTTGTCGCTTGTGTATCCTAGCAGCTGCATTCGTGCTTCAGCTTTTGTGATCGATGTGCTCGTCGTGTGTCGTCGTCATATGTATAGCCATGTGCATGGTTTTTGGACTGCTTGTGTGTGCCACTAGCTTTGTCCAAGCGTACTCGATCTCGTGTGTGTATACCGGGCAAGTTACGTTGTTGTTTCCTGTCACTGTGGTTTTGATCGATCCAAAACATCACTACTGCTTGTCTTCATATGTATCGGAATTATTTGCACAAGGATCACTGCTAGCAAGAAAAGGATTAACTGATTAGGGATGCTGCCATGCTGATGACAGTCAATATTACGTGTCGTTTTTTCTTCTTAATATAAAGATACGCAGCTCCCCTGCGTATTCAGGAAAAAAAAATATTACGTGTCGTTGCTTTTGAATCAGTGACTCCTGATGGATGGAAGGAATGAGTACACCTGCCGGCACCCACATGCATCGCCATGTATCAGCTGGTAGCTAGCGTACATGCAGCCCGTGAGCAAGAGGCGGGTGCTTTTTGGCTGCATGCAAGCATGCGATGCGATCGACGTCGATGGGTGGGATGGCGAAGTACAGGTACACGTTTTGTCGAGGCATATGCATCCAACGATTCGTCCACCGCACCAGATCATGCGGTGTGCAAGGCCGATTATATTGCCCCTTATTGGGCCAAGTAACCGGAGCTGGGCCAGATAATCACGCGTGAGATAGTTGGGCTACACACAGACAATGAGTCTCGGCTGCCATATTAGTTGTGACACAAGAAGGATCGTGGGGTTGGGCAAATAATATTCCTTAGACCCATGCTTGCATCTGCGGAAGCCATTCAAGAAAGATCTAGGATCTGAGGTTTGCTGGTGTCACCGGGGACTTTCATCAGCAATTATTACCGGTTCTAGTGAAGTAATAATACGTAGGAGTACTAAATAGTTACCTACAATTTTAAGAAATATACTCATTCTATTTGTAAATACAAATTTAAGAGTACGCCAACAACAGTTGATGAACTTTTGCCCACGATGACACCAGCGTCGCAAGGACTGTTTGGATCCGCTCCTTCCGTGCAGTTTTACCTATTGGGCCCTGCTGCTTACTTACGATACAAGTTCGTAAATCGTTACGGCCTAGATGTTGGTGCCCCAGCAAATGATTGGTAATCAAATTGTAATTCAGTGGCAGATCATTTGATTGCTTTTGGTAGAAGCTCAGAGCTAGAACCCGTCCTCTTGGTAGATGTTGATACAGAGCTTGTAATTTCATTTGATTGGCAAGCTTGCTAAGGTAACACATTTCCTGTTCCACCTAGCCATCCAGGAACAGATCGAAAGAACCTTATAATATGCAGTTGCCCCTTTTCTCTGTTCCCAATCCTGCGAATGTGGCTATAGCCTACCCCTTTCCTTGCAAACAATCCATTCTCTTTAAATTCAACTGCTACTTAGCTTTGAGAATTTGACTACATCAATTCAAGAATTTCGAAGTGGAAATCCAGATCGTTGACTCGAAATGTGAAACTAATATCTCATCAGTGCTAGAACGTTCCATTGATCCACATATTACAGAAACTACAACATGTGAAACATAATATCAATAGCAGTATAAACAACTTGCAACTCACTACTGAACTCAATCTTGTCACAGGCAACATGTGGGAGAAGGATGAGAGGATGATGTTTATTTTTTGCATAAACATAAGCACATGAGTTCATACTAAAAGGTTGGGGAATTCTTTGCTCATCATCACTAGAATCAATGGTATATGGTGCTTCTTGTTCTGCTGATATAGGTGGCATAGATCATGACACATCATCCAATGTTGTTCTAATCGAAGTGATGGGGACTCCTGTAGTTCCATTCTCCATATTTCCTGGCTCTTCTAAGCATCACAAGCTGTTCTGCTACCTCCATATCAGGTCGGTATTCAACCTCCTCATCCAAACACTCCATAGCAAGCTTGCCAATTTCTTCGAGGACAAACACATCTTCTTTGGTTACTGAAATTTCCTTGTCGAACATTGCCCTTCCACTGTCGTCCTTCTCCAAAACTCTATGGAACTCAATGACGAGGCTGCAATGTTCATCGTATATGGTTGGCTTCCTGCAGATAAGCTCCAAGAGAACAACTCCAAAGCTGTACACATCACTCTTCTGAGTCAAAAGCCCGGTTTGGAGGAACACTGGATCTATATAGCCCATGCTCTCTACCACAAACATTGTGAAGTCCTCCCTGCCTAGCAGCTTGGATGTCCCAAAATCTGAGATTTTTGGCATGAAATTGTCACCCAGAAGTATGTTGTCTTACTTAACATCACCATGGAGTATGGTATGGTTTGTGGACGAGTGCATGTATTTTAATCCCTCTGCAGATTCAGTTGCAATGTCCAGGCGTAAGTCCAACGAGAGAGACAGGTGGCGGTTGGCTTTGCCATGGAGGACGTTGTGAAGGTTCCCATTAGGAGCAAATTCATAAACCAGCATTGGGACATCAATTAACCTCTAAGCAGCAACCCAAGAGCTTAATGATGTTCTTGTGGATCATTTGTGATTGGATGATCACTTCATTAGTGAAATCCTCCTTCAGAGCTTCGCTTACCTCAATTGACGCCTTCACTGCCACCATTGTGCTGTCGTCAAGAGTCCCCTTGTAAACTTGACCGGAACCTCCTTTGCCAAGGATATGTGAACTGTTCTTTGTGATTCTCTTGAGCTCATCCTTGGTGAAAATCTTGATGTTATCCACCATATGAAGCACTGAACCACCATTCCTTTTGAAAAGTTTGTTCATCCTTCTTTTGTGGCAAGCCATTAGTGTGAGGAGTAAAGCAACAACTAATAAGGAAAAGCCCAAAGAGATGCCTGCATACAGAAGATAATGAACAATCAATAGTAGTTCTCATTAACCTTTGACTTTAATAAAAATGGTGAAAATAGTCAATCGATGCATTGATTGATGGGATACACACACATACACACACACACATACATACATACATACATACATACATACATACATACATACATACATACATACATACATACATACATACATACATACATACATACATACATACATACATACATACATACATACATACATACATACATGTGTGTGTATGTATGTATGTCTGTCTCTGTAACCTATAGTTATCTTTTGGCATCTAACATAGCCAGTTCTTTTTTTTTTGTGGAAAAATATGTCATTCCATATTTCAGTTTGATACAGATGTCATTCCAAACCCTGAAGTAAACCTAGTCTTGTACCTGAAAGGGGTATGTTTTGTAGTAGTGGCACACATGTACCACATTATATATAAGTTAAGATAGAAACATGCATGGAAGTCATCTTATATATTTTTTGCAGGCATTCAATGTATAGTGTGCGTCTAGTTATGTTCTTGAAATCTTATAACACAGATATAGAGAACATTTTTCAACTTTTCAAACATCAGACAGAAAATACGGAGATAGAGATAATCTGAGAGAGGCGGTACATAACCTAGGGCAAGCTGTGCTTCGAGAGGGAACTTCTGGACACATCGTTGTTTCTTTGGATCACCGCTGGCGGTTACGTAACCCGAGGGGCACTTGCAATCGTAAGAAAGTGTCCTTGCAAACACCGTAGCAAGGATATTCCTCCGGGCGTGTGCATTCATCGATATCTGTTTACCTCAGGAATCAGTACATTCTGGTAGTTATATTATTTATTCGACAATTAAGAATCTGGTCAGAAAGACATTTCATATCCATGAAATCACCGACAGGAAATTTCAAATTCGAAATTCATTTTGATCAAAACCTTTGGAATCATCACTGTTTGGCTGTTGGTCGTTGGCGCAACCATGGTGAAGGTACCCCCATTTATCATTCGCTCACTTCTTTAGACTGCAGCTAGTTGGCTTCAGTAGAAAATGTCATAAAGAAGAATTTCTAAGAAATGAACTATTTGTTCTTCCTAGCTACCTTGCACCGTTTAGCACTACATCTTCAGGTCGTGTTATAACGATTGAGACCTGATATATATCCTCTCTGCTCCTAAATTCACAAGCTATTCTAGATTGGAACGGTGGCTCAAATTATACTCCAAACCTTTCAGAGCCGATTTTGAGCCGATGCAGAGCCGAGCCGACGATCACCGACTGATTCGGTGATGGTTACTATTACTAGAGTATGAATTGGTGGTAATCGTGCACGTGCCTACCTTAGCCCTGCTTGTGGTCACCGACTGATTTGGTGATGGTTACTGTTACCAGAATATGAATCGATGGTAAAAGTGCATGCGCCTGAATCAGTAATGGTTACTGTTACCAAAGTATGAATCGGTGGTAATAGTACACGCGCCTACCTTGACCTTACCTGTGGTCACCGACTGAATCGGTGACGGTTACTGTTACCAGAGTATGAGTCGGTGGAATGTGTCGGTGCATATTTTCAGCAGGATTCGATTCAAATCTTCGCGTGTCTTTGTCCCTGCTTCATTACCATCATTTGTAAGCCTTAGAATAAGACTATCTCTAGATTATTTACTATCATTTGGATGCCGTAAAATTTTTCTAAGTCTCTTTTTTTCTAATCATTTTGATGATTTTGTAATTCATCCTTGAGATATATAAAACATGTACAAAAGTGCATCTTGCAAACACATTAATCCTAATAGTTATGTTGTTATTAATCACCAAAATCGTTATGTACTAGAGCCATTTCCCTTGCAAGCTCCACACGTAAGTAACGGATTCAGCCAAAAGAAAAAGACCTCAGGCGTCCACACGTGCAAGTAACAGATTCAAAAGAAAAAAAGGCCTCAGGCGTCTACACGTGCAAGTAACGGATTCAAAAGAAAGAATAAGGCCTCAGGCATCCACACGTACAAGCAGGTCTTTCTAAGGCAAAAACAGATTTTGAACTCAGGTACGGTCAGCCACGTCACATGCAAGTTGCCAAATAAACATCCCTAATTCTGGTTCTTCCTTCCTACAATATTTTCTGTGGGTTTGTTGCGGTAGCGGCAGGGATCCACCACCGCTGTAGCGGGTACCAACGCTATTTAGTAGCTTGAGTATAAGAGGCCGAGGATAATTAATCTTGGAATTTCAAGGGATTATTTTCCGTGAGGAAGCTCATTCCACATCTCGCCCGTTGCCACGGCCACACGGCTTGCTCGTAGTTTTAGCAGTATACATAGAGCCTCTCTGTTGACTGCAACGGCATGCTTCTTTTGACTGCCACAGCTCACAACCGTCATGGACGGCAAATCCCTTAGCTTGCCTGGACCTAATAAACATACATAAAAATATGTTGGGACTTGGGAGATCCATCATTACATGGTGTCCGACGCCATCCTAATAAAACATAAAGAGCATCTACGTACCTCTTGACACTAGCTTATGTAACAGCCTAAACTAATTCCTAAAATTACTTTTAAATTGTACGATTTCGCTATCACTAAAAATAATCTAAAATCAACTCTTAAATCTGCATTTAAATCAGCAAAATTTAAAATAACTTCTACTTACTAGTACAAAATGAAGGCACCGATGCACCGCCATTGCACGTGGATGTCCTGGATTGCTTCCTCGATCATGTCGATTGGCAAGTGAGTTCGATGTTTATCATTTATTATTGTGAGAACAGGGATCCAAGGGAGGTATATGTGGGTCCTAGGATCAAACTGTGTATTAGGACCAAAACAGCTACTCTCCATTACAAATTGTAGATCGTTTTAGTTTTTCTACGTTTATAGATATTATTATGCATCTAGACATAGACTATCTGGTTTGTGCCAAAACGATCTACAATTTAGTACAATTTAGAATGGAGGGAGTATTGTTAGGTAGTATACTGGGCAGCGCAGAGCTCGGGTGTCCGAGGGTACAAGAACTTGCCATGGATATGCCAGCCTCGCCACGCCCCAAACTGCATACTGATGCCAATTGAAAAACTACTTGCAACTCGCCAATCCATCCATCGATCTGAAGACCGTACGTCTTGGATCTCTTGTCGTGTAAGCACCTAGCTGCCACCGGTGGAAAAGTGAGCATTAGTTTTGATTGCAGAGAGTTATATCTCTCGAATATCCAACCGGGACTTATCTTTCGAGACTAAAAATCCCCCTCTTTAGTCTCGGGTCACTCACCTGGGACTAAAAAGGATCTTCAGTCCCGGTTGGTAATACCAATCGGGACTAAAGGGGCCGCCATGCAGGCGCATGCATGCGGCTCCTTTAGTCCTAGTTGGTATTACTAACCAGGACTAAATACCTTTTTTCTTTTTACCCTTAATTCTTTTCCATATTAATGCTAATTGTTGCTTCACTTATATATACCTATATGTATACATCCTTAGCGTACACTACTTACACGTATATGCTCGTATTGTATTCGTGTCGTATATATATTTCATGATAGTATATGCATAATATTAATTATGACTACGATATATACAATTCTTAGTATGTTATACACATCAAACTAGTATTAATACAAGTACTATATATACAATAATTTTAATAAATTGTCCTCGTAATTCTTAGGATTCTCCCGTCATGATGTTGCTCGGTTCGGCTATTGAATATCCATCGTAATAAAATTATCCTTTCGGATTTATCACCTCGTCCACCAGAAATCCTATGAGTGCTTCTTGGATGGCCAAAAGCCTTTCCTTCTCCAAGAATTCTTTGCGAATCCACTACATCTGTAATTTGGAAATATGTAAATGTTACACCAACAATTAAATAAAAGGAGCTAGAAAATAATTAATAATTAATAGGCTTATTTTACATACAGTTATAGCGTCCGATAGCACCTTGTCCCTCACGAAATGGTGTATGTGCTCACAGACATAGTATCCACATAAATTATTCCCTTGTTCTTGTCTCGGGAACTTTAGTGGAAAAAATATGTTATGAAATATTCGTGCTATAGAATATACAAAATGTGCAAACTTCATACATACCGGAAAAGTTGTACTGAATGTAAGTTTTTCTTTGAAATCACCACGGTGATACTTATGGAATCGTTTCCATGCGCTGCGAATTAAAATAATAAATATGATACAGTGTTAGGTGAAAATTTAGGAAATAAACTTTTGTATACAGATAAAGATCTAGAATTATTACAAGTTAAACATGTCTTGAATGTCTTGGTACTCGTCCTTTGGTTTCCTCAACGAATCAAACACAATAATGTTGCTTTGATCAATCATAATTATAAGGAGAATCCAGTGGTAACTGTGTACATAAACGTTCATATTAGAACTAACTAACATTAATTTGGTAAGGAAAGAAAAATAAAAATAGACAGTACCCACACTTACTTAAATTTGTAAGGCAGTAGTATGTATTGCTTGTACTTCTGTTGGTCCAAGAATTTGCATATTGCGTCCAATGTAGAATTTGGTTGATCATGTATCTGCTTTTGGTTAACAAGCGTTGGGTCCATGAAGCCAACGTTGAAGTAGGATTCTCGGTGGCACCTCTGAATTCACATCCTATATAAAATGAAAGACAAAGTTTGTGGGACGACACACACACACAATAATGAGCTGAGCCACAATTAACATCTAATAAACACACACTTACAAAACCCTAGCACTAATAAGAGAGACATCAAGGGCATCTTAATGGTACACTTCATAAATATCCTTGAATTCCAACCAGAGAAGTTTCTCACCTTCATCGAAAAAATCAATCGGTTTAACAAGAAGAGCGAACAGAGTCATGTCATTGCCCGACTGCTCCATGTAGCACTGATGGAATTCATACAACTTGTTGTGAGCTTCCATACCAATTCAGACCTGACTTGATGCTTGCCTAACTCAAAGGGTCATTTAGGTACAGTCTTTTCTGGAGGTGGTGGTTTATTTTGCCCTAGACCTTCAGCAAGCGAGAGACTTGTCTCTTCCATAAACTTAATGACCTTGATTTGTTGTTCCAAAGCAAAGCTACTATTTGTTGAGCTTCTTTCTGCTTGCTGATCTTGCTGCCCGAGCTGGGGAACGGTACGATCGGACGGTGACTCTCCTCGACTTTCCTTCTGCCAAGACTTAAGTAACGAGCGATCGTAGTTCGATAGTAGTTTCTTCTTGACTTCTTTTTGCATGCCAATAAAAACTTTAAATTGGTTGGATCTACTGGCTTAGGCTCCATCTCCTTCGCTTTTCTTTCTACAATGATTTTTCCAAACCACTCCCTTATATGTGCTTGCGATGCCTCCTCCAATTCCTCAAAAGTCATATCGCCTGCTAGCTTCTTAATAGGTTCAGACTTCTTTGTTTTCTTCCTTGATTCTTTCGCTTTTGGTTGCCTTGGCTTGGAAGGCGGTGGTCGTGACTTTTTGAGAGGTGTTGTAGGTGGTTCCTTGCTTGCACCAGACTTTAGTCCCGACGCTGCATGTGGTGATTGAGAAGGGGTGTTTTGGTCATGGTCGCTCTCGCTTGTAGGATTCGATGGTGCTGGAGACGGTGATCGAGCATGATGCGATGATCCCGATGGTGACGACGGTCCTGGTGGTAGATGTGCTGGAGATGACGGTCTTGAGTTCTGAAGAGATGGTGGCTACGAGAGATCTACGGGAAGAAATGATGCCTCCTGGTTGGGGATGATGATGTAATGTTTGCGCCATAAAATGATATTGTGAACAGCATCTCCTAGTGTCCTTTCCCCATCACCTCTTGGGAGGTCGAGCTCTAGGCCTTCATATTTACTATCAAAAATCTGCTCCACCCCAACGGTGGAGTAGCCATGTGGAATCGCCATGCTATGGCTTGTCTGCCCTGGCAGGATTGGTAAAGCACTTCCGTACGCCACCTGTACATATAGGATAAATAAATAAGTTATTAAACTCTTGAGGCGTGGATCAATTGAGATAATTGTATAAATTATATATATGTATACATTAATAGTGAGGTTGCCAAATGGTCTATACAGCTCACATGAGGTGCGCTGAGTGATGTCATCCACAGGGTACCGTTGGTTGTCCTGCACAACCACAGGTAAGCTTGGCATATTCTCATCAGGGACCCCCTGTGGAAGCAAAGCTACTTCAGCATTGAGTAGGGCTGCTGATGACATTGGAATCCAGCAGTGCTCTAGATTGGACCATCTTAGTAACTATCGGTGTTTTAGACCGGCAACCCGCCTAGGGGTACCCTAGGTGGTCTTTTATGCGGTAAGGGTCGTCGAGAATCAAGGAATCAATGGTGACGCAAGGAACATGATTTAGACAGGTTCGGGCCGCTAGATCGCGTAATACCCTACGTCCTGTGTGTTGGTTTGTATTGATGTATGTTCTGATCCTGAGGATTGTTGTTTGAGGGGGTCCCTGCCCGGCCTTATATACACGGGAGGGCAGGGTTACAAGTCTGAGTCCTAGTCGGGTACTATTACAGAGTCCTACTCGGTATCGGCCCGAGTAGTTTTCCATAAACATACAAGACTAGTCCGAGTAGGATACGCCCATCCTTGTTCTGATCACGTCCGAGTACGTCCCTTAGTGGGGCGTCCAAGGCCTACTCGTGGGTCTGGGGAGTAGTCCCGACAAGCCCCCGAGTACTTTGTAGTCGTGCGCCATAGTCTTGGGCACTGCAGGCACTACCCGAGTAGTTTTTGTAGACCGAAGTGCCCGAGTACTGTCGCGTGGCTGGAAGGTACTCTTTCTGCAGCTTCGAGTTTTCTCTGTCCCGAGAAATTTTTATATGGTAGTGCGATGTCAATCGCACTCCATATGGAGTAGCCCCCGAGCCTTAGGTTGAGTCGAAGAGTCAGGCTTAGGGTCAAACCAGCTTTTGCCCATTTTACCCTTGGAGATCTCGAAAAAGAAAAAACTGACCAACGGGTACGGTACCCGCAGCCCCCGAGCACTTAGGCGATTCCTGTCGTTGAAGTGGTCAGCAATCCGTTGAATGTAGTAACCGTTGGGTGTTTATTGCGATTAATACGCGATTTTAATCTGTCCGTTGCGCAACTGACGCGTCGAATCCGGAGCCGGCGGAGATAAATCTAGAAGGGCCCTTTTCGGTTGCTGTGACGCCATACGGGCATTAGATCTGTTCTTCCTTCCTCCTCTGCGCCTTCGCTCGCTTTTTCACCGCCGCCTCCACCACTGCCGCTGAGATCTGAGTGGAAGCCTCTTCCTTAACTTGAGGTTGAGTCCATCGGATGCGCTCCAAGAAGATGGGCAAGAAACCCGAGAAGATCCAGGGCAAGGCTCCGGCGATGGGCAAGGTCAGATCCAAGAAGCGAAAGGAGTTGGTGCTGCCGGCGCCGAAGGTGGGGCCGACGAACCAGACTACTCCGCCGCCACCTTGGGCAACTTGGCAACACTCGGTGATGAAAGAAGAAGCAGTCCAGGTGCTAGTCGATGCCAAGCTCCTTCAGCCAAAGGAAATCGTGCAGTGGCGCCCCGCATTTCCCAATGCGTGGCAGTTTGAGGAACATCCGGCGGAGACGGTGATGCTTGCTCACTTCGTGGAAAGGGGACTGGTCGTGCCTACCTCCGACTTCTTTAGAGGTATTCTCGAGTACTACAATCTTCAGCTCGTCTACTTGAATCCCAATGGAGTGCTGCACATGGCTATATTTGTACATCTGTGCGAAGTTTTCCTGGGAGTACCTCCAAGTCTCGAGCTATTTAGGAAACTGTTTCGTTGCAAGCCTCAACCGAGTGCCCAGCGGACGGAAGTTTTTGGAGGCGCCGGGTTCCAACTCAGGAACTCGAATGCATATATTGAGTATAATCTGACCGACTCCCATGGGGATTGGAAAAAAAGGTGGTTCTATATTGGGAATCATAATCCTCGCTTGCTTGTGGTGACTGGTCACGCGCCCAAGCATGCGGAAAATTGGATAAGCGAGCCCGAGGATACCCCAAAGCTTGATCTTCAGATGCAGCAGATCACCGAGTTGAAAGCACTCGGTCTGACTGGGATCAATGTGGCAGCCAGCTTTCTGAAGAGAAGAGTCCAGCCACTTCAAAAACTTGCTCACCCGGGAAGTGAGTACGGAGGTCTGAAGGATCCATCGCGTATGTCTGAGGAGGACATATCTGACGATGACGTGGAGGTGCTGCTGGTAAAATTTTTCAGGAACTATCAGGGAGTACCAGTAATCCCTGCGGCCCTTCGTCAGTATGAATCCTGGTACGAGCCAGAGGTGGTAAGTATTTCCCTCCTGACTTGTTTTCTTTTGACTTGTGATTCTTGTCGCTGACATCGATTTGTTGTTTAGAAGTCCCGAGTTCTTTGACGGCTATGTAGCACAGTCCGAAGAAGAGTCGGAAGCTGTTGTCGAGGAGTCGGAGGACGAGCCTTCTCCTCCTGTCAAGAGACGCAGAGTAGTCCGCAAGATGGCTGTGGCTAAGTCTACTTCAACCACTGAAAAGTCTCGGGGTACCAAGGTATGTAGTCGATAACTTCTATGTTACTGAGGAGCTTGAAATGCGTTCTTACATTTTGCTCATGCACTTTAGCTTCTAACATGCATTGCCACCTCTCATCTTGTTGTTCCTTTCTTTTCTTCCGGCTTATGTACGTGTCGATGTCCCTATGGAAAGCATACTTCCAGAGAACCACCCCGAAACTGCGGCAACATCCTAGGTGTTCGGGATTCTAGAGCGCCAAAGTCACCTAATCGTTCTCTCTATCAGGCTTGAACTTTCCCGCTTTAGAATCTTCAATGTTTTTAATAAGCCTGAGGGCCTTCTCACATATTGTTTTGTTGAAAACAAGTGTCCTATCCTCAGGGCTAAGGGTGTCTTCGTGAGCGTAATACGAATTCTTCAATCGATTGGGCCAGTCAATAGTCGTTGGTACGATACCTCGATCGAGTAGGTCTTGTTCCATCTTTCTCCATTTGGGAATTGCACTCTTGTAACCACCTTGCCCTAGATGATGATGGTACTCCTCCTTCTTGGCATTGCCTGAGTTGACACGAACCTTGTTCGCACTATCTTCACTCCTCCTGTATTCCAGAAATGAGTTCCAGTGACCTCTTAACTTTGGCCAGTCATTAAAATCTAGAGTTCTGCCCTTCTTGATATAGTTGGTATCCATATTCTTCTTGAAGGTATGAAATTGGGTTGCCATCTTCTTAAGTGTCCAATCTTTCAAAACTTTTTCATCGACGTAGTTAGGAAGTGTGAAGTGTTTCTTGATATCTACCCACAACATATCTTTCTATGTTTGTGGGAGCACGTATGGATCATCTTTTTTTACTGGACTTACATTCTCGAATATTGATGGGCACGTTGTCCCTTACAATAGCCCCGCATTAACTCACAAACTTTCTAGTGACTTTTTCAAGAGCAATTGGCTGGCCCTCTTCTGACACTTCAGTGATCTAAAGCCTTCCCTCTATTATCTTTGTACGACCTCGTGGCTTCTTTCGCTTCATCAATTAAGATGGCTAAAACTTCAAGATTCATTAATTAGTATATAGTAATAATCCATATGAAGTTATAGATGGGGTAAAACATTGAAAATTATATATATCTCACCAGAACGTTCCATCATGGCAATGTCTTATTTCGCATTGTCATCAACACCGTGCTCGGTCTAATCATTGCCATCACCAGACATGTTGAGGAAAATGTCCACCTAGCTACCCTCATCCTCAGTGTATGTTCTTGGAACGTTTGACCCACTACCGCTAGTAATAATCTGCTCCATTACATACCTTTCATCCTCTTTGTCTCCCATCTCAACTAATAATGATACTAGTTATACACACATGTAATCATAGATACATTAAATTAAAGATTGTCTCAAGTAGTACAGTAAATGTATATACATGAAATCATACAACAACCATGAAATCACACAAAACTTATCATTTATAGAATCATATATATACATAAACATAAGATTGAAAATATACATTTAAAACAATACAATAAAACTTGTACAATTTATTACACGAAACTTACATGAAATTAAACATTAAAAATATTTACATGAAATAAATACACATGAAACCATATATTTTACTAATTTTCTATAATTTTCATAGAATTTATACTAATTTCCTAAGAATTTATATTAAATTATACTAATTTCAATATATTTCCACTAATCTACTAAATCATCTTAATTTCCTAAGCATTTATACAAAATTATACAATCTACTAAATTATACTAATTTCCTAAGCATTTATACTAATTTCAAAATATTTCCACTAATCTACTAAATTATATTAATTTCCTAAGCATTTATAAAAAGTTGTACTAATTCCTGCTAAATTATACTAATTTCCTAAACATTTATAATAAATTTTACTAATTTCTACTAAAGTATACTAATTTCCTATGCATTTCCACTAATGTAATAAATTCTAGTAAATTCTACTAAGTTATACTAATTTCCTAAGCATTTATACTAAATTATACTAAGTTCTATTAAACTATACTAATTTCCTAAGCATTTATACTAAATCATACTAATTTTCAAAGAATTTCCACTAATCTACTAAATTTTACTAATTGCTACTACATTCTACTAGTTTCCTAATCTAATATACTAAAATCCTAATTAAAAAAACTCAACTGCGTTAGTGTCCGACAAGCGGTTGGGGCAGGCCAGGGTATTGGGACGGTGGTGCGGGGGGTGGGGGGTGGCGCTGGGTGTCGTTGGGTCGCGCGGGCATCGCCGAGGGGGTCGGTCGTAGGAGAAGGGGCGACCGGCGGCGGTGGTGCGGCTGGAGGAGGGCGCCGGCGCGGGAGGAGGGCGCCGGGCCGGGAGGGCACCATCGCGGAGCCACGGGGCGAGAAGGCGAATGAGACCGTCGAGGCCGGCAGCGGCGGTGTGGCTAGGGGCGCGACGCCGGGCCGGGAAGGCGTCGTCGGGGGAGGAGGAGGGCGCCACCGTGGAAGGAGGAGGACGCCGGGCCGTGAAGGTGCCATCGGGGAGCCGCGTGGCGTGGAGGCGAAGGAGATCGAGGTTGGCGGCGCGCCGGCGTGTGGGGTCCGGCCGGGCCGGTTGGGGCGGCGCTCCGTAGGGGAGGGGGGTTGCGCCGGGATGCCTGGGTGTGGAGATGACGGCGGCGGTGTGGCGGTCGAGGAGCGACGACGACGTCGAGGTGGACGCCCGCGGAGATGATGCCGGCGATACGGGTGCTTCGGAGGTGACGAGGAGGATGAAAGGGCACGGCAGGCCATGAAAATGGCTAAGTCCCGAGGAGGAAGAAGGGGTCAGGATATACCAACCGGGACTAAAGGGTCTTAAGTCCCAGGTGGTATTACAAACTAGGACTAAAGGGAGATCTTTAGTCCCGGGTCGTAATACCACTCAGGACTAAAGGGGGCCTTGTGCGCGGGAGATAAAAATGCCCCCCTTTAGTCCCGGGTGGTATTACCATCGGGACTAAAGGGTATTCTCCCTTTTCACTTCCCACGCTATACTTTAATTAAATTGATTTGGTTTTTTTTCATATGTTCTAAATTGATTTGTACTTCTATTATCCAAGAAAAATAGTAAAATTCAACATTTTGAACATGCAAAAATATATTAAATTATCAAATAATTATTTTTACACTTTATTGATAAAAACTTTTATAATAAATAATTTGATCATGAAAAAATGTATCCAATTGTTTTAAACCTCATAATAATTTTGAACGTGTTCCTGATGGAAGTCCTGATTTCCTCCCCTTTGCATTTCCCGCACAACCTCATAATAACTTGATCGAATAATAATGTGATGACCTAAAAACTCACATAAAGGATGATCATATCTAGTGCATTACATAAATAAGTTTTTCACATCACTAAAGTATAATAGAAAGGTTCTGATATATGACGATAGAGCATTACATAAAGCTTTACCATAGAGCATTACAATCTAACGTTAAAAAACTTCTTCTTGACGAAAGTTGCTTGGTCATGATCGTGGTGTAAGTACGGAGCCTCTTTTTTAGCTAGCATGATCCTTTGGTCAATTTCGACATCGAATGGAGGCATGCCATCAAACTGATCTTAATCATCTAAGTGGTCTGTTTTATCCTCGTCTCCCACTGTTACTCTTTTACCTGGAAGAACTATGTGGCGCTTCGGCTTCTATGGTTTTTCTTTATCTTTTGAATTATTCTTGGGTTTGCTAGACATGTCCTTCACATAAAAAAACCTAATGCACATCATTGGCAAGGATGAATGCTTCATCTTTTTATCCAGTCTTACTTAGGTCCACTTGTGGCGGAACAACCCAAATTAACTTGGCTAAAGCATACTTAAGCCGCACGCGATCATGTACTTTAAACAAATCAACTTGGTCATCCGTCGGATTTCATCTGATAAACCACTTAACTTACTCGGTTACAAAGATTACAACAGTTCATCCAGATTTAACAAAGTGCATTGATTTATTACACCATGAGTTTCAAAATTCAAATATTTTGCAGAGTTTTCAAGCAGCGGAAATAAATAAGCGGAAGCTAGACGTCGGTGCATGATATCATGAAGAAGCCGGTCATGACATCAATGATCCCTGTCCTCACCGTCCAAGGAGGGATCCCACTCGACCGTCCAACCCGAAGGAAGTTGGGTAGGCCAAGTGCCACTTGCAGCGAACTCAGAGGTATCAACATCACCTGAAAAGATGTGCCACAAGCAAGGCTGAGCAACTACGCTCAACAAGACATAACCTACCGGTGGTACTACTCCACCAACACCTAGACATGCAACCTTTTTAGCTCTGGGGTTTGTTTGTGCCAAAAGCGACTAGAGTAGGTCCTTACTTTCAATATTTTAGCTAAATTTCTACAATTGTTTTACCATTCTAAGTTAGCAATTATTGTTTAATTACACTAAACAAGCTAGTTTTTCAAGCAATTAATAACAAGTAACAACACTAAATCATCACCATATTCCATTCTTAGGCCCTGTTTGGCATGGCTCCAGCTCTGGGTGGAGCCGCTCTACTTCAAAACTCCAGGTAGAGTCAGCTCCACTCCAGAACTCTAGAAATAAAATGGGGTGTTTGGCTAGATGGGTACTCTCAGCTCCAAAAAAAATCAATTTCAGTGTTAATTGTCATTGTTGCCTCCAATTCAGGCCCCACTTGTCATTTTCTCCCTCCCCCCCTTTCTTCCTCCTTTCTTTTTCCTCTCTCTGTCATTGCCCACTGGTCACCCGAAGGAAGAGGAGAGGAAGGCAGCAGCAGGAGGGTGGTGCTGCCGGCGGCGGGGCTCGGGCGGGCGGCGGGGGGTGCGGCCACCGGCGGGGCTCGGGCAGGCGGTGGTGGGGGCGGCCGGTGGCGGGGCTCCAAGGTCGGAGCGCGTGGGACGGAGAGGCCACGGCGGCTGGCGGCGGGAGCGACGGGCGGCACTAGCACGGTCGAGACCGGTGGAGACGAGCGCATGGAGTCTCGGAGGAAAATAGAACGAACCGTTTTTTCTATGTAACCAGTGGCATTGGTGGGTAATTATCCACCAACTCCAGGAGGAGGTTCAAAAGAGTGGTTTCTGGAGTAGCAAAAGACTTGCTCCAAAACTCCACCTCCATTTGCACTACAGCTCCATGGAGTTGGCAACTCCATGGAGTTTTGGAGTTGGGGTGTTTGGCTAAATTTTTTGATGGAGTTGCTGGAGTTTAGGAGTGGAGCTGTGCCAAACAGGGCCTTACTCAGTGTAGTATAGCGATCAAGTAGCCCCAAACTATGAGAGGTAGACGAATCGATTCAAATTTCTTAACCATGCATGGCGAACCTAATCCCACGACATCCGTGCACCACGAGTGGTCGCTTCATTTGTCAGCGTCCCCATCAATTCCCAGACCCGTGTCGGGCCCACTTCCCTTCGTACAAAGCTCCATAGACCCGGCCTCTGCCGTTCTATGACCGCACTTGTCACCACATGCAGCCGCAAGGGAACTCCATTCCAGAGATAGTGGAACGATCCGCTCACATTCCGATTCAATCAGGTACTAGGCTTCCCCATCCCATACTAGGTATGAGATTGGTACTTTGAAACACTTGATCACGAACACCATCACATCTCAACCTTAGTCCAATTTCATATAGACAGACGGGGCAAACCACCAAGTACCAAACATAAGCCCAGCCCCGTCTATCGTAATTATAGTTGCAACATAAGTAAAGCAATCAACTCCTATAACTCGCGAGTGACAGGCAATCACTCGACTTTTACCGAGTCCTATTAAGTATTGCAACTACTCGACTTATTATACTAGTGTTCATGTCAAAGGGTACTAAGTTCATGCATCTACGGTTTCAATCAACTCCTGGAACGTAAATGCGCAATCAAAGCAATCAATTGTATTGCAAGTATTCAAAGATAGGAAATCATGCTTCGGGGCTTGCCTTCACATGGGGAGCTAGCAAACTGGTCTTCGGCTTGCTCCGGTATGGGCTCGGCTCTGACTTGATGCAGATCAGTTACGGCTCCTTCTGGCGCCGGGTGAAGCTCGTACGTTCCGTCAGTGAGGTTCAGCTCTACACAAAATGCAAATGCATCAAGTTCAACTTTCATGCTTTCTCATATAGGATGCAAAAACATGAATTAGCATTAAAGTGTAAATTACATTACGACCACATTCACCTAAACGAGGTTCTACACCTTCTTTATCTGCATAAGGTAAGGTGTGTTATGGTATAAACCCGGAGTTGACTTGATGGTGATTTTGTACATATACAACTTAACCTTATTAAACTTTAGATCAGAAAATTATCCTATTTCTGAATATTCTTTTGTACCTCTTCCAAAAAAGACTATTACCCTTACTTAAGGTTCTTTCTTCCCTTTAATTTGGTTCATCTCCCAAAATTTATTTCAATATCCAAATAGCAAGCTATGAAGTTAAAACTTTACTAGCAAATTTAATTTTGCTATGGTTAAGCTACTGCATAAATTTGAGGTCCATTGGAGGTGCATAAAGGAATTGGAATTACTTTATTATCCTAAGGTAGCATATACTTAAACATTTTTAAAACAGAAACCATAATGAAATTGGTCATGAAATTTTAACAGTACGTTCCAGAGGTGAAATAGTGCCTTTGGTGAATTTTTTGTAATTTTTAGTGAAGGGCAACTTTTTCCATACATTTACCTTAATTATTCTTCCTCAAAAAGGAAAAGGGGTTTTCTTTCTGCTTCTAATCAGGTTCTATATTTTTTCTACAAGCTACACTATACCACTGATTTATTAAAATTGGTTTCATAGTTTTATCATCTCTGGTTTAATTATTATGTAAAAAGAAAAAAGCAACCTTAGATTTCCATGATAAAACTAAAATAGAGACTTAAGCATCTTAGCTAGGCTCCACATCATTTTTATAAGCTTCCATTCTCTGAAATAAACACTTGAGAGTTGGATTTATCATTTTGGCATTTTTCTACAATTTACCATGATTAAAATGGCTTAAACAAGGATTTAAACATATAATATTAATTCTAGCAGAGACATGTGTCAACAACATTTTTATTCGAAACTACACTTTATATTGAGTCTAGCAAAATTGGTTTGACATTTTTCCTATTTTGGTACAATTTATAGTGCATTTTCAAAGTTTGGGTCATTTTCTGCCGAAATTAAAGGAAAACCGCAGCAAACTTATGGTCTATAGGTTAAACGCGTGGAGGTCCCTGACTTTTAGTGCTAAGGTCCCTAGAAGAAAGGAAAAGACACAAGGGTGCCCTTGGCGGCGCAACCGGCGGCAGTCCGGCCAAATTCCGGCGATGCGCCGGCCAATCCCGAGCAAGAAGTTGCGGGGAAGGCGGAGGAGCTCACCGGAAGTCGATTGGCGGTGGTTGGGAGCGCGGAGAAGGTCGGGCGGGGGCGGAATGGCGGAAGGCGGCATTGCGGCTGCGGCGAAGCCGGGCGGCGGCGTTCTGACAGCGTCGAAGCGTGATGACGGCAACGGTCAGCGGCTCAAGCTGTGCGAGGTGGTGGCGGAGCGATTTGCGGTGGCAGCGGAGAGCGAGGCTGCGTGGAGGTGGACTCTCCACGGGAGGACCGAGCGGTGGCAGTTGGATGCAGAGCAGGGGAGCTTGGTGGGTGGCAAGGGCGAGCGGGAAAGGGGGCTCAGGCGGCGCCGGGCCTCCATTTATAGGGCCGGGCGGAGTAGGCGAGCAAAGCGGGACCGCAGCGCTGGCGGGCAGGACCGGAGGGCATCAGGGTGCTGCGGCGGCCATTAATGACGGCAGCGCCATTGGTGGACAGGGAAGGGAGGGTGGCGTGGCAGGCGATGCCAGTAGCTGTCGGGCGAGGCGAGCGTGCACGGCCATAACGGCTTTGCTGGGCCATGTCACTGGTGAGACTGGGTGGGCCTGTCGCGGCCGGGCGGGATTGGTAGAAGTGGCGGCATCGAGCGGGTGTCCGCAGGGGCGCGCGCGCTCAGGGCGGGGCGTGCCCTCGGGCGGAGCGGGGTGGCGCAGGAATGACAGGGCGACCACGCGCTCACTGGTCGCGGGGCGCGCGAGGCGTCGCCCTGCCGCGGGCGGAGACTGGGTGGAGGCGCTGCACCGCTGAGCGGCATCCACACAACGGGTGGCAAGCGGAGCGCAGCACGTGCGTGCCCTGGCTCGCTCTGGGCCGAGGGATTTGCGGGATTGCGTCGCTGGGCCGATCTTCAAATGCCATTAACTTCCGATTCTTGAACTGCGTAGCATTTACTCCCTTTGCAAAAGTTGTAGTCCTCAGATCCAAGTTTAACTTTTGTAATTAAACTGAGTTCAAATTCATAGCAGATTTGAAGATAGATAGCTCCAAAGTTTGAAGGAACGTCTGATTTCCAGACTTAAGAGAAATTCAGTTGTTTGGCTATTTTTAGGATTTTTAGCTGACTTGAGCTCCAAATTTGAAAGGCTTCCGAGGTGAATTTGACCAAGGTCCAATTGACGAAGTTGTTGTATAAACTTAGTTCTCAAACTCTTATATAGGGTTTGCTAGTGTTCTATTCAAGTTTTGTGAGATAAGCTCCTGCCAAGATGCCTAGTTGAACTGATTCCAGACTTAGCCCAGATCTGCAGGTCTTAGGCTGAGTTGACCAATTTGGCCAACTTTGACATGGGTTTTGGAAGCGTTCTGCGTAGATTTTGACCTTGCTCCTTTAGTCAAAGTTGTTAAGGGCTCAAAGTTCTAAAACTTTTGTATAGAGTTCAGCTTGAGTTTATATTGGACAATTCTAGATAAAGAGCTCCAAAGTTGGGGCTTTATTTGTTTTTCTTAGATTGACACAGTTTTGAACTTCGAGTTTTTGAAGGTCTTCTGCTCAGATTCAAGCAAAACACCAAAAATAAAAGTTATTAGTAAAGTTGATTTCTACAACGCTTAGTTGGACAGATTTTTAAGTTCTAAGCAAAAATTTGAGTTATGGTTTAAACAATTGTTTATCTTGCAAGGGCAAAATTGTCTTTTTACTTGTCTTTACATCTGCCAAATGTTCTTCTTTAAGCTCTAATGACTTTACTTAGGATTAGACATGGTTTAATTGGGCCAGGTTGTTACATCACTATTGTCATTCCATACTGATCTTTCGTTACGCCACCTCCAGTCAGTTTTAACCATTGGCAACGAAATAGAGGGATGTTCAGCGGTCCATAGTCAAGTACCCAGATCTTCTCTATGAAACCATAATACGAGTCCTTGCTCCTGTTGCTATCTATGACATCTATACGGACACCACTATTTTGGTTGGTGCTTTTTTGGTCCTGGGATCTTGTGTAAAAATGTATAACCATTTATCTCGTAACCTTGTATTTCACGATTGTGCTAGAAGGTCCCCTAGCTAACCAAGCAAGTTGTTTGTGAATCGTGGAGTTACCTATAAGGTGTTGACACAACCAAGAGGGAAAACTATCCATGTAATGACATATAATCTAGGCATCGGATTTCGTCGGGTATTGGGAATAGAATCTGTTTGTGTTCCTTGATATACGAAGCCACCAAGGATGATTGTTGCAGAACTGTGAAGTGTGCTTTATGGAACAAATCACTATTAGTGCTCAAACTTGATTTCCTTCCAAGAGTGCCCCTTCCCCGTAGCCTCCCCTCGTGGTGTGATACTGGAACCCCAATCAAATTAATTGAATCAATAAAATCAACACAAAACTCAATGACCTCCTCTGAACCATATCCCTTGGCGATGCTTCCTTCTGGACGGGCTTAATTAAGAACATAGTTTTTTAGACTGACATGAACCTCTTGAAAGGCCACATATTATGCAGGAATACTAGACCGAGAATAGTAATCTTTTTGACTAGGTGAACCAAGAGGTGTGTCATAATATTGAAGAAAAATGGTGGAAATACCAACTCAAAGCTGATAAGACATTGTACCATAATCTGTAGCTTTAGTAGCTTGATTGGATCGATTGCCTTCTTAGAAATCAAATTGAGAAACGTGCATAGCTTTACAAGCGCCAATCGTACATTTTCTGGTAGAATACCCCTCAGTGCAACCGGAAGCAACTGGGTCATCAACATGTGGCAGTCATGGGCCTTTAGATTTGTGAACTTCTTTTCATTCATATTAGTTATTCGATATATATTCGAGGAGTACCCAGATAGAACCTTGATACTATTCATGCAATCAAATATGATATCCTTCTCTTCCTTGCTGAGAGTGTAACTAGCAGAACGTAAGTAGTGTTGTCCTTTATATCTCTTTTTCGGATGTAGGTCATCTCGTTGCTTCATACGTTTCAGGTCCTATCGTGCTTCCAATGTATCTTTTGAGTTCCCATAACAACCCAAGAAGCCTAGCACTTCATCCAAAGATTCTTCATCAGGTGCATCACGTCAACTGCGTTGCGAACCTCTAGGATTTCCTAATAAGGTAGCTCCCAAAATATAGACTTTTTCTTCCACATGGGTGCACGTCCGTTACCGTTGTTCGGAATAGGTTTGCTACCAAAACCCTTTCCAAAGACTACCCTTACATTCTTTATCATCTCAAATACATGTTTTCCATTACGGTGTCCAGGTCTTTTACGATAGTTTGGCGCCCCTTTGAAATGCATCCCTTTCTTTCTTAATGGATGGTTAAATGGAATAAATCGACGATGACCCATATACACGACCTTGCTACAGTGTTTCAAATACATGTTATCTGTATCGTCTAAACAATGGGTGTAGGACTAATATCCCTTGTTTGTCTGTCCTAAAAGATTACTCTGGCCAATCATTGATAGTTATGAACAATAATGCTCGTAGGTCAAAGCTCTCTTGTTTATCCTCATCCCACACATGTACACCTTCTTCCTTCCAGAGCAGTAAAAGTTTATCAACCAACGGTCTTAGGTACACATCAATATCGTTGCCGGGTTGTTTTGGGCCTTGGATAAGCACCGGCATCATAATAAACTCCACTCCATGCACAGCTAAGGAGGAAGGTTGAATATATATAGGGTCAAAGACCAAGTACTATAACCACTACTCAACTCACCAAATGGATTGAATCCATCAGTACTTAAACCAAACCTTATGTTTCTTGCATCCCTTTCAAAGTCCGGGAATGCTCTATCAATTGATTTCCACTAGGCCCCATCAGCGGGGTGTCTCAGCATGTCATCTTGCTTACGTTTTTCTTTGTGCCATCGTATCAACTTAGCATTCACCTTGTTTCTGAACAAACACTTCAAACGTGGTACTATAGTGAAATACCACATCACCTTCACCGAAACTCTCTTCTTGGGAGGCTGTCCCTCAACATCACCAGGATCATCTCGGTTGATCTTATACCGTAGCGCTCCACACACAGAACAAGCATCCAATTTCTCATATTCATCACCACGATAGAGGATACAATCATTAGAACATGCGTGTATCTTCTGAACATCTAATCCCATATGGCAAACAACCTGTATAGCTTCATATGTTGTGTACGGCAATTCATTATTCTCAGGAAGCATGTTCTTTACAATTTTCAATATCCCCTAAAATGCCTTATAGGACACACCTTTTTTGCCTCCCATTGCAGCATTTCCAGTGTGGTACCTAGCTTTTTATGCCCCTACTTGCAATCTAGGTACAACAATTTATTGTGATCATCTATCATACTTTGTAACTTTTCTGATTACTTCTTAGTTTCACAGTCTTTCTGTGCATCCCATAGCACCTGACCAAGATCATCAATAGGACCATCTTCTGCAAACTCTTCTTCATCAGCCTCGCTCATTGTAGTATCTACAAAAGCTTGGCCTGCAGCCCAGTCCGGAATGTTGTTATCATCCTCCTTTTCTTCGTCGTCTTCCATTATAACCTCTCTTTCGCCGTGCTTAGTCCAAACCAAATAGTTAGGTATGAAACCGTATCTAAACAAGTGGATGTGAAAAGTCCCCCAGGAATAGTAGTCTTTCTTGTTATTGCATTAGAAGCATGGACAACATATAAATCCCATCTTTGGCTTGTTGACTTTGGCCACATCGAGAAAATAATGCAAGCCATCAACGAACTCCTTGGTCCATCTGTCCGCATTGTACATCCATTGCCGGTTCATCTACATCGTATTATGTGAAAAATGGACATAGGTCTTCGTATAGATAAAGAATTTGATCAATATTGATAATTTACACCAATCAGCCTTTATAAAGATAAAAACAATTCACAAGAAAATTATACCAATCAAACTTCATATCATTCGACAAAAAGGAAAATGCTAGAATTCTGGAACAAGACGATAAAGATATACATACACAAAAGATTACAGACGCTCCATAGTGGACTTCACGTACTCAATAATTCTAAAATAATGGTACAACATAGCAGCATCTTCTCCGTCCAAGCCAACTCTGCACATGACTCAATCTTCTCCGAAGTCTATGGAGAGTCACCTCCGCTCCTCCAATACCAGAAAATAATGGTAGAACAGAAGATCTTCAAGTCCACATACTCTGGCTGAATATCGTAAAGAATCTTGAAATAATTGTCCAAATGTCTTTTGGAGCAAGTGCCACATTTTCATAATAGAAGTATGATGGCACAATAGTCTGTCTAGGCAAAATACCTATTCACTAAGCATGGCCCATTTTCGCAAGCCAAAACCAATCAAAAACCGATAGGTCAAGGTCAGTAAACAAATCTATGCCTGAACAGGCTATAGGGCCCCATACTCCTATTATGAAAATGTGGCTCCAAAAGGTATTTGGAAAACTATTTTAAGATTTTTTTTTATTATATTCAGCCAGAGTTTGTGGACTCGAAGTTCTTCTATTCTACGATTATTTTAGGATTCTTGACTCCGTGAAGTCCACTATGGAGCGTATGTAGTTTTTAGTGTATATTTGTTGTCCTGTTCCACAATTCTAGCATTAAGTTGACCGGTGTAATTTTCATGTCACTCTAATTTAACATGCAAACTATCCAAAAAATTGCAGCAATGACCAAATTTTATTTCTTACACCTACAATTTATTTACCTCTTTTTTATTGCCATGACTAAATATTAAAAACATATTTACTCTATTTTTTCCTATACCTAATATTAATCAAGATATTTATCTAATACGAATCATATATAACAAGCAAGCTATCCATCAAATTCTAGCTCAAAAACATGTATAAAAAAATCCTCTCTGTTCCCTCTCATTCTAAAAAACTCATTTTTCTCAATTTCTAAAACATAAAACAAAGCATAATAACAATAAATGAAGAGAGGATAAAGTAGCTAACTTTTACAACACTTTGGATGAGTGAAATCCTCAAGAAATTGAAGCAAAAAAATCAGGCAGCACCTCCCTAAACTTGCTTGGTCGTCATAGAGAAAGAGCCCGAAGCTCTTGGTTTGAGTGGCTCGGGCTCGAGAAGGAAGAAGCTGACTTTTATTGACGAGGCGTTTAGTCCCGATTGAAAACACCAACCGTGACTAAATGCCATTCATTTAGTCCCGGTTGGAATTACTAACCGGGACTAATGATTTAGTCGGTTGGTATTATCAATCATGACTAAACACCCCACCAAATTCCTTCGTCCTAACTAGCCGTTACAATCGGGACTAAGTGGCTCTTTAGTCCTGGTTGTTATTACCAACCGGGACTAAAGCTTCCGTTCGATATGGCCGTCGATGGTGGCCGTTTGACCCGGGACATATGTATCTTAATGGAATGTGGTTTCTCTACTAACGTGGTGTGCATTCGTGCTTGACCTGTTGTGATCGACGTGCTCGTCGTGTATGTGTGTCTTGTGTCCGTGAGTCGGTGTGTACGTCGTCGTCATACGTGTATAGTCATGTGGTTTATTCGGACTGCTTGTTGTATGCGTCACTACTAGCTTTGTCCATGCGTACTTGATCATCTGTGTGTGCCGGGTAAGTTGCATTGTTGCTTGTCCTCTCTCCATATACTGTGTGTGGTTTATTTTGATCCAAAACATTATTTACCACTTGTCTTCAGATGGGTTATCAATTTGTGCATTGGATTAACAGTCTAAGATCTTGTTGGATTAATCTCCTTCTCAAGGAATTGAGGGGCCTTCAAACCGATCAAGGTCTAAAAAGGGGCTATATACGAGCCGAGAAAGGGAGCTATATGGTGGTCAAATTGCATTTGGCTGTGTCTACGCGCCATCTCGTTTTTGGTGCCTCCTCGTGGAAGGAATGCGTACACCTGCTGGCACCCACATGCTGCAGCACCAATTAGTATCTGGAACAAGCTAGCATGCATGCAGCCGTGAGGATGAGGAGGGAGTAAGAAACAGTTACTTTCAAAATCTCAACTTTAGCATTATGTCACATCAAACTTGCGGTACATGCATGGAAGTATTGAATGTAGATAAAATCAAAAACAAATTGCACAGTTTGGTTGTACTTTGCGAGATGAATCTTTTGAGCCTAATTAGTCAATATTTGGACAATAATTCACAAATACACATCCGGGCTCCAATGTAATCGTGGAAGCTCAGCGGGAGATCTTGTACGGTTCAGACGAGTCTCCTGATACCCGCATCAAAATTTGCATATAACCTCCCACCACCATATGGAACATTTCGTATTTAACACCCAAGTCGTTCTAACGTGAAAAGAGACATTCCTAACTTGGTGCTGTGGTTGCAACTAGAGTTATATCTAGCCAATTGTTCAAATTTTAGTCGGTCCACACACCAAGTTGCAAATAACGCTGGCCACCCACTACCCTCATCATATTAAATCGGGATATTCCTAACTCGGTGAAATAAATTTCGCCCCCAATTGCAACTGGAGTCGCATCCAATGAATAGTTTGAGTTGCAATCGGTCCACACTCGGAGTTGCAAATACTATAGGACACCAACTACCCTTGTCGTATTAATTTGCGACATTCCGAACTCAGTTCAACAGTTACCAACCCGACAATTGCAACTGAAATTGTATCCAGCCAATCGTTGCAATACGTTTACACTCCGAGTTGCAAATAGTATGCCACGAGAGGAGGTGTGGAGGAGAAGACACGGGATTTTTATGCAAATGTAACATCAAACGGTACGTCAGTGATAAATATCAAACGGTACATCAGTGATAAATATTCCCATCAGTGATAAATACTCCATGCGGATCGCGGGGTTGATTGTAAAAGTATGTTGTGTTCTTAGAACCTCATCTGGACCGCATGTTTCGCATCTAATGGATCAAATGCAGGTTTTCACGATTGCAATTGCAGCGTGAGTTTGCACAGATATTTAATAGGAAGAGGTGCGTGCTTTTTGCCTGGACCATGCGATCAACGTCGTCGATGGGATGGCAAAGTACAGCTACGGTTTTGTCGAGGTGTGGTATATTCGGGGTTCCTATTTAGCTCCCGGAAGTTCATTAAGCTTTGTAACTTTAAAGTCTTTAGGCCCAAATACTAATTGTATTATTCTTCACTAACAGCCCACCAATATTTCTGCCCGTGTACGAGCGTGCAAGGTCTTGTTCCTAACGCATGCAACAGTAGAGTCATCACAGCATACAAGCTTTTGTTTATTTTTTTCCTTTCTTCATTCTTCTAATTGTCCTATCTATTACCAATTATATGCTACGATGTTTAACACGAAGAGTTTTGTTTATTCTAAAAAATAATAATTCAGCATTCTGATTATACTATTTTGCTATTTTAAGTATAAAAATTGAATAAATATACTTAAAGTGTTAAACTAATACCGTCAACATTTTCAAATGGTAGGTTCAACATTTTCTCAGATTTAGTTCAACAATTCTGATAGACTAGATCAACAGTTTGTGTATAAATGTTGAAGCAGTATGTCCAAAATGTTGAGTAGTTATTCAAAATGTTGAACACAATCCAAATGTTGATTTAAAAAATACATATAAAAAATTAAAAATATACCTATATTGGATCTTATTTTGTTACATTAACTCCATATAACACAGTGGTTCAAACGGATTTCAAAACGGATTAACGGTTTAAGAGAAAAATGCAGTTGAACTTTGAAACCAAATGGGATTTACCTCCGCCGCCTCCATTTGGCCGCTGACACGTGTCCTCCATTTGGCGGTGGTTCAAGCGTGCGGAAGAGTTGAGCTGAGGAGAGATTAGATATATCCAACGGATAAGAAAGCTCGCACGAATCTCCAACACCGCAAGCCACGTAATAAACGCGCTTCCGGAAGCCGGGTCTTCCGTATATTCGTGCACCACCAGATCGATAACGATGAGGTGTGCAAGGCCCACAGCCTCTTATTGGTTGGACCAAGTGCTTGGAATTGGGCCAGATAATCACACGTCGAGTTCATAGTTGGGCTAGAAACATACAATGAATCGGGTAAAAGAATAAATAAACTAGCACCCACGCGGGGTCCCAAAAATCTCCATGGGCCAAGAAGAACTGCCATCCCTGCTATTTATCCTCTTTCTTTTTTCGAGCGGCGAATGTGTTGGAGCTTGCGCACCATATTTGTCCACAACAAGTCAACAAGCAGCAGCATGAGTTAACCAGGGCTTAACCGAGTGTATAAGGGTCTATTATAATGTCTACAGTAAGGATGTGTTTGGTTAAGCTGTGGTTTTTTAAAAAGTTGCTATGAGCTGTGGGCTGTAGAAAAGCAGCTGTGAGAAAGCAGCTGTGGAAAATAAATGGACATTTAATTCTTATTTAATTAATTGAAATAAATGGACCTAGCCTAATTATTCAAAGAGTTGCATATGGATTATTTGTTTGCCTAATTTGTGGACTATAGGATACTGCAACTAGAAAGACATCAAAGCAATGCTCTTTGCTACAGATGGTCTCGAATTTTTATTATTTACTCATGTTTTGCACTGCAGTATGGTATCCAAGGAAATTTTAACTTCCTACTTGGAGCACTTCAATTAGATTCGAGCCATGAGATTGAGTTTATGCATATCTGCATGGACATATTTACCAATTAGCTAGCTTAACAAATGTATTGACTGAGACACCATTCCGTTTCCCACTTTCCCTTATTGTCAAATGCCAAATTAGTAAATGTTGCCACATTTGTAATATAAGGACAAATGATCTTGGAAGATTAACAATCATTAAACTAGGTACATCATCCAAGTCACGAGTGCAATAATGTGCTATATATATCATGAACAGCACCAATTTTAAGAAGGAACCTATTTATGTCTAGTATCTTTCCTGTGGCCATGGATGGCAACCGGCGATTATTCGCTGCCAACTAATAATGGTTCTTTTAATTTGTTCATATTTGGGCATCTCAAGACTGCTCTATGATTATTCCCATTTGAGTTGAGGACTTAAGGTTGATTGATATTGAGCTTATTTAATATGCAGTGTAGTGCACGAAAGTCGCACGCACTGAGTTATAACTGATGTAGACTGCATAACAACATCTATAAAAGCTTTATGTATCAAACAAAACAATTATGTGGACATGAGAATGCAAAGACATACTCCCTCCGTTCCAAATTATAAGTCATTCCAACTTTCTTGGAGAGTCAAACATTTTTATGTTTGACTAAAATTATAGAGAAAATCACAAAAGTTTATGGCACCGAATAGATATACTATGAAAATATATTTAATGAAGAAACTAATGGTACCTATTTGATATCATGAATGTTAACACTTTATTGTATAAATTTGGTCAAACTTGAGATGCTTTGACTTTCCAAGAAAGTTGGAATGACTTATAATTTGGAACGGAGGGAGTAGATCATATTAGAAGAAATTTGGATTGCAGTAGAAGGGTAGAAGGGATATGTTGCTCCGACGAAGATTGCACATACTCATTGCCCTGACACTTGAATTTCTCACAAGTTGTTGACAGAATGGTGACTGCCTATCACTGCGAGTTGGTGAATAGAGTAATTAGTTATATGTCATGTACATCTTGTGGCTGCCTATCATTACTCAAGTACGCCAATTTGCCACAGATCGATATGTTGTAATGGATACCGTGAACTATGCATCCAGTGTTAGGCCTGTGAATGAGGATTTAATTCTAATGATCATCTTTATTGGTAAACTTACAGAACAGGAATTGTAGAATTGCATTTTGCAAACATGAATATAATTATTCACCTACTTGGGTAGATACTTTGATTTTACTGTATTAATTTTTTTTGTCTAAATCAAAAGAAAACATTTCACGTCATGTACAATTGAAAGTTGATGCAGAAGAGTAGTCTTCATAGGATTAAATTACTTCTAATATGATAAATCCATACTGCAATAAAATGACTAAGAGAATCGAATCGTAGCAGGATGCTACTGAAAAAAAAACACATTTCATTACGAAAGAAAACGTAACGAAATAAAAACTCTAAGATTTTACTGTAATACATTTTAGTAGAAACATATCCTCTTATTTGATCAGCAAGTTTATTTTTTAGCCCACCAAAACGTAGGTTACCAAATTGTAGCCCTCAACGTTTTGTCAAATTTGGAATGGCTTTCACTTCTACACTTTTTTATTGAAATCAAATACTCTCAAACTTGTTTTGGATGCCTGCTTTCTAAAACGTCATCTCTTTGTAATTGGAGAGCTTATATTCTCAAACTTATGGGGACACTTTATAAGCGCAGGACATTAGTAGTTCTAGTCCTATATTTTATATAGTCACAAAAGAAGCCTATTTCTTCTATAATAAATGTAGTCATACAAGACGGTTCAGAAGATGTTTTTGTCAATTATTTCACTATTTTGTGCAAGGTCACAACAATTCCAGCTCAGCACCATTATGAGCGGACCATTATTTCCAACCCGTATGCAGTTATTACATGTCTCTGTTGCGCGTGGCTCTGAACACTCTAATCATTGGCTACATGTTCCTTTAACGAAACAGGTGCATTTTTCGATTTAGCATATCCTAACGATGGACCTGCCTAAAGGTGCCACCGTGTGCAGCATTGATTCCAGATCCCATAATGTGTGTTGCACATGAACTATTTTCCTAGTATTGTTGTTAGTATATCTCCAACGTTCAATGTTAGTTTTTTCTTTCAAGCCGGATGAACAAAAAAACTTCCAAAAACATACCGGGCACTCCAATAAATTGTTTCTCCAAGATAAGTGTCCTTAAAAGTAGACACCCTTTGTTAAAATCTACTACGTGAAAATGTATAGAAGCACAACACAAACCAAATTGACTAGCAGCATGTGCTTTGAATTGTTTTCGAGACAACAGTTGAGCACACACCAATTCAAACATGGATATTTTCATAGATAGTTTCAACGTCTTCCCTAATTCTTTTGTTTGTGAGTTTTGCCCATGCCTGGGATACCTCTAATTACAAGACAACTATTGAACCAATGGCTTCTAATGACTGTGCCCTTCCACTACTATATGCAGTTGTCCTGGAATGTTGAGACTGTTTTCGTCAACTTGATATGCAAGGATCGTGGTATAGAAATAATAAGAAACTTTCATCACATTCGTCAATGTTCTTATACATACAAACCAGCCACATGCCAAATTTACTGCAAACAATTAAATATGGTCAAAAACTAAAATTTATTGCAAACAATTAAATATGGTCAAAAAGCTATTGTCCCTTCATCTTTTCAATTTTTGTATCCACACTAACAAGCCACGTCAAATCCGTACAATTTCCACATCAGTATTCACGCACGGAGGTCGACAACAGGTTCGTTGGTGGCTGCACTAATTTGCCATTTAATTTCGTTGTTATCGAGTCAACATCGATCTTTTTCTCTTTTTCAGTAAAGCCAAATAACTTGTATGTTGCTTAACGTCGACTTCAAAAACCTGCATTGTGAATATTCTCAACCTTTTGGGGATGTTTGGGAAGAGGGGACTAAATTTTAATCCCCGTCACATCGAATGTTTGGACACTAATTAGGAGTATTAAATCTTGACTAATTAAAAAAATTAATTACACAACCTAAATCGCAAGACGAATCTCTTAAGCCTAATTAGTCCATGATTTGACAATATGGTGCTACAGTAACCATTCGCTAATGATGGATTAATTAGGCTTAATAGATTCGTCTCGCGATTTAGCCTAGGAGTTCTGCAATTAGTTTTATAATTAGCTTATATTTAGTCCTCCTAATTAGTATTCGAACATCCGATGTGATAGGGCTAAAGTTTAGCTACTGGTATCCAAACACCCCCTTTTCCTGTGGAAACAGGAGCGATGGGGCCCCCTACTGAAAGGAGTCTACAAAGAGCACAAGAAAAGGAAAATGAATTAGTCCTTCCCGCCTTAACCATCCTCTTGTTCTGCTCTCTATAAATTGGACAGGTAGTAGATCGAAGTAGCAAAACACGGTGCTACAAAAAACACCACAACATACCCTCTTTGGCAAGTATTTAAGAGCCTCATCATATGCCACAACCAACAAAGCATCACAAAAGTCTAGTAAGAAACAATATTACTGAAACAACGTGCACACACACACATCTACAGACTACAGTCATAGCGAGGCTCATAGCTCTAGTGATCGACTGATCGTCGATCCATGGCAGCCTCACCGTTACCAAGATGGGCACCGACACCGAGCCCGACCAGACCGCTCAGGGTGTCGAGCACCGGGCAAACAGTGATGTCATCATGTAGCAGCTGGGCGGTGTGCAGCTCGTTCAGCTCCATCTTTGTGCCCTTCCGGCGTTCTGCCGCGCCGCCGTCGCCAGCGGATGCTCCGGCCAATGCGGCGGATGACGGCGGCGGCCGAGTCGGCTGTCATCCACTGGACTGTGTTGGAGCAAGAGACCGTGATCTTCGCCCAGAGGATGCCAGGCCTAGGGTTTTCCTGACATGGGAGGACCTCACGGTGACAGCCTCCAGTGGGAAGGGGAGCCGTGCAGTGATTCTCGACAGGCTCAGCGGGTGTGCACGCCCTGGAGAAGTTCTGGCTCTTATGGGGCCTTCGGGTTGTGGCAAGACCACCCTACTTGACGCCCTAGCTGGTGAGTTGTTCCATAATCATTTGCCTCGCGTGATAATCAAGGTCTTAAGAATTTGGTAATAACATGAAAACGGGTAATGTCTATATATATTAGATGAAATTTTGGGCAATCCCAAACCATGCAGCAGGGGTAGCTTCTATACTTGTGATATCTTACCACCCTCTTATTTCGATAGACAGATCTGCCATGTCTCCCAGTATTGGCCAACTGCCACCGGTCCATAATTTGCACCACATTAGGCATGCCAGTATGCCACCCAATGCAACAAAGATAAAGTCACAAAGAAACCGACAGCCACATGCTCAAAGTACGCTGAATTCATCCAAAACTAGGTTGTTTGTTTGCAGTGTATGAGACACCGCCACTGCTATGGACCATTCTTCTGCCTAGGCAAAGAGTTGTCGTGCCGTACCGACACAGTCAACCATGCCTAATGTGTTTAGAGTCTAGGACCGAAGCGGCTGGGTCGGCACGGCACGACCAGAGTCACACTTCTACCTTTTGCCATAAAAAACGGCATTTAATTATAACCGCAGGGTTTATTCTATCGGAGTTGAAAATGGAGAAAATAAGAGGTGAAATGTACTCAATTTGCATGTATTTATTGAACATGTGCAAATAAGATCCACCTTTATTTTAATTTTACTTTTTAACTTGTATCAGAAATTTTTTTGATTAAAATACATATTTAGAAAAAGCATTTCATGTTTAATTAGAGTAACCACATATGAACATCCCTCCTTCCGTCCAAAAAAAGAGTCATTCTAGGTTTATCTTAAATCAAACTTTCTTAATTTTAACCAAATTTATAGAGAAAAATAACAGTGCTTATGACATCAAATCGGTATATTATAAAAATATATCTCATGATGAATTTAATGGCACTTATTTCATACTTTTTTTTAGAGGTTGCCCCCTAATATGATTATATTAATATTTAAAAGAAACAGTACATTTTCTAGTTTTTCGTATAAACTTGATGAAACATAAGAAAGTCTGACTGAGAGCAGCAAATCTAGAATGATTCATTTGGGACCGAGGGAGGGAGTAAGGATGTTTTCTGTCATCAAGCATGCATGGATAGGATAGTGACCAGGGTTTAGTTAGCTTTAGCACCAGGCCTTCAAGCTCACACGTCACCGGTGCCTTTGTTCGATGACTTGAGTGGTAGTACATGGATGTCTTCTAGAACAGGATTACAGGAATAGTTTCTTCACAGACAAAGAGCGAGTATCCATGTGTGTCTTTAATGCAGGACGACTTGGGAACGACAAGAAAAAGACGGGTAGCATCTTGATCAATGGCCGACGAGAGAAGCTTGCTTTCGGAACATCCGTAAGTTATTATATTATAGTTGTCCACGGATCTCGAAAGCAATAAAGTTTCGACGTTTCCACACAACCAATACTGCCCCTGCATTAACTGATGACCATACTGAAGGCCTACGTGACCCAAGAAACCCTGCTGATGGCGACGCTGACGGTGGCGGAGGCCGTCCACTTGTCGGCGGAGCTCCAGCTGCCGGGCTCGGTGCCGGCGGCCGAGAGGCGTGCGCGCGCCGACCGCGCGATCCGGCAGATGGGGCTGGCCGCGGTGGCCGGGAGCCGGATCGGCGGTCGTGTGTGCAAGGGGATCAGCGGCGGGCAGCGGCGGCGGGTCAGCATCTGCGTCGAGCTGCTGGCGTCGCCGGCGCTGGTGTTCCTCGACGAGCCCACCAGCGGGCTCGACAGCGCCGCGTCGCTCCACGTCATGAGCCGCATCGCGGGGCTGGCCCGGGCGGAGGGGATGACCGTCGTGGCCGCCGTGCACCAGCCCAGCAGCGAGGTGTTCCAGCTCTTCCATGGCCTCTGCCTGCTGGCGTATGGGAGGATGGTCTACTTCGGCCCAGCAGCGGAGGCCATCGAGGTTAGTGATACCTCTAGCTGCTACCATGCATGGCGCATTTTCAGTTGTTAATTAGTTGTTGGTTACTTGGTTGCATCAGATTAACTGTACATCATGTGATGGTTATTTGTATTTGAATGGGCTCAAGTGGCTGTGCAGATGTTATTAATATGATAAAAAAAAAGACAGATGGACCACCATGTACCATTCAACATAATGCCAATAAGATGGCTTTCAACACTAACTGCTCTTTATAACTTTTAGTAGAAAGTTCAAACAACTAGTAGCTAGCTAAAACACATTGCTTTCCCTTGAACCAATTGCCAATATGATTTCACTCGTTCTAAACCCATCCACACAAGCAGATCCAGCAAAATATAAATATAATGCATTTTATTTGCATGTTATCAACAGAAGGTTCATGCTTGTGCAATTATTATTTTTGTCCATTCTTCCTTGACAAGACTATTTTTGTTGGTGAACTATTTTTAATTAGGAAGGCTTAGCCATGGTCTCGAATATAATGTTCTAAATATATTCCTTAGTCTTATTAATTAGATAATGTCAAAAGAGTATTTCATAAGTACTGCTTCTAAGTACAACTTGTAGAATATGCATTCCCAACTGTAGGTACATGTAAAATCATTAGCATGAACCACACATCTTTCCCTATCTTACCTTCTTTACACATTGTGTTGTGTGCATATCCATGCTATGTTTACTGCATAAGCACATGACGTTGTCCATTCAAATACGTTATTTTACATATGACTTGTTTGGTTTGTGCAGTTCTTTGATGCTAATGGCTACCCATGTCCCTTGAGAAGGAACCCTTCAGATCACTTCTTAACGATGATAAATAAAGATTTTGAGGTATCTATATCTGGTATATTATGGTTATATTCTTTGTGCATTCTTGGTATATGCTTAGTATGTGCATATGTTATCTTATGCTTACAAGAAAAATCATTTGAGTAGGAATTTGATGAAGGGTCCACACTTATGTTACCATGCGCGGATGAAGTCATACAAACTTTAGTAGATTCCTTAATATCTCGGGGGAGTTTAGGAATGAAAAATGAAGCATTTACAATGGAGGTATATAAGTCTCTATGTTTAGTCGAACAAGCTATATCATGGATACATATGTATGACTGATATTCTTACATCACCTTTGAAATAATTCAACAGGGTGCACCTTTAACTAAGAAAAGGCAAGCTGCTTTCTTTACCAAATGTGCAGTGTTAACCAAAAGGTCATGTACTAACATGCATCGAGATCTGGGCTACTATTGGTTGCGATTTGGTATCTATATAGGCATTTGTGTGAGCATTGGAACAATTTTCTGCAATGTTGGCTACAGTTTTGCATCAATCCAGGTAAGAAGATTAAATCATTATATGCATACTAAAGCATTGGAAAGCTTGTGTATTTAATGCCATGGCACTCCTTGAGCATTTCAGGCAAGAGCCTCTATGATAATGTTTACATCAACTCTATTGACAATGATGTCAATTGGAGGATTCCCATCATTTGTCGAGGACATGAAGGTGCAGATGTCAATACCAATGGAGATATGTCTTAGTTTTCGTGAGGTAGTGTTGCAGACCTGTATTTCATTGCTCTCTGTTTTTTTGGCAAATGCAGATATTCAGAAAAGAGCAGCTGAGTGGTCATTATGATGCTACTGCATTCGTCATCTCTAACACACTTTCATCAACACCATACTTAGGGATCATCTCTATAATACCAGGTGCAATAGCTTATTACCTGACTGGGCTTCAAAGAAGCTTTGATCACTTCGTCTACTTCGCAGCAGTGCTATGGGCATGCACAATGCTGGTTGAGGGATTGATGATGATTGTTGCAGCCATTGTGCCTGATTTTCTTCTTGGCATAATCACTGGATCAGGAATCCAAGGACTACTAATGCTAAATGCTGGTTTCTTCAGGCTTCCAAGTGACCTTCCAAAACCCATATGGAAGTATCCGACATACTATATCTCCTACCACAAATATGCCACTCAAGGACTTTACAAGAACGAGTTTCTGGGTTTAGCATTTGAGAATTTAGGAGAGGGACTCACTATTAGTGGTGAGTACATCCTTAAGACCTACTTACAAGTGGAGATGGGTTACTCGAAGTGGGTGGATCTTGCCATATTGCTTGCCATGGTCTTGATCTATAGGGTGCTTTTCTTAGTTATTATAAAGGTAGGTGAGGCAGTAAGACCCATGATTAAATGTATATCACTTAAAGTGTAATGAATACCTTTTCTTATCCCCCAAGTCATGCTATCAACGGTTGGTTGTATTGTATAGATTGTAATATTAAATCCAATGGAACCTATTGATGTTGGTTGTATTGGTGTTCAAAGTATATTTAATTAATATTGATCCCATATAGAGAAGCCAACATCAACACAGCCAATACATCGCCTATTTAGTCTACTAAATGATACTTCCTCCGTCCCAAATTACTATTCGGTTTGGCTTTTTCTAGATACAGAGCTTTTGATTTTCATATAGATATATACTATGTCTAAATACATAGTAAAAATTATGTACGTAGAAAAGCCAAAACAAATAGTAATTTTGGACGGAGGGGTACTTGTTATAAAAATGAGATCCCATTTGGAAAATTAGTTTAATTTGTTAAAAAAGAGGGGTGCTAGATACACTTAGTCTCACCAAGACAATTTGCAACCCTAAATGCAGGGTTGTTCTTCTTCCAAGTATCATCTATGTTTGACTACTGCTGATGTTCTTTCTTTCCATATCATGGTTATATAAGTTCCTGACTATGCGAAACATTAATTAGCTACATGGTTCTCGTGTATCCATCCTATCTTTTCTTGATTGGCTCCATCTATTATATTCTTTTCAATTTATTTTGTTTTGAGTATTTTCAATATAGCCATAAATCCCGCAATACTTCCTATCTAAAGATATCGTGCAATCATTTAGGAATTCATTTGTAGGTATAAGTCTCGTGCTTCTCCATATGGGATCGATATAAACTAGATATACTTCTGGAAAAAGCTGTACTAGACAAAAAAATTAGCAAATAAACAGGGGTCTTTCAGTGATGGGCTTCTAGAAGATCAAGGATCATCATGTATGGGCAATGGGCCTCGGTAGGCCCAATATAGAGGAATCTTGCAAAATAACTTACTTCAGCCTCAAACTGATCGGTCAAGCCCCCAATAAAATAGGCCTTCTAAAAGCATATAACAGCATTCAGGTGTTCCTTCAAAAACCCATAGAAAGGATCCAAATAGGAAGGAAGGTGATCAGCAAAATCCAAAATAGCCCCATCAGGCGCGGCTAGGACCATATAGCTAGCTCAATTGGCACACCACAAATATGGTGTCAAATGCAAAATATTTACATGATGAAAGTTGTAGATATATATTCTCGAGATCCCCAGTTACAGAGGAAAATATCGAGTCTGGCACTGAAATTCGTGGAGGGATGTATCATACACATCCCCGTTTCTAGTTAAATTTATAAATATGTGCAATCTATTTAGGACTAGTGAAAATAGAATCTATGCCATTGAGACATCTTCATCAGTGAATCGAAGTATATTCCATTTGAACCAATTGCTAACATTTACAGTAACTGTTCAATAGGAATATAAAAATATTTTTGAATACGAATGTAATGATATCAACTTTGTTTTGCAATAATTATGAATTATGCTGTAAAAGAAGCCTTATAATTTCAAATGGAGGGAGTAGATGCAACTGATGCCCTCGCAGGCGTAACCATATATACTTAAATCCATGAATGTACCTTACTATTACATCAAATGTTCAGTTATCTTCCAATGATTGTAAAAATTCCTTCTAGGGAAGATGGAGGGAAGTGGAGACTGAACCATCACCACAACCCGTTTTCTCTTTCTAGGAAAAAGTAGTCAACGATCTCCTTAGTGCTGAAATTCAATTGCTATGAATCAAGCACTACTTTTCAACCTTTCACGTGTGAATTTTCCTACTGGGAAACAAAGCTTCTTCCTTGAGAGGCGATTTGGAGCAACAAGGACCACATCAAAATATCTGAAACAAGCAGCTACTAGTCAGCAAAACTACAAAGTTTTTCCCTATAAATAAGAGCCCCGAACCAAACACTCTCCTCACAACTCTAAAACAGCCAAACCAATAAATCGAGGCCCCTATCTTATTTCCCAAAGCTACACCTTGAACACATATAGTAAGTTAGTAACCAATCAACCATGGCAAAGGCCCAGGCAATGGGCGCTCTCCTGACCGTCCTGGTGGTCCTCGCCACGTCGGCCGAGATGGCGCACGGCATCTGCAACCTGTCGAGCACCGGCATCCGGGCATGCCAGCCGGCGGCGGCCATCCGCAACCCGACCGACCAGCCGTCGTCGGAGTGCTGCGCCGCCCTGGCGGGGGCCGACCTGCCGTGCCTGTGCCGGTACAAGAACGCCGCCGGCGTGTGGGTGAGGTTCTACAGGATCGACATCAACCGCGCCATGGCGTTGCCGGGCAAGTGTGGTCTTGCGATGCCAGCCAACTGCTGATGATCACCGGTGCCTTGCTGCGTATACAACTACTACTATGTAGCTACGTGATCGAATAAATGATGCCCGTAAAAGACCTGTGTGTCAGAACTGTATTATGCATTGTATGTCCCGTCCACTGCAAATTAAGTTGGACGCAAGTATGAATGGAGGATCTTTAATGACTCTCACAGAGCTTTATTTGTGTTTGTCGAGCAATCCTTAATGAAAATCATTTGTTTTCAAGTCGTGGGAGTATAGAGTCTTCAAATGTATACTGGATAAATACCAGATGCACTATTTTTAGATATTTTAGCGATGGGAGAAAGGAGAGAGAAAACTGCATCGTGGAAGAGAAGAAAAATCTTTGCAGCATGTACTTTTTCCAGACATGGTTCATAGTAGTATATTCAGAAAAAATCACATGAGTGAAAAGTTTATGAAAATGTCACTGACAAGCCCTTGATCATGGCTATCATCCTACTAGGAAAATTAAAGCTTCTATCTTCACATGAGAGTAAGAAATTGGATGCTTAATTAACTAGGAATAATCTGTATTCCTGAAATTGCTTTGGAGACATGATTTTGGGGCAAGTTTTTGAAGTACAAGTGAATTGCTCACATTTTCCTATCAGTTTAAACTTTTAGGCGGGATTGGTTGGTAGTGGAGACGGTTGGCACAGTCTTTGTACGGAGGCAAACACTCGCTCTTGGATTACAGCGCCATAAAGCAACTCATTAAATATTATTGTGCTTGGTAGCTTTTCTTTTGTCTGCGATAGCTAGAGTCCAGAAATAACAAGCCGAATAGAACAATGAACTGTGTATATAGCATTGTATCGTGAATTCCTTCGATTTATATCAGCGCATCCAGCTAGTGTTGGCTGGCAATTGGCTGAAAAAATGGTCAATACAAAGACGATATATGTGTTTTAACAAAAAAATTTAGTGCCTGTCGACATCTGCATCAAACTTTTGGAGCCCTGGTCCTCAAATGCTATCATGGATGACCAGTAAGACCTGAGCTATCGATCATGCATGGACACTCGATCATGGGTGCTTGCCCAACCCAATAGGCAATAGCACTACTGAAGTCGGCACAGAATTACATTTAGATAGCCAGACATTGACACTAGAACATATTTAGGCAGTATGATTTTCTTATGCAATTCTCATCAAGGCCTGTTAAGTTTTTGCAGAACACCACGAGAACTTAAACATGTATCACGCTACAGTACTTTTAAAAACAATTAATTCATTTGACCTACCTAGAATAATTAACTAAAGTACACGACTGAAAGAAAAGATGCAATTGGTCTATATATATGTTTTTAATGGATTTTTTATGGAGCAGTGGTGTATGGATGAAAACTACCATGGGCTGAATAGAAGATTTGGTCAAAACATTTAGCTTGTATTCTCAGTTAACAATTATCTAGTTATAAATTTGAATATCTGATTAATTCTTGTAGTCTATTGGAGCTTCTATCTTATAGATAACTAGATTCTATATATAACACAAAAACTATAGTACCATACGGTACCCTTAAAAATACTCCTACATAAGAGAGAATAACCAAACACTGACACTAAATCGTCTCTTGGCAAAACCTTTTTAGAAGCACTTGTCCTCTCTCAAGCCAGTCCTGGCTAGTTTGCCAATTAAGCTAGATAGCACTCTTGACAAGTTGATTGTTTTGTCGTCGTTTTATTTAGATTTCTTCAACGCTTTGCTTTCGAAGTCGTTCAAGCATACTTTATCATCTTCGAAACACACGCACGCACGCACAAGTTCCAACATTTCACGATGTTGATGGTTATTTGTGCGTGGCTCTGTTAGTTAATCTCATTTTCATTTAGAAGCTTCTCAAATGGCCAATGGTGTTTGCATTGTAATTTTTTTTTGCATTTTTTCCTACTAATGGTGAAAAAAATTCCAGCAAAACATTATTGACTAAGAATTACTGTCAAAAAATTCACAATAGAAAAATTATAAAAAATTGACGACACTATCAACAACTTAATAATGTAACTCTTGAAAAATAATGAGATCATCTAGTGACATATAGTATCCAAACTTTCAAAACCTTGGCTATATATATATTTGAAAACTTAAATTTTATCTCAAACGGAATTTCACACTCTTAAAAAGATTTGTTCAATTTTAAATATATTGTACAATGGAAGTTTGTGGCCCATCAATTCTCAGAGACCTGGAGGCGTCCAACGAGGACGAAATTCTTTACCAGTTATGAATTCCTTAACATTTTTCTCTTTGCAAGGACCACACATATGATCTCCCACTTTTGTTTTTATTAGCAATATAGAACTTGTGTCCAGCTGGAAATCACGTCGATCGAAAGAACTATCACAGGAATATTAGGTATGTAGTAGCAATACTTATCAGTAAGAGCGTGACATGTTCCACACTATGGTCCTATAAATAGGAACTCGCACCAAGCTCTCTCTTCACACCAGCTCACGCAAAACATAGAGCCGAAAACCCAAAACAACCAAGTCAGTAGCTCTTGCAAGAAAATTAACATTAGACACAATGGCAAAAACACAGAAATTAGCTGCACTGCTGCTTGCCATTGTAGTTGCCCTCGCCACAATGGAGGGCGCCCATGCCATCTGCGGCATGGCGAACGAGGACTTCAAGCTGTGCCAGCCGGCGGCGGCCGTGAATGACCCGACCGACAACCCGTCGGCGGAGTGCTGCGCCACCCTTGGTAAGGCCGACCTGGGATGCATCTGCCGCTACCGGGGCGTCGCCGGCATATGGATGAGGATCTACCACATCGACCCCAGCCGCGCCATGGCGTTGCCGGGCAAGTGCGGCCTCACCATGCCAAACAACTGCTCGTGATGCCATGCTCGAGTCTATGATCGCATTCCCGCAAAAAAAAAAGAGTCTATGATCGTACATCGTGCATCCATATGACTAGCTCAATAAGCGGAAGGGCGTGAAAGGCCTTGTGTGCTAGTGTTACAGTGCCTGTGCTGAAATATTTAAAGTTGCTTTCATATGAAAGTGTGTGCAGAAGTGCACGACGTTTGTTGTCTATCAGTTCATAATGTTAAGTGTAAGACTCTAAGGCTGCTAGCCTTATAGTGCCTGTGCTGAAATAATTAAAATTGCTTTCACATGAAAGTGTGTGCAGAAGTGCGACGTTTGTTGTCTATCAGTATCAGTTTAAGTGTAAGACTCTAAGGCTCCCTTTGGTAGGCTTCGGGAGGTGTTTCTCCACCGGCTCCACCCGAAGCCCTGCCAAATGGTAGGAGGGCAAATAGTTTCATTTGAGAAGCTCCTGAAAATACGCTGAGAGGAGCCAGAAGGATGTGCGGGAGCAAAAAAAACAGCTCTCTGCAGCTCCTCCCTGTCTGCGGGACTGAAGCCCCAAGTTTGCCCCTGAGCGGCCAGGCGAGGCAGCAGTAGAGGACGACGGGCGCGGGCAAGGCGTGGGTGGAGGAAGGCAGCTACGCGGGGAGGTAGGGTGGAGGAAGACGGCGGCATGGGCGTAGGTGCCCGGTGGCGGTGGGTGCCTGGGCGGCGGTAGAAATGGATGGGAGCAAGAGGCGGGGAGGAGGAGTAGGCGGTGGGCAGCAGCGCTTGCGGGGTTGGGATGAGAAGCTACAGCGGCACTTGCATGCCTGAGATGGGTGGCAGTAGCAGCATTCGCATGGCCAAGACCAAAGGCAACGGCGACGCAGCGCGCCGGCCGGGATGGGAAGCCATGGTGGTGGAGATACTCGTGCGGCAATGAATCGGGACGGCGAAGCCAGAGTGGAGCGCTCAGGCCATCCGGCGTCGGAGCATGCTCCTGGCAGGATAAGGGTGGTGAGGAGGAATGGGAGTGGCTCGTGGAGAGGATGAGGGTGTTCAGATAAGGAAGACAAGGTAGGAGGGAAGGGAATAAAATAGAAAGGGGAAAATGGAAGAGAAAAAAGGAGGGGAGAAAAGGAACGGGAGAAAGAAGAAAAAGAAAAAAATGATCAATATGCAATTATACTCATTAACTTTTTTTATTTATATGAACAACTAAATCAATTTGGTAGGAGTAAATTGGACATTTCACCACTTCCATTCACTTATGAGGGGCACGAGAAGCCGTTCTATCAAACACTTTTTAGAACGGTTTCAGCTTCACCAGAGAAGCTTCTCCACCAGAGGAGCCAGAGCCGTTTCAGCTACAACCACAGCCCTGCCAAACAAGCCCTAAGTTCTGCGGAATACTATCTGTGACGATTTAGAAGCATATGGATACAGAAGCATGTTCTACAAACTAAATCAGATTCTAGCATGTTATTAATTCGAATTGCGTCCTGGGACGAGGGCATGCATACATAGTAAATAGTATTTTATGCAGTAATTAATAACTAAAATGTTCGGCGTATTTTAACCGTACATTAGAAATTAACAATGATGGGAGTCGTTTCCTGACTTCAACCATTATATTTTCCTTAATAAACTATAAAAACGAAATCAATGCTTTTTAATGTTAAGGTGTACTTTGTGTATCATATTCCATCATCTAAAAGAAACAACAGTTTGCGACTGCAACCATTATTGGAATTCCCGTACATGCTCTGATATTCCATTAGTCTGGTGTTATTACGATTTTTCCGTAATTTTTAGCACATGTTTGGCATTTATAAGAACCGAATCATGAAATAATTGAATGAAAGTTTACTTTAATTACATCATCCAGACTAAAGAAATACTAGGCGTCTCTATGTTTCCTTTTAATCTCTCTCCAGGGTTTAGTCTTTCTTTCTGGTTAATTGCATAGTGACTTTGTTATTTACTAAAATGGGCAACTACTAAACCAGGTCAGCTAGAACCCTGCAAACTGAGCCACTTGCTTGTTCCCATTGTTTACTTTCATCCGATCTTCCCCATTGTTTACTTCCATCCGATCTTCGAAAGTGCAGTAACGATTGCTGTCATTCCTTTGAATGCAGTAGTAAAAGGACAGGAAACTAAACAAAGAAATTCATGCACCAAACTGCGCTTACGGCCTGGCATGCCATCGCACGCGCATATCACGAGCTGTGCAGACATTATGAAGAGAGGTCGGCATATATTATCTCTGCTACTATACTTTTGCTCACTTTTGTTGATCAGGATATTTTTGCTATATGTGGCCGTCCCCATCATTTGGCACAACTGACTGATGTCAGCAGAGCACGATCTATCAGCAGCAGCTCGCTGCTCGTAGACATCATATCAATCTCAGAATGGAGTGTTTGCCATGACAGTAGTGCTTCGATATCCGGACGAATTCGTCAAGGAAAGCTGCCCAGCCTTTGCTGCATGCATGAATGTCTTAGGCGGAATCATATCCATACAGAAAAAGCAATGGAGTAAGTTCGTATGAGTGAATTCTGGATCGACCAAGATATAGGGGGGAAAAACCAAAACTTGAATCCCTAATTGCTCCGCTACGGGCCGCAGTAAGTAAAGAACTGTAGAAAACTTACACTAATCCATTTGCATGCACAAAGCCTTGAAAGTTTTGAATGCTTTTCAATATTCCTTCTGTTCTAAAATATAAGGTGCTGTTTGAGTTGAGGTCTCCAAGATTAAGCATTGACCTCTAATTTATCAAATAATCAATTATTTCTATTGCATCAAACGTTTTTAGATGAACGCACCGATGTTGAGCATGATCCAAATTCTAATGAGACTAGCGTGTTGTAGTTACACAGTTCCATTATGTCTCTCCATATAATGCCATGCGGTTCTCCTGCATGTTCAATAGAAAATGTCAACTCTGATCAGGCTTTGTATAAAAAAAACATATTGGAATTGTTTATATGATACCTTTATAAACTATAGAATTCTCCCAAAATACAAAAGTGCTATATGTGTGCAAACTACTGTTTATTAGAAATGGCCACTATACATCAACATTTCATTGTGAATCTATTACTGATCATGAAGGGGCCAAGACGACAGACTTGGATTTATTACGATAGGATGCAATTCCACTCCTACGCACCTTACTTGAATGGATTTTGATAAATGTACTTGACTATTATGTTACATCTATTGATGAGGTAGTCGATCAGTTTCCTCTCAAGGATTGTTGGATTGTAGCTAGTGAGTTAACCACGTCAGGTTTTTAAAAATAAATAATGTTGTGCTCCTTAGTGCTGAAATCACGATGAACGATCAAGCTTTACTTTTTACCTTTTTTCAAATGTGTATTTTACTGCTGGAAAAGAAGCTTTTTTTTTCCTGCAGGGCCGTCGCAATGTACTCGAAAACGAGGAGTAAGGATCACTTTGTAATATCTGAAACAGGCAGCGTGTATATTACTTAAAAGCCATCAAAACTTCACCCTATAAATAAGACCCCAACACCAAACGCTCTCCTCACAACTTCAAACCAACCAAATCTACAACCTAGACCTAACAAACCACCCAAATTTACAACTTGATCAGCACATAACCATGGCGAAGGCACAGGCAATGGGCGCGCTCCTGACCGTCCTGGTGATCCTCGCCACGTCGGCCGAGATGGCGCACGGCATCTGCAACCTGTCGAGCACCGGCATCCGGGCGTGCCAGCCGGCGGCGGCCATCCGCCACCCCACCGACCAGCCCTCGGCGGAGTGCTGCGCCGCCCTGGCGGGGGCAGACCTGCCGTGCCTGTGCCGGTACAAGAACGCCGCCGGCGTGTGGGTGAGGTTCTACAGGATCGACATCAACCGCGCCATGGGGCTGCCGGGCAAGTGCGGCCTCGCGATGCCGGCCAACTGCTGATGATCGCCGGGGGTCATCAGCCCATCGGAGGCATGCAAATCGCTGGTAGTAATGTAGTATTATATAGCTACGAGATTGAATAAATGGAGCACGTAAAAGACTGATATGTCTGTGCTTCTTCTGGCGCTGCACTGCAATCTTTGAGCTGTGCGCGAGTGAGCTCTTCTCAATCAGTGCAGAAGTAATGTCAGAACGACTGTCTTATGTAATATATGTCTTTTATCCACAGCAAAGTTGGGCATATTAATATGAATGTATGAATTTGGCGTGAATCTGACAGAGATTTATATGTCAAAGCAAATCTTTGTGAAAGTAGTTTATCCGGGTATATGTTGGAATTAATGACGTATGAACAGTTTTCAGATCCTGCTAGAATATTATACTATACATACTAGCGAGGAGGACGTAGCTAAGAAGAAATTTGATGTGGAAATGAAGAAGAAATAATGGTTGCTATAGATGTCTCTATTATGATGCAATCACATGAGTGAAATTGTCATTAACCTAGCAAAATTGCATTACAGCAGCTCAATTGTGGACAACGGAGAGATAGAGAAATTGGATGCTCAGATGCTTAAACTAGGAATCTGTATTGCTGGAATTGTTTCGAAGGCATTAGTTGCAGTTAATGGTTAATTTATGTATATATAATTTGTGTTCTCATTCATGAATTACTGTACCATCAAGATGGTTGCCGTGCATGGTCCATCTTCAAAGGTAAAACTCTTCAGATGGTTGCGATGCATCAGTGGCGGACCTTGCCAGTGAACAGAGCCCGGGCAAAGACCATGGCAGCTCTCTCTTCCATCTTCGGTAGAACAAGCTACAACTATAGGCGACTGATTTTAATCCGCCCAGGCTCGCCGGGCCTTCGGTCCGCCCTGCGATGCATGGTCCACACCTGCTACCAATATTGTGATTATTCTCGCTTTCTTTTGTATGTGATCACTAAAAATAATAAGCCACAATAAAACAAGCAACTCACATGTATAGCTTAATCATTATTCAGCCTGACAATTATTAGTACAATTTGAATTGATGAGACAAATCACACAACTATTTCATTAGATCTAAAATATTAACGTCTGGTAAAGCCTTGTTTTTCATAGAGGTGTAATGCCCTGGAAATGTTAAACTTTCTCCCAATATATCATTGTACTTTATTGTAAGGCAATATATAATTCACTCTGAGTCACAGATGATGTTTGAGTGAAGAAATATATTCTTTTGCATGAAGTACTTTATATGTTTCTAATGTACAAAATTTGTACCTTGCTACAAAATACTGTAATCTAGAGTATTACTTTTAGTTTTAACAATGGGGAAAGGGAAGAATATCATCATCCGACATCCTCATGACCATTTTCTTACAGTAATTATTGTGATAATTTAGCCATTAACAGTGAATTAACAAAATCATCCGGGTTCAGTAATTAACATCAAAATTAAGGTAGCCTGCACTCGGAAGAAAATTACTATAGACATAGACTCTTTGTATAGACAAAAAAAATAAAGTAGTGCCTGTCTATATCTGCATCCAGCTTTTCATGTCCTGATCCTCAAATGCTATCACGCATGACCAGTGAAATCTGAACTATATCCATGTCAATACTAGATCATGGCCGCCTACCCAACCCAACGGCACTACTGAATTCGATGGGGTACATTTAAGATGGACAGATATCAACACTGTAATTTAACTTCTTTTCCAGTTAACAGAGAGCTCTGCTAAATTCCTGCAAATCAATGCTATTGTATTTTGAAAGCATTTCATTTAGCGCTCATTAAATTATATGACGCATGGAACTGGAAGGAATGATAGAATATACTCATTTCATACTAAAATTTGTATGGAGCAGTGGTGTATCGACAAAAACAACCAGGGAATGAATGTGATTGCTAATTTTCATTGGTACATCTTATATTATATGACAAAAACTATAGCACCATATAGTAATTTCACACTGGCTTTTGATAGGATAAAATGCTTAGACACCTTACCGATGGTATACTCTGTCTAGGCAAAAGCTTATTTTCAGCAGCCCTTATCCAGTTGCAAGCCAACATTTCCTGGTCGTTTACTCGTTTTCCAATTAAGCTGGTAATACTCTTCATCAGTCATTGGACTGGCTATTTTATTTAAATTTTCTTTTTGACAAAGAATCACCTTGATCAAGCCTGTTCCCTCGCTCCTTAGCCTTCCAAATATCAGTCATAAATACCAATATGGATACACACTGACTTCTGACTTCTCATGATGGTTTGTTATTTGTGTGTGGGTGATGATTTATTGTCTTCGAATTTTATCAAATGGCAAATCCAGTTGTGTGGTTACTGGTTAGTAGCATATAGGGTTCCGGTTTACCCAATGCAAATTAAGAAGGCATGCTGAAATTATGCTGGTGATGAAAAAACCAAGGACCACATTATCTACCACTTCTTCTTTATGCTGACAAAGAACTTGTTACTTGTGTACAGCTGGGAATCACACATAGATCAAAGAAATATATCTTGTGACAATTTTAGCAATATATACAAGTGCATGAGTGCACCATGTCCCACACTGTGCTCCTATAAATAGGACCTCACACCAAACTCTCTCCCCACACCAGCTCAAGCAAAACATAGAGCAGCCAAAAACTCAAAACAGTCGAGTCACCAACTCTAGCAAAAAGAAAACATTAGATCCAATGGTGAAGGAACAGGCATTAGCCGGACTGCTCATTGCCTTGGTGGCCCTCGCCACAATGGAGGGCACCCACGCCATCTGCGGCATGGCGAACGAGGACTTCAAGCTGTGCCAGCCGGCGGCGGCCGTCAATGACCCGACCGACAACCCGTCGGCAGAGTGCTGCGCCGCCCTTGGTAAGGCCGACCTGGGATGCATCTGCCGCTACCGGGGCGTCGCCGGCATATGGATGAGGATCTACCACATCGACCCAAGCCGCGCCATGGCGCTGCCGGGCAAGTGCGGCCTCACCATGCCCGGCAACTGCTCGTGATCGATGAGCTGCATGAATAATCACACGTACATGGAAGCAGCCAGGAGTTGTTATTCCATATGGCTAACTAAATAAGTGGAGCGCATGAAAGGCCCTGTGTGCTCTGCTCCTTGATTGGCTTGATCTAGTTTCTGTGTGAGAGCGTGTGGTGTGCGTGTGAGTTATATGCTCAGTGTGTGCTCGTTTCAGCTCATCAGCTTGATCCATGCAAGTGTATGTCTACACGTCTGTTGTCATGATCAGTATTATTGTTAGTGAGTGTCGGTAACTTTGTACGACCTTATAGTGTCAGTGCACAAAATGGATATATATGATCTTGTTCTTGGCAAAGCTGTGTTATTAACTGTGTAGCTTATTAAGCATGTGCGCTTCTACAATATGTTATTCAAATTACATCATCGTAGGATTAGCATTCGCGTGCTTATAGCATTTTACATAGACATTGCAAAATACTTTCTTCCGTTTTGAATTCATGCGAGGCAATATTTCTCTACACAAAATAAAAATACACACAGCAAATCAGAACATCACAATTGATATAGGATAAGAGTTCATGTTGCAAAAGTAGAGCTCACCAGTTTCGATCGCTGGTGTTCCACGAGTACTGGAAAAAGTTGTAAAAATGTAAGTAAATTAAGAGGACCATCAACAAAAAGGTATCTCAGCTATATTCTGGTCCAATGACCAATTACAGAACTGTGATTCTTTTCTTTTTATGAGGCAAATATGTAACCAAGGGATCGTTGTTTTTAATGTATCTTAGTATACCAACCAAAGCTGTATCCTAAGAAGAAATTAATCAAGAAGCGCTAGATTGTACAAGCCATCAGTACGCCATGTACAAAAGTCATTCTGGTCTTCAGAAGAAAACAATTGAAGTTATCCGTGCATTCATCATAGTAAACTTTTTGTGTATTATTTCGTTACCTAAATAAACAATAGTTTGTACAGGAACCATTGGGATTTCCCACACTTCTCAGTGTTGCTTTAATAAGAAATTGTTGTGGACTCTCCTGTACACAATTTTTCCATGCTAAATTCTACGTCAAATTATTTAGGTTGTATTTGTTATTTCTTAACCTAGAATTTATTCAAAAATAATTTGAGGGACCATTTCCCTCCCAATGGACATATTGACCTGCCAATAACTGTTTATGTTATGTTTACATGACAGTTTATACCAGATTATATTCTAGAAACAAATTAGCCAAGGCATTTAATTTGGTATTGCTAAAGATGCAAGTGGGTAATTCAACCAGGCTTGCTAGAACCTCTGCAAACTGAGTCACTTGCATGTTCCCATTTCTCAGTTCATGCAATCTCTCGCTCTGAAAGTGCAATCATGAATCGTTCTTTTTCAATACAAAAGTAGAGGGAAGAAAATACATAAAAGCAAATCTATCGCATGCTAGTGTCAAAAAAGAACAATTTTCTTTGGTGACCAAGAACTGCACTTTGCGGCGTGGCATGCCATATAAGCTAGTGCGCAAGCACATACAGCAGCTGTGCAGGCACTACTATACGGAGAGGTCGGCAGATTGTTTTGTGTGACTTTTTGCTTGCTTTTTGTTCATAAGATATTTCTGCTACATATGGCTGTCCCTATCGTTCAGCACAACCGATTGATCGTCCCAGCACGATCTGCCGTTTGCTTGGAGATATCGAGCTCGAAATGGAGTGTTTACCATGATAGTATGCTTTAATCTCCAGATGAATTCGTCAAGGAAAGCTGCCCAGCCTTTAGTGCATGGATGTCTATGGAGGAATTAGGTCGGCAGAGGATTATTTGCTTCTTACGAGTTACAAGCATCACTAAGAGAGAGAGAGAGAGAGAGAGAGAGAGGGAGAGAGAGAGAGAGAGCAAAAGTTCACTTTAGTTACAATCTTGTTTTACTCCAGCTTTCCAGATAGCTAGTGTGAATTGGATGGAGATCATGTAAGATACTATTAGTACTAAGCAGCAAAATGCCTGTCAGGTCCAGGATGTGCTACTCATGATGGACAAGATATCCTATTTTACTTCAATCCAGATTTGATACTCGCAAATGTCCAAAAACTGCGTGAAACTTTGTATTGCACAATGTATATATGTCAGAAAGATTTGATCTGCTCGGGCCGCACTACATCATAATAAAATATTTAAATCTGATAAAAGGACAGGCTGCTGTATATTGCCCCCACCCAATACAACTACTACTTAATTAATTTGCTTACAAGATTCTTAAGTTGCTCTAAGGTCCCATTTGGTCTGATAAAAGATTTACATCTGATAAAAGGACAGGCTTTAGGGAAATGTAATGGACTAAATCCATTTCGGATGTTTGGTTGTCATCTTGTACTGAAGAAAACTCTTGAAGGTTGGCCTCATATTATATATTCGGAAAACACACTTGTACATGTAACATTTGATAACATAATTTGACCCAAAATTTGGGGAATTGAATTGGGTTCGATTCATTTCATTCTATTTGGCTCATCCACAGTTGAGCTGGAAATGAATCGGAAGGTAGCTAACTTCAAGTTCGACCTTCTATATACTTGGTCTATTTCATATACCGATGCTTATCTCTCGTAGCTTCCAATGTCCTTGACGATCTCAACCCTTAGATCTCCGACGCTAGCCATCATCACACACCATGCCCGGCCACCGATCACATGAAACTGTTGACTGTCATTGACCACCAGGCGAGCTCCATAGCCCTCCATTTTTGACACATTTATGCCTTCTTGTTCCCCATAGGGCTCCTCTCATTTTTCTCATCACCGGCCGACGCGCCCCTCCTTTGCTCTTTGTGTCACCAGTGATACCTTTGCATCATTTTTCTTATTTATTGCTAGTTATTCTCTTGAACAAACTCCCTGGAGCAAGTAAATCCCAAGAAGCTGGACTTTATTGCTTCGAGCATCTTATCAAAGAATCAATCCAACCGAATCACTCTAGGATTGCTTCATGGAAAATGCAGTTTGGCAGGGCTACTCCCCACTAGAATCATTCTAGGAGACAGGAGTATCTTTGGGAAAACTACCATGCAAACCCTTAGATTTCGATTCTTCAAATTATTCAACCAAAGGATTGTATCCATAAATTTCACTTGCTATCCTAATATAACTATTGAATAGGAAAAGTATAGCTTCACAATTGACTTATCTAACGATATACTATCGATTGCTACAAAATTAATATCACAAACTTGTGACATATGGATTTATTGGAACATTTTTTTAATATAAACATGCAAACAATTTGCTTAATTATTTCCCTAATCTTGTGAATTTATATTTAATAAAGTCTAAATATGTCCTAATAAAAGAGATAAGGAGGGATTGTGGTCATAAGTTATTTTTATGCATATTTATCTTTATTGCCACAAAAGTTTTGAAGTTTGAGTCAGGAGTTTTATTTGCCAATATGAATATTCGAATTAAAAGTTACATATTAAATTTGAAGTTCTAGTTTTCAAGCAGAGAGTATTTTCCAAGTTCTAGTTTTATCATTCCAATTCATATTCAGAATAATATTTCAAAAGGCACTTGTCCTCTAGAAAAATGCCAAAAATAAACTCCCACGTTACTTTAATACAAATAAATTTAGCCAAAAATAAACCCCCCAAGTATGAAATAAATTTATTTGGTGCATATATTATAATACAAATGTTTTCTAAAAAAGAAAAGGCTACCAAATATCAAAGGACATGAAACTTAATTCGCAAGGTATAAAAAAATCCAAATAGAAAACTATTGCATCACGAAATTTCAATGTACGAAATAGCGGGCTATAGCGTTTTGGAGGCATAGGCGCTAAGCTACAGTGCATAATGCTAATATGGCCACTAGGGTCGCTATTGCGTTAAATAGTGGCGCTAAATGGCGTAGCAGCATGTAGCGCGTAGCGCCGCTACGATAGAATAGCCAGGCGGGGCCAAAGCAGGTCGATTTCTAGGCTTCCAGCACTTATTCGGTGGCCTAATAGATCGATCATATATATGTGCTGTTGTTCTTCTTGGGAACCCTAGCACTGTCATTCCCGTCCAAAAATCGTTGCCGCCGCCGGCGTCTAAATCGCCTGAGAGATGAGACCGAGAGTGCATCTCCCCTTTGGCCTTTTCCCTTTGCCGTGGCTGCTTGTGCCTGGGACTCTCCTCTGCTGCATGCCATCTCCTCTGCTGCAGGTTAGTAGCACGCTAGCACGCCAGCACGGTAGGTCCGTAGCATGCCAGCACATCATCTCCTCTGCTGCACCTGCACACGGCACGTCAGCAGTACGCCAGCACCAGAGTGTAGAACTGTACTAAAGTATTAATATTTAGTTATGTTATGGGCTACAATTTTTCCTATTTTTTTCAATCCCCTAAATGGCTTAGGGTTGCTATAGCGGGTGCTATAGCACTCATAGCATTTTTGGAAGATCTCGCTAAGATCCATAGCCCGCGATTTCGTATATTGCGAAATTTCGATTAAGATTCAACTTTGCTTGGGTCTATAGGCCCAAAGTATTTGCTTTGGAATAAAATGGGCCAACACATTGCCTCGAATTAAGCCCATCAAGGACAACTGGCCCCCAAAACCCTTGCGCTCGTCTTCTTCCCCGGCAGCAGGCCAGCAGTGCTCTGTGCTCCCCTTCGCTTGCTCACCCCTGCCGTCTCCCACCGCCGTCGGCCGTCGCCATGCCTTTCCAATTCCAGTTCCCATGGTTCAAGAACCCCACCGCCGCCGACGGCACCTCCGACCCAAACCCCAATCCTAGCCCCCGCATCCCCAATCCCTTCGTCCCCATCCAAGCCCACCTCACCTCCTTCCTCTCCTCCCTCCCCCGGGCCCTCCCGCCGCCGCCGCCCTGGGCACGCATCCCCTCGCCCTCCTCGGCTTCGGCCACGGCCTCCGCCTCCACGGCCCTCCGGGTAACCGAGATCGAGGAGCGGCTCGCCGGGGTACCCGTGTACGCGCTCGCCAACGCCGCCCAGGAGTTCGTGCTCGTGTCGTCCGCCCGCGAGGGAGGGCAAGGGGGCGATGGCGCGCGGCAGCCTCCAGCGCTCGGCCTGCTATGCTTCCGGAAGGAGGATGCCGACGCGCTGCTGGAGCAGATGGAGGGCGACATGCGCGCCGGTTCCAGCGTCGTGCCCGTCGCGCTCAACAAGGTCCGATTGCTGCTTTTAACTCGCTTTGGAATGCCTGTGAGACGATGTGCTGCAGGTTCTTTTAGTCTCTGCTGATTAGGTGATCATCTTTCTTTTGGGTTGGTGTCATATGCATGTTCAAATCATGTTGTATAACCATGCGCCCTGAAGTTGTTCGACGGAATGCCTGAACCGTGTTGCCTCAATAGCGTCTTCGGGCGCATATTAAGTTCTGATCTGCCAATGTACCTCGTTTGTTCTTGCATTTAGAGATGTCCTATCATTTGATAATGTGCTTCCAAATGTCATGGCTCTTATTTCCTGAAAGCACCTACATGTCAGCAGTGCTGTGGTGCTGGTGATGTGTTCATGATAATAGTGGTATGTTGTGTGGTTAGAGGTCACTTGCTGATATATTTGGGAGTTCACTCTCAATTCTTAAACATAAACAAATTGCACGTTCATGGTTCATAGAATATTTCTTCTATGAGATGCTTACAGAGGAGATGGACTTCATTTTAGTTGCTCACCTAATTGTTAGGTGAGGTTGCGGGTTACCCATAATATGAAAGCTTTCTTTTACCCGATTTCAAAAATATTTTAGTATCACAAAGTCAATGTCTAGCTGTCCATGAGCCATTGAGCCCAGTCTACTTGTGGTGCTGAAATCTTGCAATTAGCTGTAGTAATTTATAGGTCAAACATCCACAATATTGGTAAAAAAAAAAGTTTGTAAATTCACTGAACTGCATATGTGTCGGTGTTTTGTACCGCCGACTAGTGATCGTACGCTACGCTCTCCTCACTTCCAATGGCTAGCACACAAGAGACAAGGAATTATACTGGTTCGGGAAGGTCCCTACATTCAGTTTCAGCAGGAGTCGTGTTCCTTGGATCGAGTGCACTGGGCTTACAACGGGGTACTTGCAAGCAAGCGTTCGTGCAATGCGTGGGTGTGTGTGTGTGTGAATGGATGCGAGAGAGCGTGAATGAAGGCCCGGTTCCCCTTATATAGGCCAGGGACCGGGAGACATCGTTTGGAGAAAGGAGGGGGTTCCCCGACCCTAAAGGTCGGGGGGCGTGCTATGGTCGGAGAGGCCTAGCTCCATACTGCGTCATGGGTCTCCCTTGTCCTGTTCTCTTGTCGATCGTGGATCTTGCACGCTTTGTACGGTGGTTCCTGTGCAGCTTGGGCTGCTTACGCACAGCCTGACCTGCTCCACGGCGCGCTCCCGTCCCGTCTGCCAACCCCGTGGCAGTGAACGGGACGGAAGCTGTGGCTGATGTCCGTACCTGGCGTAAGTAGGTAGGTCACAGGCCATCAGCCAGGGCGAGGCGTGCCGCTTTCCCCCGGCTTTCCCCAACCTCTCCAACGTGTTCTTGGCCAATCTACGCCATGATGCCTGACGCTAGGTCCCGCCTCGTCTGTGGGCCCGTACCAGACCTGGCGTGGCGGCCTAGCCTTGACTGCGACGGGTCATCATGGCGGGGAGGGAGATGATGATGTCAGGGCGCATGAACGTGTACGGGCCACGTGGCCTCATCCCGCAGGTCGTCCTGGGCGGTCCGAAGGGTGTAGCGTCACCCTTGGACCCTCTGGCTAAATGTCGGCTCCCTTCGCCTGGTCACATTCCTGCGTGAGTGCGGTCAAGGATGCCACGACCCGCATTTAATGCTCCCATTACAGCCCTGGCTTCCCTCCGTCAGGGGGCAGGCGAGGCGCAACGGGCCCCTTGTGGGCCCCTTCCCCGAGCCGGCTGGTGCTATGGGTCGCACTCTTCATCTCCCGACCTGGGGTCGGGAGGTGGGCTGTGTCGTTACATGGGCCTCCTTCAATGTGTTTCTTGCTGTCGGGCCTTTGGCCTTTTTTACGTGTGGTTGCCTTAAATCCCTTCCTGGGGGGTACCCCTGGTATAGGAACCCGTCAATATGTCCTCTACCGAGGTATCATATGCCTGTTTGTAGTTGTACATAATCATTGGCTGGTGTCTCACATCTTCTCCTCAGGAAGTAAGTGTTTTGAAGCTAAACTATTTTGTCCTTACTACTGCTACAAATTTATTGAGAGGATGCATCTTTGCCATTCGTCTTGATACTTCAAAATTTGTTGCAGTTCTCCTAAACTGAATTTGTGTGTTGCTTTATTTTAATGTCTTTTATTTTCAGGTCATCCAACTAAAGTCTGATGGTGTGGCATTTAGATTCCTCCCTGATTCATCTCAGGTGGCTAATGCAATTAAGGTGAAAATCTTTTCTTATAGATGGTTTTACATGTGACAAATAAATGATTATATGAGAAAAAGAAATCGTTTGTTCGTTGTAGAATTCTATTGCTTTCTTGTATATCCTGCATTTTTTTCAAAAAAAAATAATCTGCACAATTTTAAAAATAGACAACATGAGTTATCTTGACAACAAATCGTGCTTGACTGCTTGTTCATGCAAATTCCTGTATAGAGTATATACAGTATTATTCAAAGGCTTATCCATGATATTTGATAATCTTTATTGGTGCTTTCTTCAATGACTAAAGTTCCCTCTGAGTAAGTGTGAAATGGAACTAGGTGACCGACAATTTAACAGCTATCAACAGCAAAGTTTAGTTGACTGGCATGTCCTGTCATTCTTGTCTTGTACTGCTGCAACAGGTATTTTGTGATAACAGCACTAAAAAACTTAGTTTGGGAGAAACCCTGTGGTAGCTTGTGGCTCTTTCTGACAATATCACAAATCCCTTTGACGAATTTTCATTTCCACAATGGTGGCCTAGTAAACTAGTAGAGCCTTAGGTGCGATACAATTTAGTGCCTACTGCTTACTGGATTATGATTATAGCTCCTGTTCTGAAGAATCTTAAACATGATAATGACCTACATAAAAAGTTGGCATTGTACCTTTCCAGTTGATGCAAGATGAAGGGCTGTATGCCAGAGAGGGATTTCCAGGAGTTCCAGTTTTTCAGGTTAGTATAACTTCATCTGGTTTGCAATAATTTTCAGAATTCAGATAGAGAAATGGATGTAGTATTGATCTGGAGTAACTTTTTGCTGTCTCTATCAGCAGTATTTATGCAAAATAGTTTAGCATATAGTGTACAAAGTAAGATATAACTTTCATGTTGAAGATAGGACAAATGTGATGGCAGACAAGTATACTTATTATACTTCTTTTAGAAACAAATAAGATAACAATGAAGCATTTGATCAACAAAATCAATATGTAAGGTAACTCTTCTGTGCATATACGGATTTTCTATCCCTTGATGACTTTGATCACAAATCTCTGTCCTGCTAGCCCCTCTGATCACATTGTCTCTTTCATTGTTTTGATTTTTTCTCTTTTGAAATTAAGAGGGGTGCTTGCTTTGATCAACCCCTTTGCAACTTGCTCCTAAGCTCAGTTATACCGATTAACATGTTTCTTTATGGTTGGTGTTCCTTCAAATATTTGTGCATGACATGTGACCCACATACTTTTTAGTCAAGGAGCTTGGTCTTGATGAGTGATAACAAGAGATATCGTCCAGTTTTCTTCAGAAAGGTTAGGGGATCTTCTTTATCTCTTTTTCAGTTTTACCCTCTTGAACGTTGACCTGTCACCCTGTTCTGATTTTGAATTTCTTCTCTAACATATATTTAGGAGGACTTGGATAACTCACTGTACCGGACCTCTCGTGATCAGCAAAAACCTAATCCTGCTGTTAGGCTTGGTGACACTCAGGTATTACATTATTTGTTACCTTATTTCTTCAATGTGGCAGACCTGAAAACTGAAATTGCATATCGCACTCTACTTTTCAGGTTTCTTCTTTGGAAGATATCATCAAATCTATGAAGGTATGCTTAAGCTCACAAAAACATAATTTAAGTTTGAGTTTCTCATATTCCTTAAATATCAAAATCTGGTTACACTGACCTTGAAACTAGTATAGTTCCCCAGAACTTATCATTATTTGGACCCATTCTGCTCCTGAGTTTTGCATAAAATAGTTGGTATCATTTGCTTGTCCTTGGCACATTGCACACTTGAACACCTTTCCATGTCTTTGTGACCCGCATGTACCATACATTTTGTGACTCACGGATTGTTTCGTTATTCTTTAGCTGTCATGTTCTGTTTACTTCCCTGCAATCATTCTAAAATTTAAGGCATATTGCAGGATAACTCCTCTTCAAAATGGGATGATGTTGTATTTATTCCTCCTGGATTTGACCTTGCTACTGGCTCGAAGCCATCACACCTCAACAAGTAGATCATTCTATAGAAGGTGGTTAGCAGTGCTATCCTTAGTCAGGCAACTTTACATTTGACAGTCTGGACACTTTGATAGAAGTAGAATATATATACATATCTTTGACAAAGTATGTGCTTTTGTCCCTCCAACTAGCATTATCGTTAGTTCCTGTGTTAGCTGTATGTAGTGTGGCATTAGCCAGCAGGAAACTGAAATGGAATGTAGGTAGCATGCAGTTTCGCTACGCTATTTTGATATGCCTTAAATCCTGAAGTCTTCACATATTAGCTTAATCTGAGCATCTAGTTATTTAAGTTATATTATAATTATTGCTAATCAAGAGTTCTCTAGGCAGTGACTTGATCTTAAAATTCAAATACACTTGTTTAATTTGAATTTGGACCAGCCATTTTTGCATTAGAATTTGATGCCATTTATGAAAGCCAATAGCCTCCAATTGAAATAAATAAAATACAAGATAGTTTTGTAGTTTTGAATTTCTTGAAGCCAGAACAATGGATATAGCAGGTCCAATCCAATCCACAAATAATAATTATTGCAATTACACACAGCTACTCACAAAGCATAGGGTGAAATGCTCACACAGCACAAGAAGCACACAGGAAATCGTTACACCAGAGCCATCCCCACTTAAACATCACTCTTGACTGAAGAACTGTAGCCATCTTGGTCATCATAGTACTTGGACCACAGCATGATCCCACCGTACTTTCCAGAGCTCTTGATCAATGGTAGAACCTGGGACTTCAGATCATCAGCTGGTATAAACCCGCTTCCTGCTGCCTGAGGTGAAGCTGGCAGGCCAAGAAAGATCTGCTTCGCCGGAATTGACAGCCACTGCTTCCATGCACTTGCAAGGTCAGTGGTGCTGCCTGAGCTGTACTGGCAGGGAGGGTTGTTGTAGAACTGCACCCAGACGTAGTCAAACAGGCCGGTGTTGAGAGCTCCACCGACCCAGGCATCAGGAAACGGGCACTGAGGCGCAGCAGTCAGGTACACCCTCCTGGCAGAGTTGCTGTAACCTTTCAAGTACCTTGCAAGATCATCCCAGTGCTGGTTGGTGCCGCCCTCGATGTCAAAGTCTATGCCATCAAGAACCGCATCACCGAGGGGGCGAGAAGAGGACTGCCCACCTAAGAAGTTGTTCCACAGGTATGTGGCCACATTCTTGGCATCATCGGCCGAGGACAGGTAGTAGCTGCCTGCACCACCACCAATCGATAGCATAACCTTGACACCGTTGCTCTGGCATGACTTGATGTCGGCGCTCAGGCTGGTGCAGCCACCACTGGTCGGGTCACAGTGGCCTGCCAGGTTGAGCACCGGGGGCTGGCCATTGCCAAAGGCTGCGAGGAAGGCTAAGTTGACAAACTTGTAGTTGCCGGTGGCGCAGGTGTCAGCCAGTGTGCCCTCGCCACCATTCTGACCCCAATATATGGAAATGCCACCAGCGAGTGACCCAACAATTTGTGCAGCAGCTACTGCTATGAGCAGCAGTTGCGCAAGCGATGATCTGGTTGCCATGCGTGGAGGCAGTGTTGCTTCCCGCTGCTATTGTTATGTTTGCAGTGTTGGTTGTGTTTGCTGTGTGTTGTGTGATAATTTGGCTGCAAGGGCTGCCTTATATATTGGATGGATTGGAAGTGTGAAACTGGTTACTGGAATAATTGCTGTTTTTGTTTATGTTTCTGCGTGACTTTTCAGGCAGTCTGGACTCTAATTTTTCTTGATTGAGGCTAGTGAACACATCTGAATGCATTCAGCAGGCGACTTCAGACTAACGTGGACGCTATGCTGATTTGACTGAGTTGCAATGCACTGTCTCTGAAATCATTCTGTAGTGCACAAACGAAAATTTTTACGAGTACGATGAATTTTTCAATTGGATAAATTTGCATTGACTACGTTGATTAGGATAATGGATGGTTGGCATATATCTGGGTAATGAAATGTTAATTAAGAAGAATCAAACTAAAGAAAGAACTGTAACGTGAGCATTTTTGTAGGATTATCGGAGATAGTTACTAGTGGACTTATAGAGTTTCGAGCGAATTTGCAAAATGTTAAACATGCATACCCCGTGTTATATATTTTCTGAGAGATCAGTTAGACATACCCTAAATCCATGTGTTCTTGTTGTGATTTGGATGCATTCATTCCGGATGGCTATCAAGCTATAATTTTTCTCGAAATCAACTAGACAACGCAACTGAATTCTTGCTGTGATTTGGATGTTCTATTTCGTTCCAAATAGCTAAAAGAAAATAGCAACAAGACGACGGCTTGAAATGGGCTCAACTTTCCAAGGCTTATACTCTTTCCATTTTATTTTTATATTTTTTATTTTAGTATTTTGCATTTGAAACAGCGAAAGCATGCTCCTGCCAGTTGAACCAGCGGTAACTTTCCTCCTCTGAGTAGTACACTTTCAAAAAATTATAAATAATTCATATAAACTTGGATAGAGATAAACTTTATATAAAAAATTGTAGATCTTAACGAGATCTACAACTTTGTAGTTCAAATATTTTTCATTTGGTGTCATCTTGGTCTTCAAATAATTGATACAAGTTTCAGATCTAAAATTCAAATTTTAGATCAGTAGCACATATTCAAAAAATCATAACTAATTCATATGAACTCAGATAGAGATAAGTTTTATATAAAAATTGTAGCTCTTTATGATATTTACAACTTTGTAGTTCAAACTATTTTCATTCGATACCATCTTTGTGCTCAAATAATCGACACAAGTTTCAGATCTAAAATTAATTTTAGATCTGAAACATGTGTCGATTATTTGAGCATAAAGATGATACCAAATGGAAAAAGTTTGAACTACAAAGCTGTAGATCTTGTCGAGGTATACAATTTTCATATAAATTTTATCTCCATCCAAATTTATATGAATTAGTTATGATTTTTTGAATATAAATTAGTTAAAATGTTTTGAAAGTGTACTGTCCAAAGGAGAGAAGTTGCCGCCTATTCAACTGGCGGTAGAGAAGTTGCCGCCTATTCAACTGGCGGTAGCTTGCTACAAGCTACCGTTTACTGAAACAGTGGTGGAGCGACCATATATTTTTGCAAAATACTAAAATAAAAAATAAAAAAATTCCAAGACCAACAACTTCGCTTGAGGTGTCTCGGTGGTCCCCTGGGAGGAAGTGGGCCGGTCTAGTGAACTATGAGTGGGCTGTACATCAAACAAGACAGTCTAAAGCGCAACTGGGCTAAGACTAGGGTTGGTCTAGTGACTAGGGCCGCACAGTGGGTGATCTCCTTTCAACTATGGTTGGGCTGAACAACGAGTCCAAGGCGAACTGGGCCAAGACTAGGGCCATGGCCCAATCCGCCACTGCTCTCTCCTTTTTGGCTTGCCAATCAATGGATTAAGAGCCTGCTTGGTTGTTCCAACTTTTGCCAAGCCAAAATCATGGCTTGCCAACTTTAGAGGTTAGAGTACACAATTTTGGTATTCACTTGATTTAATACCAAGATATGGCAATCAATACTTTTTCTCCTTGTGAGCTTCAAGAATTTTCTAGTAACTTGCCAAGCAAACTGATAATCAAAATCCCTAAGCATGTTTTGATTTTCGCTTGGCAAATTTTGGAAGCCAAACAAGATGCTCTAAATGAAGTTGGTACCTGCACTACTGTTTATGGCAATCTAGAACTATATATAGAACTAAAAAGATCTCATAGGCTGTCAATGTTTTGTTTAGGACATTTTGTGTACATAATTAGAAACTAATACTAAAAGAACTCTTCAAGTCTCTCAAATGTGAAATAAAGTGATAACGAATTACTCTGACAGGAAAATAGTACCAATTATATCTAATCCAGTCCAATAATCCATCTCCAATTAACAATATTCACAACCTAAAACCTCTTCAGAACCAAGCGCTGCTCGCAGACAGTGGCGGATGTGGACTGTAAACCTAGGAGGGGCTCCCTCTTCCTCCTCCTTCCCTCCCTTCTCTTCTTCTTCATTCTTCCTAAAAAATTATGGAGAGGCGTGAGCCCCGCTCGCCCCACCGCTAGATCCACCCCTGCTCGCAGATAATAAGGAACTCTCACACCGTCACATAGCACAATGGAAGAAGCATTCACATCTCTTATTTGTTGTTCTATCAACCTAGCTCTGTTACGGCATATTGTTCCATGATCCGCACTTACGCTCACTGCAACACATGTGGCCTTCTATGACATTCCATTTATGTCACAAAAACTTGTTTTTTCGTTATATTGCATAATCTGTGACGCTTGCGTGACAAAAATTCATTCGTTGCCTATACCTGATGTTCTATGATGAATATGTTGTTTTTCGTCATAGATTTTGCGACAATACTCATTTCATCGTAGATCTATAACGCTTGTTTTTCGTCAATATCAAACCAAAAATAACGTCATAAAATATCCAATGGACCAACATAGCACATGTAATAAGCAGTCCATTTTGGGCTTTGGCCATACCTTGAACATCAAAATTTTCACATGGGCCATTTTAAGCCTGCTAACACTTTTCATTTCAGACTAGAATTTTTCGGGCTTGGCCCATATTAAGCCCATTACTTTTTCTTTTGACATAATTTCTCTTGATTGAGACTAGTGAACACATCTGAATGCATTCAGCAGGCAACTTCAGACTAACGTGGACGCTATTGTCCGTTGATTAGGATAATTGAAGGTTGGTATAAATCTGGGTAATGAAAAATGTTAACTAAGAAGAATCAAGGAAAAGGAAGAACTGTGACGTGAGCATTGTTTTAGGAACTCTCCAGGCTACAGAATTGCAGTCGTTGTTGTGGACTTAAAGATTTTCTAGCGAATTTGTAAAATGTTAAACATGCATATCCCGTGTAACATATTTTTCTGAGAGGTCAATTAGACATCGCTCCTAAATCCATGTGTTCTTGTTGTGATCTGGCTGCATTCATTCCGAACGGCCATCAAGCTATAAATTTTCTCGAAATCAATTAGACAACGCATCTAAATGCATGTCTTGTCCTGGTTGTGATTTGGATGTTCTATTTCGTTCCAAATATAGCTATAAGAAAGTAACAAGATGACGGATTGCAATGGGCTCAACTTTTCAAGGCTTGCTAGATATGATATCTGTAAAGAGTATGCTCTTTCTATTTCGTTATCTATGTTAAAACAACAATGTTACATATCCCATGGTTGCTGAAAGACGCTTGCCAATTGTATGTAGTAACATGCAGAAGATGGTATTGTTTACAAACACATTACAAGTCCATTTCCTGCCTCAATTTGGGAAGATGGCTCCCCTCCCCAACCCCTCCACCTCCCCGACGCCTCCCCTCCCACCACCAGCCGCCTGCCACTGCCTACTCCGGGCACGGCGGCCACCCTCACGGCCACGGCAATCCCTAGCCCAGCCTCTCCCTCTCCTTTGATCTATGGAAATCCTACCCCTACAGGTCGCTCCAAGGCCTACCGATGGCTGGATGCTTCACCTTCCTCGAGTGACTTCGACAAGGGCTCCCCTTCATTCAAGGAGGTTCTTCTTCGAGGAGCAGCCTCGGCAGTAACCTCGCAGATCCCTGGTGCCGCTGTTTCCTAGGGAGTCTCGGTTACTGCCTCGCAGGCTATTCCCCGTGCTCCTCAGGTCATCCTCCAGTCTGTTGGCTGCCCATCTCCGGTGCGGCGCCCTGACGCCAACGACTGGTGGACGGCAGAGGGTCGTCGTTCTCGCAAGAATCATCTTCGCCAGGCACGCCCGCCCCGTCAACTGGTCCCCAACGACCTCCGGGGCAGGTGCTTCAACTATCTCTCCCCTAACCATCGCACGGCGGACTGCTGCTCAGGACCTCACTGCTTCTCCTATCGTAGTGTCGGGCATCGCTCGTACGGCTGTCCGCGTCAGCTTTCGAGGTCGCATCCGGATGCCTTCTCCTAGTCGGCATTTGGTCTGGCGGCCGGTGCAAGCTTCTCCAGCTGCTACACCCCCCTCTCGGCCACCGTGGATGCCCAAGCTTCAAAAGGGGCTAGAACTTCTGGTCGTCGACGGCGTGCCCAGAGTCAGGGGCGCCATAAGGCTGCTGGTGGTGGCCAGGCCCTGCCTACCGACACTAGCGACAGGCGAGGTGAGGACGCAGGGGAGGTTCCCTTCTCTTCAAGCGACGATGATCGTCGGACCACTGTGGCGAGGCCTAGGAAAATCACTGATCGCTCAGCCAGCATATCGCAGAGGGAATCTAATCTTGGATGAGCCTTGGTCATCTCAGTGTTTGGCAACTGTATGGATAGCTTAGCGAGCTCCATTCTCGCTACAGTCTCACAACAGTTTGAGATCGATGAGGCACAAATTTTAATTCGTTGTTTTGGCCTAGCAAGTTTTCTACTCATCCTACCGGATGCTGAGTCGGTGAGAAGGGTCTACGGTGAAGGGCGGCCGATCATCTCCGCCTCCCACCGCCTACACGTCATGTGTTGGTCAAGGTTCCTCAACTCCAGCGCGACAACCCTCCCTGTCGCCGTTGAGCTAGAGCTTCGTGGAATCCCGACCCATGCTTGGGAGTTGGAGATGACAGTGCAGCTCCTCAATGATTTTTGTTGGATCAATGGACTTTATCCGGATACTCATGACCAGCGGGATGTATTCCGTCTGGTTGCTTGGTGTTCTTTGTTGGAGCATGTCCCTACTGGGTTAGATTTAGAGATCGTGGAGCCGCCAGTTGCCAACGATGAGCTCCCGGCGAAGCGCTCTCTCATCTACCCAATTGACATTTCGATCGTCGTGGCAAAGCAGCAGTCTCCGGTGGACCACCCTTCTTCTCCTCCTCCAGCTGACGGTGGTCGTCGTCGTAGGCGGCGGAGACAGCAGCGCGACTCGCCGGTTGCAGCGGCGTAGGAGGGCGCCACACTGGCACGAGGACCGATGTGTGCCAGCCTAGGCCTGATTGTTCCCTTACGGAACTTCTCGAATTCTGGCGATGACATTGATGGCACGTTGGCCCACTTGTCTCCCGTGCCAGTAGCCACGCCAGGTTCCGAGGAGGACCGCTCATCTCCCTACAGCGGCTGTGATGACGAACGGGCCTCCTTGCCTCCTGCACTGGTGGCCACAACGGGTTTCGAGGAGGATCGCTCATCTCCCTGCGGTGGCTAGGATGACGGATGGGCCTCCTCAACTCCTGTGTTGATGGCTGCGGCTGGTCCCAAGATGCCCGTGCATGAGTCCGAGGCCGGGGGCAGCCCGAGGACTCCATACGCCCCGAGGAGCGGCCGACGAAGAATCCATCTTGGGACTTGCCTCCTGATGTCAATACGACAGCTGCGGTTGTAAGCCTAGAGGCCAGGTTGGTCTGACCCGGGGCTGATGTACTGGAGGCCCAAATCTGTGACACTAGAGTAAGCCTACCCAAGGTTGATGAACTGGAGGCACAATTTTGTGAAGCCAGAGCAAGCCCATCGCTAGATTCTATCAAATTTCCAGAAGCCCAACTCCTTGATTCAGCAACTGGTTTGTGCGTCTCACCAGAGAGGGCCCTATCCAATAAAACTACAGCGAGCCTAGCAGATGGTCCTCACGAGCCATGCGCTCTCGGCTCCAACATGAAGGAGGCACAGAGTTCGCCGGTCATCCCTGCTGGGCTAGCAGCTGTTCCGCGGCCATCGGGTGACGCGAACCCGTCAGTACCCGAGATCCGCGTCTACTCCCGTCGACGGCCGTGCCCTGATTCTCCAGCGACCACTGCACAGAGAGCATTTATTAACAAGCTCTCCAAGAACACAGAGGGCCTGATTCCCCAGCTGCCCACCGTGCTGAAGAGATGTTCGTGGGATCCTTCCCCCACCTCTGTTCCTCATAGAAGCAGGAGGATGGCTGGGTTGGAAGCTGAGCTCCTTGGTATTCTAGATGTCGGCTCTTGCAAGACGGTCATGCGCTCCCTTGGTATTGAGTTGGAATGTGAGCATGTCAATCAGAAGATAATGGACGACTACGCCAAACTTTTTAGCGCCCCCTTCTTGACGTCTCACGTTCAGGCCCTCGCTGTGCTCTTTGGCTAATCACCTCCCGAGGGCTACAAGTGCCCTAGAGTGCTGGTAACTTTCTCCTGAGCAGCATCCTGGTCGTCTTATTTCTCATCGGTTTTATGGATCCTACAAAGATTCTCGTTTGGAACGTGCGGGGTCTGAATTTTTCAGCTCGTCAAGACTCTGTTCGAGTGTTGGTCCAGTCCAATAGAGCTGATATAGTTTGCCTTCAAGAAACTAAGATGGAATGTATTTTTCAGTGGTTTGTTTTGTCCACTTGTCGCATGGAAGCAAACTAAATATTTGTTCCTTCGGTGGGTGCTAGTGGAGGGATACTTGTCGCATGGAAGCAAGCTCTTGGCCTTGCTGGGAATTTTCGGGTGGATGCTCACTATGCTTCTGTCCAATTCCTTCCCACTGATAGCGAACCATGGTGGCTCACCTGTGTGTATGAGCCGTAGGGGAATGAGGAGAAGATCAATTTCTTGCAAGAACTCCACTTGATCCGCACTCACTGCCATGGCCCATGGATGGTAGCCGGGGATTTCAATCTCATCTATAGGAAGGAAGATAAGAATAATGCAAATCTCAACCATGCTATGATGGGTCGTTTCCGCCGAGCTTTGGATGTTTTGGCTCTCAAGGAACTTCCCCTTATTGGTCGCAAATTCACATGGAGTGGCGGTGGTAATTCGCCCACTCTCTACCATAGAATGGGAAAAATTATTTCCAAGTTGCTTGTTGCAAACTGCAGCCTCTTTAGATTCGGATCATTGCCCTCTCATTCTAGGGTTGAATGACATGCTGCCTGGGAAGGGTAAGTTCCACTTTGCATCATTTTGACCTAAACTAGAGGGATTCCAGGAGGTGGTCCCTCAGGCCTGGGGTTCGGTAGAAGCAAGGCCTTATCCTCTGAAGACATTGTCACTAAAATTTAAATCACTCACCCGTGCTTTACAAAGTTGGAGTAAAAAATGCATTGGAAATATTGGTTCTCAACTTGGTATTTCCAGAGAAATTATCCATCAAGTTGAAATTGCTCAGGACAGCCGACAACTTTCTGAGGGGGAGCTTGGGTTGTTGCACTCTTTAAAAAAACATTCCCTAGCTTTGAGTTCTATGCAGAGAACAATTGCTCGGGTCAAGTCAAGGATTAGCTGGTTGAAGGATGGGGATGCTAACACAACACTGTTCCATGCTCATGCTCGCCATAGGAAGCGGAAAAATTTCATTTCACAAATAATAGCAGAAGATCAGGTGCTGACTAGCCATGATGATAAGGCTGCAACAATTTTTGATTTCTACAATTAGTTGTTGGGCACAAGTGGCCAGCGTGATCTGACCATCAACCTGGATGATTGAATTTAAGACAACATGATCTTGCCAATCTGCAACTGCCTTTTACTGTGGATGAGGTGTGGAACACCATGAAGCAGTTACCTCCAAATAAGGCCCCAGGTCCGGATGGATACACAGGGTGTTTCTACAAGATATGCTAGCCAATTATAAGGTATGATTTAATGGCAGCTATATCATCGGTGCAGCATGGGAATTTTAGAAACATGCAGCTTCTTAACTCACCATGCTAACTCTCTTGCCCAAAAAAGATGATGCATCCTCGGTTAAGGATTTTTCACCAATTAGTCTCATTCACAGTTTAGCTAAGTTGGTCACAAAACTGTTGGCTAACCGCTTGGCAGGGAAACTCATCGAGCTTCTGTCAGCCAATCAAAGTGCTTTCATGAAAGGGCGTTGTATACATGACAATTTCATTCTTGTCTAGCAGATGGCCAGGTTCTTACATCAACAAAAGCAGCCACGTATTCTATTGAAGCTGGACATTTCTAAAGCCTTCGACTCATTTTCTTGGCCGTTTCTTTTGGAGGTTCTTCAGAGAAGGGGCTTTGGGCTCAAGTGCCAAGATATGATCAGTGGCTTGCTTGGCTTATCATCAACTAGGGTGCTACTCAATGGGGTCCCTGGGGAGGTTTTATATCACCGGCATGGACTTCAGTAAGGCGACCCACTCTCTCCTATGCTTTTTATCCTTGTAATGGATGTCCTGAATAGCTTGATTGAAAAGGCCAGCACTGAAGGGCTGTTGTAGCCAATTTCCACTCGAAGTATCCATCATCGTGTCTCCCTGTATGCTGATGATGTGGTCCTGTTCCTTTGCTCAGTCGCCACAGACCTGCAAATGGTGGATGCACTGTTTATTTGGTGCATCTTTAGGGCTCAGAACAAATATTCAAAAATGCAGTGTCTCACCTATTCAATGTTTAGAAGAAGACTTGGCTATGGTTCAGACTCACTTTCCCTGTGTAGTTCAAGAGTTTCCCTACAAATATCTTGGTCACCCTCTTTCCATCAAGAAGCTATCTAAGGTACAGTTACAACCTCTAATTAAGAAGGTTGCTGATCATTTGCCATGATGGAAATCTGAGTTGATGAATCGAGCTGGTCATGCTACATATGTGCAATCGATTCTCACCTCAGTTCTGATCTATTTCGCCACTACCTTGGAGCTTCCTCCATGGTTCCTAAAGGCGGTGGATAAGATTTGTCGTAATTTCTTGTGGAGAGGCCAGAAGGAGGTGAAGGAAGGTCACTGTTTAATAGCATGGCCCAAGGTGAAACATCCAAATGAGCTAGGTGGTTTGTGCATTTTAGACCTACAGAGATTTGGCTAGGCGCTTAGAGTCCGTTGGTTGTGGTTGAGTAAATCTGAACCTGATATGCCATGGGCAGCCTTCCCGGTAATAGTTTATGGGAATGCACAGTCCCTATTTGCTGCTGTTGTAACTACAGAAGTCGGCAATGGGATGAACACCAAGTTCTGGACTGATCGGTGGTTACAAGGGTCCTCTATTCAGCTATTGGCTCCCAATTTGTTTGCAATTGTACCCAAGAGGCGGGTTAAGAAGCGTACAGGAAGCATTGCTGGACAATCAGTGGGTAAAGGATATCCAGGGGCACTACTCGGTAGCGGGCCTGTTAGAATTTCTGGATATTTGGGACATGATTCAGGAAACATTGCTCCTGCCAGAGGCTGAGGATGTTCATAAATGGAAATTTGAGAATTCAAGACAGTTCTCTACTAAGTCACATACGAGACTTTTTTCCTTGGAGCAGTCCAGTTTGAGCCGAGCACACTAATTTGGAGGAATTGGGGTCCCAGGAAGTGCAAATTCTTCCTTTGGTTAGTGGCACATAATCGGTGTTGGACAACTGATAGACTCGCTAGAAGGGGTGTCCCTCATCCTGAGCATTGCCCCTTATGCGACCAGGAGGATGAAACCATTTAGCACCTCCTCTGTTCTTGTGTCTTCTCTCGGCAATTCTGGCTTCAACTACTTCGCAGTTTTGGACTCCCGGATATTGCACCTCAACCATCTTTCCACTGGGTTCTTTGACTGGTGGCAACAAGATGGTAGCACACTTGACAAAGGAACCAAGAGAGGATTCAATTCACTGGTCATGCTAGGAGCTTGGATTCTATGGAAGGAAAGGAATGATATTGTGTTTAATGGTGCCTCACCTAGGATGAAGCGGGTGCTTCTCCTTGCACAGGAAGAAGTTGTTCTCTGGAAGCTGGCAGGCGCCAAAGGTATTAGTGATTTGGTCGCTGCTCGACCTGGGGGTTAGCAGCGTCCGTTGGTGAAGGGTGGTTGACCTTTAAATTTTAACGGGCGCGTATGTAACCTAGAACCTGTAAGGTGTGTGTAGTGTTGGTGTGTGTGGTGTTATATGGCTATATGAGCATTTTATCTTCTTTCTTAATGCAATGATACGCAGCTCTCTTGCGTATTCCAGAAAAAATATGCAAAAGATGAAATTACCTAAGTTCACTTAAGGTGCCAAACTGCCAATTGCCAGAAGAAGATGGGCCGTTCTAGTGACTAGGGCCGTACAGTGGGGGATTTCATTTGCTCATTGAATTATGATTGGGCTGAACAACAAGAGTCTAAGGCACAACTGGGCCAAGACTAGGGCCGTAGCCCAATCCGCCACTGCTCCCTTTCTCTTGCCAATGGATTAAATGAAGTTAGTACCGGCCATAATGTGTTTATAGCTTTTTGTGTATCTTGAATCTAGAACTATATAGAACTAAAAAGATGTTGGCCTGACAATGTTTCCCTGTTTTCTATGAAGACATTTGTGTATATATTTAGAAACTAGTACTAAAAAAACTCTTAAGTCTCTCAAATGTGAAACAAAGTGATAATGCATAACAGTATCAAATTATCAAGTAGATCTAGTCCAATCCAATAATCCATCTCCAATTAACAATATTCACAACTGTAGTACAAACCTCTTCAGAACCAAGTGCTGCTCGCAAATAATAAGGAACTCTCACACCATCACTCATCACAATGGAAGTAGCAGTCGCACCTCTTATTTGTTGTTCCATCTACCTCGCTCTTTTACGGCATGCCGTTCCATGATCTGCAGTTGCGCTTCTTCAATTGCTAGCTAAATCGTACCTTCCTCATAGCTCCCATGCCTAACAATAAGAGCACTGATCATCACGTATCACTGAGGAGAAATCCGGGGAATAAGTTTGAGATGCATCATGCATTATGCCTCGTGCACCGCTAGGGCGTGCCGCCGCCCCTGGACGCACTGGCCCTGCGTGTGCTCGGCCTCTGGACACGCCCCCTCCATCGAGTTTGAGGAAGAACCTATCTCAAGGTTGAAGAAGATACAAATTTTTGGAATGTTGATCCTTGTTTGGAAAAATGGTGAACTAGGTTTGTCCAAATATTGAAGTAGGAGGTGAAAATTGTTCAAAGTAGTTATTTTTCCAAAAATGTTGAATGTAGTATTTCTAAATGTTGATCTTTTTCTCAGAAAATGTTGAATGTAATTTTCTGAATTGTTGAATTTATTTATCTATAAGTTGGGTCTAATGGGCTTTAAAGCCATGTTGCTTATTCAGCACATGGAAGCTACATAGGAACCCCCGCTATAACAGCCATCATGCTGTTGTAGGGACTGAAATAAATGTAATGGAGGAGTGAACTCGGATTTCTAAAAGTTTACAAAAATAAAGCATAAATATTTTTTTGAGGAAAATTCTAAATAACTTTTAACCAAATATTAGGGCTTATCAACTCTTTCTATGGAAATTTTGGGAAACTGACCTTCGGATCCCTTTTAACCATCTTGACAGAATGTTTTCGTTTTAATTTCTGTCCGCAGGATGGTATGGCCGGCCTCGAAGCAGGGCTGCAGGTTCATCTTACGTTGAACAAAATGGATGAACTTTAGTGGTACGTCTTTAAGTAATTGCCATTTTAGCTTGTACTTATATGGCAATGAATTTTGGCGTGGGTGATACTACCCTTATTTGTTTTCACCGTGAATAGCATTAGATGTGGATCAATTTATTATTTACAGCTCATCAGGTCTGCTTACGTCTGGGCCGGGTTGGATGCAAGCTTGAAGCTCCCTCTCAAGAAGGCCTATATCTCTTTAGCCAAGATCTTGTGCAACACGATGTCTTCCATTGCAGTTGCCCACGAGCCCAATCAGCGGATCAGGAGCCTCATAGAGCTACGGCACACCAACCTGCGGATTGCTACTCCCTCCGTCCCAAATTGCTATACGTTTTGGCTTTTCTAGATATACTAGTTTTGTTATGCACCTAAATATATATTATGTCTAGATACATAGCAAAAGGTATGTACTTAGAAAAGCTAAAAACGAATAGTAAGTTGGGATGGAGGGAGTAGCTCCCAAGCATCCTGCGGCTGCTCCGCTCCGGTGGCGAATTACCAAGCATGCTTCCACTTCGTGCCAGTTGATAGACTGAGTCTTCAATTGCAGCTGCTCACTAGCAGTTCAGGAGCCTCCCATCTACCTAGCTCCATTTTGTATCACACCTCCAATCCTACATACATTATGTTTAGCATACAAATCAATATTTTTCATCGATTCCTCACATACATGTATAAATGGTCTAAATGGTGGCATTCATCATGTGTATATACTTTAACTTAGTATTTTTATATTAACAATGACATAAATAGGTAATTTAAAATCATATATTAATTTACTTTTTGACATTTCTATATGATGCACACGAAGATAATTAGATTAAGATTTAGGTGTTTACTTTAGGTTATTTTTAATAACGACATACGTGGATAACATAGATAAAATTTTAGAATGATATTTTAAGTTATGCTTTATAATGATGTGTATTAGTAAATTGGATGAAGATTATGAGGTTACTTTATATTATTTTTTATAATAGCTGAGCTCGGTAATTGAAATATAGGTTTAGAGCTCTTTTTTGAATATTTTCATAATAATAGTGGTGGGTAACTTTTTAGAAAATACAATAGATCAATGACTATGATTATTAGAGTTTACAGAATTGGTGCTTGACATTTTTAATTTTTATGAGAATTTGTCTCTTTTTTCTAGCTTGTCTCATGGGAACTAATGCGGAGCCTCCAATGGAAAAAAAAATGAGACTACATTGCTAAAAAAACTATTACCATAAGCTAGCTCTCATTTGTTAAATATTCGAACACACAATGCTTACGTAGATATATACTTAATATCTTCATCCAATTGTGGTAGATTTTAGTTAGTAATTACTCTATAATATTTTCATCCACATTTATAATCTTTAACTTTTTCACTTTGCATCATAGGTATGCGCTTGAATTTGTTTAATGAACCTTAAGTTTGAGATACAATTTTAGCATAGAAATCTATATTCTCATCACTTTATATCCTTATAAATGGTGACATACATCATGCGTATAGACCTTAATTATTATATCATATACCAATAGTGCAAGATATAGACGATTTAGAATTATATATTGTTGTATATTTTTAATTAAGGTTATTTGATTCAAACGTAGAGTTGCCTCATGTTATTTTTAATAATGGCATGTGTGGGTAATATAGATGCAAATTTAAGGGTTAATTACTTTAAGTTTTATAAGTAATAGTGGTAGGCAATTCAGTTGCAAATTAGTGGGTTATTTTTAATATTGTTTATAATGGCATAAGTGGGTAATTTTGATGAAGATTAGGGGGTTACTTTAGTTTATTTTATATAATGGCAGAGGTGGATAATTTATTTATAGATTTAGGGAGTTACTTTAGGCTATTTTCATAATGGCATAGGTGGGTAAATTTTTAGAAAATATAATAGATCCAATGGCTATGATGATTTGAATCTATCGATTGATGGTCGGATGTTTTGCTTTTTTGTGAGAATTTCTAGAATTTCTCTCTTTTTCTAGAGTGTCCACCTAGGAATCTTAGGTGGCTTCACCTGGAGGCTTCAAAAGGAGCCTTCAATTAGTAATAGTAAGATTGATCATCACGTATCACTGAGGAGAAATTCGGGGGATGAACTTGGAGAACTGAAGATGAACTTGTGAGCATGTCTAAGGAAGTAAGGAAAATGTGTGAATTGAACAAGGAGAGAAGTGTCATGCCTGTCTTATATTGTAGTACAGAAAGTGCGACTAGTTGGCTGGAAATGTAAACACACTACACACGACATCACTACGACCCTAACGACTTGAGTGTCCACCCATGCTTTATGACGCAGCTATTTTAAAACTATATATGGCTGCCTAAAAACACGATGTGCATGTGTGCGTTGTAGCTGTACATTGCTGGAAAAGTAGTACTAGTACCTTTTCTATTTGTAGAGAAATTAAATTTACATGGCCAAAAAGTGAGTTTGATGTTCACTAACATACAAAAGCACTTGGTCCTGACCTGACCAGATCGCCACAGCATGCAACCATGAGTGAGAACAAAAGGCATTGCTAAATGTAACTAATTTGACTTGCTGCATATGCATTGTTCATGATCAAAACATTCATAGTCCTCGTGGATGGCAGAAATTGGACATAATACATTTGTTGGGTTAAGGACATGTTCCTAAACTGTTTTTTTTCTTTTGAATGAATAATTAGCATAGTTTTGGGTAATATCTCGAAGCATGCAGCATGAGCTAAGGGTTGTCCTCCGTCTTCAGATAAGTGCCAGTAACAAAGTATCAGAATTCTGCAGCATATTTTAAGTATATACACATGTGTAGAGAAATAAACTAGTAATTTTCACACATTTAATCCAGTGAAACCATGGAAACAATATTACCAGCTGCCAAATAGAGGGAAATGATATTATTCTGCCAAATTCATGAGTTTAGTCAAATTTGTTTCTCCTTGAAGATGTATCATTCATTCATTTGGCCAACAATGTAATAATTAACTGGACTTTAGGGTGAACAAAGGCTTGCGAATCGTGGACTAGCGGAAACTTATTACAGCTCCAACTCTATACCACCACACGCTCGAATATTATCTTATCTTGCCACATGTAAACTGATATTTCCAATGCCTACCATTATCATGGCTAACCAAGCCAAAATCTGAGAAAGGAACATGAGAAGCATAGCTCGATGCACGGACCACTGAAATTGAAATTGTGAAATGGGATGAATCAGAGTCCTGAAGACTTGTCCCTTGGTCATCAATTATTTGACTGTTTTTGGTTTGTGAACACTCTAAAAACTTGATTTATTTGCTCTCGTGTTCAGAGTATGTGCCATGTGTGTGTGTGTGTATGCCATCATCCAAGCTTTCATACTCTTGAGCATGTGATGCAAATGCTCTAAAAGGACACAAATATTTATAAAATGTAGTGACAGCAGAAAGCAGCGACCAAGTCCTTGTTCCCCGTTCATTCGTTCTATGCATGTGAATGAACCAGAATGGATTCACGAAAAAAGTGTGTTTGATGAGGCAATCATGTTGAGGTTTACATGCAGGAGTTCCATAATGTGATATTATTTCTTCTGCTTAGGAAAAGTAAATACACTCAGCCTTTTACAGTCAACTTTTCAGTGCGTGCGTTCATCATGCGCATTTTGCAGAATAATGGAAGAGAGACCATGAGATTACTATTCATCACCGGTTACGCAAATTGAATGAACTACTTAGTTATATTTGGAATGACATCTATAGACCACGAGAGGTATTTCTTTCTGTAATTGCTGTTGTAGCTTGTATTCCACTGATGAATTGGAGTGGATGATAGTAGCTTTTTTTCCACCCGTGAATTGCATTAAAGGTGGACCCATCAGTTACTATACATCTTTGCTTACGGCTGCCATGGGTGAAAAGCTTGAAGCTCTGCTGCGCAAGCACGCTCCGCTCAGCGCATCTTACGAAACGAGCTGAGCTGATCGTCCCTAATCTTCTAGCACTGTGAGATACTAAATCAAGTAAGCCCTCCTGCTTCAATGGCAGTTGCTAATGAGCCAGCACAGGAGCCTCCCATTTAGCTAGCTCAGTTACGGCATACCGACCAACCAATTTCTGTTGCGATTCTTCAAAGGCATGTGAAATTGTACCTTCCTCATAGCTCCCAAGCCTAAGTACTAGTACTAGTATTGATCATCACGTATCAGTGAGGAAAAAACTGGGGATAAATTAGATGCATATGACTTGTTCATGTATATAGAACAAAACTAGTACATAGAAAAACGAACTTGAGCATGTCTAAGGAAAATGTATGAATTGAGCTAGGAGAGAAGTGGAATGCCTGTCTTATATAGGGCATGAGAAAGAGTGAGTAGTTGATTGGAATTGCAAACACTACAGCACTAGGAACCTGACCGGTTCAGCATCCAGGCGTGTTTAATGATCGATGCGATTCTTCTAAAACTATACCTGCCCCCAAAAATGATGTGCATGTGTGCATTGTTGCTGGAAGATTCTAGGTAAAGAAGTACTAGTAACTTTTCTATTGATCTGGTTCCAATATATCCTTAGTGACCTTGTTATATAAATGCGTATGAAACTACAAAACAATTTATAGGAGCGTCCCGTTTTTTTCCTAAAGACGGGCGAAATTGCCGCCCGCACCTACAAAAGGGGAACAATACTGTAGCATGTGGCCTGCCCCTAGAGAACCATTTGCAGGCGCGGGTGATGACGTCACCCGCCCCTTGCAAATGGGGGCAATTTCCAGGGGCGGGTGACGGCATCACTCGCCCCTGGAAATAGCCCCCATTTGCAGGGGCGGATCCACCCCTAAAAATGGTTCTCCATGGGTGGGCCAAAGGATGACCCGCCCTTGGAAATGGACGACAAAATAACTAGTTGGTCTTCTTCTTCCTCCCGACAGCACAATCACTGCTCGGGGGAGGTGCTTCCTAAAAATCGAAAAAAAAAGAAAAAAAGTGGGGGAAGGTTTTCAACTTTGTTTTCTTCAAGTTGGAGTTTATAGGAGGTAAATTAATGCTAATTTCTTATCTTTTTGAAGCTTATTGCATAGATTTTAGACTCAAATGGAGTTCCATATACCTCTAGATAGATCTAGATCTCCAAGGTGTGGATTAGCCATTTGGATCTCCATTTACCTCAAACTTTTGGATGAAGTTATATTATTTAGGTAGGAGAACAAGATTATCTAATCATTTGTACTCAACTCTGATGTTTTAGCCTCGTTCATGAATGATGAATTTCCTAGATATCCATGGAGGAGAGAGAAGAAGATTTGGTATTTTCTATATTGACCCATGCATGATATAATTTTAATTTTTTCCAAGATTTTGTGGGACAAAACAAGTTGACATGGATGATGAGTAATTATTTTCCATTTTTTTCAAGATTTCTATATTTTCATTTGTTTATTAGGAAATACTACATGTGTGTAATCATATATATGTATATATATGGTGTTTTTATATTGTGTAATTTTTTTTGCTGTTCAGAGAGATGGATAGGATATGGATGTACCAAGCACAAAGAACAAACACCTATTTCCGTAGAGAACTTAACAAATTCATTAAAGGTGCAGAGAATAATGCAATGGTTCAGAAGACAAAGATGGTGGCTTGTCTGTGCAAAACCTGCAAGAACATGAGAGTATTTAGGGACACAACTACAATAAAATCGCAAGCGATGGTTCGAGGTTTTGTTGAAGACTACATGATCTGGACATATCATGGTAAGAAAGCACCCCCTCAGAATCCGCTCGACGAAATCATAGAAGATGTCGAGTTTGATGGAATGTTTGATGCTTACGATTATTTTGATGAGGGTGGTGGCGATGATGGTGGTGGTGGCTCCGATGGAGATGATGGTGTTGACGAGGGTGCCGATGGTGGTGGTGGTGACAATTGTGGTTATGATAGTAGTGGCAACGACGAACTTGATGACAGTGATTTCCTGAGCTAGTTGTTGCATCACACCAACGCGTTGACATTTTGCCTAGTGAAAACTTCTCCTTGGTCATCAGTTGCGTGACAATTGATCAATTTTGCATTGCTCCCATGTTCAAGAATATTTGCCATGTGTGTGTATGCCATCCATGTTTTCGTACTCGTGAGCATTTGGTGCAAAAGTGCTAAAAGAACAATAGGAAATAACGACCAAGTCCTTCCTCCCCCCTTAGCTTGTTTCTATGAATATGAATGAACCGGAATGGCTTCTCCTAATGAAAACTTCTCCTTGGTCATCAATTGTGTGATCATTGGTCAGTGAACGCTACAAAAGATTGGTTTTGCTCCCATGTTCAAGAGTATTTGACATGTGATGTGTGTATGCCATCCATGTTTTCGTACTCGTGAGCATGTGATGCAAATGCATTAAAAGGACGGACACAATAGAAAATAGAGACCAAGTCCTTGCTCCCCCCTTAGCTTCCTTCTATTCATAGGAATGACGGGATAGGAATTGCTTGATGAAACAAATGTGTCTGATTAAGGCAATCGTGCTGAGGTTTAATGGAGTTCTGTAGATATTGTATTTATGTGCCAATAGTAAGTATTCTCAGCATTTTTCAGTCAGTTTTCACATGGTGCATCATGCACATTTCGCATAATCAAGAGAGGCCATGAGGTAATTTATCCTTTAACAAGAGGTGAGTGAACTTTAGGGGTATTTCTTTCGGATTTCTGTTGTAGCTTGTCTTAACTGCAAGAGTTTGTGGGGTGGTGGATGATAGCTTTATTTGTTTGGCACCCATGGATAGCACCTAATGACCTAAATGTGGACTTGTCATTTACATCTTTGCTGTCAGCTTACACGGCTGGGGGCGGGAGAAAAGCTTGATGCTACCTCCATGCCTGGTCCGCTCAGGCCATCACGGGCAATGCAACGAGCTCAGCTGATCCAACTTTCCAGGTCAACTTTCTCGCAACATTGACTGATCTCTAGTCTTCGATAGTAGTTGCTCGCGTGCCAGTTGATGAGCCTCCCATCTAGCTAGCTCAATAACGGCATGCCTTCCAGCTAATTGTAGATGCGCTTCTTCTAATGCTAGTTAAATCGTTCATTCCTTATACCTCCCAGGCCCTAAGTAATTGAAAGCTGTATATTGATCTCATCACATATCACTGAGGAGAACTCCGGGGGATAAACTTTAGATGAATGCCCATGGAGAGAAGTGGCATGCCTGTCTTCTTTATATAGGGCATAAAGAGTGAGTAGTTGATTGAAAAAGTGAACATGATAGCACTATATGAACCTAACCAGCAGTTCAGCATCGAGTCGCGTTTAATGATCCATGCGGCTCTTTAAAAACTACACATGCCTCAGAAGTTAGAAAACGATGTGCATGTGTGCATGGTCGTCATTGCGCTCTACGATTCCAGGAAAAGAAGTAACTTTTCCATTTGTAGAGAAATTAAATTATCTGTATTAACTCCGCATATTATTGTTCTTGTTAAGCTATTTAGTGCATCACTTCCATCACAAACCAAAGTTAAACGGTACTTCGCCGAGTGTCCGAAAAAAAGCACTCGGCGAAGTAATTACACTCGGCGACGTTAAGCTTTCCCGTAGTGAGCATTTTACAGTTTAGTTTTCAGGTTCGCTTCACGCACATTTTGCAGAACTGAAGAGAGGCCCTAATATTATTTAACCTTCTGTTACACAAAGGGGATGAACATAGTTGGTATTTGGTTCCATGCAATGACATATGTAGACCATGAGGTTCATCTTACATTATCAACAAAATGGATGAACTTTGGTGGTACGTCTTTAAGTAATTGCCATTTTAGCTTGTATATTGCAATTAGTTTGGAGTGGATGATACTAGCTTTATTTTATTGGCTCCGAGAATAAAATTAGATGTGGATTATTTTATTTACAGCTCTGTTTACAGCTGGGCGGTGTTGGATGAAACTTGAAGCTCCCTCGCAAGATGGCCTGTATCTCTTTAACCAAGCTCTTCCTTTGGCTCTTCAATTGCAGTTGCTCACTAGCCAGTTCAGGAGCCTCCCATCTACCTAGTTCAGCTATGACACGCTGTGTAGCCACTCTCAGTTGCGGTTCATCAAGGCCTAGTTAAACCGCGCCTTCCTCATGGCTCCCAAGCCTAAGAACTAGTAGTATTGATCATCACGAATCACTGAGAAGAAATCCGGGGGATGAATTTGGAGATGCATGCCCAAGTATATGCACATGACTGATTTAATTTACACAGAACTACATAGAACATGAACTTGAGCATGTCTAAGGAAGTAAGGGAAATGTGTGAATTGAACAAGGAGACAATTGTCTTGTATTAATTATAGCGCAGAAAGTGCGAGTAATTGACTGGAAATGTGAATACATGATACCACATCGAACCTAACCATTTGAGTGTCCAGCCCCGTATGACGCAGCTCTTTTAAAACTATGCTGCCCAAAAAATGATGTGCATCGTCTGTGCGTTGTCCTCCGTCTTCAAAGATGTGCCAGTAACAAAGTTTCAGAATTCTGCAGTCTATTTCAAGTATATGCATGTCTGTAGACAAAAGACGGGTGAAGGAAAAGGTTGAGGTCCTCTAGAGATTTCATATTCTTCTAGACTAAAACTGTAGGGCCCACATGCCAGTGACAATAAACAGTAGAAAGGGCCCTAGGAGCTCGCCGACTACTCAGTGATTGCTGTTGTAGCTTGTATTGCACCCATGAATTGGAGTGGGTGATACTAGCTCTTTTGCACCCCGTGAATTGCATTAAAGGTGGACTCATCATTTTCATCTCTACTTACGGCTGCCGCGTGTGAAAAGCTTGAAGATCTGTTGCCCAGCCACGCTCCGATCAGCTCATCTTGGGCAACGAGCTCCCTTCTAGCACTGTCGGATACTGAACCGAGTAAGCCATTGTGCTTCAATTGCAGTTGCTCATGAGAAGGCTCAGGAGCCTCCCATGTGGCTAGTTCAGTTACGGCACGCCATTCAACAAATTTCAGTTGCGTTTTTCTTCAAAAGCTTATGAAATCGTACCTTCCTCATAGCTCCCAAACCTAAGTACTATAAAGTTGTATTGATCATCGTGTCTCACGAGGGAAATCCGGGGGATAAGTTTGAGATGCATGCCCAAGGAGCTATGCACATGGCTCATTTCCACAGAACTACATGGAAGATGAACTTGAGCATGTCTAACCAAAACGTGTGAACAATGAGAGGAATGGCATGCTGCCTGCCTTATTACATAGATAGGGGAGAAAGAGTGGGTAGCTGATTATAAATGTAAACACGACAGCACTATGAACCTAACATGTTCAGCATTCAGCCCTGTTATATGATCGGTACAGGCATGTGGCTCTGTTTTAAAACTACACCTGCCTCAGAAAACGGAGTGCATTTGTACAATGTTGCTGTGCGAAAATTAAGAAGCAGTAATTTTTCTATTTGTAGAGGAATTAAATTATCTGTCTTTTGGCTCGCAGCTAGAAGGGGAGAAGGCGGGGCACGACGGGGAGTTGGGGATGGCTGGGATAGGGGCAGTATTGACATTCGAAGTTTTCCTAAGGGTGGATGCTAAACTAAACGATGCTCGTGGTATGGAAAATATTAGATTTCAAGACTAATGGCATATGCGGGAACTATATATGTTTCCTCGGTCGCAGATAGAGAATTCAGCCCGGGCTTGCTCCTGCACCGGGTCCATGCGCTGTGGTTGGCTGCAGCCGGACGCAGGCGCGCCATCCACCCAGCTCGCGCGAGGCCGGGCGGCGAAGCCACCCGTACCGACGCTCTCCTGAGACACTAAAATTATACCATTAGTTTGTTGCATTGGTCTTAAGAGAGGGACAAATACTAGCTGCACACGCATGTGTGTGTATATATAGTGGCATTGGTATCAAACTGATGCGCGCAGTCTGCACTTTCATTTTGTATACTCCCTCCGTTCCAAATTGCAGATCGTTTTGACTTTTCTAAATTAATAAATATTATTATGCATCTAGATATATACTATATCTAGATGCATAATAACATCTATGAATAAAAAAGCTAAAACGATGAACGGAGGGAGTAGGAGGCTAGGAGCATTCAATTTTAGTAAATGATATTTGTGAGCCACGAGCAGAGCAGGATATAAACCTGCATCAACTAACGCATTGTGTTTTTAAGACTTCTTTGTTGCGAGTCTTGTATGGGTACGATATGAAATGTTTAGGTAGGAGGCCGAGAAAGATCTTCGTCGCTCGAACTGATAGCCACCGGCGAGGTTGGCGGCGCTGCCCGAGCTATACTGGCATGCATGCAGGTTGTTCTAGAACGATTTAGATCTGATTAGGTTGTTCTCAGTGGCTTCTTGATCATGTTTAAGTATTTATTGCATGCATTTATTGCTTTATATATGCTATATACGATAGATCTTTGCTCTTACCCCTCGTATTGCTAGCTGTCGGATCCTTGTCGTCAGAATGCTACTGCTGAGAGCCGATGCATCAGCTAGATATTATCCACATCTCACAAAAGCATGATGATGTCATCGAGCTGATAGCCTAACATGTGAGGTCTTGCTGCCGTAAGCTTGTCTGTTAAGTAAGTGGATCGAAGTTAATGTCCTCGCATTCATGTTACCTTGTCTAAGTTCAATATACTTATCATGACATTAATTAGATCCATTAGCTTAATTAGCTTAGCGGTAGGCAAGAGATCTTTGTTGTTGTGTTCTAATCTCTTAGATTAATAGATTGATGCCAATACCCTCTCATTCGTGTTCAAGTTCAATTACACTTATCAAGATATTGACTAGATTTGTTAGTTTATCTGATGTGTGCATGGTAGGCAAGGGCTCATTTTATGGCTATTGTTTTATATTGCTTCTTAGTTCGTTGGCTCATACAACCGATGGCAAATGCCATTAATGCTTCTATTTATTTACACCATATGATTACATTAAATATCTATCTGTCGTGGTGTTTATTCTAAGAACGCCTACCCATGAGTTCGAAAGGCTTTGCCGCCGATCAGCTTAAGAATCTAATGTTTACCTTGTTAATTTTTAGTCAAATTGATTGGCACGTCTTGCACCTTTGCAAATCGATTTGGAGCTACACTGAAGTTAAGCAAATCTTCTAGATCATCCATCCGTATTGTTCAACGCAGAAATCTAAAGTCCAATTTTTGCGTTAACGGAAGTGCTACCGGCAGCCATAACCGTCATTGTTCATGCTATTCAGCGTGCCTCGCTGGGGTGTGTTGACACAAACTCGTGTCGTACACGGAACATGTAACGTGTGCCCTCGACAGTAAGCGCAATACGCAAGACACGAGCACATTTGGCATAACTTCCATTAGGCGCTTAATCCACATCTTGCATAACTAATAAAGAGAAGCCATGAGGTAATTTATCCTTCGGTAACACAAAATGAGTGAACTTTAGGGGTATTATATTTATTTCTTTCGAATTTCCGTTGTGGCTTTTCTTAATTGCAAGGGTTTGGTAAGCTGATGGATGATATGTTTATTTTTGTTTGGCACTCGTGGATAGGATGTGGAATCGTCATTTACATCTTTGCAGATGCTAGCTTACGGTTGGGGCGGGTGAAAAGTTTGAAGCTCCTTCCTTGCATTGGCTGGTCCGCTCAGCTAATCTCGGGCATGGCAACGAGCTGCGCTGATCCAACTTTCTAGCTCAATTGACTGTGATGAACCGACCATGCGCTCTGGTGCAACATGGACTGGTCTGGAGTCTTCCATAGCAGTTGCTCGCGTGCCAGTTGATGAGACTCCCATCTAGCTAGATCAGTAATGGCACGCCTTCCAGCAACTTGTAGTTGTGCTTCTTCTAAGGCTAGTTAAATCGTTCATTCCTCATACCTCCCAGGCCTAAGTACTAACTGTATATTGATCTCATTATTACATATCAATGAGGAGAACTCGTGGGGATAAATTTTAGATGAATGGCTAAGAAGCTATGCATATGGAAACTCATATGGCACAATAAACACCACCTCTGGACACTCTGTGTTGGGACTACTCTTAAGACAACCTCTTCCACATGTGGTCAAGATCCTCTGTGGAAATTGTGTAGGTGGTTGTGTGAACTGCCTCTAGATATGTGATTTAGCCGTCTGGAAAAATTGCTCTTTTATAGTAGCACTAAAAATAAAAATAAATATAGGTGGAGCAAGAATTAAAGAGGAAGAATAATTGTGCAATTGCAGAAACGAAATTAGAGACTTTGGTTCAGGAAGCAAACTACTGCACTTGTGACTAGCCTCGACAAATCACGGGATAGGCAAGTTGGGCTGGGCCACTTCCTGTTTTCGGCCATGGACAATGGTAGCCATGCCGGAGAAACTCATGCAATCAATAACTTCTACCTTGGTACTTAACTATTACATCCCATCGTTCATGCCTATATAATAATCTCTAGCACGAAGGCCAGCTCACAACAAAAGGAAAACGCTAGCCTGTCATACGGGTAGAATGCAACGGCCAGATAGACATAGAGGGTATCTAATAAGCATGTGAGGCATCAGGAATTCAGTGGTTTATTCTTGAATTTTCTTCTTCACATACTTTTTCGAGCTCTCATTATTGACTTCTGCATGGCACACATCTAATGAGTTCAACCATCTAGTGTAATTTCTCTTCACCTATGTTGGATTGGGCTCATACTCTAGTTCTGCTTTAACCCAGAAGCTGATTCGTTTGCATCAACATTACGAAACAAACCACGAAAGATGACTACTCAAGCTGCAAAGTGAAGATTTTGATTTTCTTCTTTTTCCCTCTTTGTTTGATGTTTTTTAGCGTACATCAATGCTTTATGATGTCTTGGCTATATATTACTTGTAATATGTGCCTACTTCCTGTAATCGTGGTCTAATGCATCCTCCTGTAAAAAGATGGCAAAAGCCGGTGTGGCTCTTGGACAACGCCCTTGAGAGCAAAGGCCAAGAACGCACGGGCACTACCAGCTGGAAAACCATTTCGCATGATCCACACGCTACTCCTGACGCAGAGAGACAAGTGAATTAATCAGATTCAGAAGCATTATCGACTAGCTAAAATTGACGTCGTAATTAACCACCTCATTCGTTCACTACATGTTGACATTCGCGTCTCCTAATAACAATGAACAAAACATCAGCATATTTGGATCCTTTACATAAAAAATTCGTGGCACGCCGCATGCACTCGCTTGACTATGGATACAACAAAAAATATGTGTTAATGATGGGACATGCTCTGCACAATCTGGTAATTTTCCTTTTGGTAAACAAGTTTTATGTTCGAGATATTTGTGCACTTTTTCTATAAACGGTCAAAATTAACTTCCACTTTAATCATTAGTGATCTTTTACATAAAGGAAAAGGTCCAAATTATTGAGTTAAAGTCCGAATAACCACTTAAAGTATTTTTTGATCAGTTTACCCCCTAAACTATACCATTTGGTTCAATTTACCCCCTGATACAATTTGTCATTTTGTTTCTTCATGCATAAGTGGAACTTCAGTTGAAATTTTCCAATATGATAAAAGACATCATAAGACTTGTTAGAAAAATATATTATGAATTTTTATTATTTTTATAGGGTAGGATATTTAATAATAAATATATCCTTGAGATAAAAAAATATATGAAAATAATTATGAAAAATTCATAATATACTTTTTAACATAGATTTTGATATCCACTACCACCTTGCAAAATCTTAAATGAAGGTTGAACTTGTGTATGCAGAAATAAAAAGGACAAATTACGGTGGAAACTGAATGAAATACAAAGTTTAGGGGTAAAGCGAAAAAAAATAGCTTGAGAGGAATAATTTGGACTTTTTTTTAACAAAACTGAAAGAGGCAAGGGTCATATATGAATATGCTTCCATACCGTGGGTGCTAGCGAGTTTCAAACTAGGATTTTTCGTCTTCCGATCCGTATGTTTCCAATCAGCTCAGATTGGCATGGCAGGAATACGAGGCCTCCGAAAATGTGGCAATGCAGGGTGATGTTCTCTTTCAAGTGCAGTTGTTACAATATGGGAGGTGTATGTCGTATGTCCGCCGGGAGGTATGAGACTGCAATGGTTACAATATATCCTACTACTCCAGGTTCTGCTGGGCCTTCGGGTCCATGGCCTCAAGACAGACTCTCTTACGCCAGCTTAATTCGCTTGAAATTTCTTGTAAGTAAAACTGGTAGTTGATTTCTCAGGGAAAAAAATGAAGTAGCCACAGTTGTTTGTTCCTCGGTCCAAATACTATGCAAGTTGGATGGATAAAAGTTCCTTCCGCACTAAATAGGACCGATAGGCGTTAGTATAATGTAGTAACACTGCTACAGAAAGCATCATATATCACTGACGAACCATCACCAAACCGGCGGTGATAATACGACTGCTAATTGTTTTTTTAAGGAAAAGGTGGCAACATTATTAATTCAAGTGAGAGTTAGAATGGTTTAGGGAAACTCGATCATAGCTGAACAACAAATTGATATCATATAAAAACGCACGGTACCAGACAATATTCCGTGAGCTAGCTAGATGCATATTTTGAGACTGTGCTGATCGGTCTTTGGAAGTCAAGGCAAGGGGCTGGCGGTCACGAAGGATGATCTCAAGGCAATCATTATGGTAACTTCTAATGTAAAGCCAGATGTAGTTAGGCTCTTAATTCACACACAGTTAAAGGGGTGTTGATGTTGATTTTTTTTTCTTTATGCAGGATGCATTTATTGGTGGCACATCCACAAGCTCAGTTACATTGTTATGGGCAATGTCTGAGCTAATCAAGAACCCACGGGTGATGAACAAGGTCCAGTTTGAGATAAGGAGTTTAGCTCATGACAGGCCAAGATTACAGGTAAGTGACACTTCTCAATTGAAGTACCTTAGGATGGTTATCAAGTAGACATTACGATTGCACCCACCGGCACCGTTCCTTCTCCCGAGGGAGACCTTGCAGCATGTAAACCTCCCAAGACAAGGATTTTTGTGAAAGTTTGGGCTATTGGAAGGGACCCTACCTGTTGGAAGAATCCTGAGGAGTTTTGCCCTGAGAGGTTTGAAGATGTTGACATTGATTTCCAAGGATTCAATTTTGAGCTCCTTCCATTTGGTGCTGGACGGAGGATTTGCCCTGCGATACCGATGGGTATTATGAATAGTGCAAGATTGAAACATTTATCTCAAGCAAACTACGTAAAATAGTTCAATTTATTAGGACGAAATCTTGAAAGAATGTAGTAGTCCATCACTCTCGAATCTTACAACTTATACACGCTTGATAGGCACAAGACAAAGAGGCACCATCTTCCTAAACACAAGCTGCCCGGTTTCTTCCATATCAATGTCCTCCTCCCTCATCCCTTGAGGAAGTTCCCAGTCAAAGCAATACAGCAGGTTGGCCAGTGCAAGCTCCACATTGGCGACGCCCATGGCCACGGCAGGGCATGACCTTCGCCCTGAACCGAACGGGAGGAGCTCAAAATCCGAGCCTCTGAAATCAACATGGCTCCCCTCGAACCGCTCGGGCCTGAACTCCTCCGGGTCATCCCAAATGCTAGGATCCCTCCCCATGGCCCAAACGTTCACAAACACTCTTGTGCCCGGAAGCACGTCGTAGCCGCCGATCACGCACCTCTGCATGGTTTCCCTTGGGATCAACAGGGTCCCCGGTGGGTGCAGCCTGAAGTTTTCCTTCACCACCATCTTTAGGTACCTGAGTTTTTTGACATCTTCTTCATCCACTCTTGTTTTGTTTTCCACCAGACCGCGGACCTCGGCTTGCGCCTTCCGCATCACCTTCGGGTTCCTCATGAGCTCGGACATGATCCAGATCATCGTCACCGAGCAAGTGTCGATGCCTCCTGAAAATGTATCCTGATCGAGGTTGTTTGCATGAACATTAGCATTTTGTATGGTTATGTTTTGTACTAATAGAAATTAGAAAATGGATTACAACCAAAAAGACAAAAACCATTACCAAGAGGATTCCCTTGATATGGGCGCGCGTCAGCCCAACAGCCTCGTCGTCCTTCTCCCTCCACATCTTCACCAGCGCGTCCACCATATCCTCCTGCACCCCAGCCTGCAGCCGCTCAGGCTCGAGGTGCTTATCGATGACCGAGTCGAAGAAACGGTCGATCTGGCGGAAGATGTGCCGCCTCCGGGCGGCGGCGCCGGTGAGGGCGTCGGCGCACCGGGCGAGGCGCGACGCCGGGAAGAAGTCCTCGAAGGTGAAGCTCCCCAGCACGCGCAGCGTGTCCTCCATGACCCGCTGGAAGCTGCTCCGCTCGAACTGCGCCGACCCGTACATCTTGCCGAACGCCACCGTGCCGACGATGCCGTCGAAGAGCGCGTACAGCTTCTCGCTGAGGTCGACGACGGGGGCGCCCGGATGATGAGGGGAGGAGGAGCTGCCAGCGGCGGCGGCGAGGGAGGCGACGAGGCGGTCGACCTCGGCGGCGCGGGCGTAGGCGAAGGACTGGACGCGGCGCATGCTGAGGAGCTCGAGGATGAAGAGCTTACGCATCTCCCGCCAGTAGTCGCTGTAGGGGCTGAAGGCCACGTCCAGGAAGTCGTAGCTCAGCACCCTGGGACCTGAAGATTTTTCGTGTGCTTACTGATGAACAAAAATGTTCAACGAGCTAGATGTTCAGGAGTGTGGTGTTAGTGATTTATACTAGTTGGTACTCATCTTAGTCAAAAAATTATAACTCCAGGTCGAGAGTTCAAATTTCGTGTTTAAACACTGAAAAAAAAAGTTTAAAGATCCAACTTGTTAGCTCAAAGTTGCTGTATGGTAGAACATTTTTTTATCTGCGTTTCATTTTAACCTATAACTTTATTTTTGAAGTGTGAGAATTTGGCAGAGTTATCTCTAAGGCGGCGAACGCTCTGACGAGACCTTTCCTTATATACAAAAATCGATGATTTGTATAAGATGATGCTTCAATTCGTTTTTCAGAATTTGATTAGAAATGACATTGCATTGCCACGTCAAGACGATGCTTCAATTCGTTTTCCACCACAACATGCAACATCGATGTCGAAAGTAACATGGGCCCATCTGTGGACAAATATAGCTTAAATTTGTTTGCATGTAACTAAAGTATTGGCCAGTGGCCGACTTGATTCTATAAAATAATATTTTATTCAATAATTGAAATGGGCATGAATGCATATATATTCACCCCGGGGGCTGCTTTTTTTCTTGCTGGAATTGGTACCCACAATAGGAGAGAAAGATGAAGCATGGATTCCCACTACAACTGTGGATGTTCTTATTAGATCCGCATTAGCTTCTTCCTCCTCTCCGGCACGGTAGTAACTAGGCGAAGGTATATAGTAATTAAGGGTGCTAATGCACCCCTCACTACTAGGAAATTCACGTCTAGTACCGGTTGGGAACCTTTTAGTACCGATTCCACAACTGGGAATTAGGTACTAAAGGGTCCCTTTAGTACCGGTTGAGATAACCGGTACTAAAACGTATTAAAAAATAAAAATAAATGAATCCCAGCCCCCCCTCCCACTCCTTCCCCCCGCCGCCCCCCTCACCGGCCCCCTCCCGCCGCTCGCCTCTGCCCCCACCAGCCCCCTCCCATCCACCCGCCTGCTCCACCGCCTCCGCCCCGCCGCTCCCGATGGCCGCCGTCGCCACCGCCGCTCACCTCGCCCCGCCGCTGCTCCTCACTACCGGTGAGGGGCTCGCGAAGGGGGGAGGGGAGGGGAGGCAGTGGAAGGAGATCTAGCTAGCGGAAGGAAGAAGATAGAGGAGAGAAAGATAGCATTGGAGAGAAAGAAAGATAGCAGTGGGGAGGAGAGAAAGATAGCGGAAGGAGATAAGGGAGGGGGCGGGGGGGGGGGGGGGCAGGCGGCGCGTGGAATCATGTGAAAAAATCTAAGTTCTTGCGGTACGTGGACGGGAAACCCTTTAGTACCGGATGGGGGCTCCACTCGATACTAAAGGTCACGCTTCAGTACCAGGTGAAGATTTAGTACCGGATGGAGGCTCCACTCGGTACTAAAGCGTGACCTTAAAGGAGATCACGGAGGCCTCATCGGAAGGTCCGGTACTAATGTTAGCATTAGTACCAAGCCAAAAGGTGACCAGTACTAAGCCTCAGGATGAGAGATCATTTATCTAGTAGTGCCAAAAAAATGAAAAAACAACGAATATATTCATATTTTACCGTAATGACTAAACTCTACGCAATCATAAGGCAAGTGCACCACTTCAATTTACTCTGACTATAAGAAAAGTAAGACACTAATGCAGCAAGAGCTATACAGGGGTTGGATGATGTAGAGCATGGCAATAATGGATGCGGTTGGGAAGGACCATGGTCCGGTGCCAGATTATATTTCTCGTGGAAGCAAATTTTGGATGCCAATTTCTCTTTCTTCATATTGGTCAAACGTTTATAAAAAACAAGTTCAATAATTTGGATAACCACCGTATAATTAATCTCAAAATGGACCTCGACCCGGAGCACGTACGTTAATTTGCTAGTTACAGACACTAGAACATAATAATTCGGCATCAGTAGCCAATATACTTGCCTGGCGAGTTGGGGCGGCTGCAGCAGTGCTGGTCGTTGGTCCGGAGGAGGTCCTTGGCGGCCTCCGGCGACGAGACGACCACGGTGCGCACGCGGCCGAGCCGCACCTCCACGACGGGGCCGTACCTCCGCGCCACCGCCTGGAAGTAGCGGTGCGGCCGGCTGCCGATCTGGAGGAGGTTGCCCAGCACCGGCAGCTGCTCCGGGGGCCCCGGCGGCGGAGCTCTCCTTCCATCATCGGCTGCTCCTTTCTTCCTCCTCCACGACAAGAGCAGGTAGAGGAGAGGAAGGACGACGAGGAGTGGGACCACCACCAGAGGAAGAAGAGGCTGCTGTGTGTCCATGGTGCCTTCTGCTTCCGTGTTGGACCCGAATAACTGTGCATGTGTGCTTACGATGCTGGGCTGCTCTGATTGCTTATACATGAGGAGGAGGTGAGTTCCAATTTAACTGGATCATTCACTTTCAGTTCAGTGCGGAGGTGACAAAGAAATGTGTCGGCAGGAAGAAACCTATGCGCAGAAAGGCCAAATTAGAGGTCCTCGCATACATGTGTCCACGAGCGGCGGGACGATTGCACAAGTCTATCAATCGATATGGGTGGTGGTCTGGGAATCGCGGCGACGGTGACAGATCGAGAAACATGGAGGACTAACCTAAAAAAATCAATATGCTCCCCTCCAATCTCCAAATATCTATTGTTTTGAACTTTTGATACATATATATACATGTAGTTGACACATTTTAGTTTCGACTGTAATTTCTTTGAATATTTCAAAATAACTTTTGTAGATGATAAAAAAAAATACTTTCAAAATATTACACTTTTTTTAAGACAGTACTGTTCCTAGTCGAAAGCTGAAATTTTGTCCATAGCCCACTTTCATCGGTAACACGGGCTCACCTGATGTTTAAGCACCATGCATGTTTGGGTTGTGTGTTGCACCCGTTTGCAGCCCAACACCCGTATTGGACTACAGCCCACTTGCCTGAATTAAATCCCCCTTTCCTGCTGGTATTTCTTTCCCCTTTTCTTTCCCCTTTTCTTTCCCAGCTGTGATGTTTGTTTTTTTTTTTTTGAACATGAAGCTGTGCTGCTGTGGTGTGTGATGTTGTGAATCCTTTCACAATCTCATCTTTCCCGCCTGTCCTTCGGATTGTTCTCAAGCAAGGACATAATTTGTTAGTGGGTTTTAATTATTCTCAAGTTCTATCGTCAACTTGAAGCAAGTAAGAAGTTAATAATCAAATTATTTAAAATCTACAGATAAATAACCACCTGTGTGGTCATTGGATTTGAACCGAGGCGGGTTTTTTTCATGCACAACATACATCAATATTTTAAATACAAAATTATTGCAAATAAAAACAAGGGCAGTCGCCAATTTTACATTGCAAAATATTTCTATCCCTTATTTGCCATTCATGTCACAGTGGTACATGGGGCCACCTGTGCCACTGATGGTGGTAGAGAAGGGATTGTGAGAAATTGCAATGACAGAAAAGGGATTACTAAAAAAAATAACAGTACTCTAGATAAACACCATGCAAGGTGAAACTATACAGTACACCAAAGTAAACGAGAACGATTGCACACACACAAGTGAAGCTCCTTGGCCCATAAAGCCTATTCCCTGCGGCGTTGGAGTAACAAGTTGTGGACGAGGTCATCGACGTACCCCTCCTGCGTCTCCCTGTCCCAGAGCACCCGTTGCAACTCCCTGGCGGCGCGCGCGAACGCCTCCCCTTCCTCCTCAACCAGCACCCTCCTCACCGCCGCCGCGACGTCGTCCCTGGCCACCGACCCGTCGTCCGCCGCCCTCGGCACCTCCAGGCCGGCCCGCCTCGCCGCCATCACCCGCGCCGTGAGGCCCTGGTCGCCGGCCAGCGGCAGCATCACGAGCGGGTGCCCGAGCAGGAAGCTCTCCACGAGCGAGCTCCAGCCGGCGTGCGTCATGAAGGCGCCCACCGCGGCGTGCGCGAGCACGCGAACCTGCGGCAACCACCCGGCGCGCACCACCCCGCGCCCGGCTGCGGCGACGCGGCGCTCGAACCCGGCCGGGAGCAGCCCGCCGCCGGCGGCGGCGGCATGTTTCCGGAGCGCCCAGATATATTTTTGGTACTATTTTTCAGTGTTATTGGGAAATATGTAATGATGCTGTACTTTTAAGTGTTATTTCTACTAGAGAGTATAATCTTCTTCTACTGGTTCATTGGATATTTCTACCAGTTTTTCTTGCTCAATATATTCAAGGAAGAGACAGAAATATCTACGGTGGGAGAACTGGCTGCTGCTCTCCCAAGTGCCTATCGTAGAACACTCCTTCGCTCCAGCTGATTATTGCAGGGACCCGTCAACAGGGGCGACATTGATTTCTACTTGCAGCTGCTCCTTGTGCCACTTACGCTCTCAAGCGCCTGGCCCTTGCTGATTTGAGTGATCGAGGCTACATTTGCATATCATACTTCGGCCAACACCCTTACTGTAGCAACTCCGATACTTCGGCCAATTTGGTAGGACTCCCCTCCAAATAAAATGGTTCTGTCTCTAGCTCCTCCTTCTTTAGTGTAGTGGAGATAAAATCGTTTTGAAAAATATTTAGCAGAACGACATCTCTTATATTTTGATGAATGAATGGAAGGGTCCAATGTACGATATGAACCTAAGTATTGATAGATGAATTTTATATTTTCTCCCAATTTATAATACAATACGAAATGGAAATGATTAATAAATATTTAATCTCCTAAAAATATGTTTAACCCATAATCAACAATTTCTCATTTTTTTCCTTTTCTTTCTCCATTTATTTTCCACCTTCCGTTCCGAGCAACTCCAAGAGTATCCCAAAAAATTCTTCCCCAAAACTATGTATTGGGGTTCTCCTAAAAAAATTTCCTCCAAAAACATATCTATCCATAGCAGATCGCTAATAAAGTGCCCCCAATATTTCAAAACAGGCCACGACATCGTATTGGGTCCATCAGAAGGGACGCGCGGGCATGCGGGAATCAGGATTGGAGAGGCACGGCCGGTGGAGGGGCGGGCGGCGCGGCAGGCGAAGGGGCGGAGGGGACGGGTGGGTTCCTGACGATTCGTGAGCGCGGGTGCACGATTAACGGGCGGGGATCCGGATGGACCCGCAATCGGACGGTCAACATCGCAAGCTGGGCAAATCCGATGGCTTGCTGGTTAACGGGCGACGTGGACCCGCTACCCGCGCGCGGAATCGACCCGCGTTTCGTATATTAGAGATTGGTACATTAGCTTAGGCTTACTTATGAATATCGTGAAAATATATTCCGTCATTATTTTTTCACGGTAGTTCTGGACAATACCACGACGGTTTTATTTTCAAACAAATTCTAATATGATTTTTTTTCGAATCCCACCGACGCGGACGCTCGCACAAGAACACACGCATGCAATCCTACCCCTATGAGCATCTTCGAGAGACTGAGCCGGCAAATCCTCAAGATTGACGAAGTTACCACTAGCGTCTCGCTGTCGACAGGCATGTCACCTACCTGGTAAAATCATAGAATAAATCTAGGAAAATGTGAGCAGTAGTGCTAAAGTCGAGGACTCGAATTCTGGTAGGTAGGTTCCACCATAAGAAATCTTACGTAGCTCAGTTCGCAAATTCTAATATGATTGGCACTGTACCAAGCAGAGTTGTAGCTTCCACTTATGTGATTCACGTGCTTCATGAATGAACAGGAAAGCTAGCTGCAGAGCAACAAGATAGAGAACACATCCAGGAGTTGGAGTTATTAGGGTCGGTTTGCTTGACTAGGTAGAGGGGCGCGCTACGCCGCGCCTGTCGACGACGCTCCCCCCGTTCGATAGAGATAATGGCTAGGATCGATCTTTTTTGGGTTGTACTGGGCTTTCTCCAAATGGGCCTCACCGGTGATATCATCGTGAGTGGCCCGTTCGTGATGGGCCTCGTCATTTACCGATGCAACGTGGCTGCTTTATGGTCAGCTGAATGTCTTCTATATACACATATGCCTGTGGGCCGTAGATCAGTTGGTCCTATTCTCATGTCCTCTTCTTGGTGAGGTCGTCTTTTTTTGCTGTGGTGCTTGAAGGCAGCTTATACACTGGATAAGCATGGATGGGTTTGTGCTAATCCAGTATGGTGTGGTGTCTACATGATGCAGCCTGAAGGAGCTAATCTTTATTCGTTGTTATAGGAGGCTGGGACTGCAGATGAAGCAATAGCATGTTGGTGCATGACTCTCAGTTTGATGCGCCTGTCTTTGTAGAAGGCTGTACATGCACATCTTATGTAAATATGGTAAGGGAGATGAGTGTGGAGGTACAACGAACTCTTTGCCAAATGTCATGCTTACTGTGTTTTTTCCCCGCGAAGGAGACAGATATTGCATGTGCTCTTTGTGGCTGTGTATAAACTGAAGTGATCAATCAACGATACCATGACGCCTGTTCACGTATTTTATTGTTTTGTTGTGGAAATGTATAGCATAGTTTTTTCTGATGAGTTTGTTTGCTTTGATAGTGATTACTGAAAGTTCGTGCGCAAGGTCGTGTGTGTGTTGTTTTATCTCTGATAGACTGCATGCCTGCACCTGACCTTAGCAATTGATAGCAGTGCGGTGTTTTATTTTTGAGAGAACGTTGGCGGCAGCCTAGCCCAAGCAAAAGATGGAAAGAAGCCCAAACAAACGAAGTGTGGCCAAAAAAAAAAGGAGAGGCACAGACGGCACAGGACAGGAGCCGGCAAAACCAACAACGTGAAGCCGGCCGGCAGGCTCAAATGCAGCACACGGTCGCGGGCACGGGCACACGCGCTGCGCAGGGTGATCCACGCGAGACAGGTGTCTCCACGCAACAGGTAGGAACGGGTTGAGGCTCCCGTAGGCCTGCTATTCTTTCAGCGATATGACTCTAGATATTCCCGTTGGAGTCCGAACTGAAATCTGTTCGTTTTGTTTAATCTGCAGGCTTTGAATCCGGCCAACTTGTGTGCCGCCAAGTCCAGGAGAAGGACCCGGGGAAATCTATGTATCGCATATGATGCAAATAATTAAGCAGCTGTCACCTAACCTAAAGGATGATGGATGGGCCAGCGCGCGTTTCGGCCGGCCTCCTCCTCCCTTCACGAGTCGCTTCTTCCTCCTCAATGCGGCATCTTCCGCCACCTCGCCGCTGCACTAGGGTTAGGCGCTACGGGGTTCGGAGCTGCTTGGGTAGAGGCTTCTCCGGCGAGACCACGGGTATCAAGGGAGGATCTTGGGCGGCGGCTACCGGCGGTGATGATGGGTTGTGGGTGGAGTGGTAAGACGGCATATAGCGCCAGCTGCCGGCGGTAGAGGACATCTGGTGGGCGGTGAAGGCGACGGGGGCATCACGAAGACACCCCGAAAAAGTTGGGTTAGGGTGGTGGCGGTCGGCGATGTCGAATTTGACGACAAGAGTTGCTGGAGGCAGGCCCGTACATCACCCATGGCAAGTGGGCCGACTGCACCAGGCTTCCAAAATTTTGGGTCCCCCATGTGTCGATCTTCCTCTAGTAGTCTGGTGCTTGGTGGCCTCTATAACTCTGTTCCTGCCTGCATCTGCAATTCTGCATGCAACCAGCGGACCAGGCCTGCATGCAACTTTTTGATTTTTTGGCCTGGAGAATCTGTTGGGTCATTGGCTCATTGCGTGTTGCCGGACCAGGAGTCCATAACCGTCTGATAGACTGATACTCCGATTAGCAGGCCTGGCTTGCCGCTGTCGCCTGACGTCTGCCGATTAGGAATCTAAATCTAATCGCCAGATCACGTGAGCGCCGCCAGCCGCCGCAATCTCGCCGAGTCGCCGTCTCGCCGAGCTGCGCGCGAACTGCGATTCTGTGAAGCTACCGCCGCAATCAAGCCTGCATGCAGGCAGCGACTCCACCTCTGGGGCTCTGACGGCAGGCCTGACTTCTTCACAACAGAAGCTACCGCGTGAAGGCGTGATCACGTGATTCGCTGAGAAGGTGCAAGTAATGTAATACTGTGCCTATTTCGAAGAATACTAGAAGAATGATGCTTTTTAATGGAAGCTAAGAACTTATCAGTAAGTAAGATTCGTCATTTAATCGTTTTGCATGAATACTTATGGTATTACATGAGGACTTACGTGCATTTTAGCTATTTGCATTTTATAAATATAGGCTCCACTTTATATTTTGCACCAGGCAAAAAAACGTAGGTACGGGCCTGCCTGGAGGGTGTCGCGGGCGTGAACGGCGGCGGGATTTGAAGAAGGAGGCAGCACGGGAAAGCTCGAAGCGCCGGCGGTGTCAGCTTTGTGAAGATGCCGACGTCCTGGTGGTCGTTTGCTGGGCCGTTCTTCAGGAGATAGGAGGAGAACTGTCGCCTTCAGCGACATGTAGACTCACCCGAAGGGCCCTGTCCAGCTTCAATTCCTTGGCATTGGCTGTAGAGGGAATCCCTTGCGGAAAAAAAAAACAAGACTATCGTTATCCAACAACAAAAGACTAATTTTCAAATTCGACGGAGCAAATAACCTGCTACTTATTTATCTGATTAAGAATCCAGATAAGAAAACGGATTATTGATGACTGTCTACTGCCGTGAAATTAAAAGAGAGAAACTTTAGATCGCATAAATAACCGAAGAAGAAGCCATGTTTTGTTCTACCGCCAGAAGTCATGAAAATAGGCTTAATATTCCCTTCGAAGAAGTGGTAGAGGAAGGATTTATGATCGGACATCACATAAACAGCCGAGGAAGGATTTAACTGGACATATTTGGGATATCTTTTTTGGAACAAAGTGAAGACGTGAAGACCCACACAAAAGTTTGAATAACCATATCATGTATTGATTTTCTGTTAGTAGATATATTCCAAGTTACTAACTCGTTTAGTGAGTCGTTCTGTAACTTTTTGAATTTTACAACAAATCCCAAGTAATTATCTCTATTTAATTAATTAGAAATAAATAAAAATTATTTTTCGAAATTGACTTGCATAAAAATCGCACATGTGTGTTAGATTTGTGAGCTCCAAATTCTAAACCTTCTAGAAACTCCTCGATATTAGAATTTTATTCGAATCCGAATTGACCCAAAGCTCCAAAACCATTGAAACAAGTTCTAAAATCATTTCTGGTTTAATACCTAGGCCAAAACTCTTCTTAAACCTGGCCCATAAGTCATTTTCCCCATTTATCTTAGTTCCCACCTAATGGGCTAAGCCACTTTCTTTTTCCTCTTTTCTCATATTCCTGGCCTGGTCCAGCTCTCCCACCGGCCCATGGCCATGGGTATTATTGCTTCCTGGGCCACCTAATGTAGTCGATTACATTTGCAGGTAAGCTTACTTGTACTTTTTTTTTGGGGGTAAGCTTGCGTGTCCCTTGGTGTTGATCTAGATGTCTTCTATGCGAGTGGAAAACAATTCAAGCACATGAAAATAGTCACACCCAGACCCAGCGGGGCCATTGCCTTAATTGCAATCATAATCTATGTTCCTGCTTCTATCGTCTCAAGGGCACCAAAATATATATGCACAGTACTATAGTCTATGGGACATCAACAATTTAGAATATAATTTATATAATAATATTTTAAATAGAAACAAATACATAATTACTTTTCGTAACGAATTTAATGACATCAACCTTGTGTTGTAAAAACTATTTATATTTTTAGCTATTGCTGATCAAAGCTAAGAAAAGGATTTGATTTAGGACAACTGGAAACACCTGGTGTTATTTGTGTTCTGATGAAGTAGCTTTAGAAAGGTTGAGTCTTAAAATCTTGATCTATTCTCTGCACGCTACTAAAAAAGAATTAGCATAATTGACGCGGGCACTGAAATGTATCAATCATCTCAACATAACAATAATTAAGCAATCGATTGCCAATCTCTCTTGTGATCTTATCGAATCCGTAGTTGGTTTATACAAGCAAAGCCAAATGGCGTCGCATTTGTCAGCAAGCTCCCGCTCCTGCAATAAGACTCCAGCTAGCTTAGATCCTCGAGGATGCAGCTGCGCACCATTCATGGTCATGGCAGAATCCACGCAAGAACCGCCCCTCCACGTCGTGGTGTTCCCATGGCTCGCCTTCGGCCATATCGTCCCGTTCCTCGAGCTCGCCGGGCAGCTGGCGCGCCGCGGCCACCTCGTCACCTTCGTCTCCGCCCCGAGGAACGTGGCCAGGCTTCCCCGGGAGCTCTCCCCGCGCATCCGCCTCGTGTCCCTGCCCCTGCCGGCCGTGGATGGACTCCCTGATGGCGCTGAGTCCACGGCCGACGTCCCGCCGGAGAAGGTCGAGCTCCTCAAGCTCGCCTTCGACGGCCTCGCCGGCCCCGTCGCCTCCTTCCTCGCGGAGGCCTTCGCCGGCGCCGGCGGGGAGGGGCACGCCAAGAGGCCTGACTGGATCATCCTCGACTTCGCCCACAACTGGCTCCCACCCATCGCCGAACAGCACAAGGCACGTCGTCGCCGACGAACTCCGATCCTCGTATGATGGCTGGTTATGATTGTGACGTCATCGTTGATGCGTTGCAGGTGCCGTGCGCTCTGTTTCTCATCTTCCCGGCGCCATTTGTCGCGTTCATGGGACCCAAGGCGGCGAACGACGCGCACCCGAGGACGGCGCCGGAGCAGTTCACCGTCCCGCCGCCATGGATCCCGTCCGCGTCGTCCACCCCCGCTTTCCACCTCCACGAGGCCAAGAGGATCGCCGGCGGGTTCCACCCCAACGCGTCCGGCACCTCCGACATGAGCCGCTTCTGGGAGACCGAACGGCGTTGCCCGCTCCTCGTCTGCCGTAGCAGCCGCGAGGTCGACGGCCCGGCGGCCTGCGCCCTCCTCCGCGAGCTCTACGGAAAGCCCGTCGTGCCCTCCGGCCTCCTCGCTCCGTACGACGCCGTCTTGGCCGCCGCCCACGCTGGCGGCGGAGGCGGCGGCGAGGAGGAGGAGGACGCCGGCGGCGGCGTGGGGCCCGTCATGCGCTGGCTCGACGCCCAGCCCGCAAGGTCCGTGGCTCTAAAAAGGATCCACACTCCATACGCGGTCACAAGAAAACTTTGCTTAGTGCTTCCTTTCCTTGTCAAGTAGGTATATAGTAAAAACTTACTCTGCCATATTCATTGGTGACCACATTGAACTAAAAGTGTAGCAATTTATCAGCATGTGCTCAAGAATGTGGAAAAGCTACTCCCGAGTTCCAGAACATTACTGTATAGTTTTTTTTTTTCTCTTAAGAGTTCCAACATTAGTAAATCATAGATGAACAGAAGACTAATGCTTACGAGACTGCTTGAGACATGAGAAACATGTACCAATTCCTATTTAAGTCATATGAAGATAAGAGGCAATGATTCACTTCTTTCAACATGCTACTCACTACGGGAAACAGAACCTTTGCCGAGTGCCCCAGGCACTCGGCAAAGGCCTTAAAACACTCGGCAAAGGCTTTGCCGAGTGTAACACTCGGCAAAGCGCACACGGCAAATTTTGTGTCGGCAAAGACTAGTTTGCCGAGTGTCAAAACTCGAGCACTCGGCAAACATTTTGCCGACGGCCAAAAAACACTCGGCGAAAAGATGTACTCGGCGAAATGCGGGATGACGGCGTCGGGGTAACGGCGGGTTTGCCGAGTGCCAGATGGGAGGCACTCGGCAAACACCGGGTCTTTGCCGAGTGCCAACACTCGGCAAAGACCGGGCCTTTGCCGAGTGTCACCCACTAGGCACTCGGCAAACCCGGCCCCTTTGCCGTGTGCCGGGTCCTAGGCACTCGGCAAAGCCGCCCCCCTTTGCCGTGTGCCGGGTCCCAGGCACTCGGCAAAGCCGGCCCCCTTTGCCGTGTGCCGGGCCCCAGGCACTCGGCAAAGCCGGCCCCTTTGCCGTGTGCCTTGACCCTAGCACTCGGCAAAGGTACCTTTCCTGCACCTGGGAACGCCCCCTTTGCCGAGTGTTAAGTCCAAAACACTCGGCAAAGGCCCCTCTTTGCCGAGTGTAACACTCGGCAAAGTGACCAGAACCCCCCCCCCTTTTTCGACATTTTGCCACGTATAACGGACCCCTCTCAATTCACAATACACATATCACAGGCATTTGTAATAAACAACCACATGGATAATTCACAACCACAGGCATAATTCATAAACACCACAGGCATAATTCAACATAAGCACGAAATAATCCATAAATCCAAGTTCTTCTCACAATTTAGTTTCCACATTGTTCACAACCAAGTCTACTTCCGTGGAGGCCAAGGAGACCACTGCGACAAATCTTGATCTTCATTATTCGAAGCCGCCGATTGATTCTGCACATAGGATAGGACATTCTGAGGTAACATCTAAAGTTGTCAAATTTAAACTATTGAATCTTAAGCACAATGTGTCAAGTGACTCACAGGAGTAGTCGTAGGTGGCTGAGGCGGAGGGAACATCATCGGCGGTGGCGGAGGCAAAGGCTGTCCCATGCTCGTAGCAAAGTTCTGCATGTACTGGAACATCTGCTCCATCCTAATCCGGTTTTCCTCCTCCATCCTCCGCCGCATTTCCTCCATCTGCGCCTCCATCTGCGCCTTAATCTCCTCTTGTGCCTTCCTTGATTCTTCCACCTGGGCCTACAATATTTCATTGCAATGTTATAATGCAAAGCTAAAGTATAACAACAACGAACGATGAATGGAAGAGAAAGAACCTGTAGAGCCTCCATCTGGAACTGTGCAGCGGTGGGTCGTGGGCGTACCGCCGGGCTCGAGTCCGTGCTCCTAGCTCGGATCTGGGAGAGAGTGGGAGTAGAGGCCATGTCGATGACGCCGTCGCCAATCCAATATCGGCCATGCTTCTTGCCTCCTCCCACCCTCATCACGATTTCTCCATCAATGTCCTCGGAGCTCGGATCGAAGTCTGGCCCGTGAACCTCCCTAGCCATCTTTGTATACTCGTTGACGCGGCTGTGTATGCTAGGGTGGCTGTACGCCTCGGACGGGTCGTCTGGGTTGAAATCTATATCGGCCGTCGCCTTGCCCTTTTTGGAGAGGACCCATGCCTTGAGCTGGAAGCAAGGTCGGCCATCATGTGACGCCGACTGCGGCAAAATACAAAATCATTAAAAATTACGTAGATCAGAAGGTTACAATAAAGAATTGAAGTTGCGTACCCATTTTTCTCTATATTCATCAAGGCTTAGGTTGCCTTGATGGTGTGGTGCAGTCGGCATCTGCAAACGCCGCTGCCGGCAAGCAAGGTGGTTCTCCAACCACCCGGGCTCCAACCACACGTCGACCATCCTCTCCCAGCACGGCATATGCGCACGACACCACCACGGAGGCACCTACATCATCAAACGTGTGACATATGGAACAAGAAAATAAACCTAATTAATCAGAAATAGTAAGCATCAACGTTCTTTACTTACCCTCATGAATTGGTCCTTAGTCATGTTCATTGTTCTTGCCTCCTCTTTTCTAACCTTCGTACGTTTGTATTGAGCGTTGAATTCTATGATGGCCTGGATGCGCGCCTTGTAATGCATGTCCTTCACGAGCTTCTTGGCGGCTACATCACAGACAGCCTTCGCCTTGGCCTCGAACCCCTCCTGGCATCTATAGAAGTCCTGCATATACACGCGTATACAGTTATTATTTCAAGAATGTCGCAAGTAGCTGATGTATTGAGCAATTTAGTACGAGGAGTACTTACCCACAGCTCGGCCTTGACCCGCTCCGCTATGTTGGGGAATCTTCTCTGTTGACGATCAGGGACGTCGGGGGCGGCGATGTAGTGGTCCCACGTGTAGGCCGGCTGCAGCTGTCCGGCGTACACCACCAAGCTAGGGAAGTGAACCCTGCACAAAAGGCCAAGGATCCCGTTGGCCTTACGGTTGTGGTCACCCCCGCTGAGCTTAACCCAACTCCTGCACAAGTCATTAATATGAATTATTAGTTTTTGTAACTTTCAACATAAGAACAATATTAAGAATATTTAAAGTTACTTACTTGGTCCCAACCGGTTTAATGAGCGGGCGTAAATGCTCAGGTATCGGCCGCTTCGGGAGGGATGAGGGACCTCGCAACCATATCTTGGACTGAGCATCCCCTGCCTCCCCGTCCCCCTCCTGCTCCTGCTGCTCCTCCGCCGCCGCCTCCTCGTCCCCAGAGGCGTGTGCGGAAGGTACCTCCTCCTCCTCCTCCTCCACCTCAGGTTCAGGCGACGGGGGCCTCGCCGCTTTACCCTTCCCTCGAGGCCTCTGGACCACCTCCTCCTCCTCCTCCTCCTCAACCCTACGTCGAGGCCTGCCTCGACGCCTCCCTCGACCGCTCCCTGAACGTGACCCTGACCCTGAACCAGTCCCTGCCGCGGTCAGTCTCTCGCAAATTGACGTGAGCTTCCTGATACCACCCACCATTGCTTAATGACCTGCAATTAAAAAGAGTACACGAGTCAGCATAGGCAAACAAAACATAATTACAAATATATGCAAATTATAATTAAATTATAGCTAAATTATTACGAATCATACATGTATTAGAAATAATCATCATGATCGGGATTAGCTGGATCATAAGTCTCATCATCACTATCACGCGTGTCGATATAGTCAAGCTCGTGCTCCGAAGAAGGAATGTCGTCATCACTGTCATTAGCTAACTGTAATCGTTGAAGTAATTCTAAGTCCTTCACATTCTGAACCTCGTCTCCACCGTCCTCTGCAGCAACCCTCTCATTGTCTACTTCCATTCCGATCGCTTCGGTTAAATCTATCACAAAACTCCCTTCGAGCCCATCTTCTTAGAATAACTCTCCTTCGTATGTGTCGGGATCTATATTGTAATCTTCATTGTTTGGTACAGGTAGTTTGCCGTGTGGCGATACCTTGTACACAACATCCCAACCCTTAAGACGGCTGTCGGTTTGGCACGGGTATGACAAATAATAAACTTGCGTGGCCTGTTGAGCCACAATATAGACATCGTCTCCTGGTAACTTGGATGACTGTCGAATTTCGACTAGCCCAAGGTTAGGGGCCCGTCTCACGACAGATGGATCAAACCAATGGCATTTGAATATAACTGGATTAAGAGGTTTGCACCCATGAAAAGTGAGTTCGTATATTTCTTCAATTCTTCCGTAGTACTCGACCCCATCGGAGCCTGGCGTGAAAACTCCGGTATTTGTGGTTCTTCGATTGGGCCGACTCTGCTCGTGCCTTGTTGTGTGAAACCTATATCCGTTGACGTCATAACCGGCAAACGACCTGACCCTATAGTTACAGCCATCGGCAACCTGTCTCAACTCGACATTCATAGACGCATTGGTTCGTCTCTGCAAGTACAAACAGGGCGGTTCGTTATATTAATCGTATGCACGAGAACGAGAATGTTCGAAGAAATAAAATTGTACCTTCTGTTTGAACCAAGAAATGAAATCGGGCATTCCATTTCCTGCACCCTCTTTAAGAAGAGTCTCAGCTTCGTGCGGGGCCGGTTGCCTTGATTTACGCCAGAATTGACGATGAAATTGCCTATATCAACGAGAAAGATACGTTTAGGCAAGAGATACCATTAATACGTCGAAACAAGTTTGTCGATGACTTACATCATGTACGGCTCCACTTCAGATAGGTTGGTCAACACATACAGCATGATAGAGCGCCACTCTTCATGGTTAAGGGTCTTGCGGGTCGCACCACTTGCACTTCCGAGTTGCCCTCGGAAAATGCTAAGGCTTAATTCATCTTCGCTGGCATTGTAACGAGGAGGTGGATTATGCACGCTAGGAAGGTTGTCTGCGTAGTATTTCGATGTGAAGTTTGACACCTCCTCCAGAATGTATGCCTCTGCAATGGATGCTTCAATTTTGCACTTATTCTTACCTTTAGTTCGAAGAACCTTTTGACATCTCTCAATTGAGTAGCACCAACGACCCTGCACAGGACCCCCCATTCGTGCTTCATACGGGAGGTGTAGAATCATATGCTGCATTGGATTGAAGAAGCCTGGAGGAAAGATCTTCTCCAACTTACAGAGCAACACAGGCGCCATTGTTTCCATTTCTGCAACCACGGTACGAGATAACTCCTTCGCACAAAGCCGGCGGAAGAAATTGCTCAACTCCGCTAGCACCTGCCACACATGCTCAGGGACATATCCTCGAACCATCACCGGAAGGAGGCGCTCAAGCCATATATGGTAATCATGACTCTTGAGCCCGTTGATTCGCATAGTTGCTAAATTCACTCCCCTCTTCAAGTTCGCTGCATAGCCATTAGGGAACATTAATGTTTGGAACCATTCTAGAACCTCCCTCCTTTGGGCCCTCGTCGGAACGAAATCGGCCTTAGGCTTCCTCCACGACTTGCCAGCTCTTGGAGGCGCCATGTTTAGCTGTGGTCTGTTGCACAATAGTCCACCTCGTCTAAATGAAATTAATTGATTAAATATAGCAAACAGGTCAAAAAATAGTCCACCTTCTACCATGCAGTGCCAAATACCATACATGTAGAGTGTAAAAAGTTTGGATGGTGGAGGAGGGAAAAAAAAATTATTTTTGCCGAGTGTGTCAAAAGACACTCGGCAAACCCTATAGTATGCCGAGTGTGCCCCCTAGCACTCGGCATACTACTGGCTTTGCCGAGTGTCCCATCACGACACTCGGCATACTAATGGCTTTGCCGAGTGCCCCCCGTAGACACTCGGCAAAGCTTAACGTCCGTCACGGACTCGCGACGGCGGCGGCACGGGGAAGTCACGTGCTCGTCAGTTTGCCGAGTGTCCAACTTTGCCGAGTGCCTTTTTGGTGTTTGCCGAGTGTTTTTTTGGCGGCACTCGGCAAACCGGTCCTTTGCCGAGTGTATTATGTTTGCCGAGTGTTTTTGGTATTGCACTCGGCAAACCGGTCCTTCGCCGAGTGCCCGAAAAAATACACTCGGCGAAGTAATTACACTCGGCGACTTTGAGGTTTCCCGTAGTGACTCTAAATTTAATGAAGCAATCAAGAATTTACTTATTGTCAATTGTGCATTAATCTAGTATACATGAGCTCATAACAACCCAATCAACTACTGTGTGATTCTTGTGATCTGTAGAATTCCAATACCACTCACCACACAAAAGACAGGCAGTCAGCAGCCCTCAACCAATCACAAAACCAAAGAAAGATATGATTATTAGACAAATCTGTTATACTTGTAAAGTATATGGTGGGTCTCAGGTTGTTGCCATAGTTAGGATAGCCAAAGATAGGAACCGTGTAATCTGTGATCACGGCAACAACCTGGAAGGAGCCATCGCCGTTATTTGCGCTAGGACGTGATGGTTCGAGATCCTTCCTAACATGCATCATTCCCTCTCTGTAAGCCACATCAGGGGCTATTCCTGGCCTATATTAACATGCTGGCGGCACGAGGCAAAGTGCACGTTTCAAGCTCTTTGATAATCTTTCGATGATAACTGTACGATTTGTACCATTTAAAAAATATTAATGTTATGAATGAATTGTATGTAATACAAAATTGCTATATTAGATTTCCTTTAAAACTCCTATAAAAAGGATTATTAGCTAAGGTCAACACAGACAGTTGACATGTGGAGCCTCAAGCTCTCGAACGAGGCGTCGTCGTTACCGATTTCCACCCTTGCGGCGCCGACGAAGCGCAGCAGCCGGAACGGCCTCGCCGCGGCCGCTCCTGCGCCCATCTCTGACCGGCAATACGCGAAGAGCTCCGCCACCGCACATTGGATCCCAAACTCCTTCGCAACCACCCGGCCATCGGGCAGCCGGACCCTCAGCTTGCAGACCTTCATCTCCACCGACGCCGGCTGCTGACTCGTTGGTGCCACCGCCACCGCTGTCGCAACCGGCTGCTCAGCCGGTTTTCTCACCGTCGGTGCCTGTCCTTGCCAATTCGTCGGAGCAGCAGTTGCCGCCGGTATTTTATCGTTCTGCTGCGCGCCGGCTGATGCAGTGGATTTCTTGGCAGCTCCGACGACAGGGAAGGCCGGCTTCTTGTCCGTGTAGGGTTCCATGGACACGAGGAAGTCGTTGGGGTCGGTGCCGTGCAGCCTGCCCACGGCCTGGCCGGTGACCGGGTCGACGACGACCACGACGGGGAGCTTGGCGCGGGGGATCTTGTAGTAGCTGAGCACCTTCGTGGCCTCCTCCCCCTCGCCGCCGATGATCTCCTCGTCTCCGGCGTCGGCCTGCCAGAGCACGAAGTGCTCCCTGACGCACTGCGCCACCAGGTCGCTGGCCCACACGTCGCGGTTCTGCGCCAGCGACGCCAGGTCGAGGCGGCCCTGCACGTTCACCAGCAGCCACCGGCACCGCCGCGCCGCGTGCGCCACGGCGTCGTGGAAGCCGCCCTTGTACGTCAGCCCGTGCGGCACCCGGAACAGCTCGTCCTTCTCGGACTGGCTCGCCCGCGGCGGCGGCGGCGCCTCGTACACCTCCATGTCGTCGTCGTCGGATAGGATGGTCTCGCGGAAGCGGCGGCGGAGGCTGCTGCTGTTGCCGTCCTCTTTCTTCACGGCGGCGGCACCGGAGGTGGGAGCTTTGCCGCCGCGGTTGGGGCGGCTGCTGCTGCTGCTGCTACTGATAACTTGGACATCCTCCTCGCCGTCGGAGGTGTCGTCTTTGGGATTGAGGCGGCGGCGGTTGCGGCTGTTGTTGGCTTCCACCTTGTCCTCCTCGCCATCGGAGCTGCTTGATGCGAAGATATCACGGAAGCGCCGCCCGCGACCGCTGCTCTTGCCGCCGTCGCCCGCTCCCCTGCCGCCACGATACGGGCCATCGTCCTCACCGACGCGGCGGCGCTTCTTCTGGACGCGGTCGCGGTTACGGCCCGCCTCCATGTCACGGCGGCGGCGGGGGCTGCTCTTGCTGCTGCCGCCACCTCCCTTCGTCTCGCTATCCCACCTCGACACCCTCCTCGGAGCAGAACCGGAAGGCCATCTCCCGCGAGCGCCGCCGACGCGCGCGGGGCGGTCAGGGCGGGCCGCCGGGACCGGAGCGCGCGCCGCGTCGTCGTCCGACTCCGAATCGGAGATCACCTGCGGCAGCGACGGCAGTGGTGGGGAGCGGAGGATCCCCGACGTCCCCGCTTCGACGTTGAAGAAGCGGTTGACGGCCTCGCCGAGGTGGCCGCCACAGCTGGCGAGGCGGTGGAAGGCGTCCTCGTAGCCGCAGCCGGTGACGTCCATGAACGCTGCGAGGGCTTCGTCGGCCATTGTCTGGAAACGGCAAAACCGCGGCGGATCGGAGTAGCGGCCAAGGAAAGGGGAAGGGGGGCCTGGTTCTCCTTAAAGGGCCCTAGCCCCAAGCTATCTAGCTGCGCGCGCGCAGCCCGAGTCGGTTCCGAGTCGATTGCCTTTCTTGATTGCTTCGTTTTTTTTTCCCTTTTTCCCCGGGTGCTTCGTTTCGTTTATCTCTAAGTCCTTTGCCACGTCAGCTCACCTATGGGCTATCGTACAGCTGTTAGGCTAAACAAATAGCTTGGCAAAAACCTGCAGCCCTTGCAGGATAAGTAACGGAACTGCGGCGTGCATTTTTCAATACTTGCCTTACTGAGAAACGATATATATACTCTCCTCGTCCATATCTATAAGCATTTCTAGTTTCAAAATTTATCCATAGAAGTAAAAACTTCTAGCCTGATCTAATTTAATAATAGTAAAAATTAAACATGATTCTTTGTGAGATCAGATACGTCTATAATAAGGCTCAAAATGCATTGAATAATTTAAGGAGACATAAGAGTTGGGGGCATGTGCCCTCAGAGCGAGGGAAAGGTTCCCTCGGTCAGTGTTTGAGCGTGGACTTATCTCATCTCCTGCGTAGCAGCATCTTATCTCATCAGTGGTGGAATCTAGGGTCAAGGATGATGTGGTGGCACTGTTCAAGCCCAATCGCGTGTTCGGTGAAACAAGCCACACCAGTGTGGTACGGTGAATAGTGTCCTGTAAGGTCTGACACCAAACTTTTGAGTTGTTGTCCCATCGGGGGTACGACCTCCAGGCCTGCGGGGTCCACGTTCGAGTGGGACGCCCGATCCCTAATCTAGTCAGGGGGAGGGGGGGGGGGGGCAGACCCCTTCCTAAAGTTGGAGGTGACTTCTTGGTGCGACCCTACTAAGTCGGTCGACGCCTTGCGCTAGCTGGGCTGCTTCTGGCCCAATGTGTTATTGAGCTTTTTTGGCTTTTATTTTTTGCGAGTCCTTGGGGTACCTGTGGTACAGGACCTCATCACTATGTGCTTGATTGGGGAGGGACTTCCTATTTTTAGCCAAGACTTTGTATGTTGAAACATACTACTTTGATTCCGACCACCGAGACGTTGTTATGATAAATGTGTTCGATATATAGGCCAAATCGATATAGTAATATCAAAGGCTCGGTAGCATTGAAGGAGTACATCATCTATTTAGTCCCTATAGCTCCCATTACAATACTATTGATAGCAACACAGCCGTCATGGAGATTTAGAATGAGAAAGATAATAGACGCGGTTGTTGTCCTTGAGATTTCTAGCCGTAGCACATTTCATATTGTGCGTCATATGAGCACCATGAAACTGATAAGATCATGACAGACGCATCGTTGCCACCGGACACGTCACCTGCCACCAAAGGACTAGTATATGTATTTTATTGATTGAGATGGGTCCACACCTGACATTGATTAACAGCAGATTCGTCGTGGATAGAAATAATAGACGTATTGTGTTCGTTGAGTCAAACATTGTGGAATGGCTCTTGGTGTGAAAACAGTGACTAGATCGGAATCTCGTCTCAAAGGTCGTCAACGTGGGCAGACAGACTTGGATATAAAAGAAAAAATGGCGCTTTTTTGGCAGGAGAACAAGACAAATGTACCATATAGGAGTACAGGAAGAGGAGTGTATCAATCAAAAAAGAAGAAGAAAAATAGCCGGAGCATTTGCTAATTTCTGGATAGTAGGATAGAAATCGACCACATAAATGTATCGACATCATCAGCGTTTGTATCCTCACGAACAGAAGTTGTATTTTGCAGCGACAGGATCCGTTGCAGACATGCATGCTTAAGTTTCACCAGTTCGTTCGTTACAAGGAAACAAAATAGCCAAAAAAAAAAAGAAATGCACACACACATGGAGGAATATCATGCGAGTTGCTATCCTCGTAGCACGATATACTGATCTTCAAAAGATGGTCATTGGGCATATCACAAATGAAACCTGATCTTGATCCGTCAACCGAAGGGCCCGCCGGGGACGTTGCTGTTGGGCTTGGGCGCGGGCGGCGCCAGATCGGTCATCCTGTCCGGCCAGCTGATTGCATCCCTCCGCCATGCCCGAAATTCAGAGCCTGCATCACCTTAATTCAATCACGGGTTAAATCGATCGAAGCATCAGAAAACGAACGAGATTCCTGCGAGGAAACAAGAGGAAAACGAATCGACATGAGGGGAGTGATCATCAATCGGAAAAGCTCTACCTTTTTGGCCGGAGATTGTGGAGGTGAGCCCCTGCGGCCGCGAGTGAACTAGAGTGATCAGCAGGACGAGAACCAGCGGCAGGAGGAGGGAGAGGGATGATGGCCATGCTGTCCTAGTGGTGTCCTTGCCTCTCCGTGGAGGTGGAGCAGCCATGGTGGCTTGGCGTTTGGCCTTGGTTAAGCAAGCAGCTTAATCAGCGGGGGCTTTTCAGATTCAATTCCTACTACACAACCAAATCGGAGAAATAAATAAAACAAGATAGATTTGTCTTACCAGAATCGCTTAACAGCCTAATCCGCGGGAGAACACGACCTGGCCTCCCGTGCGCAGGTCGGTCCTCACCATAGCTGCCCTGCCACCGGGATCCTACTTTTATTATCACTTCCGGTACTGGCACGGGCCGGCCCAGGCATGCGTCCTTCGTTGGGCCAAGTGTTGTGGGAAGGTAGTCCCGATTCAACGTTTCCTTTGATGTTTCTTCTATAGATTCATTGACTTAATAATTATTTTATTAATTTAGTATTATCTTGTAATTCAACATACTTGTAATTGTTGTTTTAGTGGGACCTTACAATCCAACTTTTTTTTGGCACAATTTTAACAATTTATAATTCCTTCTTCTTTTGTGTCAAATGTAGACTTGGCAAAGTTTAGTGAGGTATAATTGTTTCTCATTGTGTAGACATTTTTATCGCAACATTTTATTCTAGGCTAACATTTCTTTTGTCGGCTCAAGATTTTAATTTTCTAAACCACGTTGGTTCAACATTTTGCGAACCTGCTCATCACCATTTATCTTTGAGTAATTTGTATGGTCGGTCCTTAAATTTGTCGAACTGTGTATCACTTAGGTTCCCATTCTCTTAAAATGCATATCTGACTCTCTAAATTTGGGCTTGGGTGTCATTTAGGTCCATATACTCTCAGATTGCAGATCTAGCTCCCAAAACTGGCTTCGAATGTCATCTAGGTCCATATACTTTCTGAAAGCATTGTCATCTCAATTAAATTGATAAAAACTTATTTTTACATAGATGTAATTTAATTGTACTAAAATAAAGTATTGATGATCTTTTGCCTTGGAGTCAATATGTTAACTTGCTAGGTGCTCATGACAGGCGTGCTAAATTATTTCCGGAAGATTATTCAAATTTGAATAACTCGTACACTTACTAAATTAAAATAGGGATTTATAAGATAAATTACTGGACGAATATTGAGAATATTGAGAGAACCTGAAGGGTCAATAAAACAAGTCAGGAAATGTGCCAATGAAAGTAACGGTTTGCTTTAAAGTATAAAATTTGATCTTTCATATTTTATTAGTGGGATGGCACTGCATTTCAAGAGTTTAGGGACCCATATGATACCCAAAGCGAAGTTTAGGGAGTGATATATGCATTTTGAGAGTATAGGGACCTAAATGATACCCGAGCTTAAGTTGATGGAGCTAGATATGCATTTTGAGAATAAGGGGAACTCAATGATACAACCAAACAAGTTTAAGGACCAACCACACTTTACTCTTTTTTTTGCGAAAGAGTCTCTAGCCTAGTGGTTAGAGCATCTGAGTAGCACCTAGTAAAGTCGGGTTCGACTCCCCGTGGGAGCAAATTATACGGGTCCGGAATAAAGAAATTATAAAAACACAGGTAGGGACTTCCTCTGCTGACTTTGGTCAAAAAAAATATTTCTTTAAGCATTGAGTCAATATTTTTTATTTAGAGGTACGCTCAATCAACATTTATTTGGTGATTCAACATTTTCCTAAGAAATACGAATTCCACATTTTTCAAACCACTAATTTTGCTTTTTTTTCCTTCAACATTTATGCAAGACATGCTAAGACAAAATTTATCGTGCATTCTATATTTATATTTTGCATTTCATTATTTAAGGTTTTTTCTTAATACTTAGAAATACTCTAGTACAGAAATGATTTAAGAAACTGTCACCCATTGGTGCATTAATAATTTATTAGGCCACTTGAAATCCTACTTGGCATTGCTATATGCAAAATTAATCGGTTATAGATGAAGCAGTATCGTTGCAATTGTAGGATTTGAGAGGGGAAAAATGTTTGGTACTCCCTCCGTTCTTAAATAGATGATGCCGTAGACTTTTTTTCCAACTTTGATCATTATATCTATGTCAAATATACTTTATATTTAACTTTAAGATTTATCTATTTGCAAAAATATTTGTAGAAGAGATGAATAGTCAAATAAATGAAAAAAGTTAATGATGTAATTTATTTAAGAACGGAGGTAGTATTCGAATCAGCTGCCCATTTTAAAAAAATAAAAAAAATAAAACACTGGAGGCTGGCACGTCTCCAGCGTTGCGTTGCGTCCATACTTCGATTCTGTACCAAGTTCAAAACCTCCAGTAATGTCCGCCGCCGCGGCGCTCTCACGGCCGCCGCCGCCGCCAAATCCTAGCGCCGCCGATCGCGACGACTCTGTCAATTCCCTCCTCGCCTCCCTCTCCAACCCGTCCGCCCTCCGCCTCCTCCCCACTCCGCTCCTCGCCTTCTCCCGCCTCCGCCTCCGCCTGCCGCCCGCCGCCGCCGCCACCCACCTCCTCCTCCGCCCCATCGCCTCCCTCCTCCACCTCCACCGCTCCGACCTCCGCCTCGGCCTCCAGCTCCACGCGCTCTCCCTCTCCCTCGGCCTCTCCCGCCACCCGCTCCTCCTGCCCCGCCTCGTCTCCTTATACTCCCACCACCCCTCCCTCCTCCCCGCCGCCTCCTCCCTCGCCTCCGGCTCCACGTGCCCCCAGCCACACAATGTCGTCATCTCCGCCTGCCTCAGTCATGGTCTCCCGCGCCACGCGCTTGCAGCGTACCAGGAGATGGTGGGCAAGGACGCCGTGCCCCCGGACTCCTTCACGTACCCCTCCGTGCTCCGCGCCTGCGCCGAGACCGGTGACCTCGCGCTCGGGCGGGCGGTGCACGTGCGTGCCGCGGACGCCGGCATGGACGGGCACTTGATTTGCCAGAACGCGCTGGTGTCCATGTACGCGAAGTGCAGGGACCTCGTCGCCGCGCGCACGGTGTTCGACGGAATGGGCCACAGGGATGTGGTGTCGTGGAACTCGATGATCTCCGGCTATGCTGCATCTGGGCTGTGGAGAGAGGCGGTGGAGCTATTTCATCGGATGCGGGCTGAGGGTGCAGAAGTGAACTCGGTGACATGGAACACAATTGCCGGCGGTTACATTCAGATGCGTGATTATAAGGCAGCAGTTCGGTTGATTTGTGATATGGTAAGAGGTGGTGCAGGGGTTGACTTTGTGACTTTGGTGATTGGATTGAATGCTTGCTCGCGGGCAGGATGGTTGAGGCTTGGGAAGGAGATACATGGAGTGGCAGTCCGCATGCACTGCGACAGAATCGAGAGCGTGAGCAATGCGGTGATCACGATGTATGCCAGGTGCAAGGATATGGAGCGTGCTCTCATGCTGTTCAAAATGCTGAGGTGCCCAGGCCTGGTGACATGGAATACGATGATAGCTGGTTTTGCATTGTCGGATGATGCAGAAGAGGCTTCTAGGCTTTTCCGTGAAATGGTATGCAGTGATGTGGAGCCTAATTATGTTACTGTTGTCACCTACCTTGCACTCTGCGCTCGTGTTGCTAATCTGCAACATGGGCGGGAGCTTCACACCCACATTGTTAAGCATGGTTTCAAAGGGTATTGTTTGTTGTGGAACTCTCTTATAGATATGTACTCCAAGTCAGGGAGGCTCTCGGTGGCACAAAATGTCTTTGATACCATGGATGACCGTGATATGATATCCTACACTTCAATGATCGCAGGATACGGAATGCAAGGAAAAGGGGCAGTTGCCCTGCGCCTTTTCAACCAGATGGTTGACAGTGGGATCATGCCAGATGCCATCATCATGGTTACTGTGCTCTCTGCTTGTAGCCATTCTGGGCTTGTGGATGAAGGAGAAGAACTTTTTGACAAGATGGTTCATTCATTTGGTATAAAGCCCCAGATGGAACATTATTCTTGCATGGTTGATCTATATGCACGTGCCGGATTACTGGAAAAGGCAGAGGATTTGCTTAATCGGACTCCCTTCCCTCCAACATCCACAATGTGGGCAGCATTAGTGGGAGCTTGCCATGATCAGGGTAACATAATAATAGGTGAAAGATCAGCAAGGAGGCTCTTGGAGATGAAGACAGAGAATGCTGGGCACTATGTTCTGGTTGCTAACATGTATGCAGCTGCAGGTTGCTGGAATGAGCTAGCGACGGTCAGAAAGCTGATGAGGGACCTGGGTGTCACAAAAGCACCTGGGTTAGCATGGGCTGATCTTGGTAATGGGTTTACCCCCTTTCTTGTTGGGGATAGGTCCAACCCACTAGCTCCAGAAATCTACGAGGTTTTGGATGAACTGACTGAACAAATGAGGAATATGGATGCTTGCAGTGATCTGGACATATTATCCACAGAGGAACTCATGGAGTAAACTGGTAATTGTAGGACAGGAAAGAAAGGTTCCTGCTTTGGTGTAAAATGGAGTTCATTAGTAAACTCTAGAATGAAATTTCACTATGAAGCATGGGGATTAAGGAAAAAAAAAAGGATGTCCTTAAAGAAGCAGTTTGCGCAAGTGCTACTGTGCTAGAAGATGAACCACTCAACATACAAGGATACACGAAGCGACACAGATTTTTAACCATCACATATATTGCCATGATTGGCCTTCAGTTCCAAATCATCATCACATATATTCCCTAGATTGGCAAATACAAAGCAGTGTCTTGAGTTCCTTTGTGAGAGTATTACTTTCGGTGGCAAGTGATGGTTGTACATATCACTCATACAGTCATACCGCACAACCAATGCAGCTACTGCCTAATTGTATCCCTTTGATCACCTGGAAACCATGGTTACCTTTTCCTGCCAACCATCATGAATGCCAAGCTCCCTTGATCAAAATGTTTCTTCCGTGTGGTAAATTCCCTGTCTTGTGTGTTACTATGTTTCCGTTTACTCACTGGATTTAAAATATGTCATAAAAAACAAAATCTGAAGTTGTTTAATATGAGCTTTAAAATAGAAGGATTGCTACCCTGAGTTACAAAACTGCACATTGTTTTCCATTTTTCATACATTACATGTTTCTTGCCTGAAAGTTTGTACTGTGCTTTGCTAGACCCAAACAAGAAAATTCGTTATTCACCACAGATTAACTCCAGGTTGACTTGCCATCTAATAGCTCAATCTTCCTCACATGACTCTGAATACCTGGAGTCGCATAGAGTTCCAGGTTTTCTTATTCATCTTATGTGAGGAAGACTGGTTTTCAATTCAAATCCTACAAATAGGAGTTATCCAGCAGTAAATAATCTCATACCAATTTTCTGCTAAATTATGTAATGTTGAAACCAATAGCCTGTTGTTGATGATTTGTTTGCTAGTAAACCAAGATAAAAGGACTTACTACATTTTTACAGAATGTGAATTGCTTTCAGGGTATAAACAGGCCTTAGGACAGAATTTAGAATTAGGCTTCCTAATTTACTCCAATTAATTAAACTTGTTCACATTGCAACTTCTAATCTTCAGAGTCAGTGTACTAATTTGCAGTTGATAAGACAAACCAATTTCTTATGCTGTAATGTTACCCTTACCCATTTTTGGTAGTGATAGCCAATCATTTTCTCCCATTTTTGGTAGTGATAGCCCACCGTTGTCTGTCTTCCAAAGTGCCACACCTTTTTTTTCTCAAATACGCAGGGGAGCTGTGTATCTTTGTATTAATAGAGAGAGAAATACAAAAACTCACTCTGTCTCACTTAGGAGAACAGAGGGGTTGTGGCTTGGTTTCTGAAAATTACACGATCGCCAGTAAAGAATAGGACATGAGCCCAACAAGGCTACTTAAACTAGCCCCTCAACAAAGTGCCATATCCGATCAACTTCCAAAACAAAACTCTCATTGTTGGTGTTAACAACGTTATATTCACTCCCACTTCTCAAAATTTCAGTTTGATGGTATGTTGTGGATATGAATTTCTAGTAGACACATTTTCCTAGGTGAGCCAAGGTGCACTTTTATGTACAGTCAGTAGTGTCATTAGGCTTATATTTCCATCCATTGATACAGTGGCTTACTTAGCTTATGTTGCAGTCTTTGCAATTTTAGATGCAGATTTAGCTGTGCACAGTTATACATAGTTGAGAATTGAGATCGCATCACTGATGTTTATTTATTTATTTTAGCAGTCTTGTTATTAAGCTCACATTTTCCCTCCCCCAACTTTGCCTTTAGGAATTTGAATAGAAGTAATGTGTTCTTTATTTTTCTGTTGTTTCAGATTGTCACCGTGCTACCAAGCGCGACGAAATCATCTTCTGGGTGGCAGGAGCCTGGCTTATACAGAACTAAACACAGCAGTTCCTCGAATTGGGAGGTGATGACTTTGGAGCGTGCCACTGCCAAAGGGCATCAAATGCGCTGGAAGCCTGAATCTTTCGCCATGCGTTGCATTTCAAGATGGGGGTTGGCATTATGTACGGTAACCGCGACACCGGTTATCACAGGCTAGAATCCAGGTCCGTGGCTGACCCTGGCGGGGGCTCATAGTTTGTAGCTCATTTTTGTCCTTCTACAGATATTATGTGAAAAGCCATCAGAGAAGCGTAGGTTGGATTTCTTTGTATCGAGACCAAGAAAAATGCATCGGAGTGGTTCCAGTTTGCAGCCTCAAATGCACTAGTTCAGTCTGCCAATGTCCGGCCTCAAATTGTGTACCATGCATGTCCCAAAGACAAATCCCCAATCCTGAACAGACCTTATGGTGTGATGAGGCTGTTAAATGAACACTGAGGCACCAATTCACGTGCCTTGTTGCCAGACTGACAGGTATCGTGCACTCCCCGAGTCCCAACCGGGAGCCGCCAGCCCGCCACGACCCCACTCGCCGGGGGATCCAAGCCGGAGTCGACGCGCTCGTCCTCGACTCACCTGCCCTGCCGTGTAATTTTCCACGACTAGCTCCCGCCCCCGCGCTCTCGGGCGCACCATTCCCACACGCATCCTCGATCAGGTCAGAGTTGCCTTCCCAACCAACAACCCCAGAGGCCCGGACAAGTGCTCGTGTTCCGTTCCAGCTCCAACCCCAGCGAAGCCACCACCTCCTCCGTCTCCCTCCGGCCCGCGGCTCTCCTCGGTGCTCGCTCGTCTCGTCCCGCCAATCATTTCGCTCGCTAGCTTCCATAATCCGTAGTTCCATCGCAGCCGCCGCGGCACATGACACCGCGGCCCGCCGGCTCCTCTTTCTTTCTTATATAGCCGCGGGTGATGATGATGATGAGGCCGCAGGGTGCTGGGCTGCTGGTTCGGTCGTCGCTGGGAGCGGGGGGAAGCGCGCGGCCGGCGACGGCGGCCAAAATGAAGACGGCCACCTCGCTCCTCCTCGGCGCCGCGCTCGCCACCGCCTTCTTCCTCCTCTACACCTCCCTCTGCCGCGACCTCGGCGCCGCCAACGGGTCGACGCCGCAGCGGTGGGACGACCATCAGCGTGGGAGGGAAGCCGAGGCGGGCGCCGCCGCTGGTGATCGGGAGGTGCTGCACCTCAACCCCACGCAACAAGAAGGTGTCGCCAAGGAGGTGGTGGTGACGCGCAGCGATGGCGACGGCGCATCAAGAGAGGAGAAAGGCCGGGACACGGGGAAAAAGCAGCGACCGCAGATTGTGATGCCTGCGAATTCAACTCCAACGCAGCAGCAGGTGACTCGTCTTCCTCTGTCGCCATCATTTCTCTGCGACACCTAGCAGTTAATTATAATTGGATTCCCAAAACAAAACAAAAAAAAAGCTGAATTATCTTGTAGTTGTAGAGCCCTAAAAACACAACTGCTAATTGAAGACGGGAAAAATCTTCGTTTCGAGCTTGTGCTCACATCCATCAGCTTATCTTGGGCGTCTCAAATGAAATTATTACAAATCACTAGTCCAATTAATGTTCTACCAAACACGAGGCACAACAGGCACGTCACACACAAATTGAGTATGTGTACAAAATTCAGCACTCTTAACCCAGTTGTTTCAATTCAACTTCTGGTTATGGCTACCAGTGTACCTAACAGATACCAAGCCTACTAGCAAAACTATCATACCATCCCTATTTAGAAGTCATATCATTCGAACAGTATGGATGCCAATTGTCAACTGAATCTGAATCGGGTACACCAAACCAGAGTAACATGGCTAGTAGCTAGCTAACGCTCTTATTCTAAAGAACGATTAAATCAGTGAGGGGTTAGTGTGCACAATTGAAGAGTGCCAATAATGTTTAGTTGACACTAACACCCAATCAATCACTCCTGTTCGTCCTTATCGTTGTTGCTCCCAAGAGTGTTTTGTATGGACTTTGCTCTGGACAGTGTTCCCATGTGCCGGATGCAAGGTAGGATTACAATCCAACCAAGATGATCACTACTAGTATTTGTTTGAAACTATATCGTACTAAACAACAAGTGGAGGCCAAAGAAAAAAGAACAATTGAACTAGCTCTAGTCAATCAGAGAGTGCTTGCTTCAGAATTTACTGATCTTGTTTCAGATTCATTGCGTTCGAAGCCAAGGTAGGAGTATAATATTTAGGAGTATAATATTAATCCTTTTGTCCTTCCCACCATGAATGACAGAAGCAGCAGCAGGAGGAGACCCCGTCCCAGGACCTCGCGGACCTGCTCCGGCGAGCTGCGACGGCGGACAAGACGGTGCTGATGACGGCGATCAACGAGGCGTGGGCGTCGCCGGGTTCCTTCCTGGACCTGTTCCTGGAGAGCTTCCGGCACGGCGAGGGCACGTCGGACCTGCCGCGCCACCTCCTCATCGTGGCCATGGACGGGAAGGCCTACGAGCGCTGCCTTGCCGTGCACCCCTTCTGCTACTGGTTCCGCGTCGCCGGCATGGACTTCGCCGGCGAGCAGAAGTACATGAAGGGCGACTACCTGGAGATGATGTGGCGGCGGAACCGGCTCCAGCAGCGCGTCCTGGAGCTCGGCTACAGCTTCCTCTTCACGGACGTGGACATCCTCTGGTTCCGGTCCCCGTTCCCGCGCCTCCTCCCCGCCGCCGCCGGCGAGGCGCAGGTGGTGATGTCGTCGGACTTCTTCGTCGGCAACCCGGACTCACCGGGGAACTACCCCAACGGCGGCCTCCTCTACGTCCGGTCGTCGACGGCCGCCGTGGCGTTCTACGAGCACTGGCAGGCGTCGCGGGCGCGGTTCCCGGGGAAGCACGAGCAGTTCGTGTTCGACAGGATCGTCAAGGAGGGGGTGCCGCCGCGGATCGGTGCGCGGGTGCGGTTCCTGGACACGGCGGTGTTCGGGGGCTTCTGCCAGCACGGCAAGGACCTGGGCAGGGTGGCCACCATGCACGCCAACTGCTGCGTCGGGCTGGACAACAAGCTCTTCGACCTCAGGAACGTGCTCCAGGACTGGAAGGAGTACAGGGCGCGCGTCGCCGGCGGCGGCGCGCGGGGGTTCTCGTGGAGGGTGCCCGGGAGATGCATACACTGAGAATAGCTACTACAATTGCAGTTCATTTTTGTAATGAGTATATACACATTTGCAAAGATCCTTTTTTTTTCTTCAGATAGCAAAAATTGAAATCAAGCAGGAATATGCATGAACATTCAAGGCTACAGCCATGGTTGATCTACAGCATCCAGAATGTATTTTACAACAAGCATTACATCCACTCATGGTCGAGGGCTCAGCCCATAGAACGAAACCATCCCGGGGGGAAGCTACCAGAGCCCAGCAGCTCAAGGTGCAGTTTCCACCATGACAAACACTCGACACTCAAATGTAGTTAGAGCGAGGCCAAAGTTCTAAGAATACCACCTCGTTATGACACACAATCTACCTGACCATGGTTAGCTTCCAAAAGAATGCATAATCAAAGCTTGCCTGCACCACTTGCACAGTAGATATGCCTAGCCGATACTCCAAACAATTTGGAGGGTCGGATCCTTGCACGGCGATGGATCTCCCCTTCCATCTCCCTCTGCTTATTATAGGAGCTATGTCAAAGACCTTGCTTCGATCTTATATCTTCAGTGCCCTTCGCCCGACACTGTCTTCAGCCATATCTGTGTCTTCTGACTGGATGATCTCCAGGTCCCTGATATCCCTCTTCAACACATTACCTAACTTGGCAACTGCCTCAGTTTGTTGCTGTAAGGCCTGTGATGCAGGAAGTTGCAAGTCAGATTGACAAGACCTGGCTATCTAACAGGGACAATGATAAAACTGCACTACTCACCTCAAGAAGCTCCGTAACACTCCGTTCATCAACTTTGGCCGAATTAGGAATATATACAGGACCACCAGCACCACCAGTGCTAGCCAGAAGACGTGACGTCGAAAGAAGTGTATTAACTCTCCTAGACAGATCAGCACTAGGTCCTTTTAGCTACAAACAGAGGAGTAAGATTGATGAAAAATCCTTTTTTTTTTCTCGAACACGCAGGAGAGCTGCGTATCATTATATTAAGAAAGATTGATGAAAAATCCTTAATCAGCCGAAAAGTAGGAATAATGGATGGGGGAAAACTAACCCGTTTTAACATTGCAACCAATCTTTCATATAAGTCAGCTTCCTCCGTCGTTAAAGGACTGCGGTAACCCCTATTCTCCAACGCCTCCACTATTCTAACAAACTTTTAAAAGTTCACAAAAGAATAATAATAATAATAAATAATCGTTCGATACATCAGCAATTAAGCATGAAAAGTGAATTGGCACCCACAAACAGGGAGACAAAATATCACCCTTAAAAGACGTCTCTGAATAACCAGTTCTTGCTGCTTCAATCGCTGGATCCATGGATATGTGTCAGCTTGGAAATGCCTTTGCAGCTGCAATTAAAAACATGTGAGGCAAAATAAATGATTCATGGAAGCGCATATGAAAACACTCATTCAAAGCCATACCTTTTTAACATTAGAGTGAGTCATGCTCAATCTATCAGTATCTGAAACTAGAACTTCATCTTGAAGCTGAAAAGGTAAAAAAAAAATACTAAGGCTTGCCTAAATTTTTAAAACCTTAAAGAAAGTTAGAAAATGGCAAAGATAGTACCATCACAACTACTGAAAAGATTGCAAAGTTAACTATAAGAACTTCAAATATCTTCAGGCAGAAATACAATAAAGAAAAAGCATGCTTCACCCAGAGCATTGCAGAGGGTAAGACAAATAAGATCCATTAAAGATTTGAATATATGCCACGAATATAGAAGACATATATGTATATACTGCAGGTAGAGGAATATCTAATGCAAATGTGCAACTGCACTTTAACTGCTTGATCAATGTGGGGGAGAATTAAGGACTATTTGAGGTTTTGCATCTTCGTAACTAGATCAAGACAGCCGACGGATATGGGCAATGTGATTCTGTGCCCCACCCACCCCAACACACACAACAACTGCACCTCTTTGAATTGCAAGGAGTATAAGCAAACAAGGTAGAGGTAAAAGAACAAAGTAGAATGGATAAAAATAATATAAACTGGCAAACAGCAGTGAAGACAAGAGACATCAGTATGTTCAATCAGAACACTTCATTTTATATCGAGATTATGGTACAATATACTATACTTGATACCAGAATTTTTATGAAAGTTTGTACATGTATAATTCATTAATTTGTTATTTGCAATTACAAATATGAGGAACTCTTATGAAGTAAACAAATAGTATTTGATGCCATTGATGTACAGCAAAAAAGATTCATCTTGGTCAAGACTTAACATGCATTCGAGAATTACAGGAAATTATCAAGCTCTAGTTAAAGCTCGCCAAATTGTATAACTTTAGCGGTTCTAAAGCTGACACACAAAGATATCCAATATGAGTTGCTCAAATGACCGATTTAACATAATAACATCCTAAACACGTCATTACATAGTTAAGGAAGCAGATATATTGGTTGCTTTCTATCAAATAATGTACTCCTGTATTTCCTAATTATTAAAAGAGTATCAAATGTTTTACATATATTGTTTCCATTTTTTTCACTGTCATAAATTGGATGGAGCAGATATTCTCCGACCTTTGCAAAATGTAATATTTTTGCAGACAAATTAATTATAACTACAAGAATTGGAAGGACAGAGTCCAATCAATTACTATATTGAGCAACGTCAGGTCCCAGGTACTGCAATTTGGCACTTTACCCAGATCCACAATACCACAGGACCATTTATTGTATGGTTTCATACTTGACATCGTGCCCAGGTTTGGAATAAGTGACACGCACGTATTTGGTATCTATAATGAGGTTATTAATCATATATCATTGGATAATTCTTTTAAGGTGACTAAAGGCAGATACAAAGATTAACTACAAAACTTGTTAATGGTATTTACAATGGATCGTTGTGTGGAGAATGCCCATATTTCAAACACACACTTCATGGCATGACAGACTACACCATCTATTATTCTTTCAAGACGATTATAATTTTAATTTTCTGATGTTATACCTAATTAGACAAATAACTATAGGTGAACAATCAATTAGAAGTGAAATACAGTAAACACATAGAAATGTATAACATGACATGGTTGGTTGGTTTTTTTATTTAGACTACAAGCTACCTATCTGATTTCCTTCTTGGTTGTAACACAGCTAGTAAGCCCAGTATGTCAAAACAACACATCACTCAGCCAGAATGGTTGAATTTCAGAGAAATGAAACCATGAACAACATTGATTAGAAAAATATGCAGCACCTGTCAATATTACAGATTGAACACAATACTATTCGTTATAATGGTCAGAGAACATGCCATTCCAAACTGATCTAGGATTTCATATATCAGCAAGATTTCCAACACTAACCTTAAGCCGGTGGGAAAGGTCTTTAAACCCCTGCACAAGCTGAGGCCACAGCCTCTCCCTATCTGCACTGTCCATGCACTCAAGCTTCCCCATTGCTTCCGCCCACATAATCTGCATCCACAAAGAGGAAAAGAAATTTCATCAGAGACCAGTGCAACAAAAAAAAACGGCTAGCAAATTACTTAACAAATCTATACAGCTACTTACATCTGATGCTGCAACTGGCTTCACCCTTTGCGAAGGGTCTGTCACGCTGAACAACAGATGCTGCACAGATCAAAACAGACAAACAGATCAGCTGGCATCAACCCGAATCTCGTGCAACACAAAGGAGAGCGTAACTAGAAGAAATCTCACCCTGAAAGCATACCGGGGGTTCCCAGGGTCCTCCTTGTACGCATCCACAATAGCCTGAATTAATTCAGAAACAACACATTCAATTACTACTTGCTCCTCAAAATTCAAGGCGGATTTGAGGGGGATTCAACCGTTGCGTACCTGGATGTCGCGGTCGGACGGGGAGAGCGGCAGCGGCGCGACGGGGGCCATCTGGGTAGTGATTTGACCGCCCCCTCCCCCTAGCAAGCCGAACGGCGACGGGGACGGCGTCGCCTGCTGCTGGAACCCGAAGGGCGAGGGCGACGGAGTCGCACCAAACGCCGGCGTCGAGGATGGCGCGCCGAACGCCGAGGTCGACGAGGGCGTCCCGAAAGCCGACAGCCCGCCGAACGCTGGGCTTGAGGATGCGGTCCCGAACGCGGGCGTCGACGACGGCGTCCCGAACGCGGGCGTCGACGACGGCGTCCCGAATGCCGGGGTCGAAGACGGGGTCCCGAAGGCGGGCGTCGACGAGGGGGTGCCGAAGGCGGGCGTCGACGACGTCGCACCGAATGCGGGTGTGGAAGAAGGCGTGCCGAAGGCTGGGGTGGTGGAGGGGGTCCCGAAGGCCGGGGTGGAGGAGGGGGTCCCGAAGAGGGGAGAGGAGGATGGGGTCCCGAACATGGCGGCGGCGGAGATCGCCGGCGGCGAGGTTGGGGCGGAGGTTTAGGGTTTTTTTCGGGGAGAAAGAGAGTGGAGCGGCCGAGCGGGGGGAAGAAGGAAAGGGACAAAGGGGAAATCGAAAGACTGGGGGCCCGATTGGAATTTCGAAATCTTTTGAGGACCAGGTCGGGATGTGGCCGTGGGCGCCCTTTATTATGGCATCGTTAAATTTCCTTTCTTTTTCCATTTGGATGAAAAGTTCTTTTATTTTAATTTAATAGTTTTATGTGTACTGGTTCAGGGTTTAGATAATAGAAAGGTTAATAAACTGCAAAAGCATTGTAGTCTTTAAAAAGTTCCCTCAAATTTAGTACATCCTCGGTTTTCTCTACTACTTAAAAAAAAGTGAAAAGGGGATTTTTTTCGTACGCCCCCCCGCTCCGCACCGTAGCCCTCTCCCTCCATCCGATCCCGCAGCTTCCCTCTGAACCGTCCCTTTACTTGCGTCCGTCGTTCCTCACCGCCATGCCACACGCATCCGCGCCACCCGCAACGCGTGTTTTGACCTTCCGATCTCCTTCGGCAGTCCCGCACCCTCTCCTTCCGTCCGTTCTTCAGCCCCCGCCCCCATCCCACCCCATGCCCGCCGTCTCCGCTGCCTCGCCACCCCTACTTTCCCCTCACCCCCGCGCCTGCCGCCGCGCGTCGCCCTCCCATACGACAAGCCCGCCGCCGCCCCTCTTTCCTCCCCTGCGCCAAAGCCTGCCGCTGTCGCTACCCCTCTTTCCTTCCGCTGACTCCCCGATGACGAAGACCCTGCCCAGGTCGGTGAGCTCGGCCAGCCAGGGGTCGGCGTCGTCGGCGCCGATGTCGGGGAAGGGGTAGATCTGGCCGCGGAGCCAGAGGAGGACTGCGGCCGCATCGTTGATGGCGGCCGGCAGATGGTGCTCGGGGGGGGGAGGCAGTAGTCAATAGAGAGGACGAGCGTGCCGGCCCCCGCGGTAGTAGGCAGAGAGCATGAGCAGAGGTTGGCGGCGCGGCTTCGGTGTCGAGGGAGATGTTGCCCCTGCTGGCGCTCCAGGGGCTGATGGAGTACAGCCGCGCGGGCGCCGCTCGTGACCGCAGCGCTGCTCATCGCCAACGCGCTGATCTACCTCCAGCCCGGAGCGCTCCATAAGATCCTGTCCTCGATTGATTGAGTCTCCTTCAATCCGTCATCATCGAGGTAGCCAACCTTGCCTCAACATAATTTCAGTATACGCATAAAAAAATCCCCACCCTTTTTTCTGATAAAACATGTGAGTTGCAATTGGAGCCGACTTTTTTGTTTTTTGGCCCTTTTTTGAAAGATTCTCACAAATACACCCCTGGTGGAACCATTTCAAAATCTGGACCCTTAGCTTGGCGCCATCCACGCTGGCGCCAAGCTTACACATCTTGGCGCCAGCCATCCTAACACCAAGGTCCATGCGCAGCTGCTAACGCGGATGCCGATGTGGTGGGGGGCTTGGCGCCAGCCATCGTGGCGCCAAACTTGATGCCAAGCTTGGCGTTGTAGATCTTGGCACCGAGCAGTTTTACCCTATACCTCTTGACATTTCGAATAAAACAAGTACAATTATTCCGAGAAGCATGCAACAAACCACGTTGTGGTTCAACTGGTTAGGATGTGTGCATCTTATCCTAAAGGTCTGGTTCGAATCTCAGTGTTGAATTTTTTTTCTACATTTTTTAAAGAATTTTACTAAGCCATACGAGCCTATTCCTGCCCGAACCAGTCTAATCCTCGTGTCCTCCCGTACAACCATCTGAGCCTAACGCGCAGCGTTACGCGTGGTACCATCCTGCCGCTGGCGCCGAAGAAGGCGCTCAGGTTGTTGGCCACCTCGGCGGGACCAACCATGGCTCTGCCGGGCGTGAGCGGCGCCGCCGTTGGTGAGGCCGTGGCGCCCCCCGTGGAGGCGGCATCCGAGGTGGCGACCGAGGGGAGGTGACGACGGTGTCTACTCCGACAGTGGAGGTGGAGACGGCGACGCCTGCCCCGAGGGCGGAGATAGAGGCGGTGGTGGAGGTGACGGCGGCGTCTACTCCGGTGGTGGAGGCGGAGACGGCGGCGCCTGCCCTAGGGGCAGAGACAGAGGTAGTGGTGCCTACTCCGAAAGGGCCGTCGGCGTCGGTCGAGGGACCGCCGATGTTGGTCGAGGAGTCCTCCCTTGCTGTTGTTAGGTCCGGAGGTGACCCTAACGCGTCGGGAGGACCGACCGTGCGTTGGGCCCCCCGTGGAGACCCGTAGAAGCCCCTCTTCGTCCTTGATGACGTGGGGGGAGCAGGAGAGGTGGCTGGAGGTGCAGGGCGGGCTCGAAAGATGTTCATGCCACCCTGTCCTCTGCGGTGGGAAGGCTGCGCGATGTTGTCACCCCTGCCGGTCAGGTATGGTGTCCTTTTCGGCGGTCATTTTTCCCTTCTCTGCTCCTTTTTTTCTCCAAACGAGTTTCAAGCACAGATCGTCCTGCAGGCCTTAGGGACTGCAGCTGGAGGAAGTCCGAGTTCCTCCGACGTGAGAGGGGGGGTCTGGGAACGCCTTTCTGAGTAGGCGCGATGGAACAGGGAGCTGACTGGATAGCTCGCTACCGCCCACCAGGCTGCCGCCGCCCTTGGTGAACGGTGGCTCACGTGCGCGCGCAGGAGAAGGAGGCGCAGGCGGGCGCCAGGAGGGCGGAGGACAAGCTCCGGGTCACCACCGAGAAGGCCCACCAAGATGCTGAGGAGCTCGCCCGGGTTAAGAAGGAGCACGAAACCCTTCAGAAGACTGTCGAGCGCTTCCGGCGCGAGCACCATGCGACTTGGCAGGAGCGCGACGCGACCTGCCAAGAGCGTGACGCGGCTTGGCAGGAGTGCGACCTCGAGGAAGGTCGGAAGGTCGAGGCCGAGCGGGTGGTGGCCAATCTTGTGGAAGAGGTTAGCCAGCTCCGGCGGCAAATGCAGGGGCTTCAGGCCGCGGTGTCCCAAGGGCTTGTTTGGGAACGCGAGCAGCGAGTCCGCGCCGATGGTAAGGACTTCGTCATCCTTTTTCTTGTTTGTCCCGGCACGCAACGCTGGTTCTGATTCATTTTTGTGGTTTGGGTAGGCCTTGACAGCGACCTTGCCCGGTTGAGAGCCGCCTCCCTTGAGGAGGACATCGAGCTCGCCAACCTGCGCAGCGCCGTTGGCATGGTCTGCGAAGACCTCGGAGTCGTCCAGGAGGAGGGGACAAGTTCGCTGGCAGCTCGTGTCCTTGGGATGTACCGGCGGGCGCGCGAGGTTGCTCGGGACGCGCTCCGCATCGGCGTGAAGCGGACCTTTGGCATCTTCAGCTCCCACTACGCCGGCCTCAACTTCCAGCTGATGAGCGAGGGCTACGCCTCCGGCTATACTGAAGCTGAGCTGGACGAGGTCGACGCGTTGGTGGCTGCCCCCGCGGAGGCCTTGGCGTGGCTCTTGGAGGAGGAGGCCGTCCTGCCTGAGCGTCCTTGAAGAAAATTTGTATTGGGCAGAGGTGCCCCAAAAATAGGTAAAGGATTAAGTAACTCTAAACTTGCTTTTGCGTTGGCCAGAGTGGCCTTTTTGTTTATGCAGTTTTTCGAAAAAAGTTTTCGATTCTCTTTCTATGTTTTTAGGTTCGGAAAGATCAGAATGCGAGTCGGATGGGTCGGGAAGCGCCGATGAGCAAAGGCACTGTAGCTGTCGGAGGTGTAGGTTTCTCGCAGTCTGATTGGTCTTGCCCGAGCGTCGTTCGCACACTCTTCTCCTCCCGCGCCCAAACATTTAGGAAGGGGGTCGGTTTGGAAAAAAGCGGTATTTTGAGAAGACGCCAAGTGTCTTGGGCCAGAGCCCTTGACAGCCCCTGAGGGATATTCGACCCTGGGCGAGAGCCAGGGTCGGATATTCCTTAGCTTGGAAGAAAACTTTAGCGAAAATGACCAGAAATAGCTTTTTTCATAAACAAATAGTGGAAGTACGTATATAGTTTTAGAAATGACAATTAAGGGTAGAAGCGACTTAGCTGTTCGATGTTCCAAGCGTTGGTGAGGATTTGCCCATTGTGGGTCGCTAGTTTGTACGTGCCTGGTCGCATTACTTGCGCAATGACAAATGGACCTTCCCACGGCGGGGTCAGCTTGTGTTGACCCTTGTTGCTCTGGACGAGGTGGAGCACTAAGTCGCCGACGTTGAAATCCCGGCCCCGTACCTTACGGCTGTGGTACCGTCGCAAGGCTTGCTGGTACTTGGCCGAGTGTAGCAAGGCAACGTCTCGTGCTCCGTCCAGCTAGTCTTGTGCGTCCGCGAGGCATGTTTGGTTCCCTCGTTCGTCGTACGCTCTGACCCTCGGCGACCCATACTCCAAGTTAGTGGGGAGGATTGCCTCGGACCCATAGACCATGAAGAATGGGGTAAAGCCGGTTGCCCTGCTGGGGGTCGTCCTCAGGCTCCATAGGACCACGGGGAGTTCCGCAACCCATCGGCCGCCGAACTTGTTGAGGCGGTTGAAGATCCGTGGCTTGAGACCCTGGAGTATCATGCCATTGGCCCGCTCAACTTGTCCGTTTGTACGGAGATGTGCCACGGCCGACTAGTCCACACGGATGTGGTGATCATCGCAGAAACTGAGGAATTTTTTCCCGGTGAACTGCGTGCCGTTGTCCATGATGATGGAGTTGGGGATTCCAAAGCGATAAGTAATGTCGATGAAGAATTGCACCGCTTGCTCGGATTTGATCTGCGCAATCGATCGAGTCTCGATCCACTTCGTGAATTTGTTGACAGCGACGAGTAGGTGGGTGAAGCCCCCGGGTGCATTTTTGAAGGGCGCGACAAGGTCCAGACCCCAGACCGCGAAGGGCCACGTGATGGGGATGGTCTGGAGTGCTTAGGCAGGCAGATGAGTCTGTCGGGCGTAGAATTGGCATCCCTCGCAGGTGCGTACCACGCGGGTGGCGTCGGCTACTACCGTCGGCCAATAGAAGCCTTGTCGGAAAGCGTTCCCGACGAGGGTTCTTGGTGCGACATGGTGACCGCGAGCCCCAGCGTGGATGTCATGGAGCAGTGACCTTCCTTGCTTGGAGGGGATGCAACGTTGTAGGATCCCGGTATGGCTTCGCTTATAGAGCTCTTGGTCGATGATGACGAAGGACTTGGCGCGATGGATAATCCTCCGCGCTTCTGTCTTGTTCGTCGGGAGTGACTCGCGGATGAGGTAGTCGAGGTACGGAGCTCTCCAGTCAGGCAGAGGGTCGGGCCCTTTTGCCGGTTCTGTGTCGATCTTCATAACCTCGGGGTAGGAGAGGTCAGCCTCCGGGTCCGGGATAGGTGGCTCGTTGCCGGCCTCTCCTGGTTCTTCATAGCGGACCAAGGGCTTATGCAAGTTACTGACAAAGACGCCGGCAGGGACTGGCCTCCGGCCGGATGCTGCCTTTGCCAGTTCGTCGGCTGCCTTGTTGAAGCATCTTGCGACGTGGTTGAGCTCAAGATCGTTGAATTTGTCCTCAAGGTGGCAGACTGTGTGGCAGTACGCCGTCATCTTGGGGTCGTGACAGCTTGACTCCTTCATGACTTGGTCGACGACTAGCTGCGAGTCATCTCGGATGTCAAGCCGTCGTATGCCTAGCTCGATGGCGATGCGGAGCCCATTGACGAGAGCCTCGTATTCGGCGACATTGTTAGATGCGGGAAAATGGAGGCGGACCATATACCTTAAGCGCATGCCGAGGGGAAAGATGAAGACCAGGCCTGCTCTGGCGCCAGTTTTCATCAGTGACCCGTCGAAGTACATCGTCCAGTAATCCTGCTCCACCGGTGCCGATAGTGTCTGGACCTCCGTCCATTCCACGATGAAGTTGGCGAGCACCTGGGACTTAATGGCTGTTCGGGAGGCGTAGGTGATGCCTTGGTCCATGAGCTTGAGTGCCCACTTTGCAATTCTTCCCATCGTGTCCTGATTTTGGATAACCTCGCCAAGGGGGAAGGATGACACGACTGTCACAGGGTGAGAGCTGAAGTAGTGGCGCAGTTTCCTCTTCGTGATGAGGATCACGTACAGGAGCTTTTGGATTTGGGGGTAACGGGGGTTGGAGTCAGAAAGGACCTCGCTAATGAAGTACACCGGGCGCTGCACCTTGAGGGTATGCCCTTCCTCCTCCCGCTTCGCCACCAGGGCAACGCTTACCACCTGTGTCGTAGCCGCGATGTAGAGCAGGAGTGGTTCCTTGTTGGTCTGCGGGACCAAGATCGGGGCCTTCGTCAGGATTTTCTTGAGCCGGTCAAGTGCTTCCTAAGCCTCGGCGGTCCACGCGAAGCGGTCAGTCTTCTTCAGGAGTCGGTAGAGGGGGAGTCCTCGTTCGCCAAGGTGCGAGATGAAGCGGCTCATGGTCGCAAGGCATCCCGTGACGCGCTGTACTCCCTTTAGGTTCCAGATTGGTCCCATGCTGGTGATGGCCGATATCTTCTTCAGATTGGCTTCGATGCCGCGCTCGGAGACGATGAAGCGAAGCAGCATGCCCCTCGGGACCCCAAAAACGCATTTCTCGGGGTTGAGTTTGATGTGCTTGTTTCTTAGCCTCTCGAAGGCCAGCTCAAGGTTGGGGATGAGCTGGTCGCCGAGCTTGGATTTGACCACGATGTCGTCTACGTAGGCCTCAACGGTTCGCCCGATGAGGTCCCCAAAATACTTGAGCATACATCGCTGGTATGTAGCCGCCGTGTTTTTTAGGCCGAACGACATCGTGACGTAGCAGAATGATCCGAAGGGGGTGATGAAAGAGGTCGCGAGCTGGTCGGACTCTTTCATCGCGATTTGATGGTAGCCGGAGTACTCGTCGAGGAAGCTGAGGGTTTCGCACCCCGAGGTTGAGTCAACTATCTAGTCTATGCGCGGGAAAGGAAAGGGATCCTTCGGGCACGCCTTATTAAGACCTGTATAATCAACACACATTCTCTAATTTCCATTCTTTTTTTGTACAAGAACAGGGTTGGCTAACCACTCGGGGTGGTACACTTCCTTGATGAACCCGTCCACCAAAAGCTTTTGAAGCTCCTCGCCGATGGCTCTGCGCCTCTCCTCGTCGAAGCGGTGCAGTCCTTGTTTCACCGGTTTGGATCCAACCTTGATGTTCAAGGAGTGCTCGGCGACTTCCCTCGGGATGCCTGGCATATCTGAGGGTTTCCACGCAAAAATGTCGCTATTTGCGCGGAAGAAGTCGACAAGCGCACTTTCCTATTTGGGGGATAGGGTAGCTCCTATGCGCACCACCCTACCGTCGGAGCTGTCGAGGCCGAGAGGGATCTCCTTTATGCCCTCCGTGGCTGCGAAAGAGCTGGAGGATCGTTTGGAGTCGGGCGAGTCCTTGGCGTCCTCCGTGAGCTGGACCGCGCGGTCCTCCAAGGCAGTGATAGCCGAGGTATATTTGCAGCACTCTATGTCGCACTCGTAGGCCTTCTAGAAGGACGTGCCGATAGTGAATGACCCCGTTGGGTCTCGGCATCTTGAGCTTGAGGTAGGTGTAGTTGGGGATGGCCATGAACTTGGCGTAGCATGGTCGTCCTAGGATGGCATGGTAGGTTCCGCGGAAACCTACCACCTCGAATGTGAGGGTCTCCTTCCTGAAGTTGGAAGGATTCCCAAAGGTGACGGGCAAGTCGATTTGCCCGAGGGGCATTGTCCGTCTCCCCGGCACGATGCCGTGGAAGGGTGCTTTGCTGGGGCGGAGATGCGATCTATCGATCGCCATGGTGAAGCGTCCCCACATAAGTAGAGACTAAATGTGATGCAAATATCAGTCCCAGGAGGCTGATAACACATTTATTCGACAGATAATTCAGTTACCGTACAACTCCCGAGGGAGCGGGCGTGAAAGCCACGCAGCGATAAGAAGTAAATAAACAACAGCGGCTAACCAAGCGACTGCCAAAAGACAGCACTCGGGACTACACGGCAGCAGCAGCATCTTGGGAAGGCCAACACCCCAGGCAGCGTTGGGTGCGGACACAACCTCTACTCAAGGTCTTCAGCGATGAAGTCCGGGTCTTCCTCTGTAGCAACGAAGCAAGGGTGAGTACGAACGTACTCAACAAGTCCAACCCCATCCACGGAGGGGGATACAAACAAGTATATGCACAGGATATAACAAGGATAGGCTAAGGTTCATTTGCAATAAAGCCAGATTTTCAACACATGCACGAGTTTGTTTTCAAACAAGTTTTTGGTAAAGCTTTTCCCTTAGTAACTGAAATATTGACTGGGGTTGATCCTACACAAAGGATCCAATTTTTATTGCTATCGGACTCCCCGTCCATCATAGCTCACGGCACAACTGCCGGACACTTCCGAAAATCCAACACACACGCACGCACACACACACACACACACACCCGTGACCATCCATGCCCAAGTGCTAGTTATGTGACCACGCCGTAACTCGTCCAATGCCATGGACACGGCTACCCGGATAGGTTTTAACTCTGCAGAGGTTGTACACTTTTCCCACAAGTAGGGTACCGCAGCACGATCACCTTAGTGCCGGTGCGGATCCTAACAAAGCCATTACCCACCTTAGGTGAGACTGGCTAGTCCTCACGGGAGCACCCAATGGGTTCACGGCTCGTCCACGAGACCATAACCGGGACCTAAGTCACCAAGATCTTACTCCTTTTCCATGGGCTCCCGTTGCTCACCAGCACCCCTGAAGACTAACAGTTCAGCTAGTGGGATTTATGCTAAGCCGTTGCCCATACAACGGTCGAGTGGTTGCACGATGGTTGAATTAGGCAAGATGACACATCAACTCGGTCCTTAACCATGACAAGATGGATATCTCCCGACATTGCTCAACCACTAAGGTACGAGCACAACATTCTGGCATTTCACACAAGAAACACCCATCCATCTCGTCTACACATTCCTTTCCTCTGAACCTGGAAAACCACTTTTCCCTATTGAACACACACACACACACTTATTTTCCAAGTAAACCATTATAATAGTGAATGAAGTTTAAGTAGCAATTTCCTAAGCGTTCTAGCAGTGGTTATCGTCTAAATAGAGCGGGTCATATTTAGAAATAACCATAGGATAACAAGGAATGTTCATAACAATCAAGGGGTGGCTATCCAACCATGTCTTGCAATAAAACAATATGCATTTTACAAAACAGGCCAATAGGGTGTGTTTGAAAAAAATTAGGTATTAAGTATGCATCAAAGGGTGAGATTGGACTTGCCGTCTTCAAAGCCTTCCGGGAGTTCCGGCTCGTGCTGCTGGTCCTCGGGCTCGGGCTCGCGGTCAAACTCCTCCTCGGGATCCTCCTCAGGCAATCCGCGATCTACGGCACACACAAACGGACAGACAAATAAATAAAAGAAAGATCGGTTTTTAATCGTGAGCTCCGAACAGAAAACGCGAACGGAAATTAGGTAGAAGGATTATTTTTGGGAAATTTGGATATGGATCGGCGAAAGTATTCCGGAGGATGAAGTGGTGAAATTTGGGATTAATTGGAGGAAGCTTGGCGCATGAAATGACGGGTTAATCATGAATTAGGGGCTTAAACAGGAGGTTTAGGACTGATTTGTAATAAACCAGGGACCTATTTGTAATTCTTTCTGCAGGTGGAGGGGCTTGTCTGTGAAAATGTTATGAGAGTGGTGGAGGGACCCGTTCGTAATTTGGGAGAAGATGGGGGTCAGATTGGGATTTTTGGGAAATTTGTTCCTTCTTCTTCCAGGAATCAGAGGAAGAGAGAGGGAGTGGAGGGTGGCGGGCGGCGGGCGGGCGGCCGGGCCTCGCCGGCGGCGCCGAAGGTCGGGGGAGGTGGAGGGAGGAATGGGGACCCCATTTGCCTCACCACGGGCAGGTGGCGTCGGAGGAGGGGGTGGGGCGCCGGCGCCCGTGGGGCGGCGGCGGCGGCAGGGAAGCGGCGGCGGCGGTTTGGCGACGGGCGGCGCAAGGGGTGGAGGTGGTGGGCTGGGAGAAGATGGGTCGGCGAGGGAGGCCGATCGTGCCCCTTTTTATAGGCCAACGGGGGGGGGGGGGGGGTGACCGGCGGTAGGGGCCGGTTACAGGCCGACGGCGTGAGCTCAGCGGCCACGGCACCGATGGCGTGCCGGGCGGGAGGTAGGGGCCGGCGGGGCGGCGTGGTGCGGGGCCGAGACGGCCGGCGCAGGAGGGCGGCGTGCGGGGCCGGGGAGGCCGGCGCCGGAGTGGATGGCGCAGGCGGCAGGCGGCCGGGGAGGCCGAGCGGCGTGGCGCCAGGGGGCGTGGGCACCGGCGGGAGTAATGGCGCCGGGCCGGATGGAGGAGTGGCGCCAGTGGAAGTGGCACCGGGTGCTAGGGAGAAGAAAGGAGGAGAGAGAAGAAGGAAGGAAGAAGAAAGAAGAAGAAGGAAGAAAGGAAAGAGGAAAAAGAAAAGGAAAAAGGGAAGGGAAAAGAGAAAGAAAAAGAGAGGGACCGGCGGCAATTGCGGCACGCGGTCGGAGCACGCGCGCGGCGGTCTGACGACGACACGCGGCGAGATTTACAGGCACAGGTAGAAGATAGGGGTCGGCTCGGATGCCAGGACGGCGAAATTGCCGGGAAGATTTTGGAATTCCGGGAGCTCAGCGGTAAAAAGATTTTAAAGACGATTTTAACAGGTGATTTTAGGTTGGTGATTGTCGCGGATGTTACACATGGCGTCGAGGGTTGCGGCGTAGAGGATGTTGAGGCCGCTGCCTCCATCCATCAGCACCTTGGTGAGGCGCTTCGTGCCGATGATGGGATCGACGACGAGAGGGTAGCGCCCCGGATGTGGGACATGTTCCGGGTGATCGGAACGGTTGAAGGTTATGGCGGACCTTGACCAGTTGAGGAAGACCGGGGTGGCAGGGTCGACCGCGTAGACCTCGCGGCGTTCTAGCTTCTGGCGGCGCTTGGAGTCGTAGGCCGCCGGTCTGCCGAAGATCATGAAGCAGCCGTCGACATTCGGGAAGCCGTCCTCCTTCTCTCTGGTGTTCTTCCCCTCCTCCTCTGGCTTCCTTCTCCGGTCGCCCTTCATGGAGTTGCTGACAAAGAACCTCTTCATGAGGTTGCAGTCTTTGTAGGCGTGCTTGACGGGGAACTTGTGGTTCGGGCACGGTCCCTCGAGCAGCTTGTCGAAGTGGCCCGGGGTGCCCTCGGGGGCGGCCGTCCACTCTTGTGTTCGGCGACGGCCACGAGGGAGTCCTCGCGTTGCTGCTTGTTCTTCTTCTTCTTCTAACGGTTGGAGGTGCCTTCGTCGGCATCCTCCTCCCGCTTCGCCTTACCCTTGGAGAGATCGAATATCGCCCCGACGACCTCCTTGCCAGAGGCGAGGTTGGTGGCGATGTCGAGGAGCTCCTCGGTGGTCCGTGGGCCCATGCGTCCCAGTTTGTGGACCAGAGTCCTACAGGAGGTCCCTGCCAAGAAGGCTCTGATGACATCGGTATCGGCAACGTTGGAGAGCTCGGTGCGCTTCCTGGAGAAGCGCCGGATGTACTCTCGGAGAGTCTCATCCGACCCTTGGCGGCAGCTCCAGAGGTTCCAGGAGTTTCCAGGGCGCATGTACGTGCCTTGGAAGTTTCCCACGAAGATGTCCTTCAGATCGTTCCAGTTTCGGATCCGGCCTGATGGAAGGTGTTCTAGCCATGCTCACGTGGAGTCGGCTAGGAACAGAGGGAGGTTGTGGATGATGAACATGTCATCATCCGCCCCACCGTCCTGACAGTCAAGCCGGTAGTAGCTGAGCCAAAGTCCGAGGTTCGTCTCCCTGGAGTATTTGGTGATGTTGGAGGGCGGCCTGAAGCGCGCCGCGAACGGCGCGTTGAGGATCCGCGCGAAGAAAGCCTTGGGCCCCACTGGGTCGGGGCTCGGGCTCCGGTCTTCTCCGCTGTCGTAGCGGCCACCACGGCGTACGTGGTAGCCGCAGTCGGCTCCGTCCTCCCTGTCCGCACGGGGGCGTCTCCGTGCATCCAAGGTGTCGCGTGCATCACAGATAGGACCGACGCATTAGTGGACGGATAGGGCTCTATCGCCCGCACGTGGTGGGGTCCGTCGAACGGGCGAGGCCTGGTTTCCACTATGGGAGGAAGGTTGGTGGACAGACCCTCCACGCCTCTCGAGAGGCGCGGAGGGTGTGACCCTGCTGGCGTCGTGTCCGCGTTGCTGGGACACGGAGCTCTCTGCCTGCTGGACTGCTGCACACTCAAGCAGGTCACGTACCTCTTGGTGGGCCTGTCGCTCCTCGAACGTTGCCGATCGGGGAGTCGTCGGAGTAGGGCTGCCGCGGCGGCGATGTTTTGGCTGGTGCGTGCGAAGAATTGGGGACGATCCTCGTCCCCACAGATGCGCCGGTGGACGTCACGGGCCCGATGGCGCGCTCCGCCCTCGTTGCGGTGGTGCTCGATCTCCTGCTCGAGCACCGCGCATTCCTCCGGCAGCCAGGGCTGCGCTGGGACCCTGGCATGTGCTCCGGCTGTGGCTGCGGAGTTGGGTGGGGGAGTATGCTGCTCCCCTTTGTCATCATCATCGCTGGCCCTCGCGGAGTGCGCGTCAGCCATGAAGCACTCGCGCGAGGGGTGGTAGCTTCTGTTGCTGGAGCCAACGTCGGAGGTTACTTCCGGCCTTTCCATAAGGGGAGGCAAGATAGCCCCCGAGGTGTACTCCTTCATGCCCACGAACTCGTCGTCCGTGGGTAGCACGATCATGGATCGTGCTAGGAAACGACCGTAAGTTGCTGCGGCGTTGAGCAGACCAAAGGGCCATTCCTCCAAGGAGGACCCTGTGGTACGTGCCCGGTGACTCCCCATCATTCCGGCGGCGGAGCCAGGGGTGACGGGGTGAGTGGGTTGGACGGCAAGAGGAATCAGAGTGATTCCCTCTACCGTGGCGAGGAAGTCCAGGCTCCCAAAACGGACATGGGAGCCCGGAGCAAAGCCGATGTCATTGTTGGCCATCCGAAGTCGGTGATGAACGTTGAACGCACAAAGTTCCCCTACCTGGCGCGCCAACTGTCGGTGTCAAGAATCACGGGTCAAGACTACCGGCTTAGTAAATTTGTTTTCTCTGCGCGTTAGGCTCGGATGGTTGTACGGGAGGCCACGAGGATTAGACTGGTTCGGGCAGGAATAGCCCTACGTCCAGTGTGGGTGGCTGCTCGTGTTACTCGTACCAAGTTTGCAGTAGGGGCTACAAACGAGCAAGAGAGGGAAGCTGGTTCCCAGGTCTCTGTGGGTGTTTGCCGACACTCAAAGTGTCTTGAGCGCTAAGGTTCTACGAGAGCTGTTGTGTGCGTTCGGTGTTGTTCTATCGTCTCTTGGGCCTCTCCTTCCCTCGGGTCCCCTGGTCCCCTTATATAGTGTAAGGAGGACACAGGGGTTACAAAATGAGCTGGGAGTAAGGAAGGTAAAAAAGATAAAACAAGAAAGCGGGTGGAGCTACTGGAGACGCCGTCTTCCTTTCTTGTCTCTGCGTCTTGTCGGTACTGCTACATGGAAAGGGCAGTTGCCGTTGGGTCCCATCGATGATTCGGCGGTCGGACACTGTAGCCGAGCACGCGAGTCGCATATGGCGGCTGACCACTATAGCCGCGCAAGTTGGTGGTGATGACCGGCCACTGTAGCCGTGTAAGTGGCAGGAGGCAGCCGACCACTGTAGCCACATGTACTGACAGGGCGGTGCGGTTGAAGTGCACTTCTTGCCAGGCTGCGCAAGAAACCAGGCGGTTTGCCCTCCTTCGCTAGACGGTATGGGCTATGAGTACCCTATGACAGGTGTCGCAGAAGGATAAGACGGTTCAGCTGTAGCCCTGTATTGCCGTCGTAGCACGGTGCGGTCTGGCATTCCGACAGGTCATGTCGAGGAATGCGGGCGCCTCTCCACACGTTAGAACCGTATCCTGGAGCATGCGCATCCCATCGGTTATGTTTTGGTGAGCTCGGGGGGACCCACAAGGCTCGTGCTTCCGTGTGGCGGTTGCACATTCCTTCGGGCGAGGCGGAGCCCCGTTTCGAGGGGTCGGGTGCGTCCGACCTCTTGCGCTCGGGGCCGGGCGAGGTGGAACGCTGCTTTGAGGGGTTGAGCGCGTCTGACCCCTTGCGCTCGGGGTCGGGCGAGGCGAAACTCTGCTTCGAGGGGTCGGGCGTGTCCGACCCCTGGCGCCCGGGGTCGGGCGAGGCAGAGCGCAATACCTCCGGGGTGTATTTAGTCGGTGGGGATTTTACGGGTGCCGGGGGTGGGCCCTGGCCCTTACGACCGTTGATTAGGGAACGTAAGGAGGTCATTAATATTTCTCGCCGACAACCACGTTAAAGAAATAATAGATTAGAAAGTAAAGGAGCAGATGGGATCATGTACATAGAAGAAAAAAAATGAAAGCAAGAGAATCTCCCCTGATGGAGTGTATCCTCATCCATCGGGTGGTCGGTGTGTGATGGAAAAACAACAGCATGACGTACCAGCAGTAGAGAACTAATCGCTGAGTTGCGAAATCAACCCAACGACGATATTGATGTAGGTGATGACGAAGCAGTTGTAGGTGATGGTAAATCTGCCATCAAGCTCGTTGGGGATGATCTCACGATTACCCCTACCTAGCGCGCCTAGCCCGGTAGTGCACCAGGGGGTTACCCAAGTGGTTGATTTATAGGTGGAGGGGATTGCGAAACCTAGAACTCGAAGGTGATCGCGAGAACACGAGAGACATGAGAGTTTTAGACAGGTTTGGGCCTCCGGAAAGTAATACCCTACGTCCTGTATACTGACGGTTTGTATTGCTCGAGAGTTGATGATTTGATGGGATGCCCTTAATCGCCTTGCATAGGCTGATGACCTAGGATTACAATTTTGGATCTAATCTACTCTGTCGTTACATGGAAGGTAATCTGAGTCGGATTACAATATGTATCCCGTAATATCCGGGCTGATTTGAATCGCCCGATCTCCTTGGCGTGTACTCCAAGTATCTTCATATCCTTAACCCGCACGTCTTGGTCGGGCGGGCCCACTTGTTAGGACCGATCAGTATCCTGTAGAGATCCATGAGGTACCCACATCCCTCAGATATAGTTAAACTATTAGCACAACCATGCAATTAGAAATCGCATTTGAACCTCATTATCAGAGAGGCGCGTAGAACTTGTCTTAAGCATTTGAATAGAGAGCAAATTTTGAGTGGCTTATGAGCTTAGGCGACTAGGCAGTGAAGTGAACTAGGCGTGTTGGTATATGATGTTTGCATTTTACGAATTGTATTTGGCTTATCACTTGAAAATAGCTCTCTTTTGAGAATAATAACATACTCCCTCTATCCCATATTAAGTATGTGAAAACCAAAGCAACGGTTAAAATGACTTTGTTGCCCCTATAAGACACTAGCTTCAGTGACCGCACCGCCTTGTGCTGCAGCTCCATGCGGAGGCGGAAGGATTTCTAGAAGCATCATCTATTTTTTTTAACACATGTTAATGACGGACGAGGGGTTGAGAAGCGTCCAGACTTCGGATGGAGGTTACACGAGTCGATCTTTCTTCCTCGGAGCTGGGTCACATGGTAGCCTTGTAGCTTGATCTCGTACCTATCTGTGTAAATATTTTAGGATAAATTTTAAATCGTAGAGGTGCAAATATTTTAGGACGGAGGGAGTATTTTTATACATATTTGACCATCTACTCAACTTTTTTTATTATGATCAGATCTTTTTGTTAAAAAAAATCCAAAGTATAAGACCGTACTGTTTTCTCGTGCCTGCTAGCATGGCCACGTTAGCATGCTATCTTTGTCCCGTTCGATATGGTTCGAAAGGTTTCGATCGCATATGCCAGTTTTGTTGTGGTCGATACTCATACTCACATGTTGTGACCAAGCAAGAAGTGATATTGACCTTTCATGCTGCAATTTCATATTACTTTTCCTGCCATATGCATTCATCGCTGAACATTGAGCTAGCCTTCTTCATTGTAGAAGAAAAGTGATACTTTGTTTAGCAGAGATGGCAGATCATATCATGCAAAACACATGTACGTTGCCGCAGTGCCGAGTCACCTTAAATTGTTTTCGACTCTTTACGTACTGTTGTGTTGCTACCGATACGAGGCCGAATCACTTCACATCAATTTCGATTCGTTTCCTTATCTATTTCTCAAAAATTCAAGTTAAGCCCCAACATTGCATTTTTCAGCCAATTTGGATCACGATATACCAGGTCAACGCGGGTCAATTCAACCCCTGGCCCGATTGAGCGCAGGCCTCCTCACCGTCCACCAGTCCACCTCGCCGCCGCCGCCGCCGCCGCTGTGCTTTCCTCCGCCTCCTCTCCCGCGCCGCCGCCGCTCGCACGCTCCTTTCTATCCCTGGAGGGCGACGGCTCGGATCCCTCCTCCAGGCACCAGCGTGGCCGCCCCATCTCGACTGCCTCCGCCTGAATACCCCCCTGCCCCATAAGGCCTGGCCTTGAAGGCCACTCGCCTCTTGATTCCGGCGGCGGCGGTGGAGAGGGAGGGGCGATGCCGAAGCGGACGACGCACACGTACTCGAGCGAGGACGCGCTGCCGGAGGGCCCCGAGTCTGACCTCTTCGTCTACTACTGCAAGCACTGCGCCTCCCACGTCCTCATCACCGGTCAGCTCCTCCTCCCCACTCGGTTAATTTTGCCAGATCTATGTAGTCTGCTAGGGAGGCCTTGGATTCTAGCGGAAGAATTAGCTTGGAACTGTTTAAGTGGGGGGTGGTTTTTATCTAATCCCTGCATAGCCACAAGTTTCAGACCACGCAACAGCATTTACCTGCATACTAGATGTTCTTCTTCATTTGTACTATTCTAGCTCTGGATCACCGTTTGTCAGTGAGCAGGAGAAAGTGAACTTATAGGGAATGTGGTGGAGATGAAGAACATGACATAAGCAGTGGCGGAGCTTGGACACAAAAGAAGAGGGGGCCAGACTACTATTTTTCTTTCCACTTCAGCAGTCAAATCCAGTGCTTAATTAAGAGTTTCTCTAGTTTAGGGGGGAGGGGGGCATAACCCACTTTGGTCTTCACTAACTTCCGCCACTGACCTTATGATTAGTCTGATTTTGGTTGCTAGATACCAAAAGGATTTTCAAAACATAATCAAGGCAGTGTCCTCCTTTGATGCACATTTGATCCTAATGAACTTAGAACTGCTTAATCTTTATTACCATTCTAAAAGATGTGATCATGCTGTATGGACATTTAAAGGTACCACTCAAAAAGATGTGACAATGAATTCTCAAATTGATTTCTGAGGTTTCACTCTTTTTCATGGCTTTTTCTATATTCTTGTGCCGTCATACATTGAGGGCACTTATATTTAGTGGTCTGCCTGCTCAAGAAATTGGACATTGCAAAATTATAATTACAGTACCATGCCATTTAGAATCTCTGATGCATACGTAGTGGGCCATATTTTTACTTTCAACTAGGCTAAAAGCTTCGGGTAGTCTAATTTAGTATTCCAAGTTGATGCAATGCGTTTTTAAAGTTTATATTAATCATCACTAGCAGATTTTTCTTAATTTCTTTCCAAGAGGAGTTGCTACTGTTTATCTGCTTTTGTAATAACTAGTTTGAGTGATTCAAGAATGAAAGTTTTGTATATTCAAGTCTGATATGTTTGTTCTGAAGACACCCAATTGCAGAAAATGCCCAAGCGAAAGACTGACAGAGCACATGTTTTAGACAAGACTAAGCATCTCTCAAGGCTAAATGTGAAGGAGTCGGGAAAAGTAATGTTGAAACGGTATAATAATCATCCCTCATGTTGAAGTACTTCACCTGTACTTCTTATTGTAGCTAGGTTCTGATTAAATCCACTTTCTTGCTGGTTATACGTTCTTCTCTAAATTCTAAATGCTGGTGAATACTTTCAGTTTGTCAGGTAGTATGTAACTAAGGAATTGGGTGCTATTTTCTACATGTGTGCACAGTTGACTTCTAGGGGGAAGACATCTCTTGGTGGCCTCATTAATGCAGTGTGTGTTTGCATATTTTTCAATAGCATAGCAGTATTATTACACCCTATTTTAATTACTGAATTGTGTTTATATAACATGATCCACATTTCCCATGTGCATATTCCTTCGCAACAATCCACCTCAGGGTTATTGTGCCAAAGTGATTACCAGGTTGTGCTTATGTAAATAATCTTTGATGCAGTGGTGAAGGAAAGCTTGAAAAGCAGTTCCGCATGAGCTGTGTAGGATGTGACCTTTTTGTTTGTTACCGATCAGAAGAGGATCTGGAGCACGCCCCTTTTATATATGTTGTTGATGGAGCACTGAGTTCAGTTGCAGCTGAGACAAATCCACATGTACATACCGCCCTCAACTGAAATGTCCTTTGGTAGATTCAGCCTGTTTCTCTTCTCTGCTTCATGATCATGAAAACTGTAGGATGCTCCTGTACCCCCTTGCATCACACAACTGGAAGGTGGACTTGTCCAAGTAGCCATTGAAGTGGAAGACCGGGCACAGCGTTCAGCAATAACAAGTACGTACTTTAACATTGTAGTAAGTTATTTCTTGAGACGACAACATGCAATGTTTATGTAAAATTTGTGCATGAATGCACTGACAGTTTTATGTGGAACATAGATGATCTGGGACAATACTTTACACTATTTCTTTCAGTTCACTGGCACATACAATGTGGTGATGGAATTGTGTACTTTCAGGAGTGAATGCTGATGATGTTCGAGTAACAGTAGCTGCCCCTGCTGCACGAGGGGAAGCGAACAGTGAGTTGCTAGAATTTATGGGCAAGGTGATTTTCTTTAATGGCACTCTAATTTCATTCGTATTGTACTTTGAGCCTTGTAAAAAGCGGTATTCTAAATGCTCCATCCAGTAAAAGATAAGTGCCATCACAATATGCATGCAATGAGTATTGCTTAACTTTGCTAAAAATATCTTTATCAATGTATGTGCAAATTATACAATATAGTATTTCCCTCAAAAAAATTATACAATATAGTATGCCTTTGGTTGTTCAAATATATCAATTTAGTTGATGGTCTCAATTCTGAATAAGCAGTTTCAATTAACTTTGAGCCTTGTTATGTGAAGATGTCCATGCTGATGGTTTGTGAAATCAGGTTCTTGGCCTAAGATTGACTCAGATGACTCTTCAAAGAGGATGGAATAATAAATCAAAGCTTCTGATTGTGAGTTCTCACTTCTTACCCCAAATCACATGGACTGTGGAAATTGATTTCATTAGTATCGGAATCTGATGCACTGCTACTGATTATTTCTCCCTTCTAAAACTATACTTGGGCTTTGTTACAAGGTCGAGGATTTGTCTGCACGGCAGGTGTACGAGAAGCTCCTAGAAGCTGTACAGCCTTAGGAAACTGACCAATGTGTCATGCGTTTGGATATTTCTCTTTTGATGGCACAAGAGAAAGTTCCCACTCATTGCGCGACAGAAGAGCAGAACGTACGTGCTGAAACTATGTTGAAAACACCGCTGAAGTACAACTAGACCGGAGCCAATCTGGACAGTATCCCATTTCCCATTCATTGTTTCTGTTGCACCTTCTCTGTTGGTTATTTCCTTAATTGTGATGCAAAGTGCTTTGCGTCTTGTAAAGATTGCTGCACGATATTGAGTGTTGAGTCTGATGAGCTTGTGGATTATTTCTGCTAATTAGCCGCCTCATCTGGCCTACCTCGCGCCAGGCCTACCTACGGATGTGAGAAAGATGAGGTGGAGAAGAAAATACACCTTGGCAAAAATAGGTAGAATTCATCATTCTGAAAATCGAAGCAGACACCAAACCACGCTAACAACACGTCTGGGAATTTCTTTCTTGCAAGATAAAGAACTCGCCATTATTTGTCCAAACTCCAAATAGAATGCAATTCACCTGAACATCGCTAAGCTTAAACAACATGCTACCACGGATTGGGCTGGCAAGAAGATGAGGCTGGCAGTGGCAGGGTGCCACCACGGGTTTTCAATACGCTGTAGCACCACTTAAATTACACCAAAAAATTTCTATATAAATACGAATGAATAGCATCGTCTAGTTGCATGCATTCACACGTCACAGCCATAACTGTTTGCTTATTTGTTACCACTTTTAACCTCAAAATTTATGGTGATGATTGATATAATCTATTTACATTTTTATAGAGTTTTTATTCACAAATTATTTTTTGTGAAATAATATTCACAAATTATGAGGGTCAATGCACGCCTTTGCCGCACCCGTTGAAACTTGAAACCAGATACCACAAAACCTCTGCAAACTTGGGGACAAAACCCTCCCCATTTCTCGCTGGACGCCTGGACCAAGGAGGCGAGCAAAATCGACCCCCATTTCCCCCAAATTTCACCGCCAGATTCGGTGCTGCCTGGACCGGTTTCCTCTGCATCTTTGGAGGATTTATTTACAAGGGGCGGGCGATTCAGAGCGCAATCCCATTGGCTTCTCCCCCTAGTTCTTCCATCCGATTTCACGATTCAGGGCGCAATCCCTTGGCTTCTCCCCCCCAGCTCTTCCATCCGATTTCGCTATTTTTTGCTGGCTGAATCGCGCAAGCAGTGTCGGCAAGCCATGGGCGGAAGTGAAGATGGGGGATCGTGCAATCTGCTCCAGGTTCTTTTCGGTAGGGGGATTTTTCTTCCGTAAACAAAGATTTGTGAGTGGATCGAATGCCGGATTCATTTGGTTCTAGTTTTCACATCCCTGGTTTTAGTACATTCAGGTTGGATTATGCGTGGAAAGGGGTTGAAGGAGGAATGCAAACCGTTTATCAGGGGTATACAGTTTTGGGGTATTGTAGACATCTAAGAGTTGTTGCAGCAAGCACACTGCCATATCATTTCGCCATAGTCAAGTTTGCTTTTCTGCAACTGGATTAGGATTTAGGTAGTACATAGCAGGGGTTTATGGTACATAAAGTAGTTTCGGTTGTTCCTTGTGCTGTATTTGCTTGACGTGTTTTTCTTTTCCAATTCCAGAGGGGGCTGCAGCTGGAGGAGCTGCTGGTGTGGTCGTCGAAACAGCTTTATACCCCATTGATACAATAAAGACCAGGCTTCAGGTAAGTTGATTACATTTACATACAGTCCCCTTTTGTTCAGCTTATTACGCAGCGATTGTTCTGCAAATAGCTCATACTTATATGCATGGTAGTATGCATATCTTTAGCACCAATTAACTCACCTGGTTTAGTTACTTTAGACCAATGTGTCCCCACAATCTCTTTTTTACATGGCCTTATGGATGTGCTTGCGACGTCCGTAAGGATTCTATCTGTTCCTGAAGCAGCACTGCATGTTTCAATGTTTATTTGCTTCTGTGCTTACGCTTTGCTGAGTAACCATATTCTTGAAGTATCAAAGGTTCATAGACGCATTTTATGAGAATTTTTCTCTTTTTTGTATAGGCTGCACAAGGTGGAAATAAAATTCAATGGAAAGGCCTGTATGCTGGGTTAGGTGGAAATATCGTGGGTGTTCTTCCGTGAGTATTTAGTGTTATAGTGAAGACCGAAGAATAGCATATTTCTTATGCTAGTCTGGGGCGATACAAACAGAATTTGGGTGTATCACTTATGTTTTAGTGTATTACAGTATTGCCTATTCTCATCTATTGCAGAATTTGCCTAGATTTTGGTTTTATTCTTTCCATACTGTATTGAGGTTTTACTACTTACTAGTTCATGATCATATTTCCAAGGTTAATGCATATTTATGTTCCTGACAAATGTGCTATATATATCCGTATTGAGAATCTGAGACCTGATTATGCCATCATTGTCACTTTTTTTGCTACATATATCTGTTTCCATTTGTTTTCTCTGAGTAATTCCACATTTGTTACAGTGCTTCTGCAATATTTGTGGGCGTATATGAACCAGCTAAAAGAAAACTACTGGAAATGTTTCCTGAAAATTTGAGTGCTATTGCTCATCTGGTAAGTCAGCTTAAAAAGTATCTGTCATAGCCTTGTTGATTTCTTAGTTTCGAGTCTGTAGAATTACTTGGTGACAAATTAAATGCAATTATACTTCATAAAAATACTAATATTATGCTATTTCCTTTCAACCCTTTTTGTTTTACAAATTACGATGGTTCCGTGTTCTGAAGAAATATGCAACAGACTGCAGGGGCAATTGGTGGGGCTGCTTCTTCTCTTATTCGCGTTCCCACGGAGGTTAGTTTTTTTCCCTTTCTGCCATTGTCACATTCAAATGTTGTTGAAATTGAAATCAATTTCATTGGATTCAGGTGGTTAAACAAAGAATGCAAATGAGTCAATTCAAGACTGCACCTGATGCTGTTCGCCTTATTGTTGCTAAAGAAGGAATCAAGGGTCTTTATGCTGTATGTACCTTTTAATCATATGGCAATTTCTTTTGTTTCATGTTTTTGTGGGATTCTGATGAATTACATCTATTAGGACGACCATATTTCCATTTTTGCTGTCTAAGTTTTAATTTCAGTGGCTCATCAGTCCTACACACTTGTTTATTTTGCTTGCAGGGCTATGGCTCCTTTCTACTGCGAGATCTACCATTTGATGCTATTCAATTTTGCATATATGAGCAGCTCCGAATTGGCTATCGATTAGCGGTAATTTATCTTATTCATGTTTGATGAATCTCATGTATTGTTCATGAAGAAATCTAATTATCTTTTAAAGCAGCATGCCATGAGGAGTGATTAGGGCTCTGAATGGAGGTTGAACTATTAGAGGATGAGATAACTCGGGACTAGCTCATTCTTCCCGCTTAATCACAATGATATCCCTTTTAGAAGGATGACATGACTTTGACTCAATATGAAGCAATATCTGAACTGAAAAAGATAAACTAGTCGATTCTAATTAAATCAATCAAACTCTAGTAAGAGGAGGCAATATTAGGTGTTCGATACCATAGTGCTATGCTGCCCATGAACGAATGAAAGAGAAGATATTCAGAGTGAATGCATCTAACATTCAAGATAAAACAACCAAAGAAGAAAATAGAACTGATCATGGCAGTATCCAATCAAGACCGCAAAATCCATATCAACCATAGCAGCTTAAACTGTGGCCTTTCTATTGTTTCTGAATTTTTCAGATTCATTGTCACCTCTTGCTTTATTGTTTCCCAATTACCTCCCCAAAATTACACTAAATTCAGAGCTATTTGCTATCCTTGATAGACTAAGTCATGTGTGTGTTGGGTGTGCTATCTATCTATCTATGTGCCTGTGTGCACTTTATCTACTTAGATGCTCTTTAGATGCTTTGCTTAGCTTCTAAGCCACCTACCCATTGTTGGCCTATATGTACCCAAAACTGCCCCTTTGTGGCTGTGGTTAATGGAAAAGATCAATTTGGGCCAACAATCCTTAAGGGTGTCCATTTAACTCTGTCACTGACATTTAGGCTCATCTTAGTCATTGACACTGGGCCAGGGTGGCAAATGTGTTGCCACTCACCCCGTAATGATGGAAAATAGCTAAATTATTCCCAGTATTTGTAATTGAAATCTGATGGTTGTGCTTCATTGCTAGTGTCTATATTCCTAAAACACAGGAAGAGTCGATTCCCACTGTTGTTTCGAGCAAGGCAACAAGCAGATGATAATTATTAGCAATAGGAACTGCATTCATTTATTTTGTTCCATGGCTACACATGGAGAGCCAGACTTTTATTATTCCCTATCTTTCAGTTTTAGTAAGTTTGAACTGACTTGCCATGGTTAATTGCAAACCTTTTGCACTGTATAGCGTATAGATTTCGACATTCGAGTTTTATTTCTGTTGTTACCTCTCTTTTAGTTGTCATTTAAACCTGAACAATTACTTTGATCCAAAATAGAGCTAGGTAAATGCGAAGACATGACTAGCTAGTTCCATAGCACCCAGAGCTGATATGTCCTAGGATCGCTAGCACTTGTTGACTGTACCTTGCCTTTCTTATGGGTCCAGGCAAAGAGGGACTTGAAAGATGCAGAAAATGCTATTATTGGTGCTTTTGCTGGTACAACTCTACTTCCCTGCTAGGCTGGTTTTTAACATTCCAATTTGCTATTCCTTCCTATATTTTACCGTGCTTGCAGATATTTGGTATCCTATCAACATTTATGAAGAGCAATCACCCTACAACTTTTATCTGTTGTCTGTTGAGACACCAAAGTTACATGAAAAAAGGCACAAGAAAAAATTCTAGATTGACTTCTCAATGCGCTTTACCTGCGTCTGAAATTTTAAGTTTAGATTCATTCTTATTAAAATTAACAGAAAAATTCTGGCAAATCATAAATAACACGAATAAAACGCACACTAGGACCTTCCAACTTTTGAAGCCATCTAATTTTAACCTTGAATTACCAAACCATTTGCACTCCAACTGTAGCTTGTCTGCACCTGAAACCACCGAAATACAGACTGGCTTGCAGACATGGCACCAATGTGTTGGTGTTTTTGACATGCCGATGTCAGACTCCCCTACCAAGTCAGCATATATAAGTGTTTTCTTTTTTCTGAAAAAAAGGAGATTGCATCTCAAGAGCTGATTGGTGAGCATTTTTGTTGCCTTACACTTCTGTTGCCATATTTATGATCATAGGTTAAATGTCCATTTCATGTTGTCAGGTGCCTTTACTGGCGCTTTAACAACGCCCCTAGATGTCATGAAGACAAGATTGATGATTCAGGTAGATCTTGCGACTTCATAGACTTTAATGTGACTTGAGGGTCCTTTCAGGAACCAGTGCTTACTTTATAGCTTGCAGGGACAGGCAAGCCAATATAGAGGATTTATAGACTGTGCTCAAACTATTCTGCGAGAGGAAGGGGCTGGCGCTTTCTTGAAGGTAAAACCTTTTCAATCGAAGTAGATGCAGTAACAAGAATGTACATGAGTTCACAATGATGATGAGAAATGGCATAAACTTCATTGCAAATGCTGGGGGCGTGCAATTTAATTGATGTATATACCATTCTGGTGGTGGCAGGGTATTGAGCCCAGGGTGTTGTGGATCGGCATCGGCGGATCGATCTTCTTCGGCGTTCTGGAGAAAACGAAATCGATTCTGGCCGAGAGGACCAACCGCAGTGATGCTAAGCTCAAACTTTAAAAGATGGAGTCTCTTTGCATCATGAACGTTTCCTAGGGCCCGTGGCTGATGCCCCGTGCCTGGCCAAACTTTGGCGCTCCAGTTCACATTCAGTTCTGTTCCATTTGAGCAAAGTCATCGATTCGTTTCGCTTGGCAGTTTTTGCCTTTCCTATGTTCCTCTGTCACTTTGCCCGCCGTCGTACCGAGATGAGAAAGACATGACTGCCATGGAACTCGACGGAGACCTCTCCAGTTGGCATCTGCAAGCTCTCCCTCTCTTATCTACCAATAAGCAATGCTACGGACAGGATTTTTTTTAGATAAAGGATAAAACCTGACCTATATTCACATGGTGAATATATACAGGCTATGTTAAAAAAGATCTCTCTTGCTCTCCCTCCGTTCCCATTCCAAATTGTAGGTCGTTTTGTTTAGCTTTACTACTAAAACTAAAACGACCTACAATTTGGAACGGAGGGAGTATCAACCAATTAGCAATGCCACGGACATGTTGCGAAGTAGGATTTTTTTGATAAAGGATGGGAGAGGGGGCGGCATCCGTGGATGGTGACATCCTCGGCACCTCCGATGTAAAGCTTAGGCGGATGGTTAGGTGTTAACAAACTACATTATACTCACCGGCCCATCAGGCATGCACACCGGCGTTGGAACTCCCCACATCAGCATGTCTTGTAACTAGATAGTCCGGCTTTGATATCTTGCCATCAACATCCTGTGCTTGCATTGTTCATATCCCAGTGCTAGCATCCGGCGCACGTCGGACCGAGTGCAATTCACCTCTCTGAAGCATGTGTTTGGTTGGGTTAGATCCATCCCACTTTTCTGGGTTAGGTTCAACCCATCTCCATCTCATGTTTGGTTGGTAGGGACAGGTCCGTTCCAGTTTTTTATTTGGTTGGAGTTGAGAGGGTTAGGATGGATACTATTTTAACAACCATTAACACCAGTTTTCGATGGGTTCCACCTGTCATGTGTGGGACATATCTGTTATCCTCTGTTTTTTTTTCATGCATCTTATCTTCTTCCCCGAGCTCCCGTGCATACCGTCGTTCCTTCGAGCTCCTTGCTACGCCGTCGACCGGCTCCTCCCCTAGCCTGCTCCTCCCCGTGGTGGCGACCTCCACGACCCCAGCGCTGGTGGCCTATTCCTCCTCGGCACTCCTCCACCGCCTCGCCTCGGCCTAGCGCCGACGGCTTACTCCTCTGCCGCCTCGCCTCAGCCTAGCGCCAGCAGCCTCCGCGGCCCCCTGCTCCGCTGCATCCCCTCGACCCCAACACTGGCCGGCAGCCTCCGTACCCTCCCCCCTCCCCCCGGCGGCCTATGTGGCTGTAACACCCCGTGTTATTGACAGCCTAAGGATGCCAATAAGGAGTTAATGATGAGCTCTCGAGCAAAAGGGAGGTAGTTCGACTTAAAGTCAAATTCGAGCTGAATTTGACCGAAATTGCAATTTGGAGTTTCAAATTTGGATAAATTTGGCAAAAATATGAAGTTGAGGCTTGAGGGTGTTTAGAACTCAAAGGAGTGAAGTTGGAAACTAATTCTAGTCTTAAGCCCCTCAAGGATGTAACCGAAGAAGGAATCAACAGAGTTACCGTTTCCTGTCCGAAAATACGCGATTCTGAAAATCATAATGAGTACCCAAATTTGGAATTAGTTCCGGCATAATTTTTCATATAAGTGGGCAAATGTTTCTGAACATTAGTGAGATATGGTCCTTAGAAAAGCTAAGTGTGATGTTGTTGGCCATAGAAAGTGGAAAATTCAAATTTTAAATGAAGCTCAAAATCGGCAAATGAGCAGATTTCAGCCGAGTTGCTGAAATAAATTCTGTAAGTCTGAAAATAGCAGTGGATGGCCATGTTTGGAGCAAATTTCAGAGAAATATAGTGCAAAGGGTATATGAGTTCATGTGCAAAATGGAATTTTTGTTAGTTATAGAACACAAATAGATGAGGGTTGAACCATATGGAGCAAATGGTCCTGTGCCTAACAAAACTGAATCAGAGGATTCAGTACAGTTCAGTTCTGCCCGAACTTGGGGCTTAAAAATTTCGGCCCTAGAGTGCTTATCTCGGGTAGAGGCCAATCTATCAATTTAAGTACTTGAAATTCTTTACAAGTTTGCTTAAAGGACTTTTGGACCGTAGGATTCGAAATCAACCGATTTGGGAGGTCTATGCTTCGGAGTGAAGGAGGAGGGGGGGGGGGGGGGGGGGGAGGAACAAGCAGGAAGCAGAGTCGTGTCGCCGCTGGCACTCTCACCCGTCGGCCAGCGCGATGCATAGGGCCACATCTGCACCCACGCAAGCCTACAAGCTAGCCAAGGTGGCACTCATGCACGCGGTAAAAATTTCGTATATGTACTGTTCCCGCCGTTGCGCTTATCCCTGTTACCGCGTCACTCTGTTTTTCACCATCACAAGCAGAGCACGGCCGAGCTTTGGTTGCCGGCTGATTCCCGCCATTCCACCGCCTCCCGCATCGATTCCTCCCACCCAAATCCCCACCAGCATCTCGTCAACAACCACGCCTCCCCGTTTTTTTTAGTTTCCCCGCCGGCGAGCTTCTAGTCGCCGCCGTTTCTGTCCGCCCGCTGCCAACATCCTGCTCACGGTGAGCTCCTCCTTGCCGCCATCCTCTCTTCGTGTGGTAAGTTCTGGGTAAGACCACGGGTCTCTAGGGAGCCTTAGGAGGAGTCGAGGGCCATGTGTGTGCTATCGCCGTGCTTGGCCACGGCCAGCCGTCGGCCAAGCCACCCGCCGCCGTGGAGAGGCCAGCTCAGGCCATCTCCCGGGGGGCCGCTGTCGCCCACGGGTGCGCCGTGGCCTGGGGGTGCCTCCCCGGCCCGGCCCCGTTGCCGGCAGGACGCCGGCCGTCGAGCCGCGCCACCCCCCTGTCGCGCCCTGCTTTTGGGCGCAGGGAAGAAGAAGCCCCTGGCGCCAAGGGCCCATGCGCCAGGGAAAGAAGGAGAGAGAGAGAAGGGGGTGGGCCGGCGGGTAGAAAAGAAGGGGGCTAACGGTTGGGGCCCAGGTGGAAGTGAAGGAGGAAAAGAAGGGGGCCAACCTAAGAAGGCCCATGTGTCAGTACGTGAGGTAGGAGTGGAGTGAGTGAGAAAAGTTTGATCGGAGGTTTTGGATAATCATATGTTTTCCCTTTTGTAGATAAATCGTTTAAATTCAGTTTTCACCATTTAATTCACGGGAAATTCTAGAATTGTCCAAAAATAGTGAAACAAATTTTGTTAGGATTGTTTTATTTTCCTTTATGCATTAAAATTTTTAAACCTTAGGAAAAATAATAAAATTTAGGTATTTATTTAATTCCTTTTGATTAAGGTATTTAAATAAATGCTTAACCTTTATTAAATGCATAAAATTTTGAATAATATTTTCTTATTCATAAATTATTATTAAGCTATAGGAATTAAGTTTTGAGATTAGAAAATATTTAAAATTCTTTCTAAAAATAAAAGAAAAAGGCCTAAGGTAGGTTAGTAAAGAGATTAAAAATGTTGGGTTAATCTTTATGGGTATTTCAGTGTTGGCTTGCAACTTTATCATGAAGATAGGTTGTATAGTCACTTGTTGGCTTGCAACTTTATCATGAAGGAAAGTTGTATGGTCATGTGTTCAAAAATTTACATCTCTAACCCCTGCATGTACTAAATCATAGACACTGAAGCTCCAGAAGTGGAATTCTTGGATTTATCTAAAGAACCTTCGGAGTTTGAGGAGATTGTTGAGTTGATCCCCTGTGAAGCTGAACCCTCGGACAACGCTAACCTTTTTACGGATCAAGGCAAGCCCCGGTGCATCTATGCCTACCTAATTTGGAGTTATTATTTCATGTGTCCAATTATTGGTTATTTCTTTGTGAATGCATTAAGTCTAGGAGTTGATTGAAACCTACTCTTGTGTATAATCCTACCTTGTTTAGAGGACATCTTTGCCACTTGTTCACTAATTAGTAACTATCCTATGCTTAGCAATGCTTAGATACTTCAAGCAACTTGGCTGCTTAGCTCTAAGGTAAATTTTTGTCATACATATTAGTCAAGGAAAAATAGCCTGGAAATTTGAAATGCAGACAGAAGCTAGAGATGGTAGTTCTGTCTGCTAAGTTAATTTGGTTAAGGCCCGATCGTTGTCTTAACCTTTGATCAAGTGAGTTTTACCTGGTTGCTTACTGGGTATGGGACCAGTAAAGCCCGGTAGATTAGTTGGCTCTCTGATCAGGAATATTTCGTACCCGTACTTGACGTGCTGGAGAATGGCAGGGGTGTAGCCGGAAACTCACATGGAGATCAGGCCAGACGTGGGGTCCCATGTGGGGGTGCGTCCCTGGGTTCGGGTAGTCATATTCCCAATCTTTGGGTGCGGCTAATCGAAAGGTCGCTATGTACAACCTGGACAGTTGTACATAGCTGGTGGTCAGGGTATCTCCTGCAGGATATAGATTGATCCGGATCGCCACAATTCTCAGTTATGAATGTATTTGATCACCATTAAGCATCGTAGTGTAATCCAGTTGAATGTAATGTTTTTCTGAAATTAAATATGTTGTATGACTTAGTACAACTGATTGCAAAAATATTTTTCGCCATCTAGACTGGTCAGGTAACAAACTCAATCTGAAATAAAAGATAAAACTAAGGTTCCACTTATAGTAAGCTCCTTTCTACAAAATGTGAGTCAGCTAGTACACTAAAAAGCTATCATTCAATTTTTGAAAAAACTATCTATATTGGTTAGTCGGGCCAGTCTTGCTGAGTACTCTCGTACTTAGGGGAATCCTTCGTTGCTATTTCAGAACCTCAGCAGGAGTCCGCCGAAGGCGAAGACCCGAAGAACTAGGGTATTTTTACGAGTCTCATAATACCCTAGAAATAAAACTCAGTTGTTGTTTAACTGTCACCTAGACTAGTTTATGTTTTAAACTCTTAGAACTGCTCTGACCTGCATTGTTAAGTTTGTTTCAAATTATGGTTTGTAATAATTCGCACCTCGATATGTACGTAAAAATGTAATATTTGTTGATACCTTTCCATCATGGAAGTGATCCTGATGTATGGCTATGGATCACGTCGTGGACGTTTCGAGAAGTCCTGAGACACTCGACGAACTACCGGACTTATACTATTTTAAGTGCGTTTCAGATAATTACGGTTCTGATAGCGATTAGACGCACTTAAACCAGTTTAAATTGGACGGTTCCGCCACAGTGGCCCACTACTCCGCCGCCTCCCCTCAGCACTAGCGCCTACCCCAGCGCCTCCCACGGACAGACAGGATCGAAATGGGTTGAGTGTGTCCACTCATTTTGAGCTGATGCATTCGACCTGCATCTAGAAGAATATCAATGTGACCTAGTTCGACCCCAAACCAAACACACCATAAGTCTCTGCACATGCATCCAGTGTGCTTGCTCTTCTCACTAGAACACTCCTGGAATTCAAGTTTCTCCAAGGCTTTTATATCCGTCCCTAGTAAAATTTAGAGTGACCTTTGGGACGTTTATCATCCAAGCAAACCGTAGGGAAACATGCATTCCATAACTAAAACTCACCATTGATGAAACCCCAGCTTTAAAAGAATTCCTTCAAGCAACGACCAATGCACATAGGCATAGGCCTTAGAGAGATCCAAGTTTATATGCACAAAATATTTGCCTACCATACTAAGCTCTTTGTATTGCATGGATACACTCAAAAGCGATGGGGGGCATTATCTGTTATCGAATCGAGCTTCTCACAATCTTTGGAGTGACCGCTATAGTAGCAAGGTAAAGTTACAAAGATGTTACAAACATGCCAGCCTCAAGCTTGGGACCAGCTGATTGGGGTAAGAAAACCACATAACCCCAAAACATAGCACTATAATTCCACTTTTTACCCTCTAAAAACATTTACACTTGCTCAATCAAATACAGGACATCATACATAATATGTTGAGAAAAATGTGGTGAAGGCTGTCAAATCTGCCCAACTTGGGAAGAGGCTCTTCAGTTTCTTTGTGCTATCAACAATATACTGGTCAAGTACAGCTACATCAATTCTCAGACTTTCCGAAGAGTTGGCCTGTCATTATTCAGAGAAAGGTGTTTCACATTTCCCACGAAACAAATATTATGATGACAAACAAGAAAAGAGCTCCAACAAAGAAAGACAAACGATGAGAAAATAACCTCCAATATTTGAACATCCACATATCATAATAACTGTCAATGGAAGCCCCAATGGTATAGTTCATAAAAACATCGTTCAGTGGAGAAAATTAAAGGAAACTCCTACTTAGTTTGTGGCAGAGAAAATATATCACCAGCTTTATGGTTCTGATGTTTCAGAAATCATCTCCTTTATGACTACATAAGCTAGCATGGCATATCCAGTGGCGGAACTGAGGGGGGGCCGGCGGGGGCCATGGCCTCCCCCAACAAAGAAAAAAAAAAATTCTACTACCCCTTGTCAATTGTCAGCCCATAGACCATATCAGCACTCAGCAAGCCAAAACCGCAGGGGCCAAGCCCAATTGGCATTCTGTCAACTGTTGCCTAGTGCCCAACAACGCACACACGCACACAGGTGGTCAGGCAACGTTTCATTCCAATCTCACGACGCGCCGATGCTGCTAAAACCTCACCCACCGCCCGGTCTCCCGCTGCCTGCGAACTGCTGGAATCTTGCACTGCTATTGCGCCATCGACGACGGGCAAGCCGGTGGCCATGGCGGCGTGGCTGCAATGGAGGGCAACATCACGGCCGACCCTCTTGCTTCTGATGTTCCTCCTCCAGCTCAAACCAATGTAAGCAAGCCCTATTTCCCTAAGTCATATCGGTATATCCCATAAATTGTTTTCAATTTTATTTCTTCTCATAATATTATAGGATTTTTTGATGAAATTAGGCCAAAGACTTTTTTCTTACTCTACCAGTTTCAACTGCAACTACAGAGCGCATTTTCTGCAATGAAATTGGTTAAGACTACGCTTCGAAACAAAATGGAAGACGGATTTTTAAGAGATTGCTTGTTACTCTATATTGAGAGAGATTGCAATGAAGGTAACAGATTCGATTATTGATCATTTCAATATAGTGAAGAATAGCGCGGTCAAATTGAAATGAATAAGGTATATTGATCACTTTTGCAAACTATTCACTCTTGTGTATTGCCGTCGCATAATTAACTACTATAGTCATGGTTACCTATTGTATGCTTGTGCGGACAACGAAAAATTGGGACGAATTGCCAAAATTCTTGAACTGGCAAATGTTTATCTGGCCCCCCTTTAATTTTCTGTCCAGTTCTGCCACTGGGCATATCTGTCCACAGCAGCAGGCCAAGTGGAGGTGCAAGGAAAACAATGCGGTGTGGCCGTGTGGGTGGGGTGGTGAGAACATGTCTGCTATAAGAAGCATATTTGTCAAATATTATAACTATTGCCTATGGTTATACGACAAGACAGAACATCATGAGTTCGGAATTTTTTTTTGTAAATCTCTTAGTTCTTTACACGAATTTATACCTCAGAGCGTGCTTTAAGGCAGTTAGACATGTATATATAGTTTATCAAAGGGAGTAACCAGTATTCAGCTATGTTCTTCGGTATACATTATTCCCTTGGTCTTAATGTCCCAGTCTGCTAGAATTGAAAAATAACAACTAATGCCATTTAAGGACAAAAAAAAAACCCTGGCAGTGATTCTCATGGGTTTGATTACGGGGCATGTATCATTACCTCCAACCAGAATGACCAATCCACATCGCTCTTTCCACTTAGTCGACAAATATATGATGGTGGCCCGCCACTTACACTTTGAGGAGCTAAGGAGGACAAACAGAACTGGTTATTTCCTGCCAGTCTAATGGAAGTAAAGATGAGTAAATGGCAGAAAATAATTGCAACCACCTGGGAGCATGTCATCAGCAAAGGACCATTTTGATAGTGGCCCAGTAACATTGAGCACAGCAGTCCAAATCTCTGATAATGAACTGAAATAGATAAAAAAACATAAAATGAATATTCATATGGAAAAAAAGGTTTACAGGTTAGCAAAGTGTACTCTTTTCGATTGATGATAGTAAAACCCACATAATTCTTACCCAAGTGAGAGCTTGAGATGCACCATACGCTGCCCATTGCTACTCAAGGTCTTCTGAACAAGTAGCTGGGGAAAAAGCTGGTAGTGCTTTCTAATCTCATCAGTTCGTGCCTGAAACTTCAAACTTCCAGAGAACAAGAAAGGGACAGGATATAGAGCCTGAAAATGAAACAACCGTATACTGAATATTGCTTGATGTGCTACCCTTCAGCATGCATTCCTAAAGGAACAGTATGTCTTGAAAAAACTAGAGGAACATGCGATAATTTTGGTGACTCAATGTTAGGCTATCAAACTACACAAGTAGACAATCATGATTACTCACCACCCAAGAGCTTCTATCAGAACGATACTTTTCTTCAAAGGACAACTCTGAGTTATCCTTCAGCCATTTGGCTGCCTCAGGTGCATTATTGAAAAGGAACTCCAACGAGTTAGCATCAACCACAGAGAAACCATAGTTTGAATCCACAACATCATTACCATCTGAAAGAAAAACATCAAACATATATTTTCATACAAATGCTATGGGAATGGCCAACGTAGATAAGTACAAATTTTGTTGCTCACAACGTGCATAATAACTTTTGACAAAATGCCAATGCTGAAGAACGATCAATATTTAGACAGGGTCCAGAAGAGGACACATGTTTTGCTCTAATGCACTGAAAAAATTGTGACTAAAGAAATTCCATAAATTTTGAAACCCTGTACTACTATCCAACAGACAAGAATTGCTACATTGCAAACAAGAACTTGATTTCAATTTGAGCCAGAGCAGCTCAAGAAAGAGTTTCAAAGGATCAAATGAATACTTAAAATTGTTGCATCTTTGCAAACAATTAAACATTGAAAAAATGATTATGAGATGGAAATAGCTGTTTCATTTCAATTGATTCAACTTGGAAAGGAGACCAACCATGAGGAACTAGGTGACTTTTTGTTATTAAAGCAACCGAGATTGAGTTATAAGGCAGCGATTGAGCTAGAGGGACCCCAACTAAGCTAGTCTCAGGGCACATTGGGTTTAGTGCCAATGCCAGCCTTGCCAAAAAAAAAACGTAATATATCATTTGGCTATTGTTTGGTTTCTCACCAATAAGACAAACCAAATATTGCCCACTCTCTGTGCCATTTGTGCCAAAACCAGGATAAAATTGAAGGCACCAAGAACGTCAGCCAAAAAAGTAGCAGCATAAAGGAGGATCCTCAGTGGGGTGGAAAATCTGATTGGTTGCATGAACCTGAGACTTTCTGATGTGTGCTTCAGATGACTTTTTTCCCTAAACCATGTACTCCCTCCGCTCCAAATTGTAGGTCGTTTTGACTTTTCTAGGTTCATAGATATTATTATGCATTTAGATATAGTGTATGTCTAGATGCATAATAATATCTATGAATCTACAAAAGCCAAAACGACCTACAATTTGGAACGGAGGGAGTATCAAATTTATAACAAATTTGAAGAACTGCATTCCAAGGAATTAGTTGAGATATATTTTGAGGTTAAAAAAATTGCCAAGACATGGCATCGTCACAGACAAAGTTGGGACTTTTGGCAGTATTGGCATGGCAGATCTAAACACACCCTGACAAGATGAATTGGGGCTCAAACTAAACATGCCCTCAGTTCTTAAGAGCGATTAGCTTGTACCATACAAAGTGGGAGTACATAATTTTTTTTGCCATGACTCAAGAGCGAACCTGTAATATAAGAGTGTTGAAGAATAACTCTTTTTGGTGCTCCAGTGCTGTAAGGAAATAGTTGGGATGAGATAGCCAAAGCAACAACTGTAATTTGCAACAGGCCCTGGATAATTGAGATCTTGGATAACCAACGACCAGCAACAGGTGCTAGAGGACCAAAACACCAACCAACCACCAGTCCAACTACTGCTCCGACAATAACATCAGGCACAAAGTATCCTGCAAGAAGGCCAAATCATTAAATTAATTCCTAACTAATGATGTCAAGAGGTGGAGTTTAGATTACAAATTGTCCTGGACATAAGAGTAGTCCATGCGGAACATTCTGGTTAATAGCTTATACTACGGTACTCGACTTCAATTAGAAGCCCCTAAAGGGGATTTCTTTCAGCCAACATCCAGTGGCATTTGTAGTGAAATACTGTTCCATCATGAGTCTGCTAGACGGCAACCCAGAATTCTTGCTATTTTCTATGACACCATGAGTCTGCTGCGAAAGGTCTATCTCGCCTAAGTCAGATGGTGGAGCCCGCTAAACAGCATCTTCCTCTCTGTGAAATTCTTCAGTTATGTTATGGCATGTGGAACATGCCATACTACCTTGTGAATTTGTCTTCCAAATGTAACTCATCAAGGATTAGATGGAAGGTGAAGAAGAATTATATTTTAACAGGCAGAGTGCATTCCAACAAACAATCCACAAAACTAGAGCGTAATGCATGCGAACCACATTTCTCAGGTGTCTATAACCAAACACCAAAAAATCAGGGTGTCCAGGACCAAAATTGCGTTAATGCAAATATGATATGAACTATTCATGCCAAATGTTTTATAATGCTGCAAGTAATTCAACAAATTCTGAACTGAAATCAGAGGTAGTATACTAACCGTATGGTTTTGGAAGAGATCCCATCATGCCCATCTTTTCAATCAGGAACTGGATAAGGAATCCACCGTAGTAAATACAATAAAGGAGACATGGGGTCATGGGAACCACATACGCAACCAACGACCTGCACATTATTTGTCTGAATCAAAAACATTCAAAACAGAACTGGAAGGAAGCATACTGTGATGGCTGGATGTGGGCTTAGCATGCAGAAATTCTGTTAGAGAAACCACGTGTAGAATGATATCATGGAGATTGAAATTATCAAGTAAACTCATAGAACCGTTATAGCAGGGTTTAAAGTTAACATGAAAAAACACAGAAGAGTATGAAATAGCTGAATTTGATAAAAAGTAAGCAAAAGGGCAAAAAATAAAATGTGTAGCAGATGTCACCATTCACACAATAACTTGGTAAGCCATGACTTCCACTCCTCTACTAGATAATTTTTTATCACAAACAAGAGCATCTTGACTTCCCAATCTCCAAAAAAAAAAGTCATTATTGGGGTTTGGATTGCTTCAGCTATCTCCCAATCCCAATTAACAAATTAATTAACTTTGGGAGGCACCCAAAAACTAGCACCCCCCCCCCCCAACCCACCCACACAAAAACTCCCAATCCCTAACTGCTGCTGCGACTTGAGAGTGGACCTGGCATTGGGAATGAGATTATTCTGAAATGGTATTGGGGCTCTACCTAACACCGCCTTATTGGGAGACTGTTGGAAATTCTCAAGCACTCAGAGAGGGCTCTATACATGTTTTAAATTCACATGGTTGATGCAAAGGCTACATCAAAGATATAGGGAACTAGAGAGCCAGTAATACACCACCGTTTTCTAAAGCGCATCATCATAAATCAGTATGTCACATACATCATTTTTTTTTACGCAACCATCCCACATCTTACAGAGTTACAGTTATGTTGTAGTATGTGCTGAATCTGATATTTCAAAAATCTATTCATGCTTAAATAGGTATAGGCATCACTTGTTCACTCCAATAATTCAATTAGCTCTCATCGCTGAAAATTTACATATTCTGTTTTTATCAACATGAATTCACTTAACCAATGATTACCCAAAAGATGCTTCTACGCAAAATCTTCATTTTTATTATCGAACTGTCCATATAGTGATTAACGATAAATGTTTGTTGATGGCATTCAATGCGTAAGAGTGCATATGCCAGTGATACTAAGTGACTGTTTTTGGAATCTCATAGTGAGGCATTAAGACATAATAAAATTAAAAATAATTTGTGTTGAGTAAAAAAATAAATGTGTATGATTAATAAAGGGATAAATGTGTATGATTGATCGCATTGCAAACGTGGAAAATAATTAAATGAGATCAATCAGTACAAGAGAGTTTGCATACTTTGTTGATTGTTGGTTCCACTGTCTCTTAATGATGCTAGAGATAAATCGTCCAAGAAGCATGGACATGGAAATGAAAAACGTCAGAAAGCCTCCACTCAGCCCAGCTAGCATGTAGGCCTGCATAATAATGAAATTGACTAGGCACAAAACATCTAGGACATAGAAACTAACTGGTTCAAAATAAGGCAAAATTGAAATAGAACATAGCTTTTGTACCATATATGAACATACAACAACTATTTCTTCTAAAAAGGGTATGGCTGTAATCATATTATGCACAACATGAATGTTTAGAATATGGCCTTTTTTTGCAGGCTGCACAGTCAGTGGCTCATATACATGGAAGAAAATTACCGTATACAGGAAGCAACAATCTCTACTATTACAAAGAACCTTGTCAGTCATACTTCCACTGCCCCTCTCCCACCAAATAATTGCTAATAGGAAAACCAGTAAAAGAAGGTAGCTACCATTAGTTCATATCTAGGCTACCCCTTTCCTCACCTTGTTAGACCACCACATTTTATTGTAATATATCTACAACAAGTACGGTTGAAGTGTTATGGTGGTACTTTTCAACATGAATATACCCATATTATTCTTTTCTTAAACAAATCTACATATATTATTCGCAAGTTCAGTGTAAGCACTGATAATAACCAAAGTATAAGAAGCTGTATATACAGAAACTAAAACATTTTGCGAACGAGGTGCAGTAAAATTATTATTAAATAGTTGTGCAACTGCGATTTGTCAAGGTAAAGGGTGCTGAGAGATGTTCAAAACTATACCATAGTTATTGCAGAATACAACCCAAAAGCACCCCAAAAGTGTGTTTGCTCTGATAGCCCCTAGAATTTAAAAAACAAAAAGTCCATTAGAAGCCACAAACTAGATTCAATTTCAGTGCACTTCACCACCAGAAGATGTTAGATACACTATATGCAAGGGATTAGAAAACATATATATTTTATCCATAACACAGATCATGCAGATTTCAGGATGCTGACAAAAAAAATCTTGTATCCACAAACGAGTTGATATACCATAAAAATTTATACCGCACAAGGATAGGGCCAATTGAGAATTCTAAATTATGGCCACCCTAATGTTTGTGCACATGTAGTCTAGATAACTATTACTCCATTTCAAAAGATATGGCTGTAATTTTTCCAATCATGTTGAAATATGTGTGCATTGGTGCATGAAGATTAATTGATTTGCTATATCTTATGCATTCGTATATATTTTTACACCACTTAAACATTTGTAAACTCGACCCAAGCGGAGAGACATCCTGAAAGCATGGCTTGAAAGGTCGAGTAAAGTCACCGGAAAGCCGGCTCCACAGGCCAGGTGTTAAGTCTTAACCCATACTTTTGGGGAACACATAGCAAGGGGAAGGGGACTTTTTTATGTGAAAAACAAAGTTCGAGCCCAGGTTGCACATGTACAATCACAACTGGAGGACTTGCCACCATGCTACAAGCATGTTCTCCACAAGGCATTACGATCATCTATATGAAAGCAATACCAGTAAATCCTAACTTTCTTATTGTTGCACATATGAAGTATCAAGTCTAGTGTAGAAAAAAGAATCGAACTATTTGTTCAATCTGTGGGCACTGATGATCATGCAATTGAGTCACTATTCATACATCAACAACCAATACAATACACTAAAGAAGCATCATCATATCTTTTTCTTTGTATTCTTCTTCATAAAAAAAGAACTACCAAAATATTAGATGTACAAGGGGACCAAAAAAAAAGGAAAATGGGAAAGGATAGCACAAAGTACATGTTATAACTAAGGAAATACCCATGTAATCCTCGGCAGCAATAAACCAACCAGTGAAGTAGGGACAAACATAAAGAACGCCAAATAAGGGTGAGCAAACCTGCATCCGTGCAATGAATATATAAGAATATAAATTTGATTAGTACTCCCCTCTGTCCCAAAATATTCTAGTTTTATCCCAAGTCAAACCATCTTCAGTTCGACTAAGCTTATAGAAAAGAATAAAACTTATGATATCAAATTAGTATTATTGGATCCATGTCAAATACATTTTCATAGTGTACTTCTTTGATGTAGTGAATGTTGATACTCTTCTATATAAACTTGGTCACACGTAATATAGTTTGGCATAGGACAGAACTATAAATGCTTATATTTCAGGACAGAGGGAGTAAACATAATAAAGAGAATGTTTCACTTCATGTGTTCTCAGAAAGTAGCATATAGAAAGCTCAGGATACTGTGGCAAATTTCACATTCATTCATAGGTCATTGCACATTCTAGCATGCATGTGAGAAAGCACCTTAAAGGCAAGACATTACGATGAAAATCACAGAGCAACACTCACTGCAAGCTCGTACTATATAGACTTGTAGATAAAAATGCATATACCCAACAGAAAACCTGTTATGGAAGGAAATGAAAATATCGACAAAATTGGTAGAAATGACATAAATTAGTGGAGGTGGATGCACATATCTAGAAGCAACACTGTCGCGACTGAGTAGTGTATGGACGCAAATCAGACCCTCAATACACCTTTCACATTCTAGAAGAACTATGAAACGCCTATTGACACCAAAAATTTCTAGAAAGATAAATAATTACCAATTCATTGCATTCTTTGTGAACAACAATCTTAATGCTGCTGCCCCAGCAGGGATAAATATGGCAAGGATGACACCAAATGCATGTAGTAACATTCCTGCAAACCATATGTGAGGAAATTATAGCTGGCCAGCACATTATTATACAGAATTATGTAATACAAAATTGCTTAGTGATAATGCTAGTATTTAATCAGTTTGCTTTTAGAAAAAATATGGAATTATGTTGTCCATAAATCGTTTCCTGCGATTGAGCACTTCTCATAAAACTTCACAAATTGGAAATTTTATATATAACCCAAATTAAATGAAATATTATCTATAAAGCCAAAAGAAATATGTATGCATAAGTAAAGAAAAGATTTAGCTTCAGAACACTACGAGAAAGTTCAGCTTTTACCAGAAAATAGCATTCAAATATTTAGCCTAAGCAAATACCAAATGTAAATACACAATGATTGTGCTAAGGCCCTAGCTGTAAAGATGTCAATGCGTGACCTGGAAACTTTAAACTTGAGGGAGGACAAAAAGAATTATAATTGAATTTCGTAAAATTAGACTTCAGTGTTATATGCCAACTAATCATTTGACATTTCTCATCTCACATGAGTTTCTTTGAGTATGGGTTTATATATTTATGTCAGAGAGAAGTGTTTAAATCAAATTTTATACAACTAATCATTTGACATTTTGCTTCTCACATGAGTTTCTTTGAGTATGGCTTTATATATTTATGTCAGAGAGAAGTGTTTAAATCAATTTTTTTACAAATTATAATAAAAGAGCAGTATATTTGCAAACAGGTAGCCTGGACAAATTTAAATTTTAAGTCCAGATACGTCTCATACTCCCTTCTACCTTCTTAAAAATCCTCCACCCTCGTACGCAAAAAGTAAAACAGTCAGATGTACATTTCAGTCACTTACCTCTTATTAAATCCAACAGAGTTACAGACCATGACATCAAGCTAATGTTCGGGAACTTCAGGAACAGTGGTACAAGAAAAAAAATGGCTATTGGTAGACTGTGAAGAATCACAGAGACGTCACGAGAATAAAAAACCTGTATGTAGGAAAGAAGAATAATAAATTTAATGACAATCCACAAGCAATGGCAGATATACATGGCATATGAAAAGTGGGAAAAGAAAACTTGTTCACATCCAAAAGGTGTTGCCCTCAAATTTGGAAGAACATAACTTACCAGGAACCAAGTCAAATAATCAAAAAAGACAGCTCGAGAATCCTCAATTCCATCCTTAGCAGCTTTACTGGATATTTCATTCTCTTTTAACAACATGGAATTTGTGAATGCCTTCACTAGGAGGAATAAATTTTCACCACGTGCTTGAATACTTCCAGGACTGGTACAGAAAAGATAATTCTACAATTATAATATCCCATATAAAATATTAGAAATTCTTCTTAGGACAATAGTTTAATACATACAGTAGATTCTCCAATGTATCATATGAAGTATGATAGAAATAACCACCCAGAACAAAGATAATATCGAGTCCTGGAATGTTGGTGATGTCTTCAGCAAATATCCTATAATCTGTATCACCTGGAATTATTCCAAACATATCCTGTATATCCGAAGCAATACGGACGAGATGGATTATACAGTACTAGACATTAAAAGATTGAGTGGTTGCAACATGTATCAAAGAACAACTCAGGATGAATCCAGCATCAGAAAAGAGCATCTTAACGATCTTAACAGAATATTCACATACAGATCACTATTGGGTTCAATAGTACACAGTTTATTTAGATCCCTAAGAGACATGAACCAGTGAGTTACAAAAAATTGCCTAATTGTGAAAAATTATTTTCTGCATGCTACTACGTCTCCTTTACTTGTCGATTTGGATGTTCTTTGACCATTTTTTCATAATATTCTCAGGACCTAGAGAGATTTTTTAAAAAGGCACATGGAAATGGGAATTTGGGGTCATTATATTCAATGACCCGCCCTTCTCTTTTCCCTCCTTTTATGTACTTGCATTTACAATCTGGTGCCCTGTTTAACTACTTGCTCATTTACTGCCTCATTGGCCACTGACATGCTCACTGCCAGGCTATCCTATCTACCAAAACTCAAACAAAGCAAATTATTGTGATAAGATTACAAAAACAGTTCTTAAGAATAGTTTACTCTCAGTCTCGGAAACTATTGGTAGAAATATGAATTGCTTGTAAACCTCAAAATAAGCTTCTATTTTTCCCTGAGCTTGGCTGACAGCTTATAGGCTAAAGCTAGGCCGAAAGACAAGAGCTAGAACAAGCATGAAAATAGCCTTATGAAAGGAAGCACATGAAATGAAGCAATAGCGAACAACTTAAATAAAGTATATGAACCCTTTTTCACAACTTATATAAGGAATGATGCAAGTTAACTAGTTAAAAAGCAAGAACCTGTGCGACGCTATTGGCCATAGGATACTTTGCAGTCTGAGCATAAACACGAGAAGGCCACGATCCAGGTCCAGATTGACAAACTAAATCTGGAGAGGAAGAGACAAATTGATAGTGTAAGAGTCACATCTAAAATCAGCATAGTTGTCAAACAACAAGATTGATTTTTTAATATGCCTATGAAGTATGGTTGTCAGTGTCAACAAAAAAGCCATTAGTAGTTGTACCTTTTATCCAACAATGCCAGCATCAGTTTAATCATAAATCACACACACACACACACACACACACACACACACACACACACACACACACACACACACACACACACAAAAAGAATCCATAAAACAGAATTTGTACTTTCCACAAGGAACAGCGCTCAATTGCTACCTTAACACAAAATAGTAAAAGGTTTCTCATATCTAGAACAACAAGCATGAACTATCAAATATCTGATAAAAGTATGTCTTAACATTAATTCAAAGGTCTCTATATTATGAATCGGTCAATTCAAATTAATAGACTTAAACAGTTTGAGAAACTTATCTGATGGTCCTTTCACATAGGGAAAAAAACTATAGGCTTGCAACAGCAATTCCATTGGATGCAGAACAAAAATATTTAGACACAGCAAAACTTAACCACCAATGAACAAGTAACACACGCCAATATTGAACAGTGGTTGCAGGCAGAGACATAATAGCACATGAAAACTTCAGATACTCAATCAGAATACTCGGTACTCTACTATTCTGAGAGTATATCTTATGAAACTAGTATATGCTAGAAGTTACCAACATACTAGTGAACCATACACTCGAATGATAGTCTTTCTTGAAAACCAATATAAAATATAGAAGTAGAATACATGAATACAATAAGAACTAGTACCAAATTAAGATGAAGCTTGTCTTTAACCTGTGTTGCCTTAAGTAGCACAAGAGCACATAATAAATAAGTGCAAAATAATACCTGTGCCCCCACTTCCAGAAGCTTCAATATTAATGAAAGCACCGATTGTGCTGTTCCATTTATGTGTCTTAATAAAACCATGTGAGCCCTGGTTAAACAGCATCGAAGACGGGAGAGGTGAGTTGCTTCATTGGATTTGTTATATGAACAAATCAACAAACAAAATCGACACAAGGTTTATAATTTCTTTTAGATTCTGCTTTGTTAAATCCACTTTTTATCAATTTTTATTCCACAAGAAGAAGGAAAAAATATTTGGAGGACTTTGATGTTTCTTTTCTGTGACAGATAGACTATTGGTAGGATTAGACTATTACTAGGTTGGCCAACTCTACAATTCTTTTGCGCCAAGATAAATGAAATTATGAAAAGCTTCATAGAGGTAATCTCCTTGCAGATGAGAAGATTGAAGTTATCCAGCCCTAAGAACAAAATTAGCTCAGACTAAACTAAAGCACAGCCAACTAAAAAGCACTTCCAGTATTGAAATAACTCCCAGCACAACAATTATCATTTTCATTAATACATTATATACATATGGCCAAGTGGTCAAGCAATTAGGTGATAACTGACAGTAACATACCAAAAGAAAAAGTTCTTCTGCACCATTGAAAAGGAAAATCACCGGTCGAGGAGGTACCCACCCAGAGTCAATGATGAGTCGTGATAGCTCAAGCATAGATGCTGGACAAGAAAAATCCATAAGAAGTCTGAATCATAAGAACAAGGTCTATGTTCAGAAAATAGACATTTGTACTTACCAACACAAGAACCACAATCTGCCGCGCCAGGAGATCCAAGTGGACTGTCAAAATGCCCGTTCACCAAAAAGGATGGATCATCATCTTCTGAAACATTTGATGAAATCCTGTAATTAATTGTTATATCTTAGAAAATAATTTGACTCTTCAGAAAGAATATACAAGATAAACAGACTATTCCCCATATTAGAACCCGAACCATAGTTAAAGTGGCCTGTGCTAGTAACGGATTCTGACCTACATTAGATTATTATATGAATTCAACCATATAAGCCATGGGAAAACACCGACACAAACCATGCTAGCATTTTGTGGGGAAGCAAGGTTGGAACGGGATGGAGTTTTGGGAATATTCAGGGTGCTTCTGCAAACTCTTCACTTAGAGGTGATGTGACTCAAATTAGGCTGGTCAATTTTCCAGCTTGGTAACCGGTTCATCCTTTGACCAGCTCGATTGACAGTTTCTGGTAATTGCAGGGTGGTTCAACAGATGAATGGTTAGTACTTATTATGCATCTAGATAGCCTGGTTACACTCCTACCATATGGTTATGCAAATGAACTGTATCCACTGCTTCTTCTAAAATGATCCAAGTGAACCAGACTCAATGCAATTTCCAGTTTTAGGCCATATACTTGAAGAAGATTGTAGAGGCAAAATTAAGAATACATCCTAAATTAACACAAAAGTTCTACGTTAAACATTTAGGAAGGTATGCTTACAAACGCACACTTTAGATAAATTGTACTAACAATATGAATGGCATGCATGAAAGTTAATGTTGCCCTAGGGAGAAATATTGAATTGAGTTGGTTTTAATTGTTTCTTGTGTTTGATAAAATTTTAAGCCACCTAACTAAATGGAGTTGAAATTTTAGATGAAAAAGAATTTCTCATAAGATGGGAGAGCAAAATCACGAGTGTACCTCATGACAATATTCTTATGATTCCTGTAGCCTAGGGTTACTCTATGACGTAGAAACATCATGCTGAAAGAGCCGCTAACAAGCATTTCATCAACCTCTATTCTGCAATGGGAAACGAAAAGCGATGTCAATAAAAGATGATAAGTAGAAATGAAACTGCATAAAACTTGTTCTATCAGATTACCGAAAATTGGGCCAACATATTCATTCACTCCAATACAATATGTACTAAACAAACACTTTGACAGGGTGACTTGGAAATCATAGGATTTCAGCTATTCCAACCAAATTACAAAACCACTGAAAAAACCTAGTGCAATATACTGATGGTGCTAAGCAGATAGAAGGATGTGCCCTTGATAATAATATTGGCCAATCGGAGGGCTTCAAATGTTAATTTCAAGCTACCATGGATCTGGCCCTGCTTATTTGTTCTGCTTGGACCACGCTTTCTGTCCTTTTTTGTCCTAAAGACGAATCAGTTGAGCATCTCACAAACTGAGTCCACGTAGCAGATACACTGTTAATGTTAGCAGCTCACTAAGCATACAGGCCGATACTTCATCGCATTCCAACTTTAATAGATCCCGATTTAATGCGATACTAGGCCCAAGACGCATTCCAGCGAGCAACCATCGGGCAGGACCACAACTCAACACCCGAGAACAGCAAAACTATCGCTATCACTGGAACCGCGGAGCAGAGCAGGCATTGGAGGATCCAAATCAACCAAAAGAGCAGGTGGAAAAAAGCAGGCGAGGGGCGACGGGGGAGATTCACCTGTACTCCGGGCCCGCGCGCGCGGCGAGGCCCTCGAGCTCCCCCTTGATGTACTGCGCCGCGGCCTCCAACCCCGGGCTCCCCTCCTGCAGCAGCAGCAGCAGCAAAACACAGCGGCAAACGAATCAGCACCCCGGCGACGAACCACGAGCGGGCAGGTGGGGCGGACCTGGCGGCCGGGGATGTCGACGGCGAGGCGGTGGAGGTGGCGGAGCACGCGGCCCTCGGAGAAGTCCCCCGGCGGCGCGTCGGCGCCCAGCGGCGCGACGTGGCGCATGTGGATGACGCGGTAGGCGAGGAGCGAGAGAGCGCCGTAGAGCGCGGCCAGCGCGAGCAGCACGCGCACGGAGTCCCCGGAGCCCGCGACGCCCGCGCCGGCCGCGGCGGGGGCGGGGCGCCGGCGCGGCGGCGCGCGGGTGGCCATCGGATGCGGCGGGGAAGGGAGCGGGCGGGTCAGCCTCGGCGGCGCCGCCGCGATCGTCGCGACGCGCGAGCGAGCGAGGATTCGGAAGGGGCGTGGCGCTGTGCGGGGGACCCTCGTGACCCCGGCGGCCGCTGCGATTCTGCGAACGGGAAGATTTGGTTTGACTTGGTTCGTGGGAGGCGAGCTGAGGCCTGGGGGTGGGGGGTGGTTTCAGAGTTGGTGCGATGGCGGGGGCCGGCCGCCGTGGGCCCGTGGTGCCGTGCGTAGGGAGGTCTTGGGCGGGCCGGAAATTCTTGACCCGGGAAAGCATACCGTGCGTGACGGAGACGGCCAGTTTGGACGGGGACGCAGGAAGTCGCTGTTTTGGGTGGAAAATCCTCGCCAGTCCAGCTCGTGTTTCAGGGACGGGGCTCCTCTAACTTTAGGCCCCTGCCTTTGAGTCACGGCACGCGGGGCCAAACGTGCTTGATTCATGTGGCAGTGACTTAAAAGTTAGAGGAGCTAAAGTGAGAGGATCTACTTCCGCTTTCAGGCTATCTCAAACGTATTTTTTAGGTGAAAAAATATTTAAAAGCATCTTCAGGATATTACTCATTCTCTATAACCAATACATTTTCTCTCTCCCTCACCAATAATATTTTTTATATTTTGTAACTAGTGCTGTAGCAAATTACCAAAACACCTCATACCCATGAATAGGGTAGAGGGATGAATCCCTTTCATTTGGGTGGGAGGGAGGTGTGTTTTAGTGATCATCAAATTTGTTTTAGTAATAGGGATCGGATTGGTAATCTGCTGGAGCATCTCTCATCAAAAAAGACAAGTTTTCAGTATTGAGGATAAGAAGGAGTAATCTGCCTAGTAAATCGGCCTATGTACTTCTTTAGTCCCCAAGTTATTTTAACTTTATTTAAGGTCAAAACATTTAAAGTTTATCAAAATTATAAAAAAATTAATATCTACAATATCAAAAATAAGTATCATTAGATTTATTATTACATATTTTTCATAGTATATCTAATTGTTATTGTAAATAATGCATATTATTTTTTGTAAATTTAGTCAAACTCGAGATGGTTTGACTTAGTAAAAAATGGAATGATATTCCTTTTAGAGGAATGGAGTGCATAGTGGTTTGGGGATATTTATTTTACTTTTAAAAAGTAAAACCTTATTTGTCTAAAAATATATCTACTTTTGTTTTAGAAATGACCAAATTAGCATCGCTATAGCCATTTTGGTCATTGGCACTTTGTTATTCTTTCGGATGGTACTAAATGCTCTATCGCTCCTCAGCCACAATGTATCAAGTAATCAACAAACACAACCCAAAGTAAAAGCAACCCCCTCAAATATTTTGTGGCATCATCACGTGGACAAGGACTTTGTCCTATAAATAAAGAAGAATATATAATGTTCTAGTAGTGAGCCCAAATGTTAATTGTATTATACTAGATTTTGTTTAGTTTTACTTCTGCTATAGCCACCCTAAAAAAAAGGAGGTTAGGTGGAAAACCACCAATTTTGTGAAATACGAAGAAAGCACCTCAACAACATGTGATGCAATTTTAAAAAATGCAATGGAAGTGAAAATCGAAGTGACACATTATGGGTTCATATAAATTTTCAAGATCAAAATTGATTTATTTTGAAAGATATGAAATAGTGAACAACAAAAATGAACAATGTTGAAACAAAACTACTATTTATTCATTTTTTTCCATTTTGTAATCTCCAATCCGGCATATAGTACCTTTAACAAAAAGACTTCTTGAAGGATCTAGGACCCTAAGCATTGTGCTTTGGTGAGTTTTGGTGATTAATGACACCCGGATGTAGTAAGACTAACTATTTCCATGAGTTGATATATTAGGTTGAGTTCCGGCATCAAGATAAGGGTTGATAGCTCATTGGTCGAGGAGCAACAAGTTGAGGTTGTGATTGATGACAACAAGACATCATGTGTCGATGGATAGTCATTGAGAAGGTGTGAAGAAATATGAATATCATGAGTTGATGGAGATCAAAAGCATGGGCATGAAGATTTTGTGATCAACAAGTATATGATGTTGAATGAAGTGAATGAGAAAGTGAGTACACTGAAGATGTGGGAAAACAAGTGGTTTCACGTGGCAAGATGGTGAAGGGCAACCAAAACTCAATTGCGATGGACCATGCAAGGGTGAAGAGCAAGCAAAGAGCAAGCAAGAGGCTTGGCGTCGATGGACCAAGGCAGTGGTGAAGGGCGAGTAAAGGCTTGGAACCAATGTACCATGAGAGGCCATATGAAGCTATGAGTGATCCGCATCAATCATATGAAGAATGTAAGAAGATAAGTAGTCATATAGCTTGAAGAAATGAAAATGAAGGATCATCATGTGTTGATGAGAGTCAAATGATGTGGTGAGAAGTTAGAAGATGGAAATCATGTGTTGACCGACATCAAGTGTATATGATGAGATGAAATGGACAGAGTCTATGTGTTGATGAACATCAAGTGCCCTGAAGAAATGATGGTAATGGACATAATATGCATATTAGCATCAAGCTATACCCAAGTGGATTTGCTCAAGGCAAAGGTATGAAATGTAGGGCCTTTTATTTTGCCGGTCTCGGTGATTAGTGGAGAAAAGACCGGTTGATAAGATAGAATGCCATACTATTAAGAGGGGTCTTGATAATACTTGAGTCTTTACTAGGTGTTGAAAAGCTCAATTTTGGATATGCATACTAGTCTTGGCTTGGAACCGGTAGTTTGATAAAGTCGCTTAGTGAGTGGTTGATGGTAACGGTTTATTGTGCATCTTGGATTGCAATTCTGCTTTGATACAATGTGTTTTGGGTCAAACATTTAGTTAGCATGTGTAGCCCTCTGAATAAGCTTTCCATAGAGTTCAAGATCACCTAATTTGGACATCGGAGCTAAAAGTTATGGCCGTTTTACCAAGCTTCACTTATGCTGAAAATGGACCCACGGACAGTCCGCCATGGAGGTGGCGGACGGTCCGCCAGTATCGATTTTGAAGCTGGATAGTAACATGTTGATTCTGTGTTCAAGATAGAAATGAACAGCGGGCGGTGCGCCGGTATAGATTTCGAGGTTGAACAAAGTCTAGACATGTCCATGGCCCGTCTGTGTGTTTTGGAATGATGAAATGCGGACGGTCTGCCCCTGTAAGGGCGGATGGTTCGCCAACTCTACAATGGTCAACTTCAAGATGCATTTATTGATAATATAGCCATTGGGTTTGAACGGTAGACGGTCCGTGGAAACAAAGCATTTCAGGCTGCTTGAATGTAATGGCTAGTTTTGGAGGGTTGGCCTATATATACCCGGTTTCCTATGTGTTTGGCAAGGGGTTAGGCATCCATTTGAGCATTCTTGAGCTTGTGCAAGTCCTCCCCATGAGTTTGTGCATGTGTTGCACATAAGAGAGGGTGAGAGGCAAGATTCAAGTGCATTTGCATAAGAGATTGAGCTTTAGACACTTGGTGGAGGGTCAAGTGTGTTTTGACTTATTAGTATTGGTGTTTGCCGACACCTAGACGGCGTGGTTGTGCTATGATCCGGTGATCTTCTCAAGAGAAGCTTGTGAGAAGGCTTGGTGTGCTTATGAGAGGCATTGTGCTCACCTCACCGGAGTGGTGAAGAGCAATTCTAGTGGAATCGAGGTGTGGAGTGGTTCTTTGATCTAAGCCGGCTCAAGATCAAGCGGAGTCTTGATAGAGGTGCGGTTGGAACATTGAATCCACCTTAACGTGAATTAGGGTGACCGGCAAGTCACTGAGACCACGGAAAAAAAATTCGATCTCTCCATTGTGGTTTGTCTACTTGAGCTTATTTACTTTTGCAATTACTTTCAAGCAATTTACATCACTAGATGAACTTGAATTGCTTGCTTGTCATCCTAGGATTGCAAACCTTGATCTAGACATAGGGTGTTGTTGCACATAGTTGAGACTTTGAATTTTGGGGGTGTAGTCATGTTTTAGCCGATCGTTTTTATTCTATATCTTTATTGGCTAAGCCTTGTCAGAATTTTTAGGACCGACTATTCACCCCCTCTAGTCGGCCTCCTCGATCCTACACTTCTACATTTTATGTATCAGTACTTTCAACGGTTTAACTTAATCATGTTTCTCACATAATATGTTACACTATCCCACTTTATTTGATATTAGGAAACTTAATCATGTTTCTTTTACAAAACGAACCAAATTGATATTATTGTAGCCATTTTGGTTGTCAAGACATTTAACTTTTTATCATCCTTATGGATGGCGCTATGTTACCGTTCATCTGCAACATATGAAGCAATCAAAAAACACACCTCAAAAGCGAAAGCAATCCTTCAAATATTTTGTGGCATCATCATGTGGGTCGTAGTAGCCATGTTCTAGGAACATTGGGAACGAGGAACGAGGACTTTAAGAAACCATGGTACAAAAGGGGAGGTGCAATACGGGCCAAGCACAATTGGAACGATGTTTTGAAATAAAGAACATTTCAGACTCCCAGCTAGACGGCAGCTTAGCTGGTTACTAAATTACAAGAGCAAGAAGTCTTTGGAGACTTTGGATATAAAGTCCTGATTCGTTGGACCAAGCGCAAGGTGTTGCAGCTCTAGTACTCTTACTCTTGCTGTCCATATCCGAGATGTAGTGGATGGGCATTCCATCAGCTTTTGGGATGATGTTCCCGGTTGTCCCCGTTCCTTGTTCCATGATAAATTTTCCTAAACTCAAACATGGTCACATTCTAGGTTTTATGCCACTAAGATGGGGACAAGAAGGACTTCGTCCGATTCCCATAATAAGCCCAAATGTTAATTGTATTATTTTACTATACTTTGTCTTGTTTTACTTAGTCTCTTTCCGCCCATAAACTAAAAAAAGGTTAGGTGGAAAGCACCGAATTTGTGAAATAAAAAGAAAGCACTTCAGCAGCATTATGCTGTTATTTAAAAATACATTGGAAGTGACACATTATGCTGCCATATAATTATTTCAAGACCAAAATTGATTTCTTTTGAAAGGTATGAAATTAACAAACAACAAAATGAGCCATGTTGAAATTAAACTAGTATTTATCTGATTTTTCTCATTTTGTATCCTTCGTCCAAATTGAGTTTGAACATGAAGTTTTTTATCACATTCCCAACATATATTACCTTTGAATAAAAATTTTCAACATTTTATTTAGAGTGCTTTCAACAGTTTAGCTTAGTCATGTTTCTCACATAATACGTTACCCCAAACTAAGTATTTCCACGAGTCGTGTCTTGTAACTAACTTGTGTGTCTCCACCTCAACCACATGGAGAAAGAATTTTCACGGTTATGTGGTGCTATAATAGATAGATTAAAGAGTAGGTTCGTATGAGGGTTCATTCTTGGTGCATTATGACAAAGTTTCTCCTATTCAACTTATATCTCACTTGTGCACCAGCTCTGCTCGTTTGATGGACTATTTATAATATGGTTGTAGTGATGATGAATCAAAATCTTTATGTTAATCATACATTTTATCCTTGCAAAAGAATCGTACATTTCTAAATTAAATCATGTAAACTAAAGAAAAATAGCAATTCAGTCAAATAGTTTCGTTAAATTTTTGAATGAAAATGCATGATTTCGCTAAAATAGCTCTCTTACTTGTTTAGTTGAAAAAAATAAAGTTTATTATTACTTGGTACCACATTAAGCCGAACAATTTGAAAACATCTTCCGCTTAAAGCTGAGTGCAAATTGAGGCAAATGAAAATGTCGTAGCACCACATTCTCTTGTAGCTAGCTACCTTCATACTGTAACAAAAGAAAAGTAACAGTGTACATCTATTGCTGTAATCTACACAACTCAGAGCAAGTAAATAGGTTGATTGTTGTTCCTTTCGATCTCAGTTACTACTTTAAGCTTATTGCCGCCATCGGGCCTTCTTCTACTTCACAAACTCAACAAGGCTCATAGAGAGGGAATTGGATCCCTCAGCAACAGAATGGACAGCAAGAACAGCAAGGAAACCATTTTGCTGGGGCTGATGGTTGTGGTGTTGGTTCTGCCGCCGACGTTGATGGCGGTGCTGGTTCTGGGGCTTGTTCAGCTTCCGGTACCTCGGCTTCAACTTTTGGAGCTTCCTGCTCAACAACAGGCTCTGCCTGCTGGGACAGTTGCGATGTGCTTTGCCGGGCAAGCTCAGAAGAGTCATCTTTCATGGATCCACTATTTTTCACATCACCGCCTGCCAATCTGAAGAAATTGCAACTAATTAGGAAGAAATACTTGCCACATTTGGTTTTGAACCATTGGCTACATCCTTCCTCTCAATGAAAAATGTGCTAAGCACGGTCGTGAGAAAAAAATCATTGGTTGCATCTTTCACCAAAGTATTATAATATGCTCCTTAGTTTTTTTTAAATCCTATAATGTGCTCTTTAGTAATGTTATATCTGAACTTTGCAGATAGTCCATTTAGTATTAGAGAGATTGGTTATTGTATGCTCTACCGAAACCTGAAAATAGAGAATTACTAGAAGGCACTTGTCAGTATTCAGTTAATTAACTGTTTCACGTTTAAAACCCTATACCTAGATGCCTTGATGAAACACCTGGAGCATTGAAAACTTGTATAGTAAAACTTGTGAGGGAATAGAATGCGCAGAGAGATCATACATTGGGAATGCGAAGCTTGTTGTGCTAGCATCAGAACGGTGTGACAGGCTATGGTTGTAATCAGTCTTGTCATCCCCATCTTGGTCCCCTTCCTTGGTAGCAGGCTTCAGTTTTGCACTGGCCTGTACGGTTGTCTTGGCGCCCTCACTTCTAATAGGGCTAGAGCTGGTGCTCGGCCTTGGCAATGGCGGCAGTGGCGCCAATGGGTCATTGGGGTTGCCCATTTCACCTGATTTGCCATACAAGAAGAAATGGTCCTTTGAAAAGCTCGCGTTCCCAACGTTGATGCTAAAGAGAGATTCATTTGATGTCACGCTCCAGTCCGTCGGCTTCGTCGATTTTGACCTTGCAAAGACGGATGATGGGATTCTTTTAGGGTCTGGACACTCATCCGGTGCTCTAGACATGGCCTGCACCCGTGGTGACTGCTTTGGGTCAGTGGGTGCATGACTTTCAGGATTTGAAGATGAACCGCTCTGTTCTGTAATTGCTGCATTATGACTGAACGATATTGTGCTGCCTAGTATTGGACCCTCTATCTGAAAGAAATCATCCTCATCTATGTTTTCTGATGAAGCAGAAGATGAGGAGCTTGATTCCTTCTTGTCGAACTTGTCTGCTGGTGTTTGGTTATCAGTTTCGGCAGGGGTAACAGCAGGACTGGTGCTCGCTTGTCCTCTATTTTGGTCTTCCTCCTGATGGACCATTGTGTGGTATCAAGACAACTTCTTGATATCTGTCTTTGGTGATTGTTCCTGGCAAATGAAACAAACATAAACTCAAGTCTCCTGCTGATGTGATTATTAATTATAAACCTTAACATATTGTGAGCTTCTAACTGTAAACAGTATCTCCTTCCAATGATGTCTGACTATTGTTCAGTTATTTACTCCTACACAGTTGAATAAGTGAGCACAAAGAATTCCACTAAAAGAAGACAGTATTTTTTTTTACAACAAAACACAAACAACATCTGAGTTATTTCAAAAAATTTACTAAGCTCTGGTCATATATTATTTTGTTTTCTGCTGTGAATGAAAAAACTTGTAAAATCTCTCATCAATGATTTGTTGAGATCTCTCTAGCTAGATTGCACTTGTTAATGTTGTAGATATATGGAAAGAATCGCCATGTTCTATGATTCTTCATGATTCTGACTTCCAAGAGTCTTGCAAAACTAGAGAAGAAAAAAGCACACCTTTCATGGTTTCAGATTTGTTGTTCTTTTCTGGAAAAAGTACAGTTTCATGACCTCTTGTGAACAGGTTCCAGGGAAAAGTGAAATCAACAAAACAAATAGATACAGACGCGGACTGCCTGTAAATATTATAAAGAACATTTGAACCTTTTAATTTGGTTGCAACAACAATTAAATGGCGTACCACATTCACAAGAAGCACTCAACTTAAATGGCCATCACTAGCTTGGTCCCGGGTATCTCTTTACTTTTTAGCTTCCCCCGCGATCTATCAATCAATCTTTACAACATTTAAACCATGGAAATCAAAACAACATTTTACTAAGAAATTAAAGGAAAGGAAACAAGAAGGCGTAAACTAAGGATTACAAATCATGTTACCTCTTCAGCCCCCTACAATACTCAGCTCAGTTTCACGCCTGAAATTTTGGGGAAACAAAAGATGCAGCCAAGAAAAAGAAGATTGAAACAGAAAAAAAAACCAGATCAACAAAATGGAATGAGTGAAAGGAAGTTACATGCAAATATGGAATGGTTGGTTTAAGCGGGATAATTTCACCCACACATTCCCATCCGCAGATCTTGCGTGAGCACAATATTTTGTTACCATTTTCTTTTTTGTTGCGTTAGAAACAATGCTGGAGAGTAGGTACAGGACACTATTATTAGTCTATCATTTCTCAATATTTACATAAATCCATGCTGATATAAAGTATCTGAATTGTCTAGATTTAAAATTTGTATACTGTTTTCCTAATTTAAAAGTAGTTTTTTTCCAACCATTGTAAAATATCCTCTTAAAAAGTATCTGCACAATATAACTGGTTTATGGTTCTTATTCATAAGCTGTATACATCCATATATAAGGTCTCTAGTACATCCTGATTATAGTGTTTCTAACAGTTTTAAGTGGCATAAATATAAATGACCATTTATGACGCTTAGTTCAAAAAGAGATCTTCCTGTTGAAAAAATGGCTACTCACCACTTAGGGATCACGTGTTTTTAGGGATTTATTATGTTACCAGCAACACTGCAACATTCCTTTTGCCACCAGGTCATTTTTCATTTCTTATGACTTAAGAGCATATATTAGATGAAAATTTCTCTCGTGCCATATTTTGGACAGTAAACGTGCCAGCGACTCTGTCACAGCCACTTTTGATCTGGATTGGGTACGGGGGAGACCGCCGTCGGTTGGCTGGCCGGAGCCGCTGTAGGAGTTAGGCACCCAAGCTTGGAGAGATCCACATGAAGTCACCACCTCAGCATGATGATTTGGGTGCTCGGAAAACGCTTCACGTTATTCTTTTTAACAGTAGAAGTAGACATCATGTTGCTAACTAGACTAATTTTTCCTCAGCCCTGCATACACTGTGAGCTCCTCTCTAGACGCTTGATCATATTTTGTCAGCTTGATCCTGCAGGGGTATATCGAAATGCAATGCACATCGTGATCCTGCTAAATTTGTTTGCGCAAATTGAGCTGCAAATAAATGGATGCTCCCTTTTCACTTGTGTGTTGCTGATTCTCTTTGCCCACGGAAATGAACTTATATATATGCAAAAAAAAGAAAACAAAAAAAAAACAGGATGCCTGACGAGATCTCTTCCGTGCTACCGGCGGCCAGAAAGCTAAAGCGGCCGGCAAACTGGCCACCTGTGTCAAAGTTGAGAGCTAGTCATCGCCCTTCACGAGCAAAGCTGCTCTGATCACTCGCCTTTCTCTTTCTGCCGCCGCGCCTTTCGGTTCCTTGCTTCATTCCCAAGGATGGCATTCCATGGACGCTAGCTTATTGCCTGCCTCTCCCTGCCGGAGCGGCGACATGAATCTCCCACCACCCAGCAGAGTACCTTGGACACAGCAACCAGTGCGTGAGGGAGAGATGGTGACGACGGACTGGGGGCCGATCATCGTGGCGGTGGTGCTGTTCATCCTGCTGTCGCCGGGGTTCCTGTTCCAGCTGCCGGCGAGGTTCAGGGTGGTGGAGTTCGGCAACATGGGCACCAGCGCACTCTCCATCCTCGTCCACGCCATCCTCTACTTCTGCATACTCACCATCGTCGTCGTAGCCATCGGCGTCCACGTCTACTCCACCAAGCCCGATCCCGTAGACTAAATTTCCATGCGTTTAATTTTTTTTCCAGTAGTATACGGTGGTGTAATCATATGTGTTGGTGTTTTGTTTTCACTTTCTATATATACAGTGATTTTTCATGCTGCCCTAGATCAACAATAACAGAAATAAAATGGTAAAGAGCCTTTGTGCATGTTCTCTTGTTTATTTTTCTAGCTGCTTCTGGTTGGTTCTTCTGTTTATCCTACTTTTTTCTCTCGAAAAAATGGAACAGTGTATGGAGTGATTTTTTTTAGATGGAGGAAAGCGTTCCGGAGTATGGAGTGATTTAATTACCATGGTAACGAGCCTTTTTTTTGTTTAGTTTTCTAGCAGCTTCTGGCCGTTCTTCTGTTTATTCTACTATCGGTAGATTCTGTTTTATATTAATATGTTAATATGTTGCTATCGGTGGCTCCAAAACGACAGTGACACATTGTGTTCTTACATTGAGAAGTACTGTATTCTTCAAGCCTGCTGGTTGTCTAATGTTAGCAAAAATTACTCCAAATCTCCAATGCTCACATCTCAACCCCATCGGAATGCCCGTCGTGTGTAACTTTACACACTTCAACAAATTCTTTTAATCCGGCATGCGTAGAGCCTTCAAGGACTTTACTTGGTTTGCTTTCAATTTTTGTCATGGTTTTGGTGGTTTTCTTTTCATTCATCTTTAGAACTATAAAACCCTTCTAAAACGTATACTTCACAGACAAATTAAGTATTATCACTCAAATAACCAAAATCACTAACAAAGTATATTTTCTAGAGGGCTGTATTCGTTTCACAATTTACCAAAAGTCTATATGCATTTGTCAGAGTGTTTTAATTTACGGATACATTATGAGCAGCGCCCATAAAGAAACACGAACAAATAACACAACAATGGATCGGTGGGGAGGGTAAGGGCCCGCATGAAAAGATCCATTTAGAAAACAAACAGCTCTAGTCAGAATGAAAAGTACTACCATCGTTCGGATCGGTGGTGGGGGAGGGTAAGGGTCCGCACGAAAAGCACTACCATTGTTCACGTAGGTGGCAAACACATTTGTTTTATTTATGAAAATACTCGTCCATGTGTGCATTTCGGAACCTTTGAACTTGTGTGGATAATAACTAGGGCCCTAGCTTCTAGGTATGAACTGCTCACGTTTCTGCATACGTGTACCAGCTTCTCCACTGAACTAGTGTAACCATGGCCCATGGGTGGGTAAATGGAACAAACTTTTGGGAAATTTTTGCTATGCAGAGCTAAGTTTTTTAAAATAAATAAAGCAGTTAAGAAATTTTAGTGGCATCCTAGCTACCACAAAACGGATTTGGGTTGTCCACACCTACTACTTCTATTTGGGCCATGTATAACTTGTTGGGATGATGATGCATGCATGTTGCTGTGTTGCAGGTGGCAACCTGCAGAGCACTGGTGGCTGACGGCGCAAACTACTAGGAAGTTGTGTAGTTCAGCTAGATCCGGTGCCCAATTGCCCGTAGAGGCAAAGAGCCATGGAGGCACATGAGCAAGCTAAGATCGTTGGCTGATGGCATAGTGTAACAAGTAGTTGTGTCGCGTAAGGGTATGTTGGACTCCCACGTGCTAAAGTTTAGCACCTATCATATCGGATGTTTGAATACTAATTAGGAGTATTAAACATAGGTTAATTATAAAACTAATTGCACAGATGGAGTCTAATTCGCGAGACGAATCTATTAAGCCTAACTAGTCCATGATTTGATAATGTGATGCTACAATAACCATTTGCTAACGATAGATTAATTAGTCTTAATAGATTCTTCTTACGAATTAGCATAGGGATTCTGCAATTAGTTTTATAATTTGCTCATGTTTAGTCCTACTAATTAGCATCCAAACATCCGATATGACACGGCTAAAGTTTAGCACCTGGTATCAAACACCCCATAACTGTAGCCTCAAGAAGTATTACATATATTCATTAAGTATTGACCGAATATACGCAAGTACTACCTCCATCCTAACTACATGACGTTTAGGACAAGTTTCTTGTCCTAAACGTTATATATGTAAGAACGGAGTATATATTACAAGCTCCTTGTCCCTTTACCACATCAAACGATGGCGCACGCGTTTGGGTTCTCCTCGGTGAACGCCTCCGGCGGATACCCATACATGCCATGGCCGCAAGCGTACGAGTACGCCGGGTAATACGGCTGCGGATACTGGCACTGGTAATAATAAGACGGGTGCGCGTAAGCATAGTACGATGACGGGTAGGAGTAGTGGTGGTAGGGGGTGACGTTGCTGATGGCCATCGTCTCAGGCGCCACCGTGAAGACTCCGGCCGGGAGAGGAGCGGCGAACAGGCGGTCGTCCTTCTTCTGGTCCTCCAGCACAACCCCGTCGCCGGTGGCGGCGTGCTTTTCACCCTCACCTGCATGGGCTTCCTGATGAAGTTCCTCGGCGGCGGCGCGGTCGTCGTCGCCCGTCCTCTTCTTGTCCTCCTCTGGCTCTCCTCCTCCCTTCTCCTCCTCCTCCCGTGGCTCTTCGTTCTTACCGTTCTCTTGCGCGTCCTTCTTCTCTCCCGTGTTGTCAGTTGGGCCATCTTTCTTGGTCTCGGCTTCCGGTGGTGGTGACTTTGGCGCTGGCAGCGGGTCCAGTGGCTCCGCCCTGAAGATGGCGGCTTTCCTCCCCGTGCAGCTGCGGATGAAGCCGACCAGCGTCGCCGGCTCCACCACCCCCTTCACCATCACCTGCGAGGATTTCAGGTGCGGCACGGCGTCCTCAACACCTGATCAACGAATCGAATGAAATACTGTAAGCAACTGTCCAGGTGATGTCATATGCAATTAGCATCTTGTTGACACAAATCTCGATCAAAACCTTTGATTCGAAGTATCCTCCGCTTGATCTCCTCGCAGCAGGCGTCGCAGTGCAAGTTTATCCTCAATATCACCACCATTTTCTGGTCACGGAACAAACAAAAGGTTAGATCACTTACTAAGCCACAGGATTTCTCTTAATTATTGAGCTTTTTCGGACGACATGTCTGTATATACCATGTTAATTTCCGGTAGCTCGTACATGTCCTTGTTCCCATCATCTTTCTTGGTCTTCTTCACAGCCGGCGGCGGCAGCTTCTCCGGCGCCGGGCTCAGCAGCACCGCCTTCCTCCGGGTCCTCTTCTCCACGATCTTCACAGTCTCCGCCGGGTTCTCCACCACCTTTGGTCCTCTCACGACCACCGTGTTGGTGTTGGAATCCACGCTCACCTCTCCAACCCCTGCAATTATTCAAATCCACAAAAGCGCTCAGAAATGAAATCGCCAACCACATCAGCTCAAGCAGAGGAGTATGTTACAGTCGAGGCGCTCCAGGGAGCGGCGCAGCTTCCGGCCGCAGCCGTCGCAGTGCACCGGCGCCCTTATCACCACCTCCTCCCCGGCCGCCTTGGGGGCGGTGCCATCGCCACCCTCCGGCTTCGTCCCCTGCGCATACGTTCCGTAGTGGCGCTACGTGAGATCAAAACAGTGGAATGTTACAAATGAATTCAGCAATTCAGGAGAAATCACTTGCATCAACAAAGAGATAACACAACATATCTCTCTCTATCTGCTCATCATACCTTAGCCATCGGCTGGTGCTGTTCGTATGCGCAGTTACTTTGGACGCTAGACAACGCTTGGAGTTGGAGATACACACATGTATATATATTGGCAAGCGTGGGTACACCTACATGGAGTTTTTAGGGGGTTGCCGTGGAGAGCGCTGGGGGTGCCACGCCCGTGGCGCCGCATGCGCGAGAGCTTGGGCCTGCGCGGCGCGATCGGTTGCTTGCATTGCCCGCGCCTTGCTCTGCTGGAAACCACCAACGCAGGCGCAGTCACGCAGGCGTGCGCATAGCTAGCGCTTTGGCTGCACCCGGCGCCGTGTCCGCGCGCCGGCTTGCCAGAGAAACGCTGACGAAGGGCTGCCGCTGGAGGGGTTTGCTAGCTCATCGCCTCTTCCGTGTGCGCATCCTCGTAATGGATCTTTGTCGTGGCCACTCGTGGGGATGGTGGGTAGGTGCAGGAACATGTGGCAATGCGTCTGTTTTTTCTCTCGCTGTAATCTCTCACTCCTGCTCCCTCCTCGTATTGATATTTCTAGATTTATAGTTTTTCTATACACTTATAGATACACTATGTCCAGATACATAGCAAAACCTATAAGTTTAGAAATACCAAAACGACTTACAATTTGAGATGGATGGAATATGTCAGTGCTATTGAACAAGTCAGCCAGAGGCTCTTGAGTATAAGCAGGAAAGGCCCTTCGTCTTTGTATTTTGTTGTGGTCGATAAGCAGCATCCTCTGATATACATAGTGAGGCACCAAACAGTTAGAATGACAGCCAGTACATGGTTTTGTTGTGTGTGCCCAAGGGCAGCACATGCTCTTGAGCATTATTGTTACATATTCGTTGAAATTTTTGCCCCGAAAGGGAGATACAATATGGCTTATCCGTAAAATCGTGACATGAAAATGGGCATTGGAGGTATAGTTTCATTCATCAGCAGTAATAAGTTTAGATGATGTCTAATAAGTTTAGATGATGTCGCATTATTCAAAGCCATCTCATTAAACCCTTCATTGAGAATGGCATAAGTATTTTTTTTCTGCAAGATTCGAGAGATTGGCTGCTCAAATAGCAAAAGTGCACATCTATTAGTTGTAGTTCAAAGATCTGGCTACAAGATGTGTTACAGGAGTTAGCAGAGTTTGAATTGGAATTTTGGCGCAAACTTGAATCAACCCAGGCGGAAATGGAGAAGAAAGGGAGAAGTAGAGGCATGTGGCGCTGTCACGCAGCTGCTTGCTGGCGTGCGCTGCCGCTCTACCTCGCTTGACCGTCACACACCTGCCCGCCTTGCCGTCCAAGCTTTCCTCACGTCGCGCCCACGCTACCGCTACCGCCTCCTTTGGCCTATAAAACCCCACCGCCGACGTATCCTCTCTTTTCCCCACAGCAAAAACAGAGTTGCGTCTCGGTCGCCGGCAACATCCCCCGCCGTCCAGCCACCACCCATCGATTTCCTTCGCCAAAACCACCGCCTTGAAGCCCTGAACCCATTCCTCCAGTCATCGTCCAGCCCTATCCACTCTAGCACCCACACACCATCGTCCGCCACCCCTGTTTTGGTAAGCTGGCACCGTGGAGAGCATGGTTGTCGTAGTTGTCGTCGCCATCTTAGGGTGCAGTGGTGTCACGCGTGAGTTGTAGATGGTGTAGGTCTCGTTCATTGGTCGGGAGCATGGCCGGGTTGGCCGGTGCTCCTGTGCCACCGCGCGCGCCTCCGCTATGGCCGCCGTCGCGGAGCACCTTGCTCCGGCTGCGGCGAGCTCTGGTATAGGAGTGTGTCGGGCGTTGTAGGTCTAGGCGAAGCTACTGGTGTAGCTTGTGGCCGTCGGCTCGCCGTTGTTGAGTCGTGCACCGTCGCGAACCCTAGCGCCGCCTGCTCCGCCGCCAGTCACCGCCGTTCATCGCTGCCGCTAGCCAAACCACCCTTACAACACCCTAGTAGGTGCGCGTAGTCGAGGCGAGTCCAGCCGTGTAGTCATCATTGCCAGAATCCTCGCCGGCGGCGAGAAACCACCGTTACCCGCCGGCGCATCCACAGTCAAGGCTGGGGGTGTGGCCTGGTTGACCGGGCTCGCGTGTTAGTGAGAGAGGGTAGGATGGGGGTGAGTAGATCTAGGTTTTCCAAGGGGGTTTCCGGGATAATTGAGTTCAGGTGTTTTAGAAATTAGATTTAAATTCAGTTTTCATCTTTAATTCACTATAATTTGTAGGAGTGTCCAAAAATAGTGAAACCACTTTTGTTAGTTTTTTATTTTTCTTAATGCATTAAAATTCTTAAACCCTAGGAAAAAGGTAATAAAAATTAGATGTTTATTTAGTGCCTTATATTTAAGGTATTTAAATAAATACTTAATTTTATAAAATTTATAAAACTCTGAACAATATTTTATCATTCACAGATGCTTATTAATCCATAGGAATCAGGTTTTAAGATTAGAAATTAATTATGAAGCTTTTATAAATAAGAGAAAAGGTTTAAGGTTAGGTCAGTTAAGAAATAATTTGAGGGTTAATCTTTAATGGGTAGTTTAGTGTTGGCTTGCAACTTTATCATGAAGATATAGTTGTTGATGGTTGTTAGCACGCCAAGTTGTGAACCGCAAGCGTACGGATCAGTTGTAGCTCTTCCCTGAGAGTACCCCAAGGTTTATCAATCCGTGGAACTTATAGCACAAGATCTATTTCAACTAGCATTATTAGTGGTGTTTATGAAAGATTCAGATCCATGTACAGACAGATAACAGATAGGGCAAAGGTAACCAATCTAGAGCAACCTAAACTATGCATATGTTGTAATTCTGAGCATGGATAGTAAAGCAACACATATACGATCTTAGTAAAAAGTATATTTAAATCTACACCTCCGGTTCGGATCCCGAAACCCCCCACCTTACACAAGAAAGATCCTATCAAGATCATCTCTATTAGTGCAAGCAGGTTAAGGGTACGATCAAAAGAACGTGTCATACTCATCGGTAGATCAGGCATGCAAATCTGATCACCACGACCACAAGAACACCCTAAGCAATCTATGATCGATACATAGATTGAAAAGCAAGCAAACCCAATAAAGCATAAAACAATCAAAGGAGATACTTAGATCGCTAAGAACATGAACATATCTATTACTTCACCATGAATGATTGTACATCACAAGATCACCACTGGGATCCTACCTTGATCTTGATGACTCCTAGCTCCAGAACTCCAGTGCGATCTTCCTCGCAGGGTGATCACGTCGGCAAAGGTTCGCCTATGCTATCCTCTGACAACTGCGCGGCCCTCGGCTCTTCGGAGAGGTGTCCCTCAAGCTCATTTAGCTTCTCTGTTGCTTCATGTTAAGTACGTCGTCTTGCATATGGGGCTCGATGGATTTTTCGAGGTATTTATAGTCTAGAGAGTGCATGGAAAAAATTGGAAGGTGAGGGGGCGAAGGAAACCCTCAGGCCGATTGCCTGGGCCTTCCTTTTGGCCCCTCGCATCTTGCTTCATCTCCAAGTATCCTCTGGTACTTTGAAGTCTTATTTTCACTTGCATGTGGGCCTGACACGTCAGTTGCTTCGGGATGAGATTGATATTCAATGACTTTTCAAATCTTCGCTTGATCTTCTTTGATTCCTCTTTGATCCTGAAGTGATCCTTGCCATATCTTCACAAACTTAGCCCTTAAGTCATCTCGGAGGATTGCTTGCCAAAAATGGGCGTCGGAAGGCTCCAGTCTAGGCCGATCAGCCTAGGCTCCTCTGTGCCGATCGGCCTAGGCCCTTCTTGAGCCCGTAGGCCTTTGTCTTCATCTCGTTCGATGCTCGTTCAGTGCTTTATCCATTATTGAAGATAAACACGGGTAAAAGTATGTCAATAATAAGCATCAACAATAGTCTTTTTTATCAAAAAGTTTTGCATATTTTAACTATCACTTGCATGATATCGTAGAATCTAAAGCTTCTGGAGTTGAATTTGTGGAATTATCTGAAGAACCTCAGGAGTATGGAGTATGAGGAGGTTATTGAGGTTGCTCCTATATTTGAAGGGTCTTCTGAAGATACTAACATTTTTTTGACCCCAGGCAAGCCCCGGAGCATCTACACCTATTAATTTCAGATATTCTTATTTCATGTGTCCAAATTATTGGTTATTTCCTATTTATGCATTAAGTCTAGGAGTTTACTGAAAACTTATTTTTGCGCACAATCCAACCTTGTTTGTTGGGACATCTTTGCCACCTATTCAAAATAATTAGTAACATCCTATGCTTAGCATTGCGTAGTTATGCTATCCTTTTGCGTAACATTTGTTGCTCAATAAACCTAAAGAAAATATTGTTCATACACTTAACTCAAGGCAATGGTTTGGTTTTGAAAGATGTGGACAGAAGCTAGAGATGGTAGTTCTGTCTAGTAAGAATGAAATTGGTTAAGGCCCATCCATTGTTTTAATTGCTGATCAAGTGATCTTACCTGGTTGCTTACTGTCATTAGGAACCAGCAAGCCTGATATGTTAGTTGGCTCTTAGGGTGGAAATATATTTACCCTACTTGGCGTGGGTGTATGGCGGGGATGTAGCCTGAAATTTATATGGAGATCAGGCTAGATGTGGGGTCCCATGTGGGGGTGCGTTCCCAGGTTCGGGTAATCAATTTTCCTATCTTTAAGTACGGCTAATCGAAAGGTCATTGCGTACAGCCCAATCAACTGTGCATGGCTGCCTAGCTGGTGATTGGGTATCTCTTGCAGAATGTAAATCGGTCCGGATGGCCGCAATTCTCAGTTATGAATGCGCTTGATCACTGTTAAGCATCGTAGATGAAATAAGTTGAATATAATGTTTTTCCTTGAATTAATATTGTTGTATGATGTTTAGTACCACTTGTTTGAGCAAAGGATTTATTAACCTAGACCGGTTAGGAAAGAATTAATTGTTGTTAAAATGAAAAAACTAAGTTTACACATGTAGTAAGCTTTTCGCAAAATGTAGAGTCAGCCGGTCCACCAAAAAGTTTTCATACTCCTTAAGGTGTAGTTATTTTAACTGATTACACTACTACAGAAAACGTTTCCAGGGGTGGTTGGATTGGCATTTGTAGGGTCGGGCGTGGCACCCGCTCCTGCTTTTCGCAGCTAGAAATAGCTGTTTGTAGGGGCGGGCGTCGACCCGGCCCTGCAAATATCATTTCTAGGGGCGGGCTATGTGGTCATTCGCCCCTGGAAACCAATTTTTTTTAAAAAAAAGGAAAACAAAAAAGGGAGAAAAGCCACCCGACGGCCACCGGCCACTGCGCGAGCTCCCCTGCCGCCGGTCGTTGGTGCCGGACGCTGGACCTGCTGAGCCCGAGCTGGCCTACACGAGAGCTCCCCTACCCCGACTCGCTAGTGCCTGACGCCATGAGAGCTCCCCCCGAGAGCCCAAGGCCGGCTGCGCCGGAGCCCGCGCAAGGAGGTGACCGCTACTATGACTGTGCTGCCATGACCCTGGCTGGAGCACCGCGGGCCGGCCACCGATCCCTGTCGTGGCGTCCCGCCTGTGAGGTCTGGCCACTGAGCCCCTGCACTTGCTGGCATGCAGCTGCCCCATACCCCAAGGCCGCCTTCGCTGTCGTGCAGCTGCCTCGAACCCCAAGACCGCCGCCGCTGGCACCCGTGCCCCACGTCCCCGGCCGCCGGCGTGTCGCTTCCTCGAGCGCCATCGGCGCGCTGCTTCTGCACGCCCCCAGGCCACCACACGTGGGTGCCTGTGTCCGGCGTCCCCGGCCGCCGTCGTGTTGCTTCCCCGAGCCGCCGCCGGCACAGCGCTACCTTGCGCCCCGGGGCTGTCGGGCTAGCCGCCGCTGCCTGCACGCCCCGCACGAGCCACCTGATAGAGGATAAGGAGATAGATAAGAGAGGTAGAAGATGAAGGAGAGAGATGGAGAGTGAAACGGACCCGGGTTCCGATTTTTGAGAATCAAAGCGTACGCACCTCGGTGATAGTCCCAGAACGGCTATCACATGCGAATCCCTATGTCATATAGTAAAAATCCATACCAACACAGAACCAGAGAGAGAAATAGAGTACAAACATCATAGATAACATGAGTACGAGTACATCTCAGTGGCACATGCCAGTACAAGTCCATCAGGACTGAATCAAGAAAGGTAAAACATCTACGCAGCGGAAACAAGAGCTATGATGAACTCCATCTTCACAGGCGTCTCGAGCGAAGAACGGTCCCTAGTCTTCCCAGCCGTCGTTGTCGAAGTCGTACTTGGGCTCCGACCCTGAAAAGCCAACATTTACCAGAGAAGCGGGTAGGCCATGTCAACTCCCAAAAGTAGTAAAGCTAAGGAAACAGGGGAAATATACTATATGCATGGGTAAAACCTATATATGGCTGTAGGGGTTTGTACAGCAGCAGCAACCAAGGAAGCAGCAAAGCAACATTATCTTTGAGGTCAACACCTCAAACAAGGAAGTCGGCACAAATCACCAGATCCTTCACCCAAGGGTCCAGCACCCAAACACACTAGGCGATGTGAGAGCTCCCTTCCCTCACATCTCAACGGCAAATGTCGGCCTATCTCAAAAGAGGGAAGGTAGAAGTACAAGAAAAGTCAAGTTAGAAGTAGCGGTCATCAACAAAACTATCCATAACTAGTGAACACGGACTATAGCTATAGCTTTATACACTCTGCAGAGGTTGTATAACTGTACCCACACCGATGGAGCCTGAACGGTAGCGATTCGTCCAAACCCCACCTAACAGCTGGAGCCCTAGTAAGTGGATAACTCTCTCCTGTTTCCTCGAGTCTGGAACCATCCTCAGCTGCAGGGCACGCCGTCACCAGTGAGGACCTCGAAGCTGTGAAACCTACCCACACTGGGGTGCGGTCTGGTCAGAGCAAGCCAATGCCTCGAACTCCTTACACGATCCTCCAATCCACCTATAGGCAGAGCACTATCCACTACTAGTGTTGGACCGAACCTCACCCATAACGTAAGTGAGCGGTAAGTACGTAAAGTAGCTGCTATGACTGGTGGTAAACTGACTTGGTCCTTAAGTGGCTGAGAGCGAGCACTCTACCAACAAGTATGTGCCGAAGCACCTGCAATGTACAAGTACGCTACCTGCTCCTCAGTAACAAACAAGATATCCGCCATAGGTACGGGGTATAGAGAGAATCCAGAAAGCTCTCTCACAACAAGGCACTCCTCAGTACCGACCATAGCTCGCTCTCGCCAAGAACACATCAAGGAGTCACACTCACCCAAAACACACGCGAGAGTGTTCAAGGAATCCAATCACCAAATCCATGGTAAATACCCATCCATAACTCAAAAGCATGTATATGGATATATGAGCGGTGGACTAGCTAGGGGTCTGTAGCTAGTCCACAAAAGTAGGTAAACAAGGAAAATAGGATAAAACAATTATCAAGGCATGGATAAAAACATTCGCTATGCAATCCATCATCATCAAGCAATATAAGTAAAGCGCTAGAAACTAAGCATGCATAGGATCTATATGATTGGGAGTGACATGACACCTTGTTTGTAGTCGATCGGATCCTCCTTGGCGTAGTCGGGGTCTTGAAGGTCTTCCTGGTCGTAGGTCGGGTCTGAACAGAATGAGATACGACGAAGTGTAAATTAAACGGCATTACATCTAGGCAAAACTTCAAGAAACCCAAATTTAGAAGATTCAAATAACACCAAACTAGCTACAAACAGCACAGGCTCGACTTTATGAATTTATGCAACTGATTTTATATTTTTCTGAGTTAAAATGAATTAGTTATAAATTTTTAAAGATTAAAGAATTTATTTAATTATTTATTAATTTTAGAAAATATTTATTCAAAGGTGACACGTGTCAGCTCCTGATTGGTCCACGTGGCAGCTCGAAGGGGGTGCCACGTGTCTGCTGACGTCAGCGTTGACCGGTCAACGGTTAACGAGCGTGGGCCCTACCAGGATAGTGGGTCCCACAGGTGGGCCCGGGGGATGGGATGAGCCGCTCCTGGAAATCGAGCCGATTTTTAGGAGCTGACCACCCCATCAGCCGCTCTTGCGGATCAATTTTTAGGATTGGGCTTAATGCTACGGTGTACTTCCATTTTTGTAGAGGTTGGTGTTCTTTTGGCTAGTTCCTATAAAAAAGGAGGGCGCTCCTACAAATCTTTTATGTATTAGTGTTAGATGGGTCAGTCTTGCCGAGTACCTTCGTACTCAGGGGATCCTTTTTGTTATTTTTCAGAAGCGCAGCAATAGTCTGCACAAGAGGAGAACCCGAAGAACTAGGATATTTTATGAGTCTCAAAATGTTCTAGTGTTGGACCTAGATGTTTAATTACTTTTTAACAGTACTATCCCTAGCTTGTATTAAAGTTTGAAACTCCTCTAGACCTAGATGTTTAATTACTTTTTAACAGTACTATCCCTAGCTTGTATTAAAGTTTGAAACTCTTTAGAATGGCTTGACTTGCACTTAAGTTTATTTCAATCTATGGTATGTAATAATTTGTACCTTCAGTATTTATGTAAAAATGTAATGTTTGTTGATGCTTTCCCATCGTGGAAACGATCATGATGTATGGCTAAGATTCAAGTTGTATGTGGATGATTCGGGTTATCCCGAGGACACTCGACGGATTGCCAGACTGAAACTATTTTAAGTGTGTTTGTGGATAATTACTATTTCTACAGTTATTAGGCGCACTTAAGCCAATTTAAGTTGGACGGTTTCACAACAGTATAATAGATCCTCAAGCAATCAACAACTCTTTCATAACTTTAATTCCTAAAACCAACAATCATGTTGGAGTAAATGATTTCATGCCTATTTCCTTACTAAACTTGGTGCTGATTTTATTACAAAGCTTCTGGCTAATAGGTTGCAAGCATCATTAAAGTTCAAGCAGATAGACCCTGGGTCATCCTCCCAGGGGTGACGTGAGGGCCCAACCTCCCGGCCAAGAATCCCCGTCCCCGGACCACAAGCAGGCCCGTCGCCGCTACCGGCGGTGGTGGCCAGCGGCAGGGCCAAGCGGCTCCGATACGTGCCTCACTCTTCTTACCCTCCCCATCCATGGTGAGCGTGGCCGGTGCTGCATCATTCAAATCTGCATGGCTACAACTTGATCTACCTGTTCATCAACGTGATCTGCAAAGGGCCGGTTGGGATTCATGTGGCTCATCCCTGCGTAGCTCTCCCTTGTGGCGCTGGTCGTCAGGTGCTTAGATCTGCTTGCTTCGCATGTGGATCTGGCACCGGCTGCCTTGCGCTTGCAGCGGGGTTGGTTGCTCTCTCCGCGTATGGCGTTGTGGCGGCTCATGGTGATTCTTCGCTTGGTTGGTGCGGTGATCGTGCGAATGGATCTGCTCAACCTTACCGGGGGAGAATGGCCGGTCGATTGCTGATGGCGCAGCGTGGACTCTAGTAATTACATTCACGAATGTTGTCCTTGCAATAGGTGCTCAATACCTCACCGTGTGGCATGTGTGGTATGGGATGCACTTCGTCAACATTGGGTTTTAGGTGCTCCGACCTCCAATGATGGGCAATGGTGTGGGATGGGACGCGTTTCGTCGACCCTTGGGACTGTGTTGTGGTGGACTAAGGTGCGATGGCGAAAGTCATGTTGGCCTTAGCCAGCTTCGATGGTGATGACGCCTTTGGGGGCCGTTTTCCTTCTTGAGGGAGCCATCACTTTTTCTCGAGCCCACCCCATCACTAAGTCTCCAGGTGAAAACTTTGTCCTAGCGGGCAGCGGCGGCAGCGACTATCGTTGTTTCCTCAGTGGAGGCGTTGTTTCGGAGATTTTCAGTGGTGGTGTACTCCGTGCGGATACTGTGGTTGCCCAACTTGGATTCTTCAACAGCTACTGGTATCTTGCTTATGCCCACTGCCTATGTTAGTAGAAGTGTGGATGGTTTTGCTACTGTCTTGATTTTGTGGTCAGAGTGTCAATCAATATATGGAGTTACTTCTCTTCCCCATTGTTGGATTGGCTCATGCTTTGGTTTTGATTTCACCTATTGAGGAGAAGTCGGTTCATTTTAAGGCAACTTTAACCGTATGTGGAGATTATTGAAGTAGCTTGTTAGTGATTTTGAGTTTTTCTTTTTCTTATATTTTGTTATTTCTCTTTGGTACATCAGATCTTTTGATGTCTTGGCTACATATTGTTTTGGAATATGTGCCCCTCTGTATTGTTTGTGATCTGATGCATTGTTGAAAAAGAATGTTTGAAGCTGAAATATTATCTTTCATTATCTAAACAAAGGTTGCAAGCAGTCGTACTGTCAATAATTCATAAGAATCAATATGGATTCATCAAAAGTAGAACCATTCATGATTGTTTAGCATGGGCTTACAAATACTTGCATCAATGTCATCATTCAAAGGAGGAGATATTTGTATTAAAATTAGATTTCAAAAAGGCTTTTGACACGGTGGAACATAGCTCAATATTGTGTATGCTGAGACAGCTTGGTTTTGACAACAAATGGCTAGGATGGATTGAAAATATCCTATCCTCTGGTTCATCGGCTGTTTTGTTAAATGGAGTTCCAGGCAAGTACTTTCATTGTAAAAGAGGGGTGAGGCAAGGGGATCCCCTATCTTCATTGCTCTTTGTGATTGCAGCAGACATGTTACAATGCATTATCAATAAAGCACACAACATGTGATTGCTATCTATGCCTCTACATAACACTAGAGAAACTGATTTTCCTATTGTGCAATATGATGATGAAACCACACTAATTCTAAAAGGTTCACAAAGGGAGCTGTACTGCTTGAAGGGGCTGCTTCAAACATTTACTGCATCAACTGGATTGAAAGTGAACTTCTCAAAATCGTGCATGATTCCAATCAACATTGATGCAGAAAAGATTACACAACTTGCAGGTTTTTTGGATGTTCAATTGGCTCACTTCCATTTACTTACTTGGGTTTGCCTTTAGGTACTACGAAATTGAGAGTGGAAGATCATGCCCCCCTCATGAACAAGATTGAAAGGAAATCATCCATCTCGACCTTCCTCTCTCAAGCTAGCAGATAGGAGATGGTTAACTCAGGCATTACATCCATAGTCACCTAGCCAATGTGTACATTCAGATTACATATAACTATGATTGAAAATATTGATAGAGCTAGAAGGAATTGCTTATGGTGAGGATCAGATGTCAATGCTAAGAGCAAGCCTCTGGTGGCCTGGAAGAAAGTAAACATGCCAAAAAACAAAGGTGGATTGGGTGTTATCAATTTGTATGTGTAGAATGAGGCCTTACTTATTAAACATTTGCATAAATTCTACAATAAATTAGATATCCCTTGGGTTAACCTAATATGGACAGTTCACTACCTAGATGGGCAAATTCCCCATGTAACCACAGAAAAGGGCTCCTTTTGGTGGAGGGATGTGCTAAAATAAGTTGATATGTTCAGAGAAATTGCTTCTAGCAAGGTAGGTGATCGTACAACAGTCCTGTTTTGGAATGGTGTTTGGAATGGAAAACACCTTAGAGAGCACTTGCCAAGACTCTTCACATTTGACAAGGATGAAAAATATCTCAGTAGCAGAATTTTTGCATGACAGCACGACTTAGAGGCACTTTCACATTTCCTTATCAGAGGAAGCATATCTTGAGTTGCAGATCTTACATAGGCTGACTCAACCATTATAAGAACAACCAACACATGTAGATGAGTGGCATTATTGCTGGGATCTAATATATACTCGTCTAAGAAATTCTATGATCTTCCTTTTCAATCCATCTCACCTCCACAGCCTATAAGTTGGATCTGGAAATCTAAGTGCAATAACAAGTTGAAGGTTTCACTTGGCTACTGCTAATGGATAGGTTGAACACAAGTAACATGCTTAGCCAGACGAACTATAGAATGTAACGAGATGACTACAGTTGTGTTCTATGCAATCAAAGAGTGGAAGAAACAACTTTTCATCTATTTTTCGAGTGTCCATTCAGCTCCCAATGTGGGCAGAGTCTGAACATTCACTGGGACTTCCAGCATCAAGTATTCCCCATGATTCAAAAAGCAAGTGAAGAATTTCAAGGCACATTCTTCATGTAAGTATTCATCATTGCATCTTGAACCATCTGGAAACAGAGAAATTACTTTATTTTTAGACAAATCAGACCACTGTTCCAAAACTGGAGAACATATTTTTCCAAGGAAGCATATTTGCAACTTCATAGAATGAGAGCCACGTTAGAATTATCCTTTTCTTCTTGGCTAAGATCACTTGTCTAGCTGTTCTTTCTGTCCTCTCTTGGCCTTGTATAGCTCTCTTTTTATTTATTTATATTTAATATATCTACTACAGTAGGGGCTTCCTTTACTGCTAAAAAAACTAGTGGCTTTTATGACTTTTCTCCAAAATTATATTTAACAATTCATTCCTTCTACATATTTATTTGAGGATTGTTAGACATTTATATACTACCACATCAATATTACAAAAGGATTTTGGTTTGCATGCCCGTTACTAGAATTGCTTTTATGAATCTAACTCACCAAAGTCTTTTCTAAGGGGTGACAGTGCGGCTCGTTAGCTGAATTGTAAAAAAATATCAAGTCGATATATTTCTAAACTATTTAATTGTTCTTATTCATCGTAATATTATTTTTTCCATTTACTCCATATTGAGTTATTTTTTGGACCCAAATTTTGTGGTACGATACAGTAAGCTATATCAGAAAAAATGTTTTAATAATTTTATGCCACATTTTCATGTATTTTTATATCTCGAAGATAGGATTAATATGACATGCTCCCAACCCATGAATATAATAACGATGATTCCTAAGAGTAACAATATAAAATCCGAACCCCGAGCAGAACTCGTTCAATGAGCGAGTTGAGCCCAAATTTTGTAAGAGTTAAACAATCAAAGCAAACAACATCAGAGGAAAACATGTTCTATTAGAGATGATTTTTCAAAATTAAACTATGTTCAATATGTATATTATTTTCATTGAAATAGAATTGTGACCCACATATTGTCTCAAATGGTATTTTTCCAAATCGTTCAGTAAAATAAAATAATACATTTGTAGTTTGAATTACAAACTATATATATATATATATATATATATATATATATATATATATATATATATATATATATATATATATATATATAGTGTCACACACACACACACACTCCCCTCTGCACCCTTCTCAGTTCTCACCTCAAGTGCAGCGTTGCCCTGCTTACAGTTGTCATGGGCGTTTACATGGGAGGATTTTAGAGCACCGTCCAGATATGAGAAGGTAATGAAAATCTGTATGAGGATATACATATGTGTAGCAGGTTTGGTGCATCTAACGCGTTGAATAGCCATCTTAGGTGTCACGTTTGGCAGGGCAGTTCAGCTATCAGCTGCCAGATTTTGTTCATCTAGTTTTCCAAACTCGTAGTCAGGGCAACTGATCAACCACTATTATCTACACTAGGCTCGTACCATGAGCCACCATTACGCATAATAATAACATAACCCTGCCGCTAATCTCTCTATCTCTATTTCTTGGTTGTTCCTTGCTGTAACACGCAGCCAAATTGCTTCCAAGTTATTCCAACTCCAAGCATATCATTCCATATATAGCCTTTTATTGGCACAACACGATGCAACTGCACCACCAATAATGGCGATGCCGGCGCCGCAAGCCGCTACGCGCGTCGTCGCCGGCGGCCAGCTCGTATTTGGCAAGCCTGAGAAGGCGAAGGGCGGGAGGCTGCTTGTGAGGAGCTGTGACAATGGCGGCGGCAGGAATGGCAGACGTGTTACGGTGGAAGCTGTCAACGGCGCTGTCAAGCTGAACGGCGCAGCGGTGGCGGCCGACGTTCGGCAGGTCCCGGCACCGTCATCCATGGACGACGGTGGCGATGCCTTCCGGCTCGGCAAGTTTGTGGAAGGGAGGCTTGTGTACAGGCAGCAGTTTGTGATCAGGTCCTACGAGATCGGGCCTGACCGGACTGCCACCATGGAGACCCTCATGAACCTCCTGCAGGTGCACACACTTCAGTCACTCACCCTGAAACCTTGCTAATTACTTTGCAAATGCAATGATTGATGAACTTTCATAAATGTTTCCTGTCTGAAGATTGACCAGCAGATCTGTATGTGCAGGAGACAGCACTGAACCATGTGATGTGCTCCGGGCTTGCCGGAGACGGCTTCGGCGCGACACGGCAGATGAGCCTCAGGAAGCTCATCTGGGTCGTCACGAGAATCAACATCCAGGTCAACAAGTACAGCAGATGGTACAGAAACACCCTCCTGACCTTGGTAGCTATGTTTACTGGGTCTCATGTGTTTCTCATGTCTTCTGGCATGTACAGGGGAGATGTCGTCGAGATCGACACCTGGGTCGCGTCGTCAGGGAAGAACGGCATGCGCCGTGACTGGATCATCCGGGACCGCAACACCAAGAACATGATTGCAAGAGCCACAAGGTAAATCATCGAATCTACAAGTATATTACAGGTTACAATTGTGAATCATGTGTGTAATTAAGTACTAGATGTAACGTAACAAGCTTTGATGGATCGACTTTCGATTGTGCATCAGCAACTGGGTGATGATGAACAGAGAGACCCGGAGGCTGTCCAAGATCCCCGAGGAGGTCAGGCAGGAGGTGCTCCCCTTCTACCTGGACCGGAGCATCATCACTGCCGACGCTAACGGCGGCGGCCGCAAGATCGAGAAGCTCACCGACTCGACGGCGGAGCACATACGATCAGGACTAGCTGTAAGAAATTAAGAATCAGAACGTGCTTGTTCAGCTGTTCTAATGTCAGAATCTTCCCATTCCATTCGGCCATGAGGAGAACTTGATCCTCTGACATAACCTGTTCGCTTTCAGCCCAGGTGGAGCGACATGGATGTCAACCAGCATGTGAACAATGTCAAGTACATCGGTTGGATCCTGGAGGTAGATAAATCGGTCGTACTGACACTCTGACACATCATCTCACACCATCTCTGAATGGAATAATGATGGTTAAATACAATGCTGATTGCTGAACACCTGAATTCTGATGTGCATCATATGCAGAGTGTACCGCTGGACGTGCTGGAGGATTACCACCTGACGAGCATCACGCTGGACTACCGCCGGGAGTGCCGCCAGTCGCAGCTCCTCGAGTCGCTCACCAGCATGACGACCACGACCTCGCCGGCGACCGACGAGCCACCGGCGGTTCCGGCGTCAAGCCGGTGCTGCTCCGACCTGAACAGCACGCACCTGATACGGCAGCAGGATGACGGAGCCGAGATCGTCAGGGCGCGTGCGGAGTGGCGCTGCAAGGGGCGTCCAGGGGCGACGAAACAGCCCTGACATGTAGTGTAGTGGTACACTCTGTTTTCGTACTTGCTTGGGTCTATTGCAAGATTCGTGTATGTTCACTTGTGCTTTAGTTAGGTTCTTCATTCTTTTTGCCTGCATGCTGGGATGTGAGATACGATGTTTGATTGGGAATTTTCGAACTCCATGAATAAGAGGCTACTTTACTTGCCGACTATGTAAAGTTCAAGTGGTTTTCATAATATTAAAACAAGGATTGTAAGAACTATGGCCTATCACAATACAATGGATTTTTTAAGATTCAATCTGGCGTGACTAGCTTTATTGGCATACTACTGTACGTCGCATGGCTACACCTTATCTATATACCTAATATTAAATATTAAAGTGCGGTTGTTTCTTCCGACCGTTGTAGTTATTTTGAAAAAAACCCTTGAACTTTACTGAAATCAACCCGCGATCCAACTCCATCATCGACTGATTCAGCCATCCATCATTGACCGTTGATGTCACCTCCCACTCCATCTCAGTTCGCGCATCAACCACGGACCGCCCCCGCCCCGCTTATGAGTTCGAATCTCTATTTGTTATCCTGGTCTGCAAGCTCCCCTTCGCCCTATCCGTTATTCGGCCACACGGCGCTCATCACCTCCCTTCTCTTGCTCCCCGCGCCGCCTATCCGCATCTCACCTCCCTGCATGAGGACGCGTGACACAGCGGTAGGAGATCGAATTTGGGAGCTGCAGCTGCACGCTTGTCAATCTGCAAGTGGATTGGGGCTTATCTGATTTCATTGCTTGATGTGCAATACAACTAAGAGGGATCAGAGAGAAGGAAGATTTAGCTTGCGTGAATTGGTTATTCAACCTGGATTTGGTGGTGCTCGTGTGTTCTTGCTAGAGGAAGAGGAGCAGTGAGGTGTTGGCTTTACTGCCGCCTACCGAATTGAGCATTGTCGGTGCAAATCAAGCTGCAGGCTACAACAGCCGTGGAATCGAGCACCGCCGCCCAACCGCTGCCATGGACCTGCAGCTCGACCACCGCCCCTCAGCAACTCTGCATCCCTGCCTGATGTGCTCCTCTGGCACTCCGCCATGCGCCATGGGCCAAAACACCAAGGCCCTTGACCTGCACGGCGCGCCCCTTCTGGCCCCCACGTGTTGCTCCGCTGCAGCCGAGGTGCTTGCCGGCCAGGAGAAAGAATGCGACGGAGGGGAGGCAAGGTGAGGGGCCAACCTGCAGAAGTAATATCGGGAGCTCCAGCTCATTGGCCTCCACCGGCCCCAGCCCTCGCCAGCGCTCTGCTCACAATGGTGCCGGCCATCGAAGCGGCAGTGAGGCATGTGCCTGGACGGACGGTTCACAATTGTAGAAAATGGACGCTGGAAACCTGGCAGAGATAAGACTTGGCACATTTACATGAAAGCTCCCGTAGTTGTTCTAAAATGTGCTGCTAACTAATCCTAAAATGCAATTTTGAAGAAATATCTTCAAAAAGATCCTAGGTTTCTTAATATTTGAGTAGAGGAATTCGTATTTCATAGCTGCAACAAACATATATTATATGTCATCTTTTTCGATCATATCAATTAAAATCTAACAGTAAATGAATGCTCCATCGTTTTTTCTGAGTATAATAATCATGCGATAATATTATTTGCACAAATATATAATTATTTAAGTAGTTCATTTTAAATTTAATATTTTTCTTCTGTTGCAATTCACTGGCATATTTGCTAGTTGATATTACAAATCTTGTAACTACATCATATAGTTAATTTCCCCAAACTGCACGCTTACTATCACATCGTATCACAAAAGTACATTTTTAAGACCCAAGTGTAGTTTTGCAATATGAAATAACTCTAAATGGACTTGATATATTTTCTTGTGCATAAAATCTAACAATTTTCAAGCGAGGGATATGCAACATAAAATAAAATCAAAGTTTAAGACATTAAAGAACAATGTCTGCATTGAAGAGCAAATTTACAACATCCGAAAACATGTTCTTAGGTATCGTTTTGATATAATCTCAACCTAGTGTTGTTTGAAAAATACTAAAGTGATTGCTCTTTTCATAGTAAAAATAAGGAAACATGTACTTGGCCTAACCACAAAAATATCGCAAAGAAATCTAAAAAAATACCCTGAGAGCACAGGAGGGGCACATCTACTTGTAGAGGAGGACAATGGGAAGCCGAATGTGGCCTATCAAGTGATGAGCTGTCAGAGATGGCATGGAAGGATGAAGCAGAAAACTATGATATCCCGCTGCGTTTCGCGATGCTATGAAAATGATCACTCTGACAGCTAGCATCGATGCCGAGCAGGCTTATCACGCACAATGTTAATTGATGACGATGTGAAGGTGGACCCAAGTCGTCATAATCACCTTCTTCAGCATCTGCTTGCTTCAGCTGGTGTGAAATCAATTTTGTTTTATCTAGTACCGATGCATCAAAATGACTCTCAATCCTCCTTTTCGTTTTCAACACCAGGCCCAGCAGTGGCATGCATAGATGCTCAGAAGCAACGAAAAAAGAATGTAGCTCGCCTTCATGTTGGTTGTGGATTCTTTGTTAGCATATTAGGGTTTAGAGAAAAGGATTTACATGTGAAAACTTGAAAAAAGATTCAATAACTGTTAAAGTTAGTTGGAGTTAGGGATAACTCACTTATATTTCAAGTTTTCAACATTGAGTTGATGCCTTTTTTCGCTTGCCTAGAGCTCTGGAGTGATTTGATATATTTGTAAGTTAGAATGCTGATCCTGTTGGAAATATGTGCCTAAAATACATTTCAGATTTTATTTGGAGGAAAAACACATAGATAAAAAATAATATAAGCATATAACACATGTAAACAGGCAACATACTGCCTAGAACAAAATTGTGCAAGGAAATTACTTAATGATCCCGCGTAGAACGTAGTCAAACGTGTTGAAGTAGATGTTGCAGAATCACCAAGCGGTCGCATGTAGACGCTGCCCAAAAACCTAATTGCCGCCCCGTGCAAGAGTCTCGTGGTAGTGGTTTCGAAGATCCCGCTTTCCTTCAAGTCTGGTGCACGCCAAACTCAAAGGTCGACGAGGAGCAGCAGCAAGAAGTTCAACACAGTGAAAATGGAGTGCGCGAGTGGGGAGGCGAGCGTGTGACAACGTTACTATCAACCAGGATGTCTCCTGGTGTTATAGACCTTATAGTGCATCAATTCCCCTCATCAAGCAGTAGAAATTGCCCATTTGAATGATAGAAACCGCTGCAATCAAATTGTAGAAACTGACTCATCTTATTGCTGTTTAAAATGGCAGTTTCAATCACATTGAAGCTCCATTAGGCTCAGCATAAAGAAAATAGAAATCGCACAAACAATAGACTGCTGTACATGTACACGTCACGCGATTTTTCACGCGAAAATACGCGCAGGCTACGTGTGCGTGTAGCAATGGTCTCCTTCTCTCTCATTTGCACCTATTTTGCACAGAGAGGAGACTTCCATATTTAAGCAAGGCAACCTCTCCTTGACTTAGGAGTATGGGACTAAAGGTTGTGCATGCTTTGGAATTTTTAGATTGGACCACACATGGGCCTAAATCCAATAATCCCCCACCAATTCCAATGCAGTGAGAAGGAAAGATAAAATTGTTGTACTGAACATTCTTTATATATACCAGAATTTCAATATAAGTCCCATATGGGTTGAACTTACACCTAGATTAACAAGGTCCATCTTCTAGCAGCTTGTGAATGGACTAAGCCTTGAATTCATAGCTTTTTGCTGTCAGATTTCTTTTGAAGATCCACCTGGTACTAGGCTGCCAAAATGTCAAGTCCAAACGGAGCTTTTAAAGGTCTTCCTTCCCGATCTTCTCATGAGTTTTTCAGAGAGTACCCCACTCTCATAAACTGCGACCTAGTAGTTTAGCTCACATAGGTGTATTCATTTTAGGTATCCTGTAGGATAATACCTTTTCCCTCGGTGGACACTATAATACATTAAGGCATAATAGCCTTCCATATAGAAGAGAGTATATTTTATGGAATATGGATAATTTTAAATAGTCTGTACTCCCTGTTACAATAGTAACTTATTTTTCTCATTTTCCAAATCAGGGATCTCCTATCAAAGGAAATGAGTTGCCATTACTTTGCAACTAAATGGGTCTCATCCCCATGTCCATGTATGCAACAGAAATCGCTGTCCGTGCAAGCCCTTTTAAGGGATCTACTAGATTTTTCTCACTGTGAATATAATTCACAGCAATTACTTTGGAGTTTTTCAGTTTTCTAACAGATTTAAGCCTCCGCTTCACATGTCTCGAGGACTTCATATTATCCTTAGTACTCATAACCTTGATCAATACCGTTTGGTTGTCACAGTATATAAGGATTGCTGGAACTGGTTTCTCTACCAGTGGCAAGTCCATGAGTAGCTCTTTTAGCCACTCGGCCGCAACAGTAGCCATGTCAAGTGCTACAAGCTCAGCTTCCATGGTTGACCGCGTCAAAATGGTCTGTTTACATGACCTCCATGAAACTGCAACACCTGCTAGTGTAAACACATAGCCACTCTTGGCTTTAATTTCATCCGCATCAGAAACCAGTTGGAATCACTATATCCTTCCAATACAGATGGATAACAAGTATAGTGAATTCCATATTCGATTGTACCTCTCAGGTAATGTAGCACTCTCTCTAGTGCCTCCCAACGATCCTTCCCTTGATTGGAAGTAAAACGACTTAATTTGCTCACAGCAAAAGATATGTCGGGAAGTGTTGCACCAGCAAGATACAAGACGGACCCAATTATTTGTGAATATCTCAATTGGTCCAACTCTTCGCTTTTAGTTTTCCTTAGCTTTACACTAGCATCGTAGGGCGTAGGGGATACTTTGGCATTCTCAAAGCCAAAGCGATACAGTAATTTTTCCATATAATGAGATTGATTTAGAATAATCTCATTCTCATTTTTGGTCAACTTAATATTCAGGATAACATTTGCTTCTCCCAAATCCTTCATGTCGAAGTATGAAGATAAGAATGATTTGACCTCGTTAATCATGACAGTGTTAATCCCAAATATAAGTATATCATCCACATACAAGCACAAGATCATTGTTTGATCCCCACCATGGTGATAATATACGCACTTATCTGTTTCGTTTATGGCAAAACTAGTAGACGTTAAGGTTTGATCAAATTTTTCATGCCATTGTTTGGGTGCTTGTTTTAGGCCAAACAATTATTTTAACAATCTGCATACTTTACCTTCCTGTCCCTTAGCCACAAAACCGTTAGGTTGCTCCATATAGATTTCTTCCTCCAACTCTCCATTAAGAAAAGTTGTCATTACATCCATTTGATGAATGTGTAGACCATAGGAAGCAGCTAATGCAATGAGCACCCTAATGGTGGTTAACCTGGCCACAGGTGAATAGGTGTCAAAATAATCTTCACCTTCTTTGTGAGTAAAGCCTTTGGCCACAAGCCTCGCTTTATATTTTTCAATCGTGCCATCTAGTCTCATCTTTTTCTTGAAAATCCACTTACATCCAATATGTTTGCACCCAACAGGATTTTCAGTGATTTCCCAAGTCTCATTTGCCATGATGGAGTCCATCTCACTACGGACTGCCTCTTTCCAATACTCAGCATCTGCAGACGCATAAGCATCAGCTAGAGTAGTAGGCACGTCATCCACAAGGTATACAATAAAGTCATCTCCAAAAGATTTCTCAACCCTTTGTCTCTTACTCCTGCGCGGAGTGATGACTAGATTATTATCCTCCTCATTAGCCTCTCGCAGAGGTATGTTCTCAATTTGTTCAGAGTTAGGAATGACTGCATCCACATTTTCTAAAGTACTGCTACTTGGTCTCATAGGAAAGATATCCTCAAAGAAAGTAACACCCTTAGACTCCATTATTGTATCTACTATAATCTCTGGAGTATTGGATTTAACTACCAAGAATCTATAGACAAGACTATCCTGAGCGTATCCTATAAAAATGCAATCGACTGTTTTTGGCCCAAGTTTTCTTTTCTTCAGCTTTGGAATGTTGACTTTCGCCAAGCATCCCTACGTTCGCAGAAAGTTGACATTAGGTTTTCTGCCCCTCCATGCCTCGTATGGAGTTATGTCACTTCTCTTGGTGATAACTCTATTGAGCACGAAATTTACGGTCAAGATTGCTTCCCCCACCACATCTTAGGCATATCGTCACTCTCTAATAAGGCATTCACCAAATCTGTAAGTGACTGGTTTTTCCTCTTAGCTACACCATTTGATTGTGGTGAATAGGGTGGTGTAAATTTATGGATAATCCCATGCACAGAACAGAAATTAGAAAAATCATTAGAGATATACTCTCCTCCCCAATCATCTCTAAGTCCCTTAATCTTCTTTTCTAACTGGTTCCTAAAATAGTTCAGCGCTTCATTTTTAGTCTTGAGCAAGTAAGCTTCAGATCTACCGTACTAACACCAAGAACAGAAGCACGTGTTCCGTTTCCCATTGGGATGCTGGATGCCCCTGCTGCCTGATATGAAAAAACAAGGAAGCATCAGAACACATATGAATATTTGCATCATCAATAAAAGTAAGAAAATACTTTTTTCCTCCTTTAATCAAAACACCATTCATCTCATATAAATCAGAATGGATCAAATCTAGTGGTGCCAGATTCTTCTCAAACTCTATTGCCTTAAAAGGTTTTCGAGGTTGTTTTGCTTGCACACAAGTTTGACACTTAGAATTTTTGACTATATCACATTTAGGAATTAACTCAGATCTGGACATTCTACCAATTGTATCAAAACCAACATGACAGAACCTCGAATGCCATACATCTGCAGAATTTTTATTCAAACCAGTAGTAATATTCAAACTATAACAAGAATCCATAATACTTAGCCGGAACAAGCCTCCGTTGTCATAGCCTTTTCCTATAAATGCCCCAAATTTAAACATTACAACTTTATTTGACTCGAATACTAGCTTATAACCACTCCTACACAGGAGAGACCCACTCAACAGGTTCTTGTTTATCGCAGGCGTGTGCTGGACATTCTTCAATTGGATGGTTTTTTCTGAAGTAAGCTTTAGATCTACCGTACCAACACCAAGAACAGAAGCACGTGTTCCGTTTCCCATTAGGACACTGGAAGCCCCTACTGCCTGATATAAAGAAATCAAGGAAGCATCAGAACACACATGAACATTTGCACCAGTATCAACCCACTAGTCGATAGACTGAAATGCAGAATAAACAACAGGAGATTTACCATACCCTCCTGGAGTCGAGGCCTCGCCAATGGTCACATGTGTGAACTTTTTGCTCAGTTCAGTGGTTCTGTCCTTGCGGTCACGCCAATCCTTGGCAAAATGATCAGGATTACCGCACCTGAAACAGGTGAGATCCTTCATATCCTTCTTCTGTGTTTTCTTCTTTTTAAAGCTAGTAATCTTATTTGCCTTGGGACCCTTCTTCTTGTTAAATTGTTTCTTCTTTTAAAAAGAATTGGCACTGCTCTGCACGTTCTTCACCTGCGCATCTTTTGCCCTTGCCTTCTCTTCCACATCAAGAGCTGCAATGAGATCTTCAATAAAAATCTCTTCTCTTTTGTGCTTCAGAGATGTAGCAAAATCACACCACTCTGCAGGAAGTTTAGCAACAATCATGGATGCAACAAACTTTGGAGGTAGAGCACATCCCAAATGTGCAATCTCGCCAACCAAAAGGTGGAGGTCGTGTGCTTGAGTTACAATTGATTTAGCACTGTCGATGCTGAAATCAAAGAACTTTTTGCACACATACAGCCAGCGATCGGCTTCGGGTTCTGCATATTTTTTGCTCCAAAGCCTCCCACGGCATGGTGGCCGATGTGTAATTTATATACACATCATAGAGTTGGTCCACCAAGATGGTGAGGATGCAGCCCAATGCAGTGTTATTCGCATTATCAAACTGCATAGTCTGCTCCTCTGTGAAGGGAAATACAGGGTATGTCACCCACCACAACCCCAATGACATGGGCCAAAACTTGGCCCTTGTCTGCCATCTGCGGAAGTTCTCACCACCAAACCTCTCAGGTTTCATGTCATCAGATGCATTTGCCATTGCTAGATCACAGAAATAGGCACAATCAGATTTTTGAATTGTTTGAAATATGTGCCTAAAATACATTCTAGATTTTATTTGGAGGAAAAACACATAGATAAAAAATGATACAAGCATATAACACATGTAAACAGGGAATATAGTGACTAGAACAAAATTGCGCAAGGAAATTACTCAATGATCCCGCGCAGAACGTAGTCGAACGTGTTGAAGTAGATGTTGCAGAATCACCAAGCGGTCGCGTGTATATGCTGCCCAAAAACCTGATTGCCACCCCGTGCAGGAGTCTCGTGGTTGTGGTTTCGGAGATCCCGCTTTCCTTCAAGTTCGGTGCACGCCGATCTCAAAGGTCGACGAGGCACAACAACAAGAAGTTCAACACAGCAAAAATGGAATGCGCATGTGGGGAGGCGAGCGTGTGACAGCGTTACTATCAACCAAGACGTCTTCTGGTGTTATAGGCCTCATAGTGCATCAATTCCCCTCATCAAGCAGTTGAAACTGCCCATTTGAATGACAGAAACTGCTGCAATCAAATAATAGAAACTGACACAGCTGTTTAAAATGGTAGTTTCAATCACATTGAAGCGCCATTAGGCTCAGCATAAAAAAATAGAAATTGCACAAACAATAGACCATTGTACACGTACGCGACGCAAGTTACGCGATTTTTCACACGAAAATATGCGCGGGCTGCGTGTGCGTGTAGTAATGGTCTTCTTCTCTCATTTGCACCTATTTTGCACAAAGAGGAGACTCCCATATTTAAGTAAGGCAACCTCTCCTTAACTTAGCAGTATGGGACTAAAGGTTATACATGCTTTGGAATTTTCAGATTGGGCCACACATGAGCCTAAATCCAACAGATCCTGTAGCAGTTATAGCAATTAAACTGCGGCCAGAGGATTGTTGTACACTTGCACCATGTCTTTATAAACTCTAGATCATATTTTACTTGTCAGCATAGGGTTTTCAATTTCATTTTTCACTTTTTTCGGTCGCCTTCGAAATCAATGAAAATCACGAAATTCAGTGTTATTTTCTCGGTCAAATATTTACTGAAATTTGGAAATTTTGAATATTTTTAAAGCTTTGCAAACCTTCTACACAAATGATACTCATAAGTTTGGCAGCAGTGGAATGGTTTGGTGATTTTTGCCTGCAAGTATGGCCCCGAGTCAGCCATTCCTTTTTTTTTAAGGCGAGAATCGATCCTCCAACCTCTAGGTTCCCAGGAAAGCACTAGACCACTCCCAGGATATGCGAGCTCAAGACCATATCTGCGCTATATAAACCTATTTTATTTCAAAATTTTCGAAATATTTTGGCCGAAATTGATATTTTTCGTTCGCCGTGGAAAAGTGCAAAATTTCGCAGAAATTTTGTTGGTTCTGACGTTTAAACACGTTAAGGGAGTTGTGATGTTTAAACACGCCAAGAGAATAGAGGAACGAACGCGGCACCACCTCGAAGTGCTGCCCGGTGAAGCAGTCGACACAGCTGCCCTCGAACCGCTCCGGGTTGCACTCGTCGCGGGGTTCTCCCGCACGTTGACAAAGAAACGTCACCGAGCTGGTGGTGTCCACGCCGCCGAGGACACTCCTAGCACCAGCAGCCCCCACCGCCGCGTGCCTGCGGGCACCACGAGCCCCTGGCCGCGGCGTCCAGGAACGCCTCCGGGAGCGAGCGCCACCTCCTCGCCGCCCACCGCGCTTCACCCACAGCCAGAGGAACGGGAAGCTGGCCTGTTTCCCATTCATATTGGGCCAAGATGTTTTTTTAGAGGTAGGTGGGCCTAGATTTTGTTGTACTGAGGCAACAGGCAAGCCCACATAAGAATGTAATTCCAATACAGCCCGGTAAAGAGACCCGATCCAAACAAGAGAAGTTTTTCACACAGCCCAGTAAAGTCCTCCCTCTTTTATGACACCAGCTTTTCTTATCGAGAAATTTCGAAAATTGATCCTGTATTCGAACATTTCAAGATTCGACACCGTGATCCACGTGTTAATGACTCAGAATGGCCCCACGTGTCATTGTGATATGATCTCTTTCTTCTCGGCCGCCCCCCAAACGCGAAATTTACCAAATCTGCCCCCTCCCCACATCTCCCCGAGAAAATTCGCGCTTCTCCCCGCGGCGAGCCGGCGAACCGACGCCTCCGACTTCGTCCCATCTTCCTCTTCCCCTTCCCCACTTCGCAGCGGCGTAGCGAGCCCACCGCGGCTTGCCCACTTCCTCTACCCGCTTTCTCCGAGTCTGCACAAGCACAAATCCTAGCCCCCCACCCCTTGGGCTGGCCTAAACTGGTGTGATCCCTCCGGACCTCTCCAGGATCGACTCTGTTTTGCCGGTAAGGTAACGACGCCTGGCTTTGCTTGGATGGGTTGCTGTGTTAGTGCCGCGGGATCTTCTCTTTGCTGTGAGCAATCAAATCCGAGTAGTTTTTTTCTTGCTGCCATGGATACTCCGAGCCATCCAGATCCAGTTTGCTGCTGTTGTACCGGTGGTTTTTTTCTTAACAATAACACAAATTGAGCTTCAACCGAACCCCTACACCCTATGTTTGGTCCGATCCTGTTCACATTATGCGTTGCGATGCGCCTTGGTTGAGGGAGCTAGAGATGCATTGCGGTTATTGTGTATGTTGACTAAACTGGAGTACTTAAACACATGCAATGTTTTTATTGGGAACAATATTTCGGCGTCGATAAGCATGATCTTGTTGTTTCAGGAGCTTATCCAACAACGTGACTCTGTGTGAGATTTGCTCTTTATTCAGTTACATGATTCAACAACGTGACTGTGTGAGCTTATTCAACAGCGTGACTGTGTGAGCTTATTCAACAACGTGACTGTGTGACCTTATCCATGTTTGGTCCGGCCTTATTCACACTGTATCCCAATCCAGTTTGTTATGTTTGTTTGTTAGTTGTTGTATGTGAAAATATTTAGCCAACTATATCCTTTTTTTTGTGCTACCCTGGGAACTATGATGAATCTTCATGGAGCATGTAACTGATTTTGTTATCATTTCTGCTAGTGCTAATAACCTTGGATACAAAAATGGAAGGGTGTCCCTCAAAAGAAATATCATCTGCCGAAGCTGTCTTCGTGGGAGCATTGTCGTCTGGTGTTAATGTAAGAACATTCTTTTGGTGGTGCAGAATTACTGCAACGAATTCCACATTCAGTGTCTTCCATCTCAATTCAACTTTTATAGTGTCTCTTTTTGCTGCAATGTAGTGTTCTTTGCTGTACAGTGTTCATTATACTAACTCTCATATTCAACCTTGTCTCTCTTTGGCCCTGTTTGTTTGAGCTATCTGGCAGCTTCTCAGCGTGAAAAGCTAGAAGCTCAAACAAGCTCAAACAAACAGCGATCTTCTTGTGTAGCTTCCGAAAAGCTGGAAGTCTAGAAAAGCTGAGTTTATATGGAAAGCTGGAAAGCTTAGTCTTATGAGTTTTTCGTAGCTTTTTGAGCTTAGAAAGCTAAACACATTTTGTAAAAGCTAGTCTTGGCTTTTTAGAAGCAAAAAGCCAGCAGCAATTTTCAGAAAAGCTCAAAAGCTGCAGCTCAAACAAACAGACCCTTTATCTGGTTTGGTGTTACACAAATTGACAAGAAAGCTTAACTGATGCTGTCTTGCTGTGCAGGCTCCCACGTGGTTTGTGCTGAAGATCACATTTTTGCTCCTGGCTTTCTGTTTTACTGCGATGCTTGCTCTAGCATTTTCATCGAAAAACTTTGTGATTGTTGGGCATGTTCTTCTGCTCGTGACTATTGGCACAGTGCTATTTGTTCTGCTTAACAGGTCAGTCCTCCCCCAGGTGGATCCTCTCGATGAACACCATTACTCTTGTTGATGAATGGTTAATTGAAGTGTCGTTTCTGTATTGTAGGTTTCTAGCAGAAGTTGGGTTTGTGCCTGTTGAACAACAGATGCAGGAGATGGGCATCCACAAAACAGAAGCCACAGATAGGGACAAAAGAAAGTAAACTGTGACAGACTTTTATTGATATTAGAAACAGCTTAACACCTTACATCACTCGAATGTGTTTTCAGTTCAGAGTTCAATCAGTACAATTTTGCACAGATGGTCATAGCTCTTTGGACATACTTCTTAATGCAACCTCTTCCTAATCTGAAGTGGAATGGATGTAGCAGCAGTGCAGCACACATCAAGCCTGCTTTCCCTCTTCCTTCGGTTTGCTCTTCTTCTTCTTGATGTAGCAGAAGCATGAGCAGCAGGGGAATTGAAACAAGAACTTCATTGTCAGATAAATCACCAATACTTTGTTTGGAGAAATGTTTTGCGGAAGGGATTTGCATGCAATGCAACCCTTAAATATACAGCTTGGATGCGTTGCCTTATCAATCTGACATTAGAATTTGTGGTCCAAATGTCTTCGGCTTGAAGTTTGTACCACCTCTGATACTTTCTTTTGTTTGTGATCTTAACGTAATGTCATCACGTTAAACTGTTAGTGAGCAGAGGATATTTTCACAGCAAGTAATTATCGTTCCTTTGGCTGATTCTTGTATTAAGCTGTATTACGTGTGATGTCTAAATCCCTAAACCAGATTCAAAAGTCAGGAGGGTTTCTTATTCTTGGAAGCTTGTTTGTAAAGGTAGGAAAGCCATCCGTCGCCCATGATGGAAGGCATATTCTTTACTTTTAGTCTTTTGGATTCGGAGGGCAAGTGCATACGTGCAACTTCTGAAACAAATTGTTTAAGTACACATTTCTTTTGGGTTGTCATATAAACTCTATTTAAAATAGTCTTCTTTCATTGTTTATGCCCAATATTCTGTTACATTTGCATCGTCAGATGCTTCTTGCTTGTTACTAGCTGCCCAAGTAGCATCAAATATATTCATAAATTTCCTGTCCTGAACCACACACAGCAATCTAAAAGAAGACAATTGAACTGCGTTTCTAGGTACGCCATAATTTTGAATAATAGAAGACAATTGAACAACGTTTCTAGATACGCCATAATACTTGCATAGTATACCATGTAAACTGTTCAGAGTTTCGCATTCACCACTTGGACCCAAGAATAGCTAAAGATAATTGATTTGTGCCACTTCAAAGTTCAACCCAATTAAATACGTCTCTGAGGTAGACACAAAATAAATCATATCCCAAGAGCATACATTCGCCAAAATGTACATCTCCGTCATTACAGAGGGCAGTTACAGAATACAGTTCAGACTTCAGTGTGTGCAGGAGTGGAACCTAAAGGCAACAGCAGGTACTCAGATATTGCAAGCAGCAACATATGCCCAGAGAAACATCAGCAGTTCAGCACCCTCATCACACTGACCTACGCCACCACCATCGCCTCCTTCAGTTTTGGCTGCAGAAACCCTCATTTCTCCACATGCTTAAGGATTCTTTTTCTCTACTGCATTACATTTCCTCTTTTTACCATGGAGCTTTGCACATGGGTGACACAGCGAAACACAATCCTATCCAACTCTGCAGCACTCTTCCTCAAACATTCATCGGCATCCTTCACTTTCAAATACCATCCGCTCTGTGTTGGCCCATTGGACGAATGCACTGGTTTACTCCTACAATGACAAAAATATACATATAATCATTCACGCAGCCAATGCATAGCAAAACCCAGCCATTCATTCATGCAAACATACCGCATACAGGCACCAATCCTGCCAGTGTAGAACCACTGGAGGCCACCATCCCCTTTGTCACCAGAAGCTTCAATATTGGTCTCAGTCTCTAAGAGCAAACCAAAATCACCAAAGCAAACCCTAACCCACTGCCACATACACTTAGCAATTCACCAGATACGCAAAATTCAGCATATATTCCTACCAGTTCAACCTGAAGTCTTGCAACCGAAAATTGAAACCCCACAACACATTTTTTTTTCTTGAATAAACTCTGACACATAACTGAAAACCCTTCACCCCTACTCTTCCAACCTAACCAAACGAAACAAACCCTTGAACAACAACATGAACTACTAACCTGTGGTTGCTCCTCACTCTTGCTTCCTCCATTTGTACTGTATCCCTTGTTACTCCTGTAAGATAAGAGGATCATTGCCAATTTGAGGAAGGTGAGGAATGGCAAGGTCAACTACCGATCCAGTAAATGGGAGGAAAAACATCGGATCCATGGCCTCCATGTGCAGTGTCATCCAGCGGATCTGCTCACCTAATGCGCATATCCCTGTTGCCTCCAGGCATACCATGTTTGTCAGGCCAGGGGCTAAGTAATGGATTGTGGCTATGGAATGAATTCTACAATATGTGTAGTTATGTAAGAAGATAGCTTTAGCTCTGTGGCTTTCTGCATTTTACTCTTGTTTTGTTTACTTGAGTAAGTCAAATGACCCTTGCCCATACTTATTTGTAAAACTATCAAAGATGCTCTGTTTCTGTATCAAATTGCATACAATGAAATTAGCTGCATTCTATGTTTCCTTATTGTGACAACTACCAAATCCACTTTAAAAGGGTGTGTAATCACTCACTTTTCACCAAAACACTATTCAGTTGGGTGATTCTTCAAAAAACTATTCAGTTGGGTGATAGCTTGCATAGGTGCATGCTACTTTTTTATACATTACTAATAAAAGAACCTCATTTCAAAAGCCTGAACTATGAATGAAATCAAGTCCTTAATCCTCCATAGTATCATGTGTTGTTTACTGATATATGTACATTTAAATGGGAACAGCATACAAACCTTCTATAATGTTACCAAACATAGTTGATATTAAGAAATGATCATGCCTCCATTTTCCTATTTGGGGTACAATTCTAGGATGGACAAATTCAAGCTTCTGAACTTTCCAACAGTGTTTCTCATCACATGTAAATATTAAAACACCAATCATTATAAAAGAAATTCATGTACTCCAAAATGACATCTACTCCTGGTCTCCATGAATGGTCAAGGCTGAGCCACTATGATACAAGCCCTTCAACCTTCATATCGTGATGAAAATCATGTATTGCACACAAAGGTGCAAGTGTATTAGGACTATTGAAAGTGCCCAAAGATGTGCTGCCCTTCATCTTCAGCAAGATAAGTTGATCCACTGCCTCATCCAGCTATGTATTCCAGCCGTCCAGGCCATTTCAGCTTAATCAGGATGAAAAGTGACAGACTATATCATTGATATATTGGGCCTTACATCTTGGACAAATGCAGTCAAGAGTGTCATAAACAGTGATCCCAATATCTGACATTCTGATGAGTACCAATATGGAGTCACAACCAAGGCCTCTTTGCATAATGTCATCACTCACCAATAATCCCCACATGAGCACAATCCATCCTTGAAATGATGAAACCGCTTTATATCTCTAACAATGATCTCTCGTCCAGTAAGCTTTGTAATAATCTTTATTGCTGTATGACAATCAGTGCATACCCGGAGATTCTTTATGACATGGATTACTGATCCTTGTACAGAGTTCATTAGCGCAAAAGCAACAGCAAGCTTTTCACTATGGATGCGCAACGTGGATTCTTTTTCTTCTTCATCCAAATCATGATGAACAGAACCTGTGTTTGGTGCATAGCCTGCTTCTTGCATTCTCTCAAGAAGTTTATCCAAATAAGCATAGATTTCCTTGTGCTGTGGGTGTCTCTTGTCTCCAACATAAAATAAATGGGTTTTACCTTTCAACTCAACTGAGCTATACCCTGGAGGCTTTTCCATCCCTCTTGTTTTAAACAGAACTCTCATTCTTTCCACATCTTTCCACATTCCTGCTTCTGCATATATATTGGACAAGAGAACATAGTACCCAGAGTTAGTTGCATCCAGCTCGAACAATCTATTCGCAGCAGTTTCTGCCAGCTCAACATTTTTATGGATCCGACATGCACTAAGTAGAGCTCCCCACATGGCAGCATCAGGTTTGACCTTCATTTCTTTAATAAGTCCATAAGCCTCATCAAGACAACCAGCACGACCAAGAAGATCCACCATGCATCCATAATGCTCCACACCAGGCTCAATTCCAAATTCTTTGCTCATGGCATTGTACCAATGACGGCCCTCATTCAAAAGACCGGCATGACTGCAAGCAGCTAAAACTGAGATAAAGGTTATGTAGTTGGGCTTTAACCCTGATCTCCTCATCTCACTAAAAACCTCAAGGGCTTCTTGCCCATGACCATGCATGCCATAGCCAGCAATCATGGCAGACCATGAAAGGATATTCTTTTCCTTGATTCTGCAGAAGGCCTTCCTAGCCATTTCAACTCTCCCACACTTGCTGTACATATCAACTACAGAAGTTCCAACATAGACATTCTCCTCCAAACCCATTCGTACCACCTTTCAAAAATATAATTAAGAGGAAGCTACTTCAATTTCATAAACACTGAACAGAAGGAATTGCATAGCAAAATTCTATGATTAAAAGGCATGGAAACTATGAAAAAAAAGGTGAACAGTTGATTCAATCAAATGATCAATATCCTTCCTACAACACCAGAAGAGAGTTGCTTGAGCTTAGAATAATTTGACTAATAAATTAATGTAAATGACCTAGTATCAAAATGATTTCTAGATCCATAAAAACAGATAACTTATTGGTAAGGCTTAAACATAGTGACAAACAATTTACTCAAGATTCTCAAACACATAAGTTTACAATTCGTCCAAATCCAATCAATTGGAAGTGAAAAATTGCTCACCGTCATGGCGTCATGAAGACTGTTTATCCTAAACTCAAAAATTTGTTGATAAACAAATTTTGACAGACATACTAAAGATCTCCAAAACCAAAGCAACAGTTGAGAAAAGTTACTTTCTACTCTGTTACTAGAAAAAAAAAGGCGATAATGTACTTTGTTACTATGCTTCTGTGTTTACATTTTTCAGTTTTTTTTTCAACACATGCCTATCTATCGATCGAAATATAGTTTTATTTCATATAAGACTTTCCTGAAACAAGGCCAGGAACTCCTGAACTATAGAGACAATATTTACTAATAGGCAATTAGTAAGCAATGTTTATCCAGGATAATGCATATAGGTACAGTTGGTACTGTAAAGCCATCTCACTCAAAAGATGGCTCGTGAGGTCAGACTTTCTTCAAGGATAGAACTGCAAGCCATGCCCTTGACAACTACTGTAGGACCTCTAACAGTTGCAATAAGCTCCCTTTGTTCAACAAAATAATGTAGACTGACGTTTTAATGGTGACATAGTCATAGTGTTTGATCCCAACAATTAATTCAAGTGGTCAATCAACATCTACCTGTAGACAAGGAGCAAGTAATTCACCTGATTATGAATGCGCTTTCCAGTCTGTATTGCCCCAGCATGCGCGCAAGCCAGTAGCACAGCTGACAAAGTCACGGCATTGCACCTAATGCCACCACCAACATTCAGCATCTTACCATACAATCCGAGCGCCTCTGTCGACAGTCCATTCTGTGCATACAACGCAATCATCGTGTTCCAGGACACTGCGTCCCTCTCCATCATATCAAAGAGCTTCCTCGCAGCGCCCAGGTCATGACCACCGCCTTTTGCATAAGCGTCTAGCATCGTGTTAGCCACACCAGCATGCCCGTCCAAGCCAATCTTCACAACAAGAGCATGAATGCCACCAGTAATGCCGCGGTCGGGGACGCGTGCGGATGCAGAGAGCGCCACCAGCGCAGCGGCCTCGTCGACCACCCCGGCGGACTCAGAGGAGACCATGGAGCGGAAGATGGCGAGGGCCGGGTATACGAGGTTGTTCCGCACGCAGCCGGACGCCATGGCAGTGACAATGACGGGGTTGGGGGCGGGGATTTCGTCGAACGCCCTGCGGGCGTCAAGCGGGCAGGAGCAATGGTGGTACATGTGGAGGAGGGCGGAGGCGGCGTACGCGTCGGAGGGGAAGAGGCCCGAGCGGAGCGCGAGGAGGTGGAGCTGGCGGCCGGCGGCGAGGGAGGTGGCGGCGGCGGCGGCGCGGAGGGCCGGGGGCAGGGCCGGGCGGAGCGCGGCGGGGTTGGCGCGGAGGGCGGCGGCGAAGGCGGCCAGAGCGGCGGCGGGGTCGCCGGAGGAGAGGAGGTCCGCGACGGCGGCGGACCACGACGAGGGGCGGGAAGGGTCGACGGCGCGGAGGAAGAGCGCGCGGAGGGACGGGGTGGGGGCGTCTCGTCGGCGTTGGGGGTCGGAGGTGGGAGCTGTGCGGTCACGCGCCATGGCTAGTGGTGGTGGGTCTGCGTGTGGAGGCATGACGCTTGCTGCCGCCATTGCCGAGCAGCCGGTGCACTGCGGTGGTTGTTTCCCGGAGTCGGAAGGGACGAAGACGAAACAAGGTTTGCACGGTCTACGCTAGAAAAACGAAAATTCTACCACTGTACTACAAAAACTTTTTTCCCCCACGACCTTCAAAACTCACACACATGTTCCCCTATATACAACTCCAAAAAATTATACCGGAAATCTTTAAATTAACAAATTTGGTAGGATGTCCTATCTCGAAAATGTAAGATCCTACTTAACTGTACCAAAATAAAAATAGGATAGGATAATGCATCTGGTTGTGAAACGGTAAGGCAAGTACATTGGTGTCGTCTAATAGACGGTTTCATGCATTGACACGTAATCTTGAGACGATTTAACAGGCAACCTGTACAATGGGTTGTCCTATAAGTTGTCTGGTAGTGGTATATAATTTCTTAATTTGTGCATAAGAAAAATAAAATATTATGAGTTGCATGGCAACAATAACTCGTACAATGGTTGTTAAGTTGTCTCGTAGTCCTACAATTTAGCTCATGAGGTGGTTGTTTCGCGAAGCAAGGACCTCTTTCTCTCTCCTCGCTCTCTCTCCTTCACATCATCAAAAATTCTACATGGCACTGCATGAGACGACCTATGAGACCGCTGACGTGTAGCATATTTACTAAGGATCCAATTTTATATATAAAGAAAAGAATACATAATTAGAGTATCCTAGGTATCGGACCAAACAAACATGGTGAAAAAAGGTTAGTAATTTTTTAAAAAACTTTCAAATACAATATAAAACGAAATGTCTAACCATTATTTAAGTAAATTTCTGATCAAAATTCCTTTCTCAAAGGAAATTCTGTAGCAACAACTGAGAAATTTGTATATGCATGTAACTGAACTTTTCATTTGGGCTAGGTTTCTCATCTTCTTTTGAATTTCCTTTGTCCCGAAGAAAATTACTTGGAGCCCCCTGAACTTTGTTTGTTTAGGGCGAAAACCGAATTGTCTGCTGCTGCGGTGTTGCCTTCCACACCGTCCCACCACGTTGACCGCTCGGCCGGCTGGGCCCCAACCCAAGACTGCAAAAGTGAAATCCAGTACAAGACCGCCAAACGTGATCTGCTCCGTCCGCTGGAGCCACCTCGCACCCTTCCCCGCCGTCCGTTCTGCCAGCCCCGTCCCAGCGCCTTCCCCTTCCTCCCGCTCCGCCGCTCCGCCCTCGCGCCATGGCGGCGGCGGCGGCGGCTCTCCGTACCCCCGCGCGGCTGGGACTCAACGGTGCCGCCGCTGGGGAGAAGTGGCTGCTGCAGCGGCAGCGCGGAGCCCCGGCGCCTGTCTTGGTGCCGGCGGCGCCGTGCCGGAGGAAGGCGGCGGTCCGGTGCCAGCGAGCCGTCGGCGCCGCCATTGTGGAGAAGAAGGATGCGCAGGAGGGAGCGAGTTCCGGTGGGGCCGAGCCGGAGCTCACTGTCGTGATGAAGTTCGGCGGGTCGTCGGTGGCCTCGGCCGAGCGGATGCGCGAGGTGGCCGACCTCATCCTCAGCTTCCCCGAGGAGCAGCCGGTCATCGTGCTCTCCGCGATGGGGAAGACCACCAACAAACTCCTCATGGTATTGTCCACACCGCCAGTCCCTTGCTCCATTTACCTTCGTACGCGAGGTGCTAAATGTTTGTGAAATGGAGGTGGCTGTTGGGAATTGAAAGTGGGTTCTTGTTTTTTGGATGCAGGCTGGGGAAAAGGCAGTGCACTGCGGCGCGACCAACGTCTCGGAGCTGGACGAGCTCTCCTTTATAAAGGAATTGCATCTTGGGTATGGTTCCACGAACTGCAGTGCATTAACTTGGGTTCAGTGGATTGGTCTGGAATGCTTTTGCCTGATTCATTTTTCTACTGTTGCTTTGTCTAGGACGGTTGACCAGCTTGGGCTAGATAGTTCAATTGTTTGTGGTAAGATGTTGCTCATTTTGCCAAATAAATTTCCAAGTCTTCTTTGTGTTTCATCATCTTCAGGGTTACACAAATGTCTGTTACCTTGTAGTGTGGTCAGCTTCACCCAAATCATATTTCCTCAATAAATGACTCCATATAGGGTATGAAGGTGGAAGACTGGTGCATGTTATGGACATTTAGATCCACCAATAATGTTAACCTTAGAATTACTGTGTCAAACATAATCTAACAAATCAATTTCTGACACCAGTAACAATAGGAGTGTTCACATATATGAACTGACAGTGTACTTTTCAAGCTTATGCCTATATATGTTTTAAGCTTTCTCTTTATATCACTCATGTTTACTCAGAACCTAGTTTCTTAATCTGCTACATGAATATTTCACTTTCTAGCCTTTGTCTGTGTGCTGTCTATTTTTCTTGATACCGGATAAATAATACCACTTCAAATATTAAATGTTGTAGGTTTGCTGGATGAACTTGAACAACTTCTTAAGGGAATTTCTATGATGAAAGAGCTGACTCTTAGGACACGAGATTATCTAGTCTCATTTGGTGAATGCATGTCTACAAGAATATTTGCAGCACTTTTAAACAAAATTGGGGTAAAAGCTCGGCAGGTACGTTCTTGAGCTTTGATTTTGGATGGTCTTTCTCTTTTTTTTTTCAAATTTGTGCTTCTTACTTATCTAGTTATCTTAGTGCCATGCAGTCTAGTAGCAATTAGCAAATTCATTAATGCACTGCATACAGTACAAATACAAATTTATAGTTCCAAATTTGTTTTCTGTGCAAGTCATTATGATCCTTTGAGTAGAAAATATTGGTTGTATTCTTGTCGAGGTACTAATAATAATTGTTTCCTAATCCAAATTTTGTTCTAGTAGATTTATGTCGATGGACAAGAAATTCTTCCTGTAAATCATCGACCAAGTGGATGTCTAATTAAAGCTATATGATTCTCGTTGCTTTGCAGTATGATGCATTTGAAATTGGTTTTATAACTACTGATGATTTCACAAATGCGGATATTCTGGAAGCAACTTATCCTGCCGTTGCAAAAAGGCTACATGGGGACTGGATTAACGATCCTGCTATTCCTATTGTCACTGGCTTTCTTGGAAAGGTTGGCCATCTTACATATTTCATTTGAGGGGTATCAATGCTCCATTTGTCCATATAATGCTTCTGGAGTAATGAGTTTGATTGCAGGGATGGAGATCTTGTGCGATAACCACCTTAGGCAGGGGTGGTAGCGACTTGACAGCTACAACCATCGGCAAAGCCTTGGGATTAAGAGAAATCCAGGTTTGTAACTTGTATAAGGACGTTGTATTCATTAAAGGAAGCATGGATAATTTACGATGAAAGATAGGTTTATGTTTCATCTTGTAAATGTAAAATGTTGTTTATTGAAGAATTTTTTTTTGAGGGAGAATATGGTAGGGAAGGACCCTACTGTAAGAAGAAAATGTTGTTTATAGAAGAACCTTTTTTTAGATACGGGAGAGGACCCTACTGTGAGAAGAACAAAATTTTGCTCCAGAAGCTTCACTTATAAAAACGAGAGAGTACACCTTTGCAAATTTTAAACTTTTGTGTCGTTGAATTATAACTCGTCTTATTTCTATTAGGTTTGGAAAGATGTTGATGGTGTTTTAACATGTGATCCTAATATTCACCCAAAGGCAAAACCTGTGCCATACTTGACATTTGATGAGGCAGCTGAACTTGCCTATTTTGGTGCACAGGTATGTGTTGTTACCCACTAACAAAAAAATTGACAATTGGACCACTCCTTCAGTGGATTTTTGTTAATAGTTCTGGTGTTGTTTTTTAGCCTATCAAATTACCAAGCCAATGGTTTTCTATGATATTTCTTTATTGACTGGTTTCCATCAACTATTACTTTTAGGTTTTGCATCCACAATCAATGCGACCAGCTAGAGAAGGTGATATACCTGTTAGGGTTAAGAATTCGTATAACCGTCAAGCCCCTGGTACCCTCATCACTAAAGCAAGAGATATGAGTAAGGTTTGTTGCTTGGCTAAATACTGATCTTGGACTTAGCTAATTGTTCTTACTCTCTGATTCTAATACTGACACGTTTTATTCTAGAGTATTTTGACTAGCATTGTATTGAAATCAAATATTACGATGCTTGATATAGTGAGCACGCGCATGCTTGGCCAGTATGGTTTTCTAGCTAAGGTACAACTATTTAGAAGCACTTTTCTTAAGTTTACTCTTGGCATTTCAATCTGTTAATTGTAACTTTTATCATTTTTCAGGTCTTTTCGATATTTGAAGATTTGGGCATCTCTGTTGATTGCGTGGCTACCAGTGAAGTCAGCATATCTTTGACCCTGGATCCATCGAAACTATGGAGTTGTGAATTGGTTCAGCAAAAGATTGTATGGACCTCAATTCATTTTTTTAATGCTATATCAATAATTCTATATGTTGGCCCAAAATGATCTTTTCCATTAACCACAGCCACAAAGGGGCAGTTTGGGGTACATATAGGCCAACAATGGGTAGGTGGCTTAGAAGCTAAGCAAAGCATCTAAAGAGATAAGGTGCACACAGGCACAAAGATAGATAGATAGAAAACCCAACACACACATGACTTAGTTTATCACTATATTTCTTCAATCTTTGCTTTCTGCATAATCTACCTAAACCACATATCACTTTTGCTTCAAAGTTTTCCTTGTCAATTTTCCTTTTGTTCTACTGACTGTACTATGTTCTCACCTGATGTTTTGTGGGGATAGACCTATAGCAGCACCCTATGATTTCCAAGCCTGTCAATGGTGCTCTTCGTAATAAATTAGTTAAGCTTAGGATATTTGGTTTGCTTTGCTATTGAATTATTATTGACGGGGCCTTAAGCCATAATCTTAGAGATTAGATTCCTAATTCCTTTTATTAGGATAAAGAGACACTTGCAATTGGATTAACTGAAAAATATTCAATATCATTCTGTGTATTTCTCTATTCCTCTCCCTACTCGGTGCCCTTCCCAACACTACGGCTATAAATCCTTCCGTGCCCACGTCTACAAAGGTGTAATGCACCAAAGCATATAACATATAAGATTCTCAGGATCTGGAACAACTCCAAAGATGTAAATAAGCATGCTTGTCGATGTGCTGAATAAAAGGCATGTAGTGGTTATTATAACAATTCATGTCCTTTGTAATATGAGAAAATTAGATATTCGGCTGAGGCAAGAGTTGTCCTTTATAAAGCAGACTAAAGATATGATGCATCTTGACAAATCTAGTTTTGGCTTTTAAACTTACTTGTATTCATACGTCATGACATGTACCAGGAACTTGATGACGTCATTGAAGAGCTTGAGAAGATAGCAGTTGTTCATCTGCTTCAGAACAGGTCAATAATATCTTTAATTGGAAATGTGCAGAGGTCGTCTTTGATTCTTGAAAAGGTAAAGTGTATTTCACCTAATCTTCAAAGTTGAGCTACAAACTGTGGTCACAGTTTTAGGTAGTGTGCACAAACACATGTTAGAGTAAACCTAGTTGGTCAGTTGGTCTACCATAGAAATGATTCAATACTAAAAAGTAAAAACTCACATACTGTCTCGAAAGGCAATTCCAAATCCACTTTGTCTATGAAATGAGGAAGCTCTATGTTTATGATTGATATCCACTGCTGCTGCATGGCAGGCATTTAACGTTCTACGAAGAAACGGCGTCAATGTCCAGATGATCTCACAAGGGGCATCCAAGGTACTTTTTTTCTTATGTTTGATGGGGCCACCATACTTGTTGTGAAACTCCAATCTGATGTAGGTTGCATCATCCTTAAACAGGTGAATATTTCCTTGGTAGTCCATGACAGTGAGGCAAAACAGTGTGTCCAAGCCCTCCACTCTGCATTCTTCGAGAACGGCTTCTCCTCGGAAGTCGATAAAATGGATATTCTGCACAATGACTTCACATCACATTCCGAGGGAACCGTTCACATCCATTAGCTGAGATTTTAATAGTGTCCCCCGTTTTGCTACTGTAGGGTCATTTGTAGTTTTTCATATAAGTATGATTAAATATTGATATTGGGTCGACATTCAATGTTTCTTGATGCCAGGAGGGGTTCTGGTTTATAGCTATTATATAGTTAGCCTGGTCAACTTAGCACGATCAACATGCCATGGAACTACCATTTTTTGCTGTCAACTTATTACTAGCACTATGAATTTGTCCCGGCAAGATCATTCTGCAGCTGGCAGCATTGCTGGTGATGTATTATAACTTAATTTTGTAGTTGTGCTACTTTAATAGTCGGGTGATCTTAACTAATCGAATGGAGAGATTCCTGGGGCTCGTTCTGTGAAACGTAAGCACATTATTGGATACAGTGTGCTTGTTTAACTCTTAAGCTAGTTAGGGCATTATTGTTGACGCTGGAATTCCACAATGTTCTTGCAGAAATTATATCTGTCCACGTAAAATTCTTACAGAAGTCCAATTAAAATCTTGCCGTTCAAGTGGAGCCTGACTGTTTATAATCTGTCAGTTTACAAGGACACTCTGTTGCTGCTGAAGGATCTTTTTTTGAAAGTAATTGCTGCTGAAGGATCATGTATCGACTTGTCTTGGTATTTCTGTCGACTGTCAGGTATCTTGCAGGCAGTTGTTGTGGACCTCGTTGATCGCTACACAGGCAGGTGAGTGCCCCTGCTGAGGAATCGAGGTGATGTGTGCTTGTCTTTTGTACTGTGCAAGGAATGCTGAAAGGGAACTGCCTTCCGGTGTGGTTGATCCAGTGTGAGACGGACGGTCAATTTTGACAAAAAGGGTATCAGATTTTGTGCAAGGATGAACTCGATCCGGTGTCTGTTCGATTACACCATTCACTGACATGTCATAGACACAGTGCTCGATTAAATTGTATAATATCTTAAGGCTACGTTTGACGTTGAGGTGGATTATGATTTTGCTAAGGCCACTTCAGCAATTTCATTGTTTGGCTGATTGATTTTCTGTTTAATTTAGATCTAAAAAAATATCCATTTAAAGCTACCCGCAAAAAAAACTTAGGCAGCCACATAACATGATATAATTTTTTCCAGTTAAAACTTAAAAAAAATGGATAAGATCGTAAAACATAGTGCCCTGTCGCCCTGTGAAAGGATCACGCACAAAGGATGTCAAAAAAAGAAGTTACACAAAAATGCGCCGTCCGTGGGGATCGAACCCACGACCACGTGGTTAAAAGCCACGCGCTCTACCACTGAGCTAGGACGGCTGGCACATCTAAATTTGTTTGGTTAATAAATTAACCGTTTGTAGACTTTGTCTGCACGTATGCATGGAGACATGTCCTTCAAAATGTGATTTTTCATATTTCATTGAGGTCATCGAATTTTGGAAATCCAGCATTTTGTAAGTCTTGTAGGGTTGTCAAATGATTGCTGCAAGCAATATCGCCATATATAATTATTATTATTTAAGAGTCTGTTGGGTAGTTATTCACGTATAAGTATATAGCCATGTTTTCCCTATAAAAAGGTACATAGCCACGATATGGTTGATGCAACTTCCTTCCCTATACTCACTTTTGATATCTTCCAAATGTAAGACAAAGTCTCTCCATGAAGTTTCAAATGGGCGTGGTTGCTTGCTGGCCACCGTCAGCCATGCCACAAGTTGTGGCGCCGATTTCTCTCGCCACAGCTACCACAAGTTGTGGCGTGGTGAGTTGTGGCCGTAAGCCAAGCACGCCCTGTATCCTCTTTTCTATACTTATTGATCTTCCTTTTTCGTAAAATGAGTAAACTCAACTGTATATGTTTTATTTCGATAAAATTGTGATCCCATTATCAGAAGACAATGACTAAAACATCAGTCATTTCTTATTTCCATTTGGGTAGGAGGCCCTAATTCCCGAAAGCCATGAACAATCATCCAAGGTTTCGGGGGAAGATGGCGATTGAACTCCAACCCGTCATCTTCGTATACAGTCATCAAAATTCAAGAACCAATCAAATTACATCTTTCAGTTCGAACACCACAATAATCCAACTGAAGTCAAATGAGAAGGGTCTTTGAACACACATGGTTCTCTCTTCCCCAACAGATGGTGAGGTGCGAACAGCGGACTCGTGATTGTGCGCTCGGTCGCTTTAGGGCTTGATTGGTTTCGTAACGAGCTCAGCCTAGCTCGTATATGGGAGGCTGGCTCTCGGCGGCCAGGCTCAGCGGATGCAATATCAATTTGATTGATTGCATGTATTTATCCAGCCAGGTTATGAATAGAAGCTGTTTGGTTGCTTATACAAGGATATGTTTGCATAAGATAAAATCTTATAACTGAGTATCCTTATGATGTTTATGTTGCATAAATATATTTTAATAGTTCTGAGTTTATCTTATTAAACTTTAATCATCTTTAGAAAATGCTAATATCACTTGAATACACGCTAATCACCTACTTAATATGATCATTAGCTAGTGCACGACTGCATCCGACGAGCCTGGCTCACGGGAAACGGACTTCATTTGCGTTTCCCGGGAGCCAGGCTCGCGGGTGCTTTTTGCATGCGCCGGCCCAAGCTCAGGCGACCCTCTAGCCAACCAATTAGCGACAGGATGCATCTCAGGAGCCTAGCCCGAGACTGCTGCAGCCAACCAATCGCCCCCTTACTGTGCTGCAGGATCATAAAGTTCTATTCACTCTTCCTTTTCTCTCCGGAAACAAAAGTCTTACACCTAAATGCCAGTCCATTTCGATGACTATTAGTACAAGTGACTCTGATAGTTTTTTTCCCCTCCAGGATTGGATTTTGGTTCATGACGCCAAACTCGCTCGAAACGAGAAACTAATAAATGATGGGTGCATCAGCAGGAAATATATTATAAGCAAACCCAAATTTTATGCTGGTGATAGCTTACTACCAGCTTCCTAGAAGTTCCAGCACCAAATGGTCAAGAATTCCAGCTCTTGGTCACCTTCATACGAAACTTATTTGCAACAGTCATGGAACTTTCGCCCAATCAGGTCAGACGATTTAAAAAACTATCATGTTAGTTGTGTGTGTCTTACAAAACAATTTCTAGAGACGATTTATCGTAGAACAACACACTTATAGTGAAGTCAGTTATGTACTCCCTTTTAAGTATCAGCAGGACACACACACATATATATATGTATCAACCGACAATATGATCCGTAAAAATAAAACTAGCTTATAGAAATCCGTAACTGACAATATGTTGCTATGCTTATTAGTTAACAAATTGTTACCAACAACCAGGCAGACTTTTAGAAATGAAGTTCGGTAGGGATCAGAAAAAACATTTTGTCTTGAAGGAGTAATAGTTTTATATGTGTTGTAAAATGTGTGTGAAATAGTGCAATCTATAAAATATTTTATCATGGTTATTTGATCATTGTAAAATTCCAGCTATTTTTATTTTTTTGTTTTAATACAGCAACGCTTATTCTGGATGTCCATGCAATGCAAGTGCAAAATTGGTCAAGAATCACCTGCAAGCATGCTTCAGAGTTCAGCAGGGGTTCTGACCAAGAGTTCTTGGCAAATGGCGGGAGCAAGTGTTGACGTATAGTAGACAACTCGGTATCGCTTGAACCTTCTTTTAAGCTGCCGTGCACTTTAGTTAAATCCATGACATTTTGTCAACACCTTGCTGCAATGGTAGTTTTAATTACACTGCATGTCAAGTTCTCGACAATATAATTTCTTATTTCTATTTGGTTGAAGTTTAAAGCTGCAGTATATATACATCCATCCAAAGCGTTGACTTTGTTTTTACCCACAGAATTATTAGTCTTATCTTATTAGGACTCGAACCTCTATGTGCACAGCATATGGATCAATAGTCCAACATCTAGATGCAGCATCATATGAGACACTAAAAGTTATGGCTCTTGTTCAGTTGTTTTATCTAAAGCACTGTCATAGAAATGGTCATTTAGAAGGAGGGTTGATCAGCTGAATTCATAGGTTGGCGGTAGATTGAACAGTCACATTTCCGGAACATTAACTCTTTTAAAGATTATTAAGCAGCTGCTTTCTAACTTATCAGCAATAAAGAAATGAATCTTATTATTAATAATTGGATGTCTTTTTAAAAGTTTTTACATTAATTCTCACAAGATGAAGTACATTCTCCCCACTGGTGTCCAACTGGGCACATACGCTCGAATGGTATGCCAACACAACAACAAAACCAGGTTATAGTCGGATGCAAATCGTACGTTTTACCTGAAGCAATTCCCCTAGAAAATGATAAATCCTAACAATTGCTATAAAAGTTAGAAATTATCCTAACATTCGTTTATAGACTATAACTATCATTGCTAATAATAGCCATAGGTTTGTTTTCTTTTCTAAAAAATATTATATTCTACCATTATGAAAATAGTCTAAAGTAACGCCCTAATTTCCATCTAAATTATCCATTTATATATCATCATGAAAATAATATAGAATAACCCTCTAAATTATCCACCTCCACCACCGTTAATAACAACTAATATAACTCATTAGGTTCCTTGTGGCGAAATGTACCCACCTTAGCAACGTGGCTCATTCACTTATGAATTTCCAATAATTATGTCCGTTAAAATTATAGCCGCAAGTTGATGGACTAGTTTATCGTAGCAAATATTTGTTAGTTAATAACATTGCACTGCGTGAGGCAGCCTCTTCTCACTAAGCTATTGCAGAAACCTATTGTTTTGGTACAAATTCTGGTTTTCGTTTCCAAGGATGACTCGAAGCAAAGGCTGTGCCAAATTGAGTCCAAGTAGTTTCGGCGTGGATCCTCATCCTTAAAATACCAAGTGTGCAAGTGAATCTCCAAAACTTCTCTCATTTACAATTAGAAGTTGAGGTGGATTTAACTTTACACTGGGTCAACACCAACTAGCTTGATGTTAATAAAACAATACAGTATTGTTGCTCAGGGTTACCTATTTTCCACACGAACAATGTTCAAGTTGGAGCCATGGAGAGATGCTCAGTGTAAAAGTGAAGGTTCTTCATGTCAAACCCTGCGTTACCCCAATCGTACAACAGGACTGTCCGTCCTTCAGTCTTCACCTTCAGACAGAGTGTTCTCCCTCGCGCGCATGGCCATGAGCCACCTGCTCCTCCTTGCTCTTCTCTTAGCGTCAGCTTGCACATCCTCCGCCGCCAGCGGGAACACGCTGACTCAGTCCGGGAACCTCACAGGGATCCGGACGCTGGCCTCGCCCGGCGACGCCTTCCGGCTGGGCCTCTTCGCCGCCAGCAACCGCTCCAGGTGGTTCCTCGGCATATGGTTCACTGTCTCACCGGACACCGTCGTCTGGGTCGCCAACCGCGACAGCCCGCTGACAAGCCCGTCCGGCGTGGTCGAGGTCAGCATCGGAGGAGCCCTGGTCCTCCGCGACGGCGCTAGCACTGTCTGGTCGTCCTCCGACTACTCCAACTCCTCCGCCGCGGCCGGCGCGGTCGCCGCGGAGCTCCGCGACACGGGCAACCTGGTGCTCGCGGACGCTGCCGGCACCGTGCTGTGGCAGAGCTTCGATCACCCGACCAACACGTTCCTCCCAGAGATGCGGGTCGGGAGGAGCCTCGCAACCGGCGCCGAGTGGTCCCTCTCGTCGTGGAGCGCCGCCGACGACCCGTCGCCCGGCGAGTTCCGCTACGTCATGGCCACGCCGCGCGGCGGCGCGCCGGAGCTCCACGTCTGGAGCGGCGGCCGCAAGGTCTACCGGACGGGGCCCTGGAACGGCGTGCGGTTCAGCGGCATCCCGGAGATGACCACCTTCGAGGACATGTTCGAGTTCCGGTTCACGGCCGCCGCCGGCGAGGTCTCCTACATGTTCCGCAACCGCGACGGCTCGCCGATGTCGCGGGTGCTCCTCAACGAGTCCGGCGTGATGCAGCGCATGGTCTGGGACAAGGCTTCGGGGACCTGGAGCAACTTCTGGTCTGGGCCGCGGGACCAGTGCGACGGCTACGGCCGGTGCGGCGCGTTCGGCGTCTGCAACGTCGTCGACGCCTTGGTCTGCGGCTGCATCGCCGGGTTCGTGCCGAGGTCGGCGGCGGAGTGGTACATGCGGAACACGTCCGGCGGGTGCACCCGGAGGACGCCGCTACGGTGCGGCGGCAGCGGCGGCGGGGACGACGGGTTCTACGTCCTGCGCGGCGTGAAGCTGCCGGACACGGAGAGGACCACCGAGGACGCCAGTGCCACGCTCCAGGAGTGCGCGCGGAGGTGCCTGGCGAACTGCTCCTGCACGGCGTACGCGGCGGCGGACATCCGCGGCGGCGGGAGCGGGTGCATCCAGTGGTTCGGCGACCTGGTGGACACGCGGTTCGTCGACAGCGGCCAGGATCTCTATGTCAGGCTTGCAAAGTCTGAACTTGCAGTTGCAGGTACGATGACTGCTTCACGATGCAGTGTTTCAGAATTCGTTGATGACAGAGCTGTTTGAAAATCTGATCCTGCAATCTGTTCTTTCTATCAATTCCATCTGCTTCGTTTCGACATCTTGAACCAATGCATGTTCGATGAGCAAAGATTGATTTCTTGACAGATAATTAGACACTAGAAATCATTTTGTGGGGATTCAAACTCGAACCAAATCAATTGACTTCAAGCAGAGTAGTACAAATTGTGGTTTTTAATTTGTAACTATGAATTCTTCATAATTTTAGCCGAAAACTAGTATGCTAATATGTAATGCTTCCCCAACGGCATCGTTATATTTTAGCTTTGTAGGAGGATAAGGGGAGCAGGCTGCTTACAGCAACCCTGTCCTGTTTTTCTCCCGCAGGGGCTTTAGTTGGCTGTCGGTACTGCTAAGCATTTTGTTTTCTTGTTCGAGAATGCAACTCCTGTGTCTGTATAGTGTATACTCACCACCTACTTTTATTGGCCCGTTTGGCATAGCTTCATCTTCAAGTATTTATAGAGCTGCTCATTCTTGGCTCCAAAAATTCTTGAAGCTGGAGCTGTGTGCAAGGATATTTAAATTGAGCCATTTTGTTCTCATTTTGGATTAAAAATGAATTGCTCAAACCACTTCAATTTATCATATCAACTACAAAATCTGCGTGGATCTAGGGGTTGAAACTCTGCAAACAGCCCTTATGTACTCGGGTCTTTTTCCTCCTATAGTTCATATGAACGCGAAGGTCTCAAGTGCATAATCCAAGAAATTAAAAATGTGTCAAATGGGAATATGTTGTAACTAAAAGTATCATACAAAGACATGAAAAAAGTCATTTTGTTGCTAGATACTACAAAGTTGTGTATATTTGCTGGAGGATACAATTTACGAATTTAGTGTCTTGAACCCGGCCATGCACATGCTCGAGGTGCCACGAATTAATTTCCTGGTATACAGTTACATACTAGATATTTGATTGTGTGGCGATTCAAACTCAAACTAAATAAGTTGACTTCTAGCCGAGTAGAAGCACACATTGCCTCTCTAAATTTTATCCAAGAACTTTTTCATAGTTTTAGCTGAAAATATAATGTACACAAATTGCTAGACACTAGAAATTTGTGTATATTAGGTATTTGCTGGACGATATGCAATTAAGTCTCCTCCAGCAAAGATCCATATTTTATCAAAAGACATTGCATTGTGTCCTCCATCAAATATCCCCATTTGGTCATTTTAGATGTGTCCTGCGGCAAAGATGAATACATCCAGCGTCTTATGACAAAAAAAAAACACAAATTAAGTCAGAGAGTCTTGTACCAAATTTTGCCAACAATTAAATTTCTGCAAGTGGAGGTGGGTTTTATGAAAGCTCTTGTTTGACTTGGCTTCCCCTCATCCAGCAAGCTCTTGTTTTCTGTACTGTGACCTCAAGCAAATATCCACACTTTGGGTGCGTCCTACAGTGAAGATGAAAATATTCAGCGTCCTATGGCAAAAACCACAAAGTCAGAGATTCTTGTAGCAAATTTTGCCAAAAACTAAATGGTGCAAGCTCTTGTTTGACTTGGCTTCTCCTCATCCCTAGCCCAAGCCAGTATAACACTAGCTACAACAGTAGTCAGTAGCTGGGAGTTGGTAGTGGATCTACTCATATTATTGCATAATCATGAGTCATATGGTCACATTATTCTGGGGGAATGAAAGAGATGGTCATACGGTCAAACCTGTACGTGTATGTATGGTGCAGGGACATTCGAAATTTCCTTAAGTCAAATAGTGGCGAATAATCTCATCGGAAAATTAAATGAAACCCTGCTAGATCTTTCGGCCTAAGTCAGCAGGGAACAAATGTCTCCATTCCCTCATTGATCGATGTTTTCATGCTTTGCCAAGTCCTTTTCAGTCGCCTACCAGGACAACTAAGTCAAGTCATGCTTCACTGCGATGATGCTGTGTACACTATGTGTTTGTCCATTCTCTGACCTCATGCCGTCGCCATAGAATTCTAGGTTAGAACTCAGAATATGATTAGTCTCAATGCCATCACCTTCATGTTTAGAAACAATAATAATAACAATAATGCCATTACCCTCAGCTCAGTATAGCAGCTACTACCTGAGCTCTAAGAATTTGTTAGATCGAACTAACCACTGTCTCACTTCTGCTGCACCTGCATATTTCTCCTCAGATGCTCCCAAGAATACCCGGAAGTTTGTGGCTGTCATCACCCTGGTGATTACCGGGTTCGCGTTGCTTCTTCTATCCCTTGCCTTTGTGATTTGGAGAAAGGTGCGGCGCAGTGAGAGAGGTCAGTTTTGTGGATTCTTAATCATCTGACATAGACAGAACCATATATATATCCCTTCCAAAGAATCTGTTGTTGAGATGTGCTCCTTCTTTCTCCCCATTTGCAGTTACCATGCTTGATGGCGCAGTCGAGCTTATGAGCGGCGAATGCCCCACGTACCCGATGGGGATCATTAGAACAGCCACCAACGGATTCTGTGCAGACAATGTGATTGGGCGAGGCGGATTCGGCGTGGTTTACAAGGTACCCCGTCCGTTCCTAAGGGGGTGTTTGATCCCCGGGCTAAATTTTAGCCCTTGTCATATCGAATGTTTGACACTAATTAGGAGTATTAAATATAGACTAATTACAAAATCAATTTCACAACCCCTAGGCTAAATCGCGAGACGAATCTATTAAACCTAATTAGTCTATGATTTGACAATATAGTGCTATAGTAAACATTCGCTAATAATGGATTATTTAGGCTTAATAGATTCGTCGGATTCTGCAATTAGTTTTATAATTAGCTCGTGTTTAGTCCTCCTAATTAGCATCCGAATATTCGATGTGAATGGACTAAACTTTAGCTTCAGGATCCAAACACTCCCTAAATGCTCGTCGTCGTTGACTTTTGATCACGAAGTTTGACCATTCGTCTTATTAAAAAATTGTTGGGATGAGATTTCTATATATTGCTGCGATTCTTGTATGACGAGTGTCTTAGTTGGGTTATTCAGGGACAGTTGCCGGATGGGCAGCACGTTGCTGTCAAGAAGCTCTCGGCGGAGAACACGGCGCAAGCCCTGAACGAGTTCATGAACGAGGTGGTCCTGATCGCGAACCTGCAGCACCGCAACCTGGTCCGCCTCCTCGGCTGCTGCGTCCACTGCTCGGAGAGGATGCTCGTCTACGAGTACATGAGCAACAAGAGCTTGGACTTCTTCATCTTTGGTATATATGCAAGTCGTAGCTGCAATGCAATGCTAATAACCATTTCAGCACTACTTGTAAGTTGTAACTATATATAAACAAGCAAATGCGTGCGTGATGCAGACGAAAGGCGGCGCGCGTTGCTGAGCTGGAAGACGAGGCTGGACATCATCCTCGGCATCGCGAGGGGCGTCCTGTACCTCCACCAGGACTCGAGGCTCAACATCATCCACCGGGACCTGAAGGCGGCGAACGTGCTCCTCGACGGCGACATGGTCGCCAAGATCTCCGACTTCGGCATCGCCAGGCTCTTCAGCACCAGCGCCGACCGCCAGGAGACCATCACCGGAAGAATCATCGGCACATAGTAAGAAAATTAAATCGAGTACAACTCGACACCTATATATTCTGAAAAATCTGCGGTGTAAGAATCTATGTACTGACCTGTTTCCATGGCGCGACGGCGACGGCGGCGGTGGCGCAGCGGGTACATGGCGCCGGAGTACGCCATGGACGGTACGATGTCGTTCATGCAGGACGTGTACAGCTTCGGCGTGCTCCTGCTCGAGATCGTCAGCGGCAGGAGGAACCAGAGAAGCTTCAATCTCATAGCTCATGTAAGCCGCAGTGCCGTTGTGCATCCATTCGATATGAGGAAATAAAAACGAGAACGGATTCAATTTCTCTGAGGAGTTTCGTTCGTTCTCTATCAGGCATGGGGGCTCTGGGAAGGAGGCCGGAGCCGGGACCTCACGGACCCGGCGATCCGCGGCGGCTGCACGGGAGGCGAGCTGGGGCAGGCGGCGACGTGCGTCCACGTCGCGCTGCTCTGCGTGCAGGACTGCCCGAGCCGGCGGCCGCCCATGGCGGACGTCATCCCGATGCTGTTGCAGCAGACAGCGCCGGGGCGGCCGCAGCGGCCCGTGGTTTGCAGCAACCCGGCCGCCGCCGCAGCCGCCGCTCTCGCCGTGCTAGCAGAGATCACCGGCGGCGGCAACGAGCTGACCATCACGAGCCTCGAAGGCCGGTAGCGCGAGATACGGCATGGATCAATGGACGCATCAGCTGATCAGTACCACAGCACGCAAAGGTGGATTGTGGGTCGTGGATTCAACTGTTTCAGTTTTTCAGGCTTTCAGCAGGTTTTGATGATCTTGGTCCGTAGCTTTCATGAATCATGCATTCTTCTTCATGAAAGCAAAGAAGAAGTTTGTTCTGAATTGTCAGAACCAGTCTACCACTAGTGGCACACTTGGCAGTTGGCACGGAGTGCTGGGTTTCCTGAGTCGTGCTGGTGGGCCATGTGGGCTTTTTTTTGACACGGCCATGGCCCATGTGGACTTGGTTGGTCTCACCGTCAGCACCTCGCTCGGTCCGAATCGCTCAAGAGTATAGGCACACAAGTTATGTTTCCCCTCGGCACTAGATCGATCTAAAACTTATTCAATTGATTTTTTTTTGGATTTTGAAGAAAACAAACTACCAAAATTACCCATAAAAAGATAGCCATACTCGCATCTCTAGCCGCAGCAACCCGCATTTGCTTGGAGTCAGCGTTAGGGAACGGGGTCCCCAAGAAGACGCTTACAAATGGGGTCCGCCTGCTGAAAGGGGCTTCCTCACTCATGGAGCCCAAATAGGGAGATGGACCAAGAAATACGAAGCGTAGGAAGGACAAGGAAATTATCACCCCCGTATGGTGGGACCTACTGAGGGCCCACACAATTGGGACAAACGCACCTGGGGCGGCTTCCCAGGATGGCCCCAGGAAGGATCGCTTCAAGGCGAAGCAAGCGGTGGCGTATCCTGGCACGGGTAGGGCACGATAGTTGAGGCAGGCTGTCAGCAGACGCCCTATCCCCCATAAAAATACCATCATTACGGTTGATGGGACGCGCTTGGGCGCCTCGAAGACTGGCGGCCTCACCCGTCCCATCCAACAGGCGGCGTGCGCCGCCCTCGTGTTAAAAGCGCCTGCTGGCTCCCGGAGGCCCTCTATTATGGGGAGCCCGCATGGCAGCCCCGGGAATTTGGGAAGGCCTCCCGAGAGTCGGATTCAACGCCACCCCGGTCCCGGGATGGTGGGGCCCGGTCAAGAGGAACAATGATTACCAGGGTAAAATGGTAGAAGGTGGAGATTGACGCACAAAGAACTTGGACAAGATACCCTGAGGCCGTACGCGCCAAGGCAAGGGGCACTAGAGCAAGTGGACGGCGCGTCAGAGGGACTGTAGTAAGGAGGACGGCCATTGGACCGCCGCATTCACACACAGTGTAAAGGGAAGAATTGGGGTGCAAGGTTTGCCCCAACCAGTCCCCCCAAAAGCCTGGTCTATAAAAGGCCTGCTCTTGTACGAACATAGACAGACAACGCTAGGAAATACAACATACAGGACATAAGGTATTACGCTTCTGAGCGGCCTGAACTTGTCTTAAAACCCTCCTAAGTGCAATCACCCTAAAACTGCCCTAAACGCCTCTCCAAGCTCTTCACATGAACTAACCCCCAGGCCGGATTTCTAAAAGGGGGTCCCATCGGATCCCTGCTCTCGGTGCTTGACCACCGTTAGCTAGCACACTAGGTAGGGGGATAGTGGTGCGTTGAGATTTGAGGCATCCTAGCTGCACAGAGGCAATGGGGAGCCGATTTGACCATCGTCGGGCTCACCAAAGTGAGTTAGATGGCGAAGCCAGCGGCAGGCAAGAAACGCCCCACTGACGGGCTGCAGCGTCGCAAGCGGTGACGCCCGTCCTTGCTCTGCGGTGGCCAGACGCTGCAGCCTCGGCGTCGCCACGCATCAACACCCCACATTTGGTCTCCAGTGGAACTGTCTCCGCCATAGGACGGGTGGCCCATTTCCACGAGGAAGCGACCAAGCATGCAGAGGCAGCGGCCCGCCGACGCGACTCCCGTGCGCGTCGCCGCCACCTTGACTTCAACAACCTACTACCGAGGGACGCCCTGTTGGCTGCCCAGACTCTCCTCCGGCATCCACGGTAGAGGCTGGAATCGAGACCCCGGAGGGGCGATGGTTGGAGGATCTAGCCAAGTTGGTGGGCAAGGCTCAAGCTCCCTATGGGCCTAGTGAAAGCTCGTGCGGCCAAACTAGCCAGGACGGACGCGGGTCCAGTTTGGCCCGCCGCCTGTCCCCTAGCCGTTCGTGGAAGGACATCTTGTCCCCCCCCCTCCCCGCTTCGGGCAGCAAGACTTGCGCACCCTCCTTGAGCAAAACAGTTCAAGGAAGGATGTGCGAGTCACCTTGGAACGGAGCCGAGAGTGGCATCGTGAACCGCCCCGGACGAAAGACCAAGCCTCTTCGGGATCGGCCCCTAGGAGGGACTCTCAGCGTGAAGGAAGGACCTGCACAGATGGGGACGATGACGCTAGCCCATATGGGGCCAGGTGCCGCACCTTCACGGCTGACCTGTGCCAGGTCGATTGGCCAACCAAGTTCTGACCTGAGATCCTGGAGAAATATGATAGCACCATCGACCCGGAGGAGTTCCTCCAAATTTACACAATGGCCATCCAGGCTGCTGGTAGGGGACCGAAAGTCATGGCCAACTACTTCCAGGTCACCCTCCGCGGGTTGGCACGGTCGCGGTTCATGAATCTCCCTGTCGGATCTATCCATTCTTAGGCAAATCTGAGCAAGCAGTTCATCACTAACTTCGCGGGTTCGTTTACCTGACCAGGGATGGAAAGTGATCTTCACACTGTCCATCAGCGTGACGGAGAAACATTGTGGCAGTACATCCAGCGCTTCAGCCAAGTGCGCAACACCGTTCCCCACATGACCCCAACCTCGGTGATAGTCGCCTTTAGCCAAGGTCTTACCGACCAGTGGTTGAGGGGGACGCTAGGGACCCACAGCATTGAGACGGATCATTCGGGAGGTCCTCTACCCCAAGTGGCTGGCCAACCCTGTCATCGTGCCGAAGGCTAACGGGAAGCTCTAGATGTGCATCGACTACACCAATCTTGTTGACACTCATTATTGACACACTTTTAGTACCATTTAAGTGGTGTTTTCATACACATTCTTATGCTAACCCTCCACTTGGCAACTGAAATAACCCCATTTTCGCATATGCATTATATTTTGGAGGACATTCTGTTTTTGCGGGATATTGTACCTAAAAGCATATTTTTGGATAAAGCCTTGAACAAGCAATGAACCTGTCAAAAACAAAGGCCAGTGGGCTTAGAAAGAACCCAAGCCGATTGTCTTGGTGAAGCCCAAGCCGATCAGTCAGGGGTCTTGTGGCACCCTCCGACACTCATTTTTGGCAAGCACTCCTCCAAGATTACTTATGGGCTAAGAGTGTGAAGATATGCCAATTATCATTTTAGGATCAAAGAGGAATTGAAGAAGATCAAACGGAGATTTGGAAAGTTATCAAAGATCAATCTCATCCTGAAGCTATTGACGTGCCAACCCACATGCATACAAAAATAAGCTTGTAGAACATCAAAGGAGACTTGGCGACGAAGTTGGGTGTGAGGGGATAAAAGGAAGGGCCAGGCCAATTGAATATTCAGAAGCTCCATTATGTCTTCTTTCCAACGCATCAAGAATTTCTAATTTCGGAGATCCGTACAAGGAGTTATGATAGAATCTTGCAATGTTGCGCGTTCTGAAATCAGCTTGGGACAAAACATAGTGCCAGAGTAAAACGGGCATAATTCTTTCATCTAGAATCCATTTTAGGTAAATGACCACTTGATGGAAATGGAATTTGATTCACTTTGTAATGGAGTATAAGTTTGTTACATGTTCTGCACTTGATGTAGAGGAATTCAATGGAGAAGAGGCAACAACGAATGACGGAGAAGGTGGTGATGATGTTGAGGGATGATTGGAGGGCCTCTCTGCACAAAAGACAATGACTTGAAGTTGATCAAGATTGAAGGTAATAATATTAGAAGCACCATGATAGTACCAATCTTCTCCAGTGGGTTGCTCAAGAAGTGTCTAATTGAGTGATGCCATCAAGGAAGAAAACCACTCAGATCATCAACACAAAGTGCAGGAGCCCCCTCTAATCCCGGCACCTTAGCTAGAGCAAGAATTATGGAGAAGATGCATCATTGCCACCATGCTACTCACTAGTGCAACAATGCTGATGACCTTAAAACCAAAGGATGTGTGACATAATGCCCCAAAGATCACAAGATCAAGATCATCAACATCCCCGGATCAATTCATGACCTCAGAAGAAAACAACAAAATATTTTTGGATATTTAGAGGCCCCATGAAGTCTATGTTCCAATGAATCAAGAATAAAGGCAATCAGATATTCCTACAAGCGGTTATGGCCAAATCATCAAATGTCGCACGTTGTGAAATAATTCTGCACAGCACGCAGTGCTAAAATAAAACGGGCATAACTCTCTCATTTGAACTCCTTTTCAGATGAATGACCACTCGTTGGAAAGCTAATTTCGTAAACTATTCAGTAGAGCTATATTATGGTATATGTTCTATTCTGGGTGCAGGGGAAAATGCACGAAGAAGAGGAAGCAATAAGGCAATGAGAACAAGATGAAGGAGATGAAGATGACAACAATGAAGAGGAGCTTGGGCAATGCTTTCATCAAGTGTATATGATCAAATTAAGAAGCTTAGAACAAAATAAAAAAATGTCCGGAGCATTGTCACATGAAGACACAAGCGGGCTACATTCAATACATGAAGATGTTAGAAGCGAATCACGGAGGATTACAAAAGATGACATCAAGCTGCATGGACACTTTGGATTCTCACGCAAAGGACCATGGCTTCACATGAACATTATCGAGGTGAGAAGTCTAGCTATATGACTTTAGCTAAAGCGCTTCCGGGAGGCAGCCCATCTTTTTATTTATTTTGTTTACTAAGATGACGATCTATATTGTGCTTTTAAATTGAAACCATTGAGTAACTTTGTACCATTATTCTAACAAATTCTGCAACCACATGTTGTATGCTTTAAATAATATTGAGGGAGCACTTCGTTATTTGATCTTGGAAAACTTATAGACTCTTTTTGTATGCTATTAGTGTTTATAGTCTTTTTCTTTGTGTCTTTTTAGAGAGAAATATGAAGTATGGCACCACCCTTTAATTCTAAACTTGTGGCTAGTCAATTTAGGCTAACTTTTGTTTTATTTTAGACCACCTCCATATCATGTCATATCATTTTGTTTATCCACCTCCTGTTGCATTGCATTTTCATGTTGTTTTTATCAAAATCTTTTTCCACCTAAGCCTTCCTATCATCCCAGCGGAAAACTAGAGCCAACAGAGGTTGGATTAACTTGTGTTGATCAACTTGCTGTGAAGGTGTCTTTAGGGCAGTGTTTGTTGGGATCGGTAGAATCAATACACATTCTCCATTCCTTATTCTTTTTCTTTACAAGAACTGGATTAGCTAACTAGTGGGATGATACACCTCTTTGATAAAAACGACCGCTATCAGCATTGTAACTAGTTGGGGTGAACAACGAAGCTTTTGCCTGATCAGTTTAGCCTTCACATCGACCTTCAAGGAGTGCTCGACAAATTCCTTCGGAACCCCTGGCATATATGTTGGTTTCCATGTAAAAATATCCTAGGTGGCCTGAAGGAATCGACGAGCGTGCTTTCCTATTTGGGGTCCATGTTGGCCCTAATGGTCACTGTCTTTGATGAGTCTCCGAGGTCGAGCGACACCTTCCTCATCTCCTGCGGCTTTGCCTTGATTGCCTCCATCGCAGGCTTCTTCGTCGGGATCTCCAGCTCTTTCAGTGAGGGTGTCGGCGAAGAGGATGTTTAATCCGCTGCCACCGACAATAAGGACCTTTCCAAGGCACATGTTGCGGATTGTGGGGTTGATCACCAGGGGATATCTTACTGGCTTGGCCACCACACCTGGATGCTCGGCTCTGCTTAAGGTGATGGGAGCCTCGGACCACTGCAAGTATTCTGGAGTGGCTAGCTCGGTAGTGTAGATGATCTGCCTCTGAGTGACCTTCTGCTTCCTTTTAGACTCGAACTGCTCAGGCCCGCCGTAGATCATGTTGACGGTCCTGTCGGCCATCTGGAAGTCTTCATCAGCGGGATAGTACTTGCGCGACTCTTTGTCCTTGTTGACCTTGAGAGGTGGCTTCTCATAGCCTTTTCCTGAGAAGGCCCTCTTGAGGTCGAAGCACTATCAGACCATGAGCTTGCGGTCCTTGTGGTACGGGAATTGCATGTCCAGCATCTTCTGGAACTCCTCGGGGCTGATACATCCTTGCCCTTACTGCACTATAGTGATGTCTTCAGCCATCTTCCGCTTTCGGCCGCACTGCTCCCCCCTGCAGGAGGATTCAGGACGGTCAACGCATATTTCCACCTCACGGGCCCTTGGGCGATAGCGGCACTCCTCCTCCCATCGGGCCTTGAACTCATTGAGGTGCTCCTTCTCTGCCTCTTCTCTGTCCGGCATGCTATTGGTGATGGCGAACATCTCGTTGACATTCTTCGATGACTTCCTGATCCACTTGGTGATCAGCTTAACATTGGCGAGACCATTCTGGAAGGCACTCATAACATCGTGGTCCTCAATGAAGGGGACCGAGTCCTTCTTCTCAGAGAACCGATGGATATAGTCTTGCAGTGTTTCGTTCTTCCGCTGGTGAATCTGACCTAGGATCCTTTTACTTCCAGGCCTTTCCCAAGTGCCGATGTAGTTGCCGGTGAACAGCAAGCAAAGCTGCTCCCAGTTGTTGATGGCATCCCGTGGGAGCCTTGCCAGCTAGTTGCGGCAGTCCTTGGTGAGCATGATGGGTAGGTAGTTAGCCATCACGTCATTGTTACCTCCCGCCACCTTGACGGCGGTAGAGTAGATCTGGAGCCACTGTGCGGGGTCTGACTTCTCGTCGTACTTGTCGACGTCAAAAAGCTTGAAACCACGTGGCCATGTGACTTGGCGAAGCCTCTTGGTGATGTAGAGGAATCCATCGTATGGCGGAGCTCTTCCCCAACCTTTATGGGAATGGTCAATTGGTCTTTCTCCAGACGTATGGCCGTTGCTTGCGGAGTCTGGGTAGTCCAAGTAGTCGGCTTCCTTGTAGCCGCTCTCCGACTCAAGTTCGGGCGTCTTGCTATGATGTTCGCCCCACCGGGGAGGTCCGTGCTCTCGATCGTACTCCTCCCTTTGCCAGATCTCCTCATCATCTCGTTGGGAGACGCAACGATTGATCGTGTGCCTCGTGTCATGTCCTCGGTTGATCGGATCACGGAGGACTTTGTCTTGCCGTGAGCCAGATCATTAGGTCTTGGAAGTTTTGCCCCGCTTCTGTCAAACCAGCGGAGATGGGTCTGTACAGTTGATTAGGGTTGCGGCGGTCTGGACCATCACTTGCGCTCGAGCCAATCCTGGAGTGTCGGGGAGAAGTTTGGCGAGCTCTTTGTTGGTAGCGACAAGGTTCTCCTTCAAAGTCATGTAGACCTTATGACCGTTGTCTTCCATGGTGAACTTCTGCTCGAGGTTTCGAGGGCGAAGGGTGCGCTGCTTGCTACCTCGTGGCCTCCTCCTCTTGCCTCGGCGGGACTCAGCATGGTCTCCATCGCCATTGGCGTTCCCAACAACGTTGAGGATCTATTGTCGCCTAGCGGTTTGGTTGGCGTTCTTTTGAACGCACTGTGCCTTGGCCTACTCCATTTCCCCCTCCACGGTTCATTCATCATTACAGACCGGTGCCATCGGGGCGACAGCGTAAACGAAACCAGGGGCGAGTTGCTTTCGGAGTCGTCAGTATATTCAATGGAAGTTTCCAACTGGTCTTCATCTTCTGCCTCCAGCTCTGGACCCATCGCAGATTATCGATGTTTAAACTTGGCAACCTACCGAACGGGTGCCTGAGGTAGTGTTTTGGTTAGTGGGGCTCGTCGAGATCAGGTTCTCAAAGGTAAATGCAGACACACGATTTAGACAGGCTCGGGCCGCTAGATTGTGTAATACCCTATGTCATGTATGTTGGTTGGATTGAATTGCATTGGAGGGGATACCTACCTCACCTTATATTGCCGGGGTCAGGGTTACAGGTCGGTTGGTTACTAGAATACTAGTCGGATACGACTAGAGGAGTTCTACTCTTATTACAACGAGTACTTTCCTAATCCTCGACTAGTTCCTATTTTTCCATGTAGACTACACCGTCCTGCGCCATGGTCTCCATATCAGATGTGTCTCGGTGTCCAGCCCCATATTTAGAACTGTCCAAAGCTTCTAGTGGACCCATAGATGTATGTACGACAAGCCCTCGAGTACTTTTTAGTCAAATGCAGCAGTTCCGAGTACTTTTGTAGATTTCACCGACTAGTTTTGGTGTTCTTTGAGTACTTCATCTAGTTGAATCTTCAAAGGTAACTAAAAACTACCATGCAGCTAGAATGTGCTCAAATCTCATTTAACTCAGTCTCACATCCTTCAATCTTGAATTTTATATGGTAGTGCGATAAAAATCGCATTCCATATGGAGTAGCCCCCGAGCCTTAGGTTGAATCAAAAAATCAAGTTGAGGTTCAATCTGTAATTTGCATCACTTTCCCCTTAAAACCCGAAGTAAAAAACTTTTTGTCAATGGACACGTGGCACACATCCCCCGAGCCTTTAGCCGACTAGTTTGGTGGGTATAAGGTTCACCCTTCGGTCAACGTGACCATCTCTGGAAGGAGATCTTATCTCTTCCTGAAATAAAGGTTACCGCCAATCAGGTGTCCGAAATTCTGGGATCCTTTAAATCAAAAATCCCTTTATTTGCGCTGTTGTTACCGCACCGCTCTGATAAATAATAACGGAGGAAGTTATCCCTTCCATTTTACCTTTGCCAGTTGCCTTTCCAACTTCCACACTTTAACCCTAGCGTCACCATCATTGTTTGATCTTCGAACACTTCCACCATCGTCTCCCCACCAAGTAGCCCTCGAGCGTATGCGACTGAAAACGCTCGTGACATCAAAGATGGGAAGGAAGGCTGTTGCATCCAAGTACCGGAAGACCGCTCAGGCTGCGCCGCCAAATCCCGTCTATGCCTGGAAGTAGTTGACTCTGAAAGAGGAGTTAATCAAGGTGCTCGTAGCCACCAAGTTACTCCAAGATCAGAACTTCATCAACTGGAGATCTGCTTATGGCAACCCCTGCCCGTTGGAGATCTATCCCAATGAGACGATAAAATTTGCCCACTTCATTGAGTGGGGTCTCGCATTGCCGACTTCTAATTTCCTCTGGGGCTTGCTGGATTTCTATAAGTTGGAGTTGGTTCACCTGAACCCCAATGGGATCTTCCCAATTGCTATTTTCATGCACTTCTGAAGCTTTTCTGGGGATCAGGCCGCATTTCTTGTTATTCCGGAAGTTTTTTCGTGTGAAGTCACAACCCTCAAAAGATCATACTCTCTTGGTTGAAGGCGCCAGGATCCAGATGCGAGACAGTGAGCAGCCAGTATCTGGAATACAAGTTGATAGACTCCAATGCCAGGTGGAAGGAAAAGTGGTGCTACATTGGCAACCATGATCCAAAACTACCCAAACTGACAGGGCATCGCACCTGTCGGATTTAGTAGCCTGGCAGTCCACCAGGGGGTTACCCAAGTGGTAGATTTGTAGGCAGGGAGGATTGTGAGATCAAGAACTCGAAGGTAATCATGAGAACACAAAGGTTTAGACAGGTTCGGGCCTCCAAAGAGTAATACTCTACGTCCTATGTTTTGCTGGTTTGTATTTCTTTGCGCGGGTGCGAAGAATAGATCGGATGCCCTCAAGGGCAGGGAGAATTGTGAGATCAAGAACTCGAAGGTTTAGACAGGTTTGGACCTCCGAAGAGTAATACCCTACGTCCTATGTTTTGCTGGTTTGTATTGCTTTGCGCGGGTGCGAAGAATAGATCGGATGCCCTCGGGAGGCGCCCTTAGCTGCCTTATATAGGCTGACGACCTAAGGCTACAAGTCGGTTTGAATCTAATATAGTCAGTTGTTACACGGAAAGCAACCCGAGTCAGATTACAATAAGTATCCCACAATATCTGGGCTGATTTGAATCACCCGACCTCCTTAACTTGCGCTCCAAGCATCTTCACATCCTTGGCTTGCATGTTATGGTCGTGCGAGCCCACTTGCCAGGGCCGGCCAGTATCTTGGTCGGTGGGGATCCATGGGGTACCCATATTCCTCAGCCCCTCATGGAACAACCGTAGGCTTGATGAACCAAAACATAGAGATCGCCTCCAACTACCCGAGCTGATGAGTAGAATAGCGCAATTGAAACAAGAGGGCCTTACTAGAATCGGAGTGGCGTTCAGCTTTATGAAGCGACGCATCCAGCCCCTCCAGCAAAGGTGTCACTATAGCTATCAATACACCGGCCTGAACTATCCCTCCAGATTCTCTCTAGAAGAGGTCAGTACTGATGAAGTTCTGGTCAAGCTCAACCAAATATTTAAGAATGTGAGCGGGATCCCCATAATTGTTCGGGACTTCAGCGCCGTCAACCCGCCAAAGCCTGTAAGTACCCGTGGCCGTAGCCCCCAGTACTTATTTGAAGTTGTTGGGTTTGCTAACTTATCTTTCTTTGCAGGAAGATGTTGATTTGTATTTCTCTACTCCTTCTCCTCCCATATCCGAAGAATCCTGTGAAGCTGCTCCTTGCGTGGTTACGCGGGAACCTATGATAGGAGATAAATAGGAGGAGGAGGTACTCAAGTCTTTTAGTGGCACTAGTTCTAATGCCACAGATGATGTCAAGGCTCAGCCATCTGCTAAGGTTGGGTCTTCCTCTGCGGCGAAGAAACGCTCAGCTGCTGATGATCTTCAAGCTGCGATTCCTCCAGCACCGAAGAAGAAGCGAACCATTATTGCAAAATGGGCCGTGAAGGAATCTGTCATCACAAAAGATGTGCCTCCCACGGTAATTACTTATGAGGATCATGTACTCCCGATAGGTGTTTCCAATATCACCACCGTGTCTACTCAAGATGACATTGGTGGTTTGCAGGTACTCGACAAGACGACCGAAGCAGAGAAGGTGGCTACTGTGGCTGCTCAAAACAAGTCGCCGATCACCGAGGAGTTGATCGAGATTGAGGATGATCCAGAGCCTCAAGATGCCATTCAGGTTGATTCGAAGGTGGTAAACCCCACTAGCGCAGACACAACTCAAGCAGCAGAGGTGAAGCTTAAAGTTGGCCAAGATCCTATTGTGGATGTGCAGGCCGCATCGAAAGCACCGTCTTCAACTGTGCCACTGCGATTGTTTGGCGAACCCACCCTACGGCTGAGGAGGTCTTCAAAGTAATATTTATGCTCCTTTTGAGTACTAATTATAACTCAAAGTCGACTTGTTGTGTCGCTAAAGCTTTGTCTTATGCAGGAAATCCTCTGATATGGACCTTAGAGAGCTGGCTCAAGACCCGTGACCGATGGCAATGGCCTCTGAGCCCAGGACGTTGTCCGGGCCCAAGCAAGTCCATAGCCTGAGGAATACCCTGCAACGATGAGTAGTCCAGGTGCCATTTTCTTTGTAGCAATGTTGATGCGAGAAGTTATTTCATCTTTGACTAATGTTGTGTTGCTAGCCCCCAAGCAACAAGTACTCGAGGAGACGGTGGTTGCCCTAGACATGGCGACTGCTTCTGCAACCCCTGAGCAACCGATTGAGGGTGAAGCGACAACTACCTCTGGCATCGTGGCTGCACATATGGACCCCCAAGCCAGAGATAGAAGTCGAGGCAGCGACAACCCTTGAGGCCATGGCTGTTGATTCATCCTCCAAGCCTCGGACATCTGGTGGTCTTGCTGTGGTTCCACATGCGACCGCATGTGCTGAAACTGGCGGGGCTAGGAAGATAACTCTAGAGGATATCTAGCTGATCAATGATCCACTGTTGAACCCAGAGATGATAGCTGCTATCATGGAGATGCACCGTCATCTCAGCAATTATGGAGAGGTGGGTTGAAATTGTTTTGCTTTGTTGGCATAATGACGAGCACCCATGTGTTAACACGAGTATTGATTTTTGAATTCCGGGACTTGATCAATCGCTCCCGTTGCAAGTCGGAGATGCTTGAGGGGCATTGATACCATACTTCGTGTTGAGGCACTGGAGAAAGATCTTGCCAAAGAAAAAATGTACATCTCCCGCTTGATGATGAAGCATGACAGCTCGACGGCAGCCTTTTGGAATTGGATTCAAGTCTAGAGGATAAGAAGGAGCGTCTTGTTGCTCGCAATAAGTCTCTCAATCAAAAAATTGAAGGTAGTCTCTTCTCCTTTGATGTTCGTTGACTACTGATTTTATGTTCATTCTTATTAACCTCATGCTGATGTTGCGCAGAATATAAGAAATTGGAACCAGAGCTTCAAGCGTCAATCATTGATTGGAAAAATGCCTTCTATCAGGTGACAGGTCAACACGACAAGCTGGTGTTTCATGTTGAGAAGTTGGACCATGATCTGGAGAAAGAGACGCAGATGCATGAGGATGGCAAGGTTGATCTGGTCAAATACCATGAAGACCATCCGAGAGCGCGAAGCTGAGATGGAAGTTGTCATACTCACTCTGAAGGAGATATATGAAGCGGCCTAGCCAATAACGGACATGGTGGAGCCTCCAGGTGAAGGTGTAGAGCCCCGTCCGCTATCTGAAATACTCAAGGATGTGCTAAGGAAATTCACCAGCTACATTCAAAAGATAGCGAAGTCTGTCTCCAAGCAACTGCTGGACTTCGTCAAGTCTTTCTATCCTCAAGCTGATCCGACTCTTGTTGCAGAAGGTATAGCAGAGGACTGCTCTGACGAGCTCTTCAAGCAGTACATGCAGGAGATGGACCCCAATGCAAAAGAAATATCCAATCATCTGGTCTTTGAGTAGTTCTATATTAAAGCAAACATTAGTTCTGTATTGAAAACATGATATGAATGCTTTGTAATGTAAATTTTTTTTAAGTTTTGTTGCAATCTTTGTTGCTTTCGACTTGTTATTTTAGTGCATCTTACAACCTTCTCTGATATTTGTTCGTACGGTAGATGTGACTGTTTATGCACAAGGCTTCTTTGATGAGCCTCATCAGGCGTTAGTTGTGAGTACTCTTGTTATATGTTCCTTTGTTGTGGTGCACGAATACTCAAGCTGCCTGGGCTGTAGACTTCTTTAATAGAAGTCTTTTCAGGGTTTTGATGACTAGAGCCTACCTTTCCAACCTCTCTGAGTATTGATGTTATGCTCTAGAAAGACTGGAACTGCAGACTTGTTATTACAAGCCGCGACTAGATAGATTTGTCTAGTGGATAGTCTTTCAGGTAGTTAATTAACTCCTGAGGTACTGATGGCTTCTTTTTTGCAAGCCGTTGAGGGACACATGTGTCCAATGAGTTAACTAACTCATGAAGTTTACTGCAGACTTGCTTTGCAAGCTGCGATTTGGACAATTTTGAGTTGAATGACTCATACACTTGTTATTACAAGCCGTATTTGGGCGGTTTTGCTCTGGGAGCTGAATAGCTCATTAGAATTTTGCAGACTTGTTATTACAAGCCGTACTTGGGCGATTTTGCCCATGGAGCTGAATAGCTCATTGAAATTTTGCAGACTTGTTATTACAAGCCGTGATTTGGGCGATTTTGCCCAGGGAGCTGAATAGCTCATTTAGGATTACAGCGAACTTGCTTCAACAAGCCGCGATAAGGTAGAAATAAGTAGTCGAATTACGATGAGAATATGACTGCTTTGTTGAGTTGTAATTCTACAACTAGGGCTGATGGCCGATTTACATGAATATGCAAATCTAAATTACGGATAAAATCGACAGAGATACTTGATGTTCCATGAGTTGTCAATGTCTTCACCGAAGAGATATTGGAGCCTATACGACCCAGGTCCAGTGACCTTGGAGAAGATGAACAGTCCCTTCCATGGTGAGTTTAGCTTGTGCAGCCCCTTGGTGGCTTGGATACGCTTTCGAACCATATCGCCCATATTAAAGGAACATTCTTTGACGTTGCGATCATGATAGCGGCGGATTCCTTCAAGGTACCTTGCAGACTGGATGAGTATTGCACAGCGAGCTTCTTCGAGGCCGTCTAAGCCTAGATGCCTTATTTCTTCCACTACACCATCCTCGTACTGCCCAACTGTTGGAGATTTCCACATGACATCGGCAGGTAGGACAGTTTTGGATCCGTAGACTAGGAAGTAGGGCGATTGCCCTGTAGGCTTGCATGGCTGGGTAGGAACCCCAGCATTTTGGGTAGTTCTTTGAGCCACTTGCCTCCTGTCGTGTTTCCGATATCCTGCAGCCTTTTCTTGAGATTCTGCATTTTCTTGAGATTCTGCCTTTTCTTGAGAGCATCCCTCCGACAGCTGATCTGGGTTGATGGTGCAGTCCGTCCCCACACCTTCCTCCAAGATAGGAAAAAGGGAATTGTCGGCTGGTGGATGGATGCTGATAACAGCCCTGGGAGGAAGCGACGGCGTTCCTCAGACCATAAAGGAAACGGATCTGAGGGGTGGAACCAATCAGCGCCCCTCCGAGAGTAGACTCGCAGAGGGTTATGCACTTGGCCAGCTGGGATGCGATCCGATCCATAGCTTGGACAAGATCATCAGCGGAGAGAGCCATGGGGGCTCCGTCTCTTTCCGCCATAGGGTACAGTAGATTATCCATCGGAACTCATGGGTTCCTAATCTATAACAGTCTGTCGAGGATTGCTTGGTTAGCTTGGGCCTGGTTGCCAATAAAATTGGATCTGTTAGCTAGACCTGAGTTACTGCGACCAATGTCGTAGCCCGATTGGAGGTTTTGATCTTCTCGACCGAGGGACTACGGATGATGCAAGGCACCTCCCTGATGAGAAGTTGGCCCCTAAGAGGGACCGAGTTGTTGGCCGCACGATCGTCGGTGGCGAAGGCAGTGTGATGTCCCCATAAGGAAATTGCCACTCCCATCATGGCGAAGATGATGCAGCTCTTTGGGATCTTGACAGCGTCCATCAAGCTCGCCAACTGACACAGCGAACCCCTACCTAGCCCGCCAACTGTCGGGGGAATAGTCCGGCAGTCCACCACGGGGGTAGATTGTGTGGAGGGGATCAACACAAGGACACAGGGGACTTTACCAAGTTTGGGACACCAGATTGGTTTAATACCCTACGTCCTGTGCTTGGGGTTGTATTCTCAGCATGTAGCGTATCGAATATGGCTTGGGTTTTTGAGGGGGGTTCCTGCCGCCCTAATATAGTACAGGGGGCAGGGTTATAGATCTGATTCGACCTAATTCTAGTCAATTACAAGGAAATCTACTGCCTTTCGGTACAAGTTATTTCTTTACATATTTAAACATGCTTATCTGTAACTATATCTCTTGATGTTGATCCGTACGCCTATCCCAAGTCCCCCTCATATAGGCCATGGCACCCCCTTTGGAGGGCGGTTAGGCCCATCTGAGTGGTACCCAGGGGTTATATCCCCCACAATGACTTTAAAGGAAAAAAGTTCTACAAGGATGAAGGGAGCTCCACAGCGCGCGAACCTGAGGTTCTACGCCATAGAGAAGGGGAAGTCCACGAGCGTGGAGCACTACTCGAGGACAGGAGCGCCCCACTGCAGCTGAAGATGAGAAAGAGGGTAAAGGAGACACCCTCAATCAGCAACAGCACTAGCAACAGTAGATAAGGCCTCAACCCTGGGCAGAAGGAGCGCCTCCATGTCCACCATGGACACTCCGTCCACCCGGGTGGAAGGCGACCGGCAAGGAGTAGACACGTCAGGCACCTGCGAGACGTGCGGCAGCTATCTTCCCAAGGCGCACGACCATAGCATGCCAGGCATCTCGGCCACTGCAGGCACAGCACATTAATAACATCCCCCGTGGATGGAGATGTAGAGATGGGCCTACCCCTTTTACCATGGCAACCACCATGGAAAGCCGAAAGGTGGTAGGATAGGTGGTTGAGAAAGGGAAAGAGAGGTAGGATAGGTGCATAGACCTGAGGATCTGCACATCGCACCCCTGTACATTGCGATCCGCCGCACCTCCGCCTCCGCTCCTAGAGCACCACAACTCCCCAGGGTCATGGCGCTCTTTCAACTCAGCTCTCCAATGCTAAGAATGGTAGGATGCATATTGCGGCAGCCTTCCTTTCGGCACCCCCACCAGGTGAAGCGCTAAGGGAGAGATGAGGTCCAGGGGCAAAACCACCAGATCCCTTAAGAAGAACTAAGTGAACTGCGAGCTCCATGGCAGTGGTGGTGGACAAGGAAGGTGTTGGAGGTATGCCCTAGAGGCAATCATAGAGATGATGATATTCCATTTGTATCCATGATTTGTATACTGTGTTCATTGAATATCATTAAAGGCTACTTGAATTGATCTACAATTATATGAATTATATGTGGAACTCCTTACTTGTATGATTATTCTAAAGTTGTCCCTAGTCGGAGTTCATGTGAGGACATATATGAATATTAGACTAGCACATGTATTAGTTGATGACTATGTTTCACAAGTCATGGACATGGAGATGTCAAAGTAATAATGTGGGCACATGTGGAGACATGTGTTAGGACTGACCCAACACGAGAAGTAGTTCTCTCTTTACACAACATGTACGCTTTGTCCTTAGGCCTGAGATTATCGCATGTACTCAACATGTGGATCGACTTACTTAGGGGCTATCAAACGCTACACCGTGACATTGTAGTTAAAAAGGTAGCTTTCGGGTTTGTTAATAAGTATGCTGTGAGACATGGTCAATCAAGATGGGATTTGCCCCTCTCTGATTAAGAGTGATATCTCTGGGCCCCTTGAGTGATCGGATCCGAAAATGCATGGTCATGCTACATACAGTTAAGAGTTAACCTACAAAGGGATTCCGAATCATAGGATCGAGAAAGAGCGGTCGGCTTGAAGCTAGACCAAATATCGTGAGGCAAAGGGAATAGCATGTACGTGATGTTGTGACGGTTCGTCTCATATGATCTTCGTGTGCGTATAGGAGTTGGCACGTCTTGCTAGAGGCCGCTACCGACTATTGGGCCGAGTAAGAGTACTCGAGCCATGTCTATACGTATCCGAACCCATAGGGTCACACACTTAAGGGGCTGGAAGCCCAATTCGGATATGATCCGAGTCGGATCAGGTTTAGGAGTACTAATGGACCTCGAACCCAGAGGCCCGTTAGGAACCTCCATAAATAGAGGGGTGGGGTGCCCTAGGGTTTTATCCCTTTGGCCGAAACACATCTGCCGCGCCTCCCACGCCCTCGTCCTGTTGCAACTCTCGGACCTAGTAGTCCGGCTTGCGACGCTTCCTCCCTGCACGTGTGGATACCTTGGAGGTGTTGCACCTGCAGCACTTGGACGAACCGCCGACGAGCCATGACGAGCCGACGACGAGCTGCGGCACGAGAAGGATCTTGCTGCACGTGGATGAGCTGCTCGACGTTGACGTGATCGACTACGCTGATCGACTTCGTTGCCCCGACGTGATTCTACATCTTCCGCACTAGTGCGTCAAGTGGTAATCCCGTGATCCATATACGGCAGTTTCCTGGTTTACCCGGTAGAAAATTTTGTTTTGCGCTAGTGTAGCCTATCTCGTATCCCAACAGAAGGCAGCCCTAGGAGCTATTTATAGTGGGGAAAGCCACGCTACCTGATAAGGCTGCCCTGTTCATGGGGCAGCCATTTGACCAGAGACAATGCACGACCCATTGGTCTGAAGGATGCCTGAGCAGACGGTCTCCAGGTGCCGCTCCTCCTCAAAAGAAGTGTAGGGTGGAGCCAGCAGTCGTATGCTGCCTTTTGCAACACGAGGACCATGGCGGACAAAGCAAGCAAGGCTAGCGTGACACGCAAGCACGTTCGATAGCATGCTTTGGCACGGGACCACCAGAAGCTACCACGTGACCAGGAGGTTCCCTGACTGGGTTAAAAGAAAGGAAAAGGACCGGGACAAGAACAAAAGCCAAACCCGGAAGCCAAAAGAGGAAGTCTAGTTTATTACAAATGTAGAGGGGCACAACACAGTAACCCCAAAGTTCAAGTGCCATACTCGGACAAGACCGACACAAAAGAAAACAAGACAAATAAACAAGACTAAGAAGACGGGGGGGCCGTCGGGGGCTACTGATGCATGGCGGCCGTTAACGAGCCGTCGGCCCCTTCATCGGCTGGAGCAGGAGCAAAGTAGCCGACCACCTCAGCGGCCATGTCGCAGACGGCGGCACGTGCCGTTTCCTCCTCCTCAGCAGCCAGACCCTCACGCACCACCTCCACTAGTAGCTCGACCAACCGAGCCTTCTAACAGGCAAAGATGTGCTCCGCGATGCCTTGAGCCAGGTCGCGTGCCCCTTGTAGTACGGCGGTGTCCACTATCGACCGGAACGCCTCCAGATGCTCCACCAACCTGGTGAAAGTGGGAAGAAGGTGCTCCTGCCCATGATCGGTTGCAAGGATGGGCAGAGAAAACCATCGCAGCCCACCGTCAAAAAGGACATCGCGAAGGTGGATGGCAAGGTCACGAAAGCCTTCAGCAGCCATCCGGCGAGAATGTCGGGGCTGCATGACCTCCTCCTGGAAGCCATGCAAAAGGGAGAGCAGAACCTCTCCTGCTCCTAGGCAGCCTCGCGGGCAATAGACACAGCATCTCCTAACGCTGAAGCTGGTTCGCGTGCTCCTGCAGCTCGAGCTCGTAGGCCGCCATTGCCACATCAAACGAGTCGAGCCACTACTCACGTGTAGTAGCCGCCTCCTCACACGCCACTAGGTCCGCCTCCCATAGATGGGCCTATTCCTCGTGACGAGCAAGATCAAGCACCAAGGAGTGTGGCTCCTCTTTCTGCTCCTGGAGTTCCGCCATGCGCTCCTCGGGGGGTGCCCCGCCAAGGACCACGGCCACCCGCCAAATATCCTCGAGGGCTGCCTCCAAGGCACGCCACACCCGAGGAAGAATAGCAAGAGTCTATTCACTACCACCGGGACCTACCACAAGCGACGTCATCATCAAAGCCGCGGCTGCGCCGGCCAACTCCATCAGCGATGGAGGCTCCACAGCCGCCGCCGTGACGGTCGCGACAACTTCCACCGCCGTCGCTCTGGCATCATCGCTGCTCGAAGCAAGGGGCAGGGTGGGAGCGGAAGCAGGCTGACGTGGTCACTCATCAATGCTCGGGTCCCCACCAGTGGGGGTCCTAAGCCCCAACGGGCTGACGACGTGAGGGCGCGGCGAAAGCAGGTCGGATCCATTAGGGTCGCCTGCACTTGCAGGGGCTCTACCCACAAGGGACTGTTGTCTAGCGGGAAGAGAGCCCCCTACGAGGGAGATCCGTCGGACCGAGGGGGGTGAAGATGGTAGGGCCCTTCCGCCGGACTCCCCAAGTGGGGTCTGCCCCAACGAACCACTCGTACCCCTGGAAAAGAAATGGTGTAAACAAAAGGAGAAAAAGAGAGAGAGAGAGAGAGGCATGAGAGGTCGTATCTACGCCTGGGGCCCATGTAGATCCACGGCGACGCTAAAGCCACCACAGTTATCCCTACCCTTGGATGTTTGGGCGGTGGGGAACAGTCGACGGATACACCAGTCCGCCTCTCCACCGCCGTAGATGATGGTCCTTGCCTCGGGGCAACCGGAGTGTTTTGAGGAGAAGGCGGTGGTGATGACGACGAAGAGGAGCCCACCGGGACTGGAGAGGGAGGCCGCCGGCGCTTCCCCGCACCTTCGAGCGCCTCCATTCCAGAGGACCTGTCCGGTCTCTCCTCGATGCGAATGCCGCCAGAGGGTCGAGCCGCACGAGTAGGAATGAGTTCGCGCGCGTCGGTCTCTGGAAGCATCAAAAGAATGACGAGCCGTGCTGGCTCGTCGCACAGCAGCACGATGCCATCCGGAAGGATCGCCGTTGCGGGCTCCCGTACCTCTACAATGAGCATCAGCAGCTCCGAGATCTCCACCTCGGAGAGGTCCATGCCATCTCCTCGGCATGTGCAGGTTGTGTCATCGATGCCCATGAAGAACCACGCTGGGCGGACCCAAGCATGCAGGGGAGCGATGCAGAGTTGAATGAAGTCCGCCACCACCATGGTCAACGTGAGCCCAGCTTGACGAAGTTGGGCGATCCGATCCGGCACCAATCGCCATTCTTCCCCGAGGTCCGGCGAAGCTAGCCACGTGTCGGCGACAGCGACCAAGACGACGAAGAGGAGCCCACCGGGACTGGAGAGGGAGGCCGCCGGCGCTTCCCCGCACCTTCGAGCGCCTCCATTCCAGAGGACCTGTCCGGTCTCTCCTCGATGCGAATGCCGCCAGAGGGTCGAGCCGCACGAGTAGGAATGAGTTCGCGCGCGTCGGTCTCTGGAAGCATCAAAAGAATGACGAGCCGTGCTGGCTCGTCGCACAGCAGCACGATGCCATCCGGAAGGATCGCCGTTGCGGGCTCCCGTACCTCTACAATGAGCATCAGCAGCTCCGAGATCTCCACCTCGGAGAGGTCCATGCCATCTCCTCGGCATGTGCAGGTTGTGTCATCGATGCCCATGAAGAACCACGCTGGGCGGACCCAAGCATGCAGGGGAGCGATGCAGAGTTGAATGAAGTCCGCCACCACCATGGTCAACGTGAGCCCAGCTTGACGAAGTTGGGCGATCCGATCCGGCACCAATCGCCATTCTTCCCCGAGGTCCGGCGAAGCTAGCCACGTGTCGGCGACAGCGACCAGAGGGGATATAGGGAGGCAGAGGCGCTGATGGGACACAATGGTGCACATATGCAACCACCGCCTCCTCCAATCTTCCCACTTGTTGCGGAGTATCATGGCGATTACTCCCCCTCGGGCTGCGAAGCTTAAAGAAGCACAGCCCCACCATGCGGGGAACGCTGTTGGCCGGCACGATAGGACACTGGATGTAGAAAAAGTGGCGGAAGATCTCGACGGAGGGAATCACGCCGATGAACATCTTGCACAGGTGCGCAAAGATGGCTAGCGTGAGGACGGCGTTGGGCATGAGGTGCACCAGGTTCACCTGGTACTCCTCCAGCAGCGGAGGAAGTAGGGGGAGAACGGAGGGATCAGGCTGCAGAATAAGAAGGGGAGGAACATGACCACTTCCTCCGGCTCGTTGGGGGTCACCGGATCCGTCGCCCCAAGAATCACCGCACCGGCATCCGGCCCAACCGGGGGTAGCATTACCCGATCAACGCACCGCCATCCGGCCCAACCGGGGTAGCATTACCTGGATCCGCTCTAGGGCATCCACAGTCGTGATCGTGGAGCGTGTGAGGTGGACGACCCGAGGGTCGCGCTCCAACATGGAGGCGCGCAGCGGCCGAAGTGGTCACTCCTAGACATGGCGTTGAGCGGAAAAGCAACAAGGAGTTCGTTGCAAGGAAGGCGAAGGCTTAGAGAAGATGAAAAGTGGAGGGGAAGGAAGCCCTAGGGGCTCACCTATGCAGTCTTATAAGACGACAAGCACGGCGCCTCGAATTCAAGAAACAGCCGCCGAAAAATAAGTGCAGGAGGGTCCCAGAATCTCGGGGAATCCCAACCAAAGCTCTAGCGTTTGGGCACGAGGTGAAGACGAAACATCGAGAGGCGGCCCCCTTCCTTCTACTGGGCCCCTTGCTTGACCTAGGGAAGATGGTGCAGTGTAGGGTCGGGGATAGGGACGGGGGTCCCCCGAGAAGGCGCTTACAAATGGGGCCCGCTTGCTGAAAAGGGCTCCCTCCCTCGTGGAGCCCAAATAGGGAGATGGGCCTAGAAATACAAAGCTTAGGAAGGATAAGGAAAATATCACCCCTTTATGGTGGGATCTGCTGAGGGCTCACATGACGGGGACGAGACACACCTGGGGCGGCTTCCCGGGAAGGATCGCTACAAGGCGAAGCAAGCGGTGGCGTATCCTGGTGCGAGTAGGGCATGACAGTCGAGGCAGGCTATCAACAGATGCCCCATCCCCATAAAAACACCATCATTACGGCTGATGGGACGTGTCTGGGCGCCTCGGAGACTAACGGCCTCACCCGTCCCGTCCAACAGGAGGCGGGCGCCGCCCTCATGTTAAAAGCACCCGCCTAGCTCCCGGAGGAACTCTGTTATGGGAGGCCGCATCGCAGCCTCCCGGGAGGAGCCCCGGGAGCCGGATTCAACACCCCCCCCCCCCGGTCCCGGGATGGTGGGGCAAGGTCAACAGGAACAATGACTTCCAGGGTAAAATGGTAGAAGGTGGAGATTGATGCATAAAGAACTTGGACAAGGTACCCCGAGGCCGTGCGCGCCAAGGCAAGGGGCGCCAGAGCAAGTGGACGGCGCATCAGAGGGACTATAGCAAGGAGGGCAGCCATTGGACCGCCGAATTCACACACGGTGTAAAGGGAAGGATTGGGGCGCAAGGCTTACCCCCAACTAGTCCCCCCATAAGCCTGGCCTATAAAAGGCCTGCTCTTGTACGAACATAGACAGACAACGCTAGGAAACACAACATACAGGACGTAAGGTATTACGCTTCTGAGCGGCCTGAACCTGTCTAAAAACCCTCCTGAGTGCAATCACCCTAAAACTTCCCTGAACGCCTCTTGAATCTCTTCACACGAACTAACCCTCAGGCCGGATCTCTAAAAGGGGGTCCCATCGGATCCCTGCTCTCGGTGCTTGGCCACCGTCAGTATCACACAGGGTTTTAAATTTTGTTTTCACTTTTTTCGAGACTCATCAAAATTCACAAAATTTCGACTTGAAAAGGTGCATCTTTCAATGAATAGATGATATTTCATATGAATAGTAATTTCGGTTGAAAACATCGAATTTTCGTTCAACATCGAGAAAAAGGTTCGCCCAGCATAAAATTCATATTTCGAAGAAAACCACACCACAGTCAAAGAAACACCGGAAAGTCAGATTTTCGGAAGTGAACTCCAGTTTCATGGCGATTATGAAACAGGTCGCGCTATGCTGCACATTATTCATAAACTCTTACTCTCAAAGTTAGGATCAATTTTATGCGGCTCCTCCTATCATTTTAATTGTAACAGTGCTGTTCACCGAAATTGATTTCTTCTGATCTCCAACCCTGCCATATCTTGGAGGAGCCGGTGGAGCCACGATTATCGTGACTCCTCCGACTCCAAGGCCTTGTTTACTTGGCAAATTTGGGAGGTGCCAAATTACTGTTACAGCACTGTAGCACACTGTAGCGTTTCGTTTGTATTTGTGAATTATTATCCAAATATTGACTAATTAGGCTTAAAAGATTCGTCTCGCAAAGTACAATAAAACTGTGCAATTAGTTTTTAATTTCGTCTACATTCAGTACTCCATGCATGTACCGCAAGTTTGATGTGATGGGGAATCTTCTTTTTGCATAGTGTCAAAGTTGGGAGTTGGGGGTGAAGTAAATAAGGGGCAACTCATACTGTCACGCTAGTGCAGGAGCCAGCCCCGAGGACGAGTCTATCCACACTTGCACAGCTCCCCTGCTCCGTCCTTGTGCACACTGGCCAAAAAAAAAAAAGAAAATCCGGCATGCCGTTCCGTGTAACTGCAAGCCGGGTCCCACCCTCCAGCCTCAGGCACACGCAGGCCCACACCGCGGCACGGCGCCGTAGACCACGTCCCCACACCACACCGCACCGCCTCCCTTTGCTGCGGCCTGCGGTTGCCTGCCTGCGCTGTGGCGGCTGTGGAGAGGGGTTTAGGACATAAAGGGCACACGCGCCTCGTCTCCCCCGAAACAGCAAAACCCACTCCCCCACTCCACCACCTCCTCGCAGGCCTCCTCCTCCCCCTCTCCCTCCCGGGCGGCCCCGGCGGAGACCACAAACCCTGGCGGCCGGAGCCTCGCAGGTGAGCGGCGCCGCCTCCGCTTTCCCTTCCCCCCTTTCTCATCACTTGCATTGCGTCGGGGCGGATTCTGATTTCGATTCCTCTCCGGGCGAAACCCCAACTTCGCGGTTGCTTATCCCCCCCCCCCCCCCCCCCCCCCCCCCTTCTTTGGTTCGTCAGTAAGGAACCCTAACTTCGTTGGATGTAGGTTTTTTCTCTCTCTATTTAAGACTTGCTTGCTCCGGGAGATGGATCTTTCCGACCGAGCAATCGTTCCCAAATTTTCCCCGTAGAAAAATAAATGGAAATAAGAAAAAAAATTAGGTGCCGTGCGCAGGCCCTTGTTTGTTCCATCAGGATTCTAGCATTTCTGGGTTTTGTTCCGATTTTTCGCGTCCGATGCATTGTTTTGAGATAGCGATTTAAAATTTTGTTCTTTCCTTTAGTCCCTTGATTGATTGATACTCGTGCGCTCAGGAATCCTGCCGCTATGTTGTGTGTCATATTAAAATTGTGCATTTTTCCATGGTTGCAATGTAAGCTGCGTGCGCCTGGAAATTATAGAAATTATTTTGGCTATTAATGTCGTACTAGCTGCCAAGGAAACACCTAACACGCACTTGCTCTGTAGCTACCGGTCTGGGCCTTGGGCTGATCATGCTTGTTTTACCAGGAACCGGTTGTTTATTTGTTACTCTTGTTAGGTTATGTTTCCTGTGCCTTCAGATTATGTGCACCTGTGAGCCTGCTTGTGGAACGCTGGGAGCTGTTGTAGCTCTCACAATAACCTCAATATGCATAGTGATGAATTGGGCATATTAGTTTCCGTTTGCTCTAATCTTTGGCTCTTTGAAGTTCACTGCTGTACCAGATTTGCTGGTGTGCCTGCGCCTAGATTCTTTTACTTATACTAATTTATAATTGGGACTATTGTTTGATCGAATGTTCTTCATTGTGTTGTTGCTGTCTGTTGCTGGGTGTCCGCATGGGCCTTATGCATGATTGGTCTGCAGTCTGCTCTTGTTAGGATAAGAAATGATTTCTGTAGATAGTGGTTCAAGTTTTCAGTTTGGCTCATATGTTTGACGAGTATCCTGTAATCACTGCATAAGTAGATACTACTTTATTTTGGGTGCTATTGGCCTTACTGAGCTCAATTTCCTTCTCTTATTTTCATGGCAACTGTACTTGTCAACGTGCTAGACAGTTTATGGAACAGGCTTCTCCATTTGCTTGGTATACAGCCAAAGTGTACACCTTAATGTTGTTGAAGTCTCGTGTTTTTAAGTTGATCATGTACCTGAAATATTGAGGGAAAGGGATGTTATTGTTGTATCAACTGTATAGCTAAAAAATTGAAATGCATGGCTTTGTTGCTCCAGATGTGAACTTTAATTGCCATAGCTAAGTGCCATTACTTCTAGCTGTTCTAACTATTCAGTCCTTCAGGTAGTGTTACTACCTTTCTTCCATTGCACTCGTGGTGTTGTAGTTCTTATTCAGTGGTTTTTGGCCAGGTAAACATATCCTTGCAATGGGTGCTGCTGGCAATGGCAGCAACCCATATTCTTTACATGTTGGAGAAAGAGATGACAAAAGTAGCAACACAAAGTTATGTTCAGACTTTACTGCAGCTGAAATGCAAGTGAACCCTCTCAATGATGATCTATCTTTGGTTCACGTAAAACTTGAACAGTCAATGTCAAGTGTACAAGCTTTTGTTGCTGAGCACATGACCTCAAAAGAACTTGATATGGATTGGAGCAAGGAGGCTGTTGGACTGGATGGTTTCAGATATGTAGGCTGCAATGACCTAAGGGATGTTGCATTGAATAGCTTGCACATGTTCTTCAAGACCGCAGTTCAGATGTTATCCTCTGAAGGTTACACCGAGGATGCTGTTGTAAATGCCATCGTAGACTCTGCACTCTGTTACCAGTATGACGGGCCTATCGATAAGATTACGGAGCATGCACGCACATTGCTACAGAGCGGTGGTCATCAGGTTGATTATTCCAGCAGTGAGAATGTTGACACAGTTTTGCACATGTTGGGCTTGTTTTTTCTTTGCAATGCATCAAGTTTGCTTAAGACATGCTGTCCATTTTTCACCTTGGGAGATGCATTGTGGTGCATTCTGCTGTGCGACCTGGATATCTCTATTACTCGTGCAGCTTTTAGTCATACGAGTGGTTATGGGAATGGACAATCAGAAGGGCATGCTCCTAGACAGTGTAACTTATGCGAAGCTCGTGAGAATGTAAATGAGATATCAGAAGAATGTGGTTGTGGTAGTAGTAGAGGTACAGAATCGCCTGCACAATTTGAGCCATCTCAATCTGAAGCAGCCCAAAGGGTGTGGAGCAATATTCTGGCAAATTATATAGTTTCAGTTCAAAATTCCGCTACGAAAAATCAAGACACTTCTTCTACTCAAGATGAAAATTCTCCTTCGGTGCCTAGGGCTGTGGTTCAGCGTAGCAAAAAAGCAACGAAAGGCAACCGTAGTAAGACTAACTCCATAAAGTATCAGAAAGACTCTGGCAAGGATCTGGTCGTTTTCAAGAACATTCCACACGTCAAGGGTATAGGTAAAACATCTTCAAGAATGCTGAAAGAGAGTAAATCACTAATGGCATTCCTTGGATCTGCGCAGAACACTTCCACAGGCATTTCGGAGGTAGCCAATAAAAAATGCTTACAACCAGCCACATTAGTTCCAACACAACCTGTTTCTGGACCTTCGTCGGTCAAAAGTAGAGATTCACCAGCAATGGTTTCAACTGGGTCACTTTCTTCTCATGCTAGCTGTTCCTCCATCTCATCATCTTGTGCAATGGTAGAGTCTATGCTGCAAATGGAACCTGATGTTGTACAGTTATCTCTCCCACATACCACCCCTGCAGAGGGCTTTGAATTTAATTTCTCACGTGACGGCATGCAGACCACTTGGGTTCCAAAAGAGAGGGAAGAGGAGCTTGCTCTAGAACTAGTGCAGCGTCTGGGCGAGCTAAAGCTGGAGGTGAAAGTTTGGACAGATTGGGCTAATGAGAGGGTGATGCAGTCAACAAATAGGCTGGTAAATGAAAGGTCCATCCTTCTATCTCTTAAAAAGGATAAGGCAGATGTTGAAGAGCCTGATGTATTTAACAGAAAGAAGCTTGAGGAGACACAAAGGGCACTAGACAGTACTTCTGATGAGCTCAATCGTGTTAATTCTTGTGTTCAGGAGCTTACAGATAAGGTTTCACATTCTAGGCGTGAGAAGAAAGCTGTCCAGCTACAGGGAAAGAAAGCAGATGAACGTTTGGCTAACCTTTTAAGCAAGGAAAACGAGTTGATGGACGGACTGAAGTCCATGGAAACAGAGAAGAGCTTTTTGCAGGAGGAGCTTGTTGCTGAAAGAAGTAAACTATCCAATCTTCTGAAAAGTCTTGAGCAAGCTAGAAGATCTGAAGATTCAGTAAAGGTATTCCAATTTGATTCACCTTGTTCCTTTAAATTTTCTGTCTTATCATGTGCATATTGTTTTATTGGTTTTGTTACACACCCTTGGTTTCTAAATATGTGGCGTTTTGTACAGATACTGTCTCCTGATACAACTTTAACCACTAATTTTTCCATGAAAGTACCACTGGAAATCTGTAATTTTATATGCTATGAAATGTATACGATCAATTCTACTACTCCATTTTTTAAAAAATATTAGTGCTTAAGGATCAAAATTAGAGATTTTTACTGCATATTTTTTTAACTGTCAGAGATTCATGAATGGAGTAGTTTATTAATAACCCAACTGCATTTTTCACTCACATGCAGAATCCTATTTGAGTTTGGTAGGTCAATTGTCTTCTTTAAATATGATATGTTGAATGATTTCTATATATATATATATATATATATATATATATATATTGTTTTGCTATAATGCACCTGGGTGCATTTTGTACACAGAATGCACCCACCCTCTGGTTGCAACCGGTATGCGTCCAGTTGCAACTAGTTCGAACCGAGTTGCAACTAGTTCGCGTGTAGTTGCAACTGGCTCGGTTCGAGTTGCAATCAGTTCCGTCCAGTTGCAATCAGTTCCGTCGAGTTGCAATTGGCCCAGTCTCTCAGTTGCAACCAGTTCCATCGAGTTGCAATTGGCCCAGTCTCTCGGTTGCAACTGCAGGGTCTGTGCATTCTGAACAGAGAATGCACCCAGGTGCATTTTACCTCGCCATATAGTTTTTTGTTTGATAAAATCATTTTTTATTTGTAAAATGAATATTGACAGGGAATTATATTTTTGTGCATATATTTTTCTAACTGACTTTGAACTTGTCTTGGCAAACTTCATAGAAATGTGCATTTGCACAATTCGAATTTCATGATTTGGCAGGGCCGCAGGATGCATTGGTTTTGCTTTAGCATACAGCAATGATGTACATAATATGTTGTTAACTACCATGGTGCTCGAGATGCCAAATTCCTTGGCAGCAACTGTGGCATATCTTCAATTCCTTGGTTGGTCGTATATTATAACTTTGTGTGTCACCATGCTGGTCCTTTACGGTTTCAACCTTGTGGGCACTATATCCTTTTCTTATTCTGGGGTTTCACTGTGGTCATGTACTGCCTAACACATCTTATGACAATAATGGGTTGATTACTAGATACCGGTTAATGGCTACATATCAAAATGACCTACATAGAGGATGCAGCGTGTGCAAGCACGCGTGTTTTCCTGCACCATGAACAACTTGATAGACCATCTTAGTAGGAAGACATGCTCGTTGTTTTGGTTGAGTCTTGAGATGAAAATCCTAAACATAATCTAGTATTTACTTGACTCATGCATCATCTACAAAATGTTTGTGTTGTTGCCTAGCTTTTTTGTTTGTTAATGTATTTTTGCAAAGATTGTTTATGACCTTTGGCCGTAACCACTGCAGAAAAGGTGCCAGGAAGGAGCGAAGATGCTAGATGCAGTTACGAAGCAGGTCAACTCTGAAAGAACTGCACTTGAGCGGATTGATACATCAGCAAGAACAAAGTCTAGCAATCTGTTGCTGAAAGCGCAGAAAGATCAGGAATGGCTGCAGGCCAACATCAGGAATCTCAAACAGCAGGTAGGTGAAATGATTAGCAGCAGCAAGCTTCAGAGGGTCGCAATGTTCATGCCCCCTCCAGGGTTCGCGATGGATTCCGTACAACGGGAGCAAGAATGTGCCATGTGCTTGGAAGAGGAGGTTTCGGTGGTTTTCCTCCCATGTGGGCATCAGGTGGTTTGTGCAGGCTGCAACCAACGCCACCAAGAGGTGGGCATGACAGAGTGCCCATCCTGCAGGTCTCCCATCGAGCGAAGGATCTGTGCTCGCTTCGCTGACAGCTAAGGTGAATGTACATCTGGTGGGGAAGAACAGGAGTTATAGTCTTTTGCCTTTGTTAGCTAAAACAGCCGTCGTCTAAAACCAAACTGCTGCTAAGAGCAGAGTAGATGTGTAGGTGCGTTCCTCAAAAGTCCTGACCTCAGTTGGCGTTGGCGGAAATACAGTTGGAAAGTATGCTCGTTCTAGGATGCTAGTTTCTGGTGGAATCGGAATGTTACCATGTTAACTATTACCATATATACTTGCTTGGTGGGAAAAAAACAAAAACTATTACGCTATGTAGTGCGGAATGCCTAAAGTGGCCTCAGGTTCTTGTAAAATATGGCATGGGATATCTGAGAGCACATTGGTATTTTGCGTTATGCGTTGTGGTTTGCTGTTTTAGTTTCCTCGATGGTGTCGTATATCATATATATGCTCTTGCCCTGAGGTCACTTCACATGGCATTCACATGCTTTCTCCGTTTTGATATTGCATTGTTTCTGGTGAGGTGCTGCGAGATGCACGTATGGTTTGATGCATTGCTCTGGGTGCGCTCATGTTAGCGATCCTCCCATTTAAATGTGATCTTGGCCCACGATGAAGTATTACGGCTGATTAGGATTTTCGCATGTCGTTTCTAACACTGGACCAAAGGTTGAACGGCGGATTTTGGGTAGCAGCTGCATGCCTAGATAAACTTGAGCTATGCTGAAACGACCTGAATTCCTATCTCAAAGAATTCAAACTACGCACCTCCATGATAGTCCTACAAAAGTTATCACGTGCGAATCTCTATCTCAGATAGTGCAAATTCATACCAACACAGAAATATAGAATGACGACAGAGTAACAATATTATAAATATCGAGTACAACACTTCGGCTCATGCCGGAACAAATCCATCAGGACTAAATCATGGAAGGTAAAACATTTATGCAGCGGAAACACATAGCGTAGCGAACAATATCTCCAGAGGTGACTTGAGCGAGGGACCATCCCTATTCTTCCCATCCATCATTATCGAAGTCGTAGTCGGGCTCCGACCCAAAAAAGCCACCATATGCCCAAGAAGTGGGTAGGTCATGTCAACTCCCAAAAGAAACAAGCCAAGGAAACGGGGAAATAATACTATATGCATGGAACAACCTATATATGGCTGTAGAGGTATATGCAGTAGCAGCAACAATCACGGATGCATCAAAGCAATACCATCTCCGAGGTCAACACTTCACATCAAGGAAGTCGTCACAAATCACCAGATCCTTCACCCAAGAATCCAGTACCCAAACACACTAGGCGATGTGAGAGCTCCCTTCCCTCACATCTCAATGGCAAACGCCGGCCTATCTCAAAAAGGGAAGATAGAAGTAAAAAATATAAATCTAGTTACAAGTAGTACTAGTCAACAGCACTGTCCATAACCAATGGACACGAACTATAACTATAAGTTTATACACTTTGTAGAAGTTGTACAACTGTACCCGCACGGATGGAGCCTGAACGGTAGCGATCCGTCCAATCCCCACCTAACAGCCGGAGCTCTAGCAAGTGGATAGTACTCCCTATTTTCTCGAGTCTGAAACCATCCTTAACTGCAGGGCACGCCGTCACCAATTGAGAACCTCGAAGTTGTGAAACCTACCCACGTTGGGGTGCAGTTTGGTCAGAGTAGGTCAACGCCTCGAACTCCTTACACTAATCCTCCAATCCACCTACAGGCTGAGCACTATCACCACTAGTCTCGTACCGAACCTCGCCCATAACAAGGTGAATGGTATGTACAAAAATAGATACTATGACTAGTGGTAAACTGACTCAGTACTTAGGGGCCGAGAGCGAGCACTTAACTCCACAAGTATGTGCTGAAGCATCTGCAACGTACAAGTACGCCACCTGCTTCTCGTGTCAAACAAGGTACCCGCCATAGGCACAGGGGGTGGAAAGAGTCCAGAATGCTCTCCCCTGGAAAGGCACTCCCCGGTACCAACCGCGGCTCGCTCCCACCAAAACACATTAAGAAATCACACTCACCCAAAACACACGCGAGCGTGTACAAGAAAACCCATCACCAAAGCTATGGCATATGCCCATCCATAACTCAAAAGCATATATATGGAAATAAGTAAGGTAGACTAGCTAGGGGTCTGTAACTAGTCCACAAGTAGGTAACAAGAAAAATAGGATAAACAATTATCAAGGCATAGTTAGAAACATAGGCTATGCAATCAATCATCATCCAAGCGTCATAAATAAAGCGCTAGCAACTAAGCATGCATAGGATATATATGATTGGGAGTGACATGACACCTTGTCCATAGTCATTGGGATCCTCCTTGGTGTAGTCGGGGTCTTGAGAGTCTTACGAGTCGTAGCTCGGGTCTGAACAGAATGAGGTACAGTGCAATATAAATTAATCACCATTACATCTAGGCAAAAACTCCAAGAAAGCTAAATTTAGAAGATCCAAATAACATCAAACTAGCTACAAACAGCACGGTCTCGATTTTACGAATTAAATGCAACTCATTTCATATTTTTCAAAATTTAATGAATTAGTTATGAATTTTTAAAGATTAAAGCATTTATTTAATTATTTAATTAATTTCGGAAAAAATATTAATTAGGGTGACACGTGTCAGCTTCTGGTTGCACCATGTGGTAGCACGGGAGGGTGCCACGTGTCGGCTGACGTCAGCATTGCCCGGTCAATGGCCAACGTTGACCCGTTGATGGTCAACGTTGACCGGTCAGCGGTCAACTAGGCCCCACTGGTCTGTGGGCCCCTTTGTTTGTTAGTCCGGCCCTTTGACACGTCAGCGCCACGTGACTGACCACGTGGTAGCCACGTGGCCATCCTATTCTACATGGCAGCGCCACGTGGCCATCCTATTCGACGTGGCGCTGCCACATGGCGCACGCATGGCCGCACCGGGTTAGTTGGGATCCGGTGTGCGATTGGCTGCGGCGCGGCGAGCGGCGGCGACGCGACGTCGCGGCGAAGGGCGGCAGTGACCGCGCCCACGACATTGCGACACGGCGCGATGTCGCAGCGCGGCGTGGCTGCGGCCCGGTCACAGGCAGAGCCTTTGGCCGTAGCGAGGCAAGGTGCGGCGCTGCGTGGGCCGGCCAGAGGCGCCAAGGAGAGAGAGGAAGAGAAAAAGGGCGGCGACGCTCATGGTGAAGCGGGGGAGAAGAGGGACGTTGGCGTGGTGAAGGCTCGCGGAACGGCGGCGACTTCCTTGGCAACGGCAGCGGGGACTGCTCCTCGGGCGGTGACAAGGCAGCTCCAGCTCTTCCTTCCCAGTGTGGCGCGTCAGCTGCTCCGGCGCGACCTCCTCCTCTTTCTCTCTTCTTTCCTCTTCTCTTCTCTTCTCCTCTCCTCTTCCTTCCTCCTCTTCTCTCAACTGGCGGCGGTGGCACGGGGAGACCCCGTGTGGATGGGTGAGGCCTCCCGATCGAGGATATTTATAGCCCTCGGCCGAGGCTACGGCTATGGCACGGGTGCGAGCACGCACAGCCATCCATCCTCAGCGTCCGCGCTCGAGGGTGGTGTGGCGGCCATCCAACGCCCGGACGCTAGGGTTTGGGGTGCGGCCGGCGGGAGCTAAGGGGCACGACGGGGATTTCCCCCTCGCGGAAGGCTCCAGAAGGTCACGGGTGCGCGGCGCGACTGCCAGCGAGGCGTGCGGCGCGGAGTAGAGTAGGCAGGAGAGAGAGGTAGGCGGCGAGAGGTGAGGGGCAGCGGGAGAGGAAGAGAGGGTGGGGGGGTGTGGTGGCTGGCAGCGGTGGGCTGGTTTCGCAGGCCGGCCTGCTAGGCTGTTTCGGGAAGGTTAGGCGGGCCAGGCCGGTTGGGTTACGGGCCGGCCTTGGGTTAAATAGGTTAGATTTGTTAGTTTAGGTTTGTTTTTATTTTTAGTCTGAATGTTGAATTGGATTCAAAATTCCAACACACTCGTATTTGAGATCCAAATAAAATCCAAAAAGAACCAAATCAAACCACACAAGTTTTGAAATAGTCTGGGATTGCATTAATAGGGAATTTAGATAAGCGAGTGGAATTTGATTACAATTATGAAATGAGCACACAATTCAAACAAAAGTTTTAAATGTTTGGAAATTTCTCTCAATTTAATATTTCAATTTTTTGGAATATTGCATATGCTGTCTGCTGTGCCAGCAATCTGCCTTCAACAAACGATAAAGAAATCCTATGGCATGGCATCACTAAAACGAAAATTCGTCATACGCAATCTGCACTGATATTCCAATACATGCACTGCACAAAATAGTAGTGATGCGCTTGTTCATGGTTACTCTTGTGCAATCTTTACGCTTGGAAGCCTTCACTTCTCAGCCAATGATTGATGAATTGCTACATACAACAATTAGCTAGAGCACAAGGGAACAAGATTAGTGTAAGAGCTCCTTCCCAAACAGCCCAGCGATTGCTCGGCCAGGATCTTCCTGCGTCAGTAGGGATTCTCCTACCAAAACCTGACAACATGAGTAACAACAAATCAATGTCTGTATATATCACCCTAGCCCCTAGGTTAAAAAAAAAGAAAAGATTTTTTCTCTGATTAAGATCAAAGTATATGCTCGGTATTGCTATGACAAAGTTAATCCAGTCTATGCTTTAAAGGAAAAAAAACAATGCTTTTCAAACGTATTAGTTGCCTGAATAGAATTATTTGTACTAACAAATGAATAAAATGAAGGCCTTTATGTGGAAAAACACCAAATGCATTCGGTTCTCATCAAAAAGTTATAAACAGTATTCATATGTTCAAATATGAAAATCATTTTTACATTAAACTATAATTTTGTAGCAAAACTGGATGTCTTAGAAAACTTACAGCTGAAACACCAGCATTCTGAACATATGCTACGTCATCTGGCGTAAACAACCCGGACTCGCTCACAACCTGTAGAAACACGTTCATTGAAATTTAATATTTATAAGCCCATTTTGAGAAATTTCTATTTTGGAATTAGACAACACATGCTAAGTGCTAGTAGGAAGAAACTATCCAGTGAACTGGTTTTCTTTTGAATGGCCAAATCAACAATACTGCAAGTCAATGCACAAGAAGTGGATAAAATGCAGTTGTCCCACTTTATTCTGGTTCCCGTATCTAGTACAATGTTGGCATCAGGAACAAATTAAATGGCATGGTAAAATAAGGTATTGAGATAAAAAAAAATTCTGTTGCGATTAGGATCATGGATTTTTTATGTAACTTTCTGTTGTGATTAGTGGATCACTTTCTAGATTTTGTATCAACAATGACAGCATCACAACAATGACTGGAAAAAAAATTATCCATTGAAACAACTGTTATGTCAAGCTGGGATTACAAAGTTTTTTTATATGAAAAGCCAGACCAACCTACCATTATTTTCTTGTTCGTAATGATGTCACCACGTTTCTCTAACAACATGTTTGTGTTCGTAGTGTCGACTTCAAATGTCCCTGCAACATAAATAAAATTTCAGCTTACCGGATCGACAGGGGATAGCTGCACCCACAAACAAATTTAGCTCGATGTAACTTTTGTTATGCAAGCACTGACGGAGACATACCTAGACTGCGATTGTTGATGCCAATAAGTTGAACACCATCTATCTTCAGTACGCGATCCAACTCCCTCACATCATGAACCTAAAATACAATTTATGTTTAGTAATTTCTCAAAAGAAAAGGTTAACTCCTTTAGTACGGCAAAAGGAGTGGTGAATTACAACTTGTATGAGATGGTGAATTACACTTATGTATGTAAGCTAACATTTCAATAATAAAAATTTGCGTGTTAGAAAATTCAATAATCAAGCTAGACTGTTTTGCAACAGTAGTATGGTAGAATTTACTATGACAGGAAAGAACTAGTAGTACAATCGATTTATAGTAAATTACGACATACAAGAATGGACATATCAATTCTAGTAAATTGACTACATTGTTGTCTGAAACCATATATATATATATATAAAAGCTTAAAAGAAGTTAGTTTACAAGGATACCCCACAGATACGAAGCTTGTGACCACTAACCTCAACAAGAGCTGTCATGCCGAGACTCCTGCAAACACGAAGCATGTACTTGATGTCAAGGTCCGGCAGCACGGCGGCAATCAGGAGAATCGCATCGGCACCTTTCGAACGCGCATAGTAGATTTGCCAGATGTCAATGATAAAATCCTTGCAGAGAAGAGGGCACTGCATGGGCACAACAACCATATCCACAAAGGCAAATTAAGTCAAAGTCAAGAGAGACAGAAGAAAATATTTCAATTCTTGAGACAATGCAAGCATGTTTGCATCGACTTACATTCACACCAGAATTGCGTATGGTCTCCAGATTCTCAAAGCTCCCCTAGAGGAACGTATATGCACAGGGTCAGAAAATGTCAGAGCTGTAACAAAGAAATTTCATCAGTTGAAGAACAAGAAGCAAATGCCTTACCAGGAAGTGCTTCTCGTCAGTCAGGATGCTCAAGCAGGCCGCGCCGTTCTTCTCGTAAGCTTGCGCGATCTCGACCTGTCAAGAATTTTGCAGAATCGCATTGGTCACTCACACACACACTGTCAATCTTCGATTCAGAGATGGCAAGCAAGCTGCAGGGCACAATGTTGCGCCCAGCAGCTATATCCAAATCCAAGAAAGAAGTCTCATCCTCTGAGTACAACTAACCGGGTTGAAGTGGTCCCTGAGGAGTCCCCTGGTGGGCGACGCCTTCTTGACCTCGGCGACGAGCGCGGGGAGCCCTCCGTTGCGGCGGCGCGCGGCGCCGAGGGCCGCGGCGAAGTCCCTGGGCGGTGGCGCGCGCTGCGCGGACTCGGCCACCCTGTGGAGCGGCGCCCGGGCCTTCCGCTGCGAGACCTCGACCTCCTTGTCCCAGACGACCTGCTCGAGGACGTCCCGAGGGACGGCCCTGTCGGCGCCGACGCCCTCGGACGGGTAGCTCGGGCGGCAGCGGCGACGGACCCGGATGCCCTGCGCGGCGGCGATGGCGTTGACGGACTTGCCGCTCTCCCACTGCACCACCTCCGCAGAGTTGAACATCTCGGCGTCGTCCAGCGCCAGCAGCAGCGCCGCCGCCGGCGAGCCCTGCACGTGCCATGCATCGATCAAATAAATAAATAAAAGCACGCTACAGATAGAGACATTACCAAAGAAACATTGTTACCGTTCTCATTCCGTATTTTTTATGTTTTATTTAAAATAAAAATGTGCATTTCTATATCTTATAAGCACGCTCATTGTATTGTCGTAGTAAGGTGGCGTCTCGGGTCAACACCCTGCAGAGAAGACAGAAGACAGGAGAGAGAGGGGGGGGGGGGGGGGGGGGGGGGCAGATCGAGCACTCCGTCCGTCCGAGACGAGAGGGGACTACTACGAGGGAGGAACTGAAGAGGGATATGGTTGGTGGTCCGGCAAAGCACCTGCTTGGTGGCGGCGGCGCTGCGGCAGCGGACGACGCGCGCGGCGGCGTCGGTGGTGCGGAGGACGGCGGGCCGAGAGGACGACGAGAGCGGCGGCGACAAGACAGTGGTGGCGGCCCTGCTGCTGGCGACCGAGGCGGCGGCGAGGATGGGGGACTCCATCGTCGGCGGCGTGCGGAGGACGGAGCAGCCCGCCGGAGATGGAACGAGCACCAAGAGTGGCGACAGGTGCTCAGCTCGCTTCGGTTTTGTTTCCCCCCCTGGCTGCGCCGTGGGCCGGGGGGGATGCATTTATAGGCGCCTTCAGTTCCTGCCGTGCGGATTTTAATTAATCTCCGTTATTGCCTGCTGCTATCCTATATCCTCCAGGCTCCAGCGATGGGGGGAGCCGATGGAGCTGCGTGTCGAAATAATCTTCTCCTCGCCTACCGGAACCAAATCGCCTCGCCGATTCTCATATCATGCTCTCATCCCATCTCACCATATCGCATCCCTTCCGATCCGATCCGATCCGATACTGCATGCAGGCAGCAGCTAGCGCATTGCCTGTCCGTCGCATCGCACATTCGTACCCACTGGCTGGATATACTGTGGCGTTGTTGGTTGTTGCGCTCAGAAGTAAACAAAGCACCACGTGGTTCGTCTCCTTGTCCCCGCACAGCGCGGGCCGGGCGCCGCGCCGCAGCCCACGCTCCCACCAGCTCACCACCACAGATCTCACACATGCAGCGCTGCCACCGGCTTCTTTATTCTAAGCTTCCACAGCCAACAAATAAATGAAATAAAATCTGCAAGTGTGTACAACATGCACGGCGATGCCTTGCCTTGTCATGTCCCAATTATTTACGTGCCACGAGTAACTTGCCTCACAATTTTCAATTTCAGCGACAAGTCTAGGCCAAGCAAATAGAGTAAAAGAAGCTGGATAGGTTGAGGAGCACGCTTCAGACAGCGGCCAAAGAACACGATGCGGACGCATTTTTTTTTACACTAGAATGAGCAAATAAGACCAACAAAATCGAAATTGGATACCGTGATTAATTAAAATAATGACGCATATAATCACTCCATCCATGTTACTCTCGAAACGTCTCCTTCGCAGCGCAATGCTCAAACAGTGGCGTGATATGCCCAGATGAATTAATAGCCACCTGTGTTTTCGGACTGCATGACTACCGCTAGTCATCGTCGTGACGTCGGGGTGTTTGGTTACACTTACCCGTCACATCGGATGTTTGATACTAATTAGAAGTATTAAATATAGACTATTTACAAAATTCATTGCACAGATAGAGTCTAATTCATTGCACAAATAAAGTCTAATTCGCGAGACAAATCTATTAAACCTAATTAGTTCATGATTTACGGATACCAATGTATTTACCGTATATGAATCCTTCATGTATGTCACACGATCATTATTTACGGTGCCAAATGCCACGAGGCTTCAGTTTTCCTCCGCTCGCTAATGGTTAGGATATAAAGTGAGGTAATATGAAATGGAAAATATGTTCTAATGAGGAGGACAAGATCACAAGATAAATCTGGATTTCATGTGGGTGCATACCTGTCACGTTCAACCATCAAAGATGGTTAAGAAAAGTTAAAGGCAAATTATGGGGAAAAAGAGAAGAAATTGGCTAAAAGTCAAATTCGAGTCAAATTTGACCGAAATTTGAATTTTGAATTCTAAATTCAGAAAAATTTGGCAAAAATATGAAATGGAAGCTTGAGAGTGTTTAGAACTTTGGGGAATCAAGATTGGAGACAAAACCTAGTCCTAAACATCTCAAGGAAGGCAAAGGAAAAATCAAAACAAGAGTGTATTGTTCACTGTCCGAAAATGGAATTTTCATAAAACAGTACAAGTATCCATTTTGGAAATTGATTTCTGCCAAATTTTCGACCAAGGCAACTATACAGTATTGAAGTATAGACTTTGGACAAGTATACTAGGGTGTTGTTGATCAGGAACCATAAAGAAAACAAATTTAATTTAGGATTTAAAGTTGGTACTTTGCCATTTTCGGCTGAGTCACTGAAACTGCCATTTTTCTTAAGTCTGAAAACAGTGATAAATAGCTAAGTTTGGAGCAAAATTCAGAAGGATGTAGTGTAAAAGGTATAGGTGTTTATGAGTAAAATGGAACCCCTGATGGTTATAGAACATGAATGGTTAATGATTGGCTTAAGGAGAATGGATTTGGGCCACTGAAAATAATTCCAAAGATGGGCAAATGACCATGATCAGGTGACTGTCGAACTGAATAAGGTGTTCAAAAGGATTCAGTTAACTGAGGGAAAGAAATTCAAAATTGACCACATTTGGATGATTATCTCGAGCAAGAGCCAAAATAAAATTTGAAGAGCTTGAGATTATCTCCAACTTTGCTTAAGAGGTTTGTGGACTGTCGGATTGAAAATCGGCCGCGGGGAAGGTCTGAACATTCTGATGAAAGAAAGAAAAGGGGGAAAGGAAATCAGAAAGGGCAGGACGTGTCGCCGCCGGCGTCCTTGCTCGCTGTCCAGCTCGACACCTAGGGCCACCGCTTCACCACGCAAGTCTATGGCTAGGCCACGGTGCCATCCATGCGCACGGTGAAACTTCGAATAACTACCGCTCCCGCCGCCGTGTTTACGTGTCACCTTTTACCGCCGCCCGTGAATCCTCTGTCAAGCCGCCGCCGCCGAGCAAAATTCCTCCACCACAACGCAGCTCCCGTCGTTTCCGTCCGCCACCGCCGCACCTCCTGCTCACGGTGAGCTTTATCTTGCCGTTGTTTTCTTTACTTGTGGTCAGTCGTAGGTAAGTTCTTGGGGTACTAGGAAGCTTTAGAGGTAGTCGAAAGGGCGAGTTGCGCCGCTGCCGTGCTTGGCCACGGCCGGCCGTTAGCCTCGCCGCCCGCCGCCGTGGAGAGGATGGCTCTGGCCACCTCCCGGGGAGCTACCGCCGCGCACAGGTGCGCTAGGGCATGGGGATGCTTCCCCGACCTAGCCCCGTCGCCGGTGGGGCACCGGCCAGCGAGCCGCGCCGCCCCCTACCGCGCTCGGGTTTTGGCGCGAGAAAGAAGAAGGAGTTGGCGTTGGTGGGCCCGCGCGTCAGAAGAACAGGGGAAGGAAGAAGGGCGGCCGTGGTGTTAGGTGGACCGGGAGTCCAGTAGGCCCAAGTGCCGGTGCGGGCGGTCGATAAAGGAAAGAGGCCGGGGGCCTGTAGGGTCCAGCAGGCCGTGGGCCGGTTGGGCAGGCCGGAAGCTGCGCGAAAGAAAGAAAGGAAGGAGTTGGGTCGTTGGGCCGAATCAAGAAAAGGAAAGGAGGAGAGGAGAAGAAAACGGCCCAGTGAGCCCCGCAGAGGAGAAAAGGGCCGACGGGTAGAAGGAATAGGAGAAGAGGTGGGTCCGAGCTGCAGGCCCAGTGCAAGAGAGAGGGGGTAGGAAGAGGGTGCGTGACAAAAGTAGGCCGGGAGTTTTTGGGGAAAAATTTAGATTTTCTTTATAGAATAATAGATTAAATCCGAATATCACCTTTTAAATCACACAAATTTCTAGGGGTGTCCAAAATTAGTGAAACCAATTTTGTTAGGATTGTTTTGTTTTCGTTTATGCATTAAAATTTTTATGCCCTAGGAAAAATAATAAAAATTTAAGTATTTGTTTAATGCCTTTTCTTTAAGGTATTTAAATAAATACTTAATCATTGTTAAATGCATAAAATATGGAATAACATTTTCATAATCACAAATTATTGTTAACTTATAGGAAATTAGGTTTCAAGACTAGAAAATAATTATAACATTTTCTAAAAATAAAAGAAAAGGTAAGGTTAGTAAAGGAAATAAAAATGGTGGGTTAATCTTTTGGGTTTTTGTGTGTTGGCTTGCAACTTTATCATGGTAAATTATACAGTCACTTGTTGGCTTGCAACTTTACCATGAAGGAAAGTTGTATAGTCTTGTATTCAAAAAGTTGCATCACTAACCCATGCATATGCTTTATCATAGACACCGAAGCACCGGAAGAGGATTTCTTGGAATTATTAGAAGGATCTCCGGAGTTTGAAGAAATTGTTGAGTTGATCCCCTGCGAAGCCAATCCATCGAGCAGTGCTAACATTTTTATAGAACAAGGCAAGCCCCGGTGCATTATACCTAATTATTTTGGAATTATTATTTCATGTGTTCAATTATCGGTTATTTTCTATATAAATGCACTTAAGTCTAGGAGTTGATTGAAACCTATTTTTGTGCATTATCGTACCTTGTTTTAAGGACATCTTTGCCACTTGTTCAAATATTTAGTAAGTAACCCAAGTCTAGAAATGCTTAGTTACCTAAGTAACTTGTTTACCGAACATTAAGGAAAAATGTTGGGTCATACATGCTAATCATGGAAGGATAACTTGGAAGTTGAAAGGCGAACAGAAGCTAAGGATGCAGTTCTGTCTGCTAGATTAATTTGGTTAAGGCCCGATCGTTGTCTTAACCTTTGATCAAGTGAATGACACCTGATTACTTACTGGGTATGGGACCAGTAAAGCCCGGTAGGTTAGTAAACTCTCTAATCGGGAATATTTCGTACCCGTGCTTGACGTGCTGGAGATTGGCAGGGGCGTAGCCTGAAACTCACATGGAGATCAGGCCAGACGTGGGGTCCCATGTGGGGGTGCGTCCCTGGGTCCGGGTAGTCTTATTCCCAATCCTTGGGTTTACTAATCATACGTAACTGGTGATCAGAGTACTCTCCTGCAGGATGTAATTTTGATCCGGATCGCCGCAATTCTCGGTTATGAATGCACTTGATCACGCTTGAGTATCGTAGTATAATTTCATGAATGCAATATCTTTCCACTAATGATTTGGTGTATAACTTAATGCCTTGTTTGCTTGCAAAATATTCATTTTTGTCATCATTTAGAATGGTTAGGTAATAACATAATTGGAATAAAAGATAAAGCTAAGGACGCACTTTTAGTAAGCTCTTTGGCAAAAAGTGTGTCAGCCAGTACACCAAAAAGCCATCATGTAGTTCCAGAAAAAGCTATTATATTGGTTAGTCGGGTAAGCCTTGCTGAGTACCCCGTACTCAGGGTTATCCCTTGTAGCTTTTTTCAGAGGCACCGCAGGAGTCCGCCGAGGAGGAAGCCTCGAAAACTTAGGGTATTGTTAGAGTTTCGCAATACCCTCAGAAGGAAACTTAAATGCTCATCTCCCACCTAAACCAGTTTATGTTTAAATCCTAGAATCTCTCTCTGACCTGCACTGTTAAGTTTATTTCAAACTATGTTCTATAATAACTCGTACCTCATGTATGTATGTAAAAATGTAATATTTGTTGATGCTTTCCCATCGTGGAAACAATCCTGTTGTATGGCTATGAGACGTGACGTGGATCGTTCGAGGAGTCTTAGGGACACTCGACGGACGACCGGACTTATACTGTTTTAAGTGCGTTTCGAATAATTGCTGTTCCGACAGCGATTAGGCGCATTTAAACCAGTCTAAGTTGGGCGGTTCCGCCACAATACCTTTTTTTAAAGAAAAAATGGCAAAAAAGATGCAAAAATAGTTTTTCAACATCACTTATTTTTTCATCTATCATTTTACTAAAAGATGCAAAATCAGTTTTTAACATATTACTCACTCCTTTCATTTTTCATCTATCAACTTATTTATTAGAAATTTAGAATGTAAAAGCCTTTAAGTTTCAACTTCCAACGGCCCAAATATGAGATTCAAATTTATATTTTTAAGGCATGGTTTTAAAGCTTCTTATTTGTGTAAGATTGTAACCCGAATATAAAAAAAGTCCAATAGCAGGAGACTTATGTTTTGTATATCTGTCAGTCAAATTATATTCCACGTCAAGAAAAACAAATTTTCGTTCAAGAAAGAACATTGCAGGCTTATTAAAATGTTTTAAAAGTTGATCTAACCAATTTAATTTGAATCTGATGATAAAAAATGACTTACGAATAAGCAGGTCTTAAGTGACGTTATAAAAAAACCGAACACGTGGTCAGGATAAAATCGAATGGAGGAAGATATTTGCTGGTGCTTGGGCACCTGGGGGCTTCGGCTACGAAATTACAGGATCGTGACATGGACGGCCAAGATCCACCGACCCGTGCCTCGGCTCCCCTCTAAAACCCTAGAAACTAACCTTCCCGTCCCCCTTCCCGCCGTCCTCGCCTTCCACACTTTCCCGCCGGCCGCCGCCCCTCACAACCGCCACCTCCCCCACCGCCGCCATGGGCCGCAAGCTTTCCGCCGATCAAGCGGAGGCCGAATTACCCAGGAGCAGCAAAAAGGAGAAGAAGAGCAAGAAGGACAAGAAGCGGAAGCTCGCGGCCGAGGCCGAGGCCGAGGCCGAGGCGGCGGCGGCGGCGGCGGTTGAGGAGGTCGCGAAGAGCGGCAAGAAGAAGAAGCGGGCGGAGGATGGACCCGGCGGAGGAGGAGGGGAGGCGGAGAACGGCGCCGAGAAGGCCGTGGCCGTGACCGGGAAGGGCTCCGAGGACACCAAGTACGCGCCGCTGCGGTCGTTCTCCGCCGCCGAGCTGCCGTCCCAGGTGCTCGACTGCTGCAAGGAGTTCGCGCGGCCGTCGCCCATCCAGGCGCACGCTTGGCCGTTCCTCCTCGACGGCCGCGACTTCATAGGCATCGCCGCCACTGGATCCGGTACATCAAAAACGTTCAACACTAGTTGCTTCTATTGTTATAAAAAAATGTGCGTCTTGTGAATTGCAATCATGAAACATATGCAGCAGATGAAGTTCAACACTAGTTGGTAACATGTTCGCTGTACTATATGATCCTGTGCTGATTAGAACCAGGAAGAAGACAAATGCATAACTTCTGAAATGCATAAAAAAGGTGTACAAGGCACTGAATATTACGTATGATCTTGAACTTCAAACTAGGACAGCCCAATGTCCACCGTACTACATATTACTAAAGCTAACAAAATAGACACCTAGGTGTGCACCCAAAATGTTCATTTGGTCTCAAAATTGAGTACTGCTATGCCAAAAAAGAAATGCTTAGGCTCTTAGCACGAGGCCATTAGGGAAGAACCCATGTGTGCAGACTACAGTTCCAAGTGTCAAAATGATTTAGTTTGTATAGGTTACAAAACGAAGAAAAGCAAACACTAGTACACTTCATGTTATTTTGGATTAGAAGTGAATTAGAAGAGGTTATTCCTTTCCATTTGGTTATTCCTTTCCAAATTTCTGATGAACTTGTTGCTTTGCGTCATTCGGGAGCCAGGGAAGACGATTGCCTTTGGTGTGCCGGCGCTTATGCATATCAGGCAGAAGGTAGGGGGGAAAACAGGGAAGAAGGCTGTGCCGCGGTGCCTCGTGCTGTCGCCGACGAGAGAGCTCGCTCAGCAGGTAACCCGTAACCAAGTGAATGCGATCCACAACTTTCCTTCTTAATTATGTACTCGAACAGGGTATGCAAATTTTAGGTAAAAATTTGCTGGTTGATTTCTGTGGCGTTAAATAAGTTACTTTAGGTTCAGTTGACATACATACTTCTGCATTGTCTTACCCAAGAAGTTGTATCGTTATTCAAGCTTCAAATTTATTGAAATGATGAGTCTTTGAGTTTTTTCTTATTTGGTAATTTTTTTCTGTAATAATCATTATTTACATTCATATCCAGTTGTTTTTTGAGCTTCTGCTTCTCGTTGCAGTTTGTAGCCTGAATCTAATGGATATGCTGCCTTTTCAATTTCTCCAAAAAACTTCTAGTGTACATAGAAAAAAAAAATCTTGGATAAGAGTGGCAAATGCTTTTACCTTTATCTACAAATGCGTATCATATCCTTTTTGGTTAGTGGGATAGTAGAAAAACTTAACATATTAATTTGTAGGCTTGGTGGGGGTCTGAAAGAAACAATATGGCTGAATATTAACATGCAAAGGATGATTTACACATTTCTGTATTGTGCCAGATTGCAGATGTACTTAGTGAGGCTGGTACACCATGTGGGATAAATTCAGTTTGCCTTTATGGTGGAACTTCAAAGGGACCCCAAATAGCTGCCCTTAAATCAGGAGTGGTAAGAGAACTCTGCTTTCAGTTTTTGCTCAGCCATTGTTCACATAATTACTGAAATTGATTACATTCGGGAACTTCTGATATCACTGTATAACCAATCACTAGTGTGATACAATTTTCCCCCACCGACTCCACTTATTGAAAAATTAGAAATGCTTGTTTATTTTATAAGACATGCAACTGTGCCTTGGTCTTTTCAGTATTCCACAGTTACTTTTATGCAAAAATCCATGTTGCCTAACCCTTTATTCATTTTCTTGGGTGGTTTTGTGCTTTCAGGATATAGTCATAGGAACTCCTGGACGTATGAAAGACCTTATTGAAATGGGTGTTTGTAAGCTTAATGAGGTTTCATTTGTGGTAAGTCAGTTGTGCTATTCTTGTTGTCTATGAATTATGGTGTGGATATTATATATATTCTCTTCTGTACAAACACATGGTGTTTTAGACATCAACAGGATCACCTAGTTGCAACTTCGATCACTATGTCTTTGTTTCCTTTTTATTTGAATCCTAAAAGTCAAACTATGTGGATTGGCTGTATGAAAGCCATGTTACTAGTTTTCTAGTTAAAAGTAGTTCCATAGTATTGTATGTTTACAACTAGGCGTAATGCTAAATTGATGGAAGAAATGGTCCAATGACATCTTGAACCCAGAAGCCCTGGGAACTGGGTAGTGAAAAAACATTATGAGAGTACTTTCTGTTTCTGAGACAACTCTACAAGTACCATTTTCATGTCTAATCTAAATGTATTCAACTATTTGTAAATAAACATGCTCCGTTGGTGCTAATAATATATTAGAATAATAATTGAATTGCCTGTTACCTAGGTATGGCATTGGTTTCAGCTAACAGTGTTGCATGGTATACACTCTTAGTGTCATTTGGTGCTTCGTTTTAAATCTCAAGGAAATGACCCGATAGTTCACATAAATAGTAACAGATTTGTTGAATATGGCATTTCCCTCTGAATCTTCCTTACCCTATCCTTTTTCTTTCTGTTTTGTCTAACTGTGTAGCCTGGTACACACTCTTAGTGTCATTTGGTGCTTCATTTTAATCTCAAGGAAATCACCAATATAATTCACATACTTAGTAACAAATTAGTTGAATATGTCATTTCCCACAGTGATTGCATCCCCAATCGTCCTTACCTTATCCCTCTTCGTTCAGGGATCTGATGACCACATGATTAGGTCTAAGAACCTGTGGTTAAGATAAAAAATAGTGAAATGGATTAGCATATTTCAGGGATCAATCACTAACCTCAAATGTTTCTTGGGACTACAGCTGTGCTTATACTTTCATGGTTGTGCTTTAATGATTAATTATTGTTTTCGTTCTGTTGCTTTTGGTCTTGTATGGTGTGATAGATGTCCTTTAACACAGATTTTTCCTGCATAGGTTCTAGATGAAGCAGATAGAATGCTGGATTTGGGTTTTGAACCTGAAGTCAGGGCGATTTTGAGCCAAACATCATCTGGTTTGTATCCATTACTTACGCTTCCCTCTACCTATGCATGTGTCAGTTTTTGCTTGTGGTGGTGGGGTGTGTGTTTGTTTGTGTGTGTGTGTGTGGCGGGGGGGGGGGGGTGTTAGGTTTGGGCTAGACGACAGGATACGCGACCGTCCACGGTACTGCTGGTCTTCTTGTTCTGCTATTGCTGTATGCAAAATATTTCAGATTATCAACAATTCTGCCAATAAGTTGATAGCCAGGAGATTAGGTCAGAATAGAATTTCAACAACAAAGCCCATTTCAGAATATAAAATAAACAACAAAAGAAATTCAGATTTTCTGGATTGTAAAGCTGGCAAGTACAGGTGTCACATTTTTTTTGGTCACTGTGTGCTTACTACAAAGTAGAAAACTTATTGATGATGCTATGTAATGCAACCTGAGCAACTTGGCTTTTGTGGCATGTTACATAGGAGTGCTGTTATCATAGTTATTTGAGCAGTAGCTTTTAGGGCACGCTTGGTTGCAGCGCTAGCCTTACCTGGCCTTGCTTTGCCAGGCAAGCTTTGCCTTGCCGGTGGCGGAGCAAATCCGGCTCGCTTTCCTCGGCAAGAAATAGCTTGCTTGCGCAGGCCCCAAGGCAGCAAGGCAAGCAAACCTAACTTGCTCTTAGCTCCGGTTTCTGTGCAGACAAGGCAAGGCAAGGCTAGCTCGTAGAACCAAAACACTCTTATTTTGTTTGCGTTGTTCATGTAAATTTATCCTTTTTATGCCTTTTCTGCTGCATCCTCGACCTCAAGCCTGTTTTTTGTATGATGCATAGCATAATGATGCTATTTCTCATGCAGTACGTCAGATGGTTATGTTTAGTGCAACTTGGCCTCTTGCTGTCCACAAGCTAGCCCAAGAGTTTATGGATCCAAATCCAATAAAGGTTATGCTTTTTTGTATGTTTTTTTTTTTGCTTTCAAAGTACCTGATTGCTTGGGGTTGACAGTCTGTTCTTTCTCACTGCAGGTTGTTATTGGATCAGAAGATCTTGCAGCTAACCATGATGTGATGCAAATTGTTGAAGTATTGGATGATAGATCCCGAGATTCAAGATTACTTGCCTTGCTTGACAAATACCATCAAGCGCAAAGGTATGTATTAGTCAGGTTTCACTTGCTGCTGTATCTGTCTACATATGTTTCATTCCCTTAAGGCACTGATTCTGCTGGCCACAGCATCAGGGTTGGTAATAGATCATATGATTGGATACAATTTTGTTACAAATGGAGAAATTGGCGGTCTGCTTGAAACTCTAGGGTAGGTCAGGTTCCAAGATTTGTTTCTATTCAAACAAAACTAAATAAAAGTTCCGAGGAAAGAGTATTTCAAGAGGACCATAACTACTGTAGAAAGGTGTAAGTTATGAAAAAATCTAGCATTTTGGAACAAACTTAAATAAAAGTTTCGAAGAATTTCAAGAGGACTAGAACTACTATTAGAAAAGTGTAAGTTACAAAAAGCTTCAGTTTTGGGTGGGCACACAACTGTAGGTATTATTAACCTAGTGTTTTACAAAAGCTTACTTGATCTAATATGTTGGTCCTACTTGAACCACACCAATGGCTCACTTGCGAGGAAGTGAGGAACACACTTGGTGATTTGATTATAGCCACCAGCATAGCTACACGTACTGTGGTATTTCGAGGAACACACTCGGTTGATTATAGCCACCAGCATAGCGTAACACGTACACTTACTGTAAATGGTACTGTTCTCCTAACTAACATAGTACAATCAATGTCCTGAATCCTGATATGTTCCTTTTAAGCCACCTCATTTTTTCCATGTACTGCATCTAACATGTCAGAGCAATGCTATCGATGACGTTTCTTTTCCTTGTTTGCATGTCCAATTACAGCATTCCTCATATGCGATATTTTGTTTTCTTACTCTACCAATATTTGCATTATTAGTGATTTATTACCACCCTCCCAGAAACATTCTTTTTGCGAATAAACAGTTTAGTGATGATCTTTTATCTTTGGAGCCTTATATTTAAAACTCATCTAAGGAAGTTTACTTGTTCTATGCAACAGCAACAGGGTTTTGGTTTTTGTGCTGTACAAGAAAGAAGCTGCACGAGTGGAAACAATGCTTCAGAGAAGGTAGCATATTTGTTTCTATCTTTCAATTTAATCTCTGCACAATGCACAATATCTCTCCATATTTCTAATTATATATGTTCTTCTGAAGGGGATGGAAGGCTGTTTCAGTCCATGGAGACAAGGCTCAGCATGATAGAACAAAAGCTTTGTCTTTATTTAAAGAAGGCAAATGCCCTTTAATGGTGTGCTTTTTCAATCACTTTAGTATACTTGATTAAGGCCTGATAGTCCAATTGTTGATATGTGTGACTTTGCTTTTTATACATGGTTTGCTGTTTTAATTTATGATCTGGACCTTCATATCTGGGGCATTTTTGGTTTCTTTGCTCAACCTTGCCCACCAGACTCCAGCATTGCTAGGCAAGGTTGGGCAAGGCAAATCTTGCTAGTGGAGAACCATGCTAGGTAGGAGTGCTTTGAAGTACTAATGGGTTTCATGACTTCATGTTGCACTGTGAATTTATAGAAAAATTAGAGCAGCTAAAGGGCTCCTTCTGGATATCAATAAGTTATGCTACTCGTGGATCTTTACTGTTTAGAGATAATTGTTAATGAAATCTAGGTGTTCTGATCAGTGATTCAAAACATCCAAGAAATATAGCATAAGTTGTGAATCGAATTTATAATTTGTGTACCTATTGGAAAATTAGAAACCTCTGTATATCAACACAGTGCCAGCACCCATGCGAGTTATGATGTTGCTCATATAGTAAGACCATTTTATATTTTTTTCCCTGTGACACGAGTTGAATCTGAGGTTAATGAAAACATTTTGCAAGAGTGCAAATTCTTCTAAATATGTGGCTGTCTGAAACCAGTGTGTAATGTTTGTAGTTTTCTGATTTTTCTTTGATGTACGGTTTTTCAGTATAAGACCAATTATCTTGCATTTGACATCATTCTGTCAAACCATCTCTTATTTGTTTCTGTTTCGAACAACATATGGTTTGTTCCATTTGTGTGCTCATTATTTTGTAATACATGCAGATCGCTACAGATGTTGCTTCACGTGGACTTGATATTCCTGATGTTGAAGTTGTCATTAATTATAGTTATCCTTTGACAACTGAGGATTACGTCCATAGGATAGGAAGGACTGGTCGTGCTGGCAAGAAAGGTGTTGCACATACCTTTTTCACTCAAGAGAACAAGGTACTCGATCATACCCTTTTTGCACTTAATGACATCAGTTGTTGAGGACTTGAGGTTATGTTAATTTAATTGCATTTACAGGGGCTTGCTGGTGAACTCGTGAATGTTTTGCGGGAGGCTGGTCAGGTTGTTCCTCAAGCCCTCATGAAATTTGGCACACATGTCAAGAAAAAGGTTTGTACTTAGCTTGGATTTATCATTTGAAGTTATCTTAAGTTATCTTTTGTTCACAGTCCATATTAGTCCATGTCTGATTGTTTAGGTATGGATATCTAGCAATGTCAGTACAGAAAGAAATACATTTGAAAATACACATACTCATTGAGTACATTCTCAAGAAACCACTTTGATTTGTCCGTAGCATACTAACCAAGGAAGTATTAGTTCCAAGAAAAAAATCAATGTGAAGTGGCCATTACTAAATAAATGATACAATCATATTGATCCTTCAAAGCATTTAACTAGGGTTAGGGGGTGGACACATTGCAATAACTACACTATTGATATTCTCAATGGACAGACATTGTGTTGATATTCTCGATGGACAGACATTGAATCCAGATCCTACATGTTTTGACATGGAGTACACAACTGATCTAGTTTTCTGTCATGGCAAATAGCTTTACCCAGTAAGTGGCATTTATAGATGCAGAAAAATGGCAGGAGACATCAAGCTCTATGAAGTGCTATAAATCCTATGAAATTCAAGCGTATAAGTAAACAAATCTCGAAAAAGAATTTAAGATTGAGCCATGTTCTTTGATGTGAAAAAAATGCTGAACTGTACATAATCAGTTTTGCTATACATTTCAAGTTTTTGCCCATCAATATGTCAGCTACATATATTAATGAAGTAATTAAGTACTTGATCCATCATGCAAAATCCTGGTATATTTTGTCTGAAATGACACGAGGGCTGAGTTTCCAACAATCATGGTGTATAGAAACTACAGTTTTGTGATATTATATGTAGCAAACATATTTTTCCTTTGCTTCCATCTTTTCTGGACATGAAAACATACTAGAAAGAGCCAAAGAGGTGGCAATGCATGTGGCCAATTTCTGGTTCTGAGGGCCTGGGAGTCAGGAGGGAGTGATTGACCTTTTTCAATTTGAGCCACCTAGCCACTTCCACAGTACAGCTTAAACAAACCGTGTGGGGTGGAGTACTAGGTTATTGGTGATGACTTGAGTACTAGTTTGAGTTTCCAAAACTCCAAAAGAGTTAATAGTTTCTAATGGTTTCGAACTAAATGCTTTCTTATATCCAAACACTTTCAGTCAGTCAAAATAAAGTCTCTTTTTCTAACTCTAGTATTGGCTTAAAGCGCAAAAAAATTGTGTAGGAAAACTTTTAAATCCTGAGAATACTATTCGGTTCTTTGTTATTTAAGGCCCAACTCACGACATGAGAACAGAATGAACATTAAAGTAGTTTGCATGAGGGTGATTTATGATAAATGACCTTGAGTTTGTCTGCTATCATTCTTTTGCAGGAATCCAAATTATATGGCTCCCACTTCAAGGAAATCACAGCTGATGCTCCTAAAGCCACGAAGATCACATTTGGTGATTCTGATGAGGACTAAACTAACAGCACTTAATGTTTTCTTTCATCCCTGCTTAAGGAAACTTGATTTATCTTGGTTGACGATGCTATGGATATCATCGGATTAGGCATTCGGAAGCTGATTGCGGTGGATGTAATATGTGGCAGAAGGCAGCCCCAAAATATAGCTCTCATAGTATCATCCATGTTCTAGGTTAGTTTATTATGAGCAGCATTCTGCTTATGTATTTTTTGACCATCCGCATTATACTTGGTTGTATGCACAACAACTCATTGGAGAGTGGTTAAATCCGACTATTGAATAGTAAAAGTGTAGTCCTGTTCTGGTTATAGAAAAGGTAAGATGGCTTTGCAGTCTGAGTTGGCTTGCTGATGGATTGGATCTGTGGGTTTTGAAACATTGTCTACATCGATTGTTCATTTGTGGTACTCTGCAAGTTGCTTCTGTGTTACAAAGTACTGCTGGCTTAGCTTTCACTATAGGACGGCCCTGCTCATTCACATGCTTAACCATGGTATCATGTCTGAGACTGACCAGTTTCAGAATCTTTGATAGTTGCCACTATTACTAGTTGTTGTCAACATCATATCATTTATATCGATGGCAGCATTGCTTGATCCTACTGCCTTGTTTGGGCTTGAGTGGCTGAGTGCGTCCGGTCGACGTCACGCTGCGCCATGGTGTTTCAGCTGGTCACCACAAACGGGCTGCGAACCAAGTGCTTTCCATCCGACCATGTAATGGAGCCAGACATGGCGCCCTTCTTGGCCGCCGCGTCGTGCCCGGCGGAGAAGGTCACCTGGAAGGCCAGCTTCTTCGCGCTCTTCGTGAACTCGAGCTTGGTCGGGGTGACCTTGACGTTGAGGCCGGCCGGCGCGCTGACGGCGACGGTGTAGGTGGCGGCCTCCTGCGCGCCGACGTTGGTGACGGCGCGGGTCACCGTCCGGCTGCCACCCTTGCCGCCGAGCCCCGACACGGCAATCGACGGGTAGTTGAGGTCGGAGATGAGCGCCGCGCTGGCGTTGGCCGCGCAGGCGAACCCGTCGGGGAGGGAGGCGGCGATGAGCTTGATCTTGGGCGCGTCGTAGCCGTAGTTGCAGAGGAAGTGGAGGTAGTCGTCTTCCCCGGCCTCGTACACCACCCCCGGGTCCAGCGCCGCCGTCGGGTGCACCTGCCCGGCGCCGTAGTCGTACGGCGTCGCCGGCGACCCGGAGTCCGTCGTCATCGGAGCACGGTCGTTGTTCAGCTGGGTCGCTGTGCCGCCGGCGGATCGATCGGGCATACATGAGACTCTGTTCTTCGTTGACGGCCATTTCAGAATTTCAGGTTCGGAGATGAAGATTGTTGTTACCTGTGGTCATGATGGCCGACCGGATCGCGGCGGGGCTCCACGTGGGGTTCCACGCCTTGACGGTGGCGGCGGCGCCGGCGACGTGGGGGCACGCCATGGACGTCCCGGAGACGAGCTTGAACTGCGAGGCCGCCTTCTGACCCGCCGGGAGCGACGACGACGACGTCGGGATCCACGACGCCAGGATGTTGACCCCCGGAGCCGCGACGTCCGGCTTGAGCACGTTCCCGGTCTGCGCCGACGGGCCCCGCGACGAGAAGTAGGCCACCACGGGCGCCGGCTTGTACTCCGTCACGGTGGCCGTCGGCGTGATCGTGGCCACCGGTTGGCTTCAATTTCGTTACGGATCGGAAGAGGGTTTGGGCATAAGTGAGGTGTCTTTCTTCGCTTTTGGAGATTACTAGATGAGACCATCGGTGCACTGGCTACCTACCTGGCGGAGGCGATGTACTTGTGGATGGCCGCGGCGGCGGCGGAGGTGACCTCGGTCACCGGGAAGTCGAGGTAGGTGGTGGCCACCGACCTCTCGGCGTCGTTAACGAAGATGGCCCCCACCGCCCCGGCGCTCTGCAGCTCGTCCGCCTTCACCACCTTCGACGTGTCGCCCTCCGAGTGGTTGCACAGCACGATCTTCCCTTGGACCTTGCCGCTGTCCAGCGTGCCGGGCTCACAGTGGCTACAGGAGGATGATCATGGCGTCACAAAGCTTTGCAGAGAGCTGTTAATGTTCAGGATTTTGATCAACATGTACACATACCTAGCTGACTCAGCATCAGAAACTGAGCTCTCCTTTGCTGCTGCTCCATCGATCAATGGATACTTGGGGGATTTATCCAAGTTCGAGAAGTTTATGGCTCCACCCTACATACATATTTATGAATTTATATATAATTATATATATGCATATATGATCTGAGGTTGATGAGACTGAGAAATGATAGCAGCAGCTTCACGTACTCTGACCGCGCTGCTGTTCCCACCCAGCACGACGTCGGACTCGAAGTCGCGGTCGATGGTGGTGGCGGCGACCGTGAGGATCCACGGCGCCGCGTTCACGACGGTGGCGGCGGCCGGCCCGGAGTTTCCGGCGGAGCACACGACGGTGACCCCTTTCGCCACGGCGTGGAACGAGCCGATGGCGATGGGGTCCGACGTGAAGTCCGGGCGGAAGTAAGGGGACGCGCCGAGGGAGACGGAGAGCACGTCGACGCCGTCGGCGACGGCGTCGTCGAACCCGGCGAGGATGGCCGACCCCGAGCACCCCTCCTCCGAGCAGACGCGGTACATGGCGACCCTCGACGACGCGGAGCCGCCCTTGGCGGTCCCGGCGGCGAGGCCGTAGTACGAGGCGCCGGCGACCGCGTTCCCCGCCGCCGTGGACGACGTGTGCGTGCCGTGGCCGACGTCGTCCCGCGGCGAGCCCCCGCCGCTCTGGGAAGGGCCCCTCACGTCGCTCTCGTTGTAGTACCTCGCTCCGATCAGCTTCCTGTTGCAGTTGGAGGAGTTGAAGTCGTCCCCGGCCATGCAGACGCCCTTCCAGCGGCCGGGCACGGGCCCGAATCCGGCGTCGTTGAAGCTGGGCGACTCCGGCCAGATGCCGGAGTCGAGGAGCCCGATGATGGTGTCCGGGGACGACGACGAGGGGTCGGCGGCGGCGGCGGCGGGCTTGTGGGCTCCACGACGACGGGCGGCGGCGTCGATCTTGACGGCCGCCTGCTGGAGGAAGTCCCATGACCTGGTGGTGTGGAGGTGGTACACGGGGTCGGCGAACACGGAGACGACGCCGGGCTTCCGGCGGAGCGCGGCGGCCTCGACCTCGGAGAGCCGCGCCGCGAACCCGGAGAAGCCGTGCTTGTACTGCCGCACCACCACGCTGCCCGCCCTCCGTCCCCTGATCGATGAAGGAAACCACGTACGCAAAATGAACAAGCTAAATTTTGGATAATATGCAATTCACTGTACTAATTACTTTGTAATTGCCCCTCGCCCCTCAACGTTCCTCCGCCACCCTGCTCTCGCCATCATCCGCGGTCAAGCCTGCCACCCCCACCCTCATCCTTCTAATCCCAGAATAACCCCAAGAAGCCCCTCCCGGGGACCCTAAACCTTAGCGCACGTGATGCGTACAAGTTGTCAGAAACCCGTTAGCATCGTACCCATGATGATGAGAAGTGAATTAAGCATGTGTTTAGTTCTTGAGACGGGATGGGACGGGACGGGACACGATGGTACGAGACGACACCACGTTGAAGGATGTTTGGCTGGAGGGACTCACGAGACAATAGGGTACGGGGATCGTCGAACGATGTGCGCGTACGTGTGCGTTTATCTACATACGTAGGTTCAGAATAGAGGTAGGAACGCAATATTCCTGTGGAGACGAGACTGTGACGACGTACGGACCGACCGACCTCTTGAGCACCGTGCTGACGAGGCGCAGGTGGCTCTCCTGGAGGAGGTTCGGGGAGGCGCGCTGCGGCACGGCACCCATGTACACGATGTACACCTGGTTGCCCCCGTCGCCGGCGGCGGCGGCGGCGGCAGCCAACGACGAGGCGATGAGGCAGCAGAGCAGCAACCAAGTGGCCATCCTCCGATCCGGCGAGCGAGCGATCGATCAGATCACTCGAGTCGTGCGTGGCGTGCGTCGCCGTCGCTGCAGTGCACGAGGCTCTTGCTTGCCACGAGCCCACGAGTTGCGTTTGCGTCTCGATATATAAGCGCCGGGTGTGCCTGGGTGGGCGCGTGGTTTGTACTGCAGGCTCTGTGCGGCTGTGGTTGCTCGAGATCGAGGCCGCCGTGTGCTGCCCGCGGTGGTGGTGCGGGCACTAACTAGCGGAGCGCACGTACGCGTGCCCCGCCCCCGCGTATGTACGCCAGTATTGTGGGGTGGTGGAGCAGTGCGCTAGTGCTCGCTCTAGTGATCGACCTTATCAACGACCCGAAGTGGCACCAGTGCTAGCCTAGGCCACGCACCATCTCTGTGTTAAGTGGCTGAGGCTGGCTATAAGCTATGTAGTAGCATTGTATCTTCCTTTATGCATGCTTGGTCACGAATAGATCATGGACAAAATAGTTTAGTCTTCACCTTTTAGATTCAGTAGGGTAGTGATGGGCTAGCTAGGCAAACTCTAACCTGGGCCTATTTCGACCAGGCTAAATCAATGCAAATTGCTCGTGTTTGGTTAGGTGGCTAAAGATAGCCTGATTTGTTATGCTTATGTTTAGTTGGCTGCACAATGTGATAAGATTACCCTGTATTTCCTATAGGTGGCACGGACTCATCATGCCAAACGAGCATCGCAGACGCGCAGCAGCAGCAATTTTCCAGTCGAGCACCGTAACGTCGGTCTCGCTCGCCATCTTGCCCTCACCTCCCTGTCACTCATCGCCACGTCGAACCTCGCGAGGAGAAGGAGCTCCTGAACTCCTCGGCGACCATGCAGTCCTCGAGATTGAGGGGATACCATCTCCTTCAGCCACGGTGTGGGGGAGGCGGCATAGAGCAGCTGCTCTTCTATCGGCCATACCAGCAGCAGCAGCATCTGACGCGGAACCACCGCTGCTTGTGGCGTCATCGACCTCAAAGCGGGTGTGGCTGTTCGGGATGAACCTTGACTGCACCGGCTCCGAGGAGAGCGGTGGCGGGAGGACGGCATGCCCACGACGCAGATGGCACTGCAGTTGCCATCGCCGCCGTCATCCTCCTCCTCCTCCTCCTCCAGGAAAGCGAGGTGGCGGGGTGGGAGGTAGGGACGGGGGAGGCCGGCAGCAGCGGGGATGGGAGGTGAGTGGATGCATAGCACATAGCTAAATGAAGCCTGGCTTCGTGGATGCGACCGCCCCTCACATTTCCAGCTAGCCAGGCTAAGAGGGCCATGATGCATAAGTTAGGCCTGGCTAGGGGCTTATCCAGCCAACCTAACATGCCTACATTGTATAACCGAAGTCTCGTTAGGACTTATACAGTCTACCAATTACTACCGCTTATCATCAATTCAAACATCGATTCAAAAAATTTGAACTAGAGATTTATATCACTAGTCGGGGGTGAGAATTTATTACCTCAGTTTCAGCAGTTTCAAAGAGAGATAGCCGGGAAGGATGACCATGATATGTATTGAAATGTTTGTCAATGTTAGTTTTTTGTCATCTTGTTCAAAAAAATCATATAAGTATAGTTTATTTCGTTTATAGCTTACTTTATCATTAAATATCTTTTAAGCATGACTAATCTTTTCATATATTTACAATAAACTTTTGAATAAGAAGAATGATAAAATGTTGCGAGAAAAAAAAACAATGGTAACAAATATTTCGAATCAGATGGAGTATTTAAAGACCAGACAGGAGGTGACGACAACAAGGGTTGCAGGGCACGCTGGAGTCGAAGAAGAAGTTTGCATTGGAGACAATGGCACTGAGGAGGAGAGATGTAGAGTATGGTGACGCGAAGATGACGTGAGAGCCCTTAAAGCTAGGAGACGAAGTGGATAAAAAGAGAGGGTGAGAAGGAAGTAAGGTTGTGGGCTGAAATATGCACCGCCGTTTGATGAATCGAAATCCAACCGCCACCAAAATTGACTGGTACGCCAGCAAAACGCATGCCAAGAGACGACAAGAAAGGCACTAGCCTGCGTACGTGCTAGTGAGGTGGGTGCTTCAGATTACTGATCATCGATCCCGTGCAGATCGAAACGAAAAGGCCGGCCGGTGGCCACCTAGAGATAGAGCAACAAAAAAAGAAAAGAAAAACTCAGCAATACACGATCGCTCGTGGAGTCGTGGTTGTTGGTAGGCACTGCCTACGTGCGTGCCTGCCATTTTGGAGCTAGAGTCATGCAATTCATTCACGCGTATCGCCGGTGTGACCGAGGCGGCCCGGCCCCACACAATCCAAAAATAAAACTGTTTTAGGGTCACAGTGGGGAAGGCACAGGGCACAGGGCCCTCGTCCGGGTTGGGTCGTGGCGAGCACGCACGCGCGTTTGGGTTTGGTTTGGCCAATTTATCTCATCCCGCCCACCACACCGCCGCTTCACTAGCTGACACATGTCAACTGTTCATAAGTACGGTAGCTGGGTACACGCCCAACCAGGAAGAGGTTATCTAAATCCTAGATAAACCCAAAGCCTAACTTGCATTATCCTCTGCTGCGTGCAACTGCAGCACTCCAAAAGAATGTTCCCAACGGAAAGTTCTGACATGCTCCCATAGATACATAAATTTTAATATATATCTAGACATAACCTATATACAGTTGTATAGCAAAAAAATATGTATAAAAAAGAGAGACCCATATACAGTAGTAAACACATTATTTTGTCACAAGTTTGTACATGGCATTTTAGACCATTGGGCCTGCCGTGGCCACCTCACTCAACATTCCCAGAGAGCAAGAAAAGAACAGGGTGAAGTCAAGAAGAGGCATCGTAGTCTCTTGTTCTCACAATTAACTTGACTACAAACTCACATTGGATGGCATTTTTCAAGCTGAGTTATATTTTTAGGATGGCGCCTGTCTAAGTAATCCTTTCTTAGTGAATTTCACACACAACATCAAGTTCTTCAGGCAGGTATGCATATGCTAAGATAGTTCAAACATATACAGCTAGTTTTTCTTTGTACACTCTATGCACGACCGCACGTATCGCCATTGCGTCAACTCTGTATAGTACAAATATCTACATTTGATCAAGATATACATAGAGACTAGCATATACCAAACAAACATCACTACACAATTGTCACCCGATTCAAAGTCTGTCTTGCTTTGTACAATTGTACTGTAGATGTAGATCAAGCACCAGGGGCCCTCCATCCTGCTAGTGAAATCTAGGAATATCCAAGTAGTTAGTATTATCTTATACACAGAAGTGGCAATGTATGTCCTACTCGATCTTACGAACTTTCCCAAACACTTTAGTTGTTTTCCGCTGTAGGTTTGATTCTTAAAGGAGTACCCATATAACTGTGAAGTCAATAGCATGGTACTCCCTCCGTTCCAAATTGTAAGTTATTCCAAGAATCTTGGAGAGTGAAAGTATCTCAAGTTTGACCAAATTTATATGATAATATAATAACATTTATGATGTCAACTAAGTATCATTAGATTCTTTATCAATTATATTTTCATAGTATATCTATTTGATGTCATAAATCTTTATATTTTTCTCTATAATTTTGATCAAACTTGAGATGCTTTGACTTCTCCAAGATTCTTGGAATGACTTACAATTTGGGACGGAGGGAGTACTAATTTGTACCGTTGATGAGTGAAGGCTCGTAGAAGAGTGACTCACCTAAACCACATCCACCTTATGCCTCTGCCAGTTCTGGGAGTGTAATCAACCGGGATGCGGAGTCATACTCCAACTCAGTGCCGCAGCTGATGCACAAGCATAGCAATAAACACTTCTCAGAATATAAACTCAAAACACAGACGGAACTTGATTTTAACAATTGAAGGCATACTTTGCACATTTCACATTGTTTTTTGCACCACCACTAGGCACTGACAATATAGTCCCGAAGAAGGAAAGGTTTTCATTTCCACAATTTGGACATGGGCCCTGAAAAAGGAATAATAATCATCTGTGTTCTCCAGTTAACCATACAATAATGTATTTACAACAAAAAGGAAAATACCTTCAAAATCAGAAAGTCTTTCACAATGGCATTAGTGATTGCCTGGGCTATCCAAAATATTAAAGGCAGTGCAGCGAACCATGTGAAGATGAAACTGAAAGGCTCTGGCAACTGCATAAATCAGAAAAATGTAGTTACAAATAATAAAGTTCCATGGATGGCACTAATGGCAACTGTTAGAAAATTAAGAACCTAAAGTATACTGAGAACAAAGATGGACTTTCAAAAGTAGCATGCATGAGAAAAAGAATGTCATTTATTGTTATCAGAACTATCAAGTACAAGTCTGTTGCAATACAAGAAATTCAAAGGAAAGTCCTAGTTGTATTTGACAATAAGTGGGTCTCAGAAAGCTCATCTAACCAGAAAACAATTGATCCATTGAATTATTTCTATTCCTTTTTGACTTTAGTCTATCATTTATTGATGAAAATAAAAAAGAACAAATGATAAAATCAGAATAAATTGGTTGCATGCATTCATCAGCCGATCCGATTGCCTAGCATGAATGTTTTGAACAGTTTGGCAAAGCCAGCGTGTTTAGCACTAGACTCAGTCCTAGCTGCTCACTTTATGCAGGACAAATATAATGTCATAGGAGGTAAATTTTTAATATAAGAGATTATTTTCCGTGATATAGAGATGACATGCTACTATATTTCCAAAAGGGTACACATAATAGTCAGACACCCCTGGTAATCTTGGCAGCAGCTCACGCCCACTGGAGTGCAACACCCAGTTTTAAACTTCCAACTCAAGAGAAATAAATTTCAGTATATTAAAAAAATTTATCAAGGATAATGAAATGTGATCACATCATTCCTTAATTATTGTCCAGAAGCCTAAACTAATGTTCTTTTAGTAGGGATTAGGATTGATTCGAGTTTATACTAACAAAAAGCACATTCAAATAGCACTTGTATGCAATTGTTGTAACATCATCAATAAGAAACATACAGTAGAACTTCAATTTGCAATACTTACCTCAAGAAGATATGTGATCTCAAATCCCGTCAAATCATCCAAGAAGAAGAATCTGTCAAGAAGAACAATGCATTATACACCTAATAAAGGTAGTGGTCCTTGCTAAACCAATAGCAATATTTGGCCGCAGTGTAATATGAACGTTTGAAATCAGGAAGAATTCAAACAGTGCTCTTTTCATTCATGTCATGTCAGAATATTTCCATTTAATACTCACAGTGTTAGAGCTACAACTGCTGCTGGAACATTTAGCAGGAACATCTTGAAGTAATCAACAGTCAAGTCACTGTAGACCTGCACATAATTCCATAATGGGTCAGGATTCTTAAAATGAACAAACTCAAATTACTGCCCAAATCATTGACAATGGGGCCTAATGGACATATCTAGTCTGAAGAATTTTACACACTATAATGTAAACTCATCTGATTTACACAGACCTGCACATAATTCCATAATGGGTCAGGATTCTTAAAATGAACAAACTCAAATTACTGCCCAAATCATTGACAATGGGGCCTAATGGACATATCTAGTCTGAAGAATTTTACACACTATAATGTAAACTCATCTGAGTTGATTTTGTGATACTGTTTGTTAAATTTCCTGGTTTGTTTACTTGGTACAAGAGATCTACAAGATAATGTTTCCCAGCATTGACTTGATGGTATGGACTTAAGATCAGAGAAGCTTCACCCATTACACTAGAAAATTTAATAGCGACAGACAACGTTTCCTTCAACCCACTACCACTAATAATGTTCAGTTACAGTTCACATGGTATATATGCTGAGCGCTATGCCAGGGCGTCAGGCGATTGATCACTTAAGGAAGTCTAGACAACAATGTTGCAAAAATGTTTGGTGACAAAAGCTGATGAAAGGACTGGTCCTGATGTTCCAATAGGTAAGGATAACTATGTTGAAGCATGGCCTCATCACAAGCCTCAGTATATAGGGAAAAGATTGATAGAACTATGCTTTCCTTTCCCATGTGTGCTGTCATGAAGGAGAATAACTGGCAAGACAATACATTGAATGATTATTACATACCTTTCGACTCCGTAGGCTGCATCTTGGACCTTCCTGTACAATGTTGCTTCCTTCTTTCTACAGAGGATTTGTCAAGAAATTATCAAGAAAACGACAGATTTAGAATACCACATTGCTGTGCTTATGGTGCATTAGTTGATAGGTGAAATTCATCTCTAAGCTTCTCATGGTCCCAAAGTCCAAAGTGAAATACTAGACCTGAAGCCAAATAGCACCCAAATGTCATAAAACTAGTGGCCCAGGCAACAAGGAAAATGGAACCCCACTAAACAAATCAACAATCGACCTCTCTTATGTGCACTGACCTGTGGAGGCAAACTTTCAGTGCACCACAGTGCTCGTTAATCGTTACATGATTCAACTGCGACCATGCCATACTTTCAAGGCAATCACGGATGGGGGTTTAGTAATAAGCTATTTGCTTAATGCCACTAGACCTTTGATTTTGAATTGGTAATAACTTGCTAAATTGTTTGAGCTTCATTCTCTCTATACCACACTCACATAGATGAGAGGAGCTGGTGATTCACAAGCATATAAAATTCATGGCCAAACTCTACTTTGTTTGAGACATGAAATTGGCAGAGAACAAACACAAATGAAAAAAAAAATTACAGCATGTACATGTTTGCTCTTCTTCATTATATCACCACTCTTTGCCAATTTCATACCTTGGAAACAGAGTCAACTTCAATCTTAGAATTTTTCATGCTTGTACATAATCGCCTCCTGTATATGCATGAGTTCTTTTTTTCTTTAGATTTTTTCGAAACAGGTAAACATGGCTTTAAGTTGGGTCACAGTTCCACCGAATGGCTTTCTTCCATCAAATATGTTTCCCTGCTTGCTTTTTAGTTATTCTAGTCATAATCTTAAGAAAAAGAGGCCAAACTAACAGAACCATCCTTAGTAAAGGAGAAAAATTGATTGCTAAGAACTAAGAATTGCAGTGAACCCTTTCAATTTATCAGATGGCATGTCACTACAACTACACTAACAAATTAAGAGATTTGTAGGATAACTAGTTCTAACCTTTAATTTCAACTTTAGCTCATCGAATTCAGCATCCGTCATGATGGGGTTTCCAGACACATATGCCATGGAGGCTTCCAAAAGCCTTTGCTCATCTGGGCCTAACCAAAAGCAAAAGGGACATTGATTAGGAATTACCTTGAGTCCTTGACCAAATCACTTCCATGCGTCAGATACAAACAAAATCAGGATGGGCCTACGAAAGTCGAAAACACACTTACTTAGCATGACAACGCTGCTCCCTTCCCACATGAGCTCCTCCTTGAGGTTATCGAACTCCTCGTTGGACATGACCGCCTTCCTCTCGTAGTAGAACGCCTAAACACCAGGAGCAGCAAATAGCTCGATTCAATTCAGTTCACCGCCAGGTATACGTGAAGTAGAAACGCGCAGATCAAGGCGAGGAGAAAGGGGGCGCGCACGTGCCTGCATCGCCTGGAGGAACTCCTGCTCCATCTCCCCGATGGTCTTCTTCTGCTTGCGGTCGATGCTGCAGTATTGGAGCACGTTGCTGTCCACAACCTCGTCTTCCTCCTGCTGCTGCACCGGGACCTGCGCCTCGCCCTCGGAGGCGCGAATCCGCCACCGGCCACGGCGGGCGCGCGGGTGCGGCTGCGCGGGCCCCGCCGCCGCCGCCGCCCCGACGCGGCACCTCGGGGAGGTGGACGCCGCGGCGGCGCGGGCGGGCGAGCGGCGGAGCGCCGGCGGCGGGGGCAGGGGCGCCGGGAGGCGGCACGGCAGCAGGGAGAGCCGCGCGTCGGAGGCCATGGCGCGCGCGGGCGGCGGGGCGGGGCGTGTCAGAGAGGACGCGAGGAGGAAGCGTGCGCGGGAGATACTTTTTGGTTTTGTGTGGCGCGGAAGGGTGGCGATCGCCAAGCGATAAGGCAGGCGGTGGCACGTGGCATGGTGACGCGTGGTGGAGGTTGCGGGGAGGCTTGATATTTTTTTTCCCCGCGACGCGGCGACGACGCTCATATTCTCCGTCACGAATTTTTATTTTAAAATATTAAATCAGTTGTGGTTGCAAAATTCAAATTTTAACATCATTTGATCTACTAATTGAGTTGTCGCAACCATTATTTCATAACCCAAGAGTAAGATCCATTTAAAATACGATAATGTGCCCACATGGAAGCACGCATGACAAATCCATGTCTTATACTTTCAAGATGTGTTAGACACGATATAACCAATAAGATTTTTATATATATAATTAGTTAGTATTTTAGAAATTAGTTAGTATTTTAGAAATGCCTAACAGGAACTATGGTAGGTGTGTTGATTATGTTCCCATTTGATAAAGGATTCGTATGGGCATTCACCACGTGCTAATACCAATCAACCCGTAAATACAACATGCAACCCTACCCATACGAGCAACTCTGATTAAATTCTGAAATAAATTCAGAAAAATATGAGTACATGTGGCAATTCAGACTCAGGTGGACAAGTACATGGTTAGCATGTTTGGATGGACAACATACGAGGAGCAGGCAGTACACGGACCGAATCCTAACAATACTTGAAGAGAAATACACATCTTTGAAGCCACTGTACAAGTGGACATGTGTGCTTGCTAGTAGCGCGAAGGAGAGTAGAAAAATTGCAACAAGGGCATGAAGTGCACCTGATAGGAACTAGAGTGCCTGATCTTTTATTAGGTGAGGACAATTCTCGATTTGGTTGAGACTTGACACAAATGAGATCTGGTTTACACAACCCGAACTCTACAATCGCAACACCACTTCTCATATGGTTATCAACCGTACGATGCTCGATTGACCGTGCTACAGAGGCTATCCCCTGCATATGAATTAAGACATGAATAAGAGTAAGGAAGTACACAACTTAATATTGTAAATCTACGAACCCACGGTGAAAAAATGAAATGAAATAAACTTCCCATAACCGTATAAATACATGTATACTGAAAATAAAAAATAAGAACTAGCTAAACTAACCGTTATGTATTACTAAAAGGATAACTAACACAACTTTCATATCAAGCAGTAGTTTAGCTGCAGACGTGTTGGCCCTTTGCTCATATTGCCGGCCGGCCCTTTGCTCATATTGCTGCTCGATCGGCTTGAGAAATCAGAGTAGGCAACTGCATGCTGCAATTCATTCGATTTTTCCGTCTGTGCGGTGGGTTAGTTGATAATGTCAAAATTGTCATCTGAGAAAGTAATCGCAATCTGGTGAAACTGATTGGGATGTAAGTAATTAATAGTAGTGGTTGAGCATGCACCTCCAAGGTGGGCTAAGGACGTGCATGGTACTTGTATGGAAGGTATGGAGCAGTAGCAGCACGTAACTGGCTGGCGGTTCTGCGCCAACTTTTAATTTCTTGCCAAATTCTTGTGTGTCAGTGTCAACACCTTGCAAGCTACGGAACGACTACCTATCCTTCTTTTCGCAGCCTTGAATGGACATGTATGCGTGCCCCTTACTCCAATTTTAGATTGACAGCAGAGTCAAACTGTTGACTTTTTTTTTTTTTTTGGGGGGGGGGGGGGGGGGGGGGGGGGGGGGCAAGGACGGCAGGAGATCTTTCGGCCATTCAACTTTTGAGACATACTGCTCGGATTGATCTGACTAGCTAATAACTTTGCAGTAACGAAAAGCAGGTATTATGGATACTCTAAGACCCTAATTTTTATCACACCATAATTATTGAAAAAAAACACTCCGTGTTTTTATTTACACGGCTTATTTCTATCCCATTTCGTTATGATGAACCTCTTTGATCAACAATTACTCTATTAGTATATATTTTTTTATGATACAAACTTGATATCATTAGATTTGTATTCGAAAATATTTCTTACGATTATAGTTTTGTAATGAAAAACTAATGAAGTAGTTGTTGGTCGAAGTCTTGTCCCAAAGAAACAAAATATGTCTTGTAAAAAAAGAGTGTACATCCTAAAAGCGAATATAATTCGTCTATGAACTACGTACAACGTAAGAATAAAATACTAAGGATAAACAAAATTTAGGTGCCAGGACGCTATAAGAAGCTTGCATTTTCCTTACCTCCTATACTAACCACCATTAAGCATAAATTTTCGCACAAGTCTAAAAATGCTCACGTGAGATTTAGCTTTTCACAAAAACAAGCTAAAGGAATTTAAGATATTTGCCGGTGGTTTCCACCAGCACTCCTACAATGTTGTCAGATCCTAAAATTCTTGCGATCATACCATTCGATGACATCGAAACCATTTTGGTGCCATAGAATCTTATAGAACAAGAAGCAAGTTTTATTTGTTTAATCATACATGGTTTTACTCTTACATGTTGTGTAAAATTTAAATGGCATGGAAAATCTAATGGCAAAGTTGATGAAACGTTGTCCAAAATTAGGTTGGACCGGCTATAACGCATACAAACGTACTCTGTTTTAGAAATTTGAATAAAATTCTGCTAATAACAGTATCTCGCTCCTAAAAGTTGGGACGATGGCGGATCTTCATCCGGAGAATGAATCAAAACACGACGGCACTCTGCTCTATTCTAAGTGGCTACATAAGCTCTTCTTCTCTGATGAATACCTTCCAGATGTTCCATCAGAAAACCACATTTGACCACGCCGTTGGCTGATCAGACAATTCTGAGTGGTGTCGTTGTCGTCAACGGATGACCGACGCAACCAGCTTGGCTGCCACGAAAACCACACATCCTTTCCTTTGTTCTCTATATATTTGCTCTCTGCTCGTGCCAGAGAGCAGGCAGCCGCTGGTTGCAGAGTTGGAAATACTTGATGCAGGGCTTCACGATCATTTCCGTAGGTTATATCGCCTCTAAGTGTCGCAACTGGTAATGAATGGTACTTTTTTACTCGCAAAAAAATGGTATTTTTCACGCATGATTCTTGCATTTGTGTTGTTCTCCTTTTTCTGCGTCCTGCTTGCATACCATCAACTTTGCCTATATCTAGCCTGTGATGATGACTTGCAAGGTCAATGCCGACATGGTCTGAAAAAAATTACCTTTGTGATAATAATCATAATCGCAAGATCTGAGGCTTAGGACAAGGTCACAATTTTCCTTGCAAAAAAAACAAGGTCTTATAATTTAGCATCCTCCCTGCTATTTTCACAACGGTTAAAGTTAGCACATACTCCCTCCATCCTAAAATACTATTCATTTTGATTTTTCGATATGCATAACTTTTAATATGCACATAGATATATGTACGAATAGTATTTCAGGATGGAGAAAGTACATATTATTGTGAACTGATTTTATCGATTTTGTGCTTCTCGACTTGGCCCACATTGTTTCGTGGAGGATTTGCGTCTGGTCACCCTTAGGGCCAAACCAAGCTATTAAGGAGAAAATCAATGTTTGGTTGAGTAGTCTGTAAATAGTTATTTCCTTTTCTCCCTTGGGCTTCCGGCCTTGTAACTCGTAAATATTATCCTTTTATATATAAAAAATAGGGGTAGGGGGCTCCCCTGCCGGTTCCGTAAAAAAAAAAGAATTACTGCCCACATTGTTTGACAAATAACTATTTATAATGATTGCAATAGCTGCAGCTTTGTGAGGTCCTCAAACTTTGGATAAAAAATGTTCGCAAAACCTTTTACACTTTGCTTTTATTTATGTGTTCCTTGTATTTTTCTTTTTGTCTACTAGTGTTTTTGTCATGTCCTTTTTTTCTCGATTTTCTTGAATGAGTTGGTTTTTCCTCATGGTTTTGTTATTTGAAAAATGTTGTTGTTGAAGAATCAACTATCCTAGCACATGTTTTATTTATGTGATTTTAATCATTAATGATAACATGATTACACTAACGACGTTTGTGAGTATAAAATGTCTCAGTCTTATTGATGCAAGGTAATGAACTAGGTAAAAAGAAGTGTTCAAACCGTTAGAAGAGCAAGTGAAGATTCAAGACATCAACCAAGCACAAACTCATTTGTTTACATTTTATGGAGTTGTGGTCGAACTTGTCTACCTAGATTATTCTCGTTTTAGACTTAGCATTGACCTTACATGTTCCTAGATTCCTTCCAGAAATAACAGGCCAACTTTTCAAAGGTATTTACAGAGACATGATATACGTACATGCGTGTGTGTTTAAAGGGATGAGTGTATGTATGTGTATATGTGTAAATACTTCGTGTTTGGAAAAAAAAGACATCAACTAAAGCGAAGCCATGGAAGGCCGGAAGAAATATGGTGAAGGCGAGAAGATATCGAGTGGCACTAAAAGTGGTTCCAGTAGCCCTTCCAGGAACATCCGGTTATTACGTATATTGAAGCTAATCGTAGTGTTGGCAAAAAGCTCCGCTTTTTTTTTAAGAAAAAGAACGTTGAATTGTGTCCATCCATTGTAATAGGTCAAATATAAGTCAATGCATCTCTCCTCTTTTGAATTTCTTTTAGTAAATGAAATAGTGCATTTAAATAATAGAGCGTGCATGGATGAATGATTCTTATTCTATTTGGAGTGAAGTGGAATTTTTGGAGTGTAGAATGAATTTGAATATACTTTGTCCAAACTATAGTTGGAAAACCTATTCGAATAACTGGACCCCAACTTGAGCCGGAACCCAAATCAGTGCCCAGACCCAAACACACATACCTTGCACGGCATCACAGCCCGATCCACCGGCGCAAGGCAGGTAAGCTGATCGAGCGGCTCAGTCAGGCCCAGCTTGGCCTGCCTGCAGTCCACGTCTCCAGCAGAGTAAATCAGGTTCGTAGGCTCCGATGCATGCAATGCCAAACCAATAAGACAAACAAGTGCTATTCTTCAAAAGGAAATGCAGATGAGAGGTATGACCACAGAACGGAGGATCATGGAACACGGCTATGGTGGAACCAAATTGGAGCCATCCTGAAGTGGATGGACCTGTCAAAATTGCAATACCCAGACTCAAAAACTGAACAGATGTAAGCATACACATGAATCCATCGTTTAGATACTGCTCTAAAGCATAAACCCCAATTCCACTGAATCAAAACCCAAAAATGAAATACAGTGGGTCATCATATTGTATATTTCACATGACAAACTGAACTTTATTGCTGGCTCAGAAAATCAGTGAAACAACATGATTTCAACAGACATATATGGCCATGTGATATAATGCTGCAAGTGTTAGCAAAACTGGAGAAATGACTAGCAAGTCTTAACTTTCCTAAAGAACCCATATCAGCCAGGACCTCCAAATCCAATTCCCGTTCAGTTTTTTCAACCAAAGGAACTTGCTGCTCACTGGTCCCCCTTCTGATACTTGTATTGCTACTCACATTATGTGATTCATATGTTCTATTTAAAAACCTGAGTGCCTGCCATTAAAATCACTTCTTCTATCCCAGTTTCCTCTTACATTTCTTTGTGAACCTCTTGAACCATTATCTAGCTGATTTCCTCTAACCCTGCGAGCCCTATCCGAGACCGGCCCACCACGATGCATATCAAAACCGTTAAATTGTTCATTCCGTTTTGTTCTATTATAACGATCACCTCTAGACTGTCTATCATTCATGTCATGGCTCCTGCCACGGAAGTTACCACTGATGTTTGAGGAAGACTTAGTCCGCCTAGATTGGAACCGATCAACCATACCAGAATCCATATCATCAGCAAATGGTTCATCATCACTGTAGGCAAGTGCATTGTGCCTAACAGAAGCTCTGTCAGGATTTCCATGACTATGGCTTCGTCTACTTCCTAGACCTTTGTCAATGTCCTCGTCCAGATCAGAATTCATCCCCTCATCACTCTCTGATCCTAAAGATGCCCTTCTATATCTATTAGAACCACTCCGACTTCTGGTTTTATGCCAAGAATCAGCAAGATGACTCGATCTCAGGGAAGGCTGATCCTCAAATTCATCCTCATCAGCAGACACTGTTGTATCATCTTTGGCTGCATATCTTGACTTTCTACCGTTATCAAGTTCATCCAAACCTTCTGAATCAGAAGCATTCTCAAGATCAGAATAACTCATCCTTGACACTCCACCTGTCTGACTTCCTTTTGATAAGTCAAGTTCATAGCTGTCAATGTCATCCTCTTCATCATCAAAATCATCAAAACCAACTCTAGAAGATGGCAAGCTCTCTCTTTCTGAGAACTTATCATCTCTTCCCTTGCCCATTGTTTCAGCCATTCTGAATTCCTCATCCTCAGAGCCCCTAGTAGAATCTCTATAGGATATGTTGTCCACAGATGAGCTCCCCCTCGCTTTAGATGAATCAGCAAACTCAAATGCAGCAACATCTGCACCATCTGACTCATTATCATCAAAATCAAAGTTCCATGCACTAGAAACATCAGATTTGCGTGGTGGTCTTTCCAATCTTTTCTGCAGTGCCGATTGCTTTGCTTCCATTTGGCTCTTGGAGTACTCATCTGCAGGGCGATCATGTTCACAATGGAAACACGACATATTCCGCCTATAGTTCAAGAAATTGCACCTGCAATTCCATGTATACAAATCAGCTCAATAAGTGAAGACATTAACAGTACATAGCAAATTAATTGTAACAGATGTAACAGAAAACACTATGAATCTTTGATACCAACTCATTCTTGTTCGCAGTTGTGATTGATTACAGATAACCATATGCAGTAAACATGGATGTAACAAGAAATGCTGGAAATTGCCAGGAGGAGATAACCATAAGGTTGAAAAATAAACCGCATCCTAGATACCAAGTCATTTTTTTTTTCAGAAATGTGTTTGAGGACAGATAAAATATTAGCAAACATGGATGCAGCAAAAGATGTTGAAAAGTGCGAAGGGTTAGTGCAGTGTGCATTCCATACAGTTAAGATATAATAGGCTAGAAAAATAGACACCAAAACAGAATTATGGTGAGTATGCTAACCGAGGACATTCCCACTCTCCCGGGAGGAGTTGCCTTTTGGGACGTTTAGCATCACATTGTAAGCAAATATTGTTTTTTGCAAAGTTCATGAAGTCACACCTGCAAACAAACTCCAGAAAATAAAAATCATATCCCTCAAGTTAACGAGGTTCCATAAATTACAGGCAAGTGGTTTAAATTACTTAGGGCAGAGCCAATCTCCTTTCTTCATCTCTACATCATCACGTCCGACTCGCTTCTTTGGTGGGGGAGGTGGTTGCTTCACCTTAGGAGGAGGTTTCTTTATTACAGGGGGTGGAAGATTAGGATCAATAGGAACAGCGCTCAGCTTCACAATCTCATGTATTAATTTCCGGACAACAGTCTTCAAAGATTTTAATTTGAGAAGAGGTTTGTTCTCTACAGTTTCCTTTATGTGATCAAAACCATATATCAATAAAATACGCATAACATCAAGAGTCCGAGCTTCATCTTCTTTACGTGTAAGGATGTAGCCCCTCGAACATTTATTTCGTAAATTACAAGAACTACATACCTGCAAATTAGAAGCAAAATAAAGAATCAGAAGGCCAGATTTTCTTAAAGGTATTACCATATTTGATGTCCACTTAGACATTGCATCTAAAAGTGAATTGAACAAAATTATATGCCTCCGCGCTAACACCCTGCGTTGATTATGCTTACAAAATACGGAGTACTACACTGAATTATATATGATGATGTAGAAAAGCAGTACACTAGCTAGAGAAAAATGAGAAGAATGACATTTTCTGTATGAGAAAATATAATACAAGTATTCAGATCTCATGACAAGGCCAAACTGTAATGGAGACCTCATTATATATTCATAACCTTATATGAGAAGGGCTAACAATAAAACCAGTATGAGAGAGCAAAACAAAAGGGATAAAGTGTTAAGAGTAATAATGACATCCAAACAAAAAGAAGGCGCACGTCAGACAAGGTAAAAAGCGATTGGGATAGGCAAACATCTGTCATATTTTGTCAGGCAAAAGCAATATACCATCTGACAACGCAGAGTTACCAACATAAGCTAGTTCAGTCTCTTGTTTTGGGCAGAATCTAAAGCAGCTTTACTAGGCAAAAACTCAGTTGCCAAAAATAAAACTCAACTCTATTTCGCAATTCTTGTCTGTAAACTGCCATGTGCAGAAACCAAGGTGGCACAGAAAAAAAACTAAAAGAGAAATCACCACACTAATTGGCATGCTACAACAGCATAACCTTGTTTCATTGATGTAGGGGTAGAGGGTAAAAATGCAATACAAAAGGGGGAACCCAGTTCTGAAAGCTCCCACACAAGGTGGGTTTAGGGAAAGGAATTTCCAGGCAGCCTTACCCTGCTTGTTTCACGGAGGCTAGTTCGTTCCCAGGACAGGAAAAGATGCAATAAATAAACTCTTCCCCCCTAAATGTGACATAGGTTGTCAGAAAAAAGAATACAGACGTTTCGTAACAGGACTGTTTAGCACATATTCTTTAGCTCATATTAACAATTAAATGACCTTACTACAACTAATGTCAAATGAATATGCTCCATTATCATATTTGTGTATAGTGAGAATTTTAGTTTGTCTAACACCAATGTTCCAAAGGTGGCCTTGGCAGCAGCCTAGGTGCTAGGTGGCTTCAGAATACTAGGAAGCACTCTCATGTAAAGCTTTCGACCAAGTCAGTGACCTTAGGTGACCAGCCTGTCAAGGCGGTCAGAAGGAATAGAACTCACCGCAGCCAGCTCAAAGACAGGAACAATATGCAACGAAGTGACATCAAGATACGATGGGGACAGAAAACATGAGGATTCTCCTGCGTGCTCGAGGAAAACAAAACATGAGGAGATCAGCTAAGCCAAGGGGTGGCTCCGGCTTTAGAAAAGGAAGCAAGTGGAGGTGGAGGCACAGCCAGAGGCAAAGGTTGTTATGACTTCCTTCACCTGTTGGTTTCGAGCCATGGCCAGCATGGTTAGATTCCTTCACTCCACCCACTCACCTCTCCTGTTCAGCAGTTCCCTCTCATCACCATCTTGTATGCTAGGTCAGCTAGGCATTAGGCGAAACCAGCTACTTGACTAGAACCTTTTACAGCGCAGTCTAGCATGTACGGTACCAGTTCAATGTGAGAAGCAGATAGAAGTGTTCCTTTTCTGGTTCAAATTATCTTATTTAACTTATCAATCTTAGACTCTTTGATGATAGCGGAATCAGGACAAAACGATTTGGTATCAAAACCATTTAGTTATTGTTACGCCATGTAAAGTTCCTTCACTCTCTTGCTGTGATGACTCTATCATGGTGGCTTTGGTATAAGTAACATAAGTTACAACCAAGGAACGATAAATCATAAATACACCACAAGCATGAGGGAATTTTCCGCGTAAGCAATTGCATCGCAGGTTTTCATGAATTTAAGTCTGTCTAGTGAATTGACTCTTGCGAGTGTCAATGCAGCAGTAGTAGCACTGGGTCAGGATCAGGGTGTAGATAGCTAAATGTGTTGTTGATGTTAACAATAGGCAAGCAAAACAAAAACATTAAGCATATACTAATGGAATTTCAAGTTATTTGCCTAAATTTAGGGCTATCAAATCCAACTAATTCTTAAAGGATCGGCACAAGCAAATAAAAATGTGTTTGCAATATGCAGCCGGACATTAAGAATGAAAGAAATGAAGATGGTATAGTAAAATGTGAGACAACACGTGTATCCCTCATAAACTCAGAATCTCAGATACCATCTATTATAATTAAATAACAAAAATGTTCTCTCTGAGATTCTCTGGTACTTGTCATGCCCCCATCCAAATATAGTGTTGAACAAGTAGGCGTAACTGCACTGAACCTACTGTTTGTCAGGCTACTGTTGTCCTATTCTTTCGGACCATCCTACAAAAACGAAACCCTTCGTGACCAGTCATTATGCTATCATTCGAGGAGGAGGCTAATTCCTCGATGTTTCGATGAGAATTTCTTGACTTTCCAGATAAAGAAAGAGATAAACTATAAATGACATCTCTTATGTCAATAAGACCAAAGGGATGGATATTAAATGATAGGAAGTGCTAGCCAGTCGCAATGATGACTAGAGACCATGGTGGATGAGATACAAGTCGGTAGACACAACACAAAGCGGTGAAATGCAAATTTTTGGGCATTCAGAAACAAATTTCGGTTTAGAATATACAACTTACATCACCCTCATCAAGATGGACAAGTTTTCTTATAAGCTTTGCAGAAAACACCGCTTTTGCATCCATGCTGGGGCACCCATGGCCAACCAATATCTGAAGATCCTTCCTTGGCAAGGACCTGCATAAGATTGAGGAAACAATAACATGATTATTAGCACACTCCTGTTTGTTCGTTTGTTGTATCTATAAACAAAGTCGTCCAAATGCTGCAACATTAATAATAACCCTTTCTGATCTGGCATGCTAAATGAATTCCTTTTACTAATTTTGAGGCAAAATAACAATATTCACATGCACGGGCAAAGCATGTTGGTTCTCCGATACAATATATCTTAGATTTAATTATCATGTGCTTCAGTCATGGATTCACCAAAAAAATTATATGCAAGGAAGCAATATCTGATTTCGGATGGCCATAGTGATTTACTCTCAGCAGTGATGAGTTTTCCAACTTAACATGATACTTGTACCCCTAAATTTCCAAATTTTGCAATAAATTTAGGGGAAGCTTTCCAAAATTTAAATGCGACTTAAAATATCTATTCCTGTGCGTCCAAGGGAATAACAATGGCAGGATATGCATCATCATTATCCACTTACAGCGAAGAAAAAGGTATGTGTAGCAAGGTAGTCATCTAACTTCAATGAGCGACAACAGTGGTAACTTCTAAGCATCAAAACTAGGGGGGAAAAAGAACACAGTAACAACCCATCTGATGGATCTAGAAATTTTCATCTAATCCTGCCTTCAAATTTTATGCAGCTAGCACTTGACAACTCTAAATAAAGATACTGTTTTGATAATCCCACAAGCTTCTAACAAATGATAATGGTCTCTCAATAGGATGGAAAAATTGGAATGGCAATGAACTGAATCGAAGACTATGGACTGGAATTATCTTAACATGGGTTGCCTTCAAACTTTTTCAAAGCTATCGCAAGCACCTTAGGAAAGGAACCTGTTTTGACCAAAAGTCAATGACACAGGTAAAATAATTCATGTAAAGGCACCCAGATGAATTTGACTTCCGCATCGCGTATAATTAACAACACAAGGAACATAAATGTTCCACGAAATGTAACATTAGGAGCAACAAACGTACTTGAGGATGTCGAACCGGTCGCGGCCAAAGTTCATGCAGGCGTTCTTAACAGTGGTCCAGTCCCTGGAGAAGTCGAACCCGGCCTCCTCACTGACCTCTGAGAGGTCCATGGGCACAGCGGCGGCCATCGAGGCCTCGTCACCGGCCCGCCCGAGGTCGAAGTACCTCTGCTGAGCCAGCCGCTCCATCAGTTCGATCCACTCGGGCCAGGGGTGCACCAGCTCCACCTCCCTCCGCAGCACCTCCTCCATGCTCATCCTCCCCACCTCATCAGCCGCCGCCGCCGCCGCCGAGGCTTCAGCTTCCTTCTTCGGTTCGTCCGGCTCCGGCCCAGGCCCCGGCCCCGGCCCTGGCCCTGGCTCTGCCTCCAGCGGCGATGCCTCCGGGGGCGGCGCGGGGCGGCGCCAGGACTGGATGCGGCGGAGGGCGGCGTCGCGGGCCGAGATGTCGGAGGAGCGGGAGCGGTCGATGGCGTCGAGCTGATCGAAGACGAAGGCGAGGCGGGCGGAGAGGGCGGGGGGCTTAGAGGAGGCCGGCGTGGGGGGCGAGGGCGGGGAGGGAGAGGAGGCGAAGGGGCGGTGGCGGAGGAGGACGAGGAGGGAGGAAGGGGTGGGGATGCTGCGCCGGCGGCGGAGGAGGAGCGATGGGCGGTGGCACGCCATTTGGGAATTGGCTTCTGGGGTTTTCCGGCCAAAACCCTCGCCGTTTTTTTTAGAGAACAGTAGACGTGTCGCACGTGATATGAAAAGGATTACATACAAGATAATAGTTACTAGAAATAACGTATAACTAACCATCCAAATTCAAATATTTATTAAAAAATAAACAAACTATATTCATCAATTGACAAGTTGGACGTGTAGTTTGTACAAGAAGTTTAGATATGGGAAATTGAAACTTTGAAAAAAATGAAATAGTTGGACAATTGCCGGATCAGGCTACATAACGTGGATGCATTTGTCGTCTTCTTCGCCTGATCTAAATATATAGCCATAAGGATACTTCAAAGGTCTGACGTATTTACGTCAGACTGTAAGGGCGGTGTATCTAAGTATATATGAATAAGTCAGATCGAGTGGCCACTGCCTCTGCTCGACGTCCATAGACATTCCGACTACAGATCTATCTATCTATCTATCTATCTATCTATCTATCTATATATATATATATATATATATATACACACACACACACACATACACACACAACCTATTTACAAAGAAGATTGGAATTAATACAATATATAACAACCTTTGGAAAGTCGGCCGGAAGATTACGTGGTGTCGTTATAGCCGAGACCTCCACCATTCTCACTCGAGCCGTCCACATGACGGTGCTTGCTAGGTGGCCCGTTGTCGTCGTTGTTACCATCTTCACTGTCGTCGCCATCGTCGTTGTCGTCGTTGCTGTCATTGTTGACACCTTCGCTGATGTCTTCGTCACTTTTGACGCCGTAGAATTTGTAGGCCGACAACCCACGCTCACCATCAGATGACATTGCTACAGAGTCCTTCTCCTCATCATCATCTGAGACAACCTGCGGAAGCTTGGGAGGCCACAACCCTGAAGGATCAATCAGGGAATCTGGTGGGGTTGACATTGTTGTCGTACGCGTGAGTCTCTACACCTCCTACACTGTAAAGAACGGTGCAGTTCAGGAATGGAACTAACGAGAAGGAAACGCCGTGGTTATGCATCAGCGCAGTAGTGTGATGGCATATTTATTAATTGTGAAATGGCACGATCGATCTAGAACAATTCGCCAAATGCTCAGTGGCCCTTTCGTGGCTTCTGGCAACTGCACAATACAGTTCTTGCTGAACACATGCAGCTGCTAAAAAGGTATCAGATCTTGGATATAATACTGACTTATATATGGTTATTAATCTCAAAAAGTAAATGTCACACCCGGTTTCAAAGGCAAAACCGAATGCATAAATCGCATGAGCGTTAGGATCAAATTACACACATGTGACGACTTTAGTGAATATCAAAATCAATGCCATAACGTAAAGAGAGTATACATTATTACATGACTGGTAGTCTTTAAATCGAATAACACAAAAGTTTATTATTAACGCAGCGGATCTTCAATAAGCACGGTGACTCCACATGCAGCTGACCCGAGAAACGTACGCCTAGTACTCCTCCCAATCTTGTAGAACCTCCACAGCGTTGACTTGTTCTGAGTAGCGGGTTTAGCAAGGGTCAGTACACTTATGATTGGTACTAAGCAATCGTGGGGAATGTGTAGTGTAAGACCAATCAAGAATAGGCTAAAGTTTCAGTAGCATGTCAGCATTTTATTTAGTTGGTCAAATTTATTAGCATTTAATACATGGAAGTTTATACCACCCACATTAAACAGGATCATAAACAGAGATAACATAAATAAGATCGCAACAATTTAATTCTTGTCTTTCGATAATTTATGCATGTGAGGGTCTAGGCCACTCTTGACCGTGAGCACAGCTGATCGATCAGTTTTACACTCTATAGAGGTTGCACATCTTTACCCACAAGTTGCGTAAAAGTTCAAAGAACTTTAGACCCAACCATGCGGTGTTAGCTAGGCACCATACCACACTTCCAAGGTGTGATTGCATAGGGACGCTACAAGACCTTTACAAAGTTTCCCCAGCCAGGATAGCTCACTAAGGTTTCATGATCAGCACAATGCATAAACCTCCCTAGTGGGCATAGGGTCTGAGCCAAGCTCTCTTCCCAAGAGGACCGGGTTATACACCAACGACTATCTCCTCCTCTTGCCCCTTTCAGGTAAAGCTACCACGAACCAGAGTCCCTAATTAATTAGCGAAGAACATAGCCATATAATTCTTGTGGTTGTACTGTTTTTCAGGGTGGTCGCTCCATGTTCCAATTAAGCATGGATGGTCTTGCATTAACTAAAGGTAAATCAGGATTAATAATTGAGTTCATTAACACCACCATGTCCTAGTTAAGCAACTAAGCATGTACTACCCAACATTATGTAATTTATAAGCATGTACTACCCAACATTATGTAAGCCCGGGTTGATCAAGGTGCACGGAATAAAATTAGTCAATCTTTAATTAGGTCCCATCATGTTTATGTCTTAAAGTGCATGGCATAAATGTTATTGAACATGAAAGTAAAAGTTCTTAGGATCAAGCTGTGGTCAAGGACACAACTTGCTTTCTTGCACTTCCTCCTACTGCTCGTAGTCCTCGAAGGCTTGTGCTTCAAATCCCTTGAGCGGTGGTCCTTCTAACACGATTACACGAGCACATACAAGCAAGCAAAAGAAATAAAATAAGAACTCAAACAGTATAAACAGAGAAAAACAAGCTCAAAAAGATAAAATATGCGCCAAGATGAACTCGTGGATGCAAGAAGCACTTAAAATGGGTCTCGGATGCTAAAGATATGTAATAAACAAGAAGCAGGGGCTTGGTGGCGAAGTTTTAAAACTTTCAAGGGCTAAACTTGAAGAAACCGAGGGCTAAAATAAAATTACATATATAAACTGAAGGTTTAACATGCAAAAGAGCCAAGCTGGATGGCGAGTACTAATATGCAGAAGCTCAGGGGTCTAGGCGAAAGAAACTAGGACCGAAACCTAAGTGTTTTTGAACTAAGCTGGACTGTGGCGCAAAAAGCAAGAAACGTAGGGGCTTTTTAGCAAAATGACACAATGCGCTCGCGTTGACCGGTACCAACCCGGTCAGATTAGATCCGGGCCGTTGGATCCAGATCGGACGGCTGAGAAGATCGATGGCTCGGCGACGCTGGCGGAACTGGCGGCAAGCGGCGGCGACTCGCCTGAGTAACTCGAAAATGAGTCTCTAGGCGCGGCTTTGCGCGGGGGTTTGACCAGGAGCTAGAGGAGCTTGCGACAAACTCGATTTGGGTGTCGACGGTGTGGGTTTGGCGGCGGCAGCGGTGGCGCGAAGCCCGGCGGCGAGACACAGCTCCAGCGAGTGCGGGCGCACGGGGAAAGGCCACCGACAAGCACAAGAACCCCACAGCAGCTTCATCAACACCTGGCGGACCTTTAGGTGGAGTTCATGGTGGCGGAGAGGCGACGACAAAAAGGAAGGGAGATGGCACGGCTCGGGCGCGGCGGCGCAAAGCATGAGCGAGGCGAGGGTTTGGGTGAAGGGGTTGGGTGCGTGCGGTGGAGGGGTTTATATAGCTCGAGGAGATAAGGCCAAGGTGCGCATGCACACGGAGGAAGCGGAGGTGGTTGCATGGCGGCACTCGGGCTGAATCCGGTGCGGATAAGGCGGGCGGCGGTTGCGGCGCAAGTGGGAGAAGGAAGATAACGGCGGGGCCTAGTGGTCAGCGAGAGAGAGGCGGGGAGCGGGCGTGGATGTAGGCCGACGTGGGAGAAGGCCGCAGCAGGCTGGGCCAGTGCGCGCGATGGGTCGGCGCGGCAGCAGGCTGAGGCAGGAGCTGGCGGGGCGCAGCGCGACGGGCCGAGCTGGGCCGGAAAAAGGGTGACGGCTGGAAGGGAGAAAGAGAAAGAGGAAAAAGGTTTGAAAAGAAAACAAACTCAAATTCAAAATTGAATTCAAACACAAATTTGAATTCAACAATAAAAAACAATGCACCAGCATAAATGCAACAATGAACTCCTATGTTTCATTAGTTTGTTTTGAAAAAGAATTTGATTGCATAAGAAATTGAAGTGCAACCTTAGAATTGTTAAACACATGCAATCTATTTCTAGCAAATTTTATTAAATTGCAAAATTTGAGATTTAGGGTGTTACAGATCCTACCCCCTTAAGAAGAATCTCGTCCTTAAGATTCGAATGGATTATCAAAGAGCTGGGGAAATTTCTCCTTCAGTTCATTCTCTCTTTCCCATGTTGCCTCATCTTCTGCATGGTGAATCCACTGTACCTTACACATTTTTATCAGTTTGTTCCTTGTAACCGAGCCAAAGTATCCAAGATCTTGATGGGATATTCAGTGTAGGTGAGATCATCCTTTACTTTAAATCCTCCATGGGTAATTGTTCTTCTAGAACTCGGAGACACTTTTTTAATTGAGAGATATGGAACACATCATGCACATCTCAGAGTTGATTGGGTAACTCCAACCGATAAGCTACCTCTCCCATTCTCTCCAGAACTTTGAAGGGTCCAATAAAGCAAGGCGACAACTTCCCTTTAACCTTAAATCTGCGCAAGCCTCTGATAGGTGATACTTTATGATGCACATAATCACCTTCCTCAAAGGTCAACTCCCTCCTTCTAGTATCAGCGTAACTCTTCTACCTGGATTGAGCTGTCCTCAGATTCTCTCTGATTATCTGCACTTGCCTTTCAGCTTCTTGGATAATTTCTTGCCCAAATAATTGGCTCTCTTATCTCACTCCAATACAGAGGTGTTCTGCACTTTCTTCCATATAGAGCCTCAAAGGGTGACATGTTGAGACTGGCTTGGTAGCTGTTGTTATGAGAGAATTCAGCATAGGGCATACTCTTATCCCAACTACCTTCATGTTTTAGAGCGCATGCCCTCAACATGTCCTCAGAATCTGATTCATCCTCTTGGTCTGTCCATCTATCTGGAGATGATAAGCTGAGCTGAAGTTCAACTTTGTACCCATGGATTCATGTAGCTTCTGCCAAAAACGGGATGTAAACTGAGCACCTCTGTCGGACATTATCTTCTCGGGTACACCATGCAAGCACACAATTCTTAACATATATAATTTTGCCAACCTAGCCCCAGAATGAGTGGTCTTCACAGGAATAAAATGAGCCACCTTAGTCAACCTATCCATAATTCATATAGAGTCATAACCGGCTTGGGTACAGGGCGGTTCAACTATGAAGTCCATATTGATCTCTTCCCACTTCCATTCTGGCACTTTCAATGGTTGTAGTAACCCAGCTAGTCTCTGGTGTTCAGCCTTGATTCACTGGCATATATCATACAAGGCTACATGTGTAGCCACATCCCTCTTCATTCCATACCACCAATACTTCTCCTTGAGATCTTAGTACATCTTGGTGCTACCAGGATGGATAGAATAGGCTGAGTCATGAGCTTCCCTTAAAATGGTGTCTCTAATATTTCCCACATCCGATACACAAATCCTCTTTTTGAACCATACAGTTCCTTGATCATCCTCTGTAAAATCTGGAAAAATTCATTCTTCCATGAGTTCTTTGATCTCCTTGATCTTGGCATCCTCAAGTTGTCCTTTTCATATCTCCTACTCTAGAGTTGGTTCCACTTCCAATGTTACCCCTTCAGCTTGAGCAACTATCCCCAAATTAAGCTTCTCAAACTCCTTCATCAGCTCTTCAGGCATTTGGAAAACTAGAGCCATATTGGCATGACCCTTCCGACTCAGAGCATCTACAACCAAATTTCATCTCCTCGGGTGATAGTGAATTTCCAAATCATAGTCCTTAATCGACTCCAACCAACGACGCTGTCTCAGGTTAAGATCCGTCTGAGTGAAAATGTATTTCAAACTCTTGTGATCAGTGTAGATCTGGCACTTAGTCCTGAGAACATAATGCCTCCAAATCTTCAAGACATGCACCACTGCTGCTAACTCCAAACCATGAGTAGGATAATTCTGCTCATGTTTCCTCAACTGCCTGGAGGCATAGGCTATAACATGCCCTTCTTGCATAAGAATACAGCCTAAGCCCTGTCGAGACGCATTACAATAAATGTCAAAAATTTTCTACAGATCCGGCATCACTAGCACTGGAGCTGTAGGCAATCTCTTCTTCAATTCCTCAGAACTAGCTTGACAGGCTTCAGTCCATTTGAATTCCCTTCCCTTCTCTAACAGTGATGCGAGAGGTTTCACTATTTTAGAGAACCCTTCAATGAACCTGCGGTAGTATCCTGCAAGTCCAAGGAAACTTCTGATTTCTATGATTGTTTGTGGTGGCTTCCACTTCAGAATATCCCTGACTTTGCTTGGATCCATTGCAATTCCCCCATTGGTGATGATATGACCTAGAAAAGAAACCTTAGTCAGCTAGAATTCACACTTACTAAGCTTTGCATACAGTTGATTTTCCCTTAGCTTCTGAAGCACTAGCCTCAAATGCTCCTCATGTTCTTCCTCATTCTTGGAGTAGATCAGAATATCATCAATAAACATCACAACAAATTTATCTAGATACTCCATGAACACCTTATTTATCAAATACACGATGTAGGCAGGTGCATTAGTTAACTCAAAGGACATTACTGTATATTCATAAAGATCAAATCTGGTGGTGGAAGCAATCTTGGGAATGTCAGAAGGTATGATCTTCATCTGATGATAATCAGAACACAAATCAATCTTGAAGAATACCTTGGCTCCTCTCATCTGGTCAAACAAATCCTCAATGCGGGGCAACGGATACTTATTCTTGATGGTTACCTCATTGAGTGATCTGTAGTCCACACACATCCTCTGCGTGCCATCCTTCTTCTCCACAAAGATAACTGGAGCTCCCTATGGTGATGAACTAGGATGAATGAACTGTTTATCCAATAATTTCTTTAATTGTTTCTTAAGTTATTTTAGTTGATCAACAAACATTCTATATGGACACTTAAAAATTGGTACAGTGCCAGGTAGAAGATCAATAATAAACTCAACATCTTGGTCAGGTGGCATACCTGGTAACTCATTTGGAAACACATCTGGGTAGTCACACACCACTTTGATATCCTCCAAAGCCTTTCCATCCAACTGATTTATTGTACAATCTGCTGCTGAAGGTAGCGTAGCCACAAATTCAACCTTTTCTCCACCAGGACTTGTTAGAAGAACTGATCTCTTTGCACACCGAATGATTGCATCATGCATACTCAACCAACTCATGCCCAGAATAACATCAATTCCCTTTGAATCCAGAACTATCAACCTTGCCCAAAAGTCCACTCCCATAATCTTAAGATCAACCTTAGGACACATGTATGATGCTTTCATCTCCCTCCTTGGTGAACTAACTAGGATATGATGCTTTATGGTGCAGATGGGAAGATTGTGCTTGGCCATATATTGAGAAGTAATAAAAGAATGCGATGCTCCAGAATCGAATAAAACTGATGCGGGGGCTGAGTTGATAAGGAACATACCGAGCACTACATCTGGAGCTTCCTGAGCAGTCTCAGCATCTACGTGGTTCACCTTGCCACGTGCGTAGCTCTGCTGCCCCTGGTTGCCTTGGGGTGTCTGGTTCCCATTCCTCAGCTGCTGCATCTGCTAGTTCTGCCTAGGAGCACTGCTGTTCTACACGGGAGTGTTTAGGCCATTTCTCTTGGGACATGCATTGGCATAGTGGCCAACCTCTCCACACTTGAAGCAAGTGTTGCTCATTGGAGTGTTAGGCCTCACTAGAGTGCCTGCAGGATGGTACTGGCGGTTGTGTGGGAAAATGAGGCGCGGAGTCTGCTGTATTGGGCGTTGGAGCTGCTGAATAGGGTGCTGGAATTGCTGTACCGGGCGTGGGAACTGATGCTGCCCAAAGTTTCCACTCGGGCCCATGAGGCGGAGTGGTGTCCCTTGTGGTGGAGCGAAGCGGGGGCCGGTGTTGCTCCCAGACTGTCCTTGTGAGACAAACTTCCTCTTGATCTCACCCAGCTCGCTGCGCTTGTGCTCCAAGACAATAGCCTTGTCCAATAGCTTCTAGAAGGATGGGAAGGTGTGGGACATCAGCTGATACTGGAGTGGTCCAATCAGTCCCTCCAAGAACAGCTCCTACTTCTTGTCATCATCAGCCACATCTTCTGGTGCATAACGGGACAACTGGAAAAATTTGTCCCTGTATTCACTCACGGACATTGTCCCCTGCTTGAGAGTAAGGAACTCCTTCTTATTTAGCTTCATAAGACTAGCAGGAATGTGGTGATTCCTAAAGTTATTCTTGAATTTCAGCCAGGTGATAGCATCAGCATTAGCGTGTGCGATGGTGTAAGCATCCCACCAGTCTGCAGCAGATCCCTCCAGTCATCCTAAAGCATACAGGACCTTCTCCCTGTCGGTGCACTGAGTGATGGTGAGAATTTTCTCTACTTCCTTCAGCTAGTCATTAGCAAAAAGCGGGTTAGTAGAGTGGGAAAATGTCGGGGGCCTGTGGCTGATAAACTTCCGACGCTTGTCTTTTGGTGGCTGCTGCTGATTGTTGCTGTTACTATTATTGTTATTGTGGTTGAGCTGAGCCTGCATGGCTGCCATGGTGTTGGCCATGTTCGTGAGGAGCTGGGTCTGTGTTGCAAGGAACTGTTCCATCCCGGCAGGTACTTCTTGGTTCGGTTGAGGAGTGGGGTTGGTGTTGTTGTTGTTGCTCCTTCAACGAGGCTGTGCAGGCTGGTCAACTCTTGATCCGGACCTGGTGTTCATCATCTTGTCGTTGGGAATATAAGATTTAGATTGATGTACAAAAGATAATCCAAAAGTCAAAGCGATATGAATCCAGTTTAAATAGTTTCTGTTTGTTCTAATGAATCAATTCTCGGTTAGGGTGTCCAAAATTCATGAAAAGTTTCTAGGTCATACTAAACAAGGTTATGAACCCAACCCAACTAGAATCATCTCAATTGGATGTCCAGAACTCAAGATATAACTTAAACAAGTTGACTGTGTCAGGTTTCTGTAACAGATTCTGATTACTCCACAATTTCTTATATATCTCCCTGCCAAAGTGTCCAAAAATTCTGAAATTTTAACAGAAATTAACCCACAAAGTTTTTGAAGCTAACCCAACCGAATTTACCTCAATCGGAGTTCTGTAGTTTGAGTTTTGATCAAAACAGAACCACTATGTCAGAGAGCAGCGCGAGCAGATTTGGTTCCATTGTCATTTGCATGATAGGTAGATATAGATGGAATGGAAGAACATGATTGCAAGATTATGATTGATTGAAACAGAATTAAGCCCCAAACTAAGAAAATTTTATTTCTATAAATCAATGTCGTTGTGGCAATTACTCCACAACACACCGCACTCATTACAAAGAAACGACTCAAACATTGTTCATAATGACAAACACTTCAAGCACACTCTAAACTAAGCACACTTAACTAACGGAGCACGATGCTAACGATTACATTAAAATTAAACTGGAACTCCTATGGTGCGGGCATCTGGCTCATTGTAGCGTGGCCTCTTTGGGGATGGTGACAGCAGTGGGAACTCCGTCTCGGGACTTCCTGGGGGATCTCTTCCATCCACAATAGCAGCCAGTCTGTCTCTCTCATTCCTGAGTTCCTGCAGTTCCACCTGAGCCTTATGGATAGTGTTGTTGGCGTCATCCAAAGCAGTGTTGGTGGCAGCCAACAACTCACTGAGCTCTACAGTACAGTCACAGGTGCAATCTCCAGTGACTGGGGCGATGTACGTCTTAGCTTCGCCACTGGCTCTGTAGGGGATGTACCAGTGATAGCTATCCTCCAACTGGTGGTGTGCCCCATGTGAGAGGACATAGAGTGCCCTCCTAGCAGACTCAGCGATCCCTGCCTCCATGGTTTCCATTTGAGCCACATCAGGGTGAGCAGACACCACCCTCCATCCTTCACCCACCTTCTCGTAGAGGGACACTACCACCTCCCAGTATGTATCATAGCAGGGGTGAGTGTACTGCTTACACTTGTATTCCGGCTTGAAGACTTTCCCTAAGCTGATCCAAGTCCTCCTTAACTTATCGGGCATGGGAATGCCTTCCCCCATGCCTTCCTCCAACTCATCCCGTATCTCCATATTCCATACATCTGGCACTATGTCTGGCACATCCTCATCCCCAACTGGAGCATCTTCGGGGTCACCCTCTGGATCAGGCCCTGGTGCAGGTGCTGGAGATGGGGCTGGTGCAGGCGCTGGAGCTGGAGCTGGAGCTGGTGCAGGCGCTGGAGCTGGTGCAGGCGCTGGAGCTAGTGCAGATGCAGGCTCGTCATGGACGATCTCCAGGTCCTCAAACTCCGGCTCCTCCTCCGCTTCCAGTGGAACTAGATCCTCCTCAGAATCGTCGCTAGGGTGGTAGAAAAAATAAGGAGGTGCTTTGGCTCCTTGCACGGGCTCCTGAGGATGATACTGGGGAATAGCACTCTTGCAGGCAGTGTGTTTGGTGCGGGCTATCTAAAAATAAAGAGAAAAATAAAATAAATTAAAATTTTGATAAAAGATCAAATAAAGCAAAAAGGATGAAGTAAAAGCAAGAACAAAATTAAAGTAGTTGTTTTTTCTTAAAACAAGTTTCAATTAAGAATGACTTCTAAAATATTATAGTCCTTATTTTCAACCATTTTCTAAACTAGGCTTACGTCCTGCAGTCAACACGGCTCTGATACCACTTCTGTCACTCCCGGTTCTAAAGGCAAAACCGAATGCATAAATCACATGTGCGTCATGATCAAATTACACACATGCGACAACTTCAGTGAATATCAAAGTCAATGCCATAGCGTAAAGAGAGTATAACATTATTACATGACCGATAGACTTTAAATCGAATAACACAAAAGTTTATTATTAACGCAACGGATCTTTAATAAGCACGATGACTCCATAGGCAGCTAACTGGAGAAATGTACGCCTAGTACTCCTCCCAATCTTGTAGAACCTCCACAGTGTTGACTTGTTCTGAGCAGTAGGTTTAGCAACGGTGAGTCCACTTATAGTTAGTACTTAGCAAGCGTGGGGAATATGTAGTGTAAGGCCAATCAAGGATAGGCTAAGGTTTTAGTAGCATGTCAGTATTTTTTTAGTTGGTCAAATTTTATTAGCATTTACTACATGGAAGTTTATACCACTCACATTAAACAGGATCATAAACAGAGATAACATAAATAAGATCACAACAATTTAATTCTTGTCTTTCGATAATTTATTCACGTGAGGGTCCAGGCCGCTCTTGACTGTGAGCACGGCTGATCGATCAGTTTTACACTCTGCAGATGTTGCACATCTTTACCCACAAGTCACGTAAAAGTTCAAAGAACTTTAGACCCAACCATGCGGTGCTAGCTAGGCACCATACCACACTTCCAAGGTGTGATTGCATAGGGACGTTACGAGACCTTTACAAAGTTTCCTCAGCCAGGATAGCTCGCTAAAGGTTTTCATGATCAGCGCAATGCATAAACCTCGCAAGTGGGCATAGGATCTTAGCCAAGCTCCCTTCCCAAGAGGACCGGGTTATACACAAACTACTATCTCCTCCTCTTGCCCCTTTCAGGTAAAGCTACCATGAACCAGAGTCCCTAATTAATTAGCCAAGACTAGAGCCATATAGTTCTTGTGGTTGTACTGTTTTCCTGGGTGGTCGCTCCATGTTCCAATTAAGCATGAATGGTCTTGCATTAACGAAAGGTATAGCATAAATAAATCAGGATTAAGAATTAAGTTCATGAACACCACCATGTCCCAGTTAAGAAACTAAGCATGTACTACCCAACATTATGTTTATGTCTTAAAGTGCATGGCATAAATTAGGATCAAGGTTTATGGGTGGTCGCTCCATGCCCCAGGTTGATTAAGGTGTAGGGAATAAAACTAGTCAATCCATAATTAGGTCCCATCATGTTTATGTCTTAAAGTGCATGGCATAAATGTTATTGAACATGAAAGTAAAGGTTCTTAGGATCAAGCTGTGGTGAAGGACATGACTTGTGTTCTTGCAGTTCCTCCTACTGCTCGTAGTCCTCGAAGGCTTGAGGTTCAAATCCCTCAAGTGGTGGTCCTTCTAACATGATCACACGAGCACATACAAGCAAATAAAAGATATAAAATAAGAAACAGTACATCAAACAGTATAAATAGAGAAAAACAAGCTCAACAAGATAAACTACGCGCCAAGATGAACTCATGGAGGCAAGAAACACTTAAAACGGGTCTAGGATGCTGAAGATATGCACTAAACAAGAAGCAGGGGCTTGCTGGCGAAGTTTTAAAACTTTCAGGGGCTAAACATGATGAAATCAAGGGCTAAAACAAAATTATGTGTATAAACTAAAGGTTTAACATGCGAAAGAGCCAAGCTGGATGGCGGGTACTAATATGCAGAAGCTCAGGGGCCTAGGCGAAAGAAAATAGGACCTAAACCTAAGGGTTTTTGAACTACGCTAGACTATGGTGCAAAAGCAAGAAACGCAGGGGCTTTTTAGCAAGATGATGCGGCGCGCTCGTGTTGATCGGTACCAACCCGGTCAGATTGGATCCGAGCCATTGGATCCGGATCTGACGGCTGAGAAGATCGATGGCTCGGCGGCGGCGGCGGAATCAGCGGCAAGTGGCGGCGCGCGGCGGCAACTCACTGGAGTAACTCGAAAACGAGTCTCCGAGCGCGGCTTTGGATGGGGGTTTGACAAGGAGCTAGAGGAGCTTGCGGCGAACTCGATCTGGTTGTCGATGGTGTGGGTTTTGCGGCAGCGGCGGCGGCGCGAAGCTCGGCGGCGAGGCACAGCTCCGGCGAGCGCGGGCGCACTGGGAAAGGCCATTAGCAAGCACAAGAACCCCACGACGACTTCATCAACACCTTGCGGACCTTCGGGCGGAGTTCGTGGCGGCGGAGAGATGACGGCAACGAGGGACGGCGACGACAATGGCTCGAGCGTGGCGGCAGATGCATGCGGCGGCTTAGAGCTTAAGCGAGGTGAGGGTTTGGGCGAAGGGGCTGGGTACGTGCGGCGGAGGGGTTTATACAGCCTAGGGAGATAAGGCCAAGGCGCGTGTGCATGCGGAGGAAGTGGAGGTGGTTGCGCGGTGACGCTCAGGCTGAATCCGGTGCGGATAAGCCCGGTGGCGGTTGCGGCGCAAGCGGGAGAAGGAAGATGACGATGGGGCCCAGCGGTTAGCGATAGAGCGGCAAGGAGCAGGCGTGAACGCAGGCCAGCATGGGAGAAGGCCGCAGCAGGCTGGGCTGGGGTGCGGGATGGGCTAGCGCGGCAGCAGGCCAAGGCGGGGGCTGGCGGGTGCAGCCCGGCGGGCTGAGCTGGGCCAGAAACAGGGTGACGGCTGGAAGAGAGAAAGAGAAAGAGGAAAAAGGTTTGAAAAGAAAACAAACTCAAATTCAAAATTTCAATTCAAACATAAATTTGAATTCAACAATAAAAAATAATGCACCAGCATGAATGCAACAATGAACTCCTATGATTCATTAGTTTGTTTTGAAAAAGAATTTGATTGCCTAAGAAATTTAAATGCAACGTTAGAATTCTTAGACACATGCAATCTATTTCTAGCAAATTTTATTAAATTGCAAAATTTGAGATTTAGGGTGTTACGGTAAACATCATTTTTAGGGACAAAATAAAGCAAATTGTCCATTCCAATTATCCAAATCATGACATGGCACACAGAATTAGCAAAAATTGATGAAATAGTTAAAAAAAATTCAGCAAAACACGCAGAGTATAGCCAAACTAATGGAAATTCAAGCATTAACATATTATCCAACAATATCTAATCAACTATATCTTCCGTGCCTTCAGTGTCGCTGCTCTCCTCATGGCTCTCTTCATCGGAGCTACCTGGTTGGTCCATGTTGTCCTTGCTATTGAAACCTTGGTTCTCGCTGCGAGGCTGCTCATGTACTGCTCCAGCCATCTCTTGAACACCATCTTGATCTAGACATCTTCTCTTATTACGTGGCTTGTCATCATCATCCTCTTCATCGTCTTCTTCGTCGTAGTCGTCCTTATCCTCTTTGGCCTCATCTTCTTCAGCCTCGTCACTGTCCCAGTCATCGTCCTGCCCATCCTCCTCCTCTTTTGCTTGGTAGTCCTCATCCTCTTCTGCCTTGTCATTGTCCCAGTCATCATCGTCCTCATCCTCCTCCTCCTCTTTTTGGTGCGATTGTGTGATCCTCTTCTTCTCCGCACTCCTCTAGTTTAGAATCATTGTCCTCTTCTTCATCCTCTTCTGGAACCCATTCACCATCCTCTACTTCATCTGTTGGTTCTGCCTCGGTGCTTTCTTCTTCATGATACTCCACATCAGTCGGCACGTTGCTGTTGACCATGGGAGACTCAAGCGGCTCTTCAATGCACCTCTTTGGGGGGAGAAGGTGGTTTGTCAGCCGGCTCCATTGTAAGATTGTGTCTGCTGGGAAAAATAAACTGTCCGTGATTAGGATGTATACAAATCTTAAATATAGTTTCCCTCATAACCATTTTTAGTTGAAAATCAAAATTGATTGATTAATTTCCTTTTGCGTTGTAATATGATTGATTGATTAGTTTCCTACCATACAATTGATTGATTGATTAGGAAACTCATGAATGAATTGGTGATTTACTTCCAATCAATGAAGTCATATGCCGAATATTGGTTTCCATATGACATATAATTGGTGATTTACTTTCACTTACCTTGTTTATTACTTGACTAACACAGACTTGTGTGAATAACATTACATGATCTCTGAGCGTAAAGTTCCTTTTAAGTAGTACTTAAAATTGTATGCAGCAAGATAAGAGGTATAGACTGATTAATTAGTGAAGTTTCCTGAAATCCTGCTTAATTAGTGAAGTTTCCTAGCATGCAGGATCAGGTGATGGTGGATAAGTACTTGAACTTGTGAGCAGCGAGATATGAGATATAGACTGATTGCTGCCATGACTATTGGTCAATTACATGAATCCTGTTTATAATTAGCAAAGTTTCATTGCATGCAAGATCACGGAGGCATTATGCATGTGTCAGAGTTACACATGCGATACCATGTCCAGTTATTCATAGATGGATCAACAATTATTCGAATATGCTTCGTCAATGAGGCAGTACAAAAGCTCAATTCCGGGTGAGAAAAACAATTGTATTATTGATAGATAGATGGATCAACAAATATCCAAGTTCATGCTGGAAAAATAAACAGTTACAGCTATGCTTGGCAACCCTTCCAAGCAGTAGAAACAAATAATATTACATCCAGATGTATTTCTTGACATATGTATTCCTTATGGAGCAAACAACGACTCTTACATCTTCTGGTATGTTATCTGCACTCTCATTAAAGTTGCATTTCAGGACTTCAATAAGAAGCCACTTCCTAAGGAGTCTTGAATCCTTTCAATGAGGAAAAAATAAAATTAGCTATCAACATTCAGAAAATTAAGTAGAGATGGAGATTGATGGACAAGGAAATATCAATACTAACCACATTGAGCAAACCATTAATCCGTTCACCATCCCACATGTTCATGAGCTCAGTTACTAAAAACCCAGTCAAGCAGCTAGGCAAGTTAAGAGAAACATTTAAATTTAAACTTCTCTAAAAAATGATTTATTCATCTTATGAGGTAAAGCTGTATTGTTACCCATAAAATGTCTTGGGAACAAGGCCCGGATATATATGTTTCCAATCATAAATGTCATCATTCCAAGAGGGATCTATTTCATCCATGGCATGATCATACGTTCTAGCAATCTTCTGTATTCTAGGAAGATAGTAGTAGGATGGATGATTATGCGTAGGATTATGATGAACCGGAGAAGGGTCAGTTATATCTATCATTTTGGCATGTTTGTCCAATACAAACATACCAAAATTTCCTCATGCATAGTAAGGCACCACAATCTACATTGGTAGATGTTAACATAAAATGTGTTCCATTCAACGTTAGCTGATACACAGGTTGAGTTCAACTTACCAGCAGACATTCAGAAAATGAAACTCCACTGCGAGGCCAATCATCAAAGAACTTTGCAAGCGACTTAGGATCATGCTTGACACGATGACGAGGATGGCGTCTGTAACCACAAACGTACTGCAGAGAGGCAGAATTATAAAACAAAATAATATTAAACAAATAATATAAGCATGCAAATAAAAAATTTTATTAGAAGATAACTTACGGAAAATGTCAAGTCCATAAAGTGACTCTTTGGTTCCCTCAGCACCGTAGCCATATCACATGCAAGCATGCGCACTGCTAGGTTGAACACATCAACGTCCATAGATCTATTGACATCAAGTATGTCTTGGAGGTTTTTCAAACTTAAGCTTATAGGATAAGGATCTGAACTCCAAACTCATTCTTTCATGTTAAAAGATAATGTTTGCATGACAAGACGTAGATCTATTATGGATATAGATATTGTAGAAACAGCTATAATTAATTGAAAGTTGTACAAATTAGAGACAAAGTCATTTATATACATGTGACTTACACTAAAGCATCTGCATCTTTGATGGACAGGACATAGTCGCAAACTGCTGCAGCTGTATCTTTGTACCTAATGCGCATCAGCTGGGACAGCTGTGTTTGATTTTCAATGACAAATTCAGTGGTGTCAATTGTATAGTCATCTGTGATGCCGTCATTCAGTAATTCCTTTGGAGTGTTAAGTGTTGAATCACAGAGAATGGCAGCGAGCTTCAATCTAAAGTTTGTCATGTCGCTCTGCACAGTAGTATATATCTTGTAATTTACTTTTACTGTAGTATAAATTATAGCTAGTATATATACAACAAAATTTTTCATAATATTTACCTACGTAAAAGTGTCAGATAGCTTCTCATCCGTCCAGTATTCCATAAAGTTTAATAGAAACAAACCACATGACACCCTACGTGCAAAAACAGACTAAGTATAGATAAAAATTTGAAATGATGCACATTTTATTTTTATTTTTTAAAAAACTATGACAACGTACCCATCAGTTTGCATCCTGTGATAGAATTGCTCAACGATAGGCCACGAAAAAACTTGTAGGTCAGGCCGCTTGTGGTTTGTAATATCCCTAACTCCTAACACTGCATCAATTTGTAACTGCAGGCCGTCCAACTATGATTTCAAAGAAACGATAAGATATCTTATAAATGCACTTTATTAAAGTGCGAGTAGAATTTAATACTTACAACATGACCTAGGTCATCACAGCTCATTGGTCCCAATGAGTCGAGGACTTGTATTTCACGTCTTTTGCAGTTAACCATGGCAAGGTACCAATGCATTTCTTCGATATTAATTGGAAGAAACACCTGGTGCAATCAAATAGCTCGCATGACATGTCACATGTAAAAAGTATACAAGTACCAAATGAACTTTTGAAAAAATGTACAGTAAAAAATTACCAAGTCATGTGCCATGTATTTCATCACCCTTTCAACGATGGAGTTCTCTTTAATATTTGGTTTGATTTTTTCCTTGTTCGTACCATCACGTTGGAGAAGGCCGACAATCAAAGTATTCTCTAGGTAAATTGTTGATTCTGCCCTGCACAACAGATGTTTTTCAGCCCTGATTAGGTTTATGTAGGCGTTTATAACCTGAAATATAAATACATCTATTGTTTATAAGTACTGTATATTATATAGTAGATAAAAGTGTGCATCAAAGAAATTATACATGTATAAAGTACTCACATCTCCATTCACATAAAAGGCATTTGAAGGTTTTGAAATTAACGAAAATGTCATCCACCCTCACTACAACATGCTGTTCTCAGCAGCCACCAATTGATTTAATAATGGATTCATCTTCCTCGTCACATGTATAATCTATATTAGATGGAAAAGGAAACACACAACAGTGACAACGGAGGTGAAATACAAAAGAAATTTTTATTTAAAATAGTCACGTAACAAGTACCTTGGGGTTGCACTTCCTTCATGTGGACCTTCTTTGGTTTGTTATGACGAGATACTTTGGGATCTTCCAATTCCAGGTCAACAGCATTCTCCAACGCATCAACTCTATTAATGCGGTCCAGAAGGTTATTACCATCTTCGGACTCCAGCACATCATCTTTAGCTTTGATCTCTTGGTTGGTAGCGATGGCATCTGATGCATCCACGCGTATGGTGATCTCTAGATTTTCACGGGTAACAATGTCCTTCGCATCAACCGTGTCATCTCCGCAGGGCACCACATCGTCATCTAATGTCTCAATCTCTCTCAGCAACGTGGCAAACAAAATCACATCCATCATAAAGTATAGCAACCACTGAACAATCACATTATCACATTAATGACTAAAACTGAAATGGCATTGTAACTAGCTTTGGATGATAGTGGATCCATTTGATGGGACCACATCAAGTATAGTTTCATGTTTTTCTTCATCGGCAACAATGTAATTACCATCTGGTGCGACAAGGTCGAGAGTGTTTTCTTGCTTTTGTTCATCGAGAACAATGCCAACACTTGAGTCACTGCCCTGCTAGCATGTGATGTCACCATCTCTACCTACATCCATGGGAGTAGAAATCAAGATGGAATACGTATAAAACCTAACAAGTAATCACAACAGCATATAAGTATAGATATAGATGAAGTATATATGTACCAGGCATTGGGTGATAGTAGACCCATCTGACTTGAACATGTCGATGGTGGTTTCTTCCGAATCCCCATTGCAAAGCCCTCGTTCACCTAACTCCATGTCCTGCTCGGAAGGAACATCGATATCATCTGATGCAGCAACGTATCCCTGCATTATATTATAATATCAAAAATCAGGAAATCCTATAACATAAAGAAAATCACAATCACAAGAAGTTTTCATCATCAACTTAAAGTGATACAATTGTGCGGCATTTGGAGACTAAAGGAACATGAACCTCCATTTGTGAGATGCACTAGTAGGAGATGTCAAAGAGCAAACTGCAGGTACACGTCTGGGTGGCCTGTGCGAGAAAAAAGAGAGAACGGTTGCGAAGTGGTACGTGGAGGGAATATATATGCAATTCATGTCCGCTTTATAGAAGAGAAGGAATAACAAAATTGGATATACCGGAGGTCAGGCGGAGCGATTATAATGGAGATAAATTACCATGCATGAATTAAAGACTATACAAGGAAATGTGAAGTATAGAAAATTGATAATCATAATCAGAGGAAAAAATCATGGGGGTAGAAGAGAATAATCGCCGATACCTATCATTGAAACGTTGCCATATATCAGGACTGGCCGCCACATTCTTTGCCATATATCAAGGACGCACACCTCGGATCAAGAAAGGATGATTGAATCTCCCACCCGACAAATCAGCTCCATGTTTCCTTTTTTTTCAAGGTGTTGCTTGTGTATTCTCCTAGTTCTCCTAGCCCAAAGAAACCAACACAAAAGCTTCTCCACCATCCCTACCTTGGCAGCACCTTCAATAACTCTATCATGCCGTCCTCCATCGTGCTTGCAGTCCCAACTGTCCAATGGTGCGAGTTGCCTACCGAGCTTTGGGGTGAGATCATCAGCCGCATTGACGTGTTGGACGTCATGAGCTTCTCTTCGACCTGCAAGTCACTGGAGTCAATTTGTAAGACCCTCGGAGCTACTATTCTAAAGTCAGGGAGTGCAATACTGGTCACATCTCAACTAGATCAAGATGGCTGGGAGGTTGAGGACGACCTGAAAACAGGAAAGTTTGGTTTACACGATGTCTCCAATGCATTGTCCTTTTGCTGTGTGAATGAGGGGTTGCAACGTAGGATCTGGTTAGGTGGTTAGGGTGATTGGCTAGTTACTACAAATACAAGCCTCGACTTGGAGCTCCTAAACCCAATAACTAGAACTAAGGTTCCACTACCGTCCTTTGGTAATAATCTGTCTGGTATAGAACTGCCATCATACAGGGAACTTAGTGTAATATTTCCTCCATTTGCACGTGATGTCCGGCGCATCGTCCTTCCCCGGACGCCATCCCACGCGGATGGCTATGAGGCCATCACACTTTTCTCTGATGGATTATTGACATACACAGCACAAGGTGAACATGTTTGGAGGGTGTTGAAGAATCCAACTGACCATAATGACAACGCCTACAATTATTATCCAGAGATTTTCTTGGATGTCATAGTTTACCATGGATGGGTGATTGCTGTTGAAGAGGATGGTGACATATTTGCATGGTACATGAGCAGTCTGGACTTGAAACCAGTGCAGCTGCCAACGCCAAAAACTACTCCAAGTGAAAAGGAACTTGAATGTGTGTTCTACCTTGCCATCTTCCCTTCTGATCAGCTAATCCTAGCATGCATGTATGGTCATGATTTTGGACACAATAACAAAGCGAGCAGAATGGTGTGGAATGAACATGATAGGTTTGAGCAACTGGATAGCATTTCCATGTTTGAATTTGATGATGCAGATTTGACATGGAGAAGGATTTTATCCATTGGGAAGGACCAGTCCTTATTCCTTGGGGGTAAACTACCCCCTTTTTGTCACTTCAACTGACTTGAAGGGTAATAGCGTCTATGTGGCCGATGTGGGGAACTTTGATGTTGGCATATGCAGCATGGGTAAAGAAGGGCAAGTCTCCATTACTAATCAAGATTTTTCAGTTGATGAGAAGGCACATTTGCTCCAAGGATGGATCATTCGCACCCCAATGTGGTTCCATCCTTCCGCTCATGCGAAAGGAAACAGTTAGTTTATATTTATAGTATAGATTTTCCTGTTACTTTGCTCGTTCTTCACTCCATTGTAATGCTTGATGATTGATTTAAAGGATAATTTAAGTTCACAAGTGATTTGGCATGATTGATTCATCCGCTATATATATAATAATACTGGTCTACATGTTAATTTAAAACACGATTTACATCCATAATCAATTAGATCTTAATCGATATGATAAATAAAACTGCCACTGCAATGCTGGCTATGTGATCTTATCTAAACAATCAATCAACCTTTTACCCTCCCTACTATATTTATTGTATATTTTCAAACGCATCTCCACAAATTAGACTGGTTATCCGTGTGATCGGGGTATTGGGTTGTAAATACGAAACTAAGGATAGTATGAAAGGAAAAAGGAAGGTGTGAACACAATCAGCGGGGGTGCCGTACAAGAAGATGAATGGATGCCGATTCATTTCACCACACGCATCGTGATCCATTCCATGTCTATAATAACTACCTTACAATGAACCATGGGCTAGCGTTTAACCCACAAACTTAGACACATAAACGACAGCCCATTATAACCATTACAAACTCGAAAGGTAAAATATTATTACGGCCCATGTCGATGGTCTGGCCCGTTATATGTCCTCGTTTGTTCAACATTCTAGATAACCCTAGTATAGAAGGGAACCGACCATTCACCTCCTAGAAGCCGTCTTCGATTCCCCTTTTCACATTGTAGCGCGGATCTACCGAGGATACGCACAAGCAGCGCTATCTGGCAAGGACGCCTTCGATCGAGGTAACTCAACAACTTCACAATGCACTTAATCCCTTTTCTGCGCTCTCCATTAGTTAGGATCCAAAACTTGCAACCTTTGTTTGCCCACAAAATCGACACACAACACCACAGCCGCCATGCCGAACAACTTCCACTAGCCATCGAAACCATCTTCCGAGGACGAAGAACATTTGCTTCCCGGCGAACAGGTCAGCACCGATGACAACCCAAGTGACTCTATTCCACCATCGTCACCTCTATGGACGGACGATGAATGGGAGGAGAAGCCCCCATCGAAGACCGACAGTGACATCAGCGCGGCTCTTGTCCTGATGGAGATGACCCTCCATCACACCAGATGAAGAAGGGCAAACGGATACAGATGAAGGGGAAGGTGAGGGATATGAAGCTGACATCGAGGACTACGGCACCGACCACACAAAAGAATCAAGACTTGCTCGAGTGCATCTGCTTGGGACACCGCCGACCCATCAACCAACAATGACAACGTCCCCGGCACTCCTCCTGGCTTCTCCGGATGCGATCATGTGTTTGGTGCAAGACAGGAACCGCGCAACAAGCCTGGAGACACAGCTGAGTCTCCAATCAATATTGACGGATCTGATGATGAAAAATAAGACGCATAGTGTGCGCGTCATGTCTTTTTCAATTCCTTGCATGCAATGTTATCAAATACTATATCCATATTTTCTTTGTCCTTTTCAGTTCCTTGCTTGTATGATTATTTAATGTGGGGATATAAACCGTTAAAAAAATATTCAAAGTAGCCCTTAGAAAAATTAAAAATTTCCTTCCTTATTTCATACTCATCAACTTAACACTACGGACCTAATCAAGATCTACTCCACAACTGCAGACATTTTCATACTCATCAATGACATGTTCCATACGATTGCCATTTATCATGTACTCGTACACATTAGCTATGGAACGTGGAACGGACACTCTCCCTAAGCCTGCATCTAGTGCCCTGATCTCGACGACGTGAACGGCAACAACAATTTTGATGCCATCGTGAACCATGGCGTCTGTACACAGTCCAGCTCTAACATCTGTACAAGAAGTCGCAAGATTAGCAAACCTACGACGCCCAAATATATATATATATATATATATATATATATATATATATATATATATATATATATATAGAGAGAGAGAGAGAGAGAGAGAGAGATAGATAGATAGATCTATACTATAAAGAAATAACAATTATGCAGCACCTTCCAGGCTGGGAATGCATGGGTATGCGCCATTATCAATCAGGGTAATTGATGTGTTCTGGCACTCTTCAAAGCAAGCTGCAAAAACTCATATTTGAAAATGGATCACAGATCTACAGGTGAGCTCTTGATGAGTTCATGTATTTGCATACACACCTCTATCTCGGTTTACGTGAACTCTTGTTGCAACAAAAAAATCATTGCTTAGTTCGGCACCAATGAGTTTTCCACATGCCATCTGATCGTAGTCAGATATGATGCGTAGAAATCCAATGCGACTACAACACACACATCGGTTTGAAATGACATAGAAATGCATAATTTAACTGTTAATTAAGCGCAATGGAATAAACAAACCTTGTATCTTTCAAGCAGATCTCCGTTGTGCAGTATGGTTCAAAGGAGCAACTTGGTGTCACCGGGCCAACAGAAGCAACTACCATGAACAAACGTACCTCGGATCCATGCTCCATTGCAAGGGCTTCCCGCATAGTCAAGAAACTAGCGCATGAAACCATCGTGTTCTTCACAAAATTTCTCTCCATCTCAACTGTTAGTGTGTACTCCTACGCGTGAAGATGGAGAAAAATTTGGTGTCACACATCATGCAGTAGCAATTCGGTGTATATATACCTGACGCCGCTTACCTCCAAGTACCTCATATTGAAAGGTGCTTGGCTGGCCAATTTGTTTCCAGAAGTTAATGGATCCAATATTAAGGGATCAATATTGAATTAGGAAAGTTAGAATCAGAGGGTCTGACAAGGAATACTGAATTACCGGGTGTATAATACCTTTAATAAATAATCAATATATTGATTTCCAATTGCATACTATAATCATACCTAAATAGTTAGTACAATCACATGGAAAGGACAGTATTGGGCGCATAAAATCTTGTGCAACTAGTATAGTCAATAGACGCCAACACCATGATTGGTGCGCCCACATCGCACGGGATGATAGGTCTTGGGCCACCGTTTTTTTGGATAAACCATGGGCCAACATTTAACCGACGGACTTAGACATATAAAAAACAACCCATTATAACCATTAAAAACTTGAAAGGTAAAATATTATTACGGCCCATGTTGATGGCCTGGCCCATTATGTGTCCTAGATTGTTCAACAATCTTCTACACCAGTATAGAAGCTGATATAGCTCCATAGGCTTCTAAAGCCTATAATCTACTCGTACTGCTCATGGGAGTGCATTTTGCTGATCTATTTTGGTCGCATTGAACCCGTGTTTAGAAACTAAAGTTATGTAATGTGATGCAGTGAAAGACTATGTCATGTTAATTTGTCAATGTCTGCATAGTGTAGTTCAATCTGGGAATGTTTCTATGTGTGACAAGTTGCGTGATGGGCAGTTCTTATTGTTGTTGAGAAAATTGACTTTGCTAGTTAACTGAATATTTCACAACGATTGCAAAAATCCTTGAATCGATATATATCATCGAACTACAATATGATGACGTACCATTCGTGATGAAGTGTCGTTCGTGATGCAGTGCCGTTCGTGATACAATATATCTCTATTTTTTTCCTGATGCAATGTCGTTCATGACGTTTTATGAAAACGTCTTAGAAAATCCACCACAGATCTATAGGAGTTTGCATTGCTACACGTTCTATAGGAGATCGATCTTCATTAATCACATATATACTTACATTGGCAATAGCAACAGAAAAAGCAAAAGCAACACTAATTCACAGTTGCAGGTAAAGAGTGAATTAGTTATCTATTCCAAGTTTCCTTTGGAATAAAACGATTTCTTGGTGAATTCTACAATCCTCGCTGCAAAACAGTGTCTGTCTTCTGTGTCCAGTCAAAAGTAACGCTGCAGCCACCGCCAGTGCATGGAAAGTCGCCGCGCACCAGTGCTGGCAGCAGCACTTTGCCAAACTTGTGCCACGTCCTTTGACCAATCCAATCCGTGGCCTGATCGCAGCATAGCTGACACCCCTTGTTGCTCAGCATCCTTGGTCCGCCGCCGCTGCTCACCACCGAATCTTCCTCACCCTCGACTCGTCTAACATACCGCTTCGCGATGTCGTCATCGCCGGCGCTGCCATTGTTCCTGTAGAGGATGAGGGTGACCAAATACGCCGCTACATTGTGCCCACCCACGGCGGTGCGGGAGAGCTCATAGAGGGACAGCTGGGGGCCGCGGTGTTCCCCGAAGAACTCTACTATCCCAGCAAAGAAGCAGGCGTCTGGGTTGCCAATTAGGGTCAGGAGAGTAAGGAGGGCGGCGTACCTAGCGGGCTCATTCCACGACATCTCGTCTCTGAACCGGGCTAGTGCCACACGCCGGCCGACGGCGCGGTCACCGCACACGCGTGCATGAACGAGCAGGTCACCCGTAGGCTGCGGAGGTCGTCCATGGGCCGCTATGAGGTCTTAGGGAGGTGGCCGGCGATCTCAATGGCCACCTCGGTAGGTAGCGCTACCAGCGAAGGGGGGTGCCGTCTTGCCACCATAATTGCTAGCGTCGAGGTCGCACGACACGGAGTGCGACGACGGTTCGCGGGGTAGCGTGGATGGAGTTGCGACGCATGGACGGTGGCGAGCCAGAGCGTTGGAGAGGCAGAGTGGCGGAGTGGCATGATGTACGGTAATCGAAGAGGGGGCAGTGAAGGGGGATGAGCGGGGGCTATAGTATGAGTTCTTGAAAACCCCTCTTTTGGGAAATGGCGAAGAGGGGGCAGTGGAGGGGGCTGACGATAGGAGGAGTTCTTCAAATCCCCTCTGTGGCTGGTGTGGGAACTAGCGATGAGGACGAGGAGTTCTTAAAACCAGTCTTGAAAATGCCACCAACCGCCGGGAAGTTAAGGCGGCGCCGTATCTCGAGGATGGCAACCATCGGTGAGCGTGCGTGGGAACAGGAACCGAGGAGGCGCATTTTTTGCTTGCGCTTTCATCTGTGCGGTTGACATGCGGGTCCTACCTCAAATAAAGAATCCCACCCCCCTCCTCGCGGCCTCCGTCTTTCCAACTTCCCAGTTCGCACGCAAGCACGCCTGTTCATCTCTCGCACGTCCCACCAGCCCCCAAAACCGCACACCTTCTCCTCCAACTTCCCCTTCCCTTGCACAACTCGCCAGATCCAAGAGCGACGATGGCTAGGTGCAAGCGCCGTGACCACAACTCCAGGGGGTAGGCGCGCGACAAGTTTGGGCGCTTCTCGCTGACTCCGGCGACCTCGGGGCTATCGTCCACCCGCCGTCCCTCATCCACCTCGACGCCTTCACCAACCCGCCATCCTTCGCCCAACTCGAGCCTGTCATCGACCTGCCACCCCTCATCCACCTCGGGCCTGTCAGCAACCCGCCGCATGATAGCCACTACGGACTCGAGCCGCCACATCTACAATGACGACACGCCGCCCGCCATGGACTTCGATGAGGACATGAAGCCCATCGTTCCTGATGTGCCACCGGGCTTTGAAGGAGTTGCCGACCCTAGCAGGGAGTCAGCAGGACAACCTGCAATTATGAAATTCCAAGATTTAAGCAATTATATGTGATTAAGAAATGTAAACACTGCAGATTATACCTGAATTCCGTGTTCGTTTTGTCAAACCGGCTTCAGGTGTAATCACTGCAGATTGCTGCATACTGCCCTGATGAGAACCCTGATGTGGAAAATCTCCACGAGCATTTACAGCTGCTGCCAGTTTTTCAGCTTTTTTACGTGCATAATCTTGCCTCCACTTTGCATTCATCTCAGCTCTCACCTCAGATGGCAAGTTTGCATAGCTCTCACGTCATTTTTGCCGTTTAAGTTTCGCCTCAGATATAGCATCACAGCCTGCATCTTAAACGAAACAAACAAGATCTTAAAGAAAACAAACAAGCTCAACCACAGAAACATAAAGAGAAACGTAAAACAAGCTTCATCTTAATACCATTATTGTTGGAATCGTCAAATCGCCTCTTACTACTACGAGGTGCACGACGAGATGTGGTGTTCGTAACGTCATGGAACGAAATTCGTTCGCTCATTGCAACAAATCTGCGATGACGACGCGGGTTAGAGAAACCATGTGAAGCATGCGCGGATTAGACACATCATGTTTCATATACTCATCTGCGTCTCACGGCTTGGTAATGTAGACCTAACGACCTGGTGTGCCGCCAAGAAGCCATGGAGCCAAGACAATATGCTGATTGTGGCTTCTTGGACGCGCGGCTATATCAGTATAGATCTATATAGCTACAACGATGATAAAAAAAGGAAATGCGCGTTGATCGGGGGAAATTGAAAACTGCGCGATTGATGAGGGGAAACAATTAATTGAAAAACCACGCGATTGCTGGCGGGTAATTATTAGTTTCCATACAACACCACCACGCGGTTGCTGGTGGGTAGAAAAACAAAAAAAAGGGCGCGGTGTCAAAAAAATGGGCACGGGCGGGATTCAGAATGGTGGGATTACGACGAAATGAATCCCCCACCCCTCTCTCTTAATCTTTTGTAGGGGAACACCTAAACAGTGGGCCCTTCGTGAGGAGTACGTGGGTATAACTCTGGGTGGGAATTGACATCAATTCTCTCACTCTTTATAGTATAGAAAAGCAATGATGATTGATGAACGGCGATTTCATTCTTTTTCCAGGCAAAACTTGATTTTTTGTTGGATCGAAAATTTTTCATTCAGTTTCATTTTTTTATCTGTTTTGCTCTATTTTTGGGTACTCAGATAGAATTTTTTAGTACTTCGCTGGAAGTTTCTCAAATAAACATTTCTAGCGTCAGCTTGTTTGATTTGAGAAAATACAACTCTACAATGTATTAGACCTCCTTATTAAACAAGCCATGAGGTTATTCCTTCTATCAAGCAGTACCATATAAAAAAAAACCATATACTACGGTTCTGATCTAAAATGCTAATGATAAAAAGGCGCATTTGGTTGGCTGCCTTGGCTCGTCACGCCTAGAATTTGGCACCGCCACGAAAGGGAGACTGCTACTTAGTTGATTAACAGGGTGTGGCTACAACAGCTTTTTGATACAAAACAGTTCATTTTTTCACCAAACTCGTGGTGCCGAATTTTACCGCCGCACCTTCGGTGGCACCATAGATGCGGTGTGGTAATTTATGGCTGCAAACCAAGCATGCCCAAGTAGTTTATTTGCAGTTGTAAGCCAATTTATATTAACCATCACGATCGAGTATTACTGTATAAATACACGTGCAAAAAATATAGTATGTCCATGTGTTGGCAATCTAGCGTGTTGCCAGCACCAAGTACTGTGCTTTCAATTGAGTGTGCTTTTGTGATGCAATTGCAATTTGCAACAAAGGGCGCAGTAGCGAAGTGTATTAGGACTTGAGGGGTTTTCTGCAAAATGTATAAAGGTGGAAGGGCCCATGCGGAATTTTTTTATATATTTTTTATTTTAGTATTTTGCAAAAATATATGATCAAATAAAATAATTGCAAATATATACCTATACCGCCGTTTGAAACGGCGGAAGGTGTATATCGCTAGTTAAACCGGTGGTAAGTTCCCTCTAGGCAATACACTTTCAAAAAATTATAACTAATTCATATGAATTTGAATGGAGAAAATTTAATGAAAATTGTAGATCTTGATGAGATCTACAACTTTGTAGTTCAACCTTTGTCCATTTGGTCATCTTGGTGCTTAAATAATCGACACAAGTTTCAGATCTGAAACTTGTATCGATTATTTGAGCACAAAGATGGTACCAATTGAAAACCTTTTAAACTACAAAATTGTAAATCTCATCGCAAGCTATAATTTTTATATAAAACTTATCTCTATCCAAGTTCATATGAATTAGTTATGATTTTTTGAAGGTGTGCTGCCCAGTTTTAAATCTAAATTTTGAATTTTAGATCTGAAAGTTGTGTTGATTATTTGAGCATCAATATCACATCAAATGAAAAAGGTTTGAACTACAAGTTGAAGATCTCATCGAGATCTACAATTTTCATATAAAGTTTATCTCTATCCAAGTTCATACAAATTAGTTATAATGTTTTGAAAATGTACTGCCCAGAGGAGGGAAGTTACCGCGGTTTGACTGGCGGTAGCTTGCTTCCGCCATTTCAAATGGCAGTACAAGGTATAAATTTGCAATTTTTTTTATTAGACCATATATTTTTGTAAAATACTAAAATAAAAAAATTTGCCACATGCAAGCTATACGTAAGCATTTTTGGCCCAGCCTGACCTAAGCTCGCTAGGATTTGGTCCGCGCACAATGACTGAGACTGGAGCGTGGTTAGCGAAAACCAAACTCGACTGGCCCGAGCCCGCTCAAACAATTTATTTAATTTATTTTTCAACTAAAAAAGATTGGGAAACTAAAAAATTCACCCCATGCAGCTATACGTAAGCATTTTTGTCCAGCATGGCCTAAGCTCGCTAGGATTTGGCCCGCCCACGATGACTATGAGACTAGAGCATGGTCAGCCCACGATGACTATGAGACTGGAGCATGGTCAGCAAAAACCAAATCCGACAAAAATTCGGATCGACCCGAGCCCGTCCAAACAATTTATTTAATTTATTTTTCAACTAAAAAAGAGCGGGAGCCTAGCACGAAAAAAGCCAGAGTTAACACCAAACACACTTTGCAATTAGAAAGGGCACTTACACAAAGGACGAAATGTTAGTTTAGTTTTAGCTGATCCTTACAGTCATATTCTTTTCTGTTCACTTCAGGTCGAACAATTTGATTAGTAAAAGGATTCTAATCTTATTTTCACATTTACTTTAGTTGCCACGCCGTGTTACAGAGCCTACATTTTGCATCATTGGCTCAATTTGTGCTACCAGAACAACTTCAGCTCTCTTATACTTGGCAGAGAGAATGCAATACAAGGGAAGCAAACAGACAAATTTACATCAGTAGCTCGTCTTGGGTGGAGGTGCATTATTCTGTGGAAGAAAAAACCAAATATGAAAAATCCATTAATACTTCAAAGTTAGTGCGGAAATGGTATGCTGGTAGAGCAAAATTTGCAACGAGAAGTAATGAATCGCTGAAGCTTTACCTTGAGGAGCCAACTTTCATGTGTTAGTAAGGTTCTCTTTAGAACCCAACACTGGGATTGGCGGCTCCTGCCGCCACAACTCCCATTCCACTTCCTTGCACACCCTGTTCTGTCGCCTGCCCTTCTGCACGAGTTTCCCATTTGCCATCTTTGTCCATCTCTTGCGCGAGCTCATTGATCTTCCGAAACTGGTAGGGCCACCTTGAGTTGTATAGAAATTGGCGAAGGTCAAACCTGTTATCCTCTGGTGAATAACTCTGCAAAAGTGGCACAGGGGTTAGAGCAGCACAAAACATCTTGCGCCAATAAAATGTAATAGATCAATACCTCAGCATGATAAGATGGTGTCAAAACAGTCATCTTATGCCGATTTATGGAATAGTATTTGAAGAAGTGCTTCACTTTGTCAGCCACTTCAGAGGGAGATAATCTCCCACACCAACTGTGGCACAGATTCTGCAGAAGTTTGTATAGCACCATAACTTAGGGGGCCAATGTTCAAACTTCAAACACATTTGCAAAAGCAATTATGTATTATTTGAAAGTTCAATTTAAGATGGTTGCAAAATATAGATTCATACACACAATCGATGTTTTTTTAGTTTTTGGCAAAGCAGAAGACAACAGTTAATCTAAAGCTACATGGGATAAGTTTCATATTCCCAAGGGAATAGAACTGTCTCTATTTGATTCCACAAAAGTTTATAGAAAATGTTTAGGTTCCAAATAATTAAGTCTAAGCATTAACTTAACATTGGTAGAAGCCTTATTTTTCATGCTTCAAAAGCAGTTTTCAATCATTTAGTACTCCTACATGTGACTGGAGAGGGGTAGAAATATAGGGCAAAAATTGCTGACAAAAAGGATTTTGCACAATTGGTCGTGATAAACATTAGGGTAACAGATAAAATGGATTTTGCACAACATAGAAGCCCCTACAAACAGGCAAGTCATTATACATGTATAAATTTATATCTTTGCTTAAAAAATAGCTATGAAAATGATATCCCACATAATACCTGTCAATATTCTGATAAAGCCAGCCAAACAGACAGCATATAAAAATTCGAAGTGCACAGTGTATGGCAATGATAGCATAAGTCATGTGTGTTGCGTGTAGTTGGTGGTGCATGTGCACCTTATCTATCTATGTAGTAGCTACTTATTCCTAAATTACCCCTGCTACCTACCCCTGCCTTATCTCTATATGTACCCCCTCCCCACCCCACCCCCCCCAAAAAAAAAAAAACTGCTATCTATGTGTGGTTAATGAGAAAGAGATCATTTGGGCCAACAGGCAAAATGCAACTTTGACATGATAATAAGGAATAAAATATTCAAGTCTTGTTTGAGACAAAAGGAATTTTCTCTGATTCTTGTGAAAATTAAAGTTTTCTTATGCAAAACCCTGTGTTCTGACTTCTGAACAAGACCTCAAATATTGAAATGCATACCTGAAACATTGAAACAGGACCACATCGGAAAATTTTCCTTAACCTGCCATACACTGACAACTCCTCATATGTCATTCCCATGTCCACTTCATCCAACTGGTTACATATAATTATGGTCAAATGAGAAGAGTCAAGATAGACAAAAAGGAAATTAGTCAAGTTGACACGATATACTAACTTGGTAGCTGGTTCAGACAAGTTTTTAGAACTGAGATATGAGGATGATACAAGAACTAAACTGAACTAGTCCTGCTACAGTCTACAGGTATTGAAATAAAGATGGACAAAGAAAAAGGGATAACTAGCTATTAATGAGTATTCTAACCCAATGGATTGAAAATACTATAGCTAATTAGGTATGTCACTCCTTAGCAGTTTTATCAGGAGGAGAGCACTCTATATATTTTAATGTTTAAATTCATTAGAATTGTCCACATAAACATGCATTAGCCACAAGGGCATGGGAAATATCAATGAGCACCTCAATAGTAAGATATTATAGGAACTGCATAAAGAGAATCTAGGGTACTGGAAGTTTGACAAAGGTAAGATTCTGTAGCTTTCTAGCAAAGGAACTGCATAAAGAGCACCTCAATACAAGAAGTAATATGACACTGGAAGTTTCTGTAGCTTTCTAGTTTCTAGCAAAGACACAGTCCATGTATTCGCAAAATGCCATTTCACTTAATATGGAATCAAGGTAGCTGATACGAACAAAAAAAACATGATCAAAATAACAGCTACTCCCGAACAAAGAAGATCGATTAGAACAACTAGAATTGTCGAATGCATACAACTGATCTTCAAGGTCAACATTACCATATCAAGCAAAAATGCTTTGCAAATTAAGTCAGCACATGCATCATTTTTTCAGCACTTTTTGAACACAGTCAGACTCAATTGCAAACAGTGCAATATCAATTTTAGTATCCATATTACAACAGGCCTCATTCTGTTCAACCTTAGCCCTCTCCGGTTCATCCTTGACAATAGATCAGGAGAACTTAAGTTTTTTAACATTATGCGTGAACAAGCATGCATTAGCCCTACCATGCAAGCCTTAAGTTTTTTTTTTAAAAAAAACACAATTTTGCACTACAGAACTAGCAGATATATCAAATATGGCTTCTGATGATTTCTATGTAAATGTTGGAGATCAAGTTTATATGTATTTATGTGTACCTGATTGTAGTTTGCACGTATTGGCTCAAGCTCTGCAGTAGGTGGTGCAGATTCAACCTCAGCCAATGAAGAGTACTTAAGATGGATTGCTGCCCACCGTAAAAAAGCCCTCAGGTCTTGCTTACTAACACTGCCGATGGGGTTTATATCAGCCGAGCTGCAGTCATACTTAGTAAAGGAAGAACAATCTTATTATCATTTCCACACATCAACAAATAAGACATCCCAGACATAGAATTCATAAAGAGAATGTCATATCTGTTGGCTCTCTGTGCAGCCTTACATCTAAAAGCACATCTAAGTTGCACAATGTATGCCAGCTTACCTTTGTCAAATAACCACGTAACCCTTCATCAACATTTGAGCTTCCCAGAACAAGATAGAACCCAGATTTGTTGTGGACCCATGGCATAAGAGAAGCCATCATAAAGGCTAGAACCATCCTGATTCGAGCTTGAATATTTTGCAATCCCAGATTCTCAGTATTTGATCCCCCATCAACCTGAAGCAAACAAAAATGGTTTCAGGTAGTAAAATGGACTTGCTCAAAATTGGAAGTCAAATGGACCTTTTGGTCTGATATTTTTACCATTGAACGCTAGAACGGATGCCAAACAGCTGGATACCGCCAATCTTTAGATCCATTATTATTGCTAATGAGAACTTTTGGCCACTACAATTCGCCGAAACCCCTTGTAGTGATACCATTATATGAATATTCTAAAGCATATTAGATCTAGGACTGGTAACTTATGGGGATAGATTAGATATGATTGCTATCGGATATTGTACAGTATAAAAGTGTAATGATCCTGAGATGTAGGGGGTGGCAACTAGCAACTTGTGCCTGTGACTCCTTGTGGCTTGAGGTTAGGGCTAATCATTTCCCCCCAGAGGCCCAAAATACCAGTGGAGACTAGAGAACCGAATCCATACAAGATAAAGTCAAATAAGCCACCTAAGCCTAACTAATTGTCGAAGCTTGCATGACATAGCCATTAAGGGGTACTAAACAAAATTTCAGTTCATCTTTGTTAGACATAAACTAAGATTCTATGAAAAGGTGAATAAACATCAAGCCAGATATCTATGTTCCCGAGCTGCACTGCAATTACTTAGTAAATTTTAGCCACACCCGCACTGAACAAATACCTTGTAGCGTGGTCGCTTCCCAGTCAATCTTTCAAACAAGGAAAGAAAGGCAGATACTATACTATCAATGGGTACGTCAAAGTGGAATGAACCAATCTCCTCAGCTAGCCTTTTGGCACGTGATCTGGTATCTTCAGAACTGTACAGAACACAGCAATGTGAATAAAGCAAACTAACAATTTACAACTTCAACAAACAAAGTTTCTACATTACCACGGATAAGCTAGAATATAAATTAAAGAACAATGAATAAATAGCAGATATTTGCTGTTTAATGCTGTCAATTCATCTACTTTAAAATCATCACATAATTACCGTCTAAAATAATTAGAAGTTCAGTTCTGTGAGCAATTAGAAATGAAAACACTTCCATCAGAAGTAAAAATTTACAAACTTCAACTACTGCCATGAATGTGCCGCATACAATTTTTTAATTAAAAATGTGCATGTGTGCTTAAACTAAATTAAAAAAGGAAACATATGCACAGAGTTTGAAACAGAATGAAAAGAACTATGAATATATTTGCCATAATCCAATACAAGGATGGAAGCTCTCATTTATTTTGTAACTTCAGCTTTGAAGTTTTTTTCCCATACCAAGAAACTAGGGATTTTGTGCAAATATACATTGATGTCTCTGCTGCCAATTCCCCATGCAGTTATGGAGAATATGCCTAACTTTTGAACTTTCATGTTGATTCATATACAAGGTTATAAAACGGACTCATGCCCTCAGATCCAATACCATGCTGTTCATAAAAATTATAATATTGTTTAAGAGCACATGCAGTAGAAATAAGCATTGTAACATAGCCACTTGCAAAAGAATAATTTGATGCACATCAAAAGGTTAGGGCATACATTAGAACGAGGTCAGTAGAAAACAAAAGTCACCTGTTTTCAGTTCCCATGTAAACAGTGTAAAATAGACGTTTAGCCAGTTCTCTGCTGTCTGTGGGAATCTCCCCATCTTTATACTGCCCAATCCGCAGAGCATCTGCCTTAACTTGCTCATCTCCTTTCTCTATATCTGCATTTTGTTGATATGATTATTATTTCTTAATTCTTTTTGCAAGATTTGATCATTAATGAGGAAATAGGTACCATAATGAATCCCATAAGAATACTGTTAAAGATATGAAAGTATTGACAGCCAAAGCGATCACAATGAAAATAAGGTGTATACCCAAAGTGGCACACCTGTAAGTTAGTTTTGTGTGGGTGTTTTGGGTGCATTCTCTTTTTACTTTTGTTTCTCTTCTTCTTAATGGAATGACACAGCTCTTCTGCGCATTCAAGAGAAAAAAGGGTGTATACCCAAATAAATCGAAAAAATGCCAAGGGTCTCACAAGAAAAACTGTAGATGTCATAGCATAACACAAACTGCAGGTGGAGAGAATGTATCACAATTAAAAATGTGAGTTAGGCCAACTGCATGCATCCATATACCCAAGGTTATTAACCACAGAGTAACGGTTTCATATGCTCCACAGTTTTGTCTAATGTTGTCATCAGCGGGATTTCTGTCTGATAAGGCATTAGCAGAAAGTTCACATCTCTAACGTAGTGACGGCGATTTATTAGTTGTCACCAATTAAAAAAGAACAAAAAGAACCAGGACAGGAACCCATAGGCACATTTACTTTAGCCACCATATAGTTACTAGATAATACCTTCTCAGGGTGGTAGGAGTAACCAAACTATATAATTTGAAGTCTAGTAAGTATGGATCGAGTAATCAAGAGGAATTTTCTTGAATATGCAGGAGAGTTGTCTATCATTTACTGGTTAGAGTCCAAGTCTTTAGCATGTTTTTCAGTTGGTTAGTTGCATGCCCAGTCAGCTGGCCTCTTTAGGAGCCATTAGGGCCATGATCTACAGCCCACTTCAGACATTAGTTTGTTACTAGTTTTGCTATAGATAAAGGAGAAGAAAACCGAAAAGCTGCGGCTTCATTGCAGCACAATGTTCAGCGCACTTCTAACAGAGGAACTAGCGCACAAGAAACTTAGCTCAATAACTCTAATCAACGAGATATTTGACAACTAGTCAAGTAGGAAGGGATCAAATGTGACCAATTCACAAACTCAGGTTATAGCAGCTCAAGTGCTGATGTATTGCTTCAGTATCTTTTCATTTGACCATCGTGCAGTTCCATGACATTTGAGATGTATTAATTTTGATGTCAGAAGATCTACTTCGCTTTAATTTCCTATGCCATGACACGAACCATAGTGTTACTTGAACGGCGTTGAAAAACACAAATATCTACAGATTCATGGTCAGTTGGCTTTCACATCCCTAAATGTTACACTATGCATCTAGGCACCCGTCAGCTCTCCTGCAAACTACATTTCAAAGACATCTCAAAGAATCTTCTGCTAAAACAGGGGAAAAAGGATGGCGACAAGTAGATCTGACCTTTTATGACAAGCTGGCACATGCACCCGACTATTGCTGCAACAGATGAACTATCCGCACCACCAGAAAGTGGAAGCAAAAATCCTGATGCTTGACTCCTCCTTAAATAATCCCATAACCAACAACTAGGTCCAAAAGCAATCTCCTCTTCAGGACAGTGATACATAATCTGCAAAGTCAACAATAGATGTGATAGAAAAGGTTACTCCTAAAACCCTTCAGCACAGCATTCACAATGATACACCAGTGTACTGCAAGGGGTCCAGAGTCCAGACTCCAGTGAGATACAAGGAAGAATTTAATCTATGAGCACTTAGTAAAACGAAAATGAGAAGATACTAATGATTTTATGTAATGTTTTTCTCAGCCTAAAGCAGAGATGTTCAAACAGACTGTTGACAGTAGCTACAATATTTGAAGGAAGGAACTTTAAAAAAATAAGCCCAAGATGCTCTGCAGTACGTTTTTGTTCTGCACTACACAGAAAATTTAACCAAGGATTGTGAAATTCCAAACCCAAGAATGGCTAAGCATTAGGACATCAATAAAATGGGCTCCAAGCATTGGCCCCTATCTTAGTCCAATTCAAGATTAAGTGATTAACAAGTGGGGTTCTACTGTGAAATTCTTTTAAAAATACATTAGTTGTTATATATGATGTACGGTTAGCTACACAATCAGGTGAATGGTCTATTATTGTTAAGAGTCACAATACTAAACACTCTAACAGTGGACTAAAAGAATGCCCGAGTCCCTTTCAGATTTGGTAAAAAAAAACAATCACCAAATAATATTCCATATCGAAGTATCATAGGAAAAATCTCAGATATTGGAATGACAACTAACCTGAACTGGACTTGTTGGAACCATTCCATTCCGAAATGATTGGCAAAGCTTATATGGTACCTTCACATAAGGTACATTTGTTCTGTGGCTTGCTTGCTCCCTGAAACTAGAAACAGATGCTCGATAACTCGATACCTGGTTGCACAAAAGAACGATTAGCTGTGCCCTAATACAACTCATATTTGCATTAAAGCTGCAGCAAGGTAACTAGAAATTTACAGCTCCAAGCGTAAAGCTTCAGAGATGTAGTAAAGTGGAATCAAAATGGACAATGGAGAACTGTAAATAGGCAAACACTCAATAAGAAGTTTCTGAATAGATGTGAAGAATAAGTAAAATCAGGGAATGGATATACCAGGTTGGCAAGATAACAACTGAACTCAATATGCGCCCATAATAATGCGATAAATTTTAACAAATATTCTTTCTATGCAGACAGGACAAAAGAAAGGAAAGGTGTTTCAGAATTCAGATGTGGATATAGAAAAATTGGGTTGACTTCTAGCTGAATGCGTCGTTTTCGCCTCAACCCACCTTACCAATTTTTGGTAGGGTCCAAAGAATTTGGCACTTACTTGGATTGTTGGGAAAAAAAATTTAACGCCCTGGCCCTATGTCACACTAAAAATTATTTGTCCATCCTGGGCTCCTGGCAACCTCATGAGCAATATGGACAACATTTTTTGAATGGCCAACAATTTTCATCAAGTGTGGTGGGGCAAAAACCAAAGAATGATTTTTTGTACAACTAAAGGTAGAGAAAGAAAGGAACAGGAAGCACTCACAGGATTATGCTAACACAAAAATCACCTAAAGGATTTAGAACTTACAGCATCAAGATCCACCAGGGCATCCATCACTTCAACATCCTTTAATGAGAATTGAGATCCCTGGGCTACCAAATCACCATTTACCGCAATGCAGCAGCAACCATCTAGTGGGGGACATTTAGAACAAACTGTCAATTTCCCTGAATGAATATGATCAACATAACATACTATTGCAGAATTAAGGAAGAAAGGGCCAAATCAGGAATGTCATTCAGAAGCCATAAAATGGATACGCATAATTAGTGAATCTTCTGTAAACAGCTCTATAAGAAGCCACTTCAGTTCCAAAAAAAAAAAGAACAATTAAATTTCAGTGCACAGTAATACATGATCAAGGATAACCATCTGTTAACCCAGCAACCAGCATCTATGAGGTACAGAAAAGCACATGAGTTATTTCTAGAAAGAATACTTTCAAAAATTCTATTCAGATTATAACAGCCCTCTGACGGTCTACCCAAAACCACCAGGTCCAAACTGCCATGTTATGTATCCTCCATATAAGTTGCTGTACTACAACCTCCAACAAATTAAAGGGAGTGAAAGGCATTCCGCTTCTCATTTTTGGGTGCGCAATGGATAATATCATGTGAATGTAGTAAGCAGCCATTTTTGTCAAGTAAAAGAATAAAAAAAGACATGAATGTTGCATGGGAAATAATAACAAATTGGTTGACACGTTTTAACACTTAAGATGAGAAAAGAGAATCGTATCATAAATCAGGTAATAAAAAACACATTTGCAAGAATCCAAACAAGAGCCTTTTTTTTAACAAAGCAAGAGCCATTTTTGAGATACCATAATAAAGGCGGCCACCATCACATCCCTGCTGATTAGCATACATGTAAACACCACCACATGTTTGGGTTGCATTCCTTATGGAATCAATCCGAAGATTGAGCTTCCTCAGCTGATGGTGGCTTCCACTTGCATTCATGAAAACCTCAACACCATTCAATGCTAAGTCAATCCGAGGAGCATTTGCTGTAAAGAGCTCTTCGCAGGTTTCAGCAGCCAAAGATCTGGATGTAACAATTAAGAAAAACGTGAAATAGATCAAATAGTAACTGATACTTAAGCAATGCTTTATCATCATTTAACATACAAATTATCACAGAGAATATGTACATTCACTAGTTTATGAAGCACATAGAAAGTGAGAATTTCCAATTTCATTCCAATATACAAATCAATTTGAAAAAAAAATGTTTCAATGAATATCTTTGACACCATGTACAGGACAAAATTGACTTTTAAATCAGTGGAAACAAACGAATGGTCTTCTCTACATGTTCACTAGAAAAGTAGTAAGTTGAAATTACATCCAAAAGGTAGAAACCAAGCAGCATTGTACTTACACATCTAAAAACTGCATGTAACCATAACCAAAAGGTACAGTATCCTGGGATATAGCCTCTGAGACTTCAATTGGGAGTTGAAACTCAACAATCTCATCTTTAAATGTCCAAGCAGAAAACCACCGAAATTCCCTATAATTTCCATCATTTGCAAGGGACATCTTTGGTCGAATCATGATTATCTTGCGATTTAGGCAGAAGACCTGGCAATTATACCGTACACTATTGAAAATAACTGGCATTCCTATGCTGCATAAGATGTTGTCTGTATAGTCCCCAGTTAAAATGTCCTTTAAGCACTCCCATCTGCAGATTGATACACGGTAGTTAAGAGGAAAAAACTGCATATCATTTCAAATGGTGCATAAATATACGGACATTAAAACTCAAAACAGGAGTAATATAGTGTCTTAAAAAATAAGCACTACATATTCATCACTTCTATCAAGCTAAAAGGAATGGTTTAATGTCTTTGAATTCAGAAAAATACACCTTAAATAGCATGGGCCATTTGGTTGCTCTGCCATACATTCAGTTTCTGAGATATCAATTTAAGTTTTCTTTGCATGTTCTTTGCTAGCGCGTAGAAACAATTTTTCCTAGACAAGACTGATCTTAAACAAATTAATGTTTCCTGAAACTTTCTGACAGCAAAGCTGATTCTATTCTACCAAAATGAAGTGGAAGTAACTGAATCGACCTAAGTGAAGTAGAAGTGATTCTACCAGAGTGCAGTAGAAGTAGCTGATCCTACCAAAGTGTAACTAGTAGATTCCCCAAATCACGGAAAGATTAAGGTTCCAGCACATGAATTGCTATTGTGGGTCCAAATGAAAATAGTAGTGCTGACTATTTCCCTCCAGCAAGCCGGTAATCAGGAGGAGCTCGGTAGCATCCATATGACCCATGGGGTCGAGCCGAGACAAGACGAGAGGAGAGGGGAGGCAGGAGCTGACGGCGTACGCGTGCGCGGTGGTGTCCTGCTCGAGGAAGTGGTCCTCGCAGCCGTAGCCGGTGAGCTCGAGCTCGGGGCCGACGCGGACGGCGGCGCCGGCGGCCTTGGCGCGGGCGATGGACTCCTTGACGTTGCGGAGGTTGGTGTCGAAGTCCATCGCCCACTGGTTGAGGTTGCACGTGGCGACACGCAGCAGCCTCATCTTGCCCGCCGCCCCGCTTCTCCTTCCTCCTCCCAAATCGAGACCGCCGGCCCGCGCCGGGAGGAGGCGAATCTCCCTCGGCGGCGGCGAGGTACGCCGGTTCGGAGCGCGCGGGAAGAGGACGCAAAGCGACGGCGGCGGCGACGGCGAAGGGCGAAGAATGTTTTGGCTTTTTGTGGCTGTGGTGGGGCCCGGTGAGACGAGCAAAGCGAAGGCACGGGAGGCGTGGGCGGCTCCGAATCAGAACCTTACGCTGCATGTTGGTTGTTTTAACTATGTTATTTCTTGATCTCAAGAATTCAATCGCAAAGAAATTGGCTCCGGCCGTCAATTAGGATTTAGGACATCGCTCAAAGAAGTGAAGAACTGCATGGGCGGTTCCCTGTTGATCTTCAGAGTTGTACACATTTCTTTTGGATTTTCGCATCGAAATGCGAACACACCGTCCTCACAAAACTCGCAATCAAATGGATGCCTACGGTAAAAGAATTCAAATTCGAATTGAAAAGCTGAATGCATCCGGAAGCAAAAATACTTGCTACATCTAGATAGATTTTTTTACTTTAAAAAAATAGAAAATATGTAGGTATGTTGCTACGAGCTAAAACTATCTCGGTCAATCGTATAACTTCGTTCATTTTTATATTCTTAATATCCATCTTTCAAATCATCGATCTTTAATCTAATCTTTAATTATTTCCGTTCAAACCCAAATATGAAGACCCTTTACGTATTCAATTCTCTTTCTATGTTCCCCAAGACTATTTTCGAATTCACAAATCGTTTAATGATCAAATCTTGTCCTCCTCTTACTTGCACCGCATCACCCCATCACGGAAGCCAGCAAGCCCAGCCCGTTATTTCTGTCAAAATCGGCCTAATCCATCTCTCTCGCTCCATTTTCCTTAGATTTTAATTTTTTTTCCTTAATACAATTGCGGTTTTGCTCTTTATTTTTTAAACTTTGTAATTTCATCCTTTACTTTACACCAAGATACGTTTGGTTCCGACCACAGGACAGGACGACCGCATTTTTTTTGAGGGTGTTCAGTTGGGGGACATCTGATACGGGATTATTCCTCAGGTTACGCGGGATGACCCCATCCCACTTCGTCCCGTCGCAACCCGTTTCGTTCCATCCCCACGCGCAGTGCGAGGCGATTCGAGGTGCGACGCAGGATGAGGCAAGGCCGAGCGGGGAGAAGCTCCAACGGCGGTGGACCTTCGCGGGCGGTGCGGCGGGGCCTGAGGACGGGACGATGCCAGCGCCTGGAACGTCAGCACGATGCCCGTCGGCAGGAGGTCCGATGCGCTCGACAGGGCTGGCCGCATCGACGCATTTGGCGCAGCTGCCTCGGGCGGCGGTGGCTTCGCCGGAGCATCCTGAATAGAAGAGGATGTTTGTTGGCTTGACGTAGCGTTGTCCATGGCACCCACGCGGGCGGCGTGGCGTGGATCGAGGGCGGCGGGGTGGAGCACCGCGGGCACCATATCCAGCGCGTCTGGTGCCCGAGCTTGGTGGGGGCGAGCTCCCCGGGCATCACGGCCAGGGCCCAAGGCCGCGAGGTGGAAAACCGCGAGCGACGGGGCGAGACCCGAGGCCGGTGGGTTGAGCTCCCCGAGCGGCGAGGCTGGAGGTCCCCGAGCTGGGTAGCTACGCCACCGGACCGAGGAAGAAGAGAAGTTTTTTTATTTTTAACCCTTTTTTATTTATTTTTAAAAATAACCTCACCGGACTTTAATTTGCGCGGCGTAACCCTTTTGGCCGCGCCAAACCGCCTGACGCGGCAGGAACACGCTACCGCGCTGCATGCACTGACGCGGCGGCCCCTGCCACGCTGGCGCGGCGAGTCGCGGCTCCAGGTGGGCGCTGACGTGGGCGGGCGTTCGCCGCGCCAGCCCGCCTGGCGCGGCAGGACCTCCACTAATTCCGCGCGCCGGCTCCCTTCCTCCTCCCTCCCTCCTTTCTTCCTCCTCCAGACACACCAGCGCCCTTAGCTTGTTGCGCCGGCCCCCACCCCCCACCCCCAAAACCACCCAAAATCCAGCGATTTGGGTGGGGACAAGTAGTGGAAATCGATCCCTGGTTCGTGTGGAAGGTATTCCCCTACTTTTTCTCGTGTTTTATCGTTGCATTTGGTAGATCAGAGGATGTTTAGGTGACTTAGGGTTAGGTTAGTGATTTGAATTTTGAATGAAATGCAATGGTATTTTGTGTTAGATGATACGTAGTTCATACGCAATTGAGTCTCTGCCCGCGATATTGACGTGTAGAACTTGTTGAATGCTTCGATTTAGGTATATATTCATCCAATTGTGTGGTTTACAGGACATGTATTTTTTTATATCTAGTCTCATATTTTTATTCCTTAATATAGTTGCTATAGTTGATATGTTTCAGTGTTTGTATTTTGTAGATCGAGTGTTTACATTTTATCAAAATGATGTATATAGCTCGTATGGATTACGTGTGTAAAGTTTATTTGTGTATTAAATTTGTTGCACTTGATGTCCAGGTGAGATGACATCGTTTGGTTGTGAATACAAGCGGCGTAGGTGGTATGTGCGTTATGTGGGCGAGTCCAATGGTGCTAGTCCCGTACCTCCTACCCTTCCGGTACCTCTTTGTAGATGTGGCGCGCAAGCAGAGGTGAAACAATCAAGGCATCCAAAAACAGCCGGAAGAGCCTTCTATGTATGCAAGTGGACTTTTGATCCAATGCCTGCCGCACCTTGTGATTTCTTTCAGTGGATCGATGGACCTGACAAATATGATCCTAGGATCCGCCTATTCCCATATCATAGCACAGAGCTTAAACCATACCATCAGTTTAGGCGTTGGGTTCCTCCTCCACCAAACCCACCTAGGATGACCGAAGAGGAGAAGCAGGAGGCTGCTTGTAGGCGTGTGAGGGATCCTCCCATGTGCAAGTGTGGTGTTCCTGCTAAGCTTATGCGTCCTAACTTAGGGGATCCACCTAAGTTTACTCCATTCTTTCGATGCTCCCTAAAGACTAATATAAGTATATTACGAGAATATTAGTATGTCGTTTAGCTAGCAGTTATAATTTTGCAGTATATTGTTCATACTTTTACTTGATGTTATTGCTTGGAAGTTGGAGCAGCGTTTTGTAGATACTTTACGTATGAGTAGTTCACGTCACGGTTTTTTTGCAGGATGGGTGGCCGTTGTGTGATTTCAATGAGTACATATACGGCCCAATGGCAATGTGGCCAACGGAGGAGCAAGTGCAGGAGTTCGAAAGTGGAAAGGCACCGTGGCCATGTGTGTCCTCTCCTAGTGATAGATGCAAGTGTGGTATATTGGCAACAGAAGGTGTGGTGCCTTCTGAACTTGGATATGGTTCGTTCTGTGGAAATGCACATGGCGATTACTGGGTTAGTAACTACTCGTCTCTTATGTGTTATGAAGGTTGGAACTTGTTTCAAATTTGTAAGAATATTGAATTGTTGTTGCAGGAGGGAAGGACATGTGATTGGGAAGATTTTTGTGGTCGATATGATTTGTTATTAAAGTTGGGAAATACATCGGAACCATGGAAGTCAAGGAAACAACAAGAAATTAAAGAAAAGATTAGGAAGGAGTATGATGTGCCTAATCCTGACGACGACTTGCTTTGGGGGAAAATATATCAAGATATGGTGCATGAGACTGGAGTGGAACCTGAAGGACTTTATGCAAGGGAAAATATTATTAAGTATTGGAGGTAAAATAGATCCAAGTATCCACGACCTCTAACTGAAAATGAGAAGAGAGAAAATAGGAGAAAGTTGCAGGAGGAGAGGGAGTTGGAGAAACAAAGGTTGAGGGAGGAAAGAGATCGCTTAGATTATGTGGTTGATCCGAATGTGAAATACCCTGAGGGTTCATGGGAACAATATTTGCAGCAAGTTAGGGCAAGAAAGAGAAGGATTGAAATGGAAGAGTTACAACAAAAAGCGGAAGAGGCACAGATGGAGACGATGAAGGCTCTTGTTGCCGATTTACCTGTTGGTAAGGTTAATGTCGATAAGAAAGGCAAGGGAGTTGTTGTTGCCGGAGATGATGATGATGATGATGATGATGATGACGACGAGTTACTATATGAAGGTGACTCGGACTAGATGAACGTGTTGATGTAGCTGGATCATGTTTCTCTGTAGCTGTGAAAACTATGTTCTTTTATGAGAAAATTATGTTTATGTTTATTTTGGGAACTACAACTAGTTGTCAAAAACTATTTTCATTTCCGAGAGAACTATGTTCAAACGCATCAAAGTTTGCTCTCCGAGCTAGTAGTCAGCGCTAGAGTGTGAAAAAAATAGTAGTAGCTTCGATGAGATCGATGATTTGGATGGAGGACGAGGAGGAGTGGGCGGTGGAAGAGGAGGAAGGCATAGCGCTGGTAGAGCGGGTGTACTTGAAGGTATTTGTGATGCAATAATAGTAGAAGACGAAGTTCGAATGGGGAAATACGTACCCCTAACATGTAATGCACGTGTGTGTTATTCTTATCCATGATTGCGCACCGGTCTGATCTAATCCTATTGCAGAACACTTTGTGGGCGTCTTGTCAGTACCATGTGCCTTGTGTTAAATGTAGCCAGAATTACCGGGCCTACTAATACATATTATTCTCTATCCTAACCACGGGCTTGCTGCGCCTCTCCGCCTGGCGAAGCAGAAATGCGCTGGTGGCAGGGGAGGGGGCTTGCCGCTGAAAGTTCGGTTGGTGGGGGCCGTCCCGCGGCAAACGAAACGAACCGCCACAAGGGATGGTGTGGGGCCTTGCCGCGCCAGGCGGCCTAGCGCATCAGGACTGAGGTGCCGCGCCACCTGCACCAAACTTTCAGTAGGTTTCGGGCGGGGGGGGGTCTTGCCGCGCCAGGCGGCCTGGCGCGTCAGGATTGAGGTGCCGCGCCACCTGCACCAAACTTTCAGTAGGTTTCAGTCGGGGGGGGGGGGGGGGTTTGCCGCGCCAGGCGGCCTGGCGCGGCAGGAGTAAGGTGCCGCGCCAGCCGGCCTGGCGTGGAAGGAGGCAGTTGCCGCGCCAACTGCACCAAACTTTCAGTAGGTTTCGGTCGGGGGGGCTCGTGCCGTGCCAGGCCGCCTGGCGCGGCAGGAGTCGGGTGCCGCGCCAAACGCAACGACCTTTCAGTAGGTTTCGGGCGGGAGGTCAGTAGGTTTTCGGGGGGGATGGGGCGTCAATTTTAGTAACCTTTCCATAGGTTTCGGCCTAGGAGGGTGGGGCGGGGCATCAGGACCGCGCTGCACAATCTGAAATGTATTTTTGTTCTAAACGTTTACGAAAAAATACACGAACTACAAGTACATCATGGAGCAAACATATAACATTGTACGGACATAAAAAAACGTAACAACCAACTTAGTCTTTTACAAACGTGATATGAATAAACCTAACAAACAACTTATGGAATAATTGCGCACATGCTAGGTTCAGTGTCGTGACCGCCGCTCATCCAGAGGGCTAAAAGGATCTCTTGGGCGACGCTCCCTCCTTGGATGCGTGGGCAGCACATTGGCGCTGCCAACGTCGGTGTGGTCCCAGGAACGACGACGCCGGCGTGGCAACCGGGTACGAGTTGCAGGTTCCTATGGAATAATTGGGCACAAATCATAAAATTTGTATGACACTTCGGGAGCGAACATTAAAATGTATAATTGAATTTGGAGAAACTTGTGAATATACCTGGCTGGACTCTCCCTGCGTCTGAGTCACAGGTGGAGCATCGTGAGAAATCTCGAGTTCCTCACCATACGTAGGGTCATCATCCTCAGACTGCTCACCTTCCGAGTCCTCGCTTTCCTGAGAGGATGCGGGTTCCTTACCTCGCGATCTCCTGCTAGGACCTGCTGCAGTGGACGGTGTTGCAGCCCTGGGGGTAGTCGCCAATGCAGTCCGACGTGATCCTGAAGAAGTACCCTGGACATTGCCCCCGTCGTGCGCATCTGAGGATGTCATGCAGTTCATCCTCATAGACATTCGCCTGCAACTTTTACGAACCCTCTGCCATATATTCACGACTATGTTATTGATGGTTACAAAGATAGTACGAGTATAAGTGAAAATTAGTTTGAGCTTCTACCTCTGCAAAAGCACGAAGCAGACTATCACCTTCCCCAACAGCGTGCTCCATAATCACACCCGCCTCGTTTGAGAGCCTTGCAAGCTGCTGTCCCTGCATGCAGGAGTTTTCATTCCATAAGTGATCAATGTGACGATACTATAATTACAAACCGAAATCTTACCATGTAGTCGTGGAGAGGTGCACGCTCAGGCTGTGTCCCATGGCGTGTCACCGTGTCGTACGCGTCAGCTATGTCAGCGTCATCATCAGACGGTGCATCCTCAATGGGCACATTAGTCCAAGATGGTTTCACTTTGGTTCTCGTCGAAGTACAGTACCATCTTATGTACTCATTGTTTGGTCGCCAGTACGGTCCACCTTCAGGATCGCATCCTTGCTTGTTCTGCCACAGGAGGAGGTACTGGTCATGCTTCACCCTCCAATCATTCTCCTTGTACCGCTTTCTGCGGTCGATACTGCATCAGAAATTAGTGAAGTATTAGTATAACATGTTAATTGCGTTAATTGAATAGCCTCCAATAGTTATTTATTCCTGCGTACCTGTGCAGCTGCTGCGAAGTCAATAATTTCAAAGGAGTGCACGGTTGCATCCTCCCAAACTGCCGCATCACCCTATGCGGCATATGAAACTCTACCACGTAGTACAGTATCATTGGGGTCGTGCACCTCCACAGCTCTCTGTCTCTGTAGCACGTCGGTGAAAAGACGATATGGCTAAGCTGCTCACGGTCATACGGTTTCCATTCCACCTTCAAACATTTTCACGCAATACTTATTTCATCTACCATTATACGCAAGTTAGCTTAAAAAACTATGGTTAGCAAATTACCTGGTGCTGCGTGAGAACATCAAACTCGTTCGTGTAGGCCCTATAGCGCCTATCCGGATTGCCACGAACGGGCCGCACATGCTTCCACACGTGATAGAACGTGGGAAGAGCATCGTCTCGATGCCATGGCTGAAATTGCAAGTAAGTCCAATTGGTCACATGATACAATAGTTTTTCGAACATTAACGTAGAAAAAGGAATTAGCCGTTGTGACTTACATCGACACGGAGGCGGGAAGGTCGACCCACGGGCATTCGCTCCCAAATCCAAATCTGGAGCATATAAGTGCACCCTCCAACATTGGAATCTCTCGCTGTGCGCCGGCAAGCCTCACATAACTGTCTGTACAGCCAGGCAAGAGCCGCTGAGCCCCAACTGTAAGTGGCTATGTTTTCCCAAACCTGACCTAGAATGGGGAGAACCGTCCACGATACTGTGTTCCCAGCTGCATCTGGAAGGAGGAATGTACTGACAAAGTGCCATAGCCACACTCGAGCATAGCGCTGCACGACCTCGTCATTTGCTCCCGGAGGACACACCTCGAAGTGCTCCCTCAACCATGCCGAGCTGACACCGGACGTCTTCTTCGAGCTATCTCCGCCCTTTGGCTCTGGCGGCCTAATCCCAATATGCATCTCGACCATATCACGCCAATTCTCATTTTGTATAATACCTGTCACTGGCTGCCCATCCAGTGGAAGGCCGAGTATCATAGCCGCATCCTGCATTGTGATGGTCATTTCTCCGAAGGGCATGTGGAACGTGTGAGTCTCCGGACGCCACCTGTCGACCATAGCGGTCAACAGTGGTCTGTCCATTGGAGGGAGACCCCCCACGACCTGAACAGCGATATCCAAGAAACCTGCTCTCTGCAGGTACTGGGCGTACCGCTCATCCCACCTAAGTGGTGAGTGCACCCTAGCCCTGAGTGGTGTCAAATTCTGCAAAACATTATAAGATTATTACAAAATGAGAAGTCAAACCAATTGTGAATAACGGGCTTCTAAAGTGGTAAGTAACACAAATATGATACAAATGACATTTGCAGTATGAAATTGTTTACACTGTACACAAGCGAATAGTAACGATAGGCACATCCTTAATTTATAAGAACATTTCATACGAAAATCTTGCAATTCTCATCCTAAGGTATACATTCATCAGCAAAAATTAGCAACCATTGTTATACCTCATTTAGGTCCGCGACGTGGTGGGCACGGTGGTGCAAGTCGTAAGCAGCCTCAAGAAGAGGGTACCCCGGGGCCGCCATCCTAAAGAAACAACAAAAATGATCGTTAGTAAAAAACTTCATTATATGATAAGTACGGTAACTATGATAATTTAGTACTATATAAAAGATAGAATGATAGCTATGCAAAATACAAGCAACGCGCATACCCTATTGTTCGAAGTACGCGGCCTATTACTGCTCGCTCTAGATTTAGTGCCTTTAGATTTTCTATTACGGCACGTGCAATTCCTAATGATCTTATGGCACTTGGAGCAACGATTTTCCGACTTGTCAATATCAAAATCACCAGTATCATAATCTGCAGAAAGCCTCCCTTCCGACACGTCCATGTCGCCTGTGAAACACTTCTTCTGCCTCCTTCCTACTTTATTCCTCATTAAACTGGGGTTAGGCACGTACCCTACCCCTTCATATGCCGGCCATTGTGACGGATCTAGGTAAGGTTGAAAGCTTGATTCCCATATTTTGATGGTGTGCTCCCTAGAGTACAACGGTGACATGTACATGGGGCTTTCATAGTTAAGACCTCTTGCCTTGCAAGCTGTAATGAAGTGTGAACATGGAAGGTGCAACAATTGAGGAACATTGCAGGTGCACGAAACTTCGTGCAGATCCACTCTCTAGTGTCAGCCTCCATGACTCTCACCCCCAATGTTAGTCGTACCGTAACTTCTTATAGAATACACCATCCTTTCTGGCCCGTACGGTTCTGCTAAGTGGTGCACGGATCTAAGCTCATCCTCTGATAAATAATTATCTGCAACTTGCCCAATTCTATAGCCTTGATCTAACATTTCACGTGCCTTTCGCCATCGGTTCACAAAGTAGGCGTTGCATTTTTCGAATGTGTATTCAATAATTCCAGCGACGGGCCTACTTCGGATGCCTTTGAAAACTCCGTTGAGTGATTCCGAGAAGTTCGTGGTCATAATACCCCAGCGCATCCCTCCCTCATCGAAAGCCTGCGCCCATTTATCCTTGTCCTCCATTTCACCCTTCAACCATTCTTTTGCGTCGTCGTTCAAGTCCTTCACTAAATCTTCTAACTTCTCACAAAATTCTCTCTCTGTATGAACCTTGCATAATAATTTCAATTTTCCAATTACACGATTGCTCTTCTGCCGACGCGACATGTTGGCAGCAAAGTGCCTCTGCACCACCTATGCACAAGCGGTGGAAAACCATCAATGTGGTCCTTCGCACAATTTAGAAGCCCATGATGCCTATCTGATATCATTCACACTATCCGTGAAGGTCCAAGAACATGTACCCGAACAAGTTTCATAAACCATGACCAACTCTCATTATTCTCACTCTCGACCAAGGCAAAAGCAAGAGGCACAAGCTGTTGTTCTGGATCTACAGCAACTGCCATCATTAATGTACCCTTGTACTTGCCAGTCAAGAATGTACCGTCCACAAGTATCACAGGACGGCAATGTTGAAATGCCTCACTACATTGAGGGAAGCACCAAAATACCCTTTGCAGTATATGCTTCAACACTCCATTGTCAGGAAGCATCATGCCACATGAGTCGATGCACCATTTAACTCCGGGATTGTAGTAGGTTATAGCTGAGAGTACCCTAGGAACCATGCCATACGACTCCTTCTAGTCGCCCCAAAGCAGGGCAACAGCGTGTTGCTTTGCCCGCCAAGCCTTCGAATACTTCACACGGTACCCACTAAAGATGAAGATGGACTCCACGAGTGATGGCACCGATGTCTCGCTGTCTTTACGGATAATGCCTAGGATACGCCGTCCAAGGTACTTTGCTGTGCACTGTACATGCTCTCGCTTCGGCTGTGACGACCGACAAGTATGCGGTTGCACAACATTTGAAATTCTCCATTGTCCGGTGCTTGATATTAGCCGAGACCATACACGCCAATGGCATCCTTGCTTGCACATCACATTGTATCTTAAGTTCTTGTCAGAGTGAACTACGTTAAAAGGTCTATGTGACCTCACCGCGTAGTCAGCCAAGAAAAACTTCAGCTCCTCAAGACTATTGAACTTCATGCCCTTCTTAATCACTGGACTCTCACCAATGGACGTCCCTTCGGCATTCACCATACTAGATTCACATATTGCTTTGTGAACCATACTTATGTCCTTATCATTGGGAACGGATGGCAGTTCGACATCACGTTCTTTTAACAACCGCAACTCATACTGGGTGTAAGAAAAACAATCGTCCATACGACGAATGCCTTCTACATCATGTACGGTTGCGGTGTCAAATTGCGGTCCATCCTCTTCATTTTCTACCCCGACGTTCTCATATTCATGCCCACCACTCTCAAATAGTGATTGCTCCTCTACCTCCACACCTACTACCCCATCTTCCTCCAATTCACAATCTTCGGAACCCATAGAGAAATTATCAACATCTATATTTGCTTCATCCCTCTCAAAAATGTTATTGGGAAAATCATCATTGGCAATAGCCAAGTCAAAATCACGTTCTGTTTCACCTAACACGTGATGCAACATTTCTGACTCCTGGGTACCATTATGGTTCACTACCGCCACTTCCTCCCTCATGACAACATTTGGGCCAGGCATACGAACAATTTTGACTATAACCTCCAAACATGCAACATTAGCTTCGTGCACAACATCCTTATAGTGCTTCCAATTCGCATCGGATGCTAACTTCATGAGAATATAATGAGCTCTAGCTTTCCCACAATCAAAACGACCTCTCAAACTGATCTCATCCACTCTACATCCATACTTCGTCATTACACGGTCAACTAAATCACTAAAACTTGGAGGACCATCGAAGAATTCAATTGACTCATTCATATTCTCTAACTCACCATTTTGTTTCACAACACCACCATCAAAAAATCGAACTAAACGATCCATCGACAAAATACAAACATTTCACCATGTCATATACACTACACATTGCACATATTCGACATATCAACTACACACATTACATATATTGGACAAATTGCAAACAAAAAATACACATATACATTGCACTATACGATTCAATGAATATATCCTTAAATCGACAAGTTCTACACGTCAATATCGCGGGCAGAGACTCATTGCGTATGAACTACGTATCATCTAACACAAACACCATTGCATTTCATTGAAATTTCAAATCACTAACCTAACCCTAAGTCACCTAAACATCCTCCGATCTACCAAATGCAACGGTAAAACACGAGAATAAGTAGGGGAATACCTTCCACACGAAGCAGGGATCGATTTCCACTACTTTCCCCCACCGAAAACGCCGGATTTTGGGTGGATTTGGGGGTGGGGCGGCGGGGGGCGGCGCTGCAAGCTCGGGCTCGGGCGTTTCTGGAGGAGGAAGAAAGGAGGGAGGGAGGAGGAAGGGAGCCGGCGCGTCGATCTAGTGAGCCCTGCCGCGCCAGGCGGGCTGGCGCGGCGAACGCCCCGCCCACGTCAGCGCCCACCTGGTGCCGCGACTCGCCGCGCCAGCGTGGCAGGGGCCGCCGCGCCAGCGTGGCAGGGGCCGCCGCGCCAGTGCATGCGGCGCGGCAGCATGTTCCTGCCGCGCCAGGTGGTCTGGCGCGGCCAAAAGGGTCACGCCGCGCAAATTAAACCCGGGTGAGGTTATTTTTAAAAATAAAGAAAAAAAAGGGTTAAAAATAAAAAAAGAAAATTAAGTAGAGAACTATCACAAAGAGCAATCACTGTGATAAAACAGCTTGGGTTTGGTCCTTGTCTTAGCATCTCCTTGACCAGCCTGTGTTCTAAAAGTCTGGTCGTATGGATACCTTCTCATTGCAGGGTTGCGAAGTACAATGATGAAGATGTTATTGTGTTGGTTTTGACCCAAACAGTCCTCGTGTGATAACAGCAGAAGTGTTGAAAATTATACATAGCATTCCATGGGGTACAGCTAAAGTACCTGATGATATTCTTCATGGTCAAAATGCTACAGTGAAGGACCTTAGTGATGCTCTTGCTGCTACTGTCACCGATATAGGAAGACAGATGGGAAGGTCAAGGATTATAATGGAGATCATGTTTTGAAAGCGTGTTCAATTGCTAGGAAAAATAATGATGCTATGCTAGAAGTCAGGCTTTTTATAGCAGAATTGTTCAGCTTTTTATCCTTTACAACCTCTCACTACTGGATTTTAGGGCTATTGCCACGGCCATCATCCCATCAACGTAAATTTAGTTGCAACACGTAGGGGTTATTGGAACGATTTTGAGTTTTCGTTGCAACCGGTAGGCGTTATTGCCACCATTTGAAAATCCGTTGCAATAGGTAGGCGATATTGCCACGTGTATTTTTCGTTGCAATAATTAATTGTTTTTGTTGCAATATAGACGGATTATTGCCACGAAATACGCAATGTTGCAAGGCTTTGACATTTTTGCAACGAATTTATCACGTTGCCACATAGCCCAAGGCAACAACGGAAAATCTGTTGCAATAGGTCGGTGTTGTCGTAACGAGTTGAAAATGGTTGCGAGTTGCTGAACAAATTGCCACGTTTTTTTTTGCGTTGTTATAAAGTTTTTTTTGCACTGCAATATGTAAGGGTTATTGCCACGAAATACGTAATGTTGCAAGTAGGAAGCAATATTGCAATGAATTTGTTACGTTGTCACATAGCCCATGGCAATAACAAGAAATTTGTTGCAATAGATTGGTGTTGTCGCCACGAGTTGAAAAATGGTTGCGAGTTTTACTTAATGGAAAAATTAAAAGATGCGCAATGAGGGAATCGAACTAGGGTCTCCAGAGTTTGGACTCGAGCACCTCACCACAATGCTACCTCAACTACTAGATTTTTGGCCTATTGCCACAGAGGCCATTGCAACAATTGAAATTTAGATGCGATAGATAGGTGGTATTGCCACCATTGTGATGAAAAAAGTTATAAACTAAATCAATACTATTTTGTGATGAAAAATAAATTGTTACAAGAGAATAGTTGGCAAACATCACAAAAATTTTCATTCTAATTTTTTTCTCAGATTTTTTGTAAATGGTATTGTGGCCTCTAGCAACATGGGTCCATCTATTATGGTGGATCACTCACAAGTGGGTCCCACATGTCATATACTGTACTCTCTTTGTTATGATCTTAGACCAGCATGCTAGTGGTCGAGTTTGGACCTTGCACATGTCTGGCCGACATGTTAGGCTGCCACAAATTGGTGGGCCGAGAACTGGGATACTTTAGATATTTCATGTACTAACCAAAAGTAGAAAAAAAATAGCTAGCCAATATGAGGCTAACAGGAATCAAACCACGGCTGCAACGGTATAAAGGAAGCCATCTAACCGCTAGGCTACATTAGAATTTGTGTTACATGTCATGCAAAACATCAATACTAACGCTATTACTCAAAGACATTAAGCCGCAAGCCCTAACGCTGTTACTCAAAGACATTAAGCCGCAAGCCCTACTGCTCTTATGAATTTATAGAAGAAGAAAAATGAAGAATATACTGGGAAAACAAAAGTTCCTCTATCCAAAAGCTTTTTACATTTTATCTACGTGCATGTGTATTGCTACGGGCAAAACAATCAGAAGAGTTAACGAAAACAAGCTTGCTAGCCTCATTATTATATCAAAGTGCTATTTCTTTATGAACTAAAAAAGGAAATATAGTATTGTAGCAATTGTAGGCTCAAATTTCATTCAGCTATGACTAAACTGGATTCTGGGTCAACCTGAACATTGTACATTTGTACATCTGCAGCATGTTTTAACTGACGCTCACAACATGGAGCCAACGGTGGTAAAGTGCAAACTTTTGATGAGGCATATCATCCTTGAGCAATCCCTTTCTAACCTGAAACACTGCAAAAATTGGTCGTATCCTTTAACCAATTAACCAATCCGGGAACCATTAGAAGACAAAAATGTTTAGAAATAGATTTTACAAAAAATTCAATTTCTACAATTTCTACTTTGGCATCTTAGACATGGAAATCTCATGATTCTCGATGCTTCAAATAACTGACCAGAGGCTGGAAGTATGTTGCTATCTGGGTCTGGATAGCAACAGCAAAGCATTGGTGCGACCATGGCAATCGGCAATCAGCCATAGACCAATATTTGACAAGCTGCACAAACACACCATATTGAATTTTTAGAGAAGCATAACTGAAGCAACACAGTTCATCTAGCTATCCATCTTCCTTCCTACATTGCAAACACATCATGAATTAATCCAATTGGAAGAGCCTTCCTGCACAGCTATCATAAGTCAATTGGCACAGCTATTAGAACCAAGCATATGGGAAAAATCAGGCTAATTTAAAATAGTACAGGCCATTTTTTCGTTGGAAAAAAGAAGCATATGGAGCAAAGATATTGACTTCAATCTGAATATTAACAAGGTGGCATCTAGAAGGTAATGAAAAGCTTCTGGTTCTCACAAGATGAATAATACACGCTTGCCGGTAATTCCATTCAATACACAGTGCGATTACAGCACCATATGTTGTCATTTTTCTTGCCATGCTTCATGTAGCAACCTAATCGACCTGCCATGAAGCTGTCATTTTATTGGCAACATGTTGTGATCAAACTATTTTGTGACACTGCAAAAAGATATATTGCTCCAAGGACAACAATGGTAAAATAGACACAATCCCCAAGATGCTATTTAGTTTTAGAAATAAAAGATACAAGCATTAGGTCTAAGATCTACGCACAAATATGAGTATTCCCATAACCTAGTTTAGAAGTTAGAAACTTAGAATAGAACAACTGCTGGCTGTTGCTACTGTTACTCCTCAAAACTGTCAATCGGTTATAGAAAATTCTCCAAGATGCTATCAGTTTCAGACATAAGAGGTGCTCACAGAAAATCTCTTAAATTGATAACCACTTGCGCATTGAAATTATCTTTTAGAATGTGAGGCTGGCAGATATGAGTTTTGCCTAGCAGAAATGAGTTTTGCCGGACCCAACATGAACCTACTATTGCTACTACTGCTGCTCACAACAAAGTAGCATCTACAACTTAGTAATGACTTGCAAGTAGTAGCCACTGGCGCAGCCACATCATGCACAACAAAGCTGCTATCGGTGCCAATAGTACCAATTATTTGGTCCCATGTAATCATAACAGAGAAAATCATGCTGCGAGTAAGAGCGAGATTAAAGAATTTCGTCAGGCATCTAGTGTGCGACCTAGACAGATAACATACCCCACAGCTTGTGCTTGCAGAACTGCTCCATGTATTTCATTCGACATTCTCTGTTTCTGCTCTTTGAGCAGCTCCATCCGCCTCCTCTGCATGAAAACACAAAATTCAAGAAACATTATGTACACGTCTCAGATTTACAATTTTGCATGTGTATAAATTCTAATGTCAAATTTATGGCTCCTATTTTATTTAATAGTTCAAAGGTAATATGTACATTTTGAATACAATGCTCTGGCACTAATAACTGCTAGTCTATTTACATGCCAAAATAGTCTTGATATAACATGAAAACTTAAAAGATGTGATGCCATAGAAACAGTCCCCACGTAATAGTTTCTATTGCAAAACTAATTATTGCCACCGAAAATGGTTCTGTTGCAATATAGTTTATTTCCACGAAAGAAATTTAGTTGCCATATGATATGTCACAACGTCAAATTTCCGTGGCAATATATTCTATTACCACCATGTAAATCATTGCGAAATATCATATTCTATTATTTGAAGAAAGGTTTTGAAAAATCCATGAACATATGAGTCTATATTCCAGATAAATATCTTTTTGATTTAGAAGCCTATTTTAAATGTATTAAACATCAAAATTATACTAGAAACCACCTCGCTCTTAGTTTAGTGTAGATGTATAGGTACGAATGCATCCATAAGAATTTAAATCATATTACCTAAAGTTTAGCAAGTTTGAGGATTTTTAGCATGTGTCACACTAATGGGTGTATCGATTTGGTATGTGTCTTTTTTGTGCATCATCCTTGTAGAAGTAAATGGAATTTCAATATTGTATATCTTGCAATATTAGAATATTAGAGTATGGTAAAATAACTATTTATTTACATGATGTTTCATAACTATAGTGGTCATGCCACTTGCTCAATGAAAAAATGTATAACTTATGAAAGATATTAATGTTTTAACTATTGTGTGATTATGGATATTCCTTACTCTATTATTTGCACTAGTCTCAAAGAGAAGCCTTAAGAGTAGTGAAGCATGAAGTGAAAATAGGAGTTACATATATAGGACGAGGAGGAGGCGAGAGGAGTGATCACCCTCCTCTTAGGATATTTTGTGTGTTGCCTTTTAGGCCATTTTTTTGTGTTAATGATATTTCAAAGAAGAGTAAATTGTATCCACCGTACTGCAACTTATATGGCTGTATAACTTTGGTCCAACAAGTTGCAAAACGTGCATATTTATACATGAACTTGTCAAGTGTGTACATGTATGGTCACGTGTACACCATGGAGCGTATATTGCCATGGTGACAAGCCACGTGGAATGTAATTTTGGTCACAAATATTAAATTTGAGGTGGTAGAGGGCCAAAAATACAAAATTAGTGTCCTAAGTCCTACCCATCATCTCTGACCCTTAGCCCTGCCATTCCTAGGCATGCAATGGGTCGACAGATTGGGCATGGCGGCAGCCTGGCAGGTGGCCCAACGAACCTCCACTCCTCCCAGTCATCTTGGTGCTGAAGGGAATCGTGATGCAGATGGAGACAGTGCAGGGTCGGTGTGAATGTATAACACAAGTATCTTAGATAGCAAACATAAAAATAGTGGAGCTGATTAAACTTAAGCCCATTTCGCTCCTTAGAAAATTAAATCCCTCGTCAAGGTTCAAGATGAACATAGATGTAGGGCATGACCAAACATTTTATCTGTATATGCAAATGCATCTACGTCACCATTGAATTTTGGTTGTATAGATTGTGGTCCTACAACAACAAACAACCCAAATTAAGGAAAATGGATCAATAGTTACCCATGGTTCAAATTTCAGAATCTGCACAAACTTGAAAACGCCCCCATAGTGCACCCTCCCATATTAAATTCTGCCACCATTCCAACTTAAAGTGAAACAGAGTGTTCAATTAGCAACGTCCATTCCAAGATGTGCACGCAATTGCTGACATGATCTAGCCAACAAAAATTCAGGCAGGTATCCGTTGATAAGATTTCCATCATTTTCATTTTTCAACACAGACAACTATGACCAACATTGATAAGACAACAACGAGTAATGGGGTAAGCAATTATGGCAGATGAATCCCTATAAACAGTTTTCTCAAGGGAAACAAAGCATACGAGATAATTAAACGATGCCACAAAGGCTTAGGAATATCAATTTTGTATTTGATCCACTACCTCAAAACCACTAGTAGAGAACTGACCTTCCATTCATCCCCCTTTTATCTCCGTTAACATTGGGCTCATGACTAAAAGTGGCGTGCCACCGAAGGCCAGCGCGGGAGGGGGGGAGGGGGCGGGGGGAGCTTTAGTCCCGATTGTAGATACCAACCGGGACTAAAGCTCCCCCTCCCCCCCCCCCAATCCCAGTTGTAACGGTCGAAAAATTCGCACCGACGCTGCCCTCCCTTTTGTCCCGGTTGGAAACTCCAACCGGGACAAAAGAGTCACTCTTTTATCCTGGTTAGAGTTACCAACTAGGACAAAAGGTTTAGTCCCGGTTGGTAATTCCAGCCAGGATAAAAGGGTGAGTCTTTTGTCTTGGTTGGAGTTTTCAACCAGGACTAAACCACCAACCAGGACAAAAGGGGTTGTATTTTGTCCTGGTTGAAATTTTCAACTGGAATAAAATCTCCTCCCCTATAAAATTGCCAGACAGAGAGCTCTTCTTCCTCCTCCAGCTCAAGCCACTCCACTCCACCGACCTCCTCTCCATGGTGACAAAGCAACCCTAGGGAAGGTGCTGCCCAAATTTTTTTCCTCATTTTCGTGAGGATTTCACTCATCTAAAATGTTGTGAACGTTAGCTATTTCATCCTCCCTTCATTTATTTTTATTATGCTTTAGAGAGGGAGAAAAATGAGTTTTTTTAGAATGAGGGAGAATGGAGAGGATTTTTATTTATACATGTTTTTGAGTTAGAATTTGATGGATAGCTTGCTTGTTATATACGATTCGTATTAGTTAAAAGAACGACCAATATTAAGTATGAGAAAAAAATAGAGTAAATGTGTTTTTAATATTTAGTCATTGCAATAAAATTAACGTAAATAAATTGTAGGTGTAAGAAAATAGAATTTGGTCATTGCTATAATTTTTCATGTCACTATAAATTCATAATAATTGTATTTTTTGACAAATAATTTATTTATCTCATGTTTAATGCAAGAACTAAATATTATAAACAATAATCCTACACTGGCTCCAAAAGATTTTTTCGGCGAAAGCGAGAAAATCCTGTGGATGTAAATCAAGGATATATCTGAAGTGTACCATCAGGATGCCCTTGACGTCTCTCTCATCAGTGCCTAGATTTTGTAAGTGTCTGTTTAACTATATGTAAATTTTGGCTCGTATCATTATTGCGTACGTCGCCCTACTAACTTCATCTTCCAATTTACGTAGGATGCGAATTCAAACGTGCCGCAGAGAAGCGTACTTCTATGTTGGCTTCATGGATCCATCCCTCGTTAACCAAAAGCAGATATGGGAGCAGCCAAAGAAAACGTTGGAGGTGGTATACAATTTTTCTTGGACAAACAACATTACAAGAGTTACGTACTACTGCCATACAACTTTGAGTAAGTGTGGGTACCATCTATTTTTGTTTTGTTTTCCTTTCCTGATTAATGTTAGTTAGCTCTAAATGAATATTTACATACGCAGTTTTCACTGGATCCTCATAATAATTGAGACTGATAGAAGCCACGTCACCGTGTTTGATTCATTGAGAAACCACCGAAGGACTACCAAGACATTCAAGACATGCTAAACTTGTAATAATTCTGGACATTTATCTCTATGCAACAGTTTGTTTCCTAATTTTCACCTAACACTGTATAATTCATTATTTTAATCCACAGCGCATGGAAACAATTCCTCAAGAAACACAAAGGTCCATTCAAAGAAAAATTTACATTCAAAATAGACTTTTCGATACGTACGAAGTTTGCACATTTTGTACATTCTATAACACAAATATTTCATAACTTGTTTTTTCTCCTACTAAAGTGCTTAAGGCAGGAACCCGGAAATAATCTATGTGGATACTACGTCTGTGAGCACCTATACATTTTTATGGGACCCAAGGCCGTGACGACGCCGCATGAGATGAAAGTACGTAAAATAAAACTATTAATAGTTAATTATTTTCTAGCTCCATATATTTAATTGTTCGTGTAACATTCACATGTTTCCAAATTACAGATGTGGAGTATTCAACATAGCATCTTGGAGAAGGACAGAATAGGGGCAATATGTGAAGGTCTCATAGGATTCCTGGTGGACAAGGTGATAAATCCACAGGAAAAATTTTATTATGACGGACGTTCATAGATGCACCGAGCAACACCATAACGAGAGGATCCTAGGAATGACTGGGACAAATTTTTGTATATATAGTAATTGTATAAATACTAGTTTGATTTGTATAATATGCTAAGAATTGTATAGTATACTAAGAATTGTATATATAGTAATTAATTACTAGTTTGATTTGTATAAATACTAGTTTGATTTCATTATAAAATTTCATTATAAAAAAGTCTTAAGTACTAAAGGGGTATGGGCATGCGCCATAGTCCCGGTTGGTTTTAAAGGGGCACCCTTTAGTCCCGGTTGGTAGAACTAATCGGGACTAAAGGGCCCATCCTACGCATGACCGCCTCTTTAGTCCCGGTTGGTTTTACCAACCGGGATTAAATGGGGTCTTTAGTCCTGGTTGAACAACCCGGGACTAAAGACCCCCCTTTCGTCTCGAAAATTTTATCCCGGATGGATTTTCGAGAGATTTAAGGCCTACCAACTGGGACTAATGCTGAGTTTTCTACCAGTGAACTAATACTTGTGACCCAAACTACACCACCCACAATGGCAAAATACGCTCCATGGTGTATACGTGACCGTATATGTGCACACTCGTTGACAAATCCGTGCATCTATTTGCACATTTTACAACTTGTTGGATCGAAACCATACAAATTGTTGTATGGTGGGTACAATTTACTCTTCAAAGAAGAAATATTTAGTAAGACATTTAATGGGTATACATGCATTGGACTATAGACGCTCAACCTATAAAAGGCTACGTCGTTCTTGTTTCGAGGGGAAACATCTCACACACGGACTTGAGTTGCATAAATGTCTAACAACAATGTAACCTACAAATACTAAATTAAGCATTTAAATGAGCAAATAACATTACGTATGTTTTTGTTATGCCTATGAAATTATAATTTTTTCACCAAAATTTTTATAAGGTCTTATCTAAAATTTTTGGGTTTACATATGAACACTCATGTCCATACACTAGGAGCCTAGGATCACCCCTGGTTATGACAGTTGCAGCGGTTAAGGGGGGTGTTTGGATACCCCTGCTAAAGTTTAGCACCTGTCACATCGGATGTTTGGATGCTAATTAGGAGTAGTAAACATAGGCTAATTACAAAATTAATTGTACATATGGAGTCTAATTCCGAGACGAATCTATTAAGCCTAATTAGTCCATGATTTGACAATGTGGTGCTATAGTAACCATTTGCTAATGATGGATTAATTAGGCTTAATAGATTCATCTCGCGAATTAGCACAGGGGTTCTGCAATTAGTTTTATAATTAGCTCATGTTTAGTCCTCCTAATTAGCATCCGAACATTTGATGTGACACTGCTAAAGTTTAGCACCTAAGTATGAAACGTCTTTAAGGTGGTTTCATCTGATAGATAGTCACATTCATTAACATGCAATTTTAAGACAACTGTCGAGGGGTAAGCCTCGGTAGCAGGGCCCATTGAGATTCGGCTTGGGGAGTAGTTTGCAGGAGAAAGAAGGGATATGACGAGGAGTTTAGATATGGCGAGGGTTTTCCTTATTTGTTTGGTTGTTTGGCCTAGAGGACGAGAAGATGTACAATGTTCTGGTTCTCTAGGGTGGTTTGTGAGTATTCAACTGGGCATCCTATATGCTGACCTTGGGCCTGCCCTTTGCCGGCCTTGGCCCCAATGCAAAGGGGGCGATTGCATTGCTATAGTGCAATTTAAAAAAAAATAGCATTGAATGAAAGAGAATTGAATGGACAGGAAAAGGCAAAACAACATTAGTATCGGTAGCGTTTAAAAAGAAAAATCACATGAGTATCCGTTGGTAACATCAATCGGTACTGAACAGGAGACTTTTAGTCTCGGTTTCGTTGTACTGGTTCCAAAATGAGGTTTCGTTGTACTAGTTCCAAAACGAGACTGAAGAGGTTTTGGTACCGTTACTAATAGTGGTAGTACCTATGCATTATAGCAAGCGGCATTTGGCTTGAGCCAAGGAGTGGTGGTTCGGGGAGAGAACAGCAGAGAGCACAAAGATGCAAGGGAAAGATACAATGGTTGGACTGGGAAAAACCATAGGAGCCTTAGGAGGGGTAGCAAGAGTGTTGTCTAGTTGAGTTTGAGTAGTGCGATGTATTGTGCGGTGCGTGTTAAGGTCATAATCCAACCGGTCAGTGTTTGTTTGTTATTCCGCCCAATCTAGACCTATTCTTTATCAGTTCTTCATCTTGGTTCGTTTAAAAAAATCACCTCCCACGGCTGACTACGTTGACCATGCTCTAACTAATAATGTAATGCTGTTGCACTAACAGCAAATGAACCTTACAAAAAAAAAACATCAAATAAATGAACTATAGGAGTGACATGTACAGAGTACACAACAATGCTATATATGATGGCCTAAGAAACACACTCGAGACAAACAACAGTAGTGTATACACACGATGCAATATATCATTTCTCTACATTTTCCCGTACAAGGCTACACTAGATGTCACTCACGTCGTACACCACATGGATGGCAACGGGAAACACACACAGGACGACACAATTCCAAGCAGTCCCCGGCCGTCAGAACAGCCACCGTGGCCCTGCAGATATCAGCGGCTGCGGCGGTAGAGGGAGTAGGCGTTGAGGACGGCGAGGAGGACGAGGACGATGGAGGCGACGAGGCCGAGGAAGACGGAGGCGCCGATGTGGCGGCAGAACTTGCCGTAGGTGTCGCAGATCTTGGCCCACCGGGTGTGCGAGTTGCCCTTGAGCCCGATCCACGCCACGCCGCCCGCCGAGCCCGTCGCGGAAGCCATCACCGCCGCGTAGAACTGCCGTGCAAGACGCACAAACAGGGCATTAAATACGTTTCGTGTTCAGATTGGTCTCGAGTACTAGTTGTTCTTGGAGGAATTTTCAAAGATGGACCAAGTGACACCGGTTTTAATTTGCTACATGCATCATATAAGTCACTACCCATCTGTTAGCTAGATTTGACTTGTGCTCCCAATCTTTTTTAGCCAATATCTTGCTACACATGTAACATGTATTGTTCATTAGTTTATTAAATTAAAGTGCAAACCAAATCTCTTGTTTGAAACATATTTTGAAAAAACACTAACTAAATCAGCCTGTAAAAGGTCTTGATTAGAAACAAAGAAGAAATATGTATTGTAGAACTCGTCGTGAATAATTAAATTAAGGTGCTCACCACATCGAGCAGGAGGAGGAGGAAGACGGTCTTGGCTGCGGAAGCGGAGCCCGAGATGAGTCTCATCGAGCCGAGCGCCGTCAGCAGGCTGTACAGGCACGTCACGCACAGCGCCACCAGCAGGTATCTATATACGTGGCCATCGAGCACACAAAGGAAGAGATCAGTAGTGCAGGTCAGCGACGAACACCTTGAGACGACGAAGCAATTAATAACAAAGTTGAGATGAGAGCACTCACATGAGCGCCGGCGAGTCCTTGAACTTGGCGTCCATGGCGAGGACGGTCCGCAGCAGCGGGACGGGGATGAGCACGGTCTGCTTGGCGGTGGCCAGCACGACGAGCCCCGCCAGCGTCACCACGAACAGGAGCGCACGCAGGGCCAGGTCGGCGCCGGGGAAGCCGCCGCGCGCGGGAGCGGGCGCCGCCGCCGCGGCACCCTTGCCGCCGGACTCCGTCGTCGTGGCGTCCACGGTGGCCATGGCTACTAGCTCTAGCTTCGCGCGCGCGCTGGCTACAGAGAAGCTGGAGTGGTAGTCGTCGCGAGGCTGTTGCGCTGCGGCACGGCTGCCTGCTATATAGATAGCCGCCGGCCGGCACGGGAGCCCGGGACTGGGTGGCAGCGGCACACGGCGACACGAGGGCACGTGAGAACGCGACGTCAAGTTGTCTGGTGCCCGGGAGTCTTGCAGTCTGGACGGATTTTATTTGTTCCGATCCCATTAGCTGGAGCGCATGATGCTTGGATTAGTCGTCTGATCAGCCTCTGACTAGTGACTGCTATGTGCTATGCTAGCCGATAAGTACGTAGCAGATGAGCCCGTTCCTGGACGCAAGGCGAGTATAATTTACGTGGTCGTTATCGCGTGCTTTGTTCACATTTGGAGAAAGTCAGGCACCCTTGTATGGATGCGTATGCGTTTGGAAGTTGGAACAGTGTTCAGGCCCGCCGCCATGACCGGGAGCGACGAAAGGTACGGGACTAGTTGGTGGAAGGTTCGGCTCGGGCTCGCCTTTTTTTATGGAGTTTCACTGGTGTAACCCTCGATATCGGTTGGTTTTTATCAATATTAATGTGAGCATTAGTATCGGATCTAAGCGCCAGTTCCTCGGAGCCTCCCGTGATCCCCTTTAGTGCCGGTTGGGAGCTCCAACTGGTACTAAAGGTCACCCTCCACTCGGTACTAATGTGCTTGAGAATCTTTAGTACTAGGTGGAGCCTTCACCCGGTATTGACCCATTGGGTGACTACCTGTCAGACCAGACCTAAAATCTTTCTCAAATTCAGTTAAGCGTGCTTGACGTCCACGCTCCCTCTCTCCCTCCACCACTTCTCCCTTTCTCTCCCCTAGTCCCACTTCTCTGCTCCCTCTCTCCTTATCCCACTAGCCCCCTCACTCCCTCCGCTACCGACCCCCTTTCTCCCTCCACCGCCACCGACCCTCTCCCTCCCTTCCTCCCCGGCCTCCCCTCTCCTCCTTCTCCCCCCTCGCCCCTCACCTCATGCCTAAGGCAAGGAGCAGCGGCGGGGCGAGGCGCGGCGGCAGCGACCATCGGGGCACGGAGCGGCGGCGGCTAGCGGGCTCGGCATGACAGGATGTAGCAGCGCGGATGGCGCAGCGGTGGCGGCAGCAACGAGATCCGGGGGCGACGGCGGCAACGAGATCCAAGGCACTTCCCTCTCTCTCCCCTTGCCGGATCTGCCCCTCTCCTAGCTGCATCCTACTAGCTGTGCCTAGCTGCCCCTCCCCCACGACCCGCCGGCCACCCGTTCTTCCCAGCCGGCCGTCGCTCCTACTCGTTGGATCTCTGAGGCGCGCCTAGAGATCCGGTGAGTAGGAGTGGCGGCCGGCCAGGAAGAAGGGGTGGCCGGCGGGTCGCGGGGGAGGGGCCACCGGCGCCGACAAGGCGCGGTGGCGGGGCAACCAGGCGCGGCTGGCGGGATTTCCTTTTTTATCTTTTAATACCCGTTTAGTACCGGTTATTTGACCCGGTAGTAAAGGCTCCCCATCAGTACAGAAGTAGCAATACCGGTTCACAACCGATATTAAAGGAGGTTAGGAACCGGTAATGAAGACATTTTACCAGCAGTGTTTAGCCTGCTGCTAGCGATGGATATGATGGGACGGAGGACGACGACAAAGGCGCAGCGCTTTCTCTCAGAGGATGTGCGTGAGTTCACAGCTGGGTTTTTGGATGGCGATTACACACGCATGTAGTATGTTTATTTACGTGATGGTCATCGGATCAGAGGATGTTTAGTTAAGTGAAGCAGACCGATCCCGCCAGATTTGCTGACGTGTCGCGTTTGCTGGGGCCCATGCCTAGAGCAGTGTAAGATCTTTTTCCCGAATACACACGCGAGCGCGAGAGCAACGAAATCAACGTAAACGATAGTTGGTTTTAACTTTTTTTTTTAATTTATAGATTTGGTGTGAACTTAGATATACCTTATGTTTAGATGCATAATAATATTTATATATCTAAACATGTTAAAATGACGTATAATAATTTGAAATGGGGGAGCAGTAGATTAAGAAACCAGTCAGTCTCGTGCCAAAAACCGTGCCTCTCTCGACAATGTAAAGATAGGCTACAAGGCATAAGATTAGAGAAGAGTGCTTATTTTTGCCATCGTTGAAGAATTAAGCAAACGCGCTATAGCTGGCGGCCGTAACGACCAGGGGTACCAGGATCACCTCCTGGATTTAATTCAGCATGACCGCCTTCCCTACCGGGCAATTTGCTGGCGATCTTAACCAGCAAATGGCTCAACATTATAGTTGGCTTTCCAATCGCTAATTACTCCCTTCGTTCCAAATTATAAGTCATTCCAACTTTCTTAGAAAGCCAAAACATCTCAAGTTTGACCAAATTTATACTACTAACATTCATGATGCCAAATAAATACATTAGTTTCTTCATTAAATATATTTTTATAGTATATTTATTCAGTGTTATAGACCTCTGTGATCCTTTCTATAATTTTGGTCAAACATAAAATGGTTTGACTTTCCAAGAAAGTTAGAAGAGCTTATAATTTCGAACAGAGGGAGTATAATCCAAGCTAAGAGCAGGGAAGTTAATCCATCGATGACTCAAACTCAAGGCAAGAAGTTTTGAGATCAACTCAAGATGGTCTTCCTAACTACAGCAAGTCACCTTAGAAAATTTGTGTGGCTGTGCATGCACATTGCATTGACTACTTGGCGTGGATCCTTGCAAGCCCTCCATGTTGTAATTTTTTTTAAAAAAAAAGATATTTCAGTCACAGGGTGGAGCCACACTTGAAGAATTAAGGTTTACGAAGTTTCTGCTACTAGTAGCACGAAAATTATTCTCTACCAACACGGATGTGACTTGAGGACCAGTAGTTTAAATCAAGGACGATTTATTCATAGGATGGATACGATCAGTAGGAACGCACATGCTGGCGTGGTCATGTCACTACGGAATAAACATGGATTCGATGAAGTTTAGCTCCTATGATGAGCACTCATCAGGTACAAGTACGAAATGTCATCATATCCCAGTCACTGTCCCTTACATTATCACGCAAAAATATAAAATAGTCAGCCACTAGTTCTTGGTTAGTCAAACAAGCAATATACGTACTCGTTTATTTGACCATGATGAATGAACAATTAACGCATATGAATGCATCCATCTCTTTCGGCCACCAAATGACCTCCAATTCCACAGGATACAAGCAGGGGCCAATGCCTATCTGGTTTCCAGCTGGTCGTCAAGAATCACTAATGAACTCAGAAGTCAGGGTCCACTCGTGATACGAAGTTACGGAAGCATGAGCATGGGGATGGATTGCTATTTTCACCTGCCCAATTGTATGAAAAATGAAACAGGAAAAGATGAAGCGAGGCTTTGGGGGGTGTCAGCTTGGGCAAGAACCGTTTACGGTGGACTTTTTGAACAAAATTCAAAACAAACACATGGTTATGTGTCCCAGACTCCCAGAGATAACACCTGGATCGGAACGTTATGCAACTACGGTCACAATGAACAAGGTTTACTAAACTTAATGTCAGAATAGTGCCATAGGTTGAACCAGGTCGTCAAGTAAATAAAACAAGGTCTTAATTACAAGGACATGGTCCACGGGGGAAATACAAATAAAGGCAAGGTAAATATGACTTTCCAGGGACAAGGAACAACAAATTCTGGAGCTGTACTATCTGACATTTCAACATATGCTGGCATAAATTCCAAAAGATCGTTGAAATACTGGGAATAGGAACCTGATCCAGATCCTCTTCTTCTGAGAAGGTCCAGGTGATGAACCAGCGTTAGTTTGGCACCACTCTGCCTGAACCCAAAAATTTCTCCAAGTGCCACAGACTGCAATGATTAGAGCAGAATTTTAAAAAGTAAATCAAGAAAAAATAATACAAGAACATGATAGCATCAAAAGTAGTCATTCCTCCGTGGAGTTGATACTGAATATTGCAGTGATTTTGTTATAGCATAGACAGAAGGTTTATGTGTCCCTTTGGCTACAACACTGCAGCTGAGGTTTAAACTGAATATAGAAGCTACATGCTTCGAGCATATCTAGGGAGTTGACACTGATATTGCAGTGATTTTGTTACAGTGTAGAGAGAAGCTTTATGTGTCCCTTTGGCTACAAAACTGCAGCTGAGGTTTAAACTGAATATAGATGCTGCATACTTCGGGCATGTCTAGTATCAGCAGTTTTAGAGTACTTGTGGTATAACCCAACATTTCATGCTGACTAACCCTTGTGGATCTGGTTTATATGCTATCAACTCAACAAGACGTAGTAAGTATTACAATCCTCTGTTTTTCCTCGCTTTCAGATTCAGGCAAAGTGTTTGTGTTGAGCTGTAAATTTACAGAAGAGGCACATATGTAAGTGTGCTGTAAAGCAAACCTTTGCCAATTAGAGTGCTTCGACGTAGTACGAGTAATAAGATTACGTTTCAGAGAATCCTACAGTTTATAGTTGCTGCTGAAGAAAATACCAGATTTTGTAGCTTGTGGCATATAATCTGGGGTTTTCAAGATTTACAGACTATAATCATATGTCATACGGCTTTCCATAAAACCCCAAGCAAACCAATACACTTTGGGATCACATGTCAATTGGCATGCTGCTGATGAGCAGTGTTCTTATCGTTAGCATGCAAAAGGTGGATAGGCCAACAGTACGGAGTGACGTTATAGGAGGGGCTAGAATTGGTTGTGATAGGTGATCAGAAACAAACCAAAAATTGAACAAAGTGTTATATGCCAGAAGCCATCAATCCCACAGTTTTCAGCTAATACGAGTATATGACTAAAAAAGGTGTGATTCTACAATAATTACTCCACTAATAAATACTGAAATTTGAATTAGCATGCCAAACAGTTAAAAATGACATCTTATTTTACAGGACACAGTCAAAGGGGAAATAAAAAGGCAAAATAAGAGCTGGAGAGACATGATCCTGATGGGAATAAACAAACAACATTTCCTGGGATCAATTTCAAACTAATATCATCTAACTTTTCCAAACATATACAGGAACAGAATATGAACTGTGCTAATAAATTGTTGAAATGCAGGTAGTAGAAACCTGATCTAGACCCTCTTCTTGCGAGCAGAAGGCCGAAGTGATGAACTAGCAGTAGTGCGTTCAGAGCATGAGCAAAGTCCACGGAGGATTGCAATGATAGCAAAAACAAGAAAAGGAGCATACATCTGAAGCAACTTTGGTGTTGCTTTGCCCGAACCTAACATGTCACCGAGTATTGCAGACTGCAACAATAAAGTGAACTTTTTAAAAAGAATCAAGGATATACGGGAGCAGGATCACATTGTTATTTCAAAGGAAAAAAAAATATGCTCACATCAATCATAAAAGGTAGACATTCCTCCAGGGAGTCAATATTGAATTGTGCCATGGTTTGATATCTGATAGTGTAACAAAAATTTAAGTGTTGTACTACTATATTTTGAATTTTAATCCAAGACATTGCAGTTGAGATTGAACCCCTAATATAAATGTAAAATGTTACACATTTATAGCACATTTGGATCAAGGGAACCACAGTTCAGAGAGCATTAGAATGCTGGCGGTAGCTTAACTTGTCTGAAATCAGCAACTAGAGGAAATGCAATAGATATGCCAAAGCAATCTAAATTCTGAAAGTAACTCTCAATCACATGGGACTACAAAACAGTTTCCAGCAATATCTCATTTGACGCCAGCCAATCATATACAATCAGCACACAAGAAACTATGTTGGGATTGCACATCAGTTGACTTCATCAAGTGTATAATTGTGCATCAACCATTTAGAGTACTGGATCTGGGGCAGAGCCGCAGGTTGACATACAAAATTCACGAAATTGCTGCGGTGACTCCACTAGAATGGGGGAGGGTAAAGACAAGTTTACCATGGAGGTGAGGGTGGCGACGCCGGACATGAGGGAGGTTGTGGCGACCCAGCGGCGGCCGGTGAGGAGGCCGTAGAGCGTGGCGACGGCGAGCGGCCACTGGAAGGCGAGCTCGTGGCAGATGATGCCGCGGAAGAAGCCGGGGGGGCGGGCCATGAGGTAGTCGTCGAACTCGGCGGCGTACCACCGCTTGAGCTCCACGAGCGGCGCCGGGTAGAGGTCGCCCGGGAGGACGGACTGCCCGTCGAGCAGCGGGGCCGCGACGGCGATGGAGAGGGAGAAGACCGCGATGGCCAGGTCCGCCGCAGCCGAGACGACGCCCATCGTCCCCGCGCTCGCCGGTGGATCTGCTGGCGCTTCGGGTGGCGACTGGCTTCTGAAGTTCTGATGGGGATCTCGAGCAGGAGTAGGGAGGAAGGGTTGTGTTTGAACTTTAAACGGAGTCGTCAGCTACAACTCTATACAAGTACTTTTGGATGTTTCGTGTTACAGGAAACAATAAGGTTTAGAAAAGAAAAACATTTTGTAAGATGAATAGTAGAGCAATCCACATGTCCTAAGACGGATTAAACGATCAAGATCCAGATCTGGATAAGGACTAGTTGCAAGAAATTAAATGGGCTCAACTCAACTCAACTCAAGTGAAACTAGTGTACTGGTCGTAACGATGTGAATTCGTTATGAATATTTCTGAGAAGTTAAAAAGGAGACTTCTCTTGGATATGAGGTTAATGTTCTACAACCATGAGAAATTAATAATTGAAAATTGGACCCATAGATAACAAGATTTTAAAAAAAAAAGGTTTCAGGTGCAATGGTACATTATCTGAATACTTTGAAATCACGGATTAATCCTGCAGTCATTCGCGTAGTGGATGTGGTTGACATGGTGTTATCGATGGTGACACAAATGAATGCACAAGCCTTTAATATTCCCACTGCATTTCCTCTTGCCTAGCACAGCATGACTTCACATTTGCTTTGGATGGTTTTTAAAACAGAGCCTTGTTTAGTTGCCTGATTTTGGTTGTCCGAAATCACTGTGCTAGTACTGTAGCATACTGTAGCGTTTCGTTTGTATTTGTGAATTATTGTCCAAATATTGACTAATTAGGCTCAAAAGATTCGTCTCGCAAAGTACAACAAAACTGTACAATTAGTTTTTGATTTCATCTACATTTAGTACCCCATGCATGTACCGCAAGTTTGATGTGATGGTGAATCTTCTTTTTGCATAGTGTCAAAGTTGGGATTTTGGGAAACTAAACAAGCCCTGAGCGCGGGAAGAAGATGAGACTGTTTGAGGCACAGATCCAGAAACACGTGCACTGTCCATTACCAGATCGCTTGCTGTTCTCGTTGCAATTTCTTATTTCAGGGGAAATAATGAAAATCGTTTCTGTATTTTTGAAGATAACAACATGGCGTGTGCCTTTTCACCTAAACAAATATACCTTATCAACTTCACTGCTCACCGTTTCCTTCTCTTGTTAGTGCACAACTAGGGAAAAAAATTCAGGACTGCTAGGTCAAAATGGTCAGCTTTTGAGTTTGAATTTTGAAAACAGGGACCACTAAGTAGACCAATGCTGAACATAACCGAGCAGAGATCCACGACAATTTGAACTGAGCGCTTTGCAATCATTTGTGTTTCGCTTCAGCTTATTCAGCTAGCTTATCACTAAACAGTATTTTCCTCTCACAACAAATCAGCCGTTTCAGCTTTTCAGCCGGCTTATAAGCTGAAGCGAACAGGCCCTTTGCTTGTTCGTTCACCATGATTGTTGAAACACTGAGAAAATATATAATAACTGATTTGTCCAGAACTATCATGAAAGTGTACAATAAATCCTACGTATAATTTTTCGAGTTTCAAGTGAAGAGCTCTTCCCTTCTAAGGTCTCCTCCAACGGGTGGCTTAAGGGGGTGTTTGGGAGGAGGGGGCTAAACTTTAACCCTGTCACATCGGATGTTCGGATACTAATTAGGAGGATTAAACATAAGCTAATTACAAAATTAATTGCAGAACCCCTAGGCTAAATCGCGAGACGAATCTATTAAGCCTAATTAATCCATCATTAGTGAATGGTTACTGTAGCACCACATTGTCAAATCATGAACTAATTAGGCTTAATAGATTCGTCTCGCGATTTAGCCTAGGAGTTGTGTAATTAGTTTTGTAATTAGTCTGGATTTAATACTCCTAATTAGTGTCAAACATTCAATGTGACGGGAGCTACCGAAAATAATGTTCTACTCGATAAACAGTGCAAAAATCGTAGCGCATGCGAAGCGCCGGTCTCGCACGCTCTCCGACGCCTCCCCCTCTCACACGCACGCTTCTCGAGTCACTGTGTGCTACTGTGCCTGGATTAAAGCTATTAGGTCCTATTTGTAACCATGTCACATTTGATGTTTGATAGTAATTAGAAGTATTAAATATAGGTTAATTATAAAACTAATTGCACCGATGGAAGCTAATTCGCAAGACGAATCTATTAAGCCTAATTAATACATGATTTGATAATGTGGTGCTACAGTAACCATTTGCTAATGATAGATTAATTAGGCTTAATAGATTCATCTCGCGAACTAGCCCAAGACTTCTGCATAATTTTATAATTAGCTCATGCTTAGTCATTTTAATTAGCATCCAAACATTCGACGTGAGAAAAACTTAAATTTTAGTCTAAGAATTCAAACACACACGCCCTTACTAGCTCAGACCGTTGGACACGGCCTGACGTGTGATATATCAGGGCCGTCCCAGAGGCCTAGACGGCTAGACCCTCTTCTTAGGCGGATGTGCAGCTGACGAACCTGCCGGTGTAGCTTGTGTTGAGCGCCAGCAGAGGCCACGCACAACTGAAGCTACAGCAAAAACAACGAACAGAGCGTACAACCCAAGCAGCTTCCGTGTTGCTCTCCCTGAGCCCAACATCTCCCCGAACATTGCGGACTGAAACAAGTATATATAAAAAAATATTAGACAGAAATCAAGATACTCAACGCATGATCAGGTTGTAGCTTAAATTCTTATTCATGCTCAGATCACGATTTGAAAATCTCGTACCCGATCACGAATTTCAAGTTGACGGGACGATAAAGAGGAGAAAGAAGAAATGGTTATTTCCAAATTATAAGTTATTTCAAATTTTTTTAGAGATAAAGCATAAGTTTGACGGGATGACAAAGAGGAGAGAGAAGAAATGGTTACGTTACCAAGTAGGTGAGCATGTGGACGCCGGCGATGAGGGAGGTGGCGGCGGACCAGCGGCGACGCGCGAGGACGCCGTAGAGGTTGGCGACGCTGACCGGCCAGAGGAAGGCGAGGTCGAGCCAGACGAGGGCGCGGAAGAATGGCGGCGGGTCGGCCACGACGTAGTGGTCGAACTCGGCGACGAACCACCGGAAGATGCTCACCAGCGGCGCCGGGTAGAGGCCGGGCGGGAGGACGACCTGGGAGTCGAACAGCGGCGCCGCCACGGCCATGGTCAGCGAGAAGAGCGCCACCACCACGTCCACGGCCGACGAAACCACGGCCATCGCCGGCTGCTGCGATCTGGGTTGACTGATCGGTATGGGTAGGAGAGGGTGGTGATCTGCTTCTTGATCTCAGCTATATTAAAGTGGTTGCCTGGCATGTGGCAACACTGCTCCAGTTTAATAAAATGTCACTGCTAACATTGATGAACTGTTAATTGTACGAGAACTTTGTCTGCATTTGGATTCAGATTTCGGATACATAAATACCGAGGCATGATGATGATACGATGATCATTTTGGAACAAAAGTAGAGAGAAGACCTGTAGGCCTTAACAAATATACAAAGTAACTAAAAATTAGCCTGCCTTGCGAAATGACACATGCACAATCAGATTACTGGTACCATCGTGCACGCATACGAAATACACAGAAAAACTACTTTCACCTTCAAGCAAAACTTAAACATACGATTACCTAGAAAGACAAGCAAATGAAGGTACCAACACTTGGGTACCCCCAGAAAGTTGGTATGTCAGCGATTCTTGAAGCAGCATACGCAACAATAAAATGAGAACACGAACGAAGTCAGTTGCCCATCATTCATGATAAAGACATTGCCCATCTAGCACCTTCTGTTTGAGTTGGACAAGCAGCAACTAGTTTTCAAATATGGAGGATTAATAAATATATGCTGATGCTGCCAAAGTCTCCAAATTGTATGCAAGCATTCCCACTAGAAAGGTGCATACAACTGGAGCTGCGATCAACTATGTAGCCAACAAAACATTTACAATGCACACAACAAAGATGGAATGGTGAGATGAAACCTAAGCGAGATCCTGCAAGACTTAACATTTGGCATCAGCCATCAGGTAGCAAACTAATGAATTAACCTGTCTACTCGGCACAAGCTACAACTAACAACCAAAATACAAAACCCAGCACTGCATCTTTGTCAACAGCAAGCTGCAAAACATGAGGGAAAAAATAAATAGTTAGCAAGAGTGGAAGAAGTGTCATATGTTTAATCATGCAAAACTACTCTAGTTAAAATTTATGATGCATGTTCAAGATCATACCTGTACTTTTCACAGGCTAAACTTTCCCTATTAACTTATCTTAGGATATTAACTTATCTTAGGAGCAATCTTGTCATTATTTCACATGTTTTTTCCGACCAGTAAAACTTCAGGTACTGATGCAGGATCAAGTTCCCAGCAACCACAAAGGTTCTCATTTGTCAAGCGGAAGGCAGGAATCTGATGAGAGAACATCATCATGTCACTCTTTGCTACTCTCATGGCACTCCTGGATTCAGCTGTTTGCTCTGGCTTGAATACTGCGATAAAGCCCTCCACTTTAGTAAGCCATGACACTGTTACATTACCATTAGAAATCTCCAGGACCTCAGCCAGAAAGTATTCACATCTGCAGTAATCTTCAAATTTCCATGCATGGCTCCAGTTCTTGTATATAGCCCATACCTGGCCAACACGTGGAAGAATTTCATACTTTTTTCCTTTACGCATCAGCGTCACTTCCATATTGTGGGAGAAGACACTTGTACAATCATAGATGTCACTTTGCCTGCTGACCCGGAATGCTCCACAGCCAATAGGCAAACCGTCTTCCACTAAACACTTTTCCATTTGAGCACATGGACAGTGCTCAAGCCATTTTATGTGGATTGTGTGATCATCTGGATCGACGCCCTTTATGAAACCATAGTACTTCGGGAACTTGTCAGTATCAGAATACAGTGCCCAAACCTGACCTTTCTTGAATTTGTCAAATGATCTCAAACTAGTGAAGTTGCAAAACTCTGGATCAGGGTAATCAAAACTAGTTGGAGATTCTGGTTGAGAGCTATCATTCCATCCATCACCACCATGATCATCAATGACTGAAGCTTCTGAGCCATTATCTTGTGCACTCTTTGTATTCTGATTTAGTTTCTCAACTTCATTCTGTACATTTGTACCTGTACCATCCTGACTCTGTTCAGTATTCCCAACTGGCATCTCCCAGCTGTCAAGGTTTACAGGAGTAAACGCTTTCTCCAGATCAGTAGGTAGTGATGCAGTATCCAGTTCAAGAGCACCATTTGGGATATGTTGCCTGTCAGTTTGTGCCAACCTGTGAAAAGGGATGCTGTGGGAGAACCTGAGCATGTCACCACCAGGTATCAGAAATGGTGCTTCATTGCTTGATCGAACAAATAAGCTGACAAAACCTTTAATCTTTACCAAGGGAATCACATAAGTGCCTGAACCCGTAGCAAAGTCTGAGGTGATTTCTACAACATCATAATCATAAGGCCTATGATCGTTGGAATCTGAACTCCAGTTGATGTCCCATCCCCTGAAAACTGCCCAAACTTCACCTTTCTTTGGATAAATCTGATAGCTGTTCCTCTTCCTTCCTTTTGTCCAAGAAATAACATGAGAAAACATCTTAGTATCTTCAGTTAAGAGTGTTTTTCCAACTCTGAAACTTCCACAAGCAACAGGCAGCTCCTTAGAAGACCATGCCTTCTCAGCATCATACAAAGGATCATGCTCTAGCCATGTGAACCGCAACATGAAGTTTGGAGAGTAAACCTGCTTAATTCGAGCATAGTATCTTGGCATGCCATCATGATCATCATAAATTGCCCATATCTGATCAACTGCGAATCGATCTGCATCCCTGTTTTTCTCAAAGTCATAGAAGTCTGAATCTGGACATGAAACTGTAATATTGTCAGGAATACTATTGTTCACAGATCTGGCAGCAGCAGCACTTCCACTTCCAGAACTAGGAGTTTCCTGTTTTATTCCTGTTCCTTGCAATGCATCTTGATTCCCATTGATCACTTCTCCATTTTCATTTGTGATGTTCTCTTTGCTTGGAGTACTAAGTTTGTGTTCGCTGCTCACTTTAGCACCTTCATTTTCTGCTATATGATCACTTTTGCCAGCTGTACAGGAAGAGTTTTCTATTCTTATCCTTTTCTTTGCAGGAGAATCGCTGCCTTTTCTACTTCCATCAGATTGATCTTCACTGATGACAGTGTCTCCTTGCTGCCTTGATATAGAAGGATTCTGCCCAGATGTTTTATCTGCACTTGCAGTTGCAGCAGTAAGAACACATTCATTAGCAACTCGTCTACCATTTACAGCAACATGATAACTGGATCCTGTAGCTACCTCCTTTGCCCTCATTTGCTCGTTTGCTAGAGGAACTTTATCAGAATTCACAACAGGTGGTTTAGTTCTATCTTCAACATTTTGATCATTCAATGATGGCCTTGTAACCTTTATGCTATTACAAGCTACAGCTTCAGCTGTAAGATTACTGCTTCCAGTTGCATAACTGTTGGGACAGGCTGCACCCTGAGAATTCACTACATTCTTTGATCCTGAATTGAAAGGAGATTTCTGAGATTGTTGTTGCTGGTTAACGATAGGACTTTGCTTGCCCGCAACTTTCAGAGATTGCTGGTTATTGTCAGTGACAGGAGCCTGAGAGCCATTGTCAGGATTTTGCTGACCAGGGGTCCTCTGATTGTAGAGTTTTTGGTTAGTAACATTTGCTTGCTGACTTGGAGGGAACGTTTCCTGTTTCATCCCAAATCCACCCCATGGATGAGAATCTACATTCTTTGGCCCTGAACTAAAAGGGAATTTCTGTGGTCGCTGTTGCTGGTTAATGTCAGGAGTTTGCTTATCAGATACATTCTGAGGTTGCTGTTGCTGGTTAGAGACAGGAGTTTGATGACCATTGACAGGATTTTGCTGACCAGGGACACTCTGATAGTTGTGTTGTTGGTTGCTGACGTGGGTTTTTTGACTTGGAGGGAACATTTGTTGTTGCATCCAAATTCCACTCCATGGATTTGATGCTTCCACTCCGACAGAAGGTTTCTTATACAAATCATAAGCAAGGAAACTCTTTGAACAGATCTGGCAGCGGAGAAGTCTCATCAACAAATTACATGGATAGTGATATTTTGTACCACAAGCCAAGCAAACGGTCCAGAAAGTTGAATATCCAGCATCAGTGTTCTCCTTATTGGCCCTCTTAGCAACATGATCAGTTTTCTTTGATGACCGTCCACGCTTCTTCGGTACAGGGGCAGATGTTGCAATAACTTGCTTCCTTTTGAAATCATGAGATGAACGTTTTACTTGATCTGTCAGTATCATGTGAGCTTCTCCAATTAGCTTAAAAGCAGCTTCCGCACCCACAAACTTGTTCTTATCTGGATGGAGTAAGAGAGCAAGTTTGCGGTACTGTTTCTTGAGTAACACGTCATCTGCAGTTGTTTCTACTTGAAGAATACCATACCAGTCCGTCTCCCCGTTGATCTTAACAGCAGCACAGCAGTGGACTTCACAAACAGTTAGCAGCTGAGAAATATTTTCAAGGCCAGGAAAAAGCTTTTGAGCCTTGAGGGCAATCCTTTTGGCCCCAGCATAGTCTGCTTCTTGCAGCTTTATCACAGCTAGATCCTTAGCTCTTGAAGCTTCTTCCCTGTTGCATTCCATTGTGATCAGCTGAGGAAAAGATAGCAATCTTGTGGAGTATTTTAACAGCAAATTATATGGTTTGTCTTCATCATGATCCTGCATAAGAAATAACACATCAGTTAGGTCGTAGAATTGCAAATTCATATCAGTGTGCGAGATGTTATTACTTTAGAACATACCAACCGGAGTATGAAAGAAAACAAAATAATTTCAAAAGCAATGCTGCAATTAAATACTTTTCCTTTTCTCTACCAAACTAAATCTTCTACTTGGATAAGTAATATGGAGAACATATAAAAACACATAAGAACAAAAATGTTGATTGTTTCTACTAATACTGCAGTTCGTTTATTGAACAAAAGAGAATGAAGTATGTGAGTTACAGCTCCTGTATTACTGTATTAGCAATATGCAGTCCTATCTAATGATAAACATTTTTGCACAATTTCCTTTAATTTTCTTCTTTTCTCCATATAGTGAAACAAAATAACCGATGGGACTTGATCCTTCATATACCTATGTTTTGTTTCTGTACTATTCTATCATATTTTAACAGCTCTCAACATATTGAGATAATTGTGGCGTACAGATTTTCTCAACACACTCCCCCCCCCCCCCCCCCCCTCCCCTCTTCTTACTTGTTTCCTGAAAATAGCAACTAGCCATAAGAACAAGTCTCTTTTTCCTTTGCAAAGTTTTTTTTATGGAAACAGAACACAAGTGTATTCATATCCATATTTGGCTGCCATGTCACATTTCATCTGAAATCATGTACTTCCAGTATTCTAACTTTCCATTTTCATACATAGTCCTATAACGGGACACCTAATACATGTTAAGAACCGAATTGGAGCGCTTTTGGAGAATTACTGGAGCAATCAATCTACAATTGCTTCAACTAATGAACACTTTCTCTAACATCCTAGTGATTGCAGATGGAAATTTGAAACCCCAGCTAGAGCAATCAATTTGAAGATTTCATCACAAGGGATGCAGATTTTTTTTAGAAAAAAGGAATGCAGGCATCTTAATAAAAGAATGAACTGAACATATGATGGGACCGATGTGGTATTTATTTATTGTATTGATTCACTGAGAAATAACAATGACAAGTGAGACATATTCTCGACTATGAAATTTACATGGAAAAAGCAAAAATGTCAGGAAATCTCATCTGTTCTTGTTTACCCAATAACATATCTTTAATAGACATTTCGTTATTCAGTTTAGAAGTACATTGGCAAAACAGAAGAAACAGAACATGCTTCTTGTGCTGGAAATAGAACATGTGTAAAGTACTGCTTTAATATAAAGAAATATCAAATCAGCAAGTTTTTGCTCCTGGGTGTACAGAAGCAAACTTTTACAGTTATCCTGCATTATGTCAGCTAAGCCTTTACCAATGGGGCAAATCACAATACAGAAGTGATTTTTTCCCCTTGCCAGAACTACAACTGGACAAAGCACCATTCATCACTAGAATGCCATATCCAACTCCATACAATCCAGCAGAATTTAATTGCCTTAATTTTTCCCACTGTACAACAACCTTTTATTAATAGTACAACAACTGATTTTTTAAGTTAGTAGAACAACCTTAAAGCACTGTAAAATTTGTTTTGTATTCAGAATAGATCTACATGAGCCTAGATCCTCTCAGGCCTGCATAGTTTCCTCGAAAAAATCAAACCATATAGGTCACTTCTCTGATTAAACCCAGCATCATCATCAAGAGAAAAGTTTCCTGTCATACTCTCCAAAAGTCCCACCCAAACGGAACAAGTGCCAGTACAGATTGAAAAAAGACATGTGGATTCCAGATTTTCTGGCCAGGCATTTCACTGAGCAGGTGTGCATAAAAAATCCAGAACCACAAAAATTTGCAAAGAGAAGGTAAAATGATCACGTGGACAGGGAACCAAGAAGATACCGTGCATTAGATAGTGATAGTGACAGCAACAGAGGGCACCAGGTGCAGTGGAGGCCAGTGTCTTCTTGCTGTGCAGACTGGTCATACAATGAAAATTCAATCATAAGAAATGCAATTATCTATGCAAAACAAAGTTAGAAAGGGCGATGAACGAGAAATTAATTTGTCGCATGATCTGCTGGTAGATACGACAAAGAGAAATTGCATGTATTGTCTTAAAGATGGTAAACATGTCTTAAACCCGGGTGCTCACAGGTCATGTGAGAACTTCCTTAAGGGGTTCATTACTCCCCCTCTTCTTAAAAGGGAACCAAGCCGGATGTCTCTCCCAATGGTCAAGTTTTAAATAACTAGAGAAATAAAATATCACATTTATTCTTGTTTAACAAATGACACCCATAGATTAGTTCAGTTTATAATGCACTGTTGTACAAGTGGAAGTGTACAACACTAGAAAGAGCAAGGAATTGAAACGCCTATAATGCTGGAAACAATCTGTGCGATAAGCACTGTCTACGGATGAAATATCAAATCCACGAGTTTTGCCTTTTGTTTTATAGAAGCAGGATTTTGCAGTTACTCTGCATCAGAATGTAACAACTGGGGCAACGGTGTTTTTCTTCATTGCAAGAGTTATCACTAGAATGTAATTTTCCAACTCCTTAAATCCTGCAGGATTTAATCACCTAAACTTCGCGCCACCTCAAATGAACTTCCCGTCAAATTCAATCCTAGTATTTGAAACGGATCTACGAGAGAGGCTCGATGGCCCCTCTAACGCCCAGCCCTTTCGCTTCTCCTCATCAGATCAATCCCCGCGTAAGAAGCTCCCATCCCTACTCTCCCATCTCAACCAAACGGAATGAGCGCTCCGATAGACTAGACTCGGAACACACTCACGCTCCTCCGCGCGCACAACCACATCGGTTCCAGACTCCGGCCACGGCATTCCGTCGGGCGAGCAGGCGCGCACCGGAAACCCCGAAACCACGCCGGATTCACGGAGAGAAGAGGTGGGGTACGGAGGGGCCGAGAAGCGCACCGTGGGGGAGTCGGCGGCGACGGCGGAGGCGGAGACCGGTCGCCCCCTCGCTGCACACGCGCCGGGATGCGAGTGGGGTGGGGAGGGGCGGGGCGGGGCGGGGAGGGGAGCCGAGGCGCGCGGTGGTTGGATTGGGGCTGAGCCGTCGGCCGTGTTCGTGCGCCGCGTTCGCCAATCTCTCTCGCCGCGTTTGAAGCAGATATGGAGGGCGCGGGGTTTTGGTGGGGTGGGGAATGGAAATCAGGCGGGCGCGCGATTTCCCCTCCAAAACCAAAAATCGGGCTGTTTTGGCCTTTTGGGCTCCCAAGTTTTTTCCTCCATGGCAAGTGGCAATGGCGGCAACTGGCAACAACCAACCACGTTGCCAAGCGGGCAAATCTGGTATGATTTGCTCCAAAACTTTGGTAAGTTTTTAAGCCAGGATGGTTAAGATTTTTAGGTTTGACATATTTTCTTATCTGAGCCAGGCTGGTCAAGAATTTTAGTGATGGTGTTGCTGGGCCCATGTGGCTCAGGTTATATAGATGTGGTGGTTTAGAAGTTTGTTAGGTGGGGGGCTGGAAGAGAAATGATTTTAATCATATAAAAATTCTATTTTACTCCCCTCACCTATCCACTTTGTCCGCTTAACACCTGAACAAAATTTGAGCTCACTTTACTCCCCTGAACTATTTTATTTATCCCATCTAACCCCTAATTAGATTTCTCTCTTTTTTCTCTCTGTATGAATAGAATTTTGAGTTCAAATTTTGTAAGCAGATACAAAACATTATGGTTTATATTAAAAAATTATACTAAGAATTTGTCATGGTTATTTACGTAGGTTAGGAATATTTAATACGAAATTGATCTTAGATATATAAAACTTTATGAAAGGTGTTGACGCCAGATTTTGACACGTGTAAAATCGGCGTTAGGGAAGGAATAAATCAGAAGATGCGGCGAGACACAGGGGTGATGGTTGGAAATCGACCGAATTGGTGCTACAGTCGAGGATTGGCCGATTGACCTTTGGAGTTCCGCCTCGCCCGACCCCTGAGTCCTGGGATCGGATGCGCCCGACCCTCCGAGGAAGGATCTCCGCCTCGCCCGAACCCGAGTCCTGGGATCGGATGCGCCCGACCCTCCGAGGGAGGATCTCCACCTCGCCCGACCTTAGGTCCCAGGGTCGGAGTAGTCAGAGCCCCCGACATGTGGCCCCTAATCGGCTCTCCCTTGCCGATGGAGTGGGTAGAAATCGGCCGATTAGGAGGCTGGAGCGATTTGGCTGGTATGGGCTTAAAGAGGATTATGAAGATGAAGAGGGAATCAGCCCATAAAGAGCGCGATAATCGACCTAGTACGAGTCGTACTTGTAAATATTCTTTTTCGTTTAAAATTAGAGATAGAGTTCTAGTCGGATAGGAAGTCGTTTGTAACAGGCTATAAATAGCCACCCTTGTAGATCTGTAATCATCATCAACTCAATACAACAAACTACTATTTCCTCGTACTTACTTTCAAGCAGGCGACTTCGCCAATACTTTTCTTCTTTCTCACGAGTTCGTACGGGTTGGCGGGGCTGCATCAACTTGACCTCCGGTCGATCTTGTAAGTTTCGTTTATCGAATAGTGTCTAAGCTTTAACTTTGGGCGCATCGCTGTCGTTTCGTTTAGATTTATTCATCAGTTATCGATATTCACTGGAATTCTAGGTTTTACCTGTTGTTCTAGTTTTATCACCAGTAATCCAGCTAGGAATCGGAACTTTCGGCTTTCTTGTGATTTATTGTTCAATCTATTTGTTTTATGCATAGCCGATTTAGATCTATTCCTAGTGTTGTTACTGTAGCGTTGTTCAGATTATTCCAGCAGTCTTCTTTATTAACGCTGCCCGGTAATCGGCTGCATTATAGCCGATTTCTTTATTACAGCAAATCGGCCGATTCGCTGATAAGCTATCTCGAGATCGGAACTTTAGCCGATCGCAAACTCTGGGATCTGACACGTTTCTTTCCTTGCCAATCAACAGGTCATATTGGCTGGCACGCCGCGCGAACCGCACCAAGGCGATCACCCGAACAGGAGTTAAGCAGATTCTCCCGGGTCGTGTGTCCGATGCTGGGATTTCGATCAGCCGATTTCTAGCGCCAACACACTTTTGGCACGCCCGATGGGACCAGTACAACCGCCACTATGTCAAAAGCTGCCGAAGTCTCGGAAGACAACGTCATCGAAGTGACGGAAGCAGACCTCAGGGACGACCAGAAGGAAAAATTGGAGAAACAGATGGCAAACTACCGGAAGACGTGTCTGCAATCCTTCAGTCGTACCAGGAGCGGGGAAACCGTCAAAAAGACTCTGTTTCCGTCCCCCCGCGAGATCACAATCGCCGAGGACTCGGGCAAGATGTCCGAGATGGTTCAACAATCTGTTTATCAAGCTTTCATTGATCAATTCCCGGTGATTTCTAATACGGTATACAATGCCGTCATCAGCTCCTTGGCCAATGGCGTGTCCCAAGGGTACCAGGGACCGGCGTATGCCCCACCTATTACAGCCCCGATCAGGAGTTATTCAAATGTACCTTATTCGGCTCCTCAGCCGATCCAAATTCCAATTGGAGGTCCCAACACTTCCTCATCATCGATCCCTCTGGGGCCTAACGGCGAGCCATATCTCCGGCCGCATTCCGTTCAGTTATCCTCCGCGCAGTTTCCTCCTTTGAATTCAGTGCCTTGGGGGGCACCATCAGTAACGGCCGTCCAGGATCAATCGGCCAGCCATGAAAGTCCTCAACTCCAGGCATCTTTCCGATCGGCCGTTAGGCCAACGATGCCACAGTATCAGCCAGTCGCGCCGGAGATGAGCAGGGGGGCAGAAGCAACGGAAATACTTCGGGGCGTTGCGCCGCTCATACTGTATGACGAAGCGGCCGATCCATTCAAACAGCCGACCCCGACCACGCAGCCGGCTACGACACATCAGGCGCCGCACGCTTTCGCCCATCACCCGGTCATCCCGCCGCCAGTGTTCCAACACGTGCCGGTTCCCCAGCCGATAGTCCATCAACAACAACCAGACTGGACGGCACGCATCACGGAAGTAATCCAAGAGCAATTCGGTTTAAAGCCGAAGATGCAAACCTACACATACAGGACACCGTACCTGCCTACCTATGACTTATTGTTGTTTCCTCATCGGTACAAAGTTCCCGATTTCACCAAGTTTTCGGGACTGGATGATACCTCAACTGTAGAACACGTGAACAGATTCATCATCCAATGCGGAGAGGCAGCGGCGCAAGATGCTCTACGGGTGCGCCTTTTCTCGTCATCCCTATCTGGGTCAGCCTTCCAATGGTTCACTACATTACCACCCAACTCGATAATTACGTGGGCTGATCTGGAAAGGCAGTTTCACAAATACTTCTACGCGGGGATACATGAGATGAAGCTGTCTGATTTAACCAGCCTCAGACAGAGAAGTGACGAGTTGATATCCTCATATGTGCAGAGGTTCAGGGAGATTAGGAACAAGTGCTACTCCCTAGCCTTGACCGACGCACAATTGGCCGACATAGCCTTCCAGGGTCTCCTGCCTCATATCAAAGAAAAATATGCTTCGCAGGAGTTTGAGAGCTTAAGCCAAATCGTCCACCGACTGTCTGGTCAGGAAGTACGCCCTTTTGATCCACGAAGGAACTTCCAGAAGAAGGTGGCATACTTAGAGGAGGTTGAATCCGAAGAAGAAACAGAGATCGGCCTTGCGGAATGGATTAAAGGGAAAAAAGCCGATATCGTGTCCATTCGGAAAAAAGCAGCCGGAAACATTCGGATTTGACAAATCAAAGGCCGATAAAATCTTCGATCTTCTTCTCCAAGAAGGACAGATCAAACTGTCGCCATACCATACGATCCCGTCGGCCGAACAGCTGAAAAAGATGAAATATTGCAAGTGGCATAACGCCACCTCCCACGATACAAATGAATGGAAAATCTTCCGACAGCAGATACAATCAGCCATCGAGCAAGGCAGACTCAAATTTGAAGTCCCAACAAAGCCGGCCAAGCCGATGAAGATCGACCAGCACCCCTTCCCCACCAACATGGTTGACACAGGGAAGAACTCGCTCCAGACCAAGGTGCTGACATCTGAATCGGCTAAGAAAAGCGGCGCCGTAGACCCCAGGAATCAAGCAATACCCGAAGACGTCAAGGGGAAACGGCGGATGGTGGACGATGACGACGGATCGGGACAACCACGCAGGCCCATCACTTCCCAATTTCTGCTCAACAAATATCAACGGCAACATGAACGCTCAAGATCCCGGGAAGAGGCGATGCGGTGACATGAAGATCACTGGCGATGCCCGTTCTTCATCCACTGTTGGGAAAGCAACCTTAGGTTGCCATCGGCCGATAATTGCCCTGAGTGCAACGGACCGTATCGTAACAATCAGCCGTTTAGGAGGTCTCGCTCCAGAGATGGAAGACCAGAGCCGATCAGCAGGAACTGGCGCGAACAAGAAGACCGGCGCCCTCCAGTGCGTGATCGGCTGGGGGGCAGAAGTAACCGATATGACCGGTCGGAAGACAGGCGCGAGCGAAACGATAGGCCGGGGGGCAGATTCGATCGACACAACCAGCCAGAAAACAAGGTCAGCGTTCACGATCGACTTGAAGAGATGGCCGATGCTCGGGTATCAGACGAGAACCCCTTAGGACGCGAACCAGAATGGGAACGTGCCAGGCCACGGACCAAACTAGTGAACCCCAGGTGGTGCCCTGATGGATTGACCAAGTCTCAAAAACGAAGAATCCAACGTCTCCGCCAGTGGGAACAGCAGGAAGAAGAGCAACGGCATACGACGGACGAGAAAAATGGCAGGTCTCAAGTCTGGCGCCCCAAAAGAAACGACAGGGGAGACGACGAATCGGCAGCCGACATCGGCATGGTTTTCATACTGCCGATGGAATTCATGACTCCTGCCGACCAACAAAACATGTCGGCAATAGAAGAGCAGATGGCACAATTGGCTTTGGAGCCAATGACAGCCACGTTCGAGAAGACCGAAGATGACAAACGACAACACCTAAAGGCATTGTTCCTCAAGGGGCATGTCAACGGCCGACCCATCACCAGATTGCTAGTAGATGGAGGAGCCGCGGTTAACATTATGCCATACGCCATGTTCCGGAAACTAGGGAAGAGTGATGACGACCTGACCAGGACAGATATGATGCTCAAGGATTTCGAAGGCAACGTATCCCCCGCCCGCGGCGCACTCTACGTCGACCTCACCATCGGCAGTAAGACCCTTCCTACTACTTTCTTTATTATTAATGGCAAAGGGTCCTACAACATGCTACTCGGTCGAGACTGGATACATGCAAATTGTTGTATCCCGTCTACGATGCACCAATGCCTCGTACAATGGGTCGGCGACAACATCGAGGTGGTCACCGCCGATTCCGCATACAGCGTCGCGGCGGCCGATACGCAGCAATGGAGCTGCGAGAACGTCAAGTGCATATCCGGGAGAATATGGGACACTGATTTCCTGAAGGTGTCCGATTTTGGCCTACAGCCGATCCGAGCAGTCGGCTGCGAAGATTCAGACTAAATGGATCAGTTCGCCCGGGAAGATGGAAAGCTGGGACACGGGTTCACGTCGGTCGATTCATTAGAAATGATAGATTTAGGCGATGGTACCAAGCCAAGGCCGACGTATATTAGTGCAAATTTGGATCCGGAATACAAATGTAAGTTGATAAATTTATTAAGAGAGTTTAAGGATTGCTTTGCTTGGGAATACCACGAGATGCCCGGATTAGACCGATCTATCGTCGAACATCGGCTACCCATAAAACCGGGATATCGGCCATATCAGCAACCTGCACGGTGGTGTAATCCAAAAATTCTACCTGATATAAAGGCCGAAATAACGAGGCTAATTGAAGCAAAATTTATTCGGCAATGCCGTTACGCCGAATGGATCTCCAACATTGTACCCGTATACAAGAAGAACGGAAAGCTCCGCGTATGCGTCGATTTCCGGAATCTCAATCAAACCACGCCAATGGACGGATACCCAATGCCGACAGCCGATGTGCTGATAGATGCCGCCGCAGGGCACAAAGTTATTAGTTTCATGGATGGAAACGCTGGATATAATCAGATACTAATGGCCAAAGAAGACATATCCAAAACGGCCTTCAGATGCCCGGGTCACCTTAGTTTATTCGAGTGGGTGGTAATGACTTTCGGTTTGAAGAACGCCGACGCTACATACCAGCGAGCCATGAATTACATATTTCACAAACTTATCGGCATACTGGTGGAAATTTACATCGACGATGTTGTAGTCAAATCAAAAGGACACCAGGAACATCTAACTGATTTGCGGCAGGTACTGGAATGCACGAAGAAACATGGGCTGAAGATGAACCCGAATAAGTGTGTTTTTGGTGTATTCGCCGGACAATTCTTAGGATTCATGGTTCATGAGCGAGGGATAGAAATCAACCGGAAGACCATAGCGGCCATCAATAAAGTCGTGGCCCCGCAAAATAAGACTGAGTTGCAGTCCCTAATCGGCAAGGTGAATTTCATCAGAAGATTCATATCTAATTTGTCCGGGCGTATCCAAGCCTTCACACCATTGTTAAAGTTGAAGCCCGACCAAGAGTTCGTATGGGGAGAAGAGCAACGCAAGGCACTAGAAGATATCAAGCAATACTTGGTCTCACCACCAGTATTGGTCCCACCTCAAACTGGTAAGGCGTTTAAACTATATTTATCAGCTGATGAGCGAGCTATCGGGTCGACTCTGGTCCAGGAGTTCGAGGGAAAGGAACGGGTAATATATTATGTCAGTAGAAGACTTCTGGACGCCGAAACAAGGTATCCCCCAGTAGAGCGGCTATGCCTATGCCTTTACTTCTCATGCACCAAACTCAGGCACTATTTGCTATCGGCAGAGTGTGTAGTCGTATGCAAAGACGACGTGGTAAAATACATGCTGTCATTGCCGATTTTGAAAGGACGAATCGGAAAATGGATCTTGGCTTTATCGGAATTCGATCTTCGATATGAATCGGCAAAGGCCGTCAAGGGTTAGGTCATGGCCGATTTCGTTGCCCAGCACTGCGGACCAGAGGCTACCTTCGTGGAACTAGTGCCGTGGACCTTATACTTTGATGGTTCGTCATGTGGGGCCGGATCAGGAATCGGCATCGTCCTCATATCGCCTCGGGGGGCAAGCTATAATTTTTCTCTGCCGATAGAAGCATCCGCCACTAACAATCAAGCAGAGTACCGAGCTGTGTTGAAGGGGTTACAATTATTGAGGGAAGTCAAGGCTGATGCTGTCGAGATTTTTGGGGATTCCATGCTTATCGTGGACCAATTAACGGGAAGGTCCGAATGCAAGGATGATGTGTTAAGGGTTTATTACGAGGATTGCCTGCAGCTTCTGAAAGAATTCAAGTCCGCGATTATTGAGCACATCCCTAGGAATCACAACGAGGATGCCAACAAGCTCGCCCAACATGCATTCGGATATCGGCCGATTCAAGGCGCTATGGCTCTAGAACTCGCGGCCGATGACTGGCGAAAAGAGATCACCGATTACCTGAAAGATCCATCTAAAAAAGTGGATCGGCGGATACGATTTCAGGCTACAAAATATGTGTTACTAGAAGACGACTTGTTCTACCGAACGATTGATGGCGTCCTACTCAAGTGTCTAGGAACAGAAGAGGCGAAGACTCTGATGGGAGAAATCCACGAAGGAGTGTGTGGAGCCCACCAATCGGCACATAAGATGAAATTGATGATTAGGAATAATGGGTACTACTGGCCGACAATCCTCGAAGACTGCTTCAAATATTATAAAGGATGCCAGGATTGTCAGAAATACGGGAATGTTCAACGTGCGCCCGCATCGGCCATGAATCCTATTATCAAACTGTGGCCGTTTAGAGGTTGGGGAATAGACCTCATCGGGCAAGTTTATCCTCCATCAAGCAAAGGACAAAAATTCATTCTAGTAACCACAAATTATTTCACCAAATGGGTGGAAGTGATTCTGCTAAAGGCTGTAAAATCGGCCGCCATGGTTGATTTCGTGAGGGACCATATCGTCTACCGATTCGGCATTCCCCAGACTATCACGACCGATCAAGGAACCATGTTTACATCAGGAGAATTCGAAGAGTTCACGGCCGATATGGGAATCAAACTGCTAAACTCCTCTCCGTACTATGCCCAAGCTAATGGTCAGGCCGAATCTTCCAACAAAGGGATAATTAAGTTAATCAAAAGGAAGATAGAAGAACAGCCTAAAAAATGGCATTTGTGTCTGATCGAAGCTCTATGGGCATACAGGATGGCTTGCCACGGGGCCACCAAGATGTCTCCTTATCAGTTAGTGTACGGTCACAAGGCAGTATTGCCGTGGGAATTGAGGACAGGATCGAGACGCACGTCACTCCAAAATCAGCTGACGGCCGATGATTACTCCTCGCTCATGAAAAGGGAACTTGATGACTTGGCAGGCCAACGATTGAGAGCTTTGATCAGTATTAAGGAGAACAAGAAGAAAGTGGCCAGATGGTATGACAAGAAGGTCAAGGTCAAGCAGTTCTCTCCGGGGGACCTGGTATGGAAGTTAGTGCTGCCGATTGGATCAAAGGATCCTAAATTCGGTAAGTGGTCTCCCACGTGGGAAGGGCCGTATAAAATCGGCCAGTGTGCTCCGGGAAACACTTACCACCTGGAAACGATCGAAGAAGAAGAATTTACTAGGGCTTTGAATGGTAGATACTTAAAAAGGTATTACCCTAGTATATGGGTCGGAGCGTAAAGATCGATCGCAGAATATAATAAACAAACATACAGCCGATACAAGAGAACATCGCCTAAAGGGAAAATATAATCATCCAAATCGGCCGATTTATCTTTCGGTACGGACGATGGGTTACACGGTCGACGCAGAACAAGTCGCCCTTAGAACAAAAATGATTAACCACGCTTCTTCTTAAGTTCTCTCTCAACCCGGCCTAGTTCTATCAGAAGATGGATGTGCCGTTCTTCTATGTCTTTCATCGCGGCTTCCGCTTCAACTTGACGGGGAAGAGGATGACTCCAGTCCACTGCTGGGCGTGATGTCCCCGCCACCGCGTCTTCAAGAGCAACTTGACGAGGAAGCGGGTGGCTCCTGTCAGCTCAAGGTTGCCTGTGGTCGTTACCGTCGAGGAAGTCCCAGATCCGTTGGACATCGGCAGGGACGTGTTCCTTAAGTTCTTCACGGTGAGCCCAAATTAGATCCTTGTCTTCTTGCGACAATGGTTCATCAGAATACACGAGCCCGATGGCTCGTTCGAGTTCGGGACTAAGACGTCGCGGCTGGAAAAGAGACAATATATGACCGCCAAAGATCAATTGTTTCAGAAGAATCGAACTGAGAGGCAGGTCTTTTACCTGGTTAACATAGGAAAAAGAAGAGGACGAAGAAGACATGACCGTAGAACGCACCGACGGAAACAAGTCAGGGAAAGAGAGAACCGAGTTAAACGGGTGCTCTCAAAAGCGGAACCAAGGCCTGTATTTATAAGGGGAGGAAGCGTGGATGTTTGGTAAGACGCGTCCCATCAGAAGTAAAAAGGGCAATAAATAAGAGAGCGCCGCGAAGGACGGTTAAAGGAGGCATTTATGTTCGAACAAAACTACCAGTACTTTTACAGATCGCCCAGAAGAGCGTCGATGGCCGCGATCGCTCGACGCCGGATCTGATCGGTCAAGTCCAGGACCCGTTGGTCGTCCTCTGCCGATCCTGGGACTTCTGACATATGGCGGTGGAGTCTAAGGGCTTCGTGAGCCAGATGCTGCTTCTCCCGCTTCAAATCGGCGATGACTGAAGGGAGTTCCAGAAGCCTCTTCTCTTCGGTGGCTATTTCCTTGGTCACTTGCTCGATCTCCTTGGCGAGTTCTGCTCGTCGGCGTTTGAGGCGGTCTATCGTGCCGACGATTCCAGGGTGGGAGTCCTCCAGAAAATGGATCCGTTGATGCACCTCTTGAGCCTGACGCTTGTACGAATCTTCTTCTTCACGAGTTTTTGTCAGTTTGGCGCGATCGGCCATGTGACGCAGAGCCCTGAAGACCGGAATCTGCATTGACTCAATGTAAGCGGCCGGCGCCAAAGCTTCTTCTGCTTCCTCTGGGACTCGCCCGCTAACGTCACTAAAGAGCTGCCGAATCGGCGAAGCGTCCCCTACCAATCGGCCGACGTCCTCTTGAAGAAGGGATCGTATGCTTTCAAGCTTGGCATGGATGTCGTCAGGGACGGAGCTCAAGGCGACTTGACGGGAAGCAACTTCCTCGTCATCGGAAAGTGCGACCGCGAATGAGAAGAGGCTGTTATTAGGGGTCTCCTGTTCCTGTAAAGTAGCAAATGAAAAGAGAACAAGTCAGCCGATGGTAGTAACAAATCGGCCAATCAAGGGTGGAAGATCTCTTACCTCTGTAAAACGGATTTCTTCCATCTGCGTTTGTGAGACCGCCACCCTCGACTCTGGATCTGGCACCAGTGGCTCGTCAGGAGAAGAAGACTCAACGATAATCAGCGTTCTGCTCGGGCTAGCTTCTTGAAGGGTGGCCAATGGTTGATCAGGCAATGCTCTTAGCGTACCGGTAACCTGTGTCAAAGTTAGTAAGAGCGTTACCAAATACTAGAAGGTCGGGTTGAAGAATCGTATACCTCAGTAGCAGGGGGCGCTGGCATCTCAGTAGCTGCTGGGATTACTGCCGATTGCTGAGGGTTCACAAGGGTAGTCTGTGCAGCCTAATATAAGAGGAGTCGGTATGGAAATAGCAATCGGGAAGAATGGACAGTGAGTTTACCTGCATAGCCTCCACCAATAATGATGCGGCGGCTGCTCCGGCTTCTGTGGCAATTTGAATGTCTACCTCTTCAGCAGTCGGAAGGGTCGGCACGGTCGAAGTTTCGGCCAATGTAATCATGGGTGGATCGGCCGATTCTGTACGAGCACGCACTCTGCGACTGGTTTTCTTGACAATTTTCTTCTGTGCCTGTTTCGCTCGACCGGCGATGACGTCCACAGAAGGGGCATGATAGCCGATGAGGGGGAATGTGGTGTATGGATAACGGTCCTCTATTGGCCGACCACTCCGGCTGCGTTTTGGGGGAGCGTGGCTTTCAGACTGGATCAACAGCAAGAGTCAGTATATATGTGTAAAAATAAGGGAAAATGAAAATCGGCTGAGCAAAAGAAGAATACCTCGGCATTCGGATCGATGTTGGCTGGATCCAGGAGATTGCAGTATACTGATGCAGAGGCGCAGAAGAGGTATTGTTTCCATTCGGCCCACCATAGCTTAAATTGCTGAACAGCGAAAGGGGCTACTATCCAACCATTCAGATCTATGGTACTAGAGTTTGGAATCCGATCTGGCAGCCGATTATAGTCAAGACCCTTGGTGAGTTCATCTCTGAACTTTGCTCGGCCGGCGAAGTATGCATAAATCGGCAATTGACCCATGCCGAATTGCCGTGCTGCGACGGAAGGGTTGTAGAACTCATAATTAGGGGCATCTTTCCCTGAGAAAAAGTTTGCCGGTAAGATCCCCGGTTTGATCAATTCATCTGTAAGGTCTTCATCGAATTGGCCGGTGGTTGATTCAAAACAAGAAGGGACCTCAAAGATCGGGTCATCCCTCTGATAAGGGAACCAACTAGTTGCGTCTTCGCTGAAGCCGTTATAAAAGCACCTGAAGTATTCGGCCACCTTGGTAACAGAATATGGGCAACCGGAAAAGGCCGATGCCGCTTCGCCGAAGGACGTACATCGGCGTCGGACGGTGGGATTTTCTGCCGATTCGATGTTGGGGAATGTCATGTGCTCCACTCGCTGCTGAGAAATCTTGCTCATATACAGATTAAGCCACAAGTTGATAAACCACCAAGGTCCACCAGGGTTTCCAATCGGCTCCCCTTGGGATAGTTTAACGCCGATTTGGTGCAGCATGTGATAGGCTGCTCCCAGTAGGTGTTTTCCAAGAGGAACGGAGGCCCCTGTCGATAACGCCTCGGCCAGAGCCTGTGTGTTGGTGGATGGACCGGCTGCTCTCCCACAGAAAAAATGTTTCTCTAGCCACATCATCAGGAAGGCCGTGTGCTCTCTGTTCTCGACTGATCCGGCCCTTTTGTTGCATCTGATGAATCCCTTCCATCCGCCAATTCCCCTTGTGTCCAGCCGATGGGATGTCGTGGCCAAAAGGTGAAAAGGGGTGTCTGGAGAAGAAATGTCAAGGCCGGTCAACAGGACCACATCGGCCAAAGTGGGAGTCATAGGTCCGTGTCCGAAGAGGAATGCATTGAGAGCATCGGACCAGAAGTAAGAGGCTGCTATCACTAATGGCTCGTTCCTTTCCATTTGGGACAAAGATAGATCGATGCACTGACCGATTTTGCGCTCATCCCATTGGACCCTCTTAGAAGCGGCTATCCGCTGGTACCATTCCCTCCAGCCGGGGGTTTCATTCGGCCATGACCTGAAGGTACCCGACCAATGATCTAGGTCCATAGTTGATTGTTTAAAAGGGATCCTATGGGTTTCCAAATTGATTAAGTCGGTTGGATCTGGGTTTCCCATGGGACCAAGGCAGATAAGGTCGGGAGTTTCTGTAAGGCGAATGGTAATCTGATGCCTAACCGCCTAAAAAAGGAAAAAGGGGGTGCAGAAGTAAGAATAGATCTAAAGTAAATGCATTACTGTTAAGGAAAGTTTCGGTAATGACCTTCGGGATGAAGCTCATCGTAGTCGGCGGGATCGCCGGTGGAGCTGCAGATGATGAAGCCGCCAATGGTATTTCGGTTGAAGCCCCAACTCCTGCTGATGGAGTTCCTTCTCCCGTCAATGGAGTCACTGCCGTTGCTGCTGGAACCTCCGCCGGTAGGGCCATCTCCGGAGCTTCGGGCGTTGGTGAAGTGCCTGAAGGTGCCGCCATTGGAGAAGTAGGGGGAAATGTGGATGGAAAGAGACGCCGGGGAAAAAGCTGGAAGCTAAGGAAGGCGCCGGAGGAAGAAGAAGGCCCGTGCGCTAAAGAAGGAAGACGTGAGCTCGTAAGGGGAGTACGGGACGTGCTGATATTTAAAGGTGGTCTGAGAAGGGGTAAAAGCGGCATTTTTACCGCGCCGGCGTTTCGATTTTTTCGAGAGGAGAGGTTGTCGTGGGCGCCCGTTTCGAAAAGATTGCAACCATCAGGTTGGAGACCGCGAAACGGAAGGATATTTTCAATGCGTTTGTTTCGGAAGGGAAGTTGAAAAGAATTTCGAAGTAAAGACTATGTTTTACTCCGAAACTGGGGGGCATGTGTTGACGCCAGATTTTGACACATGTAAAATCAGCGTTAGGGAAGGAAGAAATCAGAAGATGCGGCGAGACACAGGGGTGATGGTTGGAAATCGGCCGAATTGGTGCTACAGTCGAGGATCGGCCGATTGACCTTTGGAGTTCCGCCTCGCCCGACCCCTGAGTCCTGGAATCGGATGTGCCCGACCCTCCGAGGGAAGATCTCCACCTCGCGCGACCCCGAGTCCTGGGATCGGATGCGCCCGACCCTCCGAGGGAGGATCTCCGCCTCGCCCGACCCCGAGTCCTGGGATCGGATGCGCCCGACCCTCCGAGGGAGGATCTCCGCCTCGCCCGACCCCGAGTCCTGGGATCGGATGCGCCCGACCCTCCGAGGGAGGATCTCCGCCTCACCCGACCCCGAGTCCTGGGATCGGATGCGCCCGACCCTCCGAGGGAGGATCTCCGCCTCGCCCGACCTTAGGTCCCAGGGTCGGAGTAGTCAGAGCCCCCGACATGTGGGCCCTAATCGGCTCTCCCTTGCCGATGGAGTGGGTAGAAATCGGCCGATTAGGAGGCTGGAGCGATTTGGCCGGTATGGGCTTAAAGAGGATTATGAAGATGAAGAGGGAATCAGCCCATAAAGAGCGCGATAATCGACCTAGTACGAGTCGTACTTGTAAATATTCGTTTTTCGTTTAAAATTAGAGATAGAGTTCTAGTCGGATAGGAAGTCGTTTGTAACAGGCTATAAATAGCCACCCTTGTAGATCTGTAATCATCATCAACTCAATACAACAAACTACTATTTTCTCGTACTTACTTTCAAGCAGGCGACTTCGCCAATACTTTTCTTCTTTCTCACGAGTTCGTACGGGTTGGCGGGGCTGCATCAACTTGACCTCCGGCCGATCTTGTAAGTTCCGTTTATCGAATAGTGTCCAAGCTTTAACTTCGGGCGCATCACTGTCGTTTTGTTTAGATTTATTCATCAGTTATCGATATTCACTAGAATTCTAGGTTTTACCTGTTGTTCTAGTTTTATCACCAGTTATCCAGCTAGGAATCGGAACTTTCGGCTTTCTTGTGCTTTATTGTTAAATCTATTTGTTTTATGCATAGCCGATTTAGATCTATTCCTAGTGTTGTTACTGTAGCGTTGTTCAGATTATTCCAGCAGTCTTGTTTATTAACGCTGCCCGGTAATCGGCCGCATTATAGCCGATTTCTTTATTACAGCAAATCGGCCGATTCGCTGATAAGCTATCTCGAGATCGGAACTTTAGCCGATCGCAAACTCTGGGATCTGACATGTTTCTTTCCTTGCCAATCAACAGGTCAGATTGGCTGGCACGTCGCGCGAACCGCACCAGGGCGATCACCCGAACAGGAGTTAAGCAGATTCTCCCGGGTCGTGTGTCCGACGCTGGGATTTCGATCAGCCGATTTCTAGCGCCAACAAAAGGTAATCATGAAAAAATTCTAATACATTTTTCTAATGTCAAGCATTATGTTATAACTCAACTAACAAAATATGAAATTAAAACTTAACTTTTACGCGAAGAAACAGAAAAAGATAAATCTAATTAGGGGTAGATTGAATCAAATGAAATAGTTTAGGAAGTAAAGTGAGCCTAAATTTTATTCAGGAAGTTAAGCGGACAAAGTAAATAGGTGAGGGGAGTAAAATGGATTTTTTCCTATTTTTAGATGCAAAATCTTACAAATCTGGTCGCAAATAAATTCAGACATTAAGATTACTAGCATAGAACGTACTTCTTTTTTCTCAAAACAAGTATATTTTTGCTATGAACCCGAACAAGTCCTTGTCCAGGTGCATAGTCAAGGAATGTATTTATTTTAGAACGGAGGGGGTAAGCAAAATAGCGAAGAAGTGATGTTTTAGATCTATTTTTAATGTAAATCTAGTCATACTATTTTTAGAAATTCAAACCACATATTCCAAAAAATATCGTTGTTAAAGTAAAAATATATATTTTGATCGCGCGCAACCTAATTATTTGCAATCGAGTGCACACAATGTTCCTTCGTTTTGCCTAACAAATTCCTATTTACAAGTTGGTCCAAGAGGACGAATAACTTGCTGAATTGTAACTTAAGATAGACCTAGATAAACACTTCCTACACAAAGATATAAGAGTAAATTCTATAGCCGGTTCCTAAACTATTAGGTGATTCTCATCCGGATCCTCGTACTATAAAATTGCATTTTAGGTCCCTAAAATATTGAAGTGGGTCATCTAAGTCTAAAGTCAGCCACATCACACCCATAAGCTGACATAGCATGTTGACTTCACATCCTCTCCTCCCCTCTCTCTTGCCGGTTGTGGCGCATGGTCCCATCCGACCGCACGAGCTTACCTAGCGGAGCTCGAGCGTGCCCTACTCAAGCTCGTCCCCTCCATGTGGCCGCGTCGAAGGCTTCCTCGCTCGAGCACGTCGAAGGCAATCGCTCCTAGTGGCGGCTACTCACATGCTTGGGCGATGACGGTGCTGGCCTTGGGGAAGGTGGGGTGCAGCTCGGTTGCAGCTTTCTGCGGATGGGGGCGGCGGCTGGCAGTTAGTTCGGTTGGCGGATGGCGAGGTAGAGATGTAGGCCGATAGCGCCACGGAGGGAGGATGGAGGGGGGATAGAGAGATCTGCGGAACGGAAGGAGAGGGAGAGGGAGGGGGAGGGACTGACATGTGGTTCTTACATACCAGGATCCACGTCATTGCGCAGTCAGCATGCCATTCAACTTATGGGGTGTGGTGTGGCTGGTTTTGGACCTAGATGACCCACTTTAATAGTTTAGGGATCTAAAATGCAATTTCATAGTATGGGGAATCGCTCAATAGTCTAAGGATCGTCCATGAAATTTACTCTAGATATAATATAGCAAATATAATGTAAAACTATTGCTAAGGATGTCTTGACTTGTATGAAATATCATATGTGGAACGATATTGTAAATAGTTCATAGGTCATAGCCAGTAGCTTTATTCCTACTTTATTATATTATTAGAGCTTTTAATTTGGTTTTTATCGATTGTTGAATGTTGATAGTCTCTAGCCATCTTAGCGAGCAATGTAATATCATCTGCCTTGCAATATATTAGTTTACCTCTAGGATTTATTGTAGTGTATACTCGAGGAGCAACCCTACCTCTACGCTGTCTGTGCTTGCGCGCATCAAATATATACCTGAACGAAACATAATCCTTACTAATTTCAATAATTTTTTTGTTAATTTTTTTAGAAAGATTGTTTCAACAAAATGTTCCATCTCAAATTAGAAATAAGCTTTTAAAACATTGTGGGGACTATCCATCCGCACAACGGGTAAAAAGTACTCCTACTACACATTCCATTCCTAAAAAATAATTATATGATAAAGTTGGCAAGTGTAACCACTATACATTAGTGTTAGCTGATTGAGGAAACTGAAATATTAAACTTCAAAACGCCTCATTAGACGATACGCATCCGGAAAGGGTCCAGCTTCCAGCTCTACATCACATCTGGAGTTTAAAATAATATAGAAATCCTTATCTATAAGATAGAAATAAAATTCTTAGCGCAGCATCTCTGCCAAACTAGTGCGATACTGCTGTTCCAATATGCCTTTTGTCATTTTGCATTCCGAAAATTTATGAAACCTGTCTGAATTGCTAGGCCACCCTCTCATTTTGCTACAACCTCTCTTGATTTTATGGAACGTTATATTTAAATGGCATACATGTATACAAAGTTATGATCACAAGCAGGTTGGGTGGCATGTATTACCCTTTTGATATGCACACTGAGTACTGACAGTGAATTTCATTATGTAGCAAATCACCCTCAAATCAAGAAACCAAAATAGCAACCTCATCAGAACTTCGGTGGGAATCCAAGGAGTAGCAATAAAAAATAAACTAAAAGCAAAACATGAATTGTGCACCTAGTTTCAAATGCTTCCAGTTGCAAGAGTACAGCTAATTGGTTTGAAACCTTTGGACAAATGTCTCTGGAATAGTTTACCGAGGTCCAACTAGCTAGAAACTGGCTGTTTCAGCTTTAATTAAACCACACAACTACTCAACTCCTCAAGCTCATGCTGGAGAGCGTGCCAAGAATATTACAAGGACAAAGTTCTTCAGCCTCGTGCTAACTGAGGGACTGACAAGGACCGACTTACAACTTCACATAACATTACATGGATGATAATGAGCGCCCTTGTGATGATTGCTTATGAGCAAAGAATTAACTCCCCTTTTGTAGCGCTTCTTACCTCTGCATTCGTCATGCCAATTCTGATTTCCATTTGCCCCAGCTCAGTGATAGTTACATCAATGCCATTGCTTGTCACGTCTCTTTTTCCGACAATTGTGTCACTACCTTCCGCAATGCTTTCAGAGGAGCTCGGCTGCTCTGCCCCTTTCTTGGAGGGAGGACAATTGCTACTGTTGTCTTCAGCAACACATTCTCTCAAAGATTTCCATTCTAGCCTTCTTAAGAAACATTCTTCGATATCATCCAGTGATGTGCCTTCATTGTCGTTGCCATATCCAATGTAAGGCAAATGGCAATCAATTGATGTGTGCCTCCTGGACACACCAATTAACTGTTCATTGTCTACTCTTAATGCGCTTGCTTTGTCAACATCTTTTGGGCTTCCATTATCTTCGCAGTTACAGTTCTCACTGCCACTGTCATTTTCATCATCTTGTTGGTCATGACCCTCCTCATCGAGTTCTTCAGATAAAGATGATGAAGATGAAAATGAAGAATAGGCTCCTGCATCATCATCATCATCACGTTCTCGAAGTGTTTTGAGGATCAAGGTCTTGAGCAAGTTCATGACTTGAACAGCATGCATCAGAGCAGTCAGAGGATCAGACATCTGATTGGAGGAAAAATTCAGTTTTCTTGTTAGCACTTGTGTCAACAAACAAGGTTGATGCATTGGAGGACTATCACGAGAAATACCTGTGTCATGTTGGGTGCAAAAACCATGGCAACATTTCTTGCATTCATCTTATTGGACTCCTCTTCTTCAACAACATCAGCCATGAGCTCTACGACCCAATGAAGAAGTGCAGCTTGGGTCGGTGGAAGAAGCTCCACGAGCTCAATGCATTGTTCCTCTGTGTTGCAGTGAAGGACTTGCTCAGGTGAGAGGCTGTCAAGCACCCCCTCAGGAAGTTCTCTGAACCAGGCCTGTTTCACATGCCCAGTACATAATGTAAAAGATCAGACCACAGGAGATCAATGCCATTGCTCCATTCACGGTTTCAGCATTACTCTAGTGGCAAATTTCCTCAAAGAAACATATATATTCTAACAACATTATAAAGTGTACTAAAATTATTCCCATACAGAAGGCATGTATTGTTGATTAGCGTTTTTTCAAGAAAAAAGGGCATGTGCAATGGAAAAGGGGAAAAAGTATGCAAATAAGATGACTTGTAGACCAGAAATCTGGATATATACGGGGTTGAATTAAACTAACAAGGGCATCATCAGATTTTTCTTTTCTGATAACAAGCACACATCATATCTGGAGAGCCCAACTTCATCTTCAGAATCAGAAAAGGTTAAATTGAGAGTTAAAGACTCTCAGTTCACACATATGTCGATAATATTAGATAAATGGCATTCATTCTGTACTAGTCCATGTGCCTAAAATGTATGCAGTTTCGACTTTCGAATGAGCGTGCAGTCTACAATGCAAGATATCTTCTGTCAAAACATGTTGGTTAAAGCTCTGAAAGTTTAGGCTAAAAGTTTTTTCAAGGAAAAAAGCACAAGAACTGTCAACACCTTACCCCAGCATTTGGAACCTTTGAGCACAGATTCTAAAATGCCACACATTTGTGTGTTGAATAGCATTACAGTAAACAAATATTAGTTCTACTACCAATCTTAGGTGCTTGAATTGAGAAACATCTAACAAATTTGGTTTGGCTCCTTCCAATAAAATACCAACAAGACTGAACAGGTATGGCTTATATCACGTCAATGACCCAATAGCCCTCGTTTCTATAAAAAAGGTAAGCTGCCTTCTTGAACTGGAAAATGAAATGATCATTCTGTGAGATTAATACTGCTTACTCTAAGGCCAGTAGGCCACTAAGATGCAGAATGTTGTTCCATGTCTCAACACTAACACAAAATCAGGTTCACATTCCAACTTGACAGGACATTATCAAACAGCTTTAGTTTCAGTGTTCCTCTTTGAGATAAGTTTGAGAATATTAAGGCAAAAGTGCTTGCCAATTGCAAGAGCAAATCTCTCCTAATAACCATCGTTTGTTTGATTTATTTGACAATTCAAACAAATATTGGATGTTGGATGCCAGCGCATCAGTTTTCAACTGTTTAATTGCTCAGACACACCAACTTGACATAGCCGCTTACCTTGATCAAACTAGCCAGACAATGCACGTCGATGTCGTCAGGCACGATGCCGCTGTTGAGCTGCTCCCTGACATGCTCCTCCTGGCTGTTCTCCGGGGTGATCCGGAAGATCCCCTCTGACTGAAATTGCAAAAATAGTTGAGAAAAAAATATTCAGTTCTACTGCGTCCGGACACCTTTTGCAGCTCCCAAACCACAATTGAAAAGGCTGAACCGCTGAACAACCGAAATACTCCTACCTTGAGTCCATCCTGCGCGTACAGCCGCTCTTGCATGAGCAGGAGGATCTTGGGCACCGAGTTCCCCTTGTCGTCATAGCCGCACTGCATCGACTCCGGCGACACCCCGAACACGCTCGCGCTGCACGAATTCAAAAAGGGAAACGTTGGCAATCGAGGCAGCTTGAGATCGAACATGCGTGCCTCAGCTGGACGCACGAGGCATGAACAGAGCTGGGTTCCCAGACCCCCAACTGACCTGGCGCTGGGGACCTGGCCGGGGATCTCGAGCTCGAACTCGACGGGGAGGCCGAGGAAGCCATGGAGGCGGTCGAAAGTGACGTGCGCGACGTGGCGGACGTCGGTGGGCCAGCCGATCTCCATCCCCCAGGCGGCCCCCGCGGGGTCGTCGGCGTCCGCCATCTGGCACGGCAGCACCACCGACTTGCGGAGCGCGGCCAGCACCAGCGCCAGCACCTGCCCCTGCCCCTGCGCCTGCTGCCCCTCCTCCGCCTTCCCCTCGCCTCCTCCACCACCGCAGCCGTTGGAGCCGGGCACCATCACCACCTCAACCATGGCCACTCGCTGCGGCCGTGGCTCCTCACGGGCGCTCGATTGGGCTGAGATGAGCTGAGCAGAGGTGAGTGATGCAGGGTGAGTGAGGGCAGCCTCGATTTGGGGAAAGAGGTGGCCTTTTAAATGTAGTCAGGCGAGATGACGATGCTTTTGGCTTTGTGTCGTTGCGGTTGCGATCCGCGAATTTGAATCAGGGGGAAAGCTCGTGGGGCCCAGGGCCCAGACGAGAGGAGGGCTCCAAGCCTCCAACGGCCGTGAAATTCAAATGTCCGGTCGGCTAGTTTTGCATCTGGGTACCTTGGTTTTAACCATATCACGAGATAACTGCCTGTAGGGAACTTGTTGAAACAATTATTGGAAAAAATACTTCCAAAGATAAGAGATATTGGTTATAGGGGGTCTTTGGCAGCACTTCACTCCAGGAAAAATTGCTCAACTCCACCAACTCTAAAAAATTCGCAGCCAAACGCGTCTAGCTCCAGCAACTCCGGCTCCAGGAAAAAGGTGGAGCAGGGGTCAGATCCACGTTTTTGGTGGAGTACCTCAAGGTGTGCTCCAAAAATTCCCTTTTTAGACCTTCTCATGGAGTTGGGGGTTCTTTACCCACCGTTTCCACTGGTTACACAACTTACCTCTTTGTTTCTATTTTGCTGAGCCTCACAAGGACCTATCTTCTTCCTCGCGCCGCCCCCGTCCGCCATGACCGCATCACCGCACCACCCCTACCCCCTGCGGGGCTGCGTCGCCCCAATCCCCTGCAGCGCCATGGCCGGCCCGCGCTGCCCCCGCCCACCATGGCCGCACCGCCACGCCACCCCTGCCCCCTACGGAGCTACGCAGCCCCAGCTAGCTGCGACACCGCCACCCCTGCCCGTCGGGCCATAGCCTTCGGGGCGATTGGAGTCCGGCCCCAGATCGGCGGAGACCGAGCGCCTCCTGGGCTCCTGGTCGACGGCCTCCTCCCCGACGATCGCTCCGGCCCGGCCAACGAGCTGGTCGCGATCGACGACTCCAACGTCGCCTCGAACTGCTCGTTGATGGTGAGGGAGAGCGACACGTAGCTCCCGAGGTCGCTCATCGTGGCATCGGCGCTGTACTCCTGCTCCTTGGCCTTCTTCACTCCTCGCTCCTCCGTGGCGGGGGTGACATTGGCGACGGGCTTGGGCTTGGCCCTCGGCTTAGTGCTCAGCGTCTCAGAGAGTACCTCCTTGACAGTCTCCTTCTCCGGCGACATCGCCGTCGCGGTCCTCGGGCTTGCACTATTGCCTGTTGCCTGCGGGGCGATTGGAAAGAAGAAGGGACTGACATGTAGGTCCCACTCACGAGAAAGGAGAGAGGAGAGAAATGAAAGGAGACTGACACACTGGTCCCATTTTCAAGGGTATAATAGACTTTTCACAACAAGACATCCTATTTTTGAAGCTGGATCCGTGCTTCTTGCCAAACATGTGGATAACTCCAATATTTTTTTGGAGTTGGTGGAGTGGAGCTGAGGTAAAGTGGAGTTGGTGGAGTGGAGCTAAAAAATTTAAAGTGGAGTGCTACCAAACACCTCCATAATATCTTCTTAACGAACATAAAGGGGGTTGGGGGTTTGTTCGATTTTCCTCACGTCTAAAAGCGCACTTCTTTGACAAATCTTCTAGAAATTATATAATTAAATGCAAAAATTTAGCTTTTATCCAATTAGATGAAGAATGTGGATAAAATTAAAATACAAACACAACATATAGCCCCTACTTGATCGTGCTAAGCCAATAAACCTTGCTATAAGTAGATATAGCCTACTGGTAGCTGCAGGCTGCAGCTGCATCCAGTACAGTCAAGAAAGCCAGAAAGCCCTAACAAATGGATTTCTGTACACAACACATGCTAGGGTATATTCAATTTGTATTTTGCACCATGATTAACTAAGTTTTTTTTCCTATCCATGTCTTCGTTTACGTTTGTACCTTTTCTTTGTAGGTTTCACATTAGCCTATGTCGTAAATCCATCGAATAAAGTTCAGGAGCAAATTGGGTCCAATTTGGAACGAGAAAAGAGACACGTATAACAATTTTTAGTTTAAATTAAGTTTTTAAACTAAAACACATCCGGGCACCATGCTTCGTTTGTACAATTCGATAAACTTGCCTGCCATTCTTATTCACCTTACTCAGGACTCAAAGGCCTGTTCGCTTCAGCTTATAAGCTGGCTGAAAAGCTGAAACGGCTGATTTGTTGTGAGAGAAAAACACTGTTTGGTGGCTGATAAGCCGGCTGAATAAGCTAAAGCGAACAGGCCAAAACTTTGCAAACCGTTGGATTTATTTAGCAAAGCCCTGACTTGTCCTTGACCTGTGCGATTCCGGACGTCACACTCACATCCATGTTCATAGACATGGACCTGTCAAGGGGAGGCAGGTGAGCCATACGGTTCGTCGTTGAATTAGGCTCTATTTAGATTGACTAAAAGTGAGGGACTAAAGCTTACTTCTAAGTGTGATAATAAACTAAATATGAAGTAATGAGGAACAAATTGTATCTTTTTTTTAACCGAAGCTAGCAGGTTAACTGCCGGTCATTGTATTGGTAGAGAAGGTAAAAACACGAAATAAAAAAGACAAATCTTAGGACTAAACTTTAGTTGTGTATCCAAACGGAGCTTTAGCCGCTATTTCCACAACATGTATTCCTCCTCCTTTTCCATTTCAAAGAAGTGCAACATGTCTTTAACACTCTTCATTTTTTACGGAGGATGCTTGGAGCCAACCAAGAGATGTGGAAATAGAGAATTTAGGTTGAACCTAAGAGTAGCCACAAAGTTGCAGAAAAACGATGCTTGGTTAAGGAAAGAACATCGAAGCATTGGTTTGCACATTGCAAGGGCGGATCAAGGAAACATTACAGCCACATGTGCAGACACTTTGCATTTGCTAGACCAAAATTTTATTAAAAAAATGCTCCCTGGCTCACAAGGCAAAGATAGACACGAAGCATAAAAAAGAAACGCATGCTTTGCTTTGGTAGACCTAAGGCATGTTTGTAGGGAAAAGTGAAGAAATGCGATGCCACCAGGAGGAAGGATCACGCAATCCGATGGAACAACCAACCGGATGTGCCGTTATCTTGCGCAAATGAAGAAAAAAATGCGCACGGGATATGCGCGGGCCCTACGTCCAGTTTTAGGCTCCTCTGCTTTTGGTAGAGGTGGAATGCAGGATCACGCAGCCGCCGTGAGCTTTTTTTATAGTGTTCACCAACCAACGAGCTACGGTGGGGCCGCCGCACGCGAGTTGCGCCCACTGCCAGGTGGGCCTTCGTCGGCAGTGTGCCGGCCTGTCACGTGGGGACCAGAAAGAGGCTGGGCCCCGCCTCTTCCCGTGCCCCGACCGCATTCGCGTGGCGTGCAGGCGCAGGCCGCCCTGCCGGTTTGGGCGCGCGGCGCGGCTGGGCCTGGGCGGCTGGGCCTGGCTGCTCCGAGCTGCGGCGGTTTCGAATTCCTCAGGAGGGAAGCTGGGAAGCTTCCGCTTTCAAGTTTCAAGTTCCTGTTCCGGTCCGGTGATTGGTCCACTGGATACGGTGAGGCTGTATTGGCGCGTGCGCGGCCACTTGAGGGCGTGATCGGTAGGCGGGATGGTAGCGTTCGGAGGACCATCCGGCATTATCCTGTGCACTTGGACGTGATTGGTTGCTCTCCCCGCTCATATGGCTGCACCCTCTCGTTCACTCCACCCCTCCCATCCCGCATCCCTCCGTTCGTCTAAAAACGACCTTCCCTCGCGAGCCGGGATGGCACGGTGTAGGTGAGCGCGCAGGGCCCATGTGACATATACCCAAAACTCTTATCCATACATGCAACCAAACACGATTCCGTCTCATACTGGATCAACAACAAAGACAACCAAACACAGCTCGGTGCACGATTTCAGCCTGCCTCCCGTGAGCCTGGACCGATCCTCCATACCGGCTCCCCATGCCTGGAGCAACCAATCACGCCCTGAGCTTCGAGCCTTTGACAGCGCTCAGCCCGCATGGCTCCTTGAGCAGGCTGGCTCCTTGTTTGCTTTGGGCATGGTTGGAGCTGCCTGGCTCATGCAGTGCTCCCAGGCGTCCGATTTTGATCGCCTGGCTGAGATCATTGCCTGGCCGGCAAGCTGTCTGCTAGGTCTCGATCCAAACAAGCTCTACATATATCCCATCTGCAGGCCGTATCGATTACGTTTTGTTCTGTTCAAATTTACCTGATGATGGTAAAGTTAGCGATGCTTGTATGTTCGTGGTGCTGGAAAATAGACTGATACAGCCAAATTATTGTGGTAGGCGATGAGAATGATTAAGAATGCAATTAAGCCGGTCAGTAGGTTATATATGCACGCGGGCCATCAATATAGTGTGTACAATTTCGGACAAGTTATATATGTACAACTTTTGCCGATAGTCTTTTGTTTTCTACTCGATCCTTCATTGGCTAATTAACTTGTGTGCTATCATTATTACACTTTGGGCTGCAGTCCAATATATACTCCTATATTAGTCATTAAGCTGCTTTTGTTTGCATAATCAAGTACTATATTACTTTATGGGAGGAGTTTGAGTGTGAATTCAGGGTCAACACCACCCAGGAAGCAGTAGTCCTCACCTAGAGGGTCCAGGGGTGAAGCTGGGAGGCATATGTGGGGCAACCTTTCCTATGGTGCCAACAATTTGGCACTTTCTAACCTGTTCAACGAGCAAGGGGAGATCCTGGAAGCAAGATTCATCTATATGGCAAAGGAGAGTGGGAGGTCAAGGGGGTTAGGTTTTTGCCACATATTCCTCCGATGAAGTAGTTGAGGACGCGATATCAAACCTTGATGGCGTTGTGAGTTCTCAATTCATTTGTTCTAGCTGTTTTCTCACACTTGTCTCTTTTAGGACTGATTTCTCACATTGCCAGAAATCCATCTATCTAATCGTATGCAGTTTTTTTTGTGAGGTGTAAAGTTCATGCTAGTTATGCCCTGTTTGGTAGGACTTATTTCGGTTTCGGCTCCACTAGTTTTGTACAAATCGAGGAACTATAGCATGAAGCTGTCTTGTAAGCTGGGATTAAAATGAACTAGAAGATAGTGAAACCATTTTGGGAGAAGTCCTCCCAGATGACCCCTTAGTTCAACACAGGATTTTTCTTTTTATGAAGCCATACCATCTTCACGAAATAACTGAAAGGCTGCACGCTATGCCACGGGCAGTTTGTCACGTTTGTGTTGGTGAGCGCACTCTAACCTCTAAACTCTAGAGCCCGATTCCTTTCACTTGTCTCCTTAGAATTTGGAATCGATTTTGCCCAACCTATGATCCGTCTGGTCCCACACCTTTGGATTTTCAAGGACAAAAGTAAGGAACAATATGAAGTTGTTAAATGAAAATTTCTCATTTTGATGTTTTACGAATCATCTTATGATGGAAAAAAATATTGCAAGATAGTCATTTCTCTACTTATCTTATCGTAGTCTGTGTGCAATGTGCCCCTTCAGTGCTTTGGCAATATGAACTGTCATGTGTTCGATTTCGATGACAAAATGGAGATATGCTCGTAGCTGAAGTAAAAAAAAGTTGGAAACTAGATTTAACTTGTTCATATTGTACCGTGAAGTTTTTGAAAGGAGAAAAAATTAAGGCACCAAGTACGAGGGCAGGAGATTGCCACAACGGCAGCAATTACTTTTTTTTTACCATGATCTCCATTTTACCTTTGCTTTGCACTGAAGAAAAAGTGTACTTCAAAATATTTAGCATGTTGGATACCTTTTATTTCTATCCTCTATACACTGTATATTTTTGTTAAAATATGTGGCTTAGATAACCGTTAGTGTTAGAAACATAGGCAGGATGGAAGGCTTGGGACTCATCTCTCCTCCCCTCCCCCCCCCCGGACCCCACACCCAAACCCACACCCATCTTCTTCTCCCTGCTCCTTCCCTCTTCTTTCAATGGAGTTCCAAGGGTATGGAGCCATGAGCCCCCAGCCCTCATGATGGATCCATCCTTGTTAGTTTGCATGTTATTTTTGTTCCAATCACAATTTTTAGACATACTCTACCACCAATATATAGTTGTCTTGAATGGCATGGAATATATAATGGCTAAACAACTCTTTGATTTTGATTCCGTATTAATGGGGTTTAATTCAAGGCACAATATGTCTTAGTAGGTACATCTTGTGCAAGTTCGACTAGTTTTTGCTTGGCACAAATTTAGCCTTATAAGCCAACATCACAGTAGAAAATTGCAGACATTGAATATTTTTGCACCATTGTTGGAGGATCTGCAGTGTGGTCGAGATTAGGAACACCATTTCACCGACACATTCATATGATACTTCAATTTGTTTTCTACCACAATACAGAACATCAATGGCAAAAACAATTTGCAACCCATCTATGAATAAAACACAATAGATATGTGATGCTTCAATAGGTTTGCATGCCATCATGCTAGAGGATTTGACCAATGGCTATATGTGATTATGTGACTTTTGAGATGAATATGGTAGTTTGGGGTGGTGGGGTGGGGGCTGGGGGCATATGCTCCGCCATGCTTCATTTGTTGATCATAACTCTTACTTATATATATTATTGCTAATGAGTTTTCTACAAATAAAAATTTCATGCACCAATTGCGTGTTAGCTAGCCAACGGCTGATAGGGCATATCGATGAGCAAAGCAAACCGATGATGCGGAAATCATCTAAACTTCTTATCTGCTCTCCACTAGTCGATAATTGCATGTCAGCCATAGAAAGGCTAGCTCCTCCGTCAAGCTGCTAGAATCGAATAGCCAACTGCGTTTACAATTTTTCATTAAAATAAAATTATTTTCAAACGAAATTAGTTTTATAATCACATTGTATGAAAAAAATGACATTTGCATTGGCAACGCAAATCAAAGAAATAAATTGTGATATATGATTTGGTAATCTAAATCAAGGCTGCAATGAGATTGGCATTTGTTTTAGATAATGCAGATTGACATAAGGTTCACTCAAAAAAAGATTTAGGAATCACATAAAAAGAAATGATACATGAAGTCATTATATTGTTTCTTAAATTACTCATTATATTGCTGAATACATCGCCACGTGAGTAAATAACATCGTAGCTTTTGTATCTCTTGAAACAATCTAAATCCTGACGCGCATAACAAATTCATGTATAACTTGAGAAATGCCGTCTTTATTTTCGTTGCCATTGCACTTCAATACGTGTGTATTCCCACCTCGTATATGCATTTTCCCCGTATATTATCAGCGAACCACGCACCGTCTACTGAAACACGCTACCTCAAGCGTGGCCAATTGTGGCGCATGGGTCACGAACCAAAGATAGCCATAGTCCTTGCTGGCTGCAATTGCAATCAGATTTGGTCTGCCCAGAGATGGCAATGCCCTTACAACATCCTTTAAATCTCACTGTTACAACTGATGCTTGCAGTAAACAAATGCTGCAGGCATTGGGTTTCTGGCAAAAAAAAAGGAAAGGCGTGTGGCCCCACATGTCATCCACACGTGACGGAATTTCGGATCCGCTGTGGAAAGGGTAGAGAGGCTTCTACCAAACGAAATCCGCTGTGGACCAGACAGCACGAGAACGGCGTGGAGCCGTGGCCAACTCAGCATGCAAACTTGTCTCTACAAACTACCAGACTTCTCCGGATAGGTTTCCCTCCAAAAGCCGCACAGCACCGGCCTCCATCGGCAGAGCAGAGCAAGCACGCAAGAGAAGAACCAGGAGCATCGCCATCGAGGTGTCTCGTATGAGGAACTGGGTGTGGGCGGCGCTGGGCGCCGCCGAGCTGCTCGTCAGCGCGGTCGTCCACCTGGGCTACGCCTTCTACATCTTCGGCACCGCCGTCGCCGCCGACGTCACGGCCTCCCTCGTAAAGGGCCTGGTTGCCGGTGGCAGCGGCGGCGGCGTGGCCAAGGACGCTGCCGTGGACGGCGAGGCCGAGGCCGCGGCCGTGCTCGACGGCGCCGTGCCGCCGATCGTCCTGGTGCACGGCATCTTCGGCTTCGGCAAAGGCGTGCGTCCTTCTCTGCTGCTCGGATGCTCTGCTCTCCACTTCTCCTCTCGGCTCTCGCTCAACACTCTTGCCGTTAATTGCAGAGGCTGGGAGGGCTGTCGTACTTCGCCGGCGCTGAGGAGAAGGACGACCGGGTGCTGGTGCCGGACCTGGGCTCGCTGACCAGCGTCCACGACAGGGCCCGGGAGCTCTTCTACTACCTCAAAGGCGGCCAGGTCGACTACGGCGAGGAGCACAGCAAGGAATACGGCCATGCCCGGTTCGGCCGGACCTACGAGCGCGGCCACTACCCGGTCTGGGACGAGGACCACCCGGTGCACTTCGTCGGCCACTCCGCCGGCGCGCAGGTGATCCGCCTTCTCCAGCAGATGCTCCACGACGGGGCGTTCGAGGGTTACGGCGGCGCCACCTCGGAGCGCTGGGTGCTCAGCGTCACCTCCCTCTCCGGCGCGCTCAACGGCAGCACGCGGGCCTACATCGACGGCATGCGGCCCGAGGACGGCGGCCGGACCATGCGCCCCGCCTGCCTCCTCCAGATCTGCCGCGTCGGCAGCGTCCTCTACCACTGGCTCGACCTCCCCTGGCTCAAGCGCTACTACGACTTCGGCTTCGACCACTTCGGCATGTCGCGCCGCCTCGTCGGCGCCGCCGGCCTCGCCGACGTCCTCCTCCGGAACAAGCGGGGGCCGTTCGCGACGGGGGACTGGATCCTGCCGGACCTGACGATCCAGGGCGCGGCGAGGATCAACGCCGGGGTCCGCACGTTCCCGTGCACCTTCTACTTCAGCTACGCCAGCCGGCGCACCGCCCGGACACGCAGCGGCGCCGCCGTCCCCTCCAGGCCGCTGCGGATCCACCCGCTGCTCTTCCTCCGCGCCCTGCAGATGTGCCGCTGGCGCTACCCCGCCGCGCCGCCGCCTTACGAGGGGTACCGGGACGAGGACTGGGAGGACAACGACGGCGCGCTCAACACCTTCTCCATGACGCACCCGCGGATCCCCGTCGAGCACCCGAGCGTCCCCGTGGAGGAGGAGGGCGACGGCGGCGCCGACCGATGCCGCGCGCTGCGGCCGGGCGTCTGGTACTACAGGATCGTGGAAGCGGACCACATGGACTTCGTCATCAACCGCCGCCGGGGCGGCGTGCAGTTCGACCTCGTCTACGACAGCATCTTCCACAACTGCCGGAGGCATGTCGTCCGGAACGCACCGCCGCCGACGCAGACGCTTCCCGATCAGAGCTGACTGCATTGTACCTGTACGGACAAAGATCTCGTCGCAACAGATTGATGGAATGAAATCCGTCCATTCTTTCAGTGACTATTGTTCTTTCAGTCAAAATTGGTCTTCGTATGAAGCCAGGTCGATCTCTGAACGATTGGTAGAGGCCAGGTCATTGTAATCATATCTGCTGAACTCGGCTTGGTGGAGTTGGTGGAGACGATTCGGTTCCAGAATGTTTCAGTACAACGCTTTCAGGCAACACAGCAGTTTGGAATAAGCGGTAAACCCCAACATCATCATCAGAGTCTCTGTTGGCACAACACATCCCTCCGTCGCTATGTTCAGTAGCACAAATACCACCAGCGGTCGAGCACCAAGAGCATTTCTTAACTGACAAAGGCCGCAGGCGTCGCCGCCCATGAGCTCGGTCCCGTCGCTCTCCGGTGTGGTCGCCGTCGGCGTGCTGCTGCGATACAGAGAAGCCATGAACGGGGCCGCGGGCACCGTCGCCCGTCGGCAGCCGCGGCGCCATGGCCACGAAGATGGCGAATGCCGTGCCATCCAGTACCTGCACTCACATACGCCCACCGCACAGGTATGTTAACCAAACTGTGAACGCACACGTTCACGATTGGCTGCCACCATTACATATAACTAGCGCGTACCTTCCTCTCCTTGCCGATGTTGAGCAGGATGAGTTGGACGAGCCCCTTGGGCCTTGGCACTCGCGCCTGCCCTGGCCATGCCGGTCCAGACTACGGCCACCGCGAACGTGCCACCGAACTTCCCGGGGAGGCCGCCGCGCCCACGGACGGTGTCGACGTTGTCGTGCAGCCCTGGGTAAGTAGAGTAGAGCGCGCGGAGCCATCCGTCGTCTCACCTTCTTCCACACGCGAGCCCAAGGCGGGGGCGCGCCACCGCGGCACCTGCCGGATCGTCGCCATCATGCTTCTCCTGTTCTCCAGGCCAGCTCGGCTCAGCTATAAAAGAAATCCTTCGTCAAATTAGATTTTAATGACAAAAATTTAGTGATATTATACATACAAACACATATACATATATATATTTAAATATATATATTTAAAGGCATTGCACATACAAACATATATATATTTAAAGGCATTGCACATACAGCTAAACATGCCTAAACGTGCCTTCATCGTGCCCTGACGAGCCAGCCGTTAATTGTGCCACGCCGAGCCAGCCCACGGGCTGACACAGCAGCCCAGGCCCGGCACTAAGGACGGGTCGAGCCAGCACGAGCACGGCTAAGATCGTGCTGGGCCGAACTGGTACCCAGCCAAATTTTCGAGCCGTGGGCCGGCCCATGAACCTCGTGTCTTATGAGCAACTATACCGCTGCCATGGCCACGGTGCACGCCGCCATGTGGCAGCTGGCAGCTGCCCATGGGCGCAAAGCACGACGGCCACGTTGTTCACTGTGACACGTCAAGCCCCAGAACACACCTGTCGGTATGAGCCGGCACGCTACCGGAACTGGACATGCCACTGCGCAACCTTCTGCTGCACAAGACGAATCTGTCCATGAAGGATTCGAGGTTCTTAGCTGAAATGATCCGAATCCCCATTTGTGAGAATTTAAGTCTACGCATCTCCATGATAATCCTAGGAAGGCTATCACGTGCGAATTCCTATCTCAGATAGTACAAATCCATACCAACATAGAAAAATAGAGTAGCAACAAAGTAATAATATCATAAATATCGAGTACAACACTTCGGCACATGCCGGTACAAGTCCATCAGGACTGAATCATGAAAGGTAAAACATCTACCAGCGGAAACATGTAGCGTGACGAACACCATCTCCAAAGGCGACTTGAGCGAGGGACCATCCCTAGTCTTCCCATTCGTTTTTGTCGAAGTCATAGTCGGGCTTCGACCCTGAAAAGCCACCATCTACCCAAGAAGCGGGTAGGCCATGTCAACTCCCAAAAGCAGCAAGCCAAGGAAAACGAGGGAATAATACTATATGCATGAGTAAACCTATATATGACTATAGAGATTTACACAGTAACAACAGCAATCAAGGATGCATCAAAGCAATACCATCTCCGAGGTCAATACCTCACATCAAGGAAGTTGTCACAAATAACCAGATCTTTCACCCAAGAATCCAACATCCAAACACATTAGGCGATGTGAGATCTCCCTCTCCTCACATCTCAATAACAAACGCTGGTCTATCTCAAAAAGGAAAGGTAGAAGTATAATATAAGTCTAGTCAGAAGTAGTTGTAGTCAACAATACTGTCCATAACCAATGGACACGAACTATAGTTTTAGGTTTATACACTTTGTAGAGGTTGTACAACTGTACTCAAACGGATGGAGCTTGAACGGTAGCGATCCGTCCAAAACCCACCTAATGGCCGGGGCCCTACTAAGTGGATAGTACTCTCCTGTTTCCTCGAGTCTGGAACCGTCCTCAACTGCAGGGCACGCCATCACCAGCTCGAAGCTGTGAAACCCACCCACGCTGGAGTGCAGTCTGGTCAGAACAGGTCAATGCCTCGAACCCCTTACATTGATCCTCCAATCCGCCTATAGGTTGAGCACTATCCATCACTAGTCTCGGATGAAATTCTGCCTATAACAAGGTGAACGGTATGTACGAGAATAGATACTGTGATTGGTGGTAAACTGACTCAGTCCGTAGGGGCCGAGAGCGAGCACTCAACTCCACAAGTATGTGCCAAAGCACCTGCAATGTACAAGTACGCCACCTACTCCTCAGTGTCAAACAAAGTACCCGCCACAGGTACAGGGGGTGGAGAGAGTCCAGAATGCTCTCCCCTAGCAAGGCACTCCTCAGTACCAACCGCGGCTTGCTCCCACCAAAACACGTTAAGGAATCACACTCACCCAAAACACATGCGAGAGTGTACAAGGAATTCCATCACCAAAACCATGGCATATGACCATCCATAACTCAAAAGCATATATATGGATATAACTAGCTAGGGGTCTCTAGTTAGCCCACAAGTAGGTAACAAGGAAGACAGGATAATCAATTATCAAGGCATCGCTAGAAACATAGGCTATGCAATCAATCATCATCCAAGGATCATAAATAAAATGCTAGCAACTAAGCATGCATAGGATCTATATGATTGGGAGTGATATGACACCTTGTCCGTTGTCGTTGAGGTCATCTTCGGTGTAGTCGGAGTCTTGAGAGTCTTCCGGGTCGTAGCTCGGGTCTGAACAGGACAAGATACGAAGCAATATAAATTTATTGGCAATACATCTAAGCAAAAACCTCCAAGAAAGCCAAATTTATAAGATTGAAATAATATCAAACTAGCTACAAATAGCATGAGCCCAATTTTACAAATTTAATGCAACTGATTTCATATTTTTCTGAGTTCAAATGAATTAGTTATGAATTTTTAAAGATTAAATGATTTATTTAATTATTTAATTAATTTCGGAAATTCATTAATTAGGGTAACACGTGTCAGCTTCTGGTTGCGCCATGTGGCAGCATGGGAGGGTGCCACGTGTCGGTTGATGTCATCGTGACGTTAGCGTTGACCCGGTCAGCATTGACCAGTCAGCTGTCAATTGGGGCACCGGTGGGACCCACTAGTAGCAGGCCCCATTAGTCAGTTAGTGGGCCCCACCCTTTGACACGTCAGTGCCATGTGGCAGCCACGTGGCCAACCCATTCTACATGGCACTGCCACGTGGTGCACACATCGTGGCGACGCGCGGAGCGACACGGTGCGACACGGAGCGACGTTGGAGGGTTAGACGGCAGTGACCTCGCCGACGATGTCGCGAACTGCGTGCATCACGGCACGATGCGGGCTAGCGCGTGGCGGTCAGCGGTGTGGCACGCCATGGCGCAGCATGACGCGCTAGCAGGGCGGCAGGGCTGTGCCTTTGGCCGCGGCTTGGCTGGGTTGCGGTGCGGGCTGCGCGGCGAGGCATGGGCACGGAGCAGGCAGACGCGGGCGGCGAGGCGTGCGCGTGGTGCGGTGCGGTGGCATGGCGCGGTGGGGCTGTGGCCCAGCCAAAGGAACAGCGAAGCCTTTGGCCGCGGTGAGGCTGGGTCCCGTGCAGGTTGCGCGGCGAGGCACGGTGACGCGTGCGCGGTCACGGGGAAGTCCTGGCCGTGGCACGGCCGGCCGACGCTTGCGACGTCCTGGCATCCTAGGGCCGCGATGAGGGCACGGCTGTGCGGGATGGCGACGGTGGCTCTTGCCTAGCAAGCGGCACGATGGCCGAACAGCGTGCGACACGAGGGCAGCAGCTCGACGGCCAGTCAGAGGTGCCAAGGAAAGAATGAGGGACGGGCGGAGGTGAAGACGTCGCCAGCTTAGTGGAGGCTCGCGGTACGGCCAAGGCCGAGCCAAAGGGTGTGCGAGCGGTTCGATGGAACAGGGCCCCCAAATTGGAGGGGCCCACCAACCAGCGCAGGTTCTATAGGGATTACTTGCTGGACGTGGACGGAGAGATCCCGATGCAATAATAGCTGCTACCATTGCTGTCCGTTTTTCTAGCGAACGATCTAGATTCACTGCACGAGATCTCGATCCGTCTCTATTCAACTAGCGCAGGATCTATTATTCTATAGGGACTAGTCGACTATGGTATAGGCCCTGCCGCCCTAGTTCTAGGCATCGCAGCCGCGCACTGCCAGACTGCCAGGTCGCATGAGGCTAGGAGTCCATCCATTGCGTGTCGCTCGTCGCCCGTCGGCCGCGTTGGCCCTGGTGTCTGTGCAGTCACGTCGCTGGTGGTGCAGCGCGTGTCGGCTCCGGTCTGTCAATTATGATCGATCGCTCCAGGTATACTAATCCGGTCTAGTTAATTTTTAATATTTTAATCAATGTTGATGGGTGATGACTAATATAATATTGATCCATCTAGGTGTTCAGTTATCTTTGTTCTGGTCCTGGATTATCTAGTGTTCCAATACAAGATTGTAGTCATGTTTTCTGCAACCTAGTCTAGAAAGTATGAATCTGGTTACCAAAAGCGTAAGAAAAAAAACAAAGAATAGAGGATTTAACTCAATCTCAAAAGGGTGTTATGGATAAATTTGTTAGAAAAGAGTCACAAGTATCTTATTTTATTTTATAGTGATATATATATCTTTGATATATCTTATTGTGATATATTTATCATATATCACAATACGGTTTTTGATATATCTTATTATGATATATATTATATATCTTATCTATAGTCCTATTTTTTAGGGAGGTAGGCCTCATTTTAGAGTTTGGTACATGGCCTCGATTTTTGCCGGCTCGGCCCTGGGTACGACGTTGGTGGCAGCTCCTCCTAGGCATAGCTTCCCTCCGGTGGTGGCGACGGCATCGGGCGGCTCCAGCTTCTCCTCTCCCCGGCGTAGCGGCCCCTCCGTCACGACGGCGGCTCTGGTGTCTTTCCCACTTCCCTTCTCATCCTTCTTTCCTTCTCTTTCTTCCTTCCCCTCCCCTCTCTTCCTCTCAGATTGGTGGCGGCAGTGAAGGGGAAAACCCCAGAGCCCGGATGGTTGGGCGGAGTGGCTGCCGGCCGGGGGTATCTATAGCCCTCAGCCAAGGCTAGGGTTGTGGGCGCTGGGCACGAGCGTGCGCAGCCGTCCATCCTCGGCGGGCACGCCCGAGGGTGGCATGGCGGCCATCCGATGGCCCTAGGCTAGGGTTTGGAGGTGGGGGCCAGCGGTCTACAGGGGCACGACGGGGATTTCCCAAGCGTGGGAGCTTCTAGAGAGGGTCATGGGCATGCGCGGGCAGCTAGGGTTGCGGGGAGGCGTGCACGGTACGCTCCTCACGTTGTTGTGAAGCGGGGGAGGCGCACGGCGAGGTGCCAGCATAGCAGCAACGGTACGGGCAGAGCAGAGGGCCGGCACAAGCTTGGGGATAAAGCTGACACGCAGGCCCCACGTGTCAGCGACAGGAAGAGAAAGGTGGGAGCAGTGGCAATCTGACGGGCCAGCTGTGCTGGCTAGGCCGGTTCAGTGGGCTGGCCAGCTGGGCCGTTGGCGGGAGAGGAAGAGTTAGGTTAGCGGGCCATGCCGGTTGATTGCGGGCTGGCCTGGTGTGTGGTTAGATGGGTTAGATAGGTTAGTTTAGGGTTGGTTTTTATATTTAGTTTGAATTTTGAATTAGATTAGAAATTCAAACACACTCATATTTGAAAGCCAAATAAAATCTAAAAAAGTCAAAACAAACTAGCACACAAGTATAAAATTGATTTGAGATTTATTTATTATGGAATTTCTTGGAAAGAGGAGAATTTGACTTCCATTTTTAAATAAGCACACAATTCAAACAAAAAGTTTTTTATTTTTTTAAATTTCACTCAATTTAATATTTCTAATTTTTAGGAATATTACATCAGCGCTGGAGCTGCCAAAGACGATTGACGCGCTGGACCGCCGTTACGGAGGATGCATGCTGTGTGCGTTAGTTGAGATTTCTTTCCACGTTGTCAGGCACGTACCTATGTTTCTGAGGTGCTGGTGTGAACTGGGGTGGACCTAGGAATTGGCTAGGACAGGGGCTAATCCCAGCTTACTAGAAGCTCATGTTTTTTTTCCCTTTGATACTTATCTAAATTTTACTTAGATTAGATAGATATTTAGGAGAATTTCTGGGCAGCCCGGTCGTAGATCCGCTACTGGGTGTGAGTCACAAAATAGGAGTCTTATATCCAGAAAAATGTAAATAAGCATGATCACGATCCAATTATTTACAAAATACCTCTGATTTGGATAAAAAATTAGTACTATACCCCCTAGTTCGCCTCTCCCTCTTTGTCGTCGGGTCCTCCAGCCACCTCCACCTTCCAATCCGGGCCGGAAGCGCAAAATCCCCTAGCCACTCGTGGCCCCGCTCAGGTTCTCAGTCGTCTGCAGACTCTAGGGAAAGAGGACGAGCTCAGGGAGTACCGAGCATCGGCTAGGCCATGGGTAAGGTGAAGAGCTCTGTTAGCTTAGCCGCGAGCTGGAATATGGTGGCTGATGAGGAGGAAGAAAGAGGCTAGTGAGATGCTTCCATGAGAGAAATTAACCCACAGTCGCAGCCGCTCGAGATGCCGGATAGCTTGGCGGATGGGTTTTTGGTTCGCATAATCGCATCTTTGCAGGTTGTGGGCTTTGGAGGTAGTGTTTGCCTTCTATCAAATGATAAGCACGATCGGTATAAAACACAAGCAAGATGATGGGAATTCTACGCATGAACGTTACGTGGACTGAAGTATGATTCATTAGTGCAGCATAATGATCGTCTAAGTGTACATTAAAAAAGCTGAATTATGCCGACAACGATCTTCATTATCACATTGAGTTGGAAAAGCGTGTCCATGAGATATATATAGATGAAATTCCTCTCTTTACTTGTTTTCATCATTTCTTTGCCACGTTATAGTAAATATTGACATTGCACTATAATTAACCAAAAAAAAGAAATCCAGAACAAGAATTCCACTGAAAGTACCCTTTACACCTTCCCGTGTCCGGCACACCATGCTGCTGGACAACGCCGTCGCCTTGGAGGCAAAAATTAAAAATAGAATGCCTTCGTTATAGAAGAAGATAACTGTTTGAAAATAAAAGTTAAAATGGGGCCATGCATGTTTTAAGTCGAAGTTTTCGCACCGTTAATCTTGCCGTCTCCTTTGACGGCTACCGACCGTGGGCAGGAAACGCCGTCACGCTGTGCGGCCTCCGGCTTTTTCCGGAGGAGAGATTGCGCGGTGGGGACGGACTCCACCACGACCACGAGACCCCGACGCAACCGCCCCTCTCCGCGGGCCCCCACACCCTGCGGTGCCGTAGCCTCACGGGGCTCCCCCTCCCCCCCCCGCCCCCACCCACCCACCGTGTATAAGGAGGAGCCCTACCCCCTCGCTTCCTCATCCAATCCAATCCCCAATCACCTCGGCGAATTTCTCCGAGCGATCGAAGAGAAGCCAAGGAGCCCTCTCCCCGTCCTCTCAAGGTATGCGGATTCTCGATCCTCCTCCTGTGATCTGTCGCGTATGACTTCCCTGTTCGTGTTCGTCGTGGACCTGTCGCTTAGGGTTAGGTGGTGAGGCGATCCCTTTTCCTGCTTATGCAATAGTCGATTCGCGGGTAGATTTGTAGATCTGCTGGCTGTGATGTTGTTATTTGGTGTAGCGGTTCCTGCGCGCCTAGTTCATGCCGTATATGGTGTGGTTGTTTGGTTTGCTGCGCTGGTTGAGCTGCTGTTACCCCTCGATTGGCGATTATACTTTGGTTAGATTGTTGGTTCGATTCATCTAGGTGGTGCTGTTCAGAGGGATACTGCTCAATTGATGTTTATCCTTAAAATTTTTTTATCTTGATTCCACGCTTGGCATGGCTGAATCACCGAATTGGTGTGGGGTCGATTAGTTCGTTGTTGATCTGTGTCATGGGTTTGCGTAGATACAGCTGCATTGCTTGATCTCCTAGTACATTAAAGGGGCTGTGGTACTGCTAGCCTGTTTTATATTCATCAATTTTTCATATCATGTATATGTTCCTCAAGATTGTTATATTCATCTAGGCTATATCATGTCTTGTCAAATTTTCATTTCGGTGGTAATGTTAGATCTGTTGGTAATTGATGACACTATTTACATCAAGTAGTTTGTCTAATTTGTTCAACATTGAGTGCCAAACTGCTTATATTAAACTTCATGAGATGTTTGGGGTTTCCTGTTCAGAATGGATATTCTGTGTTGTTCGTAGTACTGTTTACGGTGGCTTATTCTGTTTTTTGTTCCTTAATGTTCGCAGATGCAGATCTTTGTTAAGACCCTCACCGGCAAGACCATCACCCTCGAGGTTGAGTCCTCGGACACCATTGACAACGTCAAGGCTAAGATCCAGGACAAGGAAGGCATTCCCCCGGACCAGCAGAGGCTCATCTTTGCTGGAAAGCAGCTCGAGGATGGCCGCACTCTCGCGGACTACAACATCCAGAAGGAGTCCACCCTCCACCTGGTGCTCAGGCTCAGGGGAGGCATGCAGATCTTCGTCAAGACCCTTACTGGCAAGACCATCACGCTTGAGGTCGAGTCTTCTGATACCATCGACAACGTGAAGGCTAAGATCCAGGACAAGGAGGGCATCCCCCCGGACCAGCAGCGCCTGATCTTCGCTGGCAAGCAGCTGGAGGATGGCCGCACCCTTGCTGACTACAACATCCAGAAGGAGTCGACCCTCCACCTTGTGCTCAGGCTCAGGGGTGGAATGCAGATCTTCGTCAAGACCCTCACCGGCAAGACCATCACTCTTGAGGTCGAGTCCTCGGACACGATCGACAACGTGAAGGCCAAGATCCAGGACAAGGAGGGCATTCCCCCGGACCAGCAGCGCCTGATCTTCGCTGGCAAGCAGCTGGAGGATGGCCGCACCCTTGCTGACTACAACATCCAGAAGGAGTCGACCCTCCACCTTGTGCTCAGGCTCAGGGGTGGAATGCAGATCTTCGTCAAGACCCTCACCGGCAAGACCATCACTCTTGAGGTCGAGTCCTCAGACACGATCGACAACGTGAAGGCCAAGATCCAGGACAAGGAGGGCATTCCCCCGGACCAGCAGCGCCTGATCTTCGCTGGCAAGCAGCTGGAGGATGGCCGCACCCTTGCTGATTACAACATCCAAAAGGAGTCCACTCTTCACCTGGTGCTCCGTCTGCGGGGTGGCATGCAGATTTTTGTGAAGACTCTCACTGGCAAGACTATCACCCTTGAGGTGGAGTCCTCAGACACAATCGACAATGTGAAGGCGAAGATCCAGGACAAGGAGGGCATCCCCCCAGACCAGCAGCGTCTCATCTTTGCTGGCAAGCAGCTGGAGGATGGCCGCACCCTGGCGGACTACAACATCCAGAAGGAGTCCACCCTCCACCTGGTGCTCCGCCTCCGGGGTGGCCAGTAAGTTCTGAGGGCCATGGAGCTGCTGTCGTCCCTGGGTTCACAAGTCTGGCTTTTTCTCTGATGGAGATTGTCTGCGTGTCCTGTGGTCTGTGTCCTGTTCGAGTCACGGGTGTCTTTTGCCTGTCCGAGTCGTATGTCGTCTGGCAGTGTTTCTGAACGTTTGCTGCTGTGCAGCAGCTTGGTTGAACCGTGATGAATAAATAAGTGAACCCTGAACCTTGTGTGGCAATCTGGTTGTTCATGTTCTGGATATATCTTTATGTGAATGTTTGTGTAGTGGAAATCTGGGCATGGCGTGTTGCTTTGGGAATTCTGCTTTTGTTGTGATGATGCTTGCTTGATACTTGATGATAGTAGGTTTTGCAATTCTGCTGCCTCCTGACGCACAGTATTTTAGTACTAGGTTATTATGCTGGGTGCTCCGGTTTTAAATTGATAAATTTTAGATCAGCGCGATAGTAGATTTTCCAGATGCCTTCTATTTTGCTGTTGAATCATCTGTTATTTTGCTGGCTGAATCATCTGTTATCAAGAGTTTGGCAAAAACAGCCATATACGGAGTACGAGGGCCAAACTAGAAAGATGAGAGGTGAGCCTGGTCAACGGGAAAATATAGAAGCAATCATATCCATTCACGACGCTGGTATCATGTTGAACGTTATTCTTTATGTTACATACGAGGAGAATTACTAAACCCGGCGGAAGGTACCATGCATAATCTGATAATACGACCTCACGTTAAAAACTATCAGGAGCTGAGCTGTCTGAACAAAGTAAGTGCATCCTATGGCAGTTTTCTCAGGTGACATGTGCAAACAGTTTTGGTTCAGATCTGCGCAGCAAAGGACCGGTCGTGGTATGGAACCGGAAACTCGATACATGATGCCAATACTCATATTGATAAATGATCTGAGGACTGCCGATAATAGCTATCACAAAATGTTTTCACGGCTGCACTGCCTGGTGCAGCCGAGACGTGCAACTAACAGAATCATATAGATCGACAACCCCGATAACTGCTTGCATCTCATCTCCAGCACTTATTTCAAAGGAAAAAAAGGGGGAGGGGCTCCCCCTTTTCATGCTACAACAAATTTTGTGTTGTGCCTAAGGTACTTGGTCCAACTGACTAGGCTTAGTGAAATCCCTTGAAGTCTAGTTGGCCTTTGCCTCGATGACCCTCTTCGCAAAAGATGGCAAACAAAATGATGCCGTGTGGATCTGAAAAACGGAGAAACAGCTCTGTGAGTTCTCATGCAAAAGCAATCAGGAACTGGGAAGTCGGCAACAATACACACCTCAGAGTTGTAGAACTTCAGGGGTCCTTTTGATTTTGTAGAATACTCATCCTCTTCAATGTTGAAGACGGGGTGCTGGAAATCAACAGTGGGCCCCTCGGTTGAGCAAAGCATGAACCCAATCACTCCACTGTAGAGGAAGCATATCAGGCACGATAGGTAAGTGGGGAAACTGGTTCAGTCACATAGACAGGATCAGCTGAGCGTACCTAGGATATGTAGGTACTGTTGTCCAAGCATAGTTAACCGAGCCTTTGAAAACTTGGCGACAATTAGCAACGATGTCTTCAATGATGTGCATATGCAGCCATATGCTCTCTGCCTGGGTGCATACAACTCCGCCCGGGCGTAAAGCTCTGGCCACGGACTGGAAGAAAGGCTTCTCAAAAAGCTCTTGGGCCGGACCTAGTTATGCAGGAATGCAGATGAAACATCAACAACAGCACAGGAAGTACAAAACGCACATAATTCACAACAGTTACCTATCGGATCAGAGGAATCCACAATCACTGCATCATAAGTACCCTCTGGTACATTTTTCAAAAAGGCAACCCCTGCATCAACAAATCAACAGAGAATTTAAATGCACAGAATTGTTAATCAAATAGACAACAGAAATATATGTCAAATCAAATCAAATGAGTAAATTGAATATTAGATTTAAAAAAAACAATGGGGAAAAAGGACATGGCTGAGCATCAAGAAATATGTTGATGCTGGAATCATCAAAAGGTGCTAGGTGCTCATCAGGGTTACTTCAAAATGCAGTGTGTTCTCATACAGAAAGAATAAGTAGCTGATAAGTTTCACAATGATGCGATTTAACAAATATTAGAATAATATATCATTCAGAAAGTCCAGCATGAATTGAATAGGATGAGACAAAAAATAAACTGAAGATATTCACAGACGTAGAAGTGTTGAAACCAAAAGTTGCACATCCTATTGATTGTGATAAAATTGAAGCTATATTTTCCAGAGAGAAAGGCTTCAGTCACTGCCACAAAAGTACAAGACAAAGTAAAACACTCTCCATATGCAAGAATAAAGCATGCTACTAACCATCTCCAATGTTTAATGACACACGAGGGTCCTCAAATCCAACAGCCAGATGAGGGAAAAATTGCTTGGACACCTGCATGGTTGAGCAGACAAAATTAACAATTACCATAGGAGACAACAGATATAGGCAATTTACTAAACCTAGAGAGGACATCTCAAGTGCATGCACAATAACATAGTTCATCAAACCAACAAAATACTATTAAAGCGACTATTACACAGGACAGTATTTTTTTTAAATGATGGTAGAATACAAAAGTTAATTATAAAAGCATTTCATGTTGAGAACTCTCAGCATGCTTTCCATTGGTTTTATGGAAATGAATGGGAAAAAGAAAGATCAATATTAAGGTTCTGTGACACCAAGCAACAGCCAAGGATATCATACTGCATTGGTACACTGTCAGTAACCGACATGGCAAACAGAGGCGAAGCAAAAGAAATTTAGTAAACCAAAAGAATCACCAGAACAGCAACCCTACATACACCTAGGAGTGCAGCAGGAAAGCTTGTACCAAGCAAGACAAAGCCACAAAGCAAGATAAAGTTTCAATTAGCAATAGCATTACCTCGCTTAACTTTTACTATAATTTAGATGCCAGCAAAGGATAGCACAAATACAGTATGAAAGTATGGAAATGTAAGACAAATGGAATGATAGGATCAGCTCATGCAACTGTTGAGAACTTGAGTGATATCTGTCAAATCCATCATAGGCCTAAATTTGAAGGGAAAACATGTAATAGTAGTTAATACTTAAAACCTATTTATCAATAACCCCTTTGACTAATTAAGAATACTGCAAGCTGGAAAGAACTTTATACATGCACACCAATCTACATACAAATCCAAAAGAAAGCAGGTGCTATTTGATGTGTCAAACATCTAAAATCCTTATGCCAGAACTGTTGAAATTGAATATATATAGAGAACAATGAGAGCAATGGCCACTGAGTGTTAGTGAGGAGAGAGGGGTATCTTACATCTACCACCATCTTGTCAATTTCACAAATGTCAATTTGTTCCACAGAGGAATGTCGTGAAACTTCACGCAGAACACCACCGTCGCCTCCTCCAATAACCAACACCTATAAAGCATGAAAGAAATAGAGATTAACTCCAAAAAAAAATTTAAAAAAACTTGATACATGCATCGTTTGAAAAGTATAAATGCCTAAGTTCACTGGTAGCTCTAATTATCAATTGCTATGTGAAAAGTGAAGTGCCAACTGCCTGCAAACAAATCTAAAAATCCATGCAAACTGCGAGGATATGATTATGTACAATTTTGAACTATTCAAATATTCCTACAGACCAGATAATTCTACTAAGTGGATTTTAGGGTAATATATCTGGCTTAATAAGCATGCAAACAGCAAAAGGGGGCATGTCATTTACCTTCTTGGGATCTTTGATGGAGCAAAGGGAAAGGTGGGTAATCATCTCTTGGTATGCACACTCATCCCTCTCAGTAACCTGAATCACTCCATCCAGCACGAGCACCTTGCCATATGTAGATGACTACAATACAATACAATACAATACAAAACAGAGAATCAGATTTATCTCCCACTGAACAATGAAAGATGACGAAGCCCCCGCAAAAAGGCTGCAGGTGGCTTGGTTGCAAGCAAAAAATAGTAATTACCTGGAAAACCATGACATTTTGGTAGTCTGACTTCCCTTGGAACAGCACCTTCTCCACCTTCAAAGAGTGCGCCTCACCTACCATGGACACAAGAGAATCCATGAGAAAAAGCAGCTAAAACACGCGGGTGACATGAGTTGCGTCGAGACAAGAAAATTGTATCGATATTATTATCTCAGCAGGAAACAAGGCTCAGAGTATAAAATTAGTTTTCTCTGCTAAAGCAAAACCAGATTGCTAAACAAATTCAGCGCCACCCTGCGCCCGTCCCATGACCCTAAGAAGACCAAAACTGCAAAACACTACTCGCAATGACGGATAACGCATCCACATCAACCCGCGGAAGAGCAGACCCAAACCGAACCAGCAGAGCAGAAGAGCAGCACGACACGGCAACAAGCAGCAGAGGCAGAGCCACGAGCACGGGCAACACGAGGGGAGAGTCGATGGCGTACCAGGCCACATGGGGCTAATCTCGGAGAACCATCCTGGGATGACGGCGGAGATTCCCGCCTGGTCGCCGGCCCCAGCACCCGCCACCTCGGCCCCCGCCCCCGCCGCCACGGCGTCCTCCGCGCTCTCCCGCGCCCTCTTGGCCGCCGCCTCGGCCTCCATCCCGAAAACCCGAAGAGGAACGGAGGAGCGGAGGAGAGAGAGCCGGCGAGCTCGGCTCGGCTGGCGGCGGCTGGGGAGGGGGGGACTGGTGGAGGAGCGCTCGCAGTCGCAGCCGCCGGCCTTGAGATTAGGGCTCCTTTCCCGGATGGGTGGCTTTTCGGAGGGTTTTGGGGCTCCCCGCCGCGCCGTATAAATAAGGGACCAGGCGAGCGGCGCGGCTCGGCAGGCACCCATCCCATCGCCGATAGATTCCGGGGCTCCGCTGCCACCACGCGCGGCGCCCGGATGTACCCACACGTCGCTGACAGGTGGGGCAGCACACTTGCGGGTCCCGGAGGTCAGTGAAGGCGCTCGTGTGGACGGCGGAGACCTCTGCGTTTATTCCGTGATGCCGCTTTGCGGGACTCCTTTATTCCATGATGCCCGGTTGATTGGCGTGCCGTGGCCCTGCCTGCCTGTCGTATTGGGTAGCAGAGCACGCAGCAGAGAGATCAGATGGTGATGCGGTGCCTTGATGCTCTCGGCTAATCTAAAAAATTCTAATCCCGGCAGTGTGTCATTTTTTATCTTTGATTAAAAAGGAAATCTGGCATTGATCTGAGAAAGGAAAGGAGAGGAAAAGGACTGGCCTTGCAAATTTGCAATTCCAATTTGGCTGCTGCCGAGCTCTGCTCTGCAGTGTTTATCTGAGAGTGCCTTTGACACCTGCTGTTGTGGTGCCACCGCAGCTTTGACTGCTGAGCGATGATGCGGGCGGCGGCTCCGTCATCTGGTCCGAGGATGACGGGCGCGCCTCCGTTTCTTGCAGACTTTCTCTGCTGCTAGATAAGCTCGTGCGCGTCTCTGTAAAGCTCGTTTCTCCTCCAACAACAACTCCGTCCCGCGGCGGCTTCCGTCGGGCGAGGACGGCGACCCCTGCGGTGGCGTGGCCCTGCGCGGTGCGGAGGTCGACAACGTCGTCTCCAGTCAGAGCTAGTGCCTGTGTGGGGCGGCCGAAGCGAAAGCGGGTCAGCATAGGGTAGATCAGGAGAATATGAACGACCGGATAACGATGCAAACCGGTGCCTGTGTGCTTTGCTATGCCAGTGCCACCGCATGTTTTCGTCACGCTGTTATCAAAAGTACTGTGTCAACTTTTTAATAGGGTGAAATTGTCATGCATAGTTTTTCATTGTACAATTTTATAAATAATCTGCATTATTTAATTTTTACATTGTGTTATGATCAAATGTATCATGCCATGAAACCATAACATGTTTAGTGCAAAGTTTCATTGAATTTTATGGGACTTGGTAATTGTATCGGTTGGATTTCATGGTGATGAACTTCCTTCTCCTCTCACCTTATAATTAGCCTGCCAAGTTAGTAGTGTCGGTGGCTTTAATGGGAAGTCCTTTAATTATTGTAGGGCTGATCTGTCTCCTCGATCCACTAAAACTTATCTTGCCGCTTGAGTAGTTTGAAAAAGGGTAGGCCCCGTTCCCAAGCCTTGAGATGAATCTGTTGAGGGCCGCCATGCATCCAGTCAGCTTCTGGACGTCCTTGATGCCTGATGGGGTATGCATGTCGGTGATGGTGGAGATCTTTTCGGAGTTACCTTCAATGCCTCGCTGACTAATGAATCCGAGTAGTTTCCTGGAGGGCACGCCGAAGACACACTTTGTCGGGTTGAGCTTCCACCGGAATTCTCGCAAGCTTGCAAAAGTTTTCTTCTAGATTCGCATCAGGTCGTCGGGATTTCTGATCTTTACGACCACGTCGCCCACGTATGCCTGCATGTTGTGGTGTAGCTATTTCTTGAAGCACTCATGGATTGCCCGTTGATAAGTAGCGACTGCATTTTTCAACCCGAAAGATATTGTCGTGTAGCAGAAAGCTCTGTATGGGATGATGAATGTGGTCTTGATTTGATCTTCCTCCTTGAGAGCTATCTGGTGATACCCCGAGTAATAATCGAGGAAACAGAGGAGGGCACATCCAGCTATGGAGTCGATGACTTGATCGATCCTAGGAAGCTCGAAGGGATCCTTTGGACAGTGCTTGTTGAGGTTTGTGTAGTCGACACATATCCTCCACTCATTGTTATTTTTCTTTTGCGCCAGGACGGGATTGGCGAGCCACTCTATATGATAGACTTTTTTATGAAGCCCGCTACGAGTAGTTTGGCCAGCTCTTTCTTAATGACTCCCCTTCTGTCCTAGGCGAATCGTTGTAGGCATTGCCTTTTTGTGTAGCTTTTGGATTCACGTTGAGTGAGTGCTCGATCAACTCTCTAGGCACCCCGGCATGTCCGCTGGTTTCCACGTGAAGATGTCTCGGTTGGCTCAAAGGAAGCTGACGAGCGCGCTTTCCTATTTAGGATCCAGCCCTGTGCCAATTAGGACCGTTTTGAAGTTATCACCAGTCTCAAGGTCAATGGCTTTAATTTCTACTTCACTTGCCAGCTTGACCTTGGTTGCCCCTGACTTCTTTTCTAGGATCTCAAGCTCTGATGAGGACAGTTTCTTGGATGCGGTGAAGAGTTGCATCATTGAGTTTGATACTTGGGCAGCTCCATGGCTTCTGTGTCGCAGTCATACGACCTCTTCAAGTCTCCGCGCAGGGAGAGTACTCCCTTGGGTCCCGGTATCTTGAGTACTAAGTACACGTAGTGCGGGATGACCATTAATTTGGCCAATGCTGGTCTTCCGAGTATAGCGTGGTACGATGTTTCGAAATCCGCTACCTCAAACCGGATGTATTCTATCTGGTAGTGTTCTTTGGTCCCAACGGTAACTAACAAAACCACCTATCCGAGGGGTATGGCCGCGTTGTCTGGGACAATCCCATAGAACGAAGAGTTTGTTGGGGTGAGCATATCGGTGATGTTGAGATCCATCTTCTTCAGTGTCTTGGCAAATAGGACGTTGAGACCGCTACCGCCGTCGATGTGTACTTTAGTAAGTCTGAAACCAGCAACAACCAGGTTCAGGATGAGGGGATAACATTCTGGGTCTGAGAAACCAGTCCATTGGTCCTTCCTGGAGAAGGTAATTGGCACCTCGAACCATTTGAGGAACGTTGGCATTGCAGGTTCAATGGACATTATCTCTCGAAGAGTGAGCTTCTGGGACCGCTTAGTAGTAGTACCTGGGGTTCCACCAAAGATGACGTTGACGGTGTTGGATGGGTTCTGAAACTTGCCATTGTCACCATCATCTTCGTCTTCTTTGGCCTTACCCTTGTCATTGTCACCATTGTCTTCATCTTCCTTGGCCTTGCCCTTGTCCTTGCTGTCAAATGGCTCTGGCAAGTACTTCATGACTCTTCGTAGATTGAAACAATCTATCGCAGATTGCTTGTGGTATGGGTGCCATGGGCACTATTCTTCAGAAGCTCGGTGAATGAGGGTATGTCTTGATTCTTGCCGACACCTGGCTTTCGCTTGCGGTTGTGACCTCCTAAGTAATTATTTCGGTTGTCATTGTTAGGGTGATCATTGCGGTTCTTGTCGTTGCATTGGCCATTGTTCTGATTGTTGTTATTTGGCCCTTGTTGCGATTGGACTCGAACCTTTTGATCTCCCTATCTTCTCATCTGCCCATGCCTGTAGCATGATCTTGAGAGATTTGACATGAGCGGGACGTCTTCTGCTAAAGTCCTAGAACATTCGACGGTCGTGGAGGCCGTTCTGAAAGTAGTCTATAACGTCGCGCTCCGTGACATCCACGATTGTGGCCTTCTTGTCGAAGAAGCAACGTAAGTAGCTCTGCAGGATCTTGCCTTCTTGCTGTTTAACTTGAGACAAGTCAATCCTGTTGCCAGGACGCTGCATTGCCCCTGCGTAGTTATTGGTGAACGCTACCTTGAGGTCCTTCCATGAGTCAATGGAGTTCTTATCCAATTATTCGAGCCATGTGAGTGGTGTCGCTGCCATGCAGATGGGGAAGTAGATGACTTTGGTGTTGTCGGTTGCCCTAGTTGCTTGTACTGACAGCAAGTAGCACCGGAACCATTGGACCGGGTCCTGCTTGCCATCGTACTCGGTGATACCCGAGGGTTTGAACTTTTCGGGTAGGATTGTCCGTCTCACATGTCTTGAGAAGGCAGGGAACCCGTATGTATCATCTCCTGGGTGTTTGACTTGTTGCTCGCGCTCGCGGCGTCGTCCGTCGATGATGGTACGGGCGTCGCGATTGGCGTTGATCTTGTTGCGGAGGTCTTCTACTAGGTATTCTGACTCTTGGTTAGCCCCACGGTGGCCACGACCCCCCGAGGGTCCTGTCCGACTACCTTCAGCTCCAGCTTGACTTGGTCTGACGCCTCTGAGTTGACTTGGTCTGGACGGGGGGCCTCTGTGGTTGCTGCCATGTTGACTTCGCTGGGATGGGGAGCGTTGGACTGATTGTATCGGATTCTGCTGATCAAGCTGTTCGTACGCGAGTTTCGTCAGTTGAGCCAACTGTCTAGTGTACTTGTTCTGAGGCATCGTGCCGGTCATGAGATCAATAGACGCAACGGTAGCTAGGAGAGTACAATGGTGACGCGTTTGAACTGCTTCAAAGGTGTTATCCAGGTTCTGGATTGGCAGGTTCGCTGCAAGGCGGTGAAGGTGCTTTGCTCTTGCGGAGTTTCTTGCTCGTCGTTGAGTTCTTTGAGCTTCGGTCTCTTCTCCGACAACATCGGTGGTGAGTTCATCCTGCAAGACGTCATCCGGATGGCACTCATGTCGCGGGTTTCTGTCTTGTTGCTGTTCTTTTTCGTTCTCTTATCCAGTAACAACGACGAAGAGTTCTCGCTCTGGAGAGTGGCTTCCCGAGCTTGAAGTGATGACCTCCATGGTGCCGCCTTCCTTGTAGATGGGCAACAGAGGAGCTCTCTCCTAGTATGGGAGAGTGTCGAGGTAGGCGATGAGGCGTGAATCGTCGTTTTTGGCAAGAGCGGGTGGCTTCATGTTGGGCCAGTAGACAAATTTGCCTTGAGGAGTTGTTGTGATTACCAGACCCTGCTGTGGACCTGATAAAGGAGTCTTCTCGTCCGATCTGAGTAGTAGTCGAGGTCCTCGATCGTATCCGTATTGGATTGTGATCTGGACAGGGCAGCCTGATAAATAGTGGTCGCGTTGCGGAGTCCGAACGGGAATCGACTCGGGTGGTAGTCTGACTCGCACGATGGCTTATGTGCCGGCTTGTGAAAGTCAATCCGACCGGTGGAAGAAATCGAGTTGAACTCGGACTCGTCCCCCCAGCTTTTGACTAGGTCAGAAATTAAAAATTCACCGAAACTCTCGACGAGGTTTTCCAGAGCTTGGCGTTGGAGCTTCATGGTTTGTTGTTTCTTCTCCGGGGCCGAAGCGATGTGGCGGTGAAAATTTCCAGCACCATTTGTGATGTAAACCTAGGAGCCGAAGACGAACGTCGCACGTGCTTCGAACGTGACAATTAGCTTGTTGATGACTTGTGCCATCGAGCTCGCCAGTGGATTCTTGGCGAGGGCCCCCCTCCTGGCGCGCCAGTTATCGGTGTTTAAACTCGGCAACCTACCGAGGGGGTGCCTGAGGTAGTGTTTTGGTTAGTGGGGCTCGTTTAGATCAAGAACTCGAAAGTAAACACAGACACACGATTTAGAAAAGTTCGGGCTGCTAGATTGCGTAATACCCTATGTCCTGTGTATTGGTTGGATTGAATTGCTTTGGACGGGGTCCCTGCCTCACCTTATATATCTGGGGGCAGGATTACAGGTCGGTTGGTTATAACAATACTAGTCGGATACGACTAGAGGAGTTCTACTCTTATTACAACGAGTACTTTCGTAATCCTCGACTAGTTCCTGTCTTTTCATGGAGACTACGCCATCTTGTGGCATGATCTCCATGTCAGATGGGTCTTGGTGTCTAGCTCCATATTTAGAACTATCCAAATCTTCTGGTCGGCCCATAGATGTATGTACGACAAGCACTTTTGCTGATGTGGCGTAGAATTTATTGCCCATGAAATCCCCATAACACTCCAATTAAGACTGACCTTAGTCTATTCTGTCTATAAGTCATTCTAGATTCTTAAATTTTACTATGCATCTAGATATACACTATGTTTGGATATATAACCAAAGTTATGGATATAAAAATACTAAAACGATCTATAATTTGGGATATAGAGAATAATTACGTGTGTGTAAGCTCAATGACTCTATTTTTGTCAACTAAACTAACAATATTTTACGTTGGGAGCGAACGGGTCTCTAGTTGAATTTGTTAGATGGCCTCATTAGCAACTCCTGGTTCGACCCGTGAGAGTGAATTTTAGGCTGAGGTTAAAAAAAAATCCTTTGTCTGCCACCATAACTAAAGCACCGATCAAGGTCCGGCTCAGGTCGTAGCTATGCTTGGTTTGGACCTAGGTTGTTGCAGTAGTCGCCAGCCCACTAGTAGTCTCACCAGGTCCTTGTGTAAAGGTTGGCAGATGTTTGGAGGTTTTCTCACCATGAGAACATCTTCTGTTAGAAAAACTTGGGAGCTGTCTTACCCAGCAGGTCGAGTTTTAATATTTTACTTTAGGATGTATTCAATTCATTGCGACAAAGCTTGATATAAAATGACTAGATCAATGGAACTAACAATATCGGTGGTTAGTTTTGTAGCTTCGTTACTAAAACTTTGTGCAATAATTTTTTTGTCTATAGTTCTTTTCTTTTATCACGCGTCCTATGCTCTTATATTACTATCACTTGAAAAGCCATGTATCTTTTAGTTGGCCTACACGGCGGCTACACCAATGCCTCCGATCATGGCTTTGATTCTGGTAGGGGATTTTCTTGATGTAGGTTGATATAGCTAGGGATGGAACCACAAGGCAGGGAAGGCGCTGGGCCATTGGCACCAATACTGGTTTAGGCGTGACAAACAACCCTGTTACAGGTTAGCATGATACGTGTATGTGGGGGGCAGATGTAGTGGCTAGGATGCGTCGTTCAAGAGCTAAGGCATGATATTGTACGAGGCAAGAACTGTGTGTGCCATTGGCACCAATAGTATGTGTTTATTGTGGCCTTTTTAATGATGAAACAATGTAATTAAAGGGCAACACCATTGATAATACTCCCTCTTTAGGGGTGCACGTAAATGAAATATGAAGGCATACTCAAAAGAGAGGATGGGAAAATACATGAAATAAATATGAGGTGGTGTTTGGTGTTGTGAAACATTTTTATTAGTGATTAATTAAGGTTAGATCTTTCATGAAAGGGATGTGGAGGGGTCAACTCCCAAGGGACATGGTGTTATTTGGGCATGTTCTCTCCCCTTATATAAATATGTAACCAGACCCCTCATTCAATCAATGAAGAGAATTCTCAGATTCATTCCTTCAATCTTTCTTTCTACTTTCAACACGTTATCAATCACGCATGCTCTACCCTGAGAGCAACAGAGAATGCCGACCTCCATCGCGAAAGCAGTCGGCAAGAAACTAAGTTCATAAAAAAAAGACGGAGACAACAGGCCTCCATCTTAATCTGTCTCATCATTTCTCTTAGGGTGTGTTTGGTTGGGCTGTAGCTTTTGGAAAAGCTGCTATGAGCTGTGGGCTGTGGAAAAGCAGTTGTAAGAAAGTAGCTGTGGGAAAAGCAGAAGACCGTTTGGTTAGAGGAGCTGTGAAACTGTAGGCTGTGTAAGAAATACCTGTAATGCTCCTAAAGGTCTGTGAGTGTTTATATGCAAATTGCTCGTAACAAAATAAATTTTATATCTTTTTCATCCATTAAAGTGATTGGTCCACATAAATAAAATTATATCCATCAAAAGTTCTATACAAGGATGACATCCTTCAACATGGATGAGCAGGGAGTGGCAGCCGGCTGGCCAGCGGCCGGCAACTGGGGGCGACGGGCGGCGGGGTGCGGCAGCCGGGGCGCCGGGTCGGCGGCCGTCCTGGGGGCGGGGTGTGGCGGGCGGCCGGGGCGCCGGGCCCGCGACCGTCCGGGGGGCGGGGTGTGGCGGGCGGCCGGGGCGCCGGGTCGGCGGCCGTCCGGGGGGCGGGGTGTGGCGGGCAGCCGGGGGCATTGGGCCAGCGGCCGTCCGGGGGACGGGGTGTGGTGGGCGGCTGGGGGCGCCGGGAGGCGGGCCGGCGACCGAGGGTGGCGGACGGCGGGCCGGCGGATGGCGGCCGGCGGGCCGGCGGATGGTGGACGGTTGGCCAGCAGCCAGCGACCTGGGGCGACGGGCGGCGGCGGTCGGGGTCGTTGGGCGGCGGCCGTCCGGGGGCGGGGGGTGTGGCGGGCGGCCGGGTCGGTGGGAAGCGGACCGGCGACCAGGGGTGGCGGATGGCGGGCCAGCGGATGACGTCCGGCGGTGACGGGCGACGGGGTGTGGCGACAGGTCGGCGACGGGGAGGAGCGGACGGACGCGTCGGGAGAAATAGATGGGGGCAAAAAACGAATCGTTACCTTCATAATCAGTGGCAGGTGGGTAATTTTTTACCCTAAAAGCAGTTGAAAGCAGGGAGGAAGTTGCTTTTGATTTTGTACTAGAGAAAAAGTAGCTTTTGGGCAAAAGCACGTAGAGCTTTTATGCCCTTTGGTTGACTTTTGACTTTTGCAAAAGCAAAAGCAGGTTGGAAAACCCAACCAAAGGCACCTTTAATTTTTTTCTTACTCTTGCATCTCTAATCGAGTGCATGCAGGAAAATTAAGAACTCAGGCCCCCTGGTCTCAAAGCCAGACCCACTGGATCCAATCAGGGGAAGGCCATTCCTCCTCCACGGAGGCACACCACTCGCACTTATGAATAAAAGCAAAATTACTTGCTTGTCCCAGAGAAGAACGGAAAGGAGATCAATGGCGACGCTACAAAGTGTTTTTCTACGTCTTCTTTCCCCAAAGAATTGTTGCTGGCTGAATCACAATCGTAATCATGGATACTGAGTCAGCATACAGGTAAAAAAGGATCCATACCTTGTAGATACCTTGTTTAAGTACACAATGCAAGATAGACGGCAGATGCATTCGCTTCCATGCAAAGCACCGCACTCCACGAGTGCGTCAACAATGACAGACGCAAGCCACACATAAGCTCTTGGCATCGCCGCACGACTCATCGTCGTCTACGCGTCTGCGCGTTTCTTTCACCGTCGCTCACCCAGCGCCTATGCGCGCACGCTGCCTCCCAACATTGGACCACGGCTAGAGGCTCGGCTCTGCGACACCGGCACCATCCATGTCTTGTGCCGGCAGCCACTAGTAGCACCAGCGCCTCCTCCGAGGACATAAGGACCGCGACGCCGCCGTACGTCGGTATTGTGGTCACCGGCATCAGCCTCTTATACGGCCAACTTGAGGCCGAGTTATACTAGGCAGGTATGGGTAGTGCTGCACAACAGACCGCAGCGGGGTTGCACCCCATTTCGACCCCAGCCCTAGTTGCCTCCAGTTACGATCAGGCTTCTACCTATTTACATGTTCTAAAATGTGTATTATTTTGAATATTACTATTCAGTCTCTAGATTGTTTCGATTAACTGTATATATACCATCAGGTACGTATTAAAACCAATGTAATAAGGATGCTAAACTTACTACAGTAATTGAGCATTATCATGATCTGCAGATCTTTGGATCTTTCATTGGTTTTAGAACAATCTTTGCATATACAGTTTATTTTGATTGCATAATTAAATATTTGATCAATATTCTACATCATGTAGAAGATGATGCAAAATTAGAATTAAGGTATAAATATATGATTTTGGAACAACACAAGGTGATGCGACCTAGTCACTGGGTGCGATAAGTTCTTATCTAAGAATTTATTTGTCCAAACACCGTGCTTTTAGGCAGCAAATTTGCTCATCACTAAGAGGTCTACATCTCATGATAATTACCTTGCACGTCTATATCCAAAATTTCATACAATAGAAAATTTGTATTCAATATGACTATCAAGTCATCCATTCCCATAGGAATACATATAATACATTTACAGCAGTTGCACTGACTATTGACATATACCTTAATTTTTCTTACAAGAATCATATTGTCTTCATTATTTTTGCATAATCATCACACCAACATGGTGATTACTCCCAAAATGACCTCCTAATTTTACTAGTGTAATACATATGAGTGGAGTCTAAGGCATTTATTGCAATCATGCAAACTATACCTATAGCAATGAGTTTCTCGTCCACTGCTTCAAATTTTACACCATTCCAGTGATTACCTTTTGATGTGTTAACTCACTAGTACGTGATGATCAAGTCACACTCGATAATAGTAGCGATTTCATTGCCTATCAAACATGAGGTCCACACTACTTGTAATTCAAGTAGCATTTTTGAATCTACAAGATTTTGCATAGAGTAATTCAAGACTCATCTTGAATTCAAAGTTTAAGGATCAACTTTTGCTTAAATAAATAGCAGAAAAGTGCAAAATATTCAAGTGACTATCTTCTATCATATATACATATACTATATTTTGGCAATGATCATCACATCATCTATTCTCACAAGAATGGAGTCCAAAACATGTGCAGCGACTTCTGTCGCCTGTCAATTATAGAATAGTCCACTTATAATCAAGTATTAACTTTATTCAAAAATTTTGCACAACATTATATTTCATGCTATATAATTTACTCCTCGAGTAAATTCATTAAAACACATGATCTATTCATGTAGGACATGACTAATGTTTCCAACATGGAATTTTCTAAATTCGCACTGGATGGGATTTACTCTCCAATATGGGCACTTGATATCAACGATATCATCAGGAGACTTACCTAGGTGGTAGATTTGTAGGCGAGGGAGATCGTAAGACCAAGAACTCAAATGATAACACAGGGACGCAAGGTTTAGACAGGTTCGAGCCTCCAAAGAGTAATACCCTACATCCTGTGTTCTGGTAGATTGTATTGCTGATCGCAGGTGTGAAGAGTTGATGTTCAGTTGGGTTGAGGTGCGTTCCCCTCAGGGGTGCCCCTGACCACCTTATATAGGCCGACGACCTAGGGTTACAAGTCGGATAGGATCTAATCCTAGTCAGTTGTTACAAGAAAATCAATCTGAGTCAGTTCACAATAAGTATCCCGTGGTATCCGGGCAGAATCGGTTCGCCCAGCCTCTAAGCTTGTGCTTCATGGAACTTCACGCCTTGGCCCAGACGGCATGGTCGGGCGGGTCCATCTGTCAGGGGCGACCTATATCCTGGTCGGTGGGGACCCGTATCCCTCAAGCCCCTGAGCAATGTAGAGTCGAACAGGAACTTAACGGATGTGTAGCGAGGCCTTCAATGTATCCGGCTGATGGTACAGTTCTATCATGATGATAGAGAGGCTGCGCAGTGCTCAAAAAGAAGAAAGAATTGAAGCTTCCACAGGTGCATGACCAAATGCACATGGCTATGCGATTGTCGAGTTCCGGGATGTTTTGTATCCTGTAGATCGAAGGGAAGCACATGGAGGGCATCGCAAGACACACTCCATATGGAGTAGCCTCCGAGCATTGAAGGGATTAAAGTAATTGGTCCAATTGTCAAAAATCTGATGTATTGTTTCTATCATAAAAGGGATCCAAATATAGCGCCCAGCCCCCGAGCGCGAGGACTGGCGGAGCCGCGAGGCACGCTGACCTGAAGTAGGTGCTTAACCCCCGAACGCGAGGACTGGCGGAGCCGCGGAGGCAGCTTGGGAGCCGGACCAGCTGCAGAAGCACACCAAGTCACCTCCCACACCCAATCCCCAAACCTGGGAGGTCGGTCGGGTGGCAGGAGGCATGCCGAGTCATGTATGGTGCCTAGCCCCCGAGCCTAGAAGCCGGACAAGCTACAGAAGCACGCCAAGTCACCTTCCACACCCAACCCTCGAGCCTGAGAGGTCGGCCGGGTGGCCGGAGGCAGCCGAGTAGTTTCTAAGCTATAAAAGGACAATATAATGATTATGTAACATAATGTAGTACATTTAATAATTGAATAACTCAGAATTTTATTTAGCATTGAACTAAATCCTTGTGCGTCCATCTCTTTGTAGGTCATGTAAATTCCCCAAGTAGTTAGACCATTACGTTTAAATACCTGACCCTATCGGGTTGTTGTTGAGAGCGGGCTCAAGCATGCTTAGCAGGAAGCGACACATGAGGGCCAACCTTCACGGATTAAGGCATGTGCTACCCGAGTACTTTAGCAACCGTTAAGAGAGACGGATGAGCCACAAAGCAATCGGAACTATGCGGAAAAGTGAAACTGGGCACTTGTAGGGCGCAGCCCCCGACTGCCTGTTTATTGGATGGACCAAGCTGTATAAGCAGTCGGGGCGCGACCAAGGTGGTCGGTAAAAGTCACAGAGACATGGAGAAAAAGTCGAGACGTATGGAGATATAAGGATATGCGAAAGCCATAAAATATTTAATTGAATGACTTAACTTGATTCGTGGCCGAGTCGGGGAGTCAGCATCGTGCTCAGGTGAGCAGCCGTCGGTGAACATTTGTTGCCTGAGTCGGAGAGTCAGCATCCATCGCTACATCGTAGAATGGTGTTCATGGTAAGGGGTGAGTGACAATTTAAATTTTGCAAGGCTTACGGGGAGACTCTCTAACCTATCGTTATATTGTACTCTTTTACCTATGAGTTTTTCCTCACAAAGGTTTCTCATCAAAGGTTTGAATGAGGTAATATCAATAAAAAATATATCTCATATCACCTATTTTTCCCACTAGGATTTTTAAAGGTGGTATTCAAGACATATTACATGTCATATCTTCTGTTTTCTCTACAAGAGTTTTTAATGAGGTATAAAAGACATACAATTCCTTCTCATATTTTCCCACCCAATGAAGGTTATTCGAATATGATCCTCTAATCGTAATATTATTGATCTCCAAACTTACATATGAGTTTTTCTTTTCAAGGTTTTTCTTATATGAGTTTACAATGAGATAATAATCTAAATATGCCATATCATTTTCTCCTTATATTTTTCCACTATGTTTTTAAGGAGTTTTAATGGCATATGGACATACAAGTTGGTTTCTCCTCAATATTTTTCCCATAGGGATTTTGGAGGAGTTTTTCCCATATGATAATTAAAGATGATTGAGCAAGGATTACATGAAGCTTACAAGTAGCTAATTGATCAAGGGGGAGTGTCATGAAACATTTTTATTAGTGATCAATTAGGATTAGAGACAACTGTACATGACCTTTCATGAAAGGGTGTGGACTTTTCATGAAGAGGCCAACTCCAAGGACATGGTGCCATTTAGGCATGTTCTCTCCCTTGTATAAATATATAGGCCTGTTTGGCATGGCTCCACTCCAGAACTCCAGTAACTCCACCAAAAAATCTAGCCAAACACCTCAACTCCAAAACTCCATGGAGCTGTAGTGCAAATGGAGGTGGAGTTTTGGAGCACCTCTTTTGCTGCTCCAAAACTCTCTATTTCGAACCTCCTCGTGGAGTTGGTGGGTAATTACCCACCAATGCCACTGGTTACACAAAAAAATATTTCATTCTATTTCCCCACCCCTGTCGCCTACCGCCTCCCCGCCGTCTGTTGCCGCCCCACCTGCCGCCTCCCCGCCGCCCGTCGCCGGCCCCGTGGCCACCTCCCCGCCGCCCATCGCCGCCCCGCCCCCGTCGCCGCCGTCGCCGAGCTCCGCCTGCCGCCTTCCCGCCGCCCATCGCCGCCCCGCCCCCGTCGCTGCCCCGGCCCCATGGCCACCCAGCCCGCCGCCAGCCGGCCCCGTCGCCGCCCCGCCCGTCGCCGCCTTGCCCCCATCGTCGCCCCGCCCTCGTCACCGCCGTCGCCGGCCCCGTGGCCGCCTCCCCGCCGCCCGTCGCCGCCCCGCCCCGCTGCCGGTCGCCGCCGTCACCGAACCCCGCCTGCCGCCTCCTCGCCGCCGAATCGGGCGGAATCCAAGGGGAAGGGGGAGTAATGGGGTCGTCAGGGGCCGGGAGCAGCGGCGGCGACCACGAGTGCTCTTTCAAGATCCTCCTCATCGGGGACTCGGGCATCGGCAAGAGCAGCCTCCTCATCAGCTTCGTCGCCGCCTCCCAGCTCGACGACGACATCGCCCCGACAATCGTAGCAGTGGTACGGCACTAGGATTTCCGGGCGGACGAAGCTAGCTACCTGCGGAGGCAGGAATCAAGGCGGCGTTCGTGCGTGATGCGTCAGTCTCTCTCTCACCGAGCAGAACGTGGCAGGAGAAGAAGATGGGATAGAGAGGATGACAAGAGGGGCCTAAATTGGGGGCAACAATGGCAATCCATACTGAAATCGATCTTTTTTTGGAGTTGAGAGCACCCATCTAGCCAAACACCCCATTTTTGTTCTGGAGTTCTAGAGTGGAGCTGGCTCCACCTGGAGTTCTGGAGTGGAGCAACTCTACTCGGAGTTGGAGCCATGCCAAACAGGACCATAACTAGAAGAAAATCTCCAGATTCATTCTTTCGGTCTCTGCTCCTACCTTCAGCATTTGGCCTACCTTCAGCATTTGGAATGCACGATTTTGTAACGCGGGAATTGCAAAGCACACGGTTGATAAAAAGCACTCAACAGATAATGATTGATTAGTTATCACACACGTGATTGCCGTTGTTTTTACTCTTACCCTGGCGTGTGCGACGTGCTACCCATGAGCTCATCGGCCAACCTTATCCACCCATGCGCATAGGGGCACCATGCATGGTTCTTGGCCTCTCAGTCTCTCATTGTCACTGGTCACCACGTTCTCCCATCGATTCAACTCTACTCATCACCAGGTTCTTCTCTCTTATTCGCATGCGGTTCGTACGGCGGCGACGACGAGCGCCACAACACGGGGCAGACCCAAAGGCATACGCCGCACGCTGGCGAGAGCATACTAGTGCAATTGGTAATGGCTAATCATTTTTCTTCCCAACGAAATCAATGGCCGGCTGCCTCAGGCTTCCGCAAAGGAGAAGAAAATCGAAGCTTAGAGTAGATTTTTCCTTTCCCTTGGAATCGTGAAGAGGCTACAATATTCTAAAGTAAAGGGACGCATGTTTTCCTGCACTCTAAACACGTTACTAACATTCCTTTCCTATGTTTTGGTCTGCTTTTGATTTTTTCCCCCTACGAAATTCCTATCATTCAAACGGGACCTAAGTAGTGTATGATATGCGTTAACAGCGCTTAGTTTGCTCTGATGTTGGAATTGGCATTTTGTCACATGTTATTAAAAGACCAATGGTCCACAATTATTTCGGAGTATTTTATGAAAACCTACTAAAGAAGTCGTGTTGAGCATTCACCGGCTCTCATACTAACACCGCGGACACATCGATTGGTGGAAAATCTAAGATCAAGACTGTCGATGAGAGTCAATCCAACTTGCAAGGAAACAAAAGAGAGATCCAAATTGATGCACGCAAAAAATGCAAATAATTCTGCTTTTTCTAGAGAGGGGCAGCTGGACAAGCTGAACATCTCTCTCTCAGTAACTCGCACTAAGTGGTAACTGTACTAAAAAAAAACCCACATCGTCCAACTGAGCTTTTTTGGCGTTTGTGGAAGAGAAGGTGACACGTGACAGCCCATATCTTTTTCTTCTCAGCCTCCAGTTGGGCTTAAATTGGACTAGGCCGTCAGCCCATTAGGAGCCTAGTTGGGTGAGACAGGACAGATATCAAATTCTAAAAAAGGTGTCAAATGTATTTTTGTTTTTTTCTTCTTCAAAGTTAGATAGGATTGGAACGAAATCAATCAATAGTTGTTGAACTTGTGTTCCACTTCATGTTCTGATCCTCTTCGTGACTCGTGAGGAAATATATTGGAAATTGGGGTTTCATAATGGAACTACCAACTTAGAAAATTGGATACAAAGACGATTTGCGCAAGTTTTCACGCATCCACTTCGTGTCCATTGCATTGGGCCCTCAAAATGGCGAATGATGTAGCAAATTGACTAATGTGTACAAAAGAATAGTTAAATAATCTACAAGAAATTTATTTATAGACAAAAATCGTAATAAGAACCATTAGCAAATTCAAGGTGAGATGTTTCGAAGAAAATAATCTCATCTTTTGAAAGCACGATTCTAAAAAGACCCTCCCCCTCCCCCAAATGTAAGAGATTCCTAGTTTGTGCTATAAATCTACATAGAAGAGTGTTAACTTCTACCATATCAGAGAAGTAATCTATGGAAATATATCATAATGAAACTACCGACACTCATGATATTGTAAAAATTATTGTTCTTTATTTCTATAGATCTAGTTAAGTTTAGAATAGTTTGATACAGGCTAAATTCGTAATCCCTTATATTCATTGATAGAAGGGAGTATATCATAATTGTATAGTGCTCTTTCTTTTCTTTTCTTTTCGACAGGAACCATTCCAACACTTGAGAAAAAGGCCTAAGTCCATCCCATATCACTGTCAGACCTGACCTTACATTTATATTATTGCAAGGAAAAGTGTGATTTGTAAAGTTGCTTTTAACATTTTCCATCAAGTGAATAATTTTAGAATGAGAATGAGACTGAGGAAGTACTTGGGGGATGAAAATGAGATCGAGGAATCGAATACTAGTCGAATATAGGAGCATTGTACCAATCTACTACTCTACTCGGATGGATCGGACGTGGTTGTACTCAAGTTGATGGTATGTGTTTTTTTATTATTCTTTTTTTTTGAGCAGAATACAATTATTCTTTATGTTAGGCGACACGCTATTGCCACAGTTAGGCATAGTCACATAGAGTATATGATAGCTTGGTTAAAGTCAAAATTTGCTCATCCAATCTCCTACGGGGGTCCTTGCAAGCTTAGGAACATCCACGTCGAAGAAGAAAAAAATTTAATAATCCACCACGTCAGAACAGGGATACAATTATTTCTTTAATCTTAGATTTGGTGCTTTCAAACAAAAAGCAAAAGAAAGATCCAGCTCACGTGGCCCCTTCGGATCCCTCCACCCGCGGACACGCCGCGCCCGTGCCACTCGCTCGCTGCCGACGCGCTGCTTTGTCCTAATCAACCCATCATCCCCAGTCCGGCAAGTTGACCCCCCTCCCTTTCAGCCCGCCTAGTCTTCGACTGGCCTGCCGGCCTGCCGTGCCCCGCCGAACAGCTCAGCTCATCTCCCTGGCTCCCTCCGCCCCGCTCGTTAATCACCACACTAACCACGCAATTAATCCCCTCCCAAAAACTCCCCCCCATTCCCCGGCCACAAACCGCGAGCGCAAGCGCAGACGCAGACCCCCATTCTCTTCTCCGCGATTCGCCTCCCCAGATCTCGGAGCCGCTTGCGGCGTATGAGCAGCTAGCTAGCTAGGGGGATCCGAGGCGTGCTGGGCGGAGTGCGAGGTCGGCCGGCGGCGGGGGGACCGGGGGACGGGACGGCGGGGAGCCAGGATGGGGCTGATCTCCGGGATGGTGATGGGGATGATTGTCGGCGTCGCCATCATGGCCGGCTGGAGCCGCGTCATGCTCCGGCGCAGCAGGAAGCGCATCGCCAAGGTGGGTTCGCGTGAGGAGACGGGAATGCCCCCGTCTCTTTTCTCGCTCGCTACGCTGGAGTTGGATTTCACTAGGAGTAGCTGTGCGTGAGGGCTTGGTTTCTGCGGGTTCTGAGCCTTGCTACCCGGGTTTCTGACAGGCTGCGGATATCAAGGTGCTCGGGTCTCTCGGCAGGGACGACCTCAAGAAGCTGTGCGGCGACAACTTCCCCGAGTGGATATCCTTCCCGCAGTTCGAGCAGGTTAGAGGCACTTCCGCTACCAAAATGTCCGTACCCCTTTAGCTGGGCCGTTCTGGGAGTCTCGCCGTTCTGGTGCGGCCACTCCTGAATTCACAAGGCTTAAATTGTTGTATATTCTTCTTATTTTTCTGGGGAGGAAGTAAGTTACCTGTAGTCGGTAGAACGAACGGCTTAACAAAAGTTTGTTGGTTTCCCCTGTTTCGAGAGTACATGTGGGTGTCGGCAGAAGCTAACTGTAGGTGGACCTATGCATGTCTGGCTCAGTTCTGTTGGCTAACAAAACAAAATGCTAAACATATACTATGATATATTGACCGTGTGGATGATGAGATGGCTGGGCTATTTGTTTGTATTTGATCCAAACACAGGTGATATTGGTTTAGGGAGGGATTGTTGGGCGTGTAATTGATGTTTAGGGTCGCAATATATTGGAGCAGCCAGCCAGCCAGCCAGCCTGTAGGGCAGGTTTGAGCGCCTCGATGCTACGGGAGGCTGCTGTCAGTATGATGCATGGCCAATGTAGGTTCAGGTACTGGTGCTGTGATTCTGTAATGAGGAAGGGCCTACTCTTAGCATCACCAATCATGAAACAGAGAACCAAAGTACCCTGGGTTGAATCTAATTGCATAAGACTTAACACTAATTTCCATCCACCAAGGCATATGGAAAATATAACAAAGTGAATAGTTGATATGAAACTTGTGCACCATCCATAGTGATACAAAGTATTAGGGAAAAAATATGGTATGGTCATTGAAAAATATGGTCTGCCACATCTTCAATGAACTTTATATATATCTGCAGAAAATAATAGCACCATATGCACTTTATATATCCCTAAACCGTTAGCACCTAATATTGTTGAACATTTGACAGAAGCTCCTTGCATACGTGTACTTTGCTGATAGAATCTCTTTGCATATGTACTTGGTTTTTGTCCTGTTTGTACTTGACCATCAACTTCTGTAAGCCATAATTCGTTACTGATATCGTAAGCACTGAAACATGAGTGTGAAACTGCTAAATTAGGTAGGCATGCATTGACAAAATATTCTGTATCTACAATAGATTGGAAAGATCCTGACTTTTGAACATTATCTTACTAGTTCATTTCTTTGCGAGAGGCTGTTCATGGTCATCTGTACCTCTTGATCTGTAGAATTAATATTTAACTGTTTGCTACAGGTGAAATGGCTGAACAAGCATCTAAGCAAACTTTGGCCTTTTATTGCAGAAGTAAGTTTGAAGTTTTTTGGGTCTTAATCTTAGTTATAGTTCTGCAAAGTACTTTGCTTATTGTAAATCCTTTCTAGTAATGATAATCCATATGCTATTCCACTACAATGAATTTCATGCCTTGTATGATCTTATGATCTTTCAGCTTCTGTTGATTTGCTAATTGGTGTGTCTCATTTTATTCCTTTAATATTATTTTTATTTTGTTGATGATGTTATTGTGCTACCTACCTGACCTCTTGAATCTTGTCACTGTATTGAGCACAAATGAATTTTCTGAGTGTGAAAAATAACTAGGTTTTGGCATTTGGAATCTCCATTTTGTTGCCACATCGTATATTAGTGTAACCCGTTAAATTGTACTTGACTATAAGCATAAAGACAATTGAATGCAATTGAATGATCATGCACATGACATTTTCTATGCTTTTAACTGCACTTTGTGTAAGGCCACTAGAATACCTACAACACATAGTGTTCTAGATTCACTGAAAAACGAGAATACGACTTATTACATTTTATAGACATGTTAAGCTGTCCTGTGTTTATAAAGGTTCGAAATTGTACCTTATGAGTACAGTTTCAATCAGGGATGGATAGAGTAAACTGTTTGCATATCCATATTATTAGCTAAGACATGCCTAGCTGTCTGTTTTGCTACAATCTCATGCCCTTAGCCATATTGTTTAAGAATGCTAATGTTCATAAGCCCTATGTGCTGGACTTACTTGTTATTTGGTTTTAGGCTGCAACAGCAGTGGTTAAGGAGTCCGTTGAGCCATTGCTAGATGATTACCGGCCTCCAGGAATAAAATCTCTGAAGTTCAGCAAATTTTCTCTTGGAACCGTGTCACCAAAAATAGAAGGTTTCCTGTTTATATGTTTCATATTCAATTTTATTAATATCATGCTTTTCTTCCTTGGTGCATACTATTTCTTACAATTGAAAATTTCCCAAAATATTTTTCCAACACGCAAAAGGAAAAATAGTTCATTTCAGTCCTACTGTGAAGGCAACTCTCAATTTTGTGAGGATAATAGAAGCAACATATGCTTAAATAATTTGGTGGTTAGAATGTATATGTTAAAATAAGGGCTTATCAGTGAATGCTGAATATTGCACACAACATTGACATTGTGCCTGTAAATATTGGGAAATCAAGGTATGGTTTTTTGTCATAATTGACAATACTTCCTATGGAAGATCGATCGGCTGAAATAGCTCAAACTCAATAAAAAAAGCATTTCCTATAGCTAAACAGTGTCAAATACATGTCGAATAGCTGGGTTACCAGCATATAGTTGATGTAGTCCTCATTCCTATAGTCAACTGTGTGGGATAGAATAGAACTTCCATGCTTAAATGTGTTTCTGATTTGATATTTTTAATGCCAAGAAAACCTAAGTTGTGTTTATCATGTATATCATCTTGAATCTTACTGTGGGATTTCATAAGAATGACTTAAAAGTATGATGTGTTTTGTTTGTTTGTCTTGATCTGTGAAGGTATTCGTATTCAAAATCTTCAGCCAGGACAAATCATAATGGATATAGATTTCCGGTGGGGTGGTAATCCAAGCATAATCCTAGCTGTTGATGCTGCAGTTGCATCACTACCTATTCAGGTTTCTTTTTGATCTTTGCTACATGATGATTTTTGGAGACAAACTTTTCTTGATTAGAATCCTGATTTTTTTTTACCCAACCAACATGCAGCTCAAGGATCTTCAGGTCTACACTGTCATACGTGTTGTATTTCAACTGTCAGAAGACATTCCTTGCATATCTGCTGTTGTTGTGGCTCTCCTTGCTGATGCAAGTATCTACTAACCATTATCGGTTACTATCTCCTTTCTTTTTTATCTGATGGTTTCTATTTTCAGTACACTTCCCACATTTCCTTGTTAATTTATTTCTTTCTCCACCTATTGAACACCTTACCTCAACAGTTAAGCTTTTGAGTGGACTGGTTGGTTCATGAAACTCAATATGCTTTGAGAGTGCAAGGTCCTAAATATGAGACTTAACAAACAAAAATTGACAATACCCCCTGAATTTGTTTCACTATTGAACAAGAAATCTTAACGGATTCTTGCTTCAGAATGGAAGGTGGTCGAACTGGTTGTATTTGTCTATGTCAGTTGTTTTGAGTGCCTTTCATGTGTTAATGCTATACTCCTATATGTTGTCCTTCTGTCAGACTTCCAATGTTCGCATGTGGAGGTACAAACTGTGCAGTGTCACCTCAAATTGCCTTATCACCATCATCATTTAGAACTTTTGGAAATTAACATGGTTTTCATACTGCAACCTTTTAAACAATTGATTCCTTTCTTTGAAATGTTTTGAGATTTACTATGTCATTTGGTGATGTTCGATAATATATTCTTTTTAAAAATATTCTCTAAGTTATATTTCTGTGGTCTCAAGCAATTTTGACTATCAAGATAGCATTTCCCATGTATTTCCTTTAACTGGGTTCTTTGTACTTCAGCCAGAGCCAAAAATTCAGTACACCCTGAAGGCCATTGGAGGAAGCCTAACCGCAGTTCCTGGACTTTCTGACATGATTGATGTATGATGACTAGACAATAATTTGAACATTCTAGTCCTACCAACAACTATGAATAAACGTAACCATGATTCCTCTGCCTTTGATTAGGATACAGTCAACTCAATTGTTTCTGATATGCTTCAGTGGCCACACAGGCTAGTTGTTCCACTTGGTGTTAATGTTGATACAAGGTGAGTTTCTTCAATGTTAATTTTCGTCATCTTTTTTTTTATCATCTTAGAACACACTGCAATTAAAAACCAAAGATGAGGTCAACAAAGATTCAGCTCGGTTTTGCTGACTGCTATTTAGGGAAATTCCATCATTGAAAATATGAATACGGTACTGCACAATGATTTTAATTGGGAAAATGGAAATTTGAAAGGGCAGTGCTATACATCCGACCGTGTCGTCTGATTAATGCATGATACTGCTGATTGAGCCAGTCGTTGTCATTGTTTTTGTACAATGTCGGGCCATGAAAAGAGCAGGAAAACTGTAGTCGTACGGCAGTCTGAACTAGACCCTTAACACTGCAATGGCAGCTAGATACAAATTATTTTAGTAACCAGTCATATGTGTATTTTGATTTATGAACCATTTTAAGTATCTCTTGCTAGCTTTAAGGAAGGGATAATGATAATTATTGTTCCTTTATGCCTAGCTGAAAAAATGTTTTCATATATTTAGATATCAGATCCCCTTTGGCATTGGTTGATTTATACTACTTTTTCTTTCTCTACAGCGATCTGGAGCTTAAACCTCAGGGAAGACTTTCTGTTACTGTGGTAAAAGCAACTTCTTTGAAAAACAAGGAGTTGATTGGTAAATCAGATCCTTACGTGAGACTGTATGTGCGACCGATGTTTAAGGTCAAAACACAAACCAGAGATGATGACCTGAATCCAGTATGGAATGAAACATTTGAGCTTATTGTCGAAGACAAAGAAACCCAATCTGTCATTTTTGAGGTAATTCTATATTTTGTTTGGTCCTGTTCTTCTGAAAATTGTCCCTTGCATCAAGGAAAAATGACACCTCCCTTGACAAAAAGGGAAAATACACCATTAAACTAAAACAGCACGCAAGAATAAGATTGATACATCTGAGTTTGAAATGAAACTTTTTTCAAACCGCTAGACTTACCAAGGTTCCCTGAGATTAGATTAGGCCAAGAAAAAGCTTCCTTCCCTTTACCTCAGGCTCAGGCTATTCTGCGAAATATTCCAATTGGTCAGGATTACTGGGCCAGGATTGGATGTCAGCTAACTCGGGCGAATGGTTGGTAGTCTGGGCTAAAGCTGAGCTATGTGTAGTTCTGTTTCTGATGGACCTATAACTGCAGCCCATCCCTGCATGGTCTTACAGAAAAGAAACTTTGATGTTGTCTCCTGGATGGAAATCACCCTACTATGTATCTCACATGTGTGGATATATTCCAATGTATGAGGTTCAGGTTATTGACCAACAAGTTATTGGTTTAATTATGTCATTATGCTCAACGTTGAGGATCTGTAGTGAAAAATTAGCAGATTATACATAGTTGCATTGCACGACAAATTCATAGAATGTATTGTTACTAATAATTCCATCCTAAAGTAAACACCAACAGCTGTCTATCAAGTAGCTGTGCAGTTCTGAATATTGTTACTTTTAATTCCATTCTAAAGTAAACCCCAGCAGCTGTCTATCAAGTAGCTGTGCAGTTCTAAATTTATTGGGTCGAAAAATGAACCAGGTATATTAGGTTGAGTTCTGAATCCCCAAACATTCTATAACCAGCTAGAAACTGGCCCCAGTTCACTCATTGTTTTAAAAGTTAAAACAAAATTTGTCCACCTTTTGTTCCTCTTGTTTCTGTATTAGACAGATGTATGTTCAGAGCACTCATCTGTCTTGGATTCTGTTAAACTACACAGATGAGTGAGAAATGGGTTTTCTCTTGAACTTATGCAAACTGTGGAGCTTTAGTTCCATTTTACGTAGTAACTAATGTAAGCTTAAAATTAACCTTGGTTAATTCTTGACACACTCAGTGGCATTGTTTAGACTATTGTGTTGTTGTTAGCATGTTCAAATGTATGACATTTTCTTGTGTCATTTATGTTGTAAACAGGCAGAAAACACTTAGAAGTAAGGATTGAATAATAAAAAACACCGATGAACAGTATGTGATAAGATTATCTATCTCATCTTTTATCCTGGTGATGAACATTGCATTTTGGCCTCTAGAGTGTGGATCATTTGATCAAGTCTTGTCTCTTGTGGATGGCTGAGAAACTTTGCATGGAGCAAACAATCTTCATTTCTAAACTAAATATACATTGAGACTTTCTAGAAATGTCTTAATCACTGGACAAAACAAAATTCAGACAACATCTTTGAAGTGCTTCACGTTCAGCCTGGCTTGATAATTATGCTTTTCATATTGTCAACACTCGTAATTCTATCTTCTGAATTTTGTTCTCATTGTTGTGTGGAGTTAAATACGTTTGTGGTGGATTTCACAGGTTTATGATGAAGACAAACTTCAACAAGACAAGAGACTGGGTGTGGCTAAACTAGCAGTGAATGATCTTGAACCTGAGGTCGCCCGTGAAATCTCTCTGAAGCTGCTGCATTCAGTAGATCCACTTAAAAATAGGGATACCAAGGACAGAGGCACATTGTATGTTAAGGTCAGTGTGGGTTTTAATATATTCTTTTACATCTTCGACCCTAATGTAGCCTATTTCATTCAAGCTAGAGATCCTAGAGGATTTGTGAACAAGAAATACATCTTTGCTACATAGATATCTCCTTCAATGTCTAATCATCAATATTGCCAATCAAGCTCGGTATTTCTTAGTCTATTAGTAGATCCTGTCACATACATGGATATGGTTTGGAAAAAATCATCCTTCACATAAAGCCAAGCCTCCCAGGGACACCAGATTGTGAGCAAACCATCCAGATGTGCGCCAGCAACCCATGTCTCACATACTGCTTCGTCTTTCGCCTAGATCTCCTGCTAAATACCCTGAGCCTGAGCCTGAGCCTGAGCCTGACCTTTCCATTCCCCAGCCTCAACTCCTGACTGGCAGGCAGAGGCCACTGCGAGAGTCCTGCTACCCCTCCTATCTGCATTCTGCCACCACCTCTGTGCTCCTCCCTGTAACAATGAAAATGGTGACAGGTGGCTCGCCTTGATGGCTGAACTGCACCAGCTTCAGCCAACAGCAACAGGCAACAAGAATTATCAGATGGCTAGACCACTGCATATATATAGCAAGATTATAAGATTGAAAGCCATATTTCAACCTGTACATTTTTGGGATTCATCTAGCCATGTGATAATTTTTCACACAAAACTAATACAGAAGATGAATTGAAAATAAATTGCACATGAATCCTGAAGTATTAGCCAATACCCACTATAAGTTGTCTCTCAATTTGTCTGGAGAAGTTTTATCTATTACCTAGGCTTGGTGAGGAACAGAATTCCAAATTCTGAATCTCTGTATTAGTAGGCGGACTCTAGATGATTGAATCTGCAAAGTGGCAACATTGATAGTCGGCTGGAAATATTCATGATTAATATGATGGTGCTGATATATTGTTACAACCTGTCAGGTCATGTATCATTCGTTTACAAAGGAAGAGCAGCTGGAAGCCCTAGAGGCAGAAAAACAAGCCATAGAGGAGAGGAAGCGACTTAAGGAGGCTGGGATAATTGGTAGCACAATGGATGCAGTTGGTGGCGCTGCATCACTAGTTGGTTCCGGTGTTGGACTTGTGGGCACTGGCATTGTTGGTGGTGTTAGCCTCGTTGGTTCAGGACTTGGTGCTGGTGCTGGGCTTGTTGGCTCTGGTATTGGTGCAGTCGGCAGTGGCCTTGGCAAAGCTGGGAAATTCATGGGCAGGACTGTGGCGGGGCCTTTCAGCATGTCCCGCAAGAACGCCAGCAGCTCTACTGCTCCCCAGCCCGAACAACCTTCCGCATAGTCTGAATGTCTGATGTACAGTGAAAGGCAATTCTCATTTGTGACAGGGTTACCGTTCTACTTTCTGTAAGGCTGCTGCTATCTAGGATTACAGAGTTTTACGTTTGCATTTAAGCGTACCGCCCTCCACGGCATTGGTTATATGAAATATCTGCTGGTTTATTTTGTAAATCGCGCTGGAACTTTTATAGTGAAGGATACTGTAAATTAGATTGAGCTTCGACATTTACGTAACAGTGCAGTCGTATTGAAGTTCAAGGTGACGTGCCACTCTGATATTAGTCTATTTATGTTAATTGTTACTATGCTGTTAGTTTTCTTTGGTCTATTCATATTCGGGGGTGAGTAGAAAATGGATGGGTCAAACTGGAACCGTTTCATTTTTTTTGGAATATATTCTTATTAAAATGAGAGATTTATTTTGGAAATTTCAGAAGTCAATTCCAACACATTGGCTATATTTGAAGGGGGACCATACATTTGAGTTTCTTTCTGAAGCTACTGTGAATTCTAACTTGGCTACTAGCACATGGAACAACATTTCACATTTCCTTTTGTAAAAAACATGAGGCATGTTTTGGTCCTTACCTGCTCTTGGGGTTTGTGCGCACTGTCAAGCAGGAGAACCAAACATGCTGTTACTTAATAAACACAAATATTTATGTAGGACGTACGTAGAAATACATACGATACGTACTTTTTTAGGCCTACGCTAAATACCTGGTAAAAAGTGAATGTACAGGGTGTTTCCCTTGTCATCGTAACAGGCGGTCATCCTTCGGCTGGTTCAGTGGTTGAAAACCCGGTGAAATGCTCGTTTTATCGTAGAGCTACCCTCAAACTGTCTTAATCCTGTTGTAGAGCTACCGTCAAACAGTGTTTTTTTTAAAAAATATGCGTCCATTTACAATTTTCTAAATTAAACCATTTTATTTGGGTTTGACCATAACAGAAAATAATCGTACATGTCTGCGTAAGATTGAATATTGATGTTGCTAACTTTGGCCTAGGGAAGCTAGCACAGTGGCTGGTAGCAAAGAAACGAGGGAAGCCAGCACAGTAGCAAAGAATGTGGCAGGACGTAACATAGCAAACAATGCGATGTAGCGAACCGCAACCACAAAACAAGACACCGTTCAGGCGCATGATGCAGCGATAGGCCAACCTAAAAACCACAAGAGCATAATAGGCATAGACATTCTACATGCAGCAGCTGAAAACAGGACTAGGTAGTCAGTCACGAATGCATGACCCAGAACAGAAATCCACACTCAGAATACAACAGTGAAATATACTGCTAAAATGTCCATGCCAGTTGTTCAGAATCAACCAATACACATATCAAAGTGCACTTGGGACTGCTCAGAGAGACTAGAGACCATCCTTTGCTAAGGCCAATGGGCAAAGATAACATTCTCACTTGCCTATCAAAATCCAAAAACGGCGAATGGAGTTAAAGACTTAAAGCACAACATTCAGAGGAAGCAACCGACCTCATATTCTGCAGGCCCCTTCGACAAACCCAACAATCAGATCTTAGTTTTGCTATACCCCCACAAAACAAAACCTATTCCAAACAAGGAGACTAGAATCACCCTATTTGTCAGGTATATCTGCATGCACCACAAACTCTGCTCAGCTTTCTAAATACATCAAGACCAAAGTTATATTTAAACCATACTGTCCAGAGACGTTAGGTGATAACATAAGATAAACCTGATAACATAAGATAAGCATGTCTTTAGGTTAGGTTTATCTTATGTTATCACCTAACGTCTACAAGCTGTCCAGAGACGTTAAAAACTTCTGCAGATTGGCACATACAGAATAGAATGATATGTTCAGAAGGTCTCAAACTAAGGACAAGCTTAGCCCAAAAGGTCTCAAACTTCAAAACTATATACAGAGAACATGACCCAATACCAACAAAAAAACTAAACAAGTTTATCGTAGCCAGTAACATAATCACACAAATTTAAGAAACTATCCAATACCGACATCTCACAACACACAAGAATCTCATAAACTAAAAAAGAAGGATGTACCATACCAATTTCACTATCAAAGAAAAAATAGAACTACAAACCTTCAACCAGATTAAGCAAACAACTCAATTTCTCTTGCGTTGCCCTGCAGGACATAACAATGGAGAAACCAAACAATCTGAAGATTAAATAGTTTTGCTACATCTAGCTATCCATTCAACGAAATCAGGAATCAAAGCATGAATAATACAACTAAAACAGTCTCTTCATTAAGCACATACTGTTTGCACCATGAACTAATTTCAAGTTTCCAAGTATTGCACCATGACCTTGGATCCATTTTTTTCATACTGTTGAAAAATCTGCTTTGCCAGTCAAATCTTTATACAAGCTTTGTAACAGATTTCTACACTGAACTCTTGTAAAACATTTCCCTGAAAAAGCCACTTCCTTATCTATTGATGCTAACGGTGATAACAGAAGGCTTCTCAACCATTTCTGACACATAACCTTAGCAGCCATGTTCCCGTTCCCGGAACGTGGAACAACACTTATGAAAGGTTTTTATACTAAATTGTTCCCATTCCCGGAATGTTCCCGTCCCGGAACGACGTTTCCGGAACAAGGAACGTGGCCACGTTCCACGTTCCCGGCTGCTAAGCACATAACTACATCACTAAGAAATGGTCCTAGGCTCAAGGATAGCCTCTTTATTCTAATATACAAGGAACCAAAGCAACCAGATAGCATAAAGAAAGTTAAGTTAAACCCACACACCCTTTATGAAAAAAATACTACATGCCAACTAGCACCTTGACAAGGACAGTAAAGCATAGATTAAATGCAAAGTTCTATAAACATTTCACGTTGAGCAAGATGGCCAGAAATGACAAAATTAGCTTTTGCACAACTTAAAGATACGTCAGCAACGTCGCACAAAAAAAAAAACTCACAATTAGCTCCTTGTCCGAAAGTGCTAGTTAATGTCTTTCACTAGAGAAAACCTCCACATAATGTCATTAACATTGCTTCCACACAGACATTTAATGCAGTAAATTTCATGCCATCTAAATTAGAGACTGTTATTGTACACTACAACTTGCAAAGTTAAGGATACAAACCGACTTCTATTGAGTCGATATCCGAACCTGAAGATAGGCATGGCAGTTAAGTCAATGAAACTGAATATGGCTACAAACTACTCCTAAGTTTCTGCAGATTGGCACATAGACATACGGGCAATAAATCAGGCCTAACTGCAGCCCTACAACCTACAAAGCGACAAACATAGCATGCCTTTTGCTTTACCTGATTACTACAAACTTATTTGTGCCATGCTTGGCCCAAAAGGTCTTCAAGTCAATTGGATTAGCAAGGTTGTAACCTTCACCAACTAGCTTCTCAAGCACCTTTTTGAATGCACCTTGGCTCATCTTCCTTCCAGCAATACGTGCGCCCCGCCGCTTTGCGTTCATTGGCAGTGGATATGTTGAAATAGAAGTTGTGCAGCATGCAGACTGCCAGCCACCTGCACCCCACCGGTAGCATTGCTGGGGAGTTCCAGTGCATGAGCACACCGGTGTTGGTATATTTGAAAGGTCCAACTCAATACCATTGATCACCATCCCCACAGTCTTCCTAGGTCCCCTTCCTCGGGGCGCATGACCATTGACAGCCCCATCCTCCCGTGGAACAGCAGGCTTCTTAGGCTTTTTAGGCTTCGGTGACTTAGGCTGCCGGCCCTGCTGCCTCTTCTTCACAGGTGGCTCAGTCCTAACCACAGAATGGTCCTCAACCGGTGGAGTGGGCACGTGGTCCTCCTTACATGGAGGAGGCTCCTGCGGCTGCGACGGAAGCTGTGGTTGCATCATCTGGAGAGTGTGTGGTGCATCTGGCATCATCCCGTAGCCAGTAGGGTGGTGATGTACTGCATGTCCACCGTGTCCAGGATGGCCACCATGACCAGGATGCCCAACATGTCCAGCTGGCCCGACAGGGCGAGCATGAAGGACCTTCTGCTCGCGTGGATGTTGGTGGTGCGAGGGGTGCAACCAAGCTTCATTGCGCGAGAAGTCCATGTGAATAGAATGCGGCTCGGTGGGCATGCCGCCAGAGGCTCCACCTCCGCCACCGGAGTCGCGGGAATGGTGCGAGTGGAGCTGGTGCGGGGCATTGTGGTGCCCATGGTGCTGCAAGAAGGCACCGGTGGGGAGCAGCGATTTTGTGTCACGGTCAGCCGGCACAGACGACATGAGCTGCAGGCCAAGGTTGCCTTTCATCGTGTCGTAGAAGCCCCAGTTCCGAATGCTGAGGTTGCCGTCGTCGTCCATCTCCGAATGCGGAACAAGCAAGCGCAAATCCGTAACCGGGGAGAAAGGAAACCGAATCCTGTCGCGGTTCTGGTCAGCCCATCCCCGCAACTGCCGTCCTCCAATCGCCAATCCCTACGCACACATTCTGTCAATCAGATAAGAGCATCAAGGTTCCACCGGAAGCAGGACCTAATAAAAATTCAAAATGGCATGGCATTCTAATTCTAACCAACCAAACCCTAGGTACCAAATCGAAGCTAGTGGGCACCATACGCAGATAGCTGCAATTCGGTCAGATCCGGATACAAATTGCTGGCAGCTCGGTTTCGCGCGGCAGGACGCGAAGGGGAAGGGAAGGCGGGGGCGTACCTGGTGGACGCTCGTCGCCGGCGAAGGGCGCCGCCGCTCCCCCGGTCGCCGCCGCCAACGGGAGAGACAGAGCCGGGGCTGGGGCAGGGGCACGGGACGGGAGGCGAACGGATCCCTGTGGCGAGCGTTACCGAAACTACGTCGGCGGCGACCGGGCAGCGCCCGCCGGATCGAGAATGCTCTCGTGTGTATAGGGCTCGCTCTCGTACCTGCCCTGATTCACGGCCCAGTGCGCACCTCTGGTGCCCACAAGACCGGCCCAACAGAGTCCCCTCTTTCGCCTTCAGGCCCGGCCCAACAAAGACAGTGGTGCTCTGCTCTGTCCAAAGGTTCCTTATCCTTCTTCCTCGGCCGGCAACGCACGCGCCTGTCTTCCCCGTCACCGGCGGGCACAGAATCACCTCCTCCTCCTTCATCGTATCCATGGTGCCAGATCTCAGTCTCTCCGTGGAGCCGCTGGCTCACCGTCACTACCACCCCGCAGGACGAGGCAAGTGCTCTTTTATACCCTGTCACTGCTGCACGCTCTGCTGAATGCTGATCCAGTGACTGCGGATTTCCGAGCATCTTGTTCAGGGTCACTGGGGTTTCGGGGAGTTCAGAGCCGAACAGTGCCACGGAGGACGACAAGGATTACGATGCTCAGCCGGCAGAATCTGGGAGCTGATGGTGCCGCCGGCACGCCCCTGTACCTTGGGATCGACTTCGGAACTTCAGGAGCGAGATACGCCCTGATCGACAGGCAAGGGGCCATCCATTCGGAAGGGAAACGAGCTTATGCACCTGTAAGATTTCGCCGATTTCTTTTGGCTGATCGATTGGATTGGGTAGAATTGTGTGCCGATTTTGGCTTTTGGGCGTCTCATCGTGCAACCTTTGATTGGAGTTGCTAGGCAGGTCGGCGACGCCGCGGGCTGGGCGAGCTCCTGGCGAGCGGCGCTTTTCCAGCTCCTCGACGACATCCCGCCGGCTCACCGGCCGTTCATCTCCTCCATCTCCATTGACGGGACCTCGGCGACCACGCTCATCGTCGACAGGTTACGATCGATCTCCTCACTTCTTGCTTGTCGATCGTGCACCCAACGATCCGACGCCGTCAATTAATGTTCTTTCATCTGCGTCAATTAATGTTCTTTCATCTGCGAGCTTGCAGCGAGACAGGGGAGCTCCTCGCCGGCCCGTTCCTCTACAACGAGAGCTTCCCGGACGCGCTGCCCGCCGTGGAGTCGATTGCGCCGGCGAACCACACCGTGTGCTCCGCATCCTCCACCCTCTGCAAGCTCGTGTCGTGGTGGAACACGACTGGCGCTGCCGGCGGCGCCGGCTCGGCCGCCGTGCTGATGCACCAGTCCGACTGGCTCCTGTGGCTCCTGCACGGCCGGTACGGCGTCTCCGACTACAACAACGCGCTCAAGGTCGGCTACGACCCGGAGGCCGACGCCTACCCGAGCTGGCTCATGTCGCAGCCGTACGCGCCCATGCTACCCTCTGTCAGGGCACCTGGAGCTCCCATCGCTGTTGTCAAAGATGACGTGTGCTCACAGTACGGTAAAACACCAGCTCCATCGTCAACAATGTCTCATCTTCTTTTTACACAAACATTCATGCTACATTGTTATCGTTTCATCTTGATCATTTCTAGCTGAAAATTTGAAGGTTTATCACTTTATTTGGTCGTCAGGGCTCTCCAAGGAATGCGTTGTCTGCACGGGGACGACGGACAGCATCGCTGCGTTCCTTGCAGCTGGCACCACCGAGCCGGGGAGGGCGGTGACGTCGCTGGGCTCGACGATGGCGATCAAGCTGGTGAGCGAGGCCCGCGTGGACGACGCGAGGTTCGGCGTGTACAGCCACCGCCTGGACGACACGTGGCTCGTCGGCGGGGCGTCCAACACCGGGGGAGCCGTTCTCCGGCAGCTCTTCACCGACGGCGAGCTGGTGGCGCTGAGCCGGCGCATCGACCCGGCCGTCGCGTCGCCGCTCGAGTACTACCCGCTGCCGAGGAAAGGCGAGAGGTTCCCGGTCTCCGATCCCGACATGGCGCCGAGGTTGACGACGAGAACGATCCGAAACCCAATTTTCACCGATGCTTTGCATGATGGATCTCTTCATCTGCAGATTTTGACCAAGAACACGTTGCGATTTCACCGTTGGCCTTTTCATTTTTTTGCCTCTGAAGGTTGCAGCCACGGCCCGAGAGCGACGCGGAGTACCTGCACGGCATCCTGGAGTCGATCGCGCGAATCGAGGTTTGAAATGAAATCAAGCTCCGTTTCTTTCAAATTTTGCGGATTGGAATGTTTCTGAATCCGTGTTACCAACGACCAATGCAACTAGGCCAAAGGGTACAACCTGCTGAGGGAGCTCGGCGCGACGGCCGTGGAGGAAGTGTTCACGGCGGGGGGAGGGGCGCAGAACGACAGGTGGACGGCGATCCGGGAGAGGGTGCTGGGCGTGCCGGTCCGGAAGGCGGAGCAGACGGAGGCGGCGTATGGAGCTGCGTTGCTGGCACTCAAGGGCGCAGATCGCCGCGTAGGAGTGCCTAGCTAGCACACGTGCTAACGGAACCTGGGCAAGTGTGTCACACTAAAATCTGGACAATCTATGATGAGCTCTGTGGGTGGCATATGCTAGCTTGAATGTTCTTCTCGACAATGGCGGAGCACGCTCAAAATTTTAGTGCTGATGAGCTCTGTGGGTGGCATAGCTCTGTTGGGGGCGCTCTTCCTGTGCCGACAGATACACACTCTTGGCGCGGGAAGGATAAGAGTAGATATGATCTTCTTTTATGGAATAAGTCTAATCTTAGCCATCCAACTTTTTTATTTTGTCAAAATCAAGCTGCAAATCAAAGTTGTCTTTGACCCGAAGTCTCCATCAATGCTAAAAGAAATCCATAAGTAACAATGCTGCAACTAATTGGCCAAATACGACCCTGAATAAATTCATAGTTTTCCATATGGCTCATGGCCCTTGATGCAATACCATCCATGTCACTTCCCTTGCTATAGTAGTTGTCATCTATAAGAAATCACCACCTCTTTCTTATGGCATTGAGCACTTTCAACATCGTTATAGCACTGCGTGGAGAAAGTTTACTAACGTATTGTGACAACCTACCCTCCCAATTGTCTACATTGGCTAGGCAATCATAGAAAAGGGCCAATATCTTTTCTTGCACACGATTGATACCAGTTATGATATCAAGGCGTTGCTTCATGAAGGAGTTGTAAAGGGAGGTGTTCCCTTCTTTCTCCAAGCCAGGGATAGCGGTAAAATCCTTGTAGACCCGGCGTGCACTCCGTTGAGATGGGTGGTCTTGAGGATGGACGATTACAGGGACCTTGATGTCGTAGAAGGCACTTAGATCAGCCACCTTCTTCAGTAGGTCACGATTGTGCCTCTCCATTGCTTGGCGGTGCTCGTTCCGTCTAATGACCCATGCAATTTTGAGCTTTATGGGCGTCATTTCTATGGTGCAAACTAGTTTGTGGGACACTGGGACTCTGGCTAATTGTTGTGATATTTATGGGCAATGCAACTTGGTGATTGGATATGCATAATTCATTATTCATTTCTAAATTTATTATGTGAACATAGGTGATATTTAAACGAAGCTTATCTTAAAAAAGTAACGGCGATGTGTGCCAAAATAGATGTGCTAATTCTTGATGCAATTCTATCCTTCTTCACCAGAGACTCTCGTGCTTTTGAAGCAAGTCATTGTTGTTACAGAAGAATCAATTTTTGTCGGACAACATACATTGTTTTTTTGGTTGCACTAAAATTGTTACAGATATGGAATTTTTTGAGTTTTTGCAACTATAAAATTGTCACTGCAGGGCCGCAAGAAGCTGCCGAGGCCGCAGACCTGCGCATCCGCCGGAGATCATCTAGCCCACAGCCTGTTCGACAAAATGCCCCACCCAGAGAGCAGGGGAGAGAGAGAGGAAGACGAAGGGGATGGGAGAGGAGGTGTCCAGTCAGCGTGCCACGCTAAACGTCCAGATGGAGGGATATGGATCTAGATGACACAACCTTACAAATTTATTATCTAAAAATACACTTTTGGAGTTTGTAAACCTAAATGACACCCATTACTAAAATAAATAAACTTGTATGGAACTAGATCATGTCAAAACCAGATACTCAAGTTTATGAAACTGGGTACTACGATTTTGCCATGAAGCAAATAGACAAATTGATCTATGCCTTCATTAAGTTTTAACTCAAACTAAGTGACGTGGAGTGTGTCCAGAGAAGTCCTTCAATAGATTCACGAACACTGGTAGAAAAATGAGCATTAATCAACCTCATTTTTTATATCTCGGTTTTCCCAATTAGAATTGAATTAATTAATCGGGACTAAAGGTCCCCATATTTAGTCCCAGGTCTTTCACCACACACACGTCGTAAGTCACAAGTCACGTGATTTTTCACGCGAAATATGTGCGTGCGCGTTGCTTGGGATTCGAACCCACAACCTCAAGCCTCGCGTGTAGCTTCCTTACCATTTCACCTACACAGCACATCTAACTGAGTAGGGAAGCAACCCTTTTGTAGTAACTCGTGAGGGACCCTTTAGTCCCAGTTTGTAACACCAACTAGGACTAAAGGTGGTATTACCAACCGGACTAGGACTAAAGTCCTCGGAGGCTTTAGTCCGGGTTTGTAACACTAACCGGGACTAAAGGACTAAGATCACCTTTAGTTCTAGTTGGTGTTACCAACCGGGACTAAAGGTGTCTCCACGGACTACAAAATTTAGACCCGGGACTAAAGCCTCTTTAGTCCTGGGTCCAAAAACAACCGAGATTTTTGTTGAGGATGGAAGGTCGTTTTTCTACTAGTGAAAGCATCTGCGCTAAAACACATGCACAACCCAGTAGATTGAATGGAAGCTCAAGAACTAAGCTAGAACCCAACAACAAGTAGACCAATGTGAAGACACGAGAATTTGTTTCCCAAGGTTCAACCTTTTCAAGGTTGTGCCTATGTCTCTGTTCAGAAAGCTCTAAGGAGCAAGATCTCCTTCAAGCACTTTCCTCTCTTTATTATTTTTATTTCTACCCTTGTGATGGTGAAATAAAAGTATTCACAACTTTATTGCCACTCACCACGAGCTTGGGAGCTCGCAGCCATCTTGAAGGCTTCAACTCCAAGAGTAACAAATGCTTTACAAATTGCATGACAAAATCCTAAAGTGCTCAACGATGGGAGTGATCCCTTGTGATCGCAAACTTCAAATCTCTTAGCCCAACTTTAAAGATTTCTCACAAATCACACAATCCTCACAAAGTGGGGTTGGGGAGTGCTTAGTTGTCTTTTGCTTTAGTTTAGGTCATGGCGAGCACTAGCTAAAGCTCAAGTTTGGGGAGAAATATGGGTATTTAAATCATCCAACAAAAAAAAAGTTTTTATGCTTTTAATTAGTCAAAACTAGATAATTATCTTTGAAAAGTAGACAACTCGGTTTCCTTGAACTATATATTACAACTCTTTGACATTCAAACCTCTTAGTATCTTATCAAACGAATTCGTGAAACCAACCTGAGACACCCTTGTCGGAGCACCTACCGGTGCATCAGGAAAAAAACAGACAATTGATTTACCTAGGCAGCTAGTTCACTTGGTATTTGTGAGGATTTAGTGTCTCTCGATTGAAAATTTGTAAGATCTCCGACGATGCATCACTGATATATCTATACTCAAGATAGTGTAAAAGTATAAATCAACCTCTTGATGTTGAAAGTCTTCACCTCGCTAGTTTCTCATGTTTCACTTCACGAGGGTTGACATCATGTCATTTTTTTGAAGTACATCTTTAATGAGCTAGTGACTTTGGATTCTTAAAAACATATAATTAAGATCCATCTTCATATCCATGATCCACTTAAATCTTCATATAGGCAATAATGATTGATGCTTCCCAATATGAGAGTCCTCATAGCTTGGAATAGTTTAGTATTTTCATCCCCAAATTTAATGCATCTTGTAGTATTTCTCTATTTACAATAAATCCTTTTAGCCTCCAAAAGATTTGCTAGATGATTTTTAACCGAGATCCTGAATTTACACTCTGATCTATTTAAAGGTCTATGATCCTCTAGTCTATCAAGAAGGGCTAGCACAAGGTTGCAGTTGTGTACCAGCTTGTTTAATTTTGACAATTCCATACTCCTTTTTGTGAGGCTAGTCCTGACCTGCTTGAATAATACAGATAGGTGTTCCAATGCAGCTCCACCACTGAAAGGAAATCATCCACTAGTAAAAAAAATAACCTTCCATCCTCAACAAAAATCTCGGTTGTCTTTAGACCCGGGACTAAAGAGGCTTTAGTCCCGGTTGGACTAAAGGTGATCCTCAACAAAAAGCTCGTCTGTGCAGACACCTTTAGTCCCTGTTGGTGTTACAAACCCGGACTAAAGTCTCGGACTAAAGGGTCCCCAATGAGTTACTACAAAAGGATGCATCCCCTACTCAGCCAGTGCGCTGTGTAGGTGAGATGGTAAGGAAGCTATGAGTGAGGCTTGAGGTCGTGGGTTCAAATCCCACGCACTGTGCACACACATATTTTGCGTGAAAAATCGCGTGACTTGTGACATGCGCGTGTGTGGGAGCCTCCCGGGAATTTCTAATATTTTTTGGTGCAAAACCCTTTAGTCCCGGTTGGTATTACCAACAAGGACTAAAGATGTGCCTTTAGTCCCGGGTGGAAGACCCGGGACTAAAAATCGAGATCTATGAGGTTTCCCAACTGGGACTAATGCTCGTTTCTCTACCAGTGATTTGCTCAGAAATTTTCAAATATGAAAATGTTCATCTTTGGAATAGTTTTACCAATTTTGATCACAAACAGTGGCGGAGCTGACAGATTCTCACACCTAGGGTCACTTCTAAGCTCTTTAACCATTCAAATCAAGCTAAATAGTGACAATTAAACAGTAACAAAATATAAAATGCATGATTTTGAGTATATTCTTATTCTATGCCTAGTTGTACAACAAATTTGATGATAACTTTGAAACGGTAAAAAAAGAAGTACATACTACATAGCTAGTGCTGATTTGATTGGAGTGGGAAGAACACCAGCAAACCCATAAAGTAGCAAAGGAATGATTTTTCACTATATGCTTCTAGTCGATAACATCTTCTCAGCTTCTTCCCTCGACGGAATCTGATCACAGGAAGAAAACTTCCTTGTTTCTCTTTCCTGCCCAGGAAAGGGGAAATAAGAATTGGAGAAATGTGGAGAAAGAGGAAAATTAACAACAATGAACAGCAGAACGATTTTGACCTTTTGTTCCAAGGTCGATGGCGTCTTTTCAAGCCATCGGACAGCCCACGGCTGTGCGCCCACGCGGCCACGCCTCCAACCTTCGGGAGCCGCCACTGCCCATCGGTATGCCCTCCAGGTTCCAGGCGTCACCCCCGGCCTCTGCCTCGTGGGGATTTGTCAATTTGAGGTTGCGTGTTGCCACCCACCATGCACGCTGCCAACATCGCCACCCATTAGCGACTGCCAGCAACAGAGTCATGGAGGGACAAGACAGCAAGGGAGTTGGAGATGAGGCAGTCGGGACGCCCGGATGGGCTGCTCGAGCAGACGTGACATGCAACCAAGAAGATAAATGAATGATGATGCGAGGCGGGGGCTGACGCGCGAGATTGGCCAAGCGAGCTGGGCCTTTTCTACTGGGCCAACGACGACTAGGGCTGACTCTTCATAAGTAGGAAGGTTGTGGGCCATGAAAATTCAAGGGTATAAGGAGGATTTGGGCCATGCCTAAGGCCATGGCCCTAGTGGCCCTAGGCCCAAATCCACCCCTGATCACAAAGGGTGAATGGTTAGAGATGGTTGTACCCAAAGTTTGTACTATGGTATCTGTAAAATACAGAGTCTAATAGGATGAAGTGAAGACCTAGTCAAGCTTTTCTAGAAAGGGATCAAGGTTCATGTTGCTCGGTCCAAATGTTGAATGAGATCATTGAATACCATCATACCATTGATATTCCCCTAGCCGGTTGTTAGGAGATCTAATCAGATTGAAATCTCCAACTAATATCCAATCATCAAAGTTAAAGGTGTCCAAGTGATATAACCCGTAAATGCAGCTGCTTTATCTATTGAGTTAGATGGACCATAGATGTTGGAGACAAACTTCATTATAATCGAATAGGGATTTATCATAATAGTGATGGCAAAAAACAAACTTGAATTCCAAATGACAATGAGGCCACCCTAGGCTCCAACAAAAAGGGAAAATTCAAATTTGTTAGGATGATGAGGACAAAGCTTTCTAATAAGTAAGCAATATCAAAGATACAGATTATGGATGAGGCACTCTCTAAGATTTTGTCAAGTAGAGCATCACATTTAGATTGGAAATTTATACCTCGCACATTCCAGACCATGATGTTGATTGCTCTAGGCCTCTCCAATGGGAGGTCCTAAGCTGGATCCATATGTTTCTTTCTCTTATAGGACCAGCTCCTATATATTGTGGGGTTGATTCCATATGCAACCAGCTCCCATGCATGGAACCAGGTCCTATGTAATATAATATAGGGAGAGTGGGAGAGAGAAGAGAGGGAAGGAGGGGCATGGGTCCCATTTATAGATTCAAGCCCCAAGCCCCAGTTCTACACATTGGAGCTAATACAACATGTGACATCAAATCATTGTGGGACGCATCTAAGGAACTAGGGGCAGTTCTATACATTGGAGATGCCGAATGAAAAGAGAAATAGCTCCACCAAAAAGAGTCAAGTGGTAAAACAACAAGAGGAGCAATGATAGAAAGCGAGAGCATATAGATAAGGATAAAGCAACCACTTAGTATAACATGTCCAAATAGCCACAATGAGCAGTTCTAGCAAGCCACTGTTTAAGTGCACCAGCACATGATAAAAAATAACCAAAAGATGAAGAGCATCAAGACTAGCCATGTTACATGACATCAATGTTGCCATCATCGGATTCATCTGGAGGAAGCATGTTGCCATGATTTGGATAATGTCAACTAAAAGGTGTTGAGATAGAGCAACACTACCATCAACAGCAGAGCCAGAGTAGATATTAGAATAGTCAACAACTGCGTAGGCTCCTTCCTTGTTGTGGAAGCTATCTAGGTCCGGGTTGAGGCGCTTGGTACGCTTGAGGAACTTGCCATATAGGGGCTCCTTCATCTTGCGAGCATATCTCTTGCATGGAGTAGATAGCAATGGCCCCAAAATATCCTTCAGATCAGCATCCTCATTGTCATCATCAATATGAGGCACCAAAAGGAGTCTACCAGGAGGCAGAGCTTGTCCAAACATATCACGAAAGATTTAGGCCAAGAATAACATGATATCGGGATCAACAATGTAAGAAGGAATGAACATGTCCAGGCCTAAATCCATCTTAGATAGGAAAAGAAAATGCGGGACATGACATGAAGGGATTTAAGAAGAGAGTTTTAGAGAGACGAGCACCTCATTGTCCGAAATAGTTACCTTCTCAAAGTAAAGTGGAATCTATTTCTCTCTTTGTCCCTCTCTACTATGGGTCCATAGGTAATAGATCGAGCATCCTCAGCTCTCCTTCTAAACCACATGAAAAACCATGCAGCAACAGCAGCAACAAGAGCAGCCGCAGCCCGACACCTATCTTGCAGGTCCATGTCTAAGAATACAATGCAGTGTTCATTAGAGCTCAGTAGAAGAACTTGGGGTCATGTTGTTAAGCAAGCAAACATTCAGAAGGACATGTTATCCTAGATGTGGCTGCCACACCCGAAGGGGCTCCTCCGACGGCAAGGATTCATTATCGACCTAGGCACTTTGCTCAGCTCAGTACTGCGGGCGTGATTGGTTGCAAAGGAGTACGCCATGGTTCAAGGACACAAAAAATCAGATCGACAAGTATACGTGACAACCATAGATCCGCATAAGAAACAACATAGGGTTCATCAAAACCATAAATGCAGATGCAGAACAACCATAGATCCGCATCAGAAATAACTTAGGATTCATCAACACCAAGCAAGATACAAAAAAAATCAGATCGACCTCTGTATGTGACAAACATAGATCTGCATCACAAACTACCTAGGGTTCATCACAACCATAAATCTAGATACAAAACAACAAAAGGAGCGCACAGATCTGAGAGAAGAAGAACCTAGGGTTCATCGACACCAAGTAAAATAAGACGAATCAACAGATCAGCGCGGGAGAGGGGACTAAGCAGCGTAAGAGAAGGGGGAAATGTACCGTCGCAGCACCGGCGGGGGCATAGGGCGCCGCCGGAGTACCTCGATCCACCGGTGCACCGAGGTCGAACAGGAGGAGGGAGAGGAGAAGGCGCACCAGGGAGGAAGAGAGCGAAGATAGTGGTGGGAGGATGAGAGGTCACCGTAAGCCTCCCACGCCTTTAGCCCCGGGACGGCACCATCTCCCGCGCTCCACCGAAAAATTCTTGCCAGCATCGCTCCATCCCGGCTCGCGAGCGAAGGAGCCCTCTGGGCGGATGGGCCGATGCGGGATGGAATAGGAGAAAGGAACAGGGGTGCGGCGTTTCATTTCGGAAAGGCCAACCGAACACGCGAGAGTGCACGCGAAGGTTCGGGACGGTGCAGCGGATGGTGCCCTCCCAGCTACCAATCACGCCCATGGAGGAGCGCACGATGCGTCCGTACGCACGAACACTAGCATTACCGAATCTATAATTAATTTGCATGCTGCCGATTATAAAATAAAGGAGCATGTTGCCGTGAGTAGCTTAGCAACAATGTGTAAAACCCCATATCTATGTATATAAATCATTCCAATGCAACCATGCCTATCAATTATGATTTTTACCAACATAACAAGTTCTTTTTGATAGACCTATATAGCATCAACCTCAATCGAACTAGTACGGCTTATGAAATTTCTCCAGATATATGCTTTTTCAGATCATCACCTAATAGTCCCTACATGTGCACGGCCCCTAGTTTAAATAGGTATCTATTTGTCCTCGTAGCCCCGGTCATGTCACCTAGCGCCATCATGATGAGGCACAAGGGTGAGGCATGCCCACCGGGAAAGCAGGTTTTGTCTCGACCTGCTTGTTGAATTTGCGTGGGCAGATCTATTCGTAGCTCTATTTGAAACATCTTGCATAAAATGAAAGACTCTACAAATACAACTATAGTACTATTAATCAAACTTGACCGTCATTAAGGTGAGAGAGAAAAAAATTGCAAAAATATAGTATTATGGGATTTGATGATCATTGAAAAGCCCTTTCAGCTGTTAGGTGAGTCTTATAGGCTATATAAACCATTGACCGTTCCGAGAACGATAAGCTAAGGATAGGTTAATTTCGTCTGTAGCCGTAGTCGCTTTTGAACAGTACATTTGTTTCTGTCTCTTAAATTCATGTCATTGCCCGGCGCTATTATCAGATATTTAGCCGATAAATAAGAAGCTGATTTGCAATTTTTGATTTCAGCACGTATGCCCAAGATTTTCCGTTAAAAATAATATCATTTTAAAAAAATCCCCGGCTAACGCGGTTGCTCATCGGAGTCATCGCTCATCAGCAGCTCAGCACCGCAACAGCAGGAACCTAGCCCAACTGGTGACAGGTGGGGCCTACCTAATTTAGCGTCAAAATCAAAATCACTTCCAGTCTTCCACCTGAGAGTCGGACTCGGACTCGGACTCGGAGCCAGCCAGGCATGAGGATATGGTGGCGCCGCCCGTACGCCTCCGCCGCCTTCCTCCGCCGCCACCGCATCTATGCAATACAAATCCAAATCCTCGGATCCAATCTCAAATCATCCGCGAAACAATTCTCTCGGCAACCTAGATCGCCCGCATCGCGTTCAATTCCTCCCAGCAACCACCGCAAAGGAGAGCCTTGCTCCCAAGAACCACAGCAGATCCGGCGAACGAGATGCTCTGCCTCCCCTCCTCCTCCGCATTCCGGCCGGCCGATCCGGCGGCGCGTGGCGCCATGGCTTCGCAGCAGCAGCGCCAGAGCTTTCCTCACGCCTCCACTGCAGCTCGAGGCATGCTCAGCTTCTCCTCCGCCGCACCGTCCGGGCCGGCAGATCCTGCGGCGCAGCAGCAGGACTTCCGCATGCGGGAGTTCGACTACTTCGTCGTCGTCGACTTCGAGGCTACCTGTGAGAAGGATTCGCGCATCTACCCGCAGGAAATCATCGAATTTCCTGCGGTCCTCGTCGACGCCGCCACCGGCGGCCTGGTCTCCTCGTTCCGCACCTATGTGAAGCCGCGGCACCACCCGGTCCTCACCGCTTTCTGCTCCGAGCTGACGGGGATTCAGCAAGAGCAGGTCGACGGCGGCGTGGATCTTGCAACGGCGCTGGCCTTGCACGACAAGTGGCTGGCGGCGGCGGGCGTCGCCAAGAACCGTCTCGCCATCGTCACCTGGGGTGATTGGGACTGCCGGACGATGCTGAAGTTCGAATGCAATTTCAAGAACATCTCCAAGCCATCGTATTTCAACCAGTGGGTTAACCTCCGGATCCCCTTCGAGACCGCGTTTGGCGCTGGGCGGCGCAACCTGCAAGAAGCTGTCCGGGAGGCGGGTCTGCAGTGGGATGGCCGCCTCCACTGCGGGCTCGACGACGCCCGCAACACAGCGCGTCTCCTTGTCGAGCTGATGCGGCGGGGAGTCCGTATCTCCATAACCGGCTCTCTGGTGCCACCGCCTCTGCCAGAGCCAGAGCCGGAGCCGGAACTCCAACATCAGGCACAGCTTTCACCGGCGAATCGCAACTTAAGCTGGTGTGATGATGGTGCTGCTACTACTGACTGCTTCTACTGCTACTGTGGTGTTCCTACCAGAGGCGGTGTGGTGACCACACCAGGACCAATGCACGGACGATTCTTCTTCGCTTGTGGGAACTGGACGCCGACATGTCGTTTCTTCCTCTGGGCGGCCTGATTGCCGGCCATCTGGACTCCATCGCATCATCGACGTTAAGGTTAGTTAGTTACTACTCACTTATACACACACATGGAGTGCATAGTTAGTGCTCAGGTAGGTACCGCACTTGCTCAGGAGTTTATGCTCTGTGAATCTGTGTGAACCAGTTAGAATTTTTTACGGTCGGTAGCAGTGTCTCTGGGGTCTTGGAGGGCAAATCCTGTTGAGGATAGGTGCTTGCAATGAAGCTTGGGCTAGTGTGCAACTCCTGGATGAAACGAACAGTTTTCATACATAATTTCTAAAAAGTTTGATTTTCCTCTTTACTGATCATTGAAAAATTGATCTCCCAATTCTACCAATTTCCTGCAAGTGAGATGATTTGAAAGTCAGGATGAAGCGTAAAATGCAGCCATTGTTAATAAGTTAATAAATTGACATGGTGATGAAACTTGACCCTTTCTGTTTCATTTTACTGAATAACCATACAATGGAACTTGACCCTTTCTGTTTCATTTTACTCTCTAAAATAGCTTCTTGTCAGATAGGAGTATGTGACTTGTACAGTTGCCACCACACTTTTCTTCAGTACCAGATTTAAGCTATCTTATTAATCCTTTATGATAATCTCCTGAATCTTCTGAACTAGTTTGTAACTCGTGGATGAAACTAACAGTTTTTCTTACATAATAAATCATTTGAGCTAACTTCTAAAAGTTTGATTTTTCTCTTTATCGATCATTGAAAAATTGATCTCCTGTTTCCACCACTTGCCTGAAATTTAGATGATTTGAAAGTCAGATAGGATGGAGCGTAAAATGCACCCATTGTCAATAAGTTAATAAATTCACATGGTATGGAAAATGCAACAATTGCTAAAAGAGTTGTTCTTATACCACTTGGAACATAGCAGATAAGAAGAACTAAAAAAGAACCGAATTCTGAGCCTTTGATTGTTGTGAGTTAACCTTAGGATCATTTTTTTTTGTTTGTCTATTTGTGGGTGGGGTGGGGGGTAGACCGGTGGAGTCTGCTGAATACCTACCGTGTAAAATACTTCTGGTTCACCTAGATTGACTGAGCACCTGCATGTGGTTTTGCGGTATCCTGAGTTTTTTTTTGAAAACTCCTGTGTGTGTGGTGAGGTGTCTAGGATATGACTACATCATCTTCAATGTAATCTAGTTCGTATCTGGTCTTCAATGTAATCTAGTTTTTATCTTGGCTTCAATGTAATTGAGTTCTTACCAAATGTAATCGAGTTGTTAATATAATCAAGTTCTTCCCTTTTCTTCAATGTAATGGAGTTCTTCTGCGTAATAAACTTTATATGGAAGTGAATGGAGATTGTTTTTCCCGAGTGTCTGCAAATATTGTTCTGTCCAAGCCATTTTACCTGGTGGCAGTTTAAATAGCTTTGGTAACTTGCAAATTGCGTGGCAAACCTATTCTTTGTTTTCTGCTTTGATGCGCTCACATCCGATTCCAAGCTTCGCACACCGGGAACAGGTCTTTCGATTGGCAAAGGATTAACCATTAGCATTTATGTGTCTGTAAAAATTCAGTTCAATTCATCTGGTTATGCAAATTCTGAATCATGAGGTTGAAAATTTATGGAGGCATACATCAGAAACAGCTCTTGCCGCATCGTGAACAGTTAAGATAGCCAGACCTGGAAGGTTTTTGTTGCTGCTGAACAAAACGGCAGCTGAGAGCGAGAACATGTTTGGTTCCTGCAGCAAGGCTGACGTCACCTTGCCAAAACAAGATTTATGGAGCAAGCAGGACATTCGGATTGGGAACAGATCCTCTGGTATGTCAGAGGGACGTTGAAGCCGCAGGTCCCTCATTGCCCATCCAAATTGCAGGCAGCGACGCCGCAGAAAACAGGGTGGAGCTGTAGGCCCAGGAGCATGGAGGAAAAATGGCGTGAGGCCAATGGAAAAGGGCGCAGAGGAGTTGATTGCTGGAAGGGACGACCTTCTCTGCTCTTCTATCTTGTATGTAAGTCTTCTGCTCTACCTTCTCCTGCTGTCTTCAGCATGAATGGCTCACTGGTATTGATATAACTTCCATCATCAGATTGCTTTGAACTTGATCGAGCTTCCCCTTTCCTCATGAAAGAAGCAGCCAGTTGAAATTGTATTATGTAGTATTGGGATGGAAGACGAGGCAAAACTGAGCACCATGATTCCAATACGTAAGTAATACAACCCCACTCTGTTATTTATTATGTGACATCAAATGGATATTAGTTGTTTCAATCTCATGTACTGCTATTCCTTGCTTGTGCTCTGCAATTGCACAAGTCTCCTGCTCATGTTATTTTTCTATTGCAGAGCTACGCTACGGCTCCTATCAGCTGTCCAAGCAATGGTGAGTATGTAAGCCCTTTAGTACTACTACACCATCCACTTTGTATTGCAAGTTCGACATGTCTGTAATTACAACTATGTGGTATTCAGAATGGCACATTGCAGCAGTGCGAAGTGGCCTCTTGTAGGCCAGTCTTGCATAGGTGCTAGTATTAGTTTGCATTAGTTCAGTTTTTTTGGATCTTATGTAAGGTAGTCATTTGCAGTAGTTATTTGATATTGGTGCTGAGATCTTGAGTTTCATAGAAATATTTATTTGAGAAAGGTTTCATCATCAGTCCCAAATGATGTAAACATTAAATTCAGAGCCGCTGAGGTTTACCCTGATTGGTATATTCATTGTGTTGCAACTGGATTTGGATTGCTCAATACTGCATATAGAATAACATGGTTATTAGAGGGTTACATGGTTGTTGCTGAAACTGTGGCAGCAAAAGAATACCTTTTTTCTATTTGTCAACAAGTCAAATATGGACAACACATACTGATTAAATTGGAATAATAAAGGTTGAAAAAAATTGCTTCCTCCTCTCTGTTGATTTAACACACTGTACTGTTGTTTTTCAGTCCTTATGTTAACAAAAACTCGACCACAAGAGGAGACTCCCCCCGAGCTTTGTTCTAAGAAGTTGCCGTGCTTCGAATCCGGGTCGGGACAGGAGTTTCATCGACTCCTGGAGTTCAACGCTCTAACTGGTCCACCGCGAGAAGCTTGGCAGTATGCCAGTATGTCCTTATGTCAACACAAGTAGGATTAGCTAGCTGGCTGCAATTGACTAATTAGCCCAGCTGATTTATCAAATTAATTGAAAAACGATAATTTCCTCGTGCATGTTAGGTTTAAAATATCATTTTCCTGCTGCAACAATGAGTGATAGTCTCAGAAAGCTCGATGTAAGATTACCTGCACAAAAATACAGACATCAATTTATTTTTTTTATCATTGATGGTCTAATACTGCATGTTTGCTTTGATTACCACGTCAACTGGTTGTGGCAAGTTGCCTGTTCGTTGCTGCATTGATGCAGGATGGCCGCCCGGTGGCGTGACCTCTTCATGTCCAGGTCTGCGCGTGTCAATGGAAAAAAAGGTAAGAAATCCCAACCGGTGCCTGCTTCCTTCTAAATTATCCCAATTATTTTTGTTCCTTTCAAGCATTGAAGTGTTCAAGTGAAATTGCAAGTTAGAGGAAAATTTAAGCTTAGTGGGACTTAGTTGTGATATTTCTTTAGCATGTGTGATAATATGTGATTGAAATTTGAATCAGCTATGATTGACAAGTAATTGATGGAAGAATTTATAAGAGGACGTTGCAGATAGTGACAACAATGATTTCATGTCTAGAGGAAATGAAGAATGCCATTCTATATTTTTCCTTTGGGGAAATTTAGTACTGTGGTATTGTATTTCATATACTACCTCGTTCTTAAATATATGACACCATTGACTTTGTTTCATTCGTTTGACTATTCATCTTTTCTCCAAATATTTTTACAAATAGATAAATCTACATGTTAAATCTAAAGTACTTTAGACAATAGACATAATGGTACTCATTTTACTTTATTTAACTAATTCATTAAATAGATGTTGGTCAAAGTTGGAGCAAAAAGTGAACAACATCATATATTTAAGAACGGAGTGAGTATAAAATTAATTAATAAATAAAGTGTTACAGTAGCGTAGTGGAGCACAAAACCACAAAAAGGCCAAGTGAAGGAGAGAAGAGAGAGGTCAGAGAAACAACTTTACAGAAGGCTATTCGGCCAGATGGATACATTTATGACTAAAAGGACTAAATCTGTGCAGGTGAATCTTTACAGTATCCAGAAAGCAAATTTTCCAAGATCTGAATGGAGACTAAGGTCTTTTGAAGATTTGTTCATTTCTCTGTTTCCAAATTTCGTGCTGAGATAGTGAAGATTTTCATGAAAAATTGGTGCTGACATTCATCTTAGCTTTCTTAATTGTAGCAAAGAATCTGGTAGTGATCCCATGATATACCAACGAAGTTCCAACATCTACTGCTGAAACCAACATCTACTGCTGAAAGGACATTCAAAGAACAGGTGATATGTGGTTTCCTCTAGATTTAGGTTGCATAGCATGCAGTGACAATTTTCCCCATCAATCTTGTAGTTTCTTCTTCTTAGTAGTTTCTGGAACTCAGCCTATCTTTGAAGATTAGCCACATGAAGATTTTTAGCTTTTTGGTCATTTTAGCTTTCAAGATCCAATCGAAAGGAGTTGGAGGTGTAATAGATCTGAATGATAGCAGATAATACTTTCTTGAAGAGTAATTTCTATTCCCCAAACAGTATTGCCAACTGTCTGTTTCATTGCTTTGCTGCTGTATTTGTTCAACTTTGCTTTGCAAAATTTGCAGTTCCTCCGATGCCTGCTGGGATAGTGTTTATATGAAAGTGTATCTGTGGAGTGCTATCTGCCAGAAACGGAGCACATTTTTTTTTTGTAAAGGAGAATAATCTAGGTAGTTGATCCCTAAGATAAGATCCACTCCAAACATCATTCCACATCAGTATTGCCAGTTGGATGCTTTATTTCCCTATGGAGATCATCTTTTATCTATGATCTTTGCTAACAATATTATAGTAGCTCATTAGTTTGGTAAAAATTGCCTGGTGCATTGTTATTTAGACAAGATTGCTTTAAGACGGTATTTTGTTGTGTTTGCGATAAAATACCATACCCTTCCTGGCTAACTGGAACCTCTTAATTTCTTTTCATGAAATCAAGGAGCATATAGTCACTAACAATTAAGCGACATATATGAATATACGATGTTTAGTCCGAATTATGAATAAATGAAATTTCTGGAGCAGAACATAGGCCATTGCCGATGTCCAGTGGCGGATCCACGACCCGGGCTGCCTAGGCTGCAGCCTGGATCAAAGGCTTGAAAAATAATGGAGATACAAGACAAATTATACAAATGATAGATGTGCAAAACACTTGATCTTGTATTAAGCTTGGATCATGCCACACCCTGAAATTTTCGAATTTCATGATGTGATTAAAAGAAATAATTAAACAACGATTTTCTATAATTTAAAATTTTTGCCAACATTTATTTTCTTTACAGAAAATTTAGTATAGGAAAAGTAATTGCTTGTTTTTCGGAATTAAATAATGTTGTTCTCTGTCTGTGCATTCATGCTGATGCATCTTGGTGTTCCATGAGTGAAAAAGTTTTAAAAATGCGTTTAGACGTTGTCCAAGTTCTTTTGAGAATTTTCCAGTTTTTCTGGAATTTATTCTCCTTTTCCTTGAGCTTAATCCAATTTTTTGGATGGTTCTAGAATCCTTTTCACGAGCTCAAATATTTTATTTGGGTTCCTCGTGTCCCAATCTATCTATGGTATTTTTCCTAGAATTTTTGGGATTTCCAGAACATTTTTCATGGTTTAAATGATTTATCTAGAATTTTCTGGATTTATCTTTACATACGAAATGATTTCTGAAAATAATCTTTCTATCCTTTTCCTTTGGGCTGAGCCTTGGGCCCGACCCACACCAGCCCAGCAAGCCATCATCCTTTTTCTTCTGCCGACCCAGCCCAACTCCCTCCCTTTCTCTCACTGACTGGTGGGCCCCACCTGTCGGGCTTCTCTTCAACCTTCGACTGGCGCCGCCGCTTGAGCTCCAGCGCCCAAGCACCACTCGATCTTCCGTCGCCCTGGCTTCCCGGCGCCCCTCGGCTCCCCACGACCCTACGCCTCCCACACGCAAGCCGCTACCCCTCGTTTCTCCTTCCTACGGTCGGAAACTGCCGCTCCACTAACCCGCCGCCATGAATGGCACCGCCGCCACCGCGATTCAAGTCCAGGCGCCTTAACTCCCTTCCTCCACCCCTATAAAGCGCCCGCACCTCCTAGGGCCTCCCGCTGCCGCTTCTCCTTTGCACCGCTGCGCTAACGCCCCTGCATCGCTCCGCAGCGTCGCCGCCCACATCTCCGACCACCACCGGCCAAATCCCGCGCCACCACTCCAGCCGTCGTCGCCTTGCTCCTTCGCCAAGCGCCGCCGCACCAAGCCTCCGGCTGTCGCTTACCGCGAACCTCGCAGCTGCGCCCCTCGATCGCCGGCCGTTGACTGCCGGAAGGAGCCCCCCATGGTGTGTGGTGGTCAGGCTTGAACTAAGGATGGCAATGGGTAAATCCCCATCGGGTATAGCCATCCCAGACCCATCCCCGCTATAAAAATTTGAGACCGTTAGAATCCCCGTACCCAGTATGGGTGGGGACCCATACCCGACCGGGTAAATCATACCCGGTGGGTCACCCGTACCCGCCAATAGTTTATTCACGACGTCGACGAGCTCGGGATCCAGCGGCTTCAGGCAGTCACCGTCCTCCAAGACCTCCATGATGTCCCTTGACGTCGGAGTGAACGAGCTGGTTAGTGCGAGGGAGAAGGACTGGAGGAGGCAAGGAGCGCCTGGCGCCTACAAAGCATATGAAGGGGAGAAGGAGAATGGAGAAGCAAGAATCACCGTCCGTTGATGCTTCCTTACTCCGTTGGCAACATGGCGTCGGATGTGGTGGCTTCCTGGCGCTTGGATTTGGATGGAGTGCCGACAACAAGTCAGCGATGCAAAAGCAAAACGAGGTCATGAGGGGGGCACAACCGCATAGGCAGCAAGGCGCTGTTCGCTTGTTTTTTTTGCGGCGGCGTGGCGAGTAGGAGTAGCGACTAGCAAAGCGAGCGTCGTGCGCTTTTTTTTTCGACGGCCGGCAGGGGACCAATGGTGCGCTGGTGGCTGGGTGGGATAGGGTTGGGAGGGGTGGGGAATGGGGATAAGATTATATACCTAGGGTTAGCTTATAGGCTAGTGGGCTTCTCTACTTTTTGGCCAGGTATTTTTCACACATGGGTTAACGGGTACGGGGACTGCTGGAACATACCCATACCCGCGTACCCGATGGGTGAAGGGTTTGGTCCATTTAGGGTGTGTTTGGTTCTGGGGTCGAAGTGGGTTGGGTTGGAGCCGACCCACTTTGCCCCATATTTGGTTGGAGAAGAGGTGGGTTGGAGCCGACCCGGATGGGGAATATTCCCAGTTGATCCGGGTTCATCCCATCCCTAAAAATCGATGGAATCATCCCAACCCACTTCTTCTCCGTTTCTTCTCCCTTCGCCCGCCGCTGCTGTCCGCTCGACCCCGCCGCTGCCTGCCCACCATCGGCCTGCCCTCCGCCCGCCCCATGCCCTCCCGCAGCTGCCTCCCCCGCAGCTCCAACTCCGGCAGCGCAGCTCCCCCGCGGCTCCAATGGGGCGACGATGCAGGGATCTGGGGAGGCAGGGGTGGCGGCGCCGGTCGCCCTCCCCACGTCCGCCGCTGCTGCCCGCCCGACCCTGCCACCGCCCTCCGCCGGCCAGCCATCTGCCGCCGCGTGCCCGCCCGCTCCCGCTAGCCCGGCGCCCTCCCGCCGCCGCCTGCCCGCCCCCTCCCGCCGGCCCACCGGCCCAGCGCCCTCCCGCCGCCGCCTGCCCGCCCCCTCCCGTCGGCCCGGCGCCCTCCCGCCGCTGCCTGCCCGCCCCCTCCTGCCGGCCCAACACCCTCCCGCCGCCGCCTGCCCGGCAGCGCAGCTCCGCCTCACGGCGCCCCATGGCCCCGCACTCGCTGCAGAGACCGAGCGGCCGGGAGGCGACGGCGGGGGCCGGCGCGGGAGTGCTAGCCGACGGTGGGGGTCGGCGCGGAGGCGGCCGGGGAGGAGCCGCCGGCGGGGGCCGGCGCGCTAGCGGCCGGGGAGTAGCGGGGGCGGCGCCAGGAGTGCTTGCGGGGAGGAGAGAAGGAAGAAGAGTGAAGGGAGGAAAAAAAGAAATAGAAAGAAGAGGGTGACATGTCGGGCCCACAATTAACGGTGTTACAAGGACATCCATCCCAACTCTCATAACTTCTCCAACCAAACAAAAAACTGGGTCCAACTCATCCCTCTTCAACCCTCTCATCCAAACAAGAGATGGGTCGACTCCAACCTAGAAAAGTGGGTTGGCTTCAACCCAACCCACATGGTCCCAAAACCAAACGCACCCTTACGTACCCGTGGGTATTGTGTTTAGTCTATATTCAGACTGTAATGGAGTAAATACCCGTCGGGTATCGGGTCCCCATTGCCATCTTTAGCTTGAACTGTCGGTTGGAGGATTGTAGGAGAAGATAAGGTGTCTTTGCAATAAAGCCCCTGCAGAACTTGTAAATCTCTACCTCTTTCTTTGTGTCTTGCACCTTTCATAGAAAAGCCCTCGAAATCTTCAGTTTCTTGGAATCTAATCCAAGCCTTGACTTTTTGCAGATCTAACCCTAGGTTTTCAGCTTTTCGCAGGTCCTGTTCTCTGAGTCTTGGTAATCTTCTGTGCTAACCCCTGAGATCTACGGTTAATCTTGTTTAGGTTCTTAGAACCTTACTTAGTCCCTAGATTCCACGTTTTAGCTCCGTTTTAATCTGTTTAAGATGCATTGCGTTCATAACATCTTAAAGTACACGTTAGTAGTGATATCATCCTACATTTCATGTCTTTAAAAATAAATTTAGTATTAATTTGATTAATGCCTAATGAACATGCGTTTCTCTAAATAAAAGTTACCAAGGGTCATACACCGTTTTTCATAATAAAGATCAATAATCCAATTAGGTTATACACCGGTTTTTCATAAACCAAAGATAAGTTGATTAATGCTTATTTAAATAATTCTTCCAATTAAAAGCCATGTAGAGTTAAATTGATTAATGCTTATTTGATTAATATTTATTCAATTTGCTTTCTAAATAAAAGCTACATAGGTTATATCTCGATTTTTTCATAATTAAAAGTTAATTTGGCTAATATAAATATAAATACATGTTTTAATATAATTTTCTTAGTTAAACTCGAAATATAAATTATGCGCTGAGATGCTTTTACATATTTCTTATAAGATTTTCCATTAAAAATAATATCATTTTAAAAAAATCCCCAGCCAACGCGGTTGCTCATCGGAGTCATCGCTCATCAGCAGCTCAGCACCGCAACAGCAGGAACCTAGCCCTTGTTCTCTTACCTCCAAACTCCCAACTTTAACACTATGCAAAAAGAAGATTCCCTATCACATCAAACTTGCGGTACATGCATGGAGTACTAAATGTAGACGAAATCAAAAACTATTTGCACAGTTTTGTTGTACTTTGCAAGACGAATCTTTTGAGCTTAATTAGTCAATATTTGGACAATAATTCACAAATACAAACGAAACGCTACAGTGTTGCTACAGTAATTTGGCACCTCCCAAATTCGCGAAGTAAACAAGGGCCTAGCCCAACTGGTGACAGGTGGGGCCTACCTAATTTAGCGTCAAAATCAAAATCACTTCCAGTCTTCCACCTGAGAGTCGGACTCGGACTCGGACTCGGAGCCAGCCAGGCATGAGGATATGGTGGCGCCGCCCGTACGCCTCCGCCGCCTTCCTCCGCCGCCACCGCATCTATGCAATACAAATCCAAATCCTCGGATCCAATCTCAAATCATCCGCGAAACAATTCTCTCGGCAACCTAGATCGCCCGCATCGCGTTCAATTCCTCCCAGCAACCACCGCAAAGGAGAGCCTTGCTCCCAAGAACCACAGCAGATCCGGCGAACGAGATGCTCTGCCTCCCCTCCTCCTCCGCATTCCGGCCGGCCGATCCGGCGGCGCGTGGCGCCATGGCTTCGCAGCAGCAGCGCCAGAGCTTTCCTCACGCCTCCACTGCAGCTCGAGGCATGCTCAGCTTCTCCTCCGCCGCACCGTCCGGGCCGGCAGATCCTGCGGCGCAGCAGCAGGACTTCCGCATGCGGGAGTTCGACTACTTCGTCGTCGTCGACTTCGAGGCTACCTGTGAGAAGGATTCGCGCATCTACCCGCAGGAAATCATCGAATTTCCTGCGGTCCTCGTCGACGCCGCCACCGGCGGCCTGGTCTCCTCGTTCCGCACCTATGTGAAGCCGCGGCACCACCCGGTCCTCACCGCTTTCTGCTCCGAGCTGACGGGGATTCAGCAAGAGCAGGTCGACGGCGGCGTGGATCTTGCAACGGCGCTGGCCTTGCACGACAAGTGGCTGGCGGCGGCGGGCGTCGCCAAGAACCGTCTCGCCATCGTCACCTGGGGTGATTGGGACTGCCGGACGATGCTGAAGTTCGAATGCAATTTCAAGAACATCTCCAAGCCATCGTATTTCAACCAGTGGGTTAACCTCCGGATCCCCTTCGAGACCGCGTTTGGCGCTGGGCGGCGCAACCTGCAAGAAGCTGTCCGGGAGGCGGGTCTGCAGTGGGATGGCCGCCTCCAATGCGGGCTCGACGACGCCCGCAACACAGCGCGTCTCCTTGTCGAGCTGATGCGGCGGGGAGTCCGTATCTCCATAACCGGCTCTCTGGTGCCACCGCCTCTGCCAGAGCCAGAGCCGGAGCCGGAGCCGGAGCCGGAACTCCAACCTCAGGCACAGCTCTCACCGGTGAATCGCAACTTAAGCTGGTGTGATGATGGCGCTGCTACTACTGACTGCTTCTACTGCTACTGCAGCGTTCCTATCAGAGGCGGCGTGGTGACGATGCCGGGACCAATGCAAGGGCGATTCTTTTTCACTTGTGGGAACTGGATGCCGACATGTCGTTTCTTCCACTGGGCAGCCTGATTGCCGGCCGTCTGGACTCCGCATCATCAATGACTAAGGTTAGATAAGTACAACTCACTTCTACACACACATGGAGAGCATGCTTAGTTAGTGCTCAGGTAGGTGCCGCACTTGCTCAGGAGTTTGTGCTCTGTGAATCTGTGTGAACCAGTTAGAATTTTAGATGGTTGGTAGCAGGGTCTGCCTCTCTGGGGTCTTGGATGGTGAATCCTGATGAGGAATAGGTGCCTGCAATGAAGCTTGGCATTACCTTTTCCTAAACATAAAACTAGCTTATTGTAAATAAAGAGTTAACAAAAAATTGTTGCTCTCAAATATTAGTTGTTCGGGGGAGTAATAACAAGGGTAAGACATGTTAAGCTAGTTGGCTATCCATTTCCAGTTTTTAGCATACAGGTCCATATATTTGAATAATCATGTATACGAAACATGATCCTTTCTGTTCATTTTTCTCTCTAAAATAGCTTCAGGTTGCACTTGTTATTCTCCATCCACATTCTTCATGTCAGATAGGATTATAAATGCAGCCATTGTCAATAAGTTTATAAATTCACATGGTATGGAAAATGTAACAATTGCTAAAAGAGTTGTTTGTTTACCAATTGGAACGTAGCAGATAAAGAGGAACTAGAAAAGAACCGAATTCTGAGCCCTTGATCGTTGTGAGTTAACCTGAGGATCATTATTTTTTTGTTTGTCTCTGTGTGGGTGGGGTGGGGGCTGGAACGGTGGAGGCAGTCTGCTGAGTACCTACCGTGTAAAATACTTCTGGTTCACCTAGATTGACCGAGCACCAGCATGTGGTTTTGTGGTATCCTATGTTAGATCTGAATAGAAGCACTCCTGTGTGTGTTTTGAGGTGTCTAGGATATGACTACACGTTTTCAATGTAATCTAGTTCTTACCTGGTCTTCAATGTAGTTTTTATCTAGCCTTCAATGTAATTGAGTTCTTACCAAATGTAATTGACTTGTTACTCAATATAATCAAGTTCTTACCTGTTCTTCAATGTAATGGAGTTCTTCTGCGTAATAAACTTTATATGGAAGTGAATGGAGATTGTTTTCCCCAGTGTTTTGCAAATATTGTTCTGTCCTGCCATTTTACCTTGTGACAGTTTAAAAAGCTTTGGTAACTTGCAAATTGAATGGTGAACCTATTCTTACGTTTTCTGCATTGATGCGCTCACATCCGATTCCAAGCCTCGCACACTGGGAACAGGTATTTCAATTTGGCAAGGATTAATGATTGGCATGCATGGGTTTGTAAATATTCAGCTTAGTTCCCTCTGGTTATGTGAATTTTGAATCACGGGGTTGATAGTTATGGAGGCCATACGTCAAAAATAGCTCTTGCCGCATTGTGAACAGTTAAGGTTGGCAGGACCTGGAAGGTTTTTCCTCATGCTGGACACAACTGCAGCTGAGAGTTAGAGCATGTTTGGTTTCTGCGTGGGGCCGACGGAAAAGGGCGCGAGAACTACAGAAATGGCATGAGGCTGGCCGAAAAGCGCACAAAGACAAGAGAAACGGCGCAACGGAGATGATCGCTGGAAGGGACGACCTGTTCTGCTCTTTGATCTTGTATGTAAGTCTTATAATCTACCTTCTCCTGCTGTCTTCAGCACTAATGGTTTACTAGTAGCAGATTGCTTTGAACTTGATCAAGCTTCCTTTCCTCATGAAATAACCAGCCAGTTTAAATTGTATTATGTAGTACCAAGATGGAAGAAGAGGCTAACACAGAGTGCCATGATTCCAATATGTGAGTAATACAACCCGACTTGTTATTTCTTACGTGACACCAAATGGATATTAGTTGTCCCAATCCCGAGTACTGCTATTCCTTGCTTGTTCTCTGCAATTGCACAAGTCCCCTGCTCATGTTATTTTTCTGTTGCAGAGCTATACTGCCTGGATTGGTAGCTCATGTTGGCATGAAATTTAGAAATTCCGATGAGGCTTGGGCATTTTGGCTTAGCCATGGCGGGCAGAAAGGATTTGAGGACAGAAAAAGGTATTCAAACAGTGAGATGAGGACTACAAGAAGTCATGGGTGTGAGAACCTTCTTATTTGTATGTTGGAATTGCTTACAGTACTACTCTAGTGGTTTGTTGAGCTTAAAAAACAGCAATGTTTTGAATTACTCGTAGAAAAAAGCACATAGTTGGATCAGTATATTTCTATTGATTTATCAGTAATCAATATATATTAGCTCGACTACTTAGTATCAAAGTCTATGGGCATATATTTGATTCGAATTACACATTTAACCATTACACATAAGTGACTATCCACATTCTGATCACCTAAACTATAACTACCTCATGTTAGATGGATTATGGTTTCTTATATTTGCTTTCACCTGCAGGGACGCTACCAGTACTTAGGAAAGGAAATTCCAGAGCAAGTGCTAAGGCTCCTATCAGCTGCCCAAGCAATGGTGAGTATGTAAGCCCTTTACTACTACTACACCATCCACTTTATATTGCAAGTTCACCATGTCTGTAATTACTAATTACAACTATCTGGTATTCAGAATGGCACATTGCAGCAGTGAGAAGTGGCCTTTTGTTGAGTCTTGCATAGGTAGTAGAGTTAATTTGCATTAGTTTAGTTTGTTGGATCTTATGGTAAGGTAGACATTTGCATTAGTTATTTGAGATAGGTGCTGAGATTTTGAGTTTCATAGAACTGGTTATTTGAGGAAGGTTTCATCAGTCCCAAATAATATAAGCATCAAATTCAGAGCCGCTTTGAGGTTTAGCATGATCGGTATATTCAATGGTTCGCAACTGGAAGTATTTTGCTACCTGTTGGATTGCTCAATACTTCATGTATATCATGGTTATTAGAGGGTTGCATGGTTGTTGCTCAAACTGAGACAGCAAAAGAATATCTTTTTTCCATCTGTCAACAAGTTAAGTACGGACGACATATACTGATTAAATTGGAATATAGTAAAGGTTGAAGAAATTGCTACCTCCTTCCTTTTGATTTAACACACTGTACCGTTTTTTTTCAGTCCTTATGTTAACACAAGTTGGATTAACTAGCTGGCTGCAATGGGCTAATTTACCCAGCTGATCTATCCAATTAACTGAAAAACTGATAACTTCCTCTTGCATGTCGAGTTTAAAGTATTATTTTCCTGCTGCAATGATGAGTGATAGTCTTTGCATTCCAGTTCTTAGAAAGTTTGATGTAAGATTGCATGCAGAAAAGACACACACTTCATTTTTTTTATCATTGATGGTCTAACACTGCATGCTTGCTTTGATTACTACGTCGACTGGTAGTGGCCAGTTGCCTGTTCGTTGCAGCATTGCTGCAGGATGGACGCCAGTGGCGTGGCCTGTTCACGTCCAGGTTTGCTCGCGTCCATGGGAAAAAGGTAGGAAACCCCAACTGATGTCTGCTTCCTTCTACTTATATTAATTATTTTTGTTCCTTCCAAGCATTGAAGTGTTCAAGTGAAATTGCAAGTTAGATGAAAATTTAAGCTTAGTGGGACTTAGTTGTGATGTTTCTTTAACATCTGTGATAATATGTAATTGAAATTTGAATCATCTATGATTGACAAGTAATTGATGGAACAATTTATAAGAGGGCGCTGCTGATAGTGACAACAATGAATTCATGTCTAGAGGAAATGAAGAATGACATTATTTTTTTTTTTGAGGGAAATGCAGTAGGGGAATCCCCTACTGTGGTATTTTATTTCATATAAAATAAATAAATAAAAAGAGGTACAGTAGCATCCTGGAGTGCTAAATCACAAAAAGGCCAATTGAAGGAGATAAGAGAGAGGTCAGAGAAAAAACTTTGCAGAAGGCTATTCAGCCAGATGGATACATTGTGACTAAAAGAAAAGGACTAAATCCGTGCAAGTGAATCTTTACAGTATCCACAAAGCAAATTTTCCAATATCTGAATGAACCCTAAGTTCCTCTGAAGGTTTGTGCATTTCTCTGTTTCCAAATTTCCCATGCTGAGATAATGAAGATCTCCATGAAAAATTGGTGCTGACATTTCATCTTAGCTTTTTTTTTAAATGTAGCAAAGAATCTGATAGAGTGATCCGATGATGTACCAACAAAGTTCCAGCATCTACTGCTGAAAGGACATTCAAAGAACAGGTGATATGTGGTTTCCTCTAGATTTAGGTTGCATAGTACACAGTTATAATTGTCCCCATCAATCTTGTAGTTTCTTCTTCTGTGTAAGTTTCTGGAATTCAGTCTATCTTTGAAGATTAGCCACATGAAGATTTTTAGCTTTTTGGTCACTTTAGCTTTCCAGGTTCAATTGAAAGGAGTTGGAGGTGTAATAGATCTGAATGATAGCAGATAATACATTCTTGAAGAGTAATTTCCATTCTCGCAACAGTATTGCCAACTGTCTGTTTCATTGCTTGACTGCTGTATTTGTTCAACTTTGCTTTGCAAAATTTGCAGTTCCTCCAATGCCTGCTGGGATAGTGGTATATGAAAGTGTGTCTGTGGAGTGCTATCTGCCAGAAACTGAGCGAGAGATACATTTCATTTTTTTTGCAAAGGAGAATAATCTTGGTAGTTGGTCCCTAAGATAAGATCCATTCCAGGCATCATTCCACATCAATTTGCAGTTGTATCAATTTGGAGTGCTATCTGTTTCATTGCTTTGCTGCTTTATTTGTTCAACTTTGCTTTGCAAAATTTGCAGTTCCTCCAATGCCTGCTGGGATAGTGGTATATGAAAGTGTGTCTGGAGTGCTATCTGCCAGAAACTGAGCGAGAGATACATTTCATTTTTTTTTGCAAAGGAGAATAATCTTGGTAGTTGGTCCCTAAGATAAAATCCATTCCAGGCATCATTCCACATCAATGTTGCCAGTTGGACGCTTTGATTTCCCTATTGCGACCATCTTTTATCTATGATCTTTACTAGCAATATTATTAGTGGGCTTATTAGTTTGGTAAAAATGGCCAGGTGAATTGTTATTTAGACAATGTTGCGTTAAGACTATATATTGTTATGTTTGCGATAAAGTACCATACCCTTCCTGGCTAATTTGGAACCTCTTTATTTCTTTTCACGAAATCAAGGAGCATTAGTCACTAACGATTAACCTACATATATTAATATGAGATGTTTGGTCATAATTGCGAGTGGGTTCTCTGCATGGAGAATCTGTAGTAAATGAAATTTCTGGAGCAGGCATAGGTCACTGCTGATATCCATGTGTTTTCTCTCTCTCAATATTCATGTATACCTTGGTTGCAGTGTCTGGAGGCTTTTTAACTTGGCTTAGGAGATGAGGGAAAATAAATTTCTGTTTATTTATTTAGGACTGACATGGTAATGGTCTTTTTTGTATATGCACAACAAATTCCATACTATCTCAGTTTTTTTTCCAAGGCTCTTTTCATAAGCCTAATTTTGAAGTACTCATATGGTGGTCATTGATGTTTTTTCTTTTCTGTTTAGAGCTTTTTTACAATGCTTTTAAACTACCAATGGTACTTGCAGGTACTTTCCTTTCTTATCCTTCTTATCAAAAAAGAATGAAATAATGAAATAGATTTACATATAATTAAAAGGTTTACATATAATTAAAAGGGTATCATAGTAATTTCTTACTATTTTTGATACTTGTTCCACCAAACTGGTACTTCTTGGTACTTCTCTTTAGATACTTCATGGTACTTCCTTTGTTTCCACTGTTCGATTTCGCCGGATGGACGGCTCTCATTTTTTTCAAGCATTCTAAAATTTCTATTCTGTTTATCATATCAACTGATATGGGTTCCACACGCATGTTGGTTTTATAATGACAGCAAGGAGAGCAGAAGGAGATGTTTGAGCAATAGGAAAATGATAAGGAAGATCTTGAGGTACTATTATCTTGGGACAACTTGTTATAGATTTCTTGGGAAAAAAAATCTTGGGCTGACAATTGCTTACATTAGGGAATACTGGTTTCGGATTGATTTTGTGCAAAAGGTTCTTGGTCTGTGATGTTTATTAGTCTTCAATATCCAGATGGTTTTAGCATTGTTTATATGAGTTCCAGAATTATCATCTTCAGTTCATTGTGACTGGGTTCGGTTGCCATTGCACCGATATCTTGACCACCAATATTTAGCTTCCAGTGATGCACTGATGTGCCACCTGAATGTCTGTACGAATGTCTTCGCTACCTGAAAAATAGCTGTGATGATTTAACAATGCATTCTCTCTTGTAGCAAATTTAAGATGTGCAGTGCAGTCAGATTTAAGATTATACTTGCTGATTCTTTTTTTTCTTCGGTGCTAACCAATGTTCTACATCAGCCTGTAGAGATGTGGGAAATAATCGCCACTGCTCGGTTTGTGATGCCAGAGGGGTGTGAGGCTTCCAGTAGGCCGCGTACTGTTCTTTTTCAAGAATGCATAATCACAAAAATTACATTGGGGCACATGTTCCAAAAGAATATGTAGCCAACATCAGAAGATCTGATGTACCGTATAGGAATTAAAAAAAAAGAAAATACAACTCAAATTCTCTTATCTCCATACACGCAAATGAATCGACTTCTCAATTGATGAAATCGAAACCAAACATGAGTCAATTCAACGACGAAGAAGAGTGGCAACTTCATTTGCTAATTGATGCTCTGACCACAAACTCAAGACCATAGCAAAACCATCCACACTTCATTAGGGATAAAGTAAGATACTAGTAGCTCTTGAAGAATCAAGTTAGGCAACCACAATACCCGCATGAAGTACACCACCACTCAAAATCTCCGATATGACGCCTCCATCAAGGACACAATGATAGTCGTCGCTGCCGCTGCTCGCTGCCGCTGCTCGCTAGGATAAAGTTTTCACCTGGAGAATTGATGATGGGTGGGCTAGAGACAAACCGACGGTGCCCTCAGGAGGGAAAATGTAACAATGTAACAACCATAGTTGTTAAAAGCCTAAGAATAGTCATTAAGGTGTTAATGGTGAAATTTGGATTAAAAGGAGGTATATGGGCCAAAGTCAAATTTGACAAAAATTCAAATTCGAGATTCAAATTTGGAAAAAAAATTGATAAAAATATGAAATCAAGCCTTGAAGGTATTTAGACTTCAAAGGAATCAAGTTTGAAGTAAAATTCAAGTCATAGACACCTCAAATGCATAGTTAAAGATGGATTGACTTGAGTTACTATTCACTGTCTGAAAATGCTAAAAACAGCAATCCTTCAACTTTGAAATTAATTTTTGAAGGATTTTTCATATAACCTTTGAAAGGTTTTGGACCCCAAGTGGACTTTGATGTCCAGTGAATATATGAGCATGTTGTTGGACAAGGAAAGGAAAGAATTCAAATTTTTCTAGAAGCCCAAAGTTTGAAAAGTGGACTGTTTAAAAATAACTATAGAAACTGAATGGCAATAGCCATTTCAGTTCTTAAGACAGTGAAAAGTGGCAACTTTGGCTCAAGATTTTGGAAGATTCTATATGTAAAAGCTGGACCATGGCAGGCAAAACGGAATCCCTAACATGTGGTTTACAATTGGCGGACAAGGAGAAGTGGGTTTGCATATTTGAATTTGAATTGAAAGTTTGGACAGTGGTTGTTTAAAAGTGCTCTTACGAAACTGAACGAGGCTTTCTTTTGAACACTGACAGCCCGAACCCTAGATGATTTTCCGGGCTCAAATTCGTGAGATAGAGTGATCCAGAGCCAAAACTATGAATCTATAGAATGAAGTATTGAGGATCCTCTACAACTTTGCTTAAAGGAAATCATGGAGCTTGAATTGGAAATCGGGCGCAAGATTGAGTGGACTTTTGGGCGGAATTGGGGAGAAAAGGTGGAAGAGCAGAGTGGTGCTACTGCCACGCAGCTGCTTGCCGCCGATGGCAAGAGCGGTGCCGCCGTGCCACGCATTAGCGTAGGCGTGTGACGCGAGCCAAGCAAGCAGGCAGGACGTGTCCGTTGCAAGGGTGGTGAAAATTTCATATATTTACTGCTCCCGCTGGCCAGAGCTATCCATTTCACCGCACGCTCTATTTTTCACTACGCTCGGTCGCCGGTGAGCTCTGCCACCGTTCCACCACTGCTAGCCGTTCCCCTCCGCCAGAAACACCGCCTTAGTTCCTGAATCCATCCCACCAGTCGTCGTCTAGCCCCATCCACCACAGCTTCTTTTCGCCGTCATCTTCTCCAGTGCTGGCCGCCGCTTTGTTTTGGTAAGGTCGCCGCCGTGGAGGGCTATGTTGCCGGAGCTCTGGTCGTTGTCTAAGGGTATGGGTGTGTCACGCAGGAGCTCTAGATGGTGTAGGGCTAGCTTGTTGGCCTGGAGCACGGCTGGGTTGGCCGGAGCTCCTGCGCCACCATGCGCATGCCTCGGCCATGGCCGTCTTCATGGAGCACCTTGCTCTGGTAACGGTGGGCTTTGGTTTGGGAGCGCGCCGCGTAGCTTAGGTCCTAGCAAAGCTTTCAGAGCCGCTTGTGGTCGTCAGTTCGCTGCCGTCGAGCTTCGTGCCGTCAGTAGGCCTAGCTCCGTTCACGCCGCCGCTGTCTTTCACCGTTCACTGTTGCCGTCCATCCAACCACCACTAGAGTACCATCAGTGGGTGTGCTAGGTTAACATGAGTTGAGTCGTGGTGTTCCCGTCGCTGGGGGCCTCGCCGGCGATGAGTCGTCACGGTTACTCGCCGGCAGACCCACAGTCAGGGCCGGGGAAGCGGTCTGTTGACCAGGCCCACGCGCTAGTGAGAGGGGTTAGGGCGGGGGTGAGTGAGAAAGGTTCCAGAAGGGGGTTTTCGGGGGAGAAATTGGTTTATAGTTTTAGAAAATAGATTTAAATTCTATTTTCATATGTAATACTTTATAATTTGTAGAATTGTCCAAATTTAGTGAAATCAATTTTATTAGGTGTATTTTATTTTCCTTTATGCATTAAAAAATTCTTAAACCCTAGGAAAGGAAATTAAAAATTTGGTATTTATTTAGTGCCTTTAATTAAGGTATTTAAATAAATACTTAATATTTATAAAATGTATAAAATTTTGAATAATGTTTTATTATTCACAAATGCTTATTAATTCATAGAAATTAATTTTTAAGGTTAGAAATTATTTATAATGCTTTTCTAAATAAAATAAAAGGCTTAAGTGAGGTTAGTTAAGAAATTAAATTGTGGGTTAATCTTTTATGGGTAGATTAGTGTTGGCTTGCAACTTTATCACAAAGATAAGTTGTATAGTATTTATTTCTAAAAGTTTGCATATCTAACTTTGGCATGCATCATATCGTAGAACTGGAAGCCTCAGAAGTGGATTTCTTGGAATTCTCAGAAGAACCTCAGGAATTTGAGGAGGTTGTTGAATTGGTCCCTTGTGTTGAAGGATCTTTAGAAGAAACTAACTTTTTTGTGAATCAAGGCAAACCCCGGTGCGTCTACACCTATCTAATTTCAGAGTCCAATAATTATTATTCATGAGTCCAATAATTGGTTATTTCCTAATTTATGCATTAAATCTAGGAGTTGATTGCAACCTACTCTTGTGCATGATCCCACCTTGTTTGTAGGACATCTTTGCCACCTATTCAAATAATTAGTAACCATCCTATGCTTAATAATGGTTAGATTTCCTTTAAAGTAAGTTTTGTTACTCAACCACTTAAGGTTAAAATTGTCATACATGTTGATCAAGGAAAATGGCTTTGAATTTTGAAGATGTGGACAGAAGCTAGAGATGGTAGTTTTGTTCACTGAATGTAATTTGTTAAGGCCCGTTCCTTGTTTTAACTGATGATCAAGTGATATTACCTGGTTGCTTACTGTCCCTGGGGACCAGCAAAGCTCGGTAAGTTAGTTGGCTCTCTGATTGGAATATTCTTACTCATGCTTGGCATGCGGAAGAAAGGCTGAGGCGTAGCCTGAAACTCACATGGAGATCAGGCCAGACGTGGGGTCCCATGTGAGGGTGCGTCCCTGGGTTCGGGTAATTATATTTCCGGTCATTGGGTACGGCTAATCAAAAGGTTGTTATGCGCAAAACCGATCAGTTGTGCATGGTTGGTGATTAGGTATCTCCTGCAGGATATAAATCAGTCCGGATCGCTGCAATTCTTGGTTATGAATGCACCTGATCATCGCTTAAGCATCATAGAGTAATCGAGTTGAATATAATATTTTTCTTGAATAAATATTGTTGTATGATGTTTAGTTTCCTTGGTTGATCAAAAATGTTTTACTCACCTAGACTGGTTACGTAAAAACTAATCTGGAATAAAATGATAAAACTAAGGTTCCACAAGTAGTAAGCTTTCTGCAAAAATGTGAGCCAGCCAGTACACTAAAAAGCTATCATATTCCTTGAAACGTTATTTTAAATCTACCTATACTGGTTAGACGGGTCAGTCTTGCTGAGTACCCTCGTACTCAGGGGATCCTTTTTCGTTGTTTTTAGAAGCGCAGCAGGGGTCAACCGAAGAGGAAGGCCCGAAGAACTAGGGTATTTTACGGGTCTCGTAATACCCTCTAGAGAAACCTAGTTGTATAATTACTTTACCCTCAGAATTGTTTTATGTTCGACACTCTTAGAATGGTCTAACTTGCACTATTAAGTTTTTTTCCATCTATGGTTGTAATAATTCGCACTATGTAAAAATGTAATATTTGTTGATGCTTTCCCTTCGTGGAAGCGATCCTGATATATGGCTACGATTCAAGTCATGAATGATTCGAGGCGTCCTAGGGACACTTGACGGACTACCGGACTTAGACTGTTTTAAGTGTGTTTCGTATAATTACTGTTGTGCGCAGGTTCCATTCTCAGGACTATGTTTTGGCTCAGGGGGAGTATCAATGGAGTTAGGAGTCCAAGCAGCTTCAGTGGGGACATGTTCATCTTGTCCATGCCTAAGTATCCAATTGTGCATAATACAACAGGCAAGAACCAAATTCACTTGGGTTTTGTAAGGATGGAAAGGCTTGTTGTCAAGGATTTTGAATCTATTCTTTAGAGCACCAAAGACCCTCTCTACTGTCACTCTAAGAGAAGAATGCCTCAGGTTAAACAACTCTCTTTGGTTTTGCGGCCTATTAGAACCAAACTCCCTCAAGTGGTACCTTGTACCACGAATGGCGGCAGGAACCCATGCCTTGCTGCATATCCAGCATCCACAAGATAGAATTTTCCTAGACAATGTAACAAATCATGGTTTATCAGTTTAGTGAGTGCAATTTGTTGGCATGTGTATATGTGAGGTATGGTACCTTGTGGGACTGTAAGGCTATCATCCCTTTCAAGAGCATCTGACAAAATTAGAGCATCATGTGCAGATCCCTCCCAACCAGCAAGCACATATGTGAACCTGAGATCAAAGTGGATGTACACTTGTGAAACTAGGCACTAGGTGGCTCGGTTGAAGCCCTGGGGTATCAAGAAGAAGTGCGAAAACATAGAGGGATTGAATTGGATGAGTTTTAGACGCTTAATGTGCACAGTTTTTTTTGTCACTGATTCATTTAGTGACCTCAGGGGTGTATCACCGAATGAATCAGTGACTACAGTTTGTGTGTTGCATGCAGCAAAGTCTCAACGATTGGTCCAATGTCTACAGTGACTACCACTGGATCCTCCTATGCGCATTTTGGGTATTCGCTATCTGTGAGTTACTGTAATCACTAAGTGATTCGGTGGTTGCATGTGAACCACACCGAATGAGTCGGTGATGTTGGCTCAGCTCGTAACCGGCTCAAAATTGGCTCTAGATGTTTTGATTTATATTTGAGGGGTTCATTGATTGATACGGTGGTAACAGTGTGGACTCACCAAATGAGTCAGTGGTCAGTCAGTGACCGATTCAAAGTTGTACTTGCGGGCTTCACCGATTGATTCGGTGCATGCTGTATAAGTCAATGGTGGCAATTTCAGCGCAGGTCAATTTGGAGGTCAAGGGCAAGTTGAGCAGAAGTGATTAGAGAGTTTCTTAATTAAAGATTAAGGATATCATTAGTACTTGGAAGTAGACAAGTGTGCATCCATACACTTGTTTGGCTTGAGTAGGTCAAGTGAGGGTCATTGCTTGTTAATCTTGGTTATCGGCATCACCTAGACGGCTTGATGATGGTTTTCTTGGTGAGCTCTCAAGGAAGAGACTTGTGAGAAGCTCCAAGAAGTGTTGTGCTTGGTTTGGAATCCACCAATTTGGAGTGGAGAATTGATTGCCACTAGTGAGCACTTGGTCCTTGCACAGATCAAGGGGGAGCTATACCCTTGTGCGGGTGCTCCAATAAGAACTAGGGGAGAGTGCCGACTCTTTGATACCTCGGGAAAAAATCGGTGTTCTAACCCTCTCTTTACTTTCTGCACTTAAATTCCGCATTTACTTTTCACATTTCAATTCCTAAAACTGCCATGCTAGTGTAGGGTTGGAACTATGTTGCAAACCTTTGTGCAAGTAGAATAGACACACTTATTAAGATTGTAGACACATGGGGTGATTAGGGTTGTTCCTAAGTTTTAATTTCCGAAAAAAAATGTAGAGGCCTAATTCACTCCCTCTTAGGTATCTTGATCCTTTGAGCATCAACCACTATAGAATTGTGTTGTGGTCAGAAGCTACAAAGTTTAAGGCTGCACCTGACAACGCATCCTCATTCTAGGCTCCATTGACCATACCAGCCACATCTCCTGCCAAATCCTTGAGCAACTGATGAAGGCCCAGCTGCCTGAATCAGTCCTATCCATCTTGATGCATCCATCGGCAAGGAAAAACAGGGGACCCTCGGAAGGCAGTGGATCTCCATCTCCCAGCATAGTGACTCCCTTCTTCTTCGGAGCAAAAATTGGGCAAGTCCAAGAATGAATGCGAGGTGGCACACCAACAGATACAATCACATCATGCGGTATCTTAGCATTATCATTGAGGTTAACTTTCACCACAATCCTACCCATGCGATTAGCATTTTCCCCTTCATCATGCTTAATGAACCTGTTAGGCAAGTTAAGGTGCTCAATACACAAAGGAGAAGTGTGGATCATACGTTCCTTTAGAGGTATTCTATTTTCAAACCTCCAATAATGAATATTATCAACATAGAAAATGCTACATGTGCAACCCATATTCCAACCCACATCTATACAATGATTTTCGGTTCATGTCCTATAGAGTTTCTGGTTAGGGGTGAAATCCTTATGAGCTGCACCTGCAGCCGGAAAATCAACTCCCACGAGAATAAAAAAATGTCACCACTGACTAAAAAATAACCGTGTTAGACGTAAACGTTTCCAAAATGAAACATTTCCATGCAAACCTCAACCTATTATTGCAATTTTTTTAGAGAACTGCTCTGGTTCTCCGGATTGAATTTGTTTGATGTTTCTTATGAAGATGGTTGATGTTAACACTGGCCTGGTGGTGCCGTGATCCAGGATGCCTATTGCCTGCTCGGCCAGGAGGTGTGTCTGCGCATCTGCTGACCATTCTGCAGCCAGCGGACATTGTTGCCATTGCTTTTGCAGTTCTGTGCCACCGCCAAGGGATACGAGAAGGTTACTGCCCGTCGGTCACTCAGTCTAGATCCAATCATGGGCATGGTGTTCTTTTGTGCACAGGCCGGACAAGGTAGTGCGAGCGGGGCTGGACCTCAGCATGAAATTAAACTAATTAACAAACTGGTTTAACTAATCACATAAGATTCGTGCAACTCTTTCAAAAAGGAGTACTGGAGAAATTCTCTTTTTTTTAGGGATCGGCCATCAAAAGAGACATACACACATCTTATAGCATGGTCGTATGCTCTAATGGTGGTATTAGACCTGAGCATTTCTCGGGTTGGACCAGACTGGAAAAAGCCCGGTTCATTTCGGGCCAGGCTAAAAATTCTCAGGTATAATTGGCATGCTATTTTGACTTAAGCAGGTCGAGGCGTTGCCTCATGAGTTGTAAACGGAAGCGTTCCCTTCTCAACACCAGGAATAAGTAACTGTGAAATCCTTATGTTGGCAGGGACGGAGGGACATCGAACTCATATTAGCCACTGTCTTTGGATGTCATGCCAGTGCCTCTCCACTGCCGCAGTTAATTAGTATGTACTCCGTGCTTTAATTAACTAATTTCGCTATGCCCAAACGGAGCCTAACGTGACATTAGAGATGAAGGTGTTTTGGATATCTACTACTTCCTCCGACCGTTTAGCTTTGTCCCAAGTTTAACTTTCTTAATATTGATTAAGATTATAAAAAACGAACCATCTATATAATCAAATTGGAGCGTGTTAACGCGCCACTAGTCGCGCATAGGGTGAGCGCGCAACTCCTTTGTCCGTCCAATCGTGTCCGTGAGAAACAGCACAATAATCACATGTTTTTTTTGCCATGCAGGACAGAACAGTAAAGTGGAATCGTGGAGACTACTATCATGTCTTATTTTGTTTCATTTTTTTTGAATGATGGTAACTCCCTCGTTAAAAGTCCTTTTTTTAATCCGTTCCACAATTATGTTTCTTACGATGTGGTGACCTATATTCTATAGGTTTTGAAGTAAATTTCTTTAAACTTGCAACTTATATATAGCGGTACTATCAACTTATGTAGAGATTGTATTTACTCATGTAGAGTTTGTGTATCAGCTTACATAAAAAAATAGTACTAATCAATTTATATATAGTACATGTACTAGCCTACGTATTAACTTACGTAGACACTATATATCAATTTATATCACCATAGTTATACCACTTATGTGCGGTTGTACCATCAACTTAAATAAAGATAATGTATGACCAGTTCAATAAAGACAATTGACAATCTACACCGTAAATGTAAACCCTAAAATCTTAAACCAAAAATTAAAATCCTAAAAACTTAGATTCAAAATCAAAACCCTAGAAAATAAATGTCATGTAATAAGTTATGTTGTATGTCATACTCACACAAAAATTTATTGCAAAAAGACAATATGGCAACTTACGTGGATATCCCATTAATAAATTTAGACATAAGTTGATAGGGTAGTTATATATAACTTGATGATACTTATAAAATACTATTTATTGTATTTATTCTCAAAATACATACAACATGAATATTATTAATTGTATTTATTAAAGTATATAACAGTGGAAACAGAGTAAAAAACAAACTACAGATGAAAAAGAGTTAATCAGGAAGGCATGGAAGATGTGGGCCAACGGAGGAAGCGAGATGTAGTCAAAGTACAAACAGCCCAACAAAACGTGCGTGCTCACGCAAAAGCCAATCAAACCTCTTCGTTTTGCACACAGCCCAAAGCAAGCACATGCTCGATCCCAACTACGTGGCGGAACAGCCCACGTTTGAGTGCTCGCGGGCTGCACACTCCAACACAAGCAAAAGCCAACCAGACCCTTCATTTTGCACGCGACCTAAAGCAAGTACACGCTCGATCCCAACTAGCTAGCGGAACAACCCACGCTTGAGCGCTTGCGGGCCGTGCGGGGTCGCGCACTCCAGCGCAAGCACGACTCCGCGCGCGGTAGCTTTTTTCCAATCAAATTAGTTTTGACTTAAAATAAAACTAAAGATAAAAAATGAGGGAAAGCTGGTTAAGCCTTTTTTAAAAAGAATTGCATTTAATTTCTTTTTTCCCGAATATGTAAGAGAGTTGCGCATCTTTATATTAAGAGAAGAAAAGGATGGTTCAATTACAAAAGAAACATCACATCACCTCGGACCAAGAGTGAAGGATTCTTGAGTTTTGACAAGAGATTCTTACAGAAAAACACTCACAACTAAGACCTGACCGCAACATATCTAACAATCTATGCAGTCACCCGTCCTGAGTCCAGGGTTGCAAGCCCTTTGGCTCCAGCCCTCGGTTTTGATTTAAATTTGAATTGACACACTCGGTTTCGTGTTCTCATCAAAACTCAATCGCAGAACTTGCTGGAAACAAACGAAGCCGGAAGCAAGTTCACGTCTAACCAGACGTGAAGTGCACTGATTGTATAATATGTCCTCAAGGAACTACAGATCTACTCCATTTCATGTGCACTGATTGTATAATTTACACCAAGAAGCCTTTCCGGCAACAATTCTCAATTTTACATGTGCAGACGAAAAACGTCTCACCAGTTATGTGAACCACGAAAATTGCAAAACTATGACATGCGAATGCCCCTCGGAGTTTGTACAATGCGTGCACTCATGCTTGCAGTTTTCAAGAGCCTACGGAATTCATCTAGGCTTATTTTGCCGTCTTTGTCAATGTCAGCCTCCTCAAGGAGGGGGTCAATAGAACCCTTCATTCCTGTATGCTGTAGGCAAAGAAAAAAAAATAAGTCAACGACCAGCCTGATATACATTATTAATTCGATTTTTGCACTATGTAACTATAACATTAATAATGCGATTACTATACAGTAAAAATGAAAAACCATAAATGCATGAATAATAACTGGGTTCCTGTACTCGTAACAAATTAAGGAAGTACAGCAAAGATTGAGAGCTATGTAAATGTAACCAAAAGAACAAAGATAATAAACTCTGGCAGTTTTCTTAAGCATACCATTCTAAGTTCATCAGATGTGATATAGCCATCGCCGTCGACATCAAATTTATCAAATGCAGCTTGAGACAATAATTTCCACTTCTCGGTATCATGTTCCACCAGCTGATGAACGTGTAGTGTTGCCGCAACAAACTCTTCAAAATCAACTAGCCCATCTGTATTACTGTCAATCTGCCCGAGAATGGAATATTGACTGTCAATTTCTGAAACTCCAATGAAATATGTAACTTTATGCATTACTGCTAAAAAGATTAAAAGACAGCCATGTTTTGGCCATACAGATATAGGAAGGGCAGTGGATGTATCTGCATCATTGCAACCAAATAAAGACATCACGGAAACAAGCACTTAGTTATAGCGACTTAAATACATACCATACCATTCTTAGGAGTATTAAAAAGCATTCTTACAGTGAACATGCAACATATACCATTAATTCAAAGAAAAAAGAACAGTTGGAAAATTATTTTAGCAAATCTCATTATCATCATTCAGAAGTTGAGAGACAAACAAAATGTCATAATGCTTCCAAGTTTCCTACAAGAAATTGTATAAGTATGTTAAGATATTATAATCATGAAACTGTAACAACATAACGCATAGGTTTGGGAATTTGTGAGTTGTGGCCCAAGGCTGCAAAGCAGTATAGTACATAAATCAAACAGACTAAGGGCCGAAATGGGCTAGAAACAAGGAAAACTGCTACATACATAGACACCTTAACAATACCACACTCAAAATAATACACACTTTGTTCCAAACAAGCATGTCCCAGTAAACATGAAGACAATACTGCTACAGCATAAGCCAAAGTAAACATACCGCCTCAATAATCTCTAAAACACGAGGACCCTTTAATCTCCAGGGAACATCCTTTGCAAGAGCCTGCAGATTAGTGTTTAAACCACATTATAATGATTGATGAGTATAAGATCAATCACCTAGAACACAGGCTCTAGAACAAAATAGGGTATCTAACTGCTTTATAACTTTGTCTGATCTTGAGATGAAAATCTACCACATGGAATTTAGTTCTTTATTCTGAGAACAAGAAATATATATCAAATTTATAAATAAATAGCACTGGCTCTGTAAACATTTGTAAGTGTATAACACTAATCAACTTTGACCAAATTAACATACTCTAAAAGGGCATCTCTTTGGAACAGATGGAACAATACAAAGGTCAAAAATTTTTTTTGCAACAATTGGTTATTTGAAGCATCAACTGACAATTGAAAGAACTACATTCTTTCATTTTAAGATAAACCTGTTTCAACCAACTTGCTTATGATAAAAACGGATACAAGTTAATACTTTCTTGAAAAATCGAAACTACTTTGAAGGAGAAAAATCCCATCCCTACGATGGTAGTGGTTTCAGTTATTCCTGGCAGGAAATAGTTTACAACGACCCATCTGTGTACAAACCATGAATATGAATTTAAAACTACTACCAGTTTTCTCTTAGAAGTTGTCAAAATTTGTTCAAGTTGACAAAATTTTCCCTGTTCTTTCAACCTGATATAAGTAATCAAACCACATGCAGTAGCCACGAAATATGTGCCAGCACATGCAATTATATAGGACAAGATTCCAAAAACTACACCGCAGAAAAGAGAGATCTTACTAAAAACAGTGCATATGTTGCTTAGAATACTGGCACGTGATTAGTCTTGTGGTGGGCAAAACAATAGGATATTGACATATTGTGACAACACCACTAGCATGGCTAATCTTGAGGTAAGTCTTTAGGTAGTTTGGAGAGAAATCTTGAATTAGTTCAGCCCGGTGACAAAAAAATTCAGCTATTCATATTAATCGTAGATCACATTGTATCTTTTCTGATGCAATAGTTAACATTTAATCTGGTTTGCTTAGGTTGCCAATAACTGTGAACTCTGATAAGAATCTTACAATTGAGAAGCTCATTCTACATAGTCCAGACTCCAGAGTTAAATGTTAGAAAAAAAACAGTTACTTGAGGAAACAATTAGCAATGACATCCAACAAAACTAACCTGCTTCAGTTCCTCCAGACTAATGGTTCCATTTTTGTCAACGTCAATGGCATTGAACTGATCACGGAGATCAGACAGCTCTTCTGAGTTTAGTGTAGATGCTAATGCCTACAAAATGTTGTATAAATCTTTGAATTGACTTGAACAAATTTCCTGAAGTAATGTTCAAGATCTTCAAAAATTCTGGCACCTTTAACTTACCCTTAAAGCAAATTGCTTGAAACGACTATATTTCACAAACTGCCGCATATTATGTAATACTGATATATCCAAGGGTATTTCAGATGCCTTTCCTCCTTCTCTCACCCAATCATGTGCTGGAGAAAAACATAAATTAAATAATAAATAACTTTAAAAGAAAAATACTAAGCTATACCTAGTCTACAATAACCAATCATAGTCAGCAGCAAACGCTCTGTAGTCACTGATGATAGTAGCATCCTAGTTAGGTGGATAATATTAACAATAGCACTTGGAAGATTTTACCAGCCCTTGGTCATGTCACCTACTATGCCCAACTGCGAGAAACGACAAAAGGAAATTTCTACGAAGTGGCATAAACCCTAAACATGGACAAAAACAAGGAGCGAAAAAATCAGATGCCCCCACCCCAAAGAAGAGAAACTAGACAACGAGCCACTGGCACTAGTTTCACAGGATATACTGCAAACCCATATGCTTTGGTCTAACTGTGACCACCGAATAGCGATGTACGATCCCTCATATAACCACAAATGCATTATTTTCTGTTCTAAGGGTACTAAAGGTATATGCCTTTAAATATGATCCATCTGATAGTTATCCAACTGTCATGTTGGGAGTTTACATCTTGGCGCCCTTAACAGATTTGTATTAGTTATGCTAACCATATTAGCAAACTTAAAGAGTTCATATTTTTCAGGATGGTTCATAGTCACATACACAATGCCTGGGCAGCAGTTAGTCTTGCACGGGGATCCTTAACTAGTAACTTTTGTACAAAATCTTTTGCAGCTGGAGTAATATTTGGCCAAGGCTTGCGGCGAAAATCTGGCTTGTTTTTTAAGACCTGCAGTAAAAAGAAAATAGCAAAATATTTTTCAGGATGATGACAGAGAATGCAGCAGAGAGGAGTGCTAGGAGAAGTTCTGTAAATGTTGGAGCTTAGTAGGAGAGTACAGTCATAGAGCGAAAGCGTAATAGAGACATTTGCTACCCTGTTCGGTTGTAGAAAAATCAAAAAGAAAAAAAAAAGAAAAAGGCAAATATCCTGGATCCAAATGGATGCAGGACGCAGTATTTTGCGATATGCTGGGAACTTTCAGTGGTATTCAAATAACCAGACTGTTTTGTTCGTATTTTGCCAAAGTCGGAACTTTCTATGTTACACAACCAATTTCTCCAGAAAATAAAGCATATGAAATGGGTGTGAACCTACAAATACTTGTTTTCACGCAATGTCAAATTATCACATTATAAAATAAACTACACATCAAAATATGAAACTACATCTTTGATGCTTATGTAAAATCAACATGAACCATAATCATCTACATGGAATAGATTTTAGTCTGTATTCAATTAGAAGTAGGAAATGATATCAAAATGTAGCAACATTGTAGAACAAAAGGAAACTATTTTTAATATATAGAAAATGAAAAAACACGTAAAAAATTGTTACAGAACAGAGATAATTTAGGCTAATAACCTCTTTAAATATTCCATCTTCAGTTTTGTCCCAGAAAGGTCGTCTTCCACACAGCAAAATATAGGTAATAACGCCTATACTCCAAACATCAGATTCTGGCCCTGACTTACGCTTGAGTACTTCTGGTGCCACATAGTAGGCACTTCCGACAATGTCACGGAATTGCTTTCCTGCAAAAGCACACAACAAGGTTTTAGACTTTTAGTGCAAGCTATAACCAGCACATACAGTGATAGTCATACAGGGAAAACTACGAATAATAAATTAAGAACACACCTGGTCTTATGAAGTCTGAAAGGCCAAAATCTGTAGCCTTAAGGGGTGAGTCCTCCTTTGTTGATTTGAATAGGAAGTTCTGGAAACAGAAAAAAAAACATACCAAAAAGTTAGGTACTCCTTTTTGTCAAAATATATTATCAGTTACTCTTAGAATCATCGTATACTTTCAGAGTATACCTCAGGTTTCATGTCTCGATGAACCAAACCATGCAGGTGGCACTCAGCTGCAACCTTGAGCATCTGTCGGACAATTACTGCAGCATCTTTCTCGCTATAACGGCTATCTTTCCTGTTTGGAGGCAAAATATGTGAGTCCCAGCATGGCAGTTATCTTCTACAGACATCAGAACAAAAACTCTTGTATAAAAAGGGTATATAGAATATAAGACTAGAATGTCCTTTTTTTACTGTTGCCGAAAAGTGACTACGACATTCCATCTCAATCTATCAATAAATGCTATAAATGCAGAGAGGAATCAAACTGTGACTAAGCATAGTAGGTTCAGTTATATGGAAAAACTATCCTTCAGAAAATAAATCAATGTCTGTATGGTCCAACAAAAAGTTTGCCAGAATAAAAAAAAGGCAAAAATTCAAAGAACATATTTTAGAATGAACTCTGAAGTGAGAAAGTATACGGCAAAAGGAACACTTAGTTGAACAAAAAAGGCAACATCTTAGCTCAATATTGCACATACAAGCTCAGAGAGAGAACAAGGAATGAAATATTTCTGCAATAAAGGTAGCAAGTAAGAACTTTCATAAACATCTAAAGGGTATAATATTTCTTACTTGGCTAATATCCGATCAAGTAATTCACCACCCTCACATAATCTGTCAGAAGGAACACATCACAGAAAGTCAGATGTTTCATTAAAGTGATAAACAAAGACTAAAGATTGGAAATCATCCAACTTGCCAACAAATCTGAGCCTCGTTTTCTTTCATCCCGAATTTTATATAAACCAGCACTATCATAGGGAATACAATATTATGGGAGTTTGAATATGATGTCATTGATTCACGTCGTTAAACTCCCAACTACCCCCAGGCCCCACTTAGCTCAACTCCTTAAAAGTTATGGGAAAAGTTTCTAACAGAAGTGTAATCAAACTATGTAGCCCACTCTACTTCATGTCTGATTGGGGCTCTCATAGAATAGAATCCATGACCGTTCAGGGTTCATGCAGGCCTTGTACTTGCAAAGGAAACATCAAAGGTTCCTAAAGAATTTGAGAGATTTTCCACAACTTACTCCATGACTATATACACATAGTTGTCATCTTCGAATGCATTGTAAAAATGTACAACATTTTCGTGCCCTTGCAAGGCCTTCAATATTTTAACTTCTCGCTTTACATCTTCAACAGCAACGGGAAGAACCATCTGCAAGGAAAATAGATCGTGCATGTTAAGTTAATTCAGTACGTTTTATTTTGCAAATATGAGTTAATTCAGTATGCTTAATTTTGTAAATGGGTTAGTAAAGAACTTTCTTGATATTACGGGCAAATTGCAGTGGCTATGATGTACCTACACTGAATATAGAGAGAAACAGCTGTAAAGGCGAATATCAATAATCTCCATTTGGACAAAACCGCAGAAAAGTCCAACATGTTCCCAATACATCTATGGTACTGCTACGGTCTAAGGCCAAATCAGAGCTGCTACTAGCTAACTTGCTCTAGAACGGTGGACAGCCTGCTGAGCAAGGACAAGTTGGCATATTGCCACTATTAACCACGCATAGCTACCAGCCAACTTCAGAAACCAGAACCAACCATCGGTCCTGATCTGTGTAACATTCATGAATGATATATATCCCTTACTTGCATAAACATTATACTGATCCAATTATCCAAAGATGGGCAGCTCTCCAAGACTCCCGACTTGTCGCGGAAAAGGAAACTTGCCCAAAGTAGCTTTATCTGTATAGGAATCCCAAATAAGCCAGTAGTACGTCGTTGTTTGGGACTCCTGTTTCTGCCGATTCGCCATGTGCAGTCTCCCCAGACAATTGGCATTTGGCAGCTTGTGCTAACTGCTAACAACTTTGCATTTGCTACGACACCACCGTGGGTACCACCGCAGATTCCCGCAATTAGCTTTGCTCTCCGGACCTCCACAATCCACGTGGTAAACGGGAGGCATCCCCCGCAAGCTCGGCCAGGCTAGCATAGCTGTCGCGACACGGCCCGAGGACGTGTCAGGCGTGGCCCACCCGTCAGCCAGACACGACCCTCCTCGGCTCCTCCGCAAGAGCCAAGAGAAATGGCCCCGCGACAAAAAAAAAAGGAGGAGGGGGTGGGGGAGTGGGGAAATGAAGGTTGAAGGCTCGGTCGCCGGCGAGCGGAGAGCACGGGTCGCGGCAGCACAGTACCTTGTTCTTGTCGATGCGCTTGACGGCGACGCGATCGCCGGAGGCGCGGTCGACGGCGGCGTAGGTGTAGCCGAACTGGCCGTGGCCCAGCAGCTTGCCGAGCGAGTAGCGCGCCTCGAAGTCCTTGTCGTAGCCGAAGTCCGTCCGCTTGCCGCAGGCCACGATCCCGCGGCTCCTCTCCCTCTTCCCCGCCGCGCCGCCGGCGGCGGCGGGCCGGGGAGGGCTGTCGGCGGCCGCGGTGGAGGAGAAGCAGAGGCCCATCGTCGTCGTCGCCGGCTCGCTGCTCCCGGTCCCCCCGCAACCATCAACGGAATGGGGGATTCCGCGGGGGTCAAAGCCGCAGGAGACTTCGTCGCTGTCCGCTCCCCCGCCCGCGGCCTGGTTTCGCGAGTAAGAAAATGGCGGTGGCCTTCCGCGACTCCGCGTGCCGCGACGCTTTGAGTTGCCCGTGATGCGGTGGGGACGAAGGGCGGAGGGACCCGCGTGGCGGCGGGGAGCGCGGGTCGGGAGCCCGGTGGGTTTGGGTTCGGGTGCGGGGTGACGTGGCGTGGGGAAATGGGGAGGAAAGGAAGGCGACGCGATTTGGTGCGGGGGCGTTGGTGACCTGGTAGCAGCGCTTGCGCGTGCTGGAGCTCCCGGGTCACGGCCCGCCACGCGGAGAGAGTTTTTTTTCGTTTTCTTTCCTTTAATTAAATTAAGGTGGTGTTTGGGAGGAGGAGGTTAAATTTTAGCCTCCGTCACATCGAATGTTTGGACACTAATTAGAAGTATTAAACCTAGACTAATTATAAAATTAATTACACAACCTCTAGGCTAAATCGTGAGATGAATCTATTAAACCTAATTAGTCCATGATTTGATAATGTGGTGCTACAGTAACCATTCACATTGGATTATTATGCTTAATAGATTCGTCTCGCGATTTAGCCTAGGGGTTCTGCAATTAAATTTATAATTAGTTTATGTTTAGTCCTCCTAATTAGTATCCGAATATCCGATGTGACAGGACTACGCATGGGAGACTGGGGCAGCAGCAATTCGACCTCTGCAGGACTTTGATTCTCTGTAATAGCATTGCGTTCTGCGTGTGCACTTTGTATATTTTTTTTATATACGCTGTCTATCTGGTATCTGAGATACGGGGAAAATAGAATATCGGAATCGAGAAAAGAATGCGATCAGAGGATCCTGGAAAAGAAAAGAAAACGGAGGATTAAGAAATGCAGGAATAAGCGGATGGGATGCGTGAACGAGGAAAATTGTGCGATTGCGACAATCATAGAAATGACGCGGCAGTGTACTAGGAAAAAAGAATACTTGTGCACGTTTCAGTATCACCCTACATGCTGGAACTATTCGTTGAATAAAATGGAAATTTGTGACGTATGTACTTGGCTTTGTTATTAGTATGAGGGTACAAGCGAGAGGAAAGGAAGGGAGATGGTCCAGTGCATGTGACTGTTATTTAATATTTTTTTCAATCATTTAATCTCAATGATGTCTTGCATACGCGAAGGTATGGTCAAAATTTTCTAACCAATTAATTCTTTAAGGGCATCCACAGGTAGAAAATTAAATATGCCACAACTTAGTCATATTTAGGTCCATCTTACATTTTTTTGTTACATTCAGTTATAAGCCTTGGAACGCGGAAATAGCTATATGCACGTGACTAAATTATATGGCAAGCGTTACTATGCGAACTAGTGTAAATCTTATTCGTGCTTCCAACTGGTCGAGTTTAGTTATTTTTTCTTAGTCTTTCTTTTATTTACTAGCTGAGCTGCAGTCTCTCAGAACTGTGATCTTATATTTTTCTACTATATCAATAAAAATCTGCACTGTCTTATGTGGTTCGTTAAAAAGAATCTTATCCGTGCTTTGAATTATCATTAGTCGTGCCACCAAGTCGTCAGATCTGGTGGTACGTACACAAGGATTCTTAGAACAATATATGATAATACATTAATAGGATAAAATATCAAGTTGCAACACCATATTAACTTTTTCCTTGTAATGGAAAAAAAAAGGGTTTCATATCTTGAACCATAATATATACATATATGTCACTGAGGGATCTTCAAACTAGTAGGACAATAGAAAGCTTCAAAACTTTTCAGTGGAGCGGTTGGCGCTTTGTTTTTTATTTTTCCCGTGAGCAACTTGCATTTTTGTTTAGTTGGAAAAAATGACCGATATTGCAGTGCACGTGCTAAAGGTTCCTGCACATGCACCACCATAATGATAATTTTATGGAAGTTTCATGCACATTAAATACACTGACATATCAGCTAATCCGGTGATGTGGCAGAAAATTTAAGATGAGAGAGAGGGAAGGAGGTTTATTAGGATGAAACTTTGTATACACTATGAAACCTTCTGAAACTAGCATTAGGGACTAGAGAGTTTCATCTCATCTCATCTCATCACATCCAATCACATGTCTCGCAATTAAATGGTACGTCCAACTTATGAAATCACGAAATGAAACTCTGCATTGGGAGACAGTGTTTCATTCATCTACTCAAACCTCTTTTGATGACATGTCAATCTTGGAAACCGCGAGATGAAACTTCCCATTGGGAATAGCCTAAGGGCAGTCCCAACCCAATGACCAGGATAGTGTTCATAGAATTAAATGAGCTGCCACCTAGGATAAAAGATGATGTAGCAAGGGAGTAAATGAAGAAAGAAAAGGAAACTAGATTTTGCATGAGACTTAGTTTCTACACAAATCCAAGATATAATGAGAGATGAGTAGTATTAAATTCAAAAATGGAATAGTGGTGTTTGCATTGGAAGAGTAATGTTTAGTACTAGTTTCTTGATGATGTGGAGCTTATGAAAACTATGGCTAGTGTCTTGGGTTGGGACTGCCCTAAGGAGGCTAAATAAATTAAGTAAATTGCATATCTCAAATTCAAAAAACTAGGGCGCTACCTGCAAACCTGTAAAACAAAGGATTCATTAGTTCTTTTTAGTGGATGGAGCACGGATTTGTCATGTTAATTGTGTGTTTAATTGTATTGAGAGTGTAACTTAGGGTGCGCTTGGAACCTTTGCCGGGCGCTCGCCTCGCCTCGCTTCGCCGAGCAATGCCAGCTGAGCGCCCCGCCTCGCTTCGCCGGGCAAGGCAAGCTGTTTGGTACCTGCTTGCCTCGTCTCTTTGCTTGGCAAGCTTGCTTGGCTGGGCAAGGTTCACTTGCCCGCTCGCGTGCTCACGCGGAATGCTTGAGTCACTATTGAATCGGCGTTGTACTACCCCAAATCGAACTTTTGAGCTCTGTCGCCATCAAAATTGAACTTTGCAGCCACCGAATCAACCTTGCCGTCGTTGTTTCGAGCTCCGGTGCCGCTAGATTGATCTTCAACAGCACCAAATTGAGCTTCTCCACCATCGATTTGAGCTCCACTGCTGCCAAATCGAGCTCCACCGCCACCAAATCGAGCTTGGACGCTGCCGGATCAAGCTGCGGGGCGAGGCAAGGCAAGCGGCGGCAAGGGAAGCTGAGAGAGCATCTAGGCCCCTAGTGGGTTTTGGTAAGTTGAATGACAACTTGATTAAAGGTCTAATGAACTCGTTAAGTCTATGAGCAAGTATAATGCTATTGGTGAATAATTTTTGTGGGAAAGATTGTAATAAATGGCTCATATAATGAAAAGAATAAGTGTGGTATATGGCATTGTTCATCTAAGCATGGAAAACAAGCAATGGTGTAAAAGTAAGTTGAGACTTGGTTGATAGCCTCATATTGCAAGATTGTTTAAGTTAAAGATGAATGTCATAATAAGGAATACTATGTAAATCCCATGATGGATATGTGTGATATGTGACAAGCAAATTGAGGTAAAGATAGAGGCATAATGGCATTGGGATATTAGTTGGTCTCTAAATAAAATGAGAAGCTTGTTATGAACAAATGGGATATAAAAGTTAAAAGAAGATAGGATCTCAAGTGGATTTCATTCTTTATGTCAAAACAAAGCTAGACTCAATGCGGTAGCGATTGGATGAAGGAATCAAGTAAGTGATTAGCAATGAGGTACTAAGCAAAGTTTGGTCAAGTGGTGACTTGGGCCATGAGCTTTGCTAGGGTGAAGCGGCTAGTGCTTGGAGGATTTTGAGGTATCAAGTCAAGCCTTACCAAGTATAGCAATGGGATGCATCAAATGTTATTGAGTCATATGAATAACTGATTTGTGATCTAAAATTGGATTTCATTCATATGTGGTTGAATATTGATCCAAGTCACTAGCTCAAGGTTGAAGTGCTCAAACTGAAGAGACAAAGTTGGATGCACCTCTCAAGTGGATATGTTGAAAAAGTATAGCATGGTTGATGGTAATGAAGCTCAAGAGGATGAATATTGTATTTATGTGTTGATTTTGAGTATAGGTGTGCCGTACTATCAAGAGGGATGCATCACATGGTCATTTGACAAAGTCTCAGTGCTCAAGTATCCTATGCGAGGGATGAGAGACACAAAAGTCACACATGCACACTAACGGGTCAGGCAGTGGCAAAATAGGAAGTTACGGTTTTGAAAACAAGAGGTTCCGCTAGTTGCTTCGAGAAACCGGAAGTTCTGGTTTTGGTCTGATAACTCTAACGGCTAGTTTTTTAGGGGTGGAGTATTTATACCCCACGACCTCCTCAATAGCTGGTTGCTGTTTTTGCAGTTGCTGGTGTGCTTCCTGCCTGTTCTAAGCTGAACTAAAGCTAAATAGCTCTCACCAACCCCTCTTTGTGAGGTGGTGTGATCTTTGCTAGATCTTGTGAGTTGGGTTGTAGAGAGGAGCCATTTGAGAGCACTAGAAGAGCACTCATACGCCTGAGCGCTGGTTTGCCTTGTGAAGTTTCAAGTGAAGCATTTGTTATTCTTGGAGGTGTTCCTCCAGACGGCTAGGCGTCACCAAGAGCTCCTAAGGTGTGGTGAACCACAGGACAGTTTGTGCAGGTCGAGCTTCGCCTCTAAAAGGGAAGGAGTTAACTAGTGAAGTGGGGAAAGGGTTGAGTGCAACCCAGCTTCTTTGGAAGCACCCAACAGAGATGTAGGATTCGTCTGGGGTGAATCTAAACTTCAGTGAAACAAATCATTGTGTCTCCTCACTGGTTTGCTTACATTTGCATTGCACTTCCATTTCATTGTTGATCTCGTAATATTGGTTAATCTACTCGGGTGTTAGTGTTCGTGAAGTGCAGGAGCTTTGTGATCCTACTAAGATACACCATCTGAGCATACTCTCTAAACCTGGTTTGATCTTTACCTCACTTGCAACGCATAAGGTTTGGGGGTTCTCTCTGCCCGAGTCAAAACCGGAAGTTCCGGCTTTGAACCGGAAGTTCTGGTTTTCAGGCGGACAGAGTTTTAGTCCGCTGCTTAAGGCGTGTTTCCTATCTTCAGAAATTTTGGAGATTTTTTCGGAGATTCCGTAATTTGCGGAATCTCCGAAAATATTTCGGAAAAAATCCACAAGTGGTTGATAAATTTAGTAGCGATAATTTCAGGTTACGGCTCACCCCTTCTAAGCGAAGATCCTTTCAGAAGCAAACATCCCCTAGAAGCTGGCCTTGCTTTGCCCGGCGAGGCGAGGCAAGGCAAGCGGGTGAGGCAAGGCGAGCTGCAGCAGAGTTCCAAGCACGCCCTTAGCTGAGAGCCAGTTTTCATTTGTTCTAGAAGCTTGACTTCAATTAACCAAAATTACTCTATTGCACGTATTACTAGTGGAAACTAATAATTCCAGGGATCAAACTTAGAACATCAAAGATAGTATCAAAGGAATCACTGTAGAATAATAAAAACGTATAACTGCCGATTAAAGATTTGGTCTTCCCCTTAACGTGCGCCACTGATCGATAGGAGACCTTCATGGTCCAGCCGGAAGTGCGCCGCGGCATTAGCTTAGCTCGTCAACGTAAACAACACAAAGAAAGCAGGTCTACTACGTAGGGCTCGGATTATAGTATCCTCCTACTTGAACCAGTGGGAACACGCGCCACGCCACCACGGATGCTGCGGGTTTAATTTTTAGGCGTGTAAAATAATGACATCGTCCTTTCATTGTAACACCATCATTAGCAATAATGTAGCATCGGCCAAGCGTCGATCTCAGGACAGGTGCCTCGACCAAAATAAGCTAAGCTACACTCCCCTGCTCCCTGTCCTAGCCTGATCATGTGCTTAAACTAAGAGCAGTGATCCTGACACAAGCTGATTAGCAAGTCCCAAGGGCCAATAGACAGCTCGATCATGGCGCTAATGGAAGTATGGAAGGGGACCAACCTCATCACAAGTCGCGGAACCTTATAATTTTTGGTGTCGATAGAGGTCTGACAGCATGATTGTTTGATCCTTTAATTTAGACTTTAGAGACGTTGTGTTGACTAATGTCACGCTGCAACCAACTGCATACTGACACCGATCCCTCCGGCCACAAGGACTAGCGACTTGTGTAATGCTCCCTACACTGGCAGAAGAGTTTTTTATTTTAGTTGCGCGTAGCGTTCGATTATTTTTGTAAGCCATATTAGGATTTGGAAAAGTTTTTAGAAATGTACTAATGACCATCAGTTTCTTTTGCAACATATGGTCATTCAGCAACAATGGTCATGCGGACCAATACATTACTGTTATTGTTTAGCAGTCATTCGGCTTTGTCTATTTTGGTTTTGATGGTGCGCAATAGGTGCACTGGCATCCCCCCGAAACACACTCGCCTACACTGCCGTAGCCAATACTGTTCCGACAATTTTGAGAGCACGACGCAGGGGCGCAGGGGCCTGGGCTGACGGGTAGTGTCCTGCAGTCTTGAGGTGTAAATGAACCATGACCATGTGCAACCTCCTTTGCCGCCATCGCGATATCTGAGGAACAAATTTCAAAAGAAAACAAAAATGTATAAAATACCATAACATTTCTAAGAAAATGAAACGGATTTAGAAGGACATGCGTGTACCCAAAGGAAATTACAAGTATGTACCTGAGTACTGCACCACGAGAGCAACGACAATCAACAATGTGCAGGATATCCTCATCCTAGCTAGGTTTGTTGGGGGATGGCTGTGATTTGTGAACTACTGCACCACAAAATTGTGAAAGCAGATGATGATATGGTGCTTTCCACCCCTCCTGGGAAGGTGCTCAGGTGACTGCCATTGGCTTTATACTTGAAATGTGAGCTCGCCATTGATGGAAAACATTAATTATGTATACTACTGCTAAAATTGATTTGTATCATTGTATGGAGATTTTAATTGTAACCCAGGGTAGATATGTATACAGCTCACTGCTGGTTATTGAGGTTTACATATAGGATGATATTTTCTTGTGGGCTATTAATTTCAGTAAATGTTTTCCAAACCTATAAAGCACCATCTTAGAGCCATTTTGGAACTCATAGGGATTATAGAAATTAGCTAAAAAATCTCCATGAGATCCAAACATCCTAAATTCTTGTGTGGATTAATTATAAGAATCCAACCATCCAGATTATAATCGCACTATCTCCCTCAACCATACCATTTGAAGATTACTTGTGCAGAGAAAGGGATAGACAGCATTTATTAGGGGCAAAACTCACATTACTCCTGACCCCAACAATCCATATCAGCCAGGATCCATATTCTTATAATCCCCACCCACTATCCAAGATTCTTATAATCCCTATGAGATTCAAACATGCCCTTAGTCTTCCTAGCATCATATAACTTCATAAATTTGATCATGCCAAAAATTCTAGCTTGAACATTCTATTTGAAATACTAATTTTTCAAGGTAATGTGAAAATAAAATAAATACACTGCAGTTCTCCTAGAAATAGCTTATTTATCTAAGAGGATGACACAAATGATCACTATCCTGAGTGCTAATCCATCAACCTAATCCCTTCTCATCTACCAGCATAGGACTTTTGGAGGGACAGAGCCAGGAGCCCAGGAGAGTGAGGAAACGAGATAGCTGAAAGCATCTCCGACAGATTGCTCATATTCCACTACCAAAATACTTTCTCTCTCCCTCTCCAATATTTACTTTTGCGATTTAAGTGATCACCGTTGTAGCAGACTACTAAAAATCAATCTCCAATAGCTCCCCCAACACATGGGCCCACACGCCAGGGGTTTATTTATTTTTTGTTTTTTTCCCACCATTCTTCCTCCCGCACCTCCCTTCGTACCCCCTCCACCCGCTTATCCCGACCGACTCACCCCTCCGACGGTGGTCGGTGAAGAGGAGCTCGGACGGAGCTACTCCTTCTCACGGCCATGGCGCGAGGTGGAGGTGCAGCGACGGCGCCTGCTGGATCCTCGCCGTGGCCGCGCCCCCTCCACCCGCTCATTCGCCCCGACCACTGCAGCTGGCTCCTCGCCCCTCCGCCGGTGATGGAGTCAGTGGAGAGGAGCGCGGACGAAGCTACTCCTCAGTCCTCACTGCTATAGCGTGAGGTGGAGGCACGCAGTGACGGCGCTTGCTGGTTCCTGCTCGCCGCGACGGCAGCGAGAAACTTCAACACCCCAACAATACTCGCCGATAGGGGAGAGCGCTGCAACATATTGATTCTCCCCTACATAAAGGGGAGAGGAGGTGAGTTTTGGACAATTGCCAAAAAAATTTTGGTATTGGGGAAGGGATTGGTAGTATGTTAGAGGTCTCTCTCATCTCCAAAATCTCCTAAATAGTAGTTTTTTTAATTAGGGGTGGATATGAGCAATCTGCTGGAGATGCTCTTGAACCTCTTGTAGCATGGATGGCAGCACAACAGGAGCACAGGTGCCGTCATTGCCAAGCGGCAGCGCGCACGAGAGGAGACCGGGCTGCTGTTGCGCGTGAGAAGACCTGGGCTTGACGCGCTCCAACTTCTTGGTACCAACAGGGTCAAGTATACAATTCCTCGAAGAAAAAATAGAACACTATGGAAAATTTATACCGTTCGCACGCTAAGTTCTGAATAAGTGAGTGATACATGCAGGAAAACTACCCTCGTAATCCGAACCACATCAAATCAAAAAGGTTTCCAATCAATGAAGACCTTGCACTATTCTACCGAACTCGCCAAGGTTTACAGTCATATTCCAGATTAAAACAACGGTTGAATTACACCTAATATATTATTAAGCAAAAAAAATGATGAGCAGGTTCACATGGAGAACTACAGCACTGCTATCAGGAACTCCAGGAAGCTACAATTGATCATTATATTTTGGCACCAAGAAAATGAAACCAGCAAATGGTTCTCCCAGAGTAATACACATAATGTAGCATGCTTTTAACTTGATTACTGAGAAGCAACAGTAGAAATTCATTCTATAAAAGAAATGAAAACTAGGCAAGATCTGGCCATCATCATAGTACAATATGGTGCAGCACACACTCTGCTAAATGCATTGAACGCAACAGCTACTGCTAATAAATCAACCAATACAACCCAATATACCGATGGCAGTCTGAAACAGCTCAGACAACTAAATCCTTCAACTATCTACTTCAGAAACCTCCGAACCAGCAGTGTAACTATGAAGAATGTTAAAACTAAAGCCAGCACTTCTCTCATCGCCCTAGCAAAGAATTGGGCCTTCGACACAAGGGCTCCAGAAGTTTAATGTCGAAGCAAGACATTATGCGGCTAACTGAGATGCACTACAAATCCGACATCTCATCCTGCAATTCATTTGGGGCGATGAGTCCAGGAATGGAAAGCATACGTTGGCGTTCCTTTTCCCTCTGTACAGCAGCCTCTTCAGCATATAGGTCTTTGTTATCCTGGCACCACATGGCAACCAGAAGAAAGTCAACAGAGGATTAAAATTTTACACTGACCTGACTGTGCAATTCATTGATATAAGCATGTAGGGGTACATATACTTCACAGCACATAATATGGTCAAAGATCTTTCATTCCAGAATGGGCAAATTGAAATACATTTATTCTAGATGACACATAGGCATTTGTGACATTACCTGAGCAGAGAACTCCTTCGATTGAACGAGGAAATCCCTTATATGGTTCTTGAAGTTTGGAGCATCAGTTTTTGAATTAAAAAGTCCATCAACAAACTTAGCTACCTGTAGGAAATATGGATTTCAAATTACCTGCTGATTGAACTAAGAATGCATGTAAGCAAGAAATAAAAATACCTCAACAGGCGTCATGTTAGGAAATGATGAGCTGAGGAGTTTGATAGTATAGTCACGGACAAACATTGCATTATTTGTGTATTGAGAAGGAACCATTGTGGCATCCCAGAGAGGCTCCGTTAGACCATCGACCTAACATGCCAGCAGAGAAACTAACCTAAGACACACACACAATCATTAGAGAATAGAACACCAGATAAATGTATACATACCACGTAGAACAAATGTTGTAGGACAGAAACGTGAAGCTTGAAACCAGGTTTGTGGAAGGTATCTGTGAGAACTGCAAATATCTCTTGCTCGATATTTAAGAAGTATGTTTTGTAGAACTGATTTTGGAACCCTGAAGCCTGCGAGGATATGGCATCACTCAGATTAGCTTCAGTGTAACCACGGAGTTTTAATCAAGGATAGAGCAAAAAATGCACCTCAAAGTTCTTTAAAATTTCCAATAACAGGCTTAGGCCAGTCTCAGCAATATTTCTCTCTGTATGTCGAAATGCCCAGCTTATGGAATCCATTACAAGCTTCAGTTGCTGAAACAGACAAATGAAATAATCAGGGAAACACAGTCAACAAGTGATCTGCAAGCACAATAAGCATATGTGATATGATGCTATTGTAATTTACAGGACTTCTAAAAGATGAGATACCAAGTTCATATTTACCTGACTTGAGAGCTGAATAAACGCTTGGAAACAATGTGTACCAATTGCACGAAGCAAGGAGAAGAATTTAAGGCGATGTTCAGGATAGTCTTCAAAGTTTTTGGTGATCATCTGGTATAAAGTATAAGAAATATATCTTGGTAATAAATCAAAATTATTATTTATCAGTACATGAAACACATTATTATTAACTATACCTCAAGAGTGCACTGGAAAACAGCCTCAAAGATGCGAGGTACTTCCTCAAGCATCTCACCTTTGTACCTACATAAAAAAAAAGGAGGCATTTACTTACCAATAACAACAAAGCCCTTTAGTACCAAGCTAAGGGTAGAACCAATGCCATTTTTTCAAATAAAAACCCAGCAGAAAGTACATCTAAATTAAAAAAAATCACGAACCAAAATGGATGAACAAAAGAAATGATAGACTTACTTGTTTATAATTGTCGCAAATAATGATAAAACTTCAGATTCTCTTGCATCAGGCACATTTCTAGCATAATCACCTAGAACAGGATCCATCATTGGAGGAACAAACTGTTTCCCTAAGTGTGGTAAATCTTCAGCCTTGTCCAGAAAAGTCTCGATCAATTTCAGTGTCTCCCTTTTTACTGATCTGTTAATTACAAATTAATTAAGCAAAAATACACACAATGAAGAGGTGCAGCGATTAATAATGCATACCTCAGAAGTTTTACAAATGATGTTTTTGAAGCAAAAGGCCCTCCTTCACAAATAGTGTTTGACACCAGCTCGCTGTACATTCTGTGTAACAGGCAAGGAAGTATATTAGTAGCTGAGGCATTACCTCTGTAGTACATTCGCAGGTGATACACATGATATGAAGAAAGCAACACTACCAGAAAATGTGCAACACTACCAAAGAAACCATATTTTGGACCAACTGAACTCTAGAATACAAGCATACATGGACCAGTTATGTTTAAGAAAATAAAGGCATAACAATAACTTTGGTAAACTGCAAATAAGATACCTGTACACTGTCAGCATGTCCAGGAAGATTACTGAAATTTGTGGGAAAAAATACGGTCCAAGTGAGCATGCAACACTTGTGTTCGTCTGCAAGCACCAAAAACCATTATCCTTGATAAGGACCGAAAAAAATAAATTTGGAGAAAAACGGTAGTGCTAAACAGAAAGTTGCCTGAGCAAATTTAAATGGGACTAGAGCATGCTTCTCTTAAAGTGGTTGATGGTTGATACAATCATCTAAAATATAATAGATGAAGGAAGTATTGCAAGAATGGAGAAAAGTAGCAATATGTCACTACAGTATGCTTCTGACAAAACGATTTATGGAAGCATATTTTAAGATTGGACCAAAGAAAATTACGAATTGAGCATCAAGTTTAATGAGGAACTGTCTCAACATCAGGTGCCAGGCACTATGCGGCAACAAGAAGACACTGATTAGGCAGGTGCCTTTTAGAACAGCAGACAAACAATAGAAACTGACTTGTCAGATTCAGAAGTGAATTTTATTACCTGTAAGATGTTTAGAACAGATCTGATAACATCTTGGTTTTTCAGTATATCAGCGCTTCGCCCTGCCTCCCCAATTATTTCAGCCCATTTCTGCAAAGATTAGAATACAACAATGTTGCAACTTACAACTAGAATACTGGGTAAGAATCATAGCAAAATTGGATGTTGAAAGATAGAGGGTGGAACCTGATTGGGAAGGCTCATCAATCTCTTGAGATACTCCTCCCTCTTTGTATTGTCAGATTCAGCCTGAATCATCTGACCGACCTGAATAAAGATAATGAAAATATAAGATATATGCTTCATTAACCTATAGAAAAACTGTTAATTTCAACAGCATACCGATTCATAGAATGTGTGGATCTGATGAGGCTCAAGATCCGCTATTGTGGTAGGAAGGTTGGACAACAGCACAGAAACAAATGGCTCGCTTTCACCCACCTGTACAACCATGGATAAACATGAAACTAGATGTTAACAGCCACACATTACCTTGATGAGGCGTATTGTTAAAGATGTCGTAAGGTACAACATCAGTCCAGATGTTGTAGACACCTTTGTTAGCCACAACTACTCACATGCGAGGACCACAGCTCCCACAACTCAGGTGACTAAGGAGATAATCCTTCATCTTAATTCGTTAAGAACATTACCTTCAGGTTGTTTGCTAAGATTAATCTATCATAGATCAGGTCTATTACTCAGTTTGTTAGGGCCAATCTGCTTAAAGGAGTGTGCAGTGCTTATATAAGGTATAAAAGAAATAAAAGAAAAGCATCTCATCAAATCTGCCAATCAGAGCCCCAGTACCCCTCGCTGGACAGGTTAAGCCCAGTTTAGGGCAATTGTGCAGTCACCCCTAAACCATGAGCCCCCAGTTCATACCCCTAGATCTTACTGACACTAGAATAGTACAAAATAGAACCCAGCACCCTGTAGAAGCTGGCATTACCTGAAGTGTCACAAACTTGCGCTTGCACTTCTGAACTATTTTCAGAAAAGTGTCACATGCCATATCCTGCAAACAAAACAAGCATTAGGTTCTAGTTTACTTTGAATGTCCTCTTCACAGAGGCCATTTTTTCCAGAATATACAGCAGTGCTAGATACATGGCAGAATAACATAAACTAACAAACATCCTTGCTAAAACTAGGGGAGGTAATCATCAGGAATATAACATTGAGACGAAAAGCTGCAGAACTAACAGAATATCAGATAAATGCATTTTTCTCTAACAAATAAACAAACAGAATATGTAACCTGAACTCCAGGATGAATCTCATGCATGAATTCAAATAATTTGTTGACCACTGTTTTTAAAAACTTCCAGTGCGCCCTTAAAAACCTTGGGTATTGTCCCACAACATACCTATTCATGGAAGGAAAAATAGCAACATCCTGATCATTCTGAATCCCAACGAATAAAAGCGTGACAAAATAAAACGAAAGCAATACTTACATAATATTACTTGCGATCACAGCTTTGTTATCTTTCCCTTTTGTAATTTCACAAAGGTTTAACAAATCACGAATAACCAAAACCAAAAACCTGTTTTCCTGCAGCATATTCATCAGGGATATATATAAAGATTTTGTGCAGGAGCTGATGTTAACATTAAAGTACACTATGAACAACAGAGCATTATACATGGGACAAAGTGGCAGGTCCAGGAGTTAGAAACATGGTGCTTAACAATGCGTTGACTGTCCAAGATGGCAGACCCTGAATAAGGGTCTGATCAATTGGACAAGGGCTGAACAATAGAAGACTACATAGTCGTCAGTTGGCACAAAACTGAAGTGTTTACTGACTGTTGATGCAAACTCAGCAAACCTGACGTGTTAAAGACTCGGTTATTTTAAAGAACAGACTATATTTCTTTAAATGGCTCTAGTATAATCAAGTTATCCACCTTGTGTTTGGCTCACGAATGGGAATATGGATGAGTAGATCTATGAGCACAAATGGCATACTACCAATATAAATATGAGGAGCAAGGTCATGCTACAAAAATCATGAATGTCCTCACTGCCTCAGGACGGACCAACTCATTCTTATATCTGTAGAGAGTTCAATGTGCAACCAAGGAAGAGAGATTGGGAACTTAGCTGCAAATCCTAATAATTAAGATGTTGTGACAAGTCAATAGAAAAAAGGATTATACTCATTGTGTTTGGGATTTTTAAATTGATGGAATGCTGGTCAGGAAGCCACAGATGGAAAGGTACAGTCAACGAACCTGCTCCTCCACCATAGAACCAGAAATCGATCCAATAGCCCAACATAGAGTATTTAAGTTATTCCAGCTCCAGTCTTCTCCATTAAGTTGCTTGCTCAATTTCTTTAACATCTGTAAGTCAAACAAATGGAGAATTATATCAATTACAATTATACAAAAAAAACATCTTGGAATCTAACAAAAATTTCTTAATACTCTAAGAAGATAAAGTACAGCTTCTACATCACCAGATAATAACTAACAGCTTTACATCCTTTTTTTCTATTTCCAAGGTCCCAATTGGAAAGCAGGATGAAAAAGACCAAAGTAGAAAAGAAAAGGCACATGAATATGATAGAAATCCAGGTTAAAACAAAGAAAAGTTGAAGGGGATGGTGTCTGAAGTGAAAGGGCACAGGATACATTGTTGCAATCATATGCAAGCAAGATACAGAATAAGGTCAGAGTGGATGATTAGATGCCTGTGTAGCTCTGAAATCAAAGTAATCTACTATCCTATGAATTTGTTAGATCGTTTCTCTGTTCAAGAAAAGCCCCAATATTGCTCATGATTTGACTATGCATTTTCCTTGAGAATCATTTGTTCCAAACAGGTTCCATTGCTTGTTTGTGTACATTTTACCCTAAACCTAATCCGGTATCAAATGGAAACAGCATAAAGAACAGAGTTTATACACATCCTGGATAAAGTTGAATTAGGATTCATGGAATTAAAAGATAACAAAGTCCCTTAGAGAGACATACCTGCTGCTCTGTATCTTCGTGATCAAGATGTGACAAGTATATCAGTGTTTCCCTCATGATCTAGAATAAAACAGCAAACGACAGTAGGAAGTTAATAAAAGGTCCTTATGATATCCTGCACGAATTGCCAACTAATCCTTTTGCTAACCTTATACTGAACAAGGACATCATTATCTTTCAATGTTTCCCGTACAATATTCCCATTCTCATCTTCAACAATCAAAACCTCCTCTGGCTTCGCCATCCGACAGATCATTAATGTTCGTAACTTTGAAAGTGGACCTGCATAAAGTTGCCTCCTTCGCTGAACAGCTATGAGAGTACCATCATCAGTTCCAGGAATCCGCTGAGCCTGAAGTTTGTGCATGTGCTAAATGATTAGAAATGAAGTAAACAGAATTTAACGACAGGAAAGAACAGTAATGCACAAATCACACAAAGATATTGTTTGTATCAAAGCAACTGATTAAAAAAAGGGAAAACACATCATTTACAAAAGCTCAGATCCGTAAAGTTGTACTCCAGATCATAATAAAAAATTTCAGAAACTCTGAATACTTCTATAACAGCATCACGATGCAAACTACTTTATCAGTTTCAACAATTTTAAAACTAATGAGGCATGTAAATGGCACGCAAAAGTAAAGCTAGTGAGGTAGTTGATGGCCAAGCATAGTGAGGTCTTGATTCCTTAATCATCCTATGGCCTGGTCGATCTGGAAGCATCGTAATTCATAACAGATGTGTGGCTGATGGTGGTGCTTCAAACATACTGGAGCCTTGTTGCTGGCCAGTGAGGAATTACAGTAGTGGTGTATGAACGGAGCTCAGGGTCTTTCCTTCCTGACTGCCCATGTGCCAGGAGGTAGTTAATGAGGGTCGAGGTCGTTTTCTCAAACAATTATCACAGGCGCGAATGCAATTTAGGTAACTATTGGCTTGTATTTCTAAGGGTTTCTAGCCGTTTTTTTTCTCTTAGTACAAAGATCCTTTAAATGGCAATCACATACATGTCAAATTAGTATTATGATTGTCTTACATCCTTTAAAATGGCAATCACATACATGTCAAATTAGTGTCATGTATGTGCCACACATACTATAAATGGAAAAACATCTATATCTGACATAAGTACGTAACAATTACAATCAGAAACAACTGAGTGTGAAACATAATGCAGTAACAGCTCGGGAAATTTCAAATTTATCTGGTCCAGACATATATCACTAGGCGCTGCTAATAAAAAAGGAATGATCAAATCATATTATCAAGATCTAATCACGTCCCAGAGCAAGAAGACAAGAATTGGCATTTCTTATATAAGTAAATAAGCAGTATTACAAGTAAACAAACCTGAAGTCCCAGCAATCGCTCCACTTGGTTGTAAGTTTCGAATAGTTCTAAAACAAACAGATTCCAATAGTCCAAGCAGACCTGTTTATCAAAAAACCAACATTATAAGGCGACCTTAGGCAATACTTTGTGCACCCCAGAATTTGGTCTAGCTTCATACCTTAAACATCTCTGTGTCATCAACAAATGAAATCTCAATGAGGTAGTCAAGGCCCAGAAGCAATGCATCAAGAGTCGATTCCAGTATACGTATGTGATTCTACATTTATCAAAATGAAAGAGTAATATAATTGAGAGTGGAATGGCTTGTGAGACAATATTTTCTTGGTTATAAAGCAGGCATGAAACTAGCTTGCATTCTAAAGTTGAATAATATACTCCAACTTTTTTTCTCATATAGGGGAATATAACATCAACAGAGTAGATGCACTAACCAGAGCGTCTAAATTGATTTTAACAACAAAGTTAAAAGGTATATTACTAGACTAATTTGCTTGAATCAGAATTAAGTGGCCATTACCTTGAAGAAGGATGTCAAGAAAAGCGCAAGATTCTGGATAAATGCCTGTTCAGAGAAATAAGTATGTATTAGTGCATTAAATGGGAGCAACATGCTCATTATGCAGAACTGGACTCAGTGACCCTTTAAGGCCCATCAGAAGTTAATTATAACACAACAGATAGCATTATTGGTGAATATTCCCATTAGAATATCATAACTAAAAGCTATGACTGTAATCATGTTACTACGCATCTATAATTGCCCATTATCAGAAACGTTGGTAATCTGACAATCTCATTATCATAACGAAATGCCTTCACTATCAAATTTCAATCCTAACAAAATTATTATATCCGTATTCTTTATTGAAACGTCCAATCTTGAAATTACTTATATTACACATGTATGTTGAATAACCATACAATTTAAAATAAGATACTAAATGAATTGAACATTTTGAATTTTGATTGGTCAAAACTGAGCTCAAGCTTAAAAAAAACTCCCAGTTTAAAATTGGAAAATTGCAATTAAGATAAGTATGAATAGTTCCGAAGAGGACACAAGAAAAAAAAACTGCTACTTTAATTCTGGATAAACTATACCTGTTCTTCATTAGAACCATTGCCATATCCATCTGAAATTGTTCCAGAAGGAAGTATTACCTGCTCAGCCAGAAAAAACAAGGACTGAACAGGAAGCCACCAAACAGAGGAAAGTGCACATAGTTCTTGACATTATTAAATATACCTTCAACTGCAACATAAAGACTGTGTACATCTGAACATACTGCGTGTCATAGAAATCACCAAAGTGAAGAGCAGCAACCTGAAATAGCTTAAAAGATCAGTAATGACAGCCACCTCTTGAATCCCGATTCAACTCTAAGAACTAAGGCTCAATAGTTATCAAATCCAAATAAACTGTCAACTGCTCCCTCCGTCCCAAATTACAAGTTGTTTAGTTTTATCCCAAGTCAAACTTATTTCACTTAGACCAAGTTCATTGAAAAAAGCACAAATATCTACTACAGCAAACTAGTTTCATTAGATAGACCATGAGATATATTTTGATAGTGCATTCATTTGACACTATGGACGCTAATATATTTTTCTATAAACTTGGTCAAAGTTAGATTAGTTTGACTTAGGACAAAATTAAAACAACTTATAATTTTGGACAAAGGGAGTAGTTGCTATACTGGAATAACACATTAGAAATGACAAGAAAATGGCACTTTTTTTACCTCTGTTAGGCATTGAAGAGTAAGATTCCGGTAAGCAGCAATGGGGAAAAACTTCAAAAGTGTCTCCAGCTAAAGAATTAGATGAAAAGGTTTAGTTCGAGCAGATGCAACTTTACATAAGACCATTCAGATCATAAGAACAGACTACAAACCAGCTGTGACTCAAATATGAAGCCAATGGGGATCCATGACAGGAAAGCATGAAGTGTGGCCAATGTGGCACAGATAAGTTCAGGCCTTTGTGACCCAGACAGGACTTGTAAGCAAAGCTCATGAATAAGACGGAATTCACTGTTGAAAAAATATGTCATTGTATTAGTACTCATAGATAAATATTTTTTATAAATATAAAAACTGTATTTGAAGTCACATATAAACAATCCATACAGGTAAAAAAAATGCCATCAAAAGAATACACAATGAATCAAAGAAATGAGCAATCTATCAACTAGAAGCTAAAAGTGCAAAAGGAGATGGAAATCTGTACCTATTTAGCGAACCCTTTAACTCTTTAATCTTTTGCTGTGTCATTTCGCCTCTTGAGAAATCAAAAATTTCTTCACTTAGGAGCTGCATATTTGATGTTCAGTGAGACAACCAAATATGGTAACACAAATATGTAAGACATACTGATCAAGCATAGCAACTAGCCTTTAATATTGCCATACAATTCTCGCATATTGTTGGACTAGTCGCTGCTGCTGCAATAAGGTCAGGAATGAAGGTCGTCCACCTGGCAGGCCACTCACGCTTTAAAACCTATTATAGTGCAGTAAGGCTAAGTAAGAAACAGATATCTACGGTACTGTGAAAAACAAAATCCATATTAGTCATAGTAGCATAAACCATTATAGTTCTTGCAAAGACATGCATACTTACACAAAAGAAAACGCCTGCTCTATAATAGAATCAAAACAGTTTGGCCTACCTGCACCAGGATAATGTTGAGCTTATTTACATAAAGCCTCTCTTGTCGAAAGGAAACCTCGTTTCCTGAGAGCTAGTGGAAAGCAAAAACAGGGGTGGAAATGAAGTCAGATAGAATCAGTTTACAAACCGCAAAAGATGACATCAGGTTGATAAGTTGATCATTACCTGAACAATGACATCAGATATGTAATTCTTTATTCCATCACGCTGTTCAACTGGCAAAATGTTCCATTTGTATTTGATAACATTTTCAAGTACCTAAAAATATAGGATTAGAATAAGACATAAATTAAAGTTCATAGGCAAGGAAAGTAACAGCTGTACTGAATGAGGTTTTTATTTTCATAGTAAATTAAAGAATATCCCATTTACAGGCTTACAGCACGAAGGTATAAGTTGGCATGCAATCTTCACACTGAACAAAGAGCATAAATAAAACATAAGTATGGACACTATGTACCCACGACTCAGCAGTGTGATCATGCATAAGTTTTATATGACAGTAACAATTCCTGATGACACAAATGTGCATGAACTCCTAATATACATCATTACTTCGAGGTGTCTAAGAAAATTTCACAACAAACAGCCATGACTATTTGCACTGTATTTGGTTTGAGGAATGGACCATCCAATCCTAGCTCCAAACTAACCAACTGGTTTGGTTTGAGAAATGGGATGTATTGGTCCATCACCACACCATCCTTCAAAAGTACATGACCAGTTGGCATAGTGCCCATCCACTAAACTCATGGGGTGATCCCATAATGGGGCGATCGCCATAAGTGATTGCAGTATTGCTAAGTCCCTGCTCAGCTTCAAGGTATTTAATGTTTACAGAGTCACATACAAAAACATATCTTTGAAACAAAACTTACTTGGAGAGCAAAGAACTTGGTATTCAAATTTTGAGAGTTCTGTAGAATGTGAACCACTTGTAGCCACATATCTGGATTATTCTGCAGCTCCCGCAAGATTTGATCTGCAGCATGCCTCTGAAACACAGCAGCAGTACATAAGAAAAATGGCCAAGGTTACCTCACATAGGAAAAAGGTAGGAGCTTGTCAAACACTTGACAGTAAAATGAATTGTATTAATGCCCAAAGAAATAAACATTCCTATAGTTTGGCTTTTATTGCTTTTGCCAGTTGCAAAGCATGCATATAAACAGTTTCATCTAACAGTAATATTAGATTTAGACACTGATGCAGTAATACAAGCAACATGCAGCAACTAATTCAGGCTGAACTAAAATTTGTATCATTGCAACATAGAACACGTGTCATAGCACATCTGCTGCAACAACCAAAGTGATGCTTGAAGAACACAAGAAGTTGCTAGGAATTAATTAACATGGCTGTTGCTGATAGGTTACACAAAAGTCAGTTTAGATTTAACTGATAATGGGAAAGCCAAAAGCAGAAATCATACATTTTTCCACTGCTAAATATAGACCGTTGATTGGTGATACAGCTGTATGCACCCCTATACAACTACAGCATATAAGCTTCGATACATAGAATGCATACGTTACATTAGAATGCTGTGTTGGGCTATATTTACAGTTTATTTATTTCACCATGTTTTTATTTGAACCATTGGTTATTCAGTTCGTAGTTCAATCTTTGAATACAAATGTTGTTTTGTAATATGATTGGTGGTCAATATTTTGCAATTATGCAATTGAAGTGTTAGACATGTAAATTGCACAGGATCCGTTACTTGATTCAGGAGCACTTTGTAGACTTCAATGCAACCAATCAAGGTAATCATCATTTCAGAACCACACTCGCAAACCTATCGACCTGATCAAAGCAGATGTGTGGACACAGATTCCGCTGCGACGCGATCACCACCAAACACGGGCCAACGAACCATCCCCTCACAGCCCAAAACCCTATACCGCACGCTCCCAGCGATCGGCCGCCGGAGGCCGGACACCCCAGCCCCAAAACAACCTCCCGGGGCACGGGACCCGTGACATCAGCAGCATTGAACGGGTTCAGGGGGGCGCGCGGTTACCTCCTCGCTGGAGCCCGTGCCGTAGAACGCCGCGACGGTGGCGTCGAGCAGCGGCACGTCGATGGGCCGGCTCAGATCCCGCAGCTTCTCCGCCGCCATGGCGCCCGCGGCGGTGCGCTCGGGGCGAGACGCTTCTGGAAGCGAGCGGGGGGCGGACTCGTGAGGCCCGAGAAGGTCGGAGAAGGTTCCGAGGCGGGGGAGCGGCGGGGCGAGGCGGCCGAAGAGGGGATTCCGGGTGGGGGCGGACGGATTCGTGCAAGGGATTTTGAATTGTTTCGCCGCAGCCGCGGGGTTTAAGCAGAGGAGCGGGGGAGGGGGAAGGCAAGCCTTGCGGTGAAAGGTTGCTGGGGATTCACGCGAACTTGGGGAAACTTGCGTCCCTGCACTTCGAAGATAATCTAATTATGTATGGAGCCAATTGTGGACGGGTACCTGGGATGGAGAGAGCAACGAGGGTGATTTTGTAATTGCTGCAGGGGCCTGGATGGAACTTGGGACTTGGAAGGCCGGGGTCTCCGGTCCGTGCTGGACGGGACGCAACTGTGGGTCGTCGCGGCAGTTTGAACTTTTGGAAAAGGTTTCACGGCCGACCACATTTCACGACTTTTGTGGCTTTTTTTTCCTTTTTTTGATTTGAGGAGACTTTGTGGCTCTTTGTGTGTTTCATTCTATTTTTTTCTTATTAGTTTACATTGTCTATTGAAATCTTCTCACTACTAATCTGCTTGTATTTGCGCAACTAATGCTACGGCTCGATAATTCTCACTCCTAATCCAATATAGTAGGAGAGCAAATGAGGAACTTGAAAGTATACGTTACAATATCATCATCGTAGACCAAATAAGTATATCATTAGCGAATAGGTTGGTAACCGCCAACGACGTTAATGCTAATGATGACGCATGGCAAAAGGAAGCAATAGAGAGCAAATCTAGTGGAGATGAGACATGGAAAAAGGTCAGCTAGAGAAAAGGTGATAAATGGCAATACGAAGTGCCACTTTAAGCTCGGATCATGATAAGTTGCTTTTCGACATCACTATCCATACTGTCTCAACATGTTGCTCCAGTGATTCCAGGTAGCGACAAGTGTTTCCCGATTAAGGGAAGACGAGCAGCGTTTGATAGGTACTTTGATAGGTACTTCAAAGAGGCTCGTTTAGTTGGCAAGCTCATAACTTTTAATCATTGCGATCGTGTGGCACTTGTCACTAATCGTTGTATTTATATGTGTGCGTGTATGTATATTTTTTATACTCGGACTGGCTCGTTCTTTAATATAACTGACGGTTCTTCAGTGTGTTCATTTCAAAAAAGAAAAAAGAAAAGGAGGCTCATGAATTGGTTAGCATAGAATGTCACGCAAGAAAAGCAATGCTAGTTTAAACCTATGGTGATAAAGGATAGGTGATGGTGGCATGACAACTTTTCCTTTTTTGAGACAATTGTGTTCAAGCCAGTGAAGTGCTGACTTTTTTTTTATTGCATTTGAAACCTTACATTATTTTCCTATTTTTCTGGCAATGTTGGGTTTATGTTTTGGGCTTTGCATTTATGGAGTCCTTGCGTTTGCATTTTAAGGTGTTTAATGTGTTTACATGCATGGGTATTGTTTTTCTAGGCCACAATGTTTTTCTCTTCTCTAGCCAATATCACATTTCTTATAAAATTGGATGAATCTCATATAACTTACTCCTCTTATTCAAATTTATTTAATTCTATTTTTGAATGTAAAAGTTAGTTGAAACCATCCTTTAAATGTAACTATAGAATCTCTTGTGAGAGTGCTAATGGTCAGTATAAAGTGCAATCTTTGCATAAAAAAGATTTGATATCTTCTATGAGGATAACTTGAATTAGCCAGAGTAAATTAGTTTATGGTCCTTTTCAAGCAAAACACGACCAATACTTCGCAATTGCTACATCACAATGCTTAGTTGTTAACTTTGTTTTAACTATGCACAAAACATTCAACAGTTTAAATGAATTAAGCCTAATTCATTTTGTTTTCCAATTTAAAGCTCAAATCGATCAAACCAAACAAGACCTACCATTTATTATCACGACATATGTACAAAGAAACAACTACCAAAACAAAAACAAGCACATTTCATAACAATCCTCCCACCCCCACCCCCAAACAATGAAACCAAATTCAAGCAAGAAAACAAATATCAACTTGCTTTGTAGCTGAAAACAATGCACATAATGGGTGATAAAAAATGGTATCAAACTATAATTTGTTGATCTACGAACTGGGAGCTATCTTCCCAATTATTTTCCATACACCTAATGTTAGGGGGCATGATGCAAAACAACACATGCTAGAAAAATATTAAAGAGACATTCCTAAATATACAGAGGAGTGAAAGTCAATTACTTCAACAAAAGAGACCATTTGTTCAATAGTATTTTTTAGTCAAAATTTGCAGTTCAATCCATAGGATTGGAATAACAAACACTGCTTATGGACCATGGACATTTAAAAAGGTTAACATTTTGATATAAGCAAAATCATAAGATTGTTAATAACACCCCCAATGTGAAAATTTCCTAAGCTTTAAAATGTCCACGGTTTGGCTATACATATTGTTTTTCTCACATGCAATTCTTGTAACTAACACATTTTTTCTTACCAACAAATTTGTATAGAAGTGTATATATGTGACTTTATGCATACGGTGAGATGAGTTGATTGTTACAGTACAAAGTATACTCTTGATATTTAGCAGTGTTATTTTTTATGATTTTAAAACTTCATCTGAAAATGTCAACTAAGTTATAGGTTGACTGTTGAAAATCAAACTTTTGTCAATCAAGAAAGGAAGAAAGCAAAAGGAAGAGGAGTGAGTCGAGTGACAAAGTACCCTCAAAGAGCGCAGAACCAGCCAGGGCCATCCTCCACCACTGACACCCTGGGACCACAACGAACCCCACAACTTCACATCCACCATCTGCCCACCTTCATATCCAACGGCCCACCCTCCTCGACCATTCCGCCCCCCAAACCCTAACCCTCTTTCCCTCCTTCCCCTCCGGCGCCGCCACCCCGCGTCGCCGCTGCCGCCGCTGAGATGGGCCGCGTGATCCGCGCGCAGCGTAAGGGTGCGGGGAGCGTGTTCAAGTCCCACACCCACCACCGCAAGGGCCCCGCCCGGTTCCGGTCCCTCGACTTCGGCGAGCGCAATGGTTACCTCAAGGGCGTCGTCACCGACGTCATCCACGACCCGGGCCGCGGCGCGCCGCTGGCCAAGGTCACCTTCCGCCACCCGTTCCGCTACAAGCACCAGAAGGAGCTCTTCGTCGCCGCCGAGGGCATCTACACGGGCCAGTTCATCTACTGCGGGCGCCGCGCCACGCTCTCCATCGGCAACGTGCTGCCGCTCAGGGGGATCCCCGAGGGTGCCGTCGTCTGCAACGTCGAGCACCACGTCGGGGACCGCGGCGTCTTCGCCAGGGCGTCCGGGGACTACGCCATCGTCATCAGCCACAACCCGGACAACGGGACATCAAGGTAACTATTAGCCTCCCCCCACACCCTCTCTGCGTAAAGCCTGCACATCTTGTGTGTTTTTTTTGTTGCGTGTGCTATTGTATCAGTAGCTGGATGTGATGGTGTCGACATCTAGTTTTCTGTAGGTTCTGAACGCTGGGCATGTTGGTGACTCGGTGTACTTTTTCTAGTGCAGAATTTTAGCAGTATGTGCAGTATGCTAGTTGCATTATGAAATGGTTAGAAATGAAGATGTTATCTGAATGTTTGAAACTCTTAGCATTTGTGAATATAGGAAGCTTGTGAATACATCTATATAGGCCCTCCTGTGTTGTTCATACAACATTTATTTGCAATCAAGCCTTTGTAGTCTATGCGGAGGTATTTTCTCGTAGAGAAACATCGAATTGGTCATACTAACAGTCTAGCAGACAATTTAGTATCTATGAAATGCTTCCAATGCTGTGAGTTGAGTAATAATATGGTTCTGTAATTTTGAGTACAGGTATTCAGTCATTGTGTGGTTTAGCTGTGCAATTTTCGATGATTTAATCCTTTCGACTGAAGTAGTTCAATGTGGAGGTCTTTTATGAGCTTTAGCCTGGCAATGTTGAATTATTTAACTGTTGAACTAAGCTCTGTAGTAAGCTATTGTCCTTGTCCTAGATGGAGAATATGGTAACCTATTGTAGTCGGTGCAGAACTGTTCTGTTTTTATCAAGACGTCAGGATTCAAATCTTTTGGTTTTATTTAGATTTTTTTCTCACCAGGTTTTTGTGCTATTGGTGTCATTCAATGCTTGAATAATTCCTACATTTGCCGTTTTAGTTCAATATCACTCTTTAACTCTGCCAACAATAAGCAGCTAATAGAAGAGGCATCTAGTGGAAATGTTCCTCAGAAACCCCCAAAAAACATCTTGATGTACACAAGATGACCAAAACTAATTTTTTAGAACAAACTATATCCTCGATTCCTTGTCCATCTGAGACATGATATTTGTTGTTACCAGTAATTTGCTTGCTGACTGCATCATTTTTTCCCTTTTGTTGATACGTCGTGATGCTTTCAGTTAACTTTGGAGTTACTTGGTTGTATGGAGCAGTCTTCTCTAGGAACTCATGGTATTGCATTTTTCAGGATCAAGCTCCCCTCTGGTGCTAAGAAGATTGTCCCGAGCAGCTGCCGTGCCATGATTGGGCAGGTTGCTGGTGGTGGCAGGACTGAGAAGCCAATGCTCAAGGCTGGCAATGCCTACCACAAGTACCGCGTGAAGAGGAACTGCTGGCCTAAGGTGCGTGGTGTGGCCATGAACCCTGTTGAGCATCCTCACGGAGGAGGTAACCACCAGCACATTGGTCATGCCTCCACCGTCCGCCGTGATGCTCCTCCTGGCCAGAAGGTTGGTCTAATTGCTGCAAGGAGAACTGGTCGTCTTAGAGGCCAAGCTGCTGCTACTGCTGCCAAGTCTGATAAGGCCACTTAAATCAGTTAGTTTTGCCATATGGAGCATAATCTACCTTATAGATTAAAACATGATTTCCTGCATGGATTTTGTGTCATTTTGATGAGACTGGGCATTTATCAGTTTTGTGGCTACTGTTGAGATTTTTGGTTCTATATAAACAAGTTGCAGTGTATGTTATTGTGTTTTATGTCTAGTGCTCTCACCGATATTTCTTGAACCGTACGTTGTGGAATGCATCTATTTTTATTTTCCACTATTGCAATCTTCGCTGTTGTCAGTTGAACATAGTTGTGTACCGTTGATGATCTGGTACAACCTTTGTTCTAAACGCGAGAGGATGCAAAAAAGTTGTTTGTCATGTACTGCAATTGCATCCAAATTTTGTCTTTTTTTTTCTTTTGCATATTTTTAGTGGCACCGAATTTGGACCTGAAGTTTTGTGTGTATATAGAATAGGAGATGCACCTACACGTATGCAATGTTTCAAATTTTTTGACAACCGTTTGTATGTTTCGAATGAATTTTTCACCGGATTCAATATGTAGACAAATGTCATCCTAGAACATGTTTGATGACTTGCTGGTTGGAATTTGGGACATGACCGGTGCCGGATGTAGCCATTCGTGGTAAGCCAAAGCCTACAAGGCTGAATGGTCGGTCCTATGTGGCGGTCGATAGTGGTCGACCGACCTCCAGCCTAGGTTGACCAATGTTATCAGCATAGCCCGCTTCTTCTCTTCCTTTGAAAAGATGCATAGCCCGCTTCGTCACTTCACTTTGCCGCCGCCTTCTTTGTTGCTCGGACCTTCAGGAGGCCGAGGTAGAGTCGCGGGGGCAAAGCAACGAATACAATTCAGGCTAGCTTTTTCCCCGCCCTCTGCTCACACCCTATGACCCTATCCAGTGCATGATCCGGTCTCAGTGCCGATGCCCTCCCTTGATTCATTGCTCCGTGCGTTGAGCACTGGCCGCCACTACACCCCCGATCGAGCCCATACTCGTGTTCCGACTTTTTTTGTATTTTGGCCCTTTTCGCGAAAAAATCTCACAAATAGGTCCCTGGCGAAATCAATTTCGAAAATGGACCCTCAGCTTGGCGCCAAGGTATAACGTCTTGGCGCCAGCCGTCCTGGCGCCAAGGTCCCTCTGCCGCGCCTCCACCGTGGCGCCGTCCCGCTGACGTGGCGTGGAGGCTTGGCGCCAAGATCCACGGCGCCAAACCTCGGCGCCAAGATCTGTGGCGCCAAGGCTCAGCGCCAGCCTCCCTGGCGCCAAGCCTTCTACCATATATACCGCCCCTTCTTCCTGCCCGAGAGTTCCTCGTCATTATTCTCCACTCTCTTGGGTTTTTACTCTCCCTACTTTGCACTAGACTACGAATCGACATTGTAGCTTAGGAAACTTTCATTTGATCCGTGGATCCTGAAGAGCAAGGTATCCTCTCTCAGTCGTACCTTTTTTTCACATCGATTCGCTATATATTTCTTGCATTTTTGAACTTAGGGTTTCATGCAAATGTAGGATGCCGAGGCGTGGAAAAGCTAAGAAACTAAGGTAATCTCAACGCCCGTAGTTATGTTATATACTCATTGTTGTGGATCAAATGAAAAAACTTTAATTGTAGGTTTATTCTTAAGTGCGTTTGATTCATAGAACGAAATAAACAAAATTGTAGTTATGGCGCAAAGAAGACCGGAAATGCGTTCGATCCATTGCCTCTGCCTAGTGGTGTTCTAGTGCCGATGTGCTTTTGCGGCGATCCTTGCAAGGTAGCCAAGTCCGAAGAACATGCCACGTATAGGCAGAGGTATTGGATGTGTTCCAACTTTGCGTTTGAACCTACACTTCGTCAGCGCCGCATTAACATGTTGGTAAGGAAATGTTGTTGTCTTATAATTATTGTCCATAATTTTTTTGTTTTATAACAATTGCATTTGTTGTAGACCCCTCCACCGCTATGTGATTTTGAGCAGTGGATCGACACTGAGATCAATCCTGAAGACAAGGAGTTTTTGGAGTATATGATGCGCTGGGATGCAGAGAGGAAGGAGGTGTACGAGAAGAGGCTCATAGAGGAGGCTGCGGAAAAGGAGCACAAGGAAGAGGAGGAAAGGAGGCGGGTTGCTGCGAACAGGGAGGAGAGAGAGAAGAAGCTTGAGCGGGCACGCCGAGCGAAAGCAGCGGTTGAGGAGAATCCCGATGCCTTAAGGAAGGGAAAGTGGCCTCGTTGCACTCAGTAGCCATATTTAGGTTCTAGTTCTATGGTTTATTTATGAACAATATTTTCTACTGTGAGACTTTTATTATGTTGTCATGTAATAATGCACTTTAAATAAGGACACGCAATTTGTAGACGACATATGTTCATTTTGCGATGTAATGCATTTCGAAGTCGTAGTCTACTGAAATATCCGTAGAAAATAAAAATGGTACTTGTTAGCGAAATTTCGGCAGAATTTCCCCTACTTGTTGATGCAATCCATACAAAATTACGAGATGAATAGTGAATATAAATACAAGCATAGAAGCATAGAAGCACATGACACAAGCATATGACACATTCAGAATAGAATCCACAATAGTTCAGAATGAAAGTCCATATATATACAAATAGTCCATATGATACAAAGTTCGCAATCAGAATCGTCACTGCCTCCTAGTCTTACCCTTAACCTTGTGACCAAGGGCTTCGGTGCCTGGAGTGTAAGGAGAACGTGGACGACGTAGTCTAGTGCCCCCTACAACCTCTGTAGGCTGAGTCAAGGGAGCCTCCTGGAGCTGAGACGGGCCAATCTCCTCGGCCCTCTGCTCATCGTCGTCGTCATCGTCGTCGTCGTCGACTTCCTCGGATGCAATTGATTTCGAACCTGAGGGGCCTTGGCTTGACGTACCGACGCCTCCTTCGCGCAGGGATGGAACGTGCACGTCTCGCGTCGTGGCAGTCCTGCAACCACAACGAGCAGCGGCACGGCGAAGCCAATTTGACAATCGCTGCAGTAGTAAAAACAAGTTACACAAATGAAGAATGTAACGTATTAATAAAGTATTAGAAAGAATAATTTGAGACTTACCTCTAGGAAGCTCCGCATCTCGGGGTCCCTAACTCGTGGACGGATATGCTCTATATTTCTAACCGAGCTTTGTAGGGTACGCCCCTACAACAAATGACTAAGTCACTAAAGCAACAAATGTCTAAGTCACTAAATGACTAAATGATTAAGTCAGATGATCACTAACTCCTTATCTAACTAACTAAATCTCTAAGTAACTTAACATAGAACATAGAAAAGTGAAGCAATTGTCTTACCATCCTATCCAGGATCGGTCCTGCCTCCACCTGCCTTCCAGCACGAGTACTCTGATCGTACACCGTGTCTTCATCGTCGGATGAGTGGATATCGGCGTAGTCATCTTCCGTCCACGCTGCCCTCAGCCTGTGCCGCGTCGCACCTTGGTACCAGCTCTGGTATTGCCTGTACGCACTGTTTGTGTGCGGCTCGTTGTTCTCGTCCACGTTCTCCTCGAACTGGTCCCATTCCTGAATGTACGCGTGGTGGAATCTGCAATACCACGCAATCTGCAACGCTTCTGTTTTTGCGTGTCTTTCATTGAACCACGCAACAAGCCTGTAGAAGGTGAATTCAACGATTGCGTTCACAGGCATACCACGTATCCCCAATAACAACTTATTGAATGACTCGGCCATGTTACTGCACTGAAACTCGTACCTCCAACCACCGGCGTCGTGAGATCTAGTCCACTTATCTAAATCTCTCATCAAACCAGCGAGCCATTGTCTACCTTCTACATTTGTTGCGGTCCTTACCTGCTCCAATTTGCGCTGAAAGTAATAGTCCTCAAGCTGACGTGCTGCAACTTGAAACAGATCAAAATTATCCTTCACACCATCCTTCCGAAGAAGGTTCTCCGCAAGGTGCCGAGTGCACCAACGATGATGCAAAGGTGCATAACCCTCTATCTGTTCTTGCACAGCATGAAGTATGCCCTGATGCCTATCGGATATGACGCCAACCTCCCTACCAGGACCAACCACATGTATCCGGACTAGTCTTAAGAACCACCCCCAACTGTCATTGTTCTCCCTCTCAACCAATGCAAATGCCAAAGGAACCAACATATTGTTCGCGTCACAAGATATGGCTATAAGAAGTGTGCCTCTATATTTGCCAATAAAAAACGTACCATCAATAGAGAAAACAGGACGACAGTGCCTAAAGGCTTCCACAGACTAAGGGAAGCACCAGAACGCACGCCCGAATATCTGCCTCCCGTCCTTCCAAGCATTTGGCTTTGGGATGTACTCATAATGCATGCCTGGATTCACCGCTTTAATTGCATTAAAAAGCACCGGCAGCTGCTCGTACCCAGACTCCCAATCCCCATAAATCATCCTCCACGCTCGCTGCTTAGCCCTCCAAGCTTTACCATAAGTTATCACATATCCTCCATAAATCTCCTCAACAGTTCTTATAATTGTTCTCACTTTCATGTTGGGTTGTTCCTTCAATATTCCCATCAACCGCTTCGCAATGAGGGTAGCTGTTAGCTGCGGATGTCTCACTGTAAGCTCAAGGTCAGCACAATTGTGTGGACCGACAACTTTTGTGATCTTCCACTTCCCGATGATATTTTGCTTTCTTGCACAAACCCTCCATGGACACCGTTCCTTGTCACACACAACTGTGTAACGGCGCTCCGCATATGAATGCAACACTTTGTACGGTCTCTTCCGTATCACCGCAAAAGCTTGCAACCATCTCTTCAATGCGGGAAGGTCCTTAAATACCCTACCCTCCTCAATAACCATACTAGGACTAGCTTCAGGAGCTTCTAGGAGCTCATCATCACGTCCTTCTGCAAACGCCTGATCGGAAAGAGTCAGGTCGCTAAACTCGTGAACTATCGGATCACGACGTCCAGGGAATATACGCCTGAACATCTCAATATCACTCTCTGTCATCTCTCCAACAGGACGATCATCATCAGAATCAAGATCCACTCCCATCTCGTATGCATCTTCATCATTCAAAATTTCAACACTATTAGAGCCACGCAATCCATCTCCACATTGCACTTGCGCATCAACTAGAGGCACATCCACATTTTCTGGAATATCTCCTGCGCCATCAAGTACAAATATGAGTAAAGAATAAGTGGATGGAACGAATGGATTATCTCTCATCAATAGAAACCGATGAGACACTTACTCGGATCATTCTGAGTGAAAAGGAACTCATTAGGAGAGTCCGCCACATCATCAACAATCCGACAACCATGTCCAACTACTTCATTAGGGGCAGATTCAGCATCGGGAATAGTAGGTGCAACATCCACGTCCATAACAGGTTCTGGGACGGGAGGATCGAAATGTGCCCGTTGACCCATTGGTCGGGAAAACCGACGAGGATTTCGATCAACTCCCACCGGACGAACAACCACTTCAACACTTGAGGAATGACCATTCATAACCGTCCTCACATATTTCTCCCACTGACCTGCACACCGAATTGGGACCATCTTCCTTTGAATGTTGAGAGGGGAACCTAGGTGAAGTATGCCCTCGACTGTGATTTCATCATTTTCATGACAATGTAACTCCTCCCGAGCCCTTGCAACCAACTCATTAAACGATGGTTTCTCATCGAATATGACAACCTCGCACTGCATGCCAACAAACTTAACACATCCATATTCATCCCTTTCCACAGTGCCTCCGTAATATATGCTCACTACGTTCTCCATCTAGTATATCAATATAACGACGCACAATTCATTTAGTCCATAATAAATTAAACATTCTAAGTCTACTAAATACAACTAACTAACTATGTCACATATACTAACTAACTATGTCACCTAATATGTACCTACATACTTACCTATACAACTACTTAACTAAATATCGTAATAACTAGTTTACTATGCTATTAGTTATCATATCTAACAATTATATCTATCTGTCAACTTATCTATCTACCTATTTTATCTAACAATTCTACCTATCTATCTAAATTTTACCTAACTATTCTAATTTATCAATATTACTATTTTATCTAAACCTATCTATCTACATTATATTACAACAATTACCTTCGATCGGTCGGGAGCGGGCACAGGACGGGGAGCGGCCGGCCTCAGGCCACGGCGGGCGGAGCCCGGCCGGATGGCACCGGCGAGCGGGGAGGCGCGGCGAGGGCCGGGCGCCTCCAGGCGGCGCGTGCCGGGGCGGCCCGGGGCGGCGCGCGGTGGGCCTCCGGGCGGGCCGGCCGGGGCGGCGCGTGGCGGGCCGCTCCTGGTGCCGGGCGGGCGCGCGGCGGGGCGGGCCAGGACGGCACGCGGGGGGCTGCCGGGAAGCCGGCCGGGGGCGCCGGGCGAGCGGCGGCGGGGCGGCGCGTGGGCGCGGGCCGCCGGGCGGGCGGCGGCGGGGCGTCGGCCGGGCGGGGCCGGGGGCGGGCGGCGACGACGCGTACGGCGGGGGCGGCGGCGGCAGCGGCGGTGGTGGCGGACTAGGAGCGCGGCGCGATAGGTTGGTTGACCGAGATGCAAAAACAAACTGCGCAGAAGGAAGTGGCGCCGTTATGGTAAAAGGCTTGGCGCCAGGGAGGCTGGCGCCGAGCCTCGGCGCCAAGATCTATGGCGCCAAGGCTGGGCGCCAGCGACGGTGGCGCCAAGCCTTGGCGCCATAGATCGTGGCGCCGAGGCTTGGCGCCGTGGATCTTGGCGCCAAGCCTCCGAGCCACGTCAGTTGGCCGGCGCCACGGTGGGGACCTTGGCGCCAGGGCGGCTGGCGCCAAGACGTTATACCTTGGCGCCAGCCAGCCTGGCGCCAAGCTGAGGGTCCATTTTCGGAATTGGTTTCGCCAGGGGCCTATTTGTGAGATTTTTTCGCAAAAAGGGCCAAAATACAAAAAAGTCGGTACTCGTGTTGTAGCTAGCTGGTGGGTCGTACTCGTATCACGGCACCAAAGCACGCAGGGTATCACGAAAGATACGGCACCAAAGCACGCAGGGTATCACGAAGAGGCCTTCCATCCAACGTTCTTAGTCCCGGTTGTTTTTAACTCAGGACTAAAAGTCCTTTAGTCCCGGATCAAAAGCTCACTACCAATAGCCACCAACGGAGGAGTTTTAGTCCCGGTTGGTAATATCAACTGGGACTAAAGAGTCCCCTTTAATCCTGGTTGTAACAACTAGTGGGACAAGGAAATCTGGTGGGGCTTTTTGTCCCGGTTGGAAACACCAACCGGGACTAAAGCTGTCACAGTTGGTGTTTCAATCGGGACAAAAACTCCTCGCCTATAAATTCAACTTCTTCCTCCCCGAACCCGAGCCACTCAGACCGAGAGCTTCGGGCTCCTTCTCCATGGCGAGCAAGCAACCTTAGGGAGGTGCTGCCTGATCTTTTTCCTCATTTTCGTGGGGATTTCACTCATCCAAAGTGTTGTAAAGGTTAGCTCTTTCATCCTCCCTTCATTTATTGTTATTATGCTTTATTTTATGCTTTAAAGATGCAGAAAAATCAATTTTTTTACAATGAGGGAGAATGGAGAGAATTTTTATTTATACATATTTTTTAAGTTAAAATTTGATTGATAGCTTGCTTGTTATATATGATCCGTATTAGATAAATATCTTGATCAATATTAGGTATGGGAAAAAATAGAGTAATTGTGTTTTTAATATTTAGTCATTGCAATAAAATTAAGGTAAATAAATTGTAGGTGTAAAAAAATAGAAATAGCATCATGCTAGCCAAAGAAGTTTTTTATGCGTATAACTTTTTCTACTAGTTTGTATGATTAGTTTGAAAATAAATTGTAGGTGTAAGAAATAGAATTTGATCATTGCTGCAATTTTTTTGAGTTTGCATGTTAAATTAGAGTGACATGAAAATTACACCGGTCAACTTAATGCTACCATTGTGGAATATGACAACAAAGATACACTAAAGACTACAGACGCTCCATAGTGGACTTCACGCTCCATAGTGGACTTCACGGAGTCAAGAATCCAAAAATAATGGTAGAACAAAAGAACTTCGAGTCCACAGACTCAGGCTGAATATCATAAAAAAAATCTTGAAATAGTTTTCCAAACGTCTTTTGCAGCCACATTCTTGTAATAGAAGTATGGTGGCCCAATAGCCTGTTCAGGTAGAGATCTATTCACTGACCTTGACCCATCGACTTTTGGTTGGTGTTGGCTTGCCAAATGGGCCATGCTCAGTGAACCGATCTTTTGCCTGGATGGGCTATTGTGTGCCACCATACTTCTATTATGAGAATGTGGCACTTGCTCCAAAAGATATTTGGACAATTATTTTAAGATTCTTTATGATATTCAGCTCGAGTATGTGGACTCGAAGATTTTCTGTCGTACCATTATTTTCTGGTACTAGAGGAGTAGAGGTCGCTCTCCATAGACTTCGTAGAAGATTGAGTCATGTACAGAGATAGCTTGGAGCGAACATTCTGCTATGTTGTACTATTATTTTAGGATAATTGTCCACTATGGAGTGTCTTTAATCTTTAGTGTATATATATCTTTATTGTCTTGTTCCAGAATTCTTACATTTTTCTTTTTGTCGACCTAGTGAATGATATGAATGTTGATTGGTGTAATTTTCATGTTAATTGTTTTTATCTTTATGAAGGTTGATTGATATAAATTATTAATATTGATCAAGTTCTTTATTTAATACGAAGGTCTATGTCCATTTCTCACGTAATATGATGCAGATGGACCGGCAATGGATGTATAATGCGGATAGATGGACCAAGGAGTTTGTTGATGGATTGTATTATTTTCTCGAAGTGACCAAAGCCAACAAGCTAGAGAAGGGATTCATATGTTGTCCATGCTTCCAATGCAATAACAAGAAAGACTACTCTTCTTGGAGGACTCTTCACAGCAACTTGTTTAGATACGGTTTCATACCTAACTATTTGGTTTGGATCAAGCATGGCGAAAGATTGGGAAACTGAGAAGGAACCATAAAAGTTGTAGCGCATGATAGATGATCACAATAAATTGTTATACTCCGATTGCAAGCAGGGGCATAAAAAACTGGGTACCACACTGGAAATGCTGCAATGGAAGACAAAAAATGATGTGTCCGATAAGGCATTTTAGGGGATATTGAAAATTGTAAAGAACATGCTTCTTGAGAATAATGAATTGCTGTCCAAAACATATGAAGCTAAACAGGTTGTTTGCCCTCTAGGATTGGAGGTTCATAGGATACACGCATGCCCTAATGACTGTATCCTCTATCGTGGTGATGAATATGAGAAATTGGATGGTTGTCCTGTGTGCGGAGCGCTGCGGTATAAGATCAGGCGAGATGATCCTGACGATGTTGTGGGGCAACCTCCCAAAAAGAGGGTTCTCGCGAAGGGGTTATGGTATTTTCCTATAATACCATGTTTGAAGTGTTTGTTCAGAAACAAGGCTAATGCTAAGTTGATGCAATGGTACAAAGAAGAACATAAGCAAGATGAGATGCTGAGGCACCATGCGGATAGGGCCCAGTGGAGATCAATTGATAGAGCATTACCGGACTCTGAAAGTGATGCAAGGAATATAATGTTTGGTTTAAGTACTAACGGATTCAATCCATTCGGTGAGTTGAGTAGTGGTCATAGTATTTTGCCTGTGACCCTACGTATGTTCAAGCTTCCTTCTTGGCTGTGCATGAAGTAGAAGTTCATTATAATGCCGGTACTTATCCAAGGCCCAAAACAACCCGGCAACAACATTGATGTGTATCTAAGATCGTTGGTTGATGAACTTTTACTGCTCTGGAAGTAAGAAGGTGTACGTGTGTGGGATGAGGATAAACAAGAGAGCTTTAACCTATAAGTATTGTTGTTCATAACCATCAATGATTGGCCTGCGCTGAGTAATATTTCAGAATAGACAAATAAGGGATATCGGGTCTGCACCCACTGTTTAGATGACACAGACATCATGTATTTGAAACACTGTAGGAAAATCGTGTATATAGGCCATCGTCAATTTTTTCTTGCTAACCACCCGTTAAGAAAGGAAGGGATGCATTTCAAAGGGGTGCCAGACCATCGTAAAAGTCCTACACACCATAATGGAAAGCATGTATTTGAGATGATAAAGGATGTAAGGGTAGTCTTTGGAAAGGGTCTTGGTAACGAACCTGTTACGAATGATGATAACGAACGTGCACCGATGTGGAAGAAAAAATCTATATTTTGGGAGCTACCTTATTGGGAAATCCTAGAGATCTGCAACGCTATAGATGTGATGCACCTAACGAAGAATCTTTGCGTAAACGTGCTAGGCTTCATGGATTGTTATGGGAACTCAAAAGATACATTAGAAGCACGACAAGACTTGAAACATATGAAGCAACGAGATGACCTACATCTAGAAAAAAAGATAAATGACAGAACTACTTACGTCCTGCCAATTATACTCTTAGTAAAGAAAAGAAGGATAGCGTGTTTGAATGCATGACCTACTTACGCAAGCAGCATTTTTTAGTGTTTTTAATGTGTAAGTTGTATAAATTACATTAAATCCTTAGAAAATTAGTATGAACTAGTTTAAATACTAAAAAAATTGTACAAATTAGTTTAAATACTTAAAAAATAGTACAAATTAGTAGTTTAAATACTTAGGAAAATTGTACAAATTAGTTTAAATACTTATAGAAAAATTGTGCAAATTAGTTTAAATACTTAGAAAAATTGTATAAATTAGTATATACTTAGAAAATTAGTATAATTTATAAGAATAGAACTTCCTAGAAAATTAGTTTAAATGTGTATTTTTCAATCATGTGTATATTTGGTAGATTATATATTTCAATTTATTGTATATTTCAATTCATGTGTTTAATTTAATGTATGGTTTCATGTGTATATTATACAAGTTTCTTTTATTTCATGGTTGTTCTATGATTTCATGTCTATACATTAATTGTACTACTTGATACAACTTTTAATTTAATGTATCTATGATTACATGTGTGTATAACTAATGTCATTATTAGTTAAGATGGGAGACGAAGAGGATGCAAGGTATATGGTAGAGCAGATTATTGCTAGCGGTAGTGGCTCAAACGAACCAAGAACCTACATCGAGGATGAGGGTAGCCAGGCGGATATGTTCCTTAACATGTTCGGTGATGGCAATGATGAGCCCGAGCACGACGTTGATAACAATGCGGAACAAGACCTTATCGTGATGGAAGGTTCTGGCGAGGTATATATCATTTTCATTGTTTTACCCCATCTATAATTTCATATTCATTATTACCATGTACTAATTAACAAATCTTGAACTTTTAGCCCTCTGGATCGATGAAGCGAAATAAGTTGTGAGGTCGTACAAAGATAATGGAGGGAAGGCTTCACATCACTGAGGTGACACAAGAGGGCCAGCCAATTGCTCCCGAAAAAGTTGCTAGAAAGTTCGTGAGTCAATGTGGGACTATTGTAAGGGACAACTTGCCTACCAGCATTCGAGAATGGAAGGGTAAAAAAGATGATCCATACGTGCTCCCGCAGACACAGAAAGATATGTTGTGGGAAGATATCAAGAAACACTTCACACTTCCTAACGGCATTGATGAAAAAGTTGTGAAAGACTGGACGCTGAAGAAGATGGCAACCCAATTCCAGACCTTCAAGAAGAATCTGTATGCCAACTTTATCAAGAAGGGCCGAACTCCAAATTTTAATGACTGGCCAAAGTTAAGTGATCACTGAACTCATTTTTGGAGTACAAGACGAGTGAAGGTAGTGCGAACAAGGTTCATGTCAACTCAAGCAATACCCAGAAGAAGGAGTACCATCATCGTCTAGGGCGAGGTGGTTACATGAGTGCAATTCCTAAATGGAGAAAGATGGAACAAGACCTATTCGATCGAGGTATCATACCAGCAACTATTGACTGGCCCAATCGATCAAAAAATTGGTATTACGCTCACGGAGGCAACCTTAGCCTTGAGGATGGGACACTTATTTTCAATGAAACAATACGTCTGAAGGCCATCATGTTTATCAAAAATATTGAAGATGCTAAAGCCGGAAAGTTGAAGGTTGATAGAGAGAACGATGAGCTGACTTTGGCGCTCAGGAATCCCGAACACCCAGGACGTTGCCGAGACTTTGGGGTCGTTCCGTCGAAGTTTGCTTTCCATATGGACATCGACACGTACAGAAGCCGGAAGAGAAGAAAGGAGGTGTAAGAGGAGAGCTGGCGGTGCATGTTAGAAGCTAAAGTGCATGAACAAGAAGTAGGAATGCAGGAAGAAATTAATCGGCGAGTGGCTGTGGCAGTTACTGAGATGGCCTAATCTGGAGCACTTCCTGATCCCAACGTCATTGTCAGCCCTTTCAATGCCGAAGCAGCTGTGCTTCCACAGGGGTCCCCGATCAGAACATGCCAAGATTACCCGTGGTTGCGAAGGACAACCAATGGTACCCTGTGAATGACATCACTCAGCCCACCTCATGTGAGCTGTACAGACCATTTGGCAACCTCACTATTAAGGTATACATATATATAATTTATACAATTATCTCAATTGATCCATGCCTCGGGAGTTTAATAACTTCTTTATTTCTCCTATATGTACAAGTGATGTACGAAAGTGCTTTACCAATCCTGCTAGGAAAGACAAACCATGGCATGGAGATTCCACCTGGCTACTCTAGCGTTGGCCTAAAGCAGATTTGTGATAGTCAATATGAAGGCCCAGAGCTCAACCTACTGGGAGGTGATGGGGAAAAGACACTAGGAGATGCACTTCACAGTATCATTTTATGGTGCAAACGTTGCATCATCATCCCTAGCAATAAGACATAATTGCTTCCCATAGATCCCCCGCAGCCACCATCTCCTCAGAACTCAAGATCGTCATCTCCAGCACATCCACCTCCAAGACCGTTGTCACCACCGGGACCGTGGCATCCTGCTCAATCACTGTCTCCAGCACCACCGAATCCTGGTGGTGTGAGCGACGACGACCAAAATACCCCTCCCCGATCACCGTCTGCATCTCCGGGACTAAATTCTAGTGCGAGCAAGGAACCTGCAGCACCTCTCAAGAAGTCGCGAGCACCGCCTTCCAAGCCAAGGCAGCTAAAGGTGAAAGAACATATTAAGAAAACAAAGAAGTCTAAACCCATTAAGAAGCTATCAGGCAATATGACTCTTGAGGAATTGTAGGAGGCATCGCAAGCACAGGTGAGGGAGTTCTTCCAAGCATGCGCTGAACAAAGAAAAGCGAAGATGATGGAGCCAAAGCCAGTAGATCCAGCAAAATTAAAGTTTTTATTGGCATGAAAAAGAAGTAAAGAAGACTTTACTATCGAACCACGATCGTTCGTTAGTTAAGTCTAATCAGAAGAAAAAACAAGGAGAGTTGTCTTCCTGTCGTACTATCCCCCAGCTCGGGCAATAAGCAGATAAAGACGCTCAAGCTATAGCATCTTTGCCTTTAGACCAACAAATCCAAATCATTAAGTTTATGGAAGACACAGGTCCGTCACTTGTTGAAGTTCTAGGGCAAGCTGAACCGCTAGCTTCAGAAAAGATTGTACCTAAATGGCCCTTTGAGTTAGGCAAGCTTCTGGTCAGGCTTGAATTGGTACAAAAGCCCTTTACGAAGATGGATGAATTCCATCAATGGTACATGGAGCAGTCGGCCAAGGAAAGGGTCATGTTCGCTCTTCGAGTCAAACAAATTGATTTTTTCGGTGAAGGTGAGAAACTCTTGTGGTTGCAATTCAAGGATATATATGAAGTGTACCATCAAGATGCCCTTGATGTCTCTCTCATCAGCGCCTGGGTTCTGTAAGTGTGTGGTTATCGATATGTAAATTTTGGTTCAAATCATTATTTTGTGTGTGTGTCACTCTACTAACTTTTTCTTTCATTTTATGTAGAATGCTAATTCAAAGGTGCCACCGAGAATCCTACTTCAACATTGCTTTATGGATCCATCGCTTGTTAACCAAGTTCAGATACGGGATCAACCAAAGTCTACATTGGACGCAATATACAAATTCTTGGAGCAACAAAATTACAAGCAATACATGCTACTACCATACAACTTTAAGTAAGTGTGGGTACCGTCTATTTTCGTTTTCGTTTTCCTTACCTAATTAATGTTAGTTAGTTCTAATATGAACATTTGTGTATGCAGTTTTTACTGGATTCTCCTTATAATTATGATTGATAAAAATAACGTTATTGTGTTCGATTCGTTGAGAAAACCATTGGTGGAGTACAAAGATATTCGAGACATGATAAGGTTGTAATAATTCTGGACCTTTATCTCTATGTAAAATTTTTTTCCTAAATTTTCACCTAACACTGTATCATTCATTATTTTAATTCACAGTGCATGGAAACGATTCCGTAAGACTCACCGTGGTGAATTCAAAGAAAAACTTACATTCAATACAACATTCCGGATACGTATGAAGTTTGCATATTTTGTACATTCTATAACATGAATATTTTATAACTTATTTTTTCCCCACTAAGGTGCTTAAGACAGGAACAAGGCAATAATTTATGTGGATACTACATCTGTGAGCACATGTACCATTTTGTGCGGGACAAGGTGATATCGGATAATATAACTGTACGTAAAATAAAACTATTAAGAATTAATTATTTTCTAGCTCCTTATATTTAATTGTTTGTGTAACATTCACATATTTCCAAATTACAGATGTTACAGATTAGAGAAGAACTCTTGGAGAAGTAGAGACTTTTGGCAATCCAAGAAACTATCATCGGATTTCTGGTGGACGAGATGATAAATTCTGAAAGAGAATTTTATTACGATGGACATTCAGTAGCTGAATGGAGCAACACCACAACGGGAGGATCCTATGAATGAAGAGGATAAATTATTGTATATATAGTAATTGTATAAATACTAGTTTGATGTGTAATATATATATGTATGTGTCTGAAGCAACAATTAGCATTAATATGGAAAAAAAATTTAAAAGAAAAAAGGTCGTTAGTCCCGGTTGGTTCCCGGTTGGTAATACCAACCGGGACTAAAAGGGTCACGTGCGTGCGCCTGCTGGTGGCCGACTCGGGACTTAAGTGGGGGACCTTTAGTCCCGAATAATTAGTTCTGATTGGTTTTTCACGAGCTATAAGGCTTACCCGAGTTCAGTTTTCCACCAGTGTATGGATTATGGCTTCGGTCAGGTGCGGCGCATGAAATCGTGCCACGGCCCGGCGATCTCTTTAACAAGAAATGAAAAAAAATCTGACAATCCTTAGTTTTTAAGCTATGATATAAACACATAAACAATAAGTTACATATTATTTATAACCTATAAATACATACACACACTCTATCTATTAAAAATATCTCAGAGAGAAAGATTAGATTGACAAATTTTAATATCGATACGAATTCACCACGCACACATGTCTTGATATCAATAAACATGTTTCCTACCACTAAAACAAAATAATTGGACGCTAGCACCTACTCCCTCCATTTCAAATTGTAGGTTATTTTAGCTTTTCTAAGTTCATAGATATTATTATGCGTCTAGATATACACTATATCTAAGTGTATAAAAAATTATGTACCTATCAAAATGACGTATAATTTGGAACGGAGTATTACTCCATCACTCCATCAGGGAGCACCTTAGGTCGTTCAATCTTTGTCCTCAAACATATCCATAAACGATCTGCTGATGCCCACGTGCCTGCAGTTGGTCACCACCTGAGGAAGTCTGCTGCACAAGATGTGCCGCATTGCATCCGAGCTCCAAAACAGAATGGATTTAATTAATGCGCAGCACAGTGCAGTGCAGACACATTGTCCCTTCGCGAGTCGTGACGGGTGCATTGCAGTCCAGTCCAGCACCACGGAGGGGGCGACGTCCCCTTGTCACGTGCCAAACATGCATTGGAACTTGGGCACAAAACCTCTATATTATTATATTGTACGTACAAAGTTAGGATAGTTTTATATGGCGGTAAAATTGAAATAATTCATTAGTTCTGACTATAAGGCCACGCTTTTAGCTCTCATTTGGTTATATTAAGCCAACCTGAGCCAGTTCGATATTTTAACAAGCTAGAATGAGCTGATTAACCCGAGCCACGTCAGCATTCATCCGCACATGGATTTGACGATATGAATTCTTTTTGGATGGTATTTGGCTTGTTTTCTTTTCGAATCACACTAGGATGCTCGCATCTACACATGCACACTCATTCTTATAAATAGATGCACGCAAATCATATCCCCGTGAGCATCTCTGAGACTCTAAGATGAAAATTTTTAAGATTGACGAAGTCATCATATGAGGCTCAATGTGCTCACTTATACGCTGCACACTCACTTTTATAAATAGATGCACGTAAATCCTATCCCGATGAGCATCTATGAGGGACCGAGATGACAGATCTTAAGATTGATGAAATCACCACGTAAGGCTCAATGTTGATGAGAATACCACCTACCACCCTAAGCATATAGCACCATTAATTTCTAGAATAAATTCAGTAAAATACTAGCACAAGTCAAGAGATCGTTCAATTCAAGTCTTTTAACTCGACTAGTATGTCACAAGCAGTCCTTCCCTTCTTAAGCTTGAACAGTTAAATGCTACAACAATGGAAAAGTTAAAAATAGTTCCGTTCTTTAGCATCATCTGATGCCCCATATCGTTAATTATACTACAAAATCCTATACAATAAGAGGAAACTCTATCTGCAAAAAAAACTCAATTGCATAAATTTTACACATTCAACTTAGTGACAATTTAACTAACTTTTGATCAAAATATGAGTTTTGTTATTTTTTTCCAAACAAAGTACGTCTTGATTTGAACTTAGAGAATATTTGTGATTTGATTGGATACAAGTCGCGGAGGTAGCCCACTAGTTCCTTCTAATAAGGTCAATAATCTTAGAGTAGAGAACTACTTAATTAGAGTGGCGGTATATACGTATGTAGAGCATGAGGGTGATGCAACTCCAATACACTACTATTAAAACGGTATTGCTAGCGTCCGGACGTCCGATGAGAAATTTTTGATTGGACATTCCGTTGCAAACATAAAAAAATATATGCAATATCGAAAATTCACGTTTGCAACATCAGAAATATAACCCATCAATGTATCTGATTTCGAGAGAAAAATTCCTACCGCAACATCAAAATTTGTTTCATGCAACACATTCAAGCAAATACTCGTAGGTGATGCACCGATAACAGACAATGCAACATTAAAAAATTAGTAGATGAAACATTAGAAGACATATATTGCAACATTTAAATATCTCAAAATCTATCGCGCAAAATCAAAAAATACATCCGCAACAACCGCAACATGTAAAAATCTATATCGCAAATGGCGATGTTGGCTGCTTCCTAACCTACTTCTTTTGCCTGCGAGGATGCAATCGAGCCGCGCCCGCTGGTTCCTCGCTGCCATCCAGACCCTGCACCGGAGCAATCGTCCATCCCTTTCCCTTGCCTCGTTTGCCGAAGAAGTAGCGCGGGCCGGGCATTTGGATTGGAGAACTGAGCCGAATCGGATGGGCATGGCGAGCTCGTGGCGGCGGCAGCAAGTATGGAAGCCGAATTGGACGGGCATGGCGAGGTCCGTGGCAGGTAGAGGGTCGAGGACGGGGACTGCATGCGCTGCCTCTGCAGCTTTGCTGCTGCGCGCACTCACGCCGAAGAGATGGTGCCGACGGCTTTGGGAAGGAAAAAGCGGTGGAACATGTTCTAGGAAGAGGAAAGAGAAGGGCAGTTGGGGTAAAAAAAATATTAGAGCAAGAAACATTGGAGGAGTTCATGCCACGTGTTGGCTAGTCTGCTGGACGGAGTGTCCGATTTTTTACCTCCGGCCGGACGTCAGGCTCCTAGCATTCCCGTTATTAAAATGGTCGTGTCTACGATTTACGAGTGCTTCCAACAGTTTTCTTTGTAGAAGCTAGTATGATGGATGCATATGCGTGGGTGCATATGTGGGTGTAGTGGTGTGTACGTGTGCATATTCGTGCCCTTGTAAAAAAAAAGAAGCAGCAAGCATTTAATTTGGGGTTCTGTGTGTATGCATGGGGCAAGGGCAGAGCTGAGACGTACGCGACTGTTGAAGTCGTTAGTACGCAATTAGCATAGAGCGAGCTGAGGAAGACTGGAAGAGGACCTTGTGGAGGCAGAGGCTAGGCGTGGGCCGTGGCGTACGGAGTAGCTACGGTTAGGAAAACGATCTTCCATTCTCAATAAAAATTTCGATTGTTTTTAACTGAGATTAAAAGATTTTAGTGTCGGATCTAAATTTTGTAGTCCGTGAAAACACCTTTAGTCCCGGTTGGTGTTATAAACCCGGTATACCAATCGGGACTAAAGGATCCCCACGACTTACTACAAAAGGATTGCATCCCCTACTCACACTGCTGAGGAATCCACCTTCAGTACAAGTCCCAAACCCCCATTTAATACCGGTTGTGCAACCGGTACTATTATATCTGTACTAAAGGGGTCCTTTAGTACCGGATCAAATAACTGATACTAAAGGGGTATTAAAAAATTAAAAAAAAAGAAATCCGCCGACCGGAGCCCCGGCCGCACCCCGCCGCCATCCGCCCGAGCGCCAGAGCCCCAGCCGCATAGCACATGAGCCCTGCATCGAAGAGAGAGAGCCGTCCTTCTTCCTCGTCACCGCCGGCCGCCCTTCCTCCTCGTCACCACAGGCCGCCCTTCCTCCTCATCACTGCCGGCGGCCCTTCCTCCTCATCGGTCGAGCTTGGTCCCGGACCTCATCCCCGCTGCCTCGCCTCCCCCTGCCCGGCCCTCTCACGCTGCCGGCTGCCCTCGCCCAGAGAGAGAAAGAGAGAGGTGAGGCCGCGCACCTCGTCCTGCCGCGCCGCCACCCCTTAGATCCCGCTGCCCCCGCTGCGCCTCCACGCTCTCCCACTGCGTTAGCCTGCAGATCCTGCTGCTCCACGCGCCATCGCCTGCTACTACTCCACACGCCATCGCCCGCTGCAGCTCCCCGCGCTGTCGCCTGCCACTCCACCTCTGCGCTCCCCCACCGCCGTGCTGTCGGCTCACCTCGTCCCACCGCCACTCCTCACCGGCATCGCAGTGAGGGGCGCACGGAGGGGAAAGGGGAGGGGCAGCCTTGAGGGGAGGGGCGCGTCTGGAAGAATGGGAGGAAGAGAAGCGAGGGTGCCGTGAAGGGAGGGGGAGGCATGCGGATAAGACGGTGAGGAGCAGACGCATGCGGTGGACTTCAATCCAATGAAGTCCAAATTAGTACCGGGTGGAGGTTTTGCCCGGTACTAAAGGTTGCACATTAGTACCGGTTGAAGCCTCCATCCGGTGCTAAAGGGGTTCACGGGGGCCTCGTCGGGAACTAGTCGTTAGGCTCACATTAGTACCGGGTCAAAATACAACCGGTATTGAGCCTCGGAATGAATGCTCAGTTTTCCAGTAGTGTCGGTCATATATGCTATGTAGGTGAGATGGTAAGGAAGCTACGCGCGAGGCTTGAAGTCGTGGGTTCGAATCCCACGTACCGCGCATGCGCATATTTCGCGTGAAAAATCGCGTGACTTGTGCCTTGCGACGTGCGCGTGAAAGGCCGGTTGGGAAAACCGTTCTACCTATAGGTGGGACGCTGATGGCTGTTGAGGCAGGGACATGGTGCTGGAATATGTGGCGGCTGAGCGCTCGCCGGCAACGATGACGACGAGATCGATGGCCAGGCGCGCGCCCGATTTACATGTGCTCCGAGTAGGCCGTCTATATCGCCCTACTCACGTACGCGAGCCCCCATCAATAATTTGAGCCACAAGCGAGAGCACCAGCTAGCCGAGACTTCTTGCTGGTGCAGCATCATCAAGATTCACACGTACGCGCAGCCAGCGCGCAGAACTGCCTGCACGCTGAGCACAATCACCGATCGAGCTAGTGTTTGCTGCTTGCGAACCTTGATGATGCCGCACCTGCAGAAGTCGGCTCGGCTCCAAAACAGTCGAAGGCGACGGGGCCGTGTCCCGCTCTCGGGAAGAGTCACGCGCGCACGCAGCTAGGCCAAAGGCTGTGTGCGTACGTATATATAGGAAGGGCGGCGGAGCCGGCCGGCCGCACGTCGGTTCGCGTCGCGTGTCGCGCGCGATGCACCGGATGGGGACGTACGGTCTCGAGCGCGGCGCGCACGTGGCCGTGCGTGCGCGCCATGCAGCCGACCGGCCGGCGAGGGCGGGGGCGTGGCGCCCAGCAGCTAGCCTATTTGCGGCGGCGGCGGCGGCGCCACCGGGCCTTTGGTTCGTTGGTTGGGCCTGGATATATATCTCCCGGCGTGCGCCAGCAGCCCCAGCTAGCAGCTACCATGGGTTGGTTGGTTGGTGCCTTGGTGGGTTCTGTTCACTGAGCCAGAAGGAACGAATGGATACGCTTGAACCCTGACGGTATCTCCTTGTTATTATGTGTAGAGTAAATCTGGAAAAAAAATTTAATCGGAGAGGCTCTTCGTATTTTTCATGGTGATCAGTAGTACTCCCTCCGTCCCAAATTATAGGTCGTTGACTTTATTAGATTCATAGACTTTGTTATGCACTTAGATATACCCTATGTCTAGATGCATAATAATATCTATGTATCTAGAAAAGTCAAAACAACCTGTAATTTGGAACGGAGGGAGTATATAATAAGTTTTTTCTTTTGTTGTGAAGTTGTTCCAGTATCCCTCCTTTCATCGTTTTAACTTTTTTATAACATCCCTTCCCTCCCTCCAATATCTCTGACAGTCACGGTTTACCACAGCAGCTTGCATTGGTGGTGCAAGTGACGCTAGCAACTTTCCCATCTTCAGGGCGGAGGGGCGCTCTCGGTCCATCCACTGCATCGGCGAGCGGGAGGCGCATGCATGCGCAGGGGCTCTGCACTCGGCCGGTGTGAACGCGATCCTGGTGCCAGGATGATCAGGATCACTGGATGAGGCAGCAAGCAGGCGCACTGGCCTGCTCAACTTGGGGGCCACTGGCAGCTACGTACCTGCCTAGCTGCGGTAGGGAACGCGCGCAGCGCCACCGGAAACGGTTGGTGGCGGAGGACGTCGTCCTGCAAAAGCACCCGATGGGTAGCGTCATGGTGTCCATGTTCACACGGCAACTCAAGGTAAAGAACAGGGCGGTGTGGCGCCGCCGTGTTAGGCAACGGGAAAGAGGATTCATCGAATGTAACAGGCGTGATATAACAATCCACTTTTGATGATAATTAAATTCACACACGCCGATAACCTTTGTGCTCTGTCTGTGGGATAGCAGCCACAAAAGGAGGAGAGAGACGCATGGCACATAAAGGGAAGAAATAATCTTTGTTCCAGGAAGTGGCTGAAACATTAGGATAACACTACTGAGATCCAAAAATGCGTAGAAGAGAGTAAAGAGCAAAACGGCACGGGCTTCCGTCCGGGGGGGGGGGGGGGGGGGGGGGGGGGGGGGAGTCTGAAGCGTTGCGGCTGCGACGCAGAGAAGCTCCCTCGGGCACGGGTGCTCAGTGGCTTATGGTGTTGCCGCAGCGTCCGGTGGTGGTCAGGGTGCCCAGGTTGGCTTATGGTGTTGCGGTAGCGTCTGGTGGTTGTCAGGGTGCATAGGTTCTCAGGCGAAAGCCATGACCGGTCTCGGTCGGTGCCGATGATGGTGCCATGTTGCATCATTCCCCTTGTTGAAGGCGTTGCAGTAAGGATCTCGATCTCTGAAGAACCGACTCGCAGGTTCGAGCGGCGCGGCGTCTTGGCGTTGCTTTCCTCTTCAGGCGCTGTTTTGGAGTCCTTGGGATGGTGGTACTAGATCTGCTTGGAGGAATGGCAGTGCACGACTGTTTCAATGCACTTGATTGGGTTGCTAGAGTGTATGGTAGAGATTGACTAAGTGTAGTTTCTACACGACTAGAGAATAACATGAAGTAGATGACGGTCAAGCATGATGATCCTAACTTCTAAAGTTTCTAAGAAAATAGCAGAGGTGAGGGACTAGTTGCTGGATAAGGCCAAATGCAAGGTTGAAGCAAGAGCATAGAAAGTTTGAAGCTTAGCTTTTCTAGCTTTCTTTCTTAGTCTCTTTCTTTTTTGTTTTCTTTGTTCCTCATTTGAGGCGTGGAGTCTAAGGACTCATGTATTTTCTGACTATGTGACCGGATTTGTTTCGCTGTGGTCGTAGACATTCGCATGTGAATGTGAATGTTCAAGACTGGATAATTTCCTTAATTAAAAAATAAGTGGAGTGTTTTAGTGAGATGTTGTTGGTTTAGCAAATATATGGTGGCATCGAGAGCTTCAACTCCTAGGCTGGAGGGAGATTGTCTCGGAACATAAGGGAGGGCGCACACAATGTTCCGTTATACTTGTCCATCTCGGCTGAAGATTGAGGTATGAATCTGCGTTTATCCTTAACTGTGGGAGGATAAGTTGCCCACCGTTGTAGAGTTATATGAATCTATTAGAATGTCCATGCTTTCAGTCTTGAGCACGCTCTTAGTCTTAATTGGCCATCATTTAGAGTTACATAAAGAGATTATGGAAGTAAACTAGATCAACGCATCGTTGGGTTAAGAGAAGTTCATATTAAGTCAATTTGAATCTTTTGATTGACCTTAATTACTATCCCGGTTTACTTTGCACCTACTTGTTTGATCCTTGAGTGGAAGCCTAACATGCATGTCTTGCATCCACGCTAATGTATTTTGTATACTAGTGGAGATACCCGTGCATGTCGCACGGGTTTAAAAAAATAATAAAAATAAACTTGATCAAGCACTCAATCACACAGCTAGTACATCACCTCACTTTGTTGTTACCGTTGAACAAATATTATGTTTTGATCCATGTATGTTCATATTCATGAAAGCTATTATATCAAAGATGTCCCAAACAAACTACCAATATTTTTGGATCACACGGATCTATTAGCAAGAAATAATTCTAAAGAAAAGAATTCTTTTGAATCTCTTCCAACATTTCTAGTTCCCTGCTCCAATATTTGGAAGCATTATTGCTAGAGGAAGATACTTGAAAAAGTTGTCTAAATTCTTGGAACCAACAGAGGACACACCTGCACAAAATTGTACGACAATTTAGATGTGTCCTTAACATCTGCAACAAACATGTGTACTAATATATTTTTCATTCATATAAAGGGGTAAAACAGAAGAATCATTTATCAATCAGCCAACTGGCAAATTGGAAATCATTAAACATAGATATTAGTATCAGGGCTACAATAGAATACTCTCTTCATTTAACAGGTTTAGCCAGTTTACTCAAACAAAAGACATTTACTCAAGTTTAGCAAGTTTGCATCCACAAACTTGAGTGCATGAACCTTGATGAAGGTGAGAAGACCAAAGCCAAGGGAGACTCGAGATGAGGCGACCACCCGCGCTAGGAGGCGCCCCTCCTCGCCGGTGACCACCCTGGTCCCGGCGACCACCTCATCCGGCAAGGGCCTCTCCGGCCTTGTCGGACAACCATCCTCCCCCTCCCCCTTCTGTCCATCAAGGTGCTCGCTGCGGCCTAGTCTCAGGTAAGACTTGATGGCCCCCCTCTGCTTTGTGCAGAGTCATGGGATTGCCTTCGCAGCCAAAGTCCGTGATCTTCTCAACTCCCAAGTCTCTCCCTCGTCGACGCAAATTCCTGGCTTCGCTATGCTTGCTGCGTTTAGTAGGAATTCTTTCAGGCTGGATTCGAATTCAGTCGCATCTTGTCTGCAAAATGTCTTGGGAAGTGCTGCATCTGGTTTTCGGGTTTCTCAAATTTCTCAACAAGTCTTCAAGTTTTTTGTGGCTTCGAAACATGTGGGTTTCTTATGTGAGGACCTCAAGGATTATTCTTGTGATGCGTTCAACTTGGGTTTCTTTTTCTCTAATGCTTCGGGGCTATCCAAGGCTTCTCTATTTTCTCGAAAACTATCTGGACCTGCTTATCACTGGGAACTTCCTGGTCCCAGGCATGGAAAAGTAGTATCACATTCTAAAAGTTCTCTTTTGGGTCATCCTCTGAGTTCCAAGGTTTCATGTTATCAGGAGACATCCAAAACGTCTTATGGTATTTCTTCTTCTCGACGCGGTTATCATTCAGAAGCCTCGCTCGTTTGCTGATGTTGTTAGATCTACCTCTGGATCACCACAGAGGCTGACAGGGGCTAACACCGTCCCTTTAGGGAAAAATTTGGCATTCATCAATAATCATCAGTTTGTTGGATTTTTGGGCTCTTCTTCTTCCCCTCCACAGAAGAGGAGATCGGTGTTTGATCGGCTTTCTTTCAGAGCTGAGGCATGCAAGACGGATCATCGGGCCAGCAAGATTTTGAATTCTTGTGGACCCTCCCTCGAGAAGTTTAATGACCAGAATACGCGCATGAGCAGGAGCTTCTTATGTTCCCGATGTCTGTCTCCAAGACACACGAGATCTGCTTGCAGAAACAGGATATCCTGCTGGCACTGTAGATGGGCGGGACACACGCTTAATGACTGCAAGCCTTTTCACAGTCTCCAAGCGTTCATCATGCGCTGCGGCTCTTCTTTCGGCTGTGGGTTTTCCCCAGGCATCAAGGCTTCAGACTGGCCTCTGGATTGCTACTCCACATGGTTCAAGGCCGGCCCACCTGATGGAAGGAATACAGGCACAAGCGGCCCAAGGATCTTCACCAATCTCGAGGATCTAGCAATTTTCCTTCATGGCAGTGTAACTAGAAGCGCAACCAGCAGCCCAACCGTCGGTCTGCCTGCCGCTTCGTCTCCGCCCATCTTCCCCCTTTTGCAACAGTACCTTCCACCGGACACGAGCGCCGCTCTCCATCAATCACCATAAATCAACCAAGCACAAACAATGGCCTTCCTCAACATTGATCCCCAGCCCCTCATGCTCGTCGGCTTTCATCGGGTGATGGTCCAAGGTCGGTAGCAGTTCACAAGGGTGGTGGTTCCAAGAGCGCTACCAAAAAATGAAGACCTGGCAATCGTCTCTTTAGGGAACCTCCCCCCGGTGAGATCCCTTTCGATCCCTTGAGGAATGCGATCTTCAACTACCTGGTACATGATTTGGGTCTTGAAGTTAGAGAAGTTCAAAGAAGCCCTTTTGGTAGAGGTGAAGCTTTTGTTAGAATGGGTAGGCCATCGGATAGAGATGCTCTCATTGCTAGAAGCCCCCTTTTCCATAATGGTCTTAGCTTCACCTTTGTACAACACAATCGTGCATCCAATGCCCGTAGGGTCAACTTTAACAGAGAATGTTGGCTTATGCTTATTGGGTTTCCCATTGACAACCGCTCCTCTCATGAAATTGAGGATTCCATCAGATCTTTTGGTAGGATGATTCTTTGGCAGAAAGATGATGTTTTGGCTAGGGTCATTATAAAGGCTCGGGTCACGGATCTTGTGGATATCCCACATTATCTAATTCTGTTAGAAGGAGATGACTTTGAGGGTGTTTCTTACACTGTTCAGTGTGAAATCTTACAACAGAACATGTTGGGGGCCCAATTGCAGGATGAGGACATACCACCAGGAGGACCAGATGGGGAATTCATCTTCCCAGGTTTTTAGTTAAATGTTCAGCAGCAACAAAACCAACCACATAATCACAATATGGATCTGGATGGTCCTGGGGGTCAGCTACCGGACTTGAATGGCAACCCAGATCAGAACAACATGGCTAATGAACAAGAGGAAGAAGAGGAAGGAATGAATGAGGAAGATCTTCTGGACATGCTTATTGAGGAGGCACAAGCACTCCATGAGGAGGAAGAGGAACCCCAGGTCATCTTGGACCTAGATCTTAACTTATCACCACCACCACCTTCCTCGAGCTCTTCTGTTCTGAGCAATGACCCCCTCCCAATAGTTGTTTACACGGGAGGGATCCCTCAGGCAATTGCTTTCAATCAAGTTGATCAACTTCATGAGCAGGTGCCGGTCCCCCCAATGGGTCAGTATATGGATATTCATGCACAGCAGGCTGCCATGCAGGATGGACCCTTGATCCATCTGGAGATTGTTCTTGGGCTGCCTGCCAACAACCAACAAGATCAGATCATAGCTGCCAACCAGATAGCAAATAACCAGCCCATGGGGAACATCAATGTTAATCTCGCGCTGTTACCAGACTCTCAGTGGCATAGGGACCCAGTGCTGGCACAAAAGATCAACAAAGGTGTGGTTCTTCCGGAGACACTCTCCCCCACTTCGGAGTCAAACCCAAAGGCATCTGGTGCTATTCAAAACCCCAACATCTTTCGACTTTGGGCCCAGCACTTTTCTCCAGCAGGCTGCCCTGAACAAGTAACATACATTCCAGCAGATTGGGCCTCCTTCTTCATCAATATGCTTCTATCACCTCAGCACTTTGATTGGGCCAAAAACTTTCTTGTCTCCTCTGCTTGGAACTTCATGCTCAACTGTGTGGACAACCTGTCGATGATGGCTTTCAACATTCCCCCAGTTTGTCCCAGAACCAGTCCCTTGCCTTGCATCAGTCAAGAGGGAGAAGGTGGTATCTCTGCAGCTTCCTACGTTGAAAAGGTTGCTAAGACACCCCCTCTGAAGAAAGCAAGGGCAAGACTTGGGAGCTCAATGGCTCCGGAGTGTGAATCTTCTGTCAGGAGGAGTAGCAGAATCAAGGCAAGAAATGAAGGCTTTCGTGCTGCTACCTGTCAAAACAGCTGTTGCTTGGCCTGCCACTCGAAAGCCCCCACCCTATCCTCAGCGCACATTCAGGGGCTGGGAGAAAAGGTATGCAGCATTGATTCGTCTAAAATCTCCTCTGCTAGTTTGTCAGAGAAGACCAATCCCATGAAGGTGGTAGGAACCAAAGGAAATTCATCTTCCCAGGAGACACTGAAGAAGGCCAAGAAGACCAAGCCTCAAGGACCGAACTCCGGAAGCTGAATGATTTATGGATGCTGTTTTTTAGTTCCTGTCTATCGGCAAACATGTTCTATTGCAAGTTTTTTCTTATGGCAGTCACAAACTATAATCTGTCTTTGACTAGGGGGATCTTTTGCTGGAACGTTGGTTTTGTTTATATGGTACTCTTGCTTGTTGCCTCATCTCTTGGGATTAGTTTACTGGCTGTCCTGGATCATTCTTCCTGGATTCCGAAGGTTTTTTCGGTTTGGGTCTCTATCCCCTTTGGATTAAGGGGCCCTTGGAAACGACGTTCTCTCTTTTTTGATTATGAGTCATAAACGTATTTGGAATATCCTATCTTGGAACGTGAGAGGAATTAATTCATCGGTCAGATGGAATGCGGTTAGAAGCAAAATAGTGGAATCGAATGCAGACATCATATGTTTGCAAGAAACCAAAAGGGAGGTTTTCACAGACACGTATCTCAGGAACTTCTGTCCCCCTGCTTTCACCCTTTTCGATTTCATACCGTCTATCGGCAATTCAGGAGGAGCCATTATGATATGGAATGCTAATAAGTTTCAGGGTCAGCCAATTTTTCAAAATAGATTTGCTCACTCCATGGAGTTACAGTGTAAGTTGTCAGGGGAAACATGGATCTTAACCAACATCTACGCCCCATGCACTCCAGAAGGTAAAATAGAATTTCTGGATTGGTTCAAGCGAATTAGGATGCCGGATGATGAAAAATGGCTAGTTGTAGGGGATTTCAACTTGATAAGATGTCCTTCAGACAGAAATAAACCTGGAGGTCATCCCCAAGAAATGATGCTGTTCAATGAAGCAATCAGCAGGTTAGGTCTAACAGAGATTCAGCTCAAAGGAGGAAAATACACTTGGACAAATAAACAGATTAATCCGTTACTAGAGAGGTTGGATTGGTTCTTCTCATCTTCTGCCTGGATTTCAGTCTATCCAAACACATGGGCAACAACTCTGTCAAGAGACTCCTCTGATCACAATCCATGTGTCATTTCTATATCAAATCTAATGCCTTCTTCTCAAGTTTTCAGATTTGAAAACTACTGGATGCATCATGAACAATTCAATGACATTCTGCATAACGTTTGGACTTCTCCGGTTTCATCCTCTGATAGAGCTAAAATCATTGGTGCAAAATTCAAAAATTTGAGAAGAGAACTCAGAATATGGAAAGCAGGGTTACCAAGTCTGGCAAAAACTATCCAAAACACAAAAGAGGTCATTCTTTTCCTAGATATTCTGGAAGAATCTAGAGATCTATCCCTGCAAGAATGGAACTTAAGAGATATTATCATGAATCATCTCAAAAATCTTTTACAGCAACAGAAAACCTACTGGCAGCAAAGATGTTCCATTAACTGGGCCAAAATGGGTGATGAGAGTACAAGGTTCTTTCATGCAAAGGCTTCCATACGAAACAAGATTAACCACATTTCGACGCTGCAAGACCAGAATGGACAGAATGTCAAAGACCATGAAGATAAAGCAAACCTCATTTGGGTGGAATACAAAAATAGAATGGGCATGTCGGACTACCACCACATGTATATAGATCTAAGTGCTACCTTATTTCCATCAGAGGGTCTACAGGATTTAGAGGAGCCTTTCTCCAAAGAAGAAATTGATGGTATCATCAAGGATCTACCAACAAATAAATCTCCAGGTCCTGATGGTTTTAATGGAGAATTCCTCAAACGATGCTGGCATGAATTGGCCAAAGATTTTTATGCTTTATGTGAAGGTTTCCATAATGGGGAAGTTTGTGTGCGTAGCATCAACTCCTCTTTCATTACTCTTATCCCGAAAAAAGCTGGCCCTTTGCATGTGAGTGATTACAGGCCAATATCCCTGCTAAACTCATCAATAAAGCTCATTACAAAAATTCTAGCGTTGAGGCTACAAAAGGTCATCCCTAATCTCATTCATCAGAATCAATATGGTTTTATCAAAACTAGGACCATTCAGGACTGCTTAGCTTGGGCTCTTGAATTTCTGCACTGTTGCAAATCTTCAAAGAAGGACATCATCATTCTCAAATTGGACTTTGAAAAGGCTTTTGATCGTATTGAGCATAAGACCATTTTAGAGATCCTGAAACATAAAGGCTTTGGAGAGAAATGGATAGGATGGATTAAGACCATTCTCGGATCAGGCACGTCGTCAGTGCTTCTGAATGGTGTCCCAGGTAAAACATTTCACTGTAAAAGAGGGGTACGGCAGGGGGACCCACTATCACCTCTTCTTTTTGTGCTTGCTGCTGACTTGCTCCAATCCATTATTAACAAGTCTAAGGATGAAGGACACCTTTCCCTTCCAATTCCCTTGAGAGCCAGTAATGACTTCCCAATTGTTCAGTATGCAGATGACACTTTACTCTTCATGGAGGCTGATCCGAGTCAGTTAATACACTTTAAGAGTCTTCTGGATACTTTTGCAGAGTCTACTGAGTTAAAAGTTAATTACAACAAATCCATGATGGTCCCCATAAACACTCAGCAGGACAAGCTTGATCTTTTGGCTGGTATCCTAAACTGTCAAACAGGTGCATTCCCTTTCACCTACCTGGGATTACCTCTGGGGTTACGTAAACCTAATATGCAAGACTTCCTCCCTTTGATCAAAAGAATAGAAGGGAAATTAGGTGGAATATCATCTATGCTTTCACAAGGAGGAAAGTTACAGTTGGTGAACTCTGTGTTAACATCATCAGCTATGTTTCAGATGGCTACTTTGAAACTACCTAAAGGGGTTATCCATTAGATTGATAAATTCCGAAAACACTGCCTCTGGAGAGGCTCAGATCTAACATCTACCAAACCATCCAAAGCAGCTTGGCCCTTAGTTTGCTTACCCAAAAGTCAAGGGGGATTAGGGGTGCTCAACATAATTACACAGAATGAGGCTCTCTTATTAAAGTTCTTACACAAATTTTTCTCCAAAGTTGATTTGCCTTGGGTACACTTGATATGGGATAAATTGTACAGCAATGGTACCCTTCCGGGTGTTCAGAAGAAGGGCTCCTTCTGGTGGAAGGATATCGTCAAGTTGTTACATAAATTCAAGGGATTTGCATCTGCTCGGGTTGCGGATGGAAGCACTGTTCTGCTTTGGCAAGACTCATGGAATGATCACTTTCTACAATCTGAGCTTCCCCACCTCTTTTCCTTTGTCCGGAACAAAAATATCTCGTATCACAAAGCGATAAACACGACAGATCTCAGTCTGTTGTTTCACTTGCCTTTATCCACAGAAGCTCATTCGGAATTTCTTATGCTTCAGGAATTTATGCACAATATAGTCTCACAGAATGATTCTGATGCTTGGTCTTACATCTGGGGATCCTCAATCTTCTCGGTCAGTAAAGCATACAAGGCCTTAACAGGACAAAGGGAAACACACCCAATCCATCGCTGGCTTTGGAAATCGAAATGTCAGAAAAAGCACAAAGTCTTTTTCTGGCTTCTACTTATAGACAGGCTAAACACAAAAGATGTTCTACAGAGAAGGGGGATGCATTTGGATTCTAACATCTGCGAAATGTGTATCCACCAAAAAAGGGAGATGGTAACACATCTATTTCTAAGATGCAATTTTGCAAAAGCCTGTTGGAATTCGGTTGGGATTTCCTTTGTTTCCACAAGATCGTCAGTTCATATATTCAATCAGATTAGAAGGCATTTGAACACCTCCTTCTTCATGGAAATCATCATCCTCATGTCTTGGAGTATTTGGACTACAAGGAATGACTGGACATTTAATAATGTGGATCCGTTGATTTCAGGAACTCGATCTAAGTTTTTAACTGAGCTCTCGTTGGTGGCCTCGCACAGGATGAACTCTGTTTTAAGTCAGGAATGCTTAGATTGGATCCACTCCCTCTGATCTTCGACCTTGTACTTTGTTTATTCCTTTTCACTTGTTTTTGTTTTGGTGTTGTTTGCTCTGTAACCTTTTCAGACCTTCTTTTTAATATATTTCAGTAGGGCTAGCCCCTCCTGTTTCTTTCAAAAAAAACCTTGATGAAGGTTACAGGTTCAATACTTCTAATCTTTTAAAATAAAGAAAGCAAGCTTTGCCATTGCTCAATGAAGTATGTATTGCTAACCTTAATGTGCCTTCAAGCTCTGTTCCTGAGCTGCAAGATCACCAAATTCAGGGGTCACTACTCTTAGAAAAACAAGACATAAGAAAAAGCATACAGAAAACAAAGACACTTCAGCTGTCAAACTGTGTAATTTTATCAAGCATTGGGCCATAATGTAGATGAGAAAATCATTTGCATATTCCTATGGTACAAGAGCGACGTTTACCAGAACCAATTCATGTCCCCCTCATTGCAAAGCCTGTGATTTAGACTTGGTTGTTGGTGTATAAGTAATGAAGATTATACAGCTCTCATTATATTGAAGATTGTCCAGCTTCAACGTGATAAGTATTTATAAACTCAAATAAGAAAATATGCAGTAAATAATTGACTCTGTAAAACCATGATATTTTCTCTAAAGAGATTACATACAACGGGCTCATCAACTCATGCCCCCCCTCATTGCAAAGCCTGTGACTTAGTCAACTGGTTTATCAATTGCAGATCCAATGTGTAAATAATAAATAGACCTAGAGAATAAAAGAAAAACAGCACAAACTATATTTTGCTTCACATTCACATGCTGCTAAGTTTGAAGTAATTACCTTCTTGTTGAGTGGGTAAACTTGGATATTCCGAGCCACAATGGAAAAGTTTCTATTATCTGAAACTTCATAAACACTTACAATATCTCTACACAAAGGTTTATAAGATGTATGTAGATGAACTTTCAAATTAATTTGAGTTGCTTCTATAGGAAAAATAAAGCTTCGCATCTAGTGTCTAATTACTGCAAACTAATTATCATCTATGCACCGCGTATCCTTTACAAAATAAGCTAATTAATAGCTATCATGGAAGTCTACAATATATCAGGAAATCAAATATATCACAAGCTCAAAGCAAGGAAGCATTGTTCCTGTTGTGTCAAAGTTTTTAAGCAAACCGGGTGTTCAACAATTATCAGGGCTACAATCGAATACTCCCTTCTTTAACCACACAGGCAAGTGAAATTGTAACTATGGTGAGAAAAAAAAAATCTAGTGTCACATCTGGTGCTTAATTTCACCAGACTTTAGAATAGCGATATAAAAGCAAGATTCCAATAGCGGATTTTTGGAATGGTAACTTTCTTATTGGGAAACATTATTGTCAATTAATCATTGAATTCTAGAAAAGTCATACGCAATTTAACAAACCAAATAAACGTAGTGTGCACAAAAGTCTACATTGCAGACCTATGTTTCCGGTTGCTTGGGCAAGAATGTGTCCGCGAGTGACCATTTCAGTCTATCATTAAAATCATCTAATCTATGCTAACTATCTATTACTGATCATGATCCAAAAATAAATCTATCCTCTCACTTTGCAGGAAAACATTAAGTACTAAAAATTAAATATTTTTTAGTCTAGCAAACTATACAGTATATGAGTGATCTGTAAATCTCATGTAGGCACCATCCTTGAATACCTAAACTGATGCAAGATACTCTTCAATCCTACATCTACATCATCAAGTGGTCCTCCTGACAGAATCATGAATGCTATTTTGACTTAGACCAATTAATGACAGCATGTTGCATACTAACCACAATTTAGCTTCAGCGAATCTTGCTAGCTATATCCATCACAAAAAGGTAGAAGTACCATCCATCACCCACTAATTGCAAACTACAAGTCTACATTTTCAAATAAATAACAGCTGTACAAGATTGATTATTCATGAAGAAAACGTTGAGAGTTCAAAGCTCTCACTCCAATTGCATAGTTCTCAAATTCTTATCTACCCTTATATACAATTTCATAGTTCTCAAATCAGAGGAGAAGAACATACCTGTGCAATGACATCAGATTCATGCATCAAGCAGTTAACCAGAAACGCAATGTAGAAGGAAATAAACCAAGGACAGCTCCTCAAATATTTGCATGTGATTTGATTATTTTCTCAAACCATACCAAACCAGCAAATGCCATATACCAGTAACCTAGAAAAACAAGTGGCACCTTATCAGTACTCAATATTCATGGCCGAAGCAATATCTTTAAGGACATTGAACTGAAACATAAAGGTCTCTCTGCACCAACTTTCAAAGCAATGCACCACTGTGTCATGGTCTGGATGAAGAAAGAAAGACACCTGATACATTCAAAGACTTGTATAAAGGTGCATACTGCTCCATAAATGGGAGCTGAAATTCTTTAAGTAGGTAATTTAAATTTAGTAGCTACTACAGGAAAGGCTACAGGAAAGCAGCTAAGCATAAAGTCTGCTTGTTTAATATCAAACTGAATGCAAAAAAAGAAGAAGATGATATGCTAGTTCACCATAAGTATTAGGAAGTATGTGTATATTAGGATGTATTTATCCTTTCCTTGTACACTTGATGTATTCCTTGTACTCCAAGCCATATTGGCCATATATATAGAGGCCACCCCCCTCATTAGGGCGCGTGGTGTTTTCCCATCTACTTCTCGACATGGTATCACAAGATTAGATCGTGGGCCTCCTCTCCTTGCACCTTCCCCCTGCTCCGCGCAACCCTAGGCGGTGCCCCCCTGCTACCGCCGCTGCCACCCACCCTCCGCTGCACCTCCCCGACCGGTTCCCCAACCGCCCCCCCCCCCCCCCCCCCCCCCCCCCGCGGTCGTGCGCCATGTCCTCCGCCAACTCCTCTGTGTCCGGGCAACACCACCGCTCTTGCTGCTAATCCTACGCCGTCTCCTAGACCGCCCCCTGCTGCCAACGACAGTGCATCTGTGCTGGCACCTGGCACCGGCGGCTCCTCTAGCAGTGCGCCCCAAGCTCTTCCTACTGGCGACGCGCCCGGCAACAGCGGCGATGGCTTCATCGTGTACCCGGCGCCGCCGCCCGCCATCCACCCCTACACCACCATCTTCGTCAAGTCTCATGTCCCTATGACGCTGACGATGAAGTCTAACACCTACTCCAGGTGGCCATCCTTTTTCAAGTCCATGTGCGGCAAGTTCGGCCTCAAGTCGCACATCGATGGCATGGTGGCGCCCCATCCCCAGGACCCCAACTGGGATCAAGCGGATTGCTGCATCCGCTCCTGGTTCTTCGGCTCCATCGATGACTCCGTCCTCGACCTCACCATGACCGACAATGATCAGACCGCCCGAGATCTTTGGCTCGCCATCGAGGGCCTCTTTCGCGCCAACAAGCAGTCCCGGGCGATCTTCCTCAGCCAGGACTTCCACTCCATGGCACAGGGCGACTCCTCCATCGCCGAGTACTGCAGTCGCATGAAGACCCTCGCCGACACCCTTTGTGACGTTGGCCATCCCATTCAGGACTTCCAGCTTATCTTGAACCTCCTCTGCGGCCTCAACCCGCGCTTCTCCAACACCATCGACGACATCGCCAACTCCACCGCTGGCTTCCCGTCCTTCGCCCAGGCGCGGGACATGCTCGCCTTGAAGGAACTTTGCCTCGCCAATTAGGAGAAGATCTCCAACTCCACCATCCTCCTCGCTGAGACCTCCTCGTCGTCTTCATCCTCCAGCTGTACGGGCGGGTGTCGCCCGCCGTCTGGTTCTGTCCAGACTGGCGGAGGCGGTAGCAGCAGTAGCGGCGGTCGCGGCGGCAAGAAGAAGTGGCACAAGGGTGGCAGTGGCTTCCAGGCGCCCCCTGGCAGCGGCAGCTCTCACGGTGGTGGGCCCTCACGACCCACTAGCTCGTGGTTCTACTTCAGTCCAGGGGTCGGGTCCTACGGTGCCATGGGCTTCCAGGAGGTTGGCGGTCAGCATCCGTCAGGTGGTCGGGGCTGGCGTGCCGGCTCCCCTAGTCTCCTCGCCCCCCTCTGCAGGCCCACGCCGCCTATGCCCCTATTTAGGCACCCACTCAGGCGTCAACCTGGGACCAGGTGGGTCTGGTTGCTGCCCTGAACCATATGGCACTGCAGAACAACGGTTGGGTGGTTGACTCAGGTGCATCCGGCCACATGTCATCCTCGGATGGTATTCTTCTTTCCCGACTCCCTCCCTCTCACTCCTCCATTACTATCGGTAACAGTCACACCTTTCCTATCACGTGCGGTGGCAACTTCACCCTTACCACCCCCACCTCTCACTTTCGTCTTAACAATGTCCTTGTTGTTCCCTCTCTGATTCGTAAACTGATTTCTGTTCATCAATTTACAAAGGACAATAACTGCACCATAGAGTTTGACGTTTTCGGTTTTTCTGTCAAGGATTTTCTAACCAGACGCGTGATTCTTTGCTGCAATAGCACCGACGATCTTTACACTATGCGTCCAGTAGCTAGCTTTGCAGCACCACACGCCGGCCTCTCCATCTCCTCCAGTTTGTGGCACCTCCGTCTTGGTCATCCTGGTCCTGCCGCCATCACCACACTTAGACAAACTTCATCCATTACTTGTAATAAAGATAGTCATACTCTATGTCATTCATGTTAGTTAGGGAAATATGTGCAGTTACCTTTCTCACATTCTAGCTCTCGTAGTTCTGCTCCTTTTGAGTTAGTTCATTGTGATGTTTGGACTTCTCCCGTAGCTAGCATCTCTGGTTATCGCTACTTCCTAGTCATTTTGGACGACTTCTCGCATTTTTGTTGGACGTTTCCTCTAGTTCACAAGTCTGAAGTTGCCTCACACATCACTAATTTCTGCGCCTATGCTCACACGTAGTTTAGTCTTCCTGTTCGAAGTGTCCAAGCTAACAACGGGACTGAGTTTGTCAATAAGACTTCTCAGGGCTTTTTGCGATAAAACTGGAAATTGTCAAGAGATAACTTCAGCGTTTTAAAAATGGAATATTCCTGTTAATCTCGCCTCTCAATTGAGTGTGCCACAGTTATAAATAATGGAGGAATTCATCCCTTCCATTTCACCTGAGCCATTGTGCCCATTCATCTTCCTCACTGTAGCCCTAGCGTCGCCACTTGCAATCCTTGTGCTCGAGTGCTATCATCTCCTTTCCAACCTAGCCCCCGAGCATATGCGCAAGAAGACCCTTGTTGCAGCACGAATAGGGAAGAAAGCCACCTCGAGCAAGGTGGCGGAGAGCAAGAAATGGAAGGTAGTCAAGAAGCAAAACGAGATCCAGTTGAACGATACCACCAGAGACCAGACCCAAAAAAGCAAGGCCTGAATGACGGAAAGAGAATCTAATACCTGGAGTTTTGTACTGAGCCTTTCTCCCAGAAGCCCCACCAGCCTCACGGTACGCGGAGTCGACCTGGTCGATGGTGGCGTTGGTGATAGGGTTGAGTAGCCACACAAGGTGCCATGGATTTTTACCTATGGCCGCACATATGCAAGCTGAACAAATGCATTAGATCAAAGAACATATAAGAATCGAACTAGAAATGTGTGGTAGGCAGTAGCTGTGTTCGAGGAAGAAATTCTAGATGCCATCCAAGGTACCTGTTGATGCAACCACCGTCACCGGAACAATCGCCTGCCAAACTATATGACCAGCGTGAGGAGGTGGAGGTGGATGTTGTCCTTGACGAGAAGGATGGGCGAGAGACAGCAGCAGATGGGGGTTGATGGTGAGGACGTGAGTGACCGGTATCAAGCCTAATCACTATCCCTTTCTCAGCCTCCATCGTCCTTCGCGCCCTACATGGAGAGGAGAGGGCGATGGTGCTGGCTCACAACTGGTCCTAGGTCGCCGCCTCCGCCACTGGATGAGGTAGGGATGGATGCTGTAGATGGAGGGGAGGGTGTCTGTGTTTAGACCCGGGAACCTACCGAGGGGTACTTGAGGTAGCATTTTATGTGTGGGACTCGCCGAGATCAAGAACTCGATGGTGAACTCGAACACACAATTTAGATAGGTTCAGGTCGCTTATGTCGTGTAATACCTATATCCTGTGTGTTGTGGTTGGATTGTATTGATTGAACTTGTTTGGAGGGGTCCCTGCCTTGCCTTATATTGCCGGGGATAGGTTACAGGTCGGTTGTTTTACAAGAGTACTAGTCGGATTCAACTAGAGAGTCCTACTCTAATTGCTACGAGTAGTTTACTAATCATCGACTAGTTCTTGTCCTCCATGTAGACCACGCCGTCCTGCACCATAGTCTCCATGTTTGACACATCTCGGCGTACAGCCCCGTATTGTAGGACTGTCCAAACCTTTCGGTGGGCCCTTATATCTATGGCCGACAAGCCCCCGAGTACTTTTTAGTCAAATGTAGCAGTTCCGAGTAGTTTTGTAGGCTTCTCCGACTAGTTTGTGGTGCTCTTCGAGTACTCCATCAGATCTCAGTCTTCAAACACACTCGAGTACTGCCATACGGCTAGAAGGTGCTCAAGCCTCATTTAATTTGGTCTTGAATCTTTAATCTTGAAATTTATATAGAAGTGCGATGAAAATTGCACTCCATATGGAGTAGCCCCTGAGTCTTAGGTTGAATCGAAGAATCAGGCTGAGGGTCAATCTTGTAATTTTACATCTCTTTCGCCTTAAAAACCAAAGAAAAAACTTTTTAGCCGATGGGCACGTGGCACGCAGCCCCTGAGTCGTTAGCCGACTAGTTTGGGTATAAGGGTCAACCATTGGTGAACGTGATGGTTCGCCAACAGTAACCTTATCTTTTTGTGATAAAACTGGAAATTGTCAGGTGATAACTTTGCCTCTCAATTGACTGTGCCACGGTTATAAATAATGGAGGAATTCATCCCTTCCATTTCACCCGAGCCATTGTGCCCGTTCATCTTCCTCACTATAGCCCTAGCGTCACCACTTGCAATCCTTGTGCTCGAGTGCCATCGTCTCCTTTCCAACCTAGCCCTCGAGCATATGCGCAAGAAGACCCTTGTTGCAGCACGAATGGGGAAGAAAGCCACCTCGAGCAAGGTGGTGGAGAGCAAGAAATGGAAGGCAGTCAAGAAGTAGAAGGAGATCTAGTTGCCGACGTTGAAGTATGGCAAGACTGATTAGACGGCACCACCGAATCAAGCCTGCACTTGGAAGAAGTCTGTGATGAAGGAGGCGGACATCCAGGCATTGGTGGATGCCGATCTTCTCCAGGGGCAGGATTTCATCACCTGGAGGGAGGCCTACGGCAACCCATGGCCCATGGAGAGCTATACCCAGGTGACAGTCATCTTCGCGCACTTCATCGAGCAAGGTTAGGCTCTCCCCACTTCCGACTTGTTCCGCGGGTTGCTGAGGTATTATAATCTAGAATTAGTCCACCTCAACCCCAACTTAATCTTGCATGTCGCCATTTTTGCACTTGTCAATTTGCTGACTTGTCTTCTGTTTGCAAGAAGAACTTCACTTGTATTGCTCCCTCCCTCCTCCATCTAGATCGGATGGCTCTGACGCCGCTCCGCGTGTATAGACCATTGCGGCTGTACAGAAGGCGATCGAGGAGGAGGAGGAAGAAAAGGAGTCAGAGGGTTGGTCCTGCTTCAGCAACTCTGATTCAGAGGCTCCTAAAAGGTTTGTCGTCAAGCCCCATCTACCAAACAAGGTGGGGTCTTCCTCCGAGGTTTCAAAGCGTGAAGCTGAAGATGTCCTGGAGGCTGATTTGGCGCCACCCCTAAAGAGAAAGCGCACTATTGCTGTCAAAGGGATAGTGAAGAAGCCACCGACCGTCGATGAAGTCCCTCCTCTGGTAATCATGTTTGAAGAAGGACAAGATCCTAAGGATCGAGTACTTGTAAGTTATTTTTCTTTCCTCCATGCCTAGCTTGATTCTGACATTGGCAAATTGTAGGTAGTCGAGGAGGAGACAGAGGTGGAACAAATAACTAGGGAAGTCATGCAAAAGGTGCTGTTGGTGATCAAGGAGTCCGTCAATCTGGATGATGAAGAACCGCCTGTCGCCAGGGCCAATCCCACTGGCATGCAGACTAATGAAGCAATGGAGACGGCAGCCAAGGCTGGCAAGGATCAAGCTGCGATCCAGCAAGCTGCATCGAAGAAGCCGTCGCCCACAGTCAAGTCCCTACGGCTAGGGGCAAAGCCCTCCTTGAAGATAAGGTGGTCCTCAAAGTGAGTATCCAAGTACTGATTGTGACTAAATGTTGCCGTGCGACGAGCTTTGACACTTGTCTCTTTTCAGGAAATCCACCAGCGTGGATATTGGAGGCCCAAGTCCGAAGTCTGCAGCTGATGGCAGTAGCCGCTCAGCAAAACAACTCATCCTGGAGCCTGCAATTCCACCACCAGAAAAGTAGCCTGCACCTGAAGTCACTCTAGGTGCTGTATCCCTTGTCACTGCACTCATGCACGATGTCATTGTATCACTTAATGTTGCTGTAGTGCCAGCCCCCGAGCTGCCAGTGGCTGAGCCCATGGCGGTGACTACTTCCGTAGTGGTGGCGACTTTAGTAGCCCCCGAGCCGAAGGTGGAGACCGAGACAGCAGTGGTGACTACTACTAGAGTTGAGGCTACACTTGTAGCCCTCGGGACAGAAGCTGAGGTCGAAACTGCTTGGGTTTTGTAGGTGCTAGCCGTCGTCCCGTCACCTATTGAGGGACCATCAACTAGTCGCGGCGTGGCCTCCCTGGCGTCTTCAGAAGCTAGTCCATCAACTAGTCGGGCGCTGGTTCCTCTCGGTGCACCAATTGTTGAAGGTCAGGAGGAACCATGGATAGCCGAAGGGGTAGACCTGGAGAAGATCCAACTGCTAGCGAACCCTCTGGCCACCGTGGAGATGGAGGCCACAGCGATGGAGATGCACCGTCGTGTAGGCGAGTATACAATGGTAAGTTTCAATGCTGCATTTGTCTTTGACCTTGAAATCAGTACTCGTTACTTATACGAGTACATGCTCTATTTCTGTAGAAACTGATCGAGCGCTCCCACCGAAAATATGAAATGATCCAAGGCTATGGAGACACTATCATGCAGGCTCAAGCGCTTGAATAGGAGCTGGCCAAGGAGTGGCAGTACTCCTCCCAGCTACTCATGAAGTACGATGGCCAAGCTGCCGAGTACTAGAATCTTGTGCAAAAAGCCATGGAGGAGAAAGACCACCTTCGGAAGTGCAAGAAGGGATTGAAGAATCAATTGGAAGGTAAGTTGTCACCTCCCGCTGATCTTCAAGTACCAATTTGTGCTTGATGAATCTGACTTGCTCTTTGTGTTGTTCTTGTAGCGCTCACGAAAGAGAAAGAAGATCTCCAGGTCCGCATCACAGACTAGCAGAACTTATACTATCGAGTGACGGATCAACATGATAAGTTGTCTGCTCGGTACGAGACTCTGGAGCACAAGCTGGACAAGGAGCGAAAACTGTGCACCGACGGGGAAGTTGACTTGGTGAACACCATGACGCTCCTTCGAGACAAAGAGGCTGAGTTGGCGGCAACCAAACTTGCTCTAAAAGAGCTAACGGAAGCCGCTCAGCCCATCATCGATATGGTGGAGCCCCTAGCAGAAGGCGTGGATCCCCGCCCCTTGGCGGAGATACTCAAGGATGTACCAGAAGATAACTGGATATATCCAGAAGATGGTGGAGTCTGTCTCAAAGCAGCTATTGGCCATGGTAAAGTCCTTCTACCCACAAGCTGACTAGGCTCCTGTTGCGGAGGGGATTGTAGAAGATTGTTCTGATGAGCAATTTCAACAGTACCTGCAAGAGATGGCTCCTATTGCTAAAGAAGTAGCTGGTCAGATAAACCTTGAATAATTGTTGCAAAGACAATATGTCATTGTAATATAAACATGTCATGGATAAAATGAAGTGTGAATTATTTGAAGTCCTGTCGCAAATTGTATTGCCTATCGACTTGTTTGAATTTTAGTGCATCTCCCGAACTACCCTAATATTTGCTCGTGCGATAGTCGTGAGTGTCTGCGCACAAGGCTGCTCTTGTGAGCCTCTTCAGCTACACAATGTAGAGTACTCTTAAGACGCGACCCCTTTCTATGGAGCGGAAGTACCCGGGTATCTGGGTAGTCAGACTCTGTAAATGAGTAGACTCTTCAGGACTTCATCAACTGGAGCCTACCTTTGCAATCTCTCTAGGTTGTTTGGGTGTTGTGATCTGAAGACCGGGAACTACATACTTGTTATTACAAGTAGCGACTAGACAGGCTTGTCTAGATAAGACCTCGAATAGTATAGATAACTCCCAAATTACTAACGACTTCTTTTTGCGAAGACCGTCGATGGACAGACTTGTTCGAGGAGCTAACTAGCTCATTTTTTGTGAGTACAATCTTGCTTTTTGCAACTTGCTATTTTTCAAATGAGTTGAATAACCTAGAAAGATGTGTATGCAGACTTGTTATCACAAGTTGCATGTGGACGATTTTTGTCCAACGAGTTGAATAACTCAAAATATATATGTGTATACTTGTGAATACAAGCTGCGAGTTGAGTGGTAGTACCCTGGGGAGTGAATAGCTCAATGATCTTGCTTTTGCAAGTCGCACTCACGCAGAGACTAGTCGTCTTGTGACAAGAAATAACTCTGCTTTATGAACTTGTAATTGTACAAATGAGGCCGATGTCCAATTTACATGAGTATGTGAATTATGGGTAGAATCAACATAGGTGTTCGATGTTCCATGAGTTGTCAACTTCTTCACCAGTGAGAGTGTGGAGCCTATACGACCTAGGTCCAGTGACCTTGGAGACGATGAAAGGACCCTCCCATGATGAATTTAGCTTGGCAGCCCCTTGGTGTCTTGAATACGCTTGAGGACCATGCCGCCTATGTTGAACGAACGTTCTTTGATGTTGCGATCATGATAGCGGTGAATTGCTTCAAGGTATCTTGCTGACTGGACGAGTGTTGCACATCGAGCTTTTTTGAAGCTGTCTAAGTCTAGACACCTTGTTTCTTCTGCCACGCCCTTCTCGTATTGCTCAACTATTGTAGATTTCCACATGATGTCGGCGGGAAGGACGGCTTCTGATCCGTAGACTAGGAAGTAGGGTGAGTACCCTGTAGGCTTGCACGACTGTGTGCAAAGCCCCCATAGGACATTGGGTAGCTCCTTGAGCCACTTGCCCCCTTTGGTGTTGCCAATGTCATGTATTTTTTTCTTCAGAGCTTCCAGTAACATCCCGTTGGCGCGCTCAACCTAGCCGTTGGCCCGCAGATGAGTGACAAAGACGTATCGGGCGTCGATCCCGCTGTTCTCACAATATTCCAAGAACTCGTGGTTGTTGAAATTTGAGCCCAGGTTTGTGATGATGCAAATGGGGAAACAGTAGCGATGGACAATCTCGTCGAGAAAGTCGAGTACTCTATCTGCCTTTGGGCAGGTCACTGGCTTCACCTCGATCCACTTGGTGAAATTATCGATCGCCACGAGTACTCAATTGAAGCCCCCGGGCGTCGTAGGCAGAAGGCCAATCATGTCTAGCCCCTAGCATGCGAAGGGCCAGGAGGGTGGTATGCTGATCAACTTGTAGGCAGAGACGTGTTGTTGTTTGGTGAAGAATTGACACCCTTGGCATCGGTGGACTAGTTCCTCGACGTCGGCGAGAGCTGTAGGCCAGTAGAATCTTGCTCTGAAGGCCTTGCCCACGATTGTTCTTGAAGATGCGTGGTTGCCGCAGATGCCTTTGTGTATTTCCTCTAGCATGTCCTTGCCATCTTGTTGTGAGATGCACTTCATGAGTACTCTTGATGATGTGTCGTATTTGTAGATCTTGTCCCCGACTCGAACTGGATGTACTCTGTCCGGTAGTATTCCTTGGTCCCAAAGGTAACTGGCAAAACCACCTAACCAAGGGGTACAGTCGCGTTGCCTGGGACAATCCCGTAGAATGGAGAGTTCATCGGGGTGAGCATATCTGTAACGTATAGGCCCATCTTCCTCAAAGTCTTAGCGAAGAGTACATTGAGACCACTTCCTCCATCGATGAGGACCTTGGTGAGTCGAGAGCCTGCGATTACGGGATCCAAAACGAGAGGATAGTGATATGAACCCGCTAGGGTTGATTCCCGATCTTTCGATGAGAGGTGTGGGATAACTCGATTGGTCGATGGAGACGACGTTCACGGCCCGACTACAGCCTTCCAAGCTGCACCTTAGCAACCGATACACCACCTCCAATGGCTGCCGCGATCTTGTGGAGCGCGTCACCCGGCCACTAGGGCACTCGTCCTGCAAGCAATCGAAGAACAAGCAAGAACAAGTAGAACAAGCAACTCAATTGCAAATATGGAGATGGAAACCAATCTGAACTCACAAAGTTGGGGTTCTGAATCGAGTAGAACGGATGGTCTAGTCGACACACACGTCTACAAGGAAGTAGCAATGGCTAAACTTTTAACAAAACAAAACCCAATCTATTTGTGGCGGCTCTAATCCTTATTAATACCTAGGAGGATGACCAAGGGGGTGTTGGGGTCGTGCTCCAACCCTAGGACATGTCCCTAATGGACCCAACATGATACACGGCCCCTTGGGCCAAAATAAGGTGACGCAGCACCTCTGTATAGAAAACCTCTTGGTAGTGTTTCGGTGATTGCGGCCGCCTCAGAATAGATATCGGCATGAGTCTAGATCCATATGAAAATAGACTTCATAAGGATTCCAAGGAGTACTTGAACGTCTAAGATGGAGTCCGGATGAGGTCATGGCGGCCGTTGCAAGTTGGGCCAGAGCTGCAGTCCGAATCCAGCACCAAAACGTGTTGGATTGGATCTCTTTCTTTCCTTGGGCCAAAAGTGACGTGGTGGCCTGGTGGAGGACGTTAGGAATACTTGGACCTTGCCCCCAATCTACTTCTTTGGTCCTCCATGCCTTCCATGTGTGTTTAACACTATTTTTGATCCATGTATGTATTTCTAAAATTGAAAACGAATACACATCATGGTGCAGCATCAATTCATCAAATGTATCGTATATAATTATGATAAAGAATTGTTTCACCTCGGAGTCAAAAGATGCCAATATGGTTGTATCCGAGCATGTGATGTCCTCATCATTGCGTCCCGGGTTGGAGAAACTAGTCCATTGATCCTTCCTGGAGAAGGTGATTGGCACCTTGGACCACTTGAGGATTATAGGCGTTGCTGGTTTAATGGACATAATCTCCCGAAGAGCTAGTTTCTAGGACCGCTTTGTGGCAGTACTTGATGTTCCGCTGAAGATGACGTTGACGGTGTTGGACGGGTTCTGGAATTTTCTGTTGTCGTCATCATCTTCATCTTCTTTGGCCTTAGCCTTGGCCTTTGTTCCAGAAGCTTCTGGTAGATCTTTCATGACTCTACGAAGGCTATAGCAATCCATCGTAGAGTGCTTAGAATGTGGGTGCCATGTGCACTGCTTTTTCAGGAGCTCCTTGAACGGAGTCCTTTCTTGATTCCCACTGCCTATCTTGGAAGTCTGGGACATCGCCGCGACAGTATTGTCTGGCTTTCTCCTGCGATTTTGACCGCCCAAGTAGTTGCCTCGGTTATCGTTGTTGGAATGATCGTTACGGTTCTTGTCGTTGCGTTGGCCATTACTTTGATTGTTATTGCTCTGGCCTCTGTTGCGACTAGACTCGAACTGCTCGATCTCTTTATTTTCCTCATCCGCCCAGGCTTGTATCATGATCCTAAGAGATTTGATATCTTCTGGGCATCTCCTGCCAAAATCTTGGAACATCTGGCAGTCATGGAGACCGTTTTGGAAGCAATCTATGATGTCCCGTTCCATGATGTCCATGATAGTGCCCTTCTTGTCGAAAAAACAGCGTAGATAACTACGTAGGGTCTCGCCATGTTGCTATTTGACTTGGGACAAGTCGATCCTGTTGCCAGGACGCTGCATTGCCCCTATGAAGTTTTTCGTGAACCCCGCCTTTAGTTGACTCCACATGTCGATGGAGTTCCTTTCTAAGGACTCGAGCCATGTGAGTGGCCCTGCCTCCATGCAGATAGGAAAGTAGATGACTTTGGTGTCATCGTTTCCTCCCGCCGCCTGGACTGACAACGAGTAGCACTGCAACCATTGGACCGGGTTCTACTTGCCATCATACTTGGTGATGCCTGGAGGTTTAAACTTGTCAGGTAAGACTGTCTTTCGTACTCATTTGGAGAAGGCGGGAAATCCGTCAGAATGTTCTCCCAAGTACTCAACTTCTTGCTCGCACTCACGATGATGCCCTTCAATGATTGTACGGGTGTTGTGGTTGTTGTTGAGCTTCTGACGGAGGTTGCATGCTGGGGGTTTAGGCTCTGGATGGAGCCCATGGTGGCCACGGCCTCTCGAGGGTCCTGCCCGACTACTCTCTACCCTGTGCTGACTTGGTCTGGGGTTCTCGATTCTAGGAACTTCGTTTTGACTTGGTGTAGCATCCTCATTTCGACTTAGCCTACCACCCTCATTGCGACTTGGTCTGGTGCTACTGGCATGATGGGATGAGGTGCATCGAACCGAGTGTATTGAACTTTACTGATCAAGTTGCTCGTATGCGTGCTCCGCCAGCTGAGCCAGTTGCCTAGTGTACTTGTTTTGCGGCATCACCCGAGTAATCAGGTCAATAGATGCGATGGTGGCGAGAGGAGTATGGTAATGACACGATTGTACTGCTTCAAACACATGATCCAAGTTCATGATGGGTAGGACAGATGCAAGGCATCGACGACGGTCTGCTCTTGCAGCGTTTCTTGCTCACCGTCGATTCCTTTGAGATTTTGTTTCCTCTCCTTCCACGTTGGTGGTGAGTTCATCCTACGAGATGTCGTTTGGGTGACGTTCGCGTCGCGGATTCCTTTCTGGCAGTTCTTCACCGTCCCCTTCTTGTGCAGCAACGATGGCGAGGAGTTCCCGTTCTGGAGAAAAACTACCCGAACTTAATGTGATGACCTCTGTGGAGCCGTCTTCTTCATAGATGGGCGATAGAGGAGTTCCCTCCTGGTATAGAAGAGTGTCAAGGTAGGCGACAAGACGTGACTCGTTGTCCTTGGTAAGAGCAGGTGGCTTCATGTTGGGCCAGTAGATGAATCTGCCTTGTGGAGTAGACATGATGATCAGGCCCTGTTGTGGACCTGATAACGGAGTCTGCTCGTCCGGATCCGAGTAGTAATCGGGGTCCTCGATCAAATCCGAGTTGGATTGTGATCTGGACAGGGTAGCTTGGTAGGCAGTACCCGAGTTTCGGAGTCCGAATGAGAATCGACTTGTGTTGTAGACCGATTCACATGATGGCTTAAGCGCCAGCTCGTGGGAACTAGTCTGACTGGTGGGAGAAGTCGAGTTGTACTCGGACTCATCCCTCGAACCTCAGAGGCGAAAATTTCATTGAATTTTTCAACAAAATCCTCCAAAGCTTGGCGATGGAGTTTGATGTCGTACTGCTTCTCTTCCGGGTCCGGCGCGATTTGGCGGTGGAAGTTTCTAGCACCGTCTGCAACGCAAATCTAGGAGCCAAAGATGAACGTCACGCCTGCTTTGAACGTGACGATGGGCTTGATGATGACTTGAGCCATCAAGGTCGCCAGTGGATTCTCGACGAGAGCCCCTACCTAGCACGCTAGCTATCGGTGTTTAGACCCGGCAACCTACCGAGGGGGTACCCAAGGTAGCGTTTTATCCGTGGGGCTCACCAAGATCAGGAACTCGATGGTGAACTCGAACACCCGATTTAGACAGGTTCAGGCTGCTTATGTCGTGTAATACCCTATGTCCTGTGTGTTGGTTGGATTGTATTGATTGAACTTGTTTGGAGGGGGTCCCTGCCTCGCTTTATATTGCTGGGGGCAGGGTTACAGGTTGGTTGTTTTACAAGAGTACTAGTCGGATTCGACTAGAGAGTCCTACTCTAATTGCTACAAGTAGTTTCCTAATTCTCGACTAGTTCTTGTCCTCCATGTAGACCACGCCGTCCTGCACCGTAGTCTCCATGTCTGACATGTCTCGACTTACAGGCCCGTATTGTAGGACTGTCCAAACCTTTCAGTGGGCCTATAGATGTATGGCCGACAGAGGGGAGGCGAGGCACATCTAGGTGAGGTAGATATGTATGGGATGCGGAAAAAGAAATGGGCGAGGCAATGAGTACCTGGTGCACATCTGGCGCTGCCGCCGCCATTGGAAGAGGCTGCCTCTTGCGGCAGGAGTCACGAACAGGTGTCCTCGACGACAAGTAGGGCCTACCAGAATTGGAGGATGAGCAAGTGGCGGTGGTGCTCGGCGAGGTGCTTCGAGTGGACGGCGGAGTGGAGCAGCCGTCGCCACGTCTACTTCAGTAGAGGGGTTGAGGACGCGGTCGCGTCCGATGGGAGGATTTGGTAGGAGGGGGTCGCAGTAGAGAAGCAAAGAGAGAGAGAATAGAGGCGTGATTGACGGGAGGATTGGGGCGACGCGGGTGAGTGCGGGCAGAGAATGGCTGCGGGAAAGAGTGGGTCGGCGGGTAGAAGGTACGAGAAATTGGCGCGGTGAAAAAAAATGAGGCATGGAGGGCCGCGGCATCCGATTTTCAACATGGGAGGGACGACAAAATGAATCTCCCCCTCCCTTCGTCGTCATCTGGTGGCTCAAATGCTCTATCTGTTGGAGGTATGCCCTAGAGGCAATCATAGAGATGATGATATTCCATTTGTATCCATGATTTGTATATTTTGTTCATTGAATATCCATTAAAGGCTACTTGAATTGATTTGCAATTATGTAAATTGTATGTGAAACTCTTTACTTGTATGGTTATTCTAAAGTTGTCCCTAGTCGGAGTTCATGTGAGGACACACATGAATATTAGACTAGCACATGTATTAGTTGATGACTATGTTTCACAAGTCATGGATATGGAGATGTTGAACTAATAATGTGGACACATGTGGAGACATGTGTTAGGACTGACCCAACACGAGAAGTAGTTCTCTATTTAAACAGCATATACGCTTTGTCCTTAGACCTGAGATTGTCGCATGTTTTCTAGATGTGGATCGACCTACTTAGGGGCTATCAAACGCTACGCCGTAACAGGGTAGTTATAAAGGTAGCTTTCGGGTTTGTCAAGAAGCATGCTATGAGACATGGTCAATCAAGATGGGATTTGCCCCTCTCTGATTGAGAGTGATATCTCTGGGCCCCTCGAGTGATCGGATCCGAAAATGCATGGCCATGCTACGTACGGTTAAGAGTTAACCTACAAAGGGATTCCGAATCACAGGATCGAGAAAGAGCGGTCGGCTTGAAGCTAGACCAAATATCGTGAGGCAAAGGGAATAGCATGTATATTATGTTATGATGGTTCGTCTGATATGATCTTCGTGTGCGTATAGGAGTTGGCACGTCTTGCTAGAGGCCGCTACCGACTATTGGGCCGAGTAGGAGTATTCGGGCCATGTCTATACGTATCCGAACCCATAGGGTCACACACTTAAGGGGCTGGAAGCCCAATTCGGATCTGATCCGAGTTGGATTAGGTTTAGGAGTACTAATGGGCCTCGGATCCAGAGGTCCATCAGGAACCTCTATAAATAGAGGGGTGGGGGCGCCCTAGGGTCGACACCCTTTTGGCGAAACACACCTGCCGCGCCTCCCACGCCCTCGCCTGTTGCAACTCGCGGATCTAGCAGTCCGGTTTGTGACGCTTCCTCCCTGCACGTGTGGATACCTTGGAGGTGTTGCGCCTGCAGCACTTGGACGAGCCACGACGAGCCGACGACGAGCCGCGGCACCCGAGGCGATCTTGCTGCACGTGGACGAGCTGCTGAGGAGCAGCTGGACGTGATCGACTACGTACGACTACGTGATCGTCTTCACTGCACCGACGCATATCTACATCTTCCGCACCAGTAGTGCGTCGAGTGGTAATCCCGTGATCCTTATACGGCAGTTCTTCCTGGTTATACGCGGTAGATATTTTGATTTGCGCTAGTGTAGCCTACCTCATATCCCTACACTATCAGGTGGGTCCTTTGTGAGAGGTAGGGTAATTTAACTCTAGGTGAGAATTGGCATCAATTTGCTCACTCTTTATAGTATAGATTAGGGATGGTGGCAACAACAGGTGGAATAGGGTGGATCCGTAGATGTGTGGGTTGAGCATGACCACCATCTTGTGTAGGGAGATTTGTAAATTAATGAAGCGGATTATATGTTTATTAATATGTTTCCGCTATGCATATTTTGATGTCTAGCTCGTATTTGTGCATGCACAATGACCATGATACTGTGGTAGTTGTGCTATTGAGTCATACCAGGTGCTAGCGATAGTCAGGGTTAAATTAGTTAAGCAGGGTCGATAATTTAGTTTATGATGATGTTTAATTAATTTAATATGGACTGATACTCATAATATCTCCTAAAATTACTAGCCGTGCAAACATGAGTTGGTGAGCTAGTCACAATTAAACTGTAATTCAATGCAATGCTTTATAGCTATTATGCTTTTTTCCCCCTACAACACTACACTCTTTGTCCAGAAATATAATGTATCCTCGAGATTTCAGAACAAATTAGAGGGACTAACAAAAGAAACATGTGCCCATGAGTTATAACATATATAGGGAAATTTGTTGCTTTACTTTTATCTCGCCATAATGGTAGTTATGGACAACAAGAGTCCCCGTTAGCTAATCCCCCAATCAATCAAACTAATCATATCAAATCTAAGAAGAATTTGAATTGTCTAAAAAACTATAATGACCTATATTTGAGGACATATTTCGAACATCTTGGAAAGGAGGGGGTTGGAGGGGGGGGGGTTTAAAAAGTGTGAACACGCTCTAAGGTGAGTATGTATGTGCATCATTTCTGTAGCCAAAAAAAGTACATGTGCAACGTAACGTTGCCAAGAAGCTGGGCACATCGGTAGAATTGTTTGGCGTGCAACATTAAACTTTTCAACCCAATGGGTATTCTCAGGTGCCATTATACTTACTTAAAATTGTTGGAAGATACCTCTTGATCCCGCTAAAGGTTGCATCAGTGATGACTTCTCCCTTCCGGATCGAAGGGGCAACTGGACTTGCCCATTGTGAGTCATTAATCAATATTCATGTTAACTCAAATTGTTTCTTTCTTATCACCGGTGTTGAGTGAAACCGAAACAGGATCTCAGTCCTAAAAAATTATAGTTGTTAAACATACTGATGTACCCACAATGCCATATACATTACAAAGAGTAAGCTAACCCATTATTCTTTTTTTTTACAAAATACAGTACAAATTCATATACTTATACACTTACACACTTACACACTTGTCCCCTATGTTCATTGGATACAGAAAAAGAAAACAAGCAACTAATAGTTCAAGCATGTGAAGAACTATGGGCATGATTCGTTCCGTAAAAAATATAAACGGAGTGTACATTTGGACAATTAATGCAGGATTATTTTTCAGAGTTACATGGATCATGCTGCGCATTACTCATAAGCACATGATCAGCGAGAGTATACCCAGCTGCTGGGAGGGCATAACTTAGTCATAATGGAACTGCAGCACAGCAGCAGCATTGACCCCAGGCTAGCGTGGCTATAAAAGGCTCAGGTCTTGTTGCTAAAGTTTGGAGGTGTCAAATTACTGTTACAGCACTGTAGCACACTGTAGCGTTTCGTTTGTATTTGTGAATTATTGTCCAAACATTGACTAATTAGGCTCAAAAGATTTCGTCTCGCAAAGTACAACAAAACTGTGCAATTAGTTTTTAATTTCATCTACATTTAGTACTCCATGCATGTACCGCAAGTTTGATGTGATAGGGAATCTTCTTTTTGCATAGTGCCAAAGTTGGGAGTTGGGGGTGAACTAAACAAGGGCTCAGGAACGGGCCATTTGGAGATCACCAATTTATTTAGTTTCTCATATCAGAGAGATCCATCGTGACTGCAGCTGTGGCTGCCATGGCGTGCCTCAAGAAGGCCCGAGCGCCGGCCATGACCGTCGCCGCGGCGGCGCTGGCGCTGCTGCTGATGGCGCTGGCTCAAGGAGGCCCGCTGATGGCGCTGGCCCAAGGCGGCGACAAGGCCTGCTCGAGCATCCCGTTGTTCAAGGAGTGTTTGAGTAAGGAGGGGCTGACGCTGCCGCATGACCTCAACAGCCCCACGGTTCTGAGCGGCGAGTGCTGCAACGCCTTCGCCGCAGGCCAGCGCGAGTGCCTGTGCCGTCTCCGGGACCAGCTCCGCGACAGCGTGACCGACCCCAAGAAGCTCCTCTGCCCCGCCAACACCGGCTGCCCTGACCCCTAATGAGTGGCCAAAGCTCATTTCAGTTGGTTCCTCCTCAAGCTCAATTGATTACGCACCGCGCGCGTTACGCGTGCTCGGTCCAGTACTTGGGTTGTAATCTTCCCGTCCATTGTCGTTCCATTTTCTGCGTTTCAAGTTACGGGGTTCTTCCCAACTTATTTTGCATCTCTGAAAGACAAAAATATTACTTCCATAAATATTTTGTCATGTACCACCACTTGAGGTGCACGTTTTAACACTGCCATCGACTAGCCTCTTTTGACTTTTCTTATGTGCTTAAGCAGTGGAATGTGGGAGCCCATATACACAGTAATAAGCCCACGAGAGACTAGAAGAAACAGAAGAAAAGCCACCCGCCGAAGCCCATCAAAGAACAACAGTGTGTGTGGCCCATAATGGTCCAGAATTGTTCTAAAGCGCCCATCGGTGACAGATCCCTCCAGAGTCCAGATTGAGATCTTGCGCCAACCAGAAATCTTGCACGTACATGCCTTTTCTTTCTTGACAATAGAAATGTTCCAATTATTCAAAAAGAGAGAGAAATGTTCACTAATCCGTTTTCAAGAAGAAGAAGAAGAAATGCACAACAAAACGAGAGCTGAGAGCGCGTAGTCACATTCGCTGCTCACGCCATCCACCAATAATGGAGGCTGTCAACCAAAGCAGACAAATGGTCTCCCAGCATCACGCCATGACAAAGACCAGGCCCATAGCCTAGGCCGGCCGGCCTGCTGGCATGTCCCTGTCCGTGTCTCACTCACTCCTAACCGTATCATCCGTGTCTCGTCCTTGCCTCGCATTCTTCTCCATCACAACGCCATCACCAAGAAAACCAACATCACACAAGCCTCGTAGGTTCGTTCACCATGGCATCCTCCTCGACCCAGGCACCACCGCTCCTCCTCCTCCCATCCATCACGCTGTCCCTCCTCCTCCTCCTGCTGCTGCTCGTCGCTTCCCCGCGCGGCGCCGCGGCGGCGCCCAACACGGAGGCGCTGTCGGTGCTGTGCAACGGCGCGACGTACGGCGCCGGGGACCCCTTCGCGGCGAGCCTGGCGTACGTGCTATCGGAGCTGGTGTCCGAGACGCCGGCGGCCCACGGCGGCTTCTACGACATCTCCCCGTACCCGGCAGCCTTCGCGTACGGGCACGCCGCGTGCCGCCCGTCGACGGCCGCGGCGGACTGCGCGGCGTGCCTCCGCTCCGCCGTGAGCCAGATGGGCGCCACCTGCGGGCGCAGCGTCGGCGCCAGGGCCGTGCTCGTCGACTGCAGCGTGCGCTACGAGCAGTACCCGTTCGTGGATTAGTTGATCATCACCCGCGGCGCTGCAGGTTGTGTTGGTAGGTGCCCTGCTATGGCTTGGAGGTGGCGATCCCTTGCCGTCGCCGATTTCTTCTTTCATTCGTTCGTGTCCCAAAACTAAAATCCAGTGGGCGAACAATTTATTCTGTGATTTTGTCCTTCCTCTGAACGCTTGTAAACTCGCTCGTTGCCCACAAGAATGTACTGTATGTTGAATTCGCGCGAATGTGGTGGTTATCCATGCATTTGTGTGCAATTTGCAAAACTCTGTGAAAATTATACAAAATAAATCAAACTGGGTTTGTTCCACTTAGCTTGATAGCGAGTCAAGCTATGTATCCATTCCTGGTTATCCCTTACCACTACTCTGTGAAAATCTGGATAATAAGTTTAGTTTAGGATAAAAGTATCAGTGTGGTAATTCAAACAATGCCTCAAATGATGTGACGGATAGCATGTTTCATATGTTTGCTGAAGTAGTAAACCTGGCATCCACTATCCAGAACTTATGCTCTTTTAGCAGAGCAAGTCCAAATCACCGGTTGCTGAGTATATCTCTAAAACCATGGAGCAGAAGTGGTGGCTGGCTGCATACAAAAAATAAGATGTATTTGAAAAAGAGAGGACATGTAATTTTGAGATAAATTTGATCAATACCTTTGGAGCTTTGCAAAATAAATATTACCGTTTTTTTAGAATAGGTTTTTTTAGAGGAAAACATTTTTTATAATAGGTAGGAGGGAATATTTGGAAAGTTCCAAATTCAGAGTAGTTTGATTGATGGATCAGGTTGGAAAGCCGTAACTATAGGATCTGTCTGGATGTGGTCAGGTCAATCGGCGCGGGCCTGGTCACACAGCCTGGTACGACTTTGGAATGGACCAGAAACTAGGAGCATAAATTGGGCCGTTAGGGCCGAGATCGATAGCTGGCATTCAATTCTTTTCCTATTTAGGCAACAGGTATTCAGCCTTTTTTTAGTGCTCATATACATAATAATTTTTCTCATTCTCTTCGTAGATTATAATTTTATTTTCTTACTTATCCAGGCCATGTTTTTGTTGGGTTCCTGTCCTCTTCTGCGCAATATCCCCCCTGGTTTTGCATTTTTCATGGATTATCATATGAGGATGAAAACAGAACTACTCACATTTCATACATTGTTTCATTTTATATACCAATAAATTTAATTTTAATTTTCCCCTTCCTAACAAAAATCTTTTTTACCTAGCTTGCATTTCATTTTAACTGTCGTTTTAAAGAAAAAAAGGTTCCTTCTTATTGATAAATGATTTTGAAAAATAAGAGACTTATTGGATATATTTCTGCTTTTGCCTTTCCGATATTAAAAACTAGTAGAACAAAGCCCAGGAACCAATTTAAGTGCAGAGATGAATATGCAGAGTCCAAAGGCATGTGGAGATACTGGTCCAATTCTGTAACCTTCCAATCACTTATTGCAAGAACTAGATTTCATTGTTTGCTCAAAGATATACGAAATTTCTTTTGCTTTGGTTACGGTTAAAAAGCGATAAAAAGTTCCATTCTTTTTGCATTAGGTGATGCTCGCGCTAGGATCAGTTTACCCTCTATCTAACTTTGCTGCGCCAGTAAAAGTAATATTTCTCACCTTCGATTAGTATAGTAGGATCTCGCACCGTTGAGAAACGAAGCCTTATCTCTTGACAAGGTACAAGAGGTTGAGCACGACCTCCTTGGCGGTGCCGTACATCTTGCTCACCAGTAATCCCCTGCACCATCGTCAACACTGAACCTGACGTGATATCCACAGCTTGACGAGTCGAGCAAGCAGAAGCAAAGCGGCGGCGAGCTAGCACGGTGGCCGGAAGAGGTCGAGGCGGAGGCGCAAGGACCTGACGACCCAGTAGGAGTCCCAGTAGTAGAGCTCCCGGTAGCCGTAGCCCGGCACGACCGCCCTCCGTGAAGCGGCAGCAGCGTGTGCCGCCCCCGGCCGCGCGGCGACGCCCGGCGCCACCCGCCGCGTCAGGTTCCTCCACAGCGCGTGCACCTCCCGCGCCCATGCCCGCGCCGCGCCGCTCTCCACCCGGGGCAGGAACCCGCGCGCGGCTCCGGCAACGCCAGGTCCGGTGGGTCGGCGGCCATGAGGTCCGACCCGGCCGGCGCGAGGTACCGGGCTAGGAACGCCTCCAGCTCGCGCCGTGACGGCGCCGGGCGGCCGCTAGCATCAGGTCCGCGCCCGCGGCGAGCGGCATGTCGACGTAGAGCTTGGGGTCGAAGCCGCGAGGGCCCAGCGCGCGCAGCGCCTCCGACTGCACGCGCCGCAGGAGGTCGAGCAGCGCGTCGTCGGCCGGGCTGCCGCCGGCTGCTGCGGCGCCATGGAGGACGATGGTGAATTGGTGAGCAAGAGGAGGAGGGTTAGCACGCGGCGTGAGCGTGATCACGGGGAGGGGGGTTGGAGGGGATTTGAATGGAACCGTCGCTGCTTGGGCGGAATCTGTGGCGACCTGCGAATGCGATTTGGGATGCTTGGCTTCGTATCTTGGATGCGGCTTGTCGTCTTGTCGAATGCGTTTGGTCGTTTCTTTCTCAGTGCCCAGGTCAAACGGTCAAAGCGAGTGCACACTCAGGTCGACGTGTAATTGATCAGCCCATTAGGCCCATTAGGCAACATTGTTGTTTTTGGATTCCTTTTTCAATTGTGTTGGGAAAATTGCAAAAACCTCTTCGTTGTGAACTGGGTATTGTGCATTCCTAAAAAAAACTTGGTATTGTGCGGTGGCAGAAATTCTTTTGTTGCAGCTTTGCATCATGCACCCACATACATACAGTATCCGTTAAATGCCAAGTTAATCGTTGTGATCTAGATTTTTTCCCCTTTCAACATGCACTACGATACACAGAATTCAGGAAACATGATCCAGCAATTAGCTAGAATATTCACTATTTTTATGTGAATGAATGGAATAATATGAGATAGATCCTTTTAGGACAAGGAAATATTTGTATTTTTTTGAAGGGGAAATATTTTTATTTCATCTTGATATTATTTTGCTTCATTATCAATAAAGAATATAATGCATTAATCAATTTAAGAAATAGGCAAATCAAGAGATAATTGTGTTTAAAGTTAAAAAATGTCCAAAACTGAATAATCCACACATCCGAACTTAGAATTTTCAAAACGAATGTTTCCAACACGATACATGTGATCTTGGTGTGGCATTAATTTCTTTTTATCTTTTCAAAAGTGAAGTAAATAAATATATTCATTGTTGATCTTATTTTTTGGGGGCATTTGTGTTCTTGCCCCTGTTTTGAAGTGTAATTGTGATTCTGCTCTCGTTTTTTCAAGTTTGTGATTTTGCCCTCGACTATTCACAAGTCAATGCGATTTTGCCCCTAGTCAGCGGTCAAAATAGGGGCAAATACGCAAAAACCAAGGGTAAAATCATAATGACTTGTGAATAGGGGAGGGCAAAATCACAAAGTTAAAAAAATGAGGGTAAAAATACAATTGCACTTCAAATTAAAGTAGGAGCAAGATCACCAAAAAATCCTATTTTTTGCAGGGATTGTGAACAAACATCTTTCTTCTGTGAAGTTGTACTGTACTAAAGTTCAGAAAAACAAATGACCTCTCAACGACTCATTGCCCCCAACTAATCCAAAACATTTTCACATATGACCTGGTGAGATCACCCGTTACATATGTAGGAATAGCAGCATGCAGAGGATTATCATCGTCAGTCAATACAATGAGATGCCATTAGGATGGTCCAGAATCATATGTATCCAAGAGTAAATCCCATTTAGACATTTTCACATATTATTTGTTCTCTTCTTTACTTATGTTAGCATTTGAAATTAAAATTTCTTTTTTCCCCTTCATTCGTCTCTACACTATTTTCCCTTAATTTGAATTTCCTTTGAAGCATCATATCTTTTGTTGATAACACTTTAGAAAAATAAAAGCTGCATTGCATAACTTTCATCTTTATCATGCAAAGTATAGTGGCATATTAGCATTGAACTATAGAACACCTATGAACCATCGGGTTACTGACTGTTAGCCAGTTAGGACAGTTTACTTGGATAAGCTATGCATCATTATTGGGGCCACGGCTATATCAAGTATATATAGAAAAATCTGCTCTGGACTAGTGTAATGTGGCACTGCAAACTAGCGAAACAACGTTGTACCTATGACCTATTGTGTGAATTGAATTGTTGGGGGTGGTCCTGCAGAGTTCATAAAATCTATTAGAAGCGACTTTTCACCTAATGCATTAGTGTAGTGCTGCACGTGGCCAAAGTAAGCAGGTCCCTCTAGGGCGAGCTTCATCAATTATTAGAGACATAATGATAGACCAAATACTAGGTTACCGAAACTAAGATAACAGTGATGCACACTGGGTGCGAAAATGTATATGTATGGATGTGAAGGTGAGCATCAAGACGAGGAGCATTGCAAACTTGAAATGAGCTAGAGAGACCGAATGTTAACTGGTTACAGGGTATACCCTAATGAGATTTAGAGGTGAAAAAGGTGTCCATGAGACTAGCTGGTTGTTTTAGTTATTGGAGATCAAGGATTGCTTTGAGCCTAGAACATGAAAGGGTACTTAATTTTTTAGTCTACACACACTACTATAACTTTTGAGAAAGCATTATGTTTCTATAAGTATCTTTTACTAGATGTTATTTTTTTGCAGTAAGCTCTACTTTATATGATTTATTCATTGTCTACTTGATTTTTTATACCTTTTTTTGCCTAATCTCTACCTTTTTTTAGGAAATGGTTTCTTTTGTCTACTTACAAGGATAACGTGATTATGTATTCATGTTTTATATGCCCAAATTCTTCACTAACTTAAATAGGAATCAATCAAATTTCTCTAAATAAATTATGGTTTAATTAAACTTTGAAATGTACTGTGATACTCTGGTCCTTTGGAATTTGTATTATTCAAATTGAGATGCATGTTGAAGGTACTTTCTTTAAAAAACCACATGGGTAATAACTCAAATTACAATGGATCGGATCAAGTAGCACTAATAGGATTGCAGGAACCAGCAACAATTAATCAGCCACTTCTTAGCATTTTCATGCTGAAGGGCATCTATTATTGACACCCACCCGATACCCGATGTTTATTATACCTGTAGAACCAGTTACTCATATTTATAAAAATTTTATTCCAAAACCATTTGATCTACTACAAACAGATCCAACTACACAGTTTATGGAGCATTAGCCACAATCATAACTAAAAAACTCAAAGTAATTTGTATGAGCCTTAGAACCTATTGTAAATGTATATCTTTGCATGGCTAAATCTTCAAGAATGGCGAAAACTGACACATGCCTGTATATGGGGCATCTTGAACGATAAAAGAACTGTTCCTAGCGTTACTAGTTCTGGAATGAGTTTAGACATAAAAGCATCTCCATTTAGCTCTCCATCTCCATCTTTAGAGAATCTGAGGAAAAATCCCCCTCCAACAGCTTCTCCAAATGGATTTCTAAAATTTTCGCTCTCTCTAAAATCATGGCCTCACACTCCAATAATGGAGAAGCTCCCTGGCTCTCCAAAGGGTTGATACAGAGATCCGAGAATTAGAGATTCTGTTGGAGACGTAAGAGAGATAGAAAGTGAATGTTACTAGGATGACTCTCTAAATAGAGATATGGAGAGTGAGGTAGAGATGCTATAAATCCACCAAAGGTTGAAGCCAAGAAAACTAGAGCTCTCAAAATATCCACAAGACAACGATGAATGAGTTTGAAAGAAGAAACAAAATTCATTGCATGGCCCTACCTTGCAAGGTACATGCGCTTAAGTTACCAAAACCAAATAAATGCAAAATGATGTGAAATGGGAGCCACACAAATTTAACTGATGGAGTGAAATAAGTGTTTTCAGATCGGATGGCAACTTGCAACTGGTACGGTATAATTGCACTACTTACACCATGTCGTCGTTAGATCCAGACTTGCCATCAAACGATCGTTACCTTTTCTGCCAACTAATCTGCAAAGAATGAGCAAAAGGTGGGGTCACACATGAACTGCTACACCATGTCGGGTAGTGCTGAACATTCCAAAAAGGCAAGTAAAATCCTTTGCATCTAATAACAATTAAAAGAAAACCCAAGCAATCAGTGGGAGATAATCCAAAGAAGAAATTAATAGATGGCACTTCAGTACATGTACGCATCCCAATCAGGGATAAGGACAGAGCACAAGATTCCAATGATGGCACCATGTATATCTGCATATATATTGACAAGCCAGTAAAAAGGTGGACAACTTGTTCTTCATATATTCTATTCTACAGGTCGAGGGATTATTGTACAATCCATGCAAAAAGCAGGGAGATGCATGCATCTAGGGTGGCATGTACGGGACCAATAATCCCAGTGCAGTCCCCAGTCACAGAAAACCCACAGCTGAATTCCATGGGAAAGGGGGCATCAAATTGGTCACTTGTCAGTTGTCACTTGTATGTAAGTGGCTACTGTAGTACTGTACAACAATTTGTGCATATGAATGGCAGCAAATAGCAGGCGCCGATCTGAGTGCACATTGGATTCCAGGCTCTCAAAGTGAACTCACAAGTTTCTTTCTTTTTTTCTAGGTTCCGATTTCCGGTTGAAGGTTTTTCGTCGAAAAGTTTTGGGATTTAGTTCAAATCAGAACTAAATCACAAATAATTTCGAAAATGAGACTCCCCTCATCAAAAACACCATCCAAGGAGGCTTGGACATTGCATTTGTCCCAGAAGAAGCTAGCTAGAGTAGTTTGGAGTTCTGCGAGAGCATCATCAAGTGATCACTTAGCTCTCGGAGATCCTGAGGAGCTCCTCCAGGTAGTCCGCGCCGAGGTCCTCCAGCTCGACGACGAACCGCTGCTGCTCGGCCGCCGCGGCGGCGCTCTTGCTCCTGCTCCTGCCCGATGCCACCGCGCCGTTCGCAGCAGCCGCCGCCGCCGCCGCCGCCGCCGCCGCGATCTCGGACTTCTTCCGGCGCTTCCTCTTGGAGTGCCGCGACTTGAGCGCCAGCACGGGCGATCCCGCCGGGGAGGCGGCCGCGCCTCCGCCGCCGCTGCAGCCGCCGAGCGCGAGCGCGCGGAGCGACTCCTGCACGCGCTCGACGGGGAAGTTGAGCGCCGCCCCGGGTCCCCGCGCCGACAGCGCCGCCTGGTCGTACGCCATGGCGGCGGCCTCGGCGCTGTCGAAGGTGCCGAGCCACACCCGCGCGCCGTTCCGCGTGGAGTCCCGGATCTCCGCCGCGAACCTCCCCCACGGCCGCCTCCGCACACCGACGAACGCCGCCCCCTTGTCGCTGCTGCTGCTGCCCGGCGCCGCCAGCTGCCCCGCCCGTCCCGCGCCGCCGGCAGCCGCTGCCGGCACCGAGGCCTCGGACGCGGCGGGCGCGGGCACCTCGTCGCCGCAGCAGCCACCGCCGCCCATGCCGAACGGGAGCGAGTCGGAGGAGGAGGTGGAGGACGACGACGACGACGTCGCGGCGGTGTAGTCGCCGTACAGGTAGAAGCCGCCGTGGATGGGGTGGAGGAGCTCCATGTGTGCCGGATGAAATGGTGGTGCTCTGGTTGACTTTGTTTCCATTTCGCAGGAGGGAAGAAAGAAGAGAAGGCAGCGGCAGCAGCGATGCGGCGGCTTCAGTTGCCGCGCCTGTTTATATAGAGGTAAAGGTGATGGGAGGTTGACGATTTTTCTACCGACCAGGACGGTTGGGGTGGGGACCGCACGCTGACACTGGCGGGTGGGGACCGAGGGGCCTGTCGCTTTAACTGGAAAGCCAGGGCGCTGTCGGGGCACGTAGGGCAGGGCTGACGTAGGGCGGCTGGATACGACAAAAGCCTGTGGCGTCACCGATCATGCTTGTACTGTAGTATCGGATGCTGCTGCCTACCTTCCTAACGAAGATAGGCCCCATAAGCAAGGCATATGCCCTTGGTTGTAAAATAAAGTCGGATAATTGCTAATTTTAGCAATTAGTTGGATACTTGGATTGGATCTACTCGATCGGAGCATGAGGATTAGGTTACTGTGGAATTGCTACAAGTAGTATGTTTAGAGCATGTCACAGTAACTTCTAGAGCTATATATGGCAAATATTTAGCAAATTAAACGCGCTTTGCTATAGCAAACTTGCCATCTCGCTCTAAGCCAAGCCAATATTTGGCCATCAACTAGGTGCTCCATGGTTTAGCCAATTTTAACCATCAAAATAAACTAAGGTGGGCAAATGAGAAGGCCAGCAAGCTAAATGCTGGTCAAAATTTGGCTTGTTGGCTAGCTAGGTGGGCACATTCTGAAACAAACCAAACACAACAGTCCCATTGCTCGGCCTCCCGCTCTGAAAAGGCACTTTTTTGAAGCTATTATTACATATAGAGAGGCTGGCATGTGTTTTGAGTTACATACTAAAGAATTTGAATCTTGTATACAACATGTGCAGCTCTATGTTATGGAACTATGAAAGAAAAAAATGTGCAGTAATTAAACAGTGGCTTTCTTTTATTGTACTAAATTTTATATATTATAGCTAGATTAAAACATCACTAGAAAATCTAGAAATTAATTCGGATTTGGGAAAAACACTAGACTTCCACATTAACGCAAGAAAAAAGAAAAAAACATGCATATATAGTTGGACTTATGTGTTATGATTATGATTAACTTATAGACATCAAATTTTCTTAAAATATTTTAGAAAGATGTGTCTTGATTAGTTTCTTTCATTAAAAGCAAAAAAAATTGGAGCTTTCCATATTTTTGTCTACCTGATTTAATTATTTTTTTGGTTACTACAAACTCATATGATTTTTTAATACATAATCAAATATGAAATATCTCTCCATCCCAAATTATAGGTCATTTTGACTTTTGTAGATTTATAAATTTTGCTATGCACTTAGATATATGCTATGTCTAGATGCATAATAAAAGTTATGAATTTAGAAAAACCAAAACGACCTATATAATTTGGGACAGAGGGAGTAGTTGCTATGAGAGATACTATATTTGTGACTAGAGGGAGCAATAATAGTGAAAGCAAATGGCTCTCACATGCTCATGTAACTTAAAGTATTGTTATATATCAATCTAAGACTAGTATGATTGCAACCTTTCCCTTTTGGCCTTCAACATTTTTGGCATGAATGCGCCATGTTGCAGGTTTCTTTTTAGGTGCTATAAATTAATATCAGTCATCCTCTATTCCCCACCCTCCTTTCATAATGGCGGATTTCTTCTGTACTAGTTATTGAACAGTAGATACGGATGCAAAGTCCTACAAAAATAATAAACCCAAGTACAGTCACACTAGAACTCCATCTAGTACACTGTAACACTACAGAAAACTACCAACATTAAGGATGGACTTGGACAATAAAGTTTCGACAAAATATCTGAGTAGTTTCATATAACATCAATGAATACAATATATCCAAGAAATAATTAAATACAGTGTATTATTGATGGTTGAAAAGGGTACTTGGTGTTTTTCTTATTCTGTTAACACATTACACATGTAAAAATCCATCTAACCTATAATAGCCATGGAAAGTTTTCATTAGTTCTTTTGATAATTGTATAGACACAACCAAAGTACTTTACTAGTTAAGTTGTTTGAACATGCTTTTTTACCGAATTTATAAATTTAATTAAAATAAAATAACTCTAATAGGCATAATACAGTGGAAGTTTGGGAGCACTTCATGGATAAATCCAGGAGATATAATATCATCAAAAAGTGATGCACTAGGGGGATATAGTGTCATCGATTGCAATGGATCTGCATCATGTTTTTTTACTCATTATGTTTTGAAGCTGTCAAGATATAAGGTACAGACAATATATATTGCAAGTGTTTTTTTTGTACACTTGTATATTTACCTTTATTTCTTTCTTAGAAACTGCAAGGGTACATGCATGTTTAGACCCCCTGAAATGACCATTCTAACCCCACTCTCGATATTTTGCACTCTTCTTCTCTTATCTAAAAGCTGAAACCCTATTTCTCCGATGCCACACACAACTAGGCACTTCCACTTGCCACTGTGTCGTCTCTTTCATGCCAGCCATCTCGAACCCGATCGTCACGCCTGGTTGATGTGCAAGCCACTCCACTACGGGCGCTTTTGTTTTTCTTGGAGGCGCTCATTATTAGCTACATGTAAATACATATCTTGAGCACCATCCACTTGATAGCAAAAGCCTCATAATCTTCATATGTATGTTAATACAAATCCGATCCCTTGCTAATGACAGCAAACTTAAGTATTTGCTTAAAACCAACCGAAAAAGGAAATCAGAAGCAAACAAAAACACAGTTTATTTGGTGTTTGTTGGGACTCTAGAAAGCAACCTTTTTAATAGTAACAACAATCATCCAAGAGAGACATAAACAAATTTACAAATCCAAGTAGTTCCTATTGTCGTTATCGTCACTCAGGGCAGTAGCCACTCTGATGTGTCCTAATAACCCACAGAGGCCATGGCATACCAGTCATATAGTAGCTAGTATAGATAACATTATCGAATTCCTTAAACAAACATAGAGACAGATCTCCTGGATCGCGGACAAGCGAGCCGGCCGACAAGAAGCTTCCACGATGCCTCGCTCGCCCCGTATACGCCGACGACGTGGACGGCGGAGCCGCCGCCGCCTGCTGCTGCTTCCCCACTTTTTTCCTCGGGGCCGGTTGACGCTCGCTTCGTATCACATCCCTGCGGCGGCCCGGCCGGATCCAACCGCCGCCGTCGCACTCAACGCTGCGGGCCCGGCCTGCAGCAGGTTCGATCGCGGTCTCAGGGAGGCGGCGCCGTCCCACTGTTCTTCATCATCGGCAGCATGGTTTCTTGATTTCTTCCAGTCAATGGTCATCTGAATATGTAATGCATCTCCGGCGGATCCAGCCTGCACCGTTTCTCCGGGGAGTTAATACCTGCGACGTACGCAGCGATATATTTTTTTTATCCCAGTTAGTCTGTGCTTGGTCATATGCTAGTAAATTTTGTGGGGCAGCATGTGGCTGGACTGCACAGAGATTGTTTAGGTGGCCGGGGGGCAGCATGTAGGGTTCTTGTTCAAATTCCAAGTTCTTATAGTATGTTATTAAAACTGCTGTGGCTCTCTAGGGGCGCAATCTTTCGTTTTCAATTGAATAATGGAGGAGGAGTATATCTGCAAGCTGCTTAAAACAGGAATGACTAAGTTGACAATGGATATACTCAGGAAACTTCAACTTTTATGTGTGTTGACTTTCCTCCTCCTTGTGGTTGATATTCTCTCCCTCCCCAAGCACATTCAAGAAGGCTGATGATCAAGGTTTCTAAGTCAAAACGAGGAAGTCGCTTCTCCCTTCAACTTCTCTTCTTTCTTTTCAGAGGGTTTCTTTGATCGAAGAATTTGGACTAGATACATGCAATATTTATTTATATCCTAGTTTCTGACCAACAAAAATACAACTAGCGGTTCCGTTTGAATTGGAAAGGGTACTATCAGGCATGTAGTTTCCTGGAAGTAGGTAGTGGGGAGTGTGCTCCACACATCATTGATGCATGCTTACGTGCGTGATAGCTACTGCTCAAATACGATGCATGTGGCCATGGATATTCCGAGCCTTTAGTTTTTCAACCCTGACGGAAAACCAATCTTACATGACACCTATGAGAAATCTTTATGTTCGATCTGCATATGCAGAAGTGACATGGACAATCTCTGGTGATCATTTTTTTTTGAAAAGTAATCTCTGGTGATCATGAAGTTCACAAAACAAAGCATATATTTGTTGTCACTAACGTCTCTGCTCTTTGTTGGTAACATCATCGATATCTCTGAGTTAATTATTTTATTCAGCAAAAGTTACTTCGTGGGGAGCTGGAGAAGAGAACCATAAGTACGAGGTGGGAGGAGAACCTGCAGCCAGAGTGGATAACCTGATATATAGCTTCCCTGCGTGCATGCATATATTGCTGGATTTCTGATGTTAGTAATTAAGCTAGGACACCAGCCGTTAACCCGTGTGCATTAGCACAGGCTACTAGGCTAGCTAGCATATAATGTAAAAGTTTCCACTAGGATATTTTCCATTTTGGATTAGTGTGAATTTTTCATAGTACTATTTCTTCTTTCTTCAGATTCCTATGACTCAAGTAGGAAGCCACATCGAAACTTTATATTCAATGGTGTATGCTAGCACTCTACTCTAACCAGGTACTTACCAGCTCATACGGTCATACCACCCTACACCAGTAAATACAGCACTAGACTAGAGATAGTTTCCTCCGTTGCAAATTATAGGTCATTTTAGCTTTTTTAGATTCATAGATATTATTATGCATCTAGATATAGTGTATGTCTAGTTCCATAATAATATCTATGAACCTAGAAAATTCAAAACGACCTACAATTTGGAACGGAGACAGTACTAGTTTGATATCATGTTTTTTTTTTGTGAAACTACTTTGATATAATGTTAGTGCTAATGATTATAGGAAAACAAAGTAACCACAACATTAGCTGGGCACAGCAGAATGTGTAGATGAATATAAATGAATGAAACTACATATGATTGTTAGCGCCAGTTTGCTGCACTAGTAGAGAACTCGGTATTAGTCCCGGTTGGTAGGATGCAAATCTCCCGAAAATCCATCCGGGACAAAAGGGAGGGTCTTTTGTCCCAGGTCACTCAACCCGGACTAAAGACCCCCTTTTATCCCGGTCGGTAATACCAACCGGGATAAAATAGGTTACCATGCCAGGCGCTGCAAAAAAATATCCCGGGAGGGGCCCCCCACACGCGCACGTTACAAGTCACACGATTTTTCACGCAAAATATGCGCGTGCGCGCTGCGTGGGATTCGAGCCCACAACCTCCAACCTCGCGCGTAGCTTCCTTACCATCCCACCTACACAGCACATCTAACTATATAGGGAATGTAATCCTTTTTGTATTAACTCGTGGGGACCCTTTTATCCCGGTTGGAAACACCAACCGGGATAAAAGACCCCATTTTATCCCGGTTGGTATTACAAACCGGGATAAAAGGGTTTGAGGGATTTAGTCCTCTTTTAGCCACCCCGTTGGGGACCCTTTTATCCCGGTTTGAAACACCAACCGGGATAAAAGACCCCCTTTTATCCCGGTTGGTATTACAAATCGGGATAAAAGGCTCTCGACCCTTTTTTTATCCCGGTTGGTGTTTCAAACTGGGATAAAAGACCTCTCAGGGTCTTTTTTTTCCACTAGCCTTTGCAACCGGGATAAAAGATCCTGGTTGGTGAGCCCCACACCAGTGACCGAGCTTTAGTCCCAGTTGGTGAACCTTTTGTCCTGGACCAACTTTAAACCGAGACAAAATGGAGCGCATGGAATGTGAGTTCTCTACTAGTGCTGGTTGTACAGCCCTTGAAATTGATTAGTGTGGTACTGAGACTAATAACTCTTACTAATCAGTTTTCGAATTCTTGACTCTAATTCCTAGCATGGATACTCAAGGATAAACTTTTTAATTTGCCAAGCGGTAAATATATTGTCCGGTGTAGCGGTTGAATTGTATATAATATTTAATATGATCAGGTTATAACTCAGCCCACAGTGAATATGGTTAGTTTCATTTTCTCTCCTATATTAACGTGACAGCTTCTTAGTGTCTAGTATTAACATAGTAATGATATAGTACAATAAGGTTAGTCTATACTAATATAGATAGATAAATGTGCTAAGTGGTTGATTGGGCCCAAAACAAGTTTTCTCTTCTGTGCATCACGCTCACGGGTCTTGTTAGCCCATTAGGCTAGCCCACACAGCACCCGCTAGCTTTGGGGGCCCTATATATCTTTTGGAAGATGTATAAGAAGATGTATAAGAAGTATAATTATAAGTCCACGAAAGCCCATCACAATACGCTTTACCGGCCCAGCAATCCGCACCACCTAGCGCACCAATGCAGCAGCCAGAGCAAGCCAGAATCCTATCATCTTCCGGAAGATTTTATTGGAGTTATCTTCCAATATTTAAGATTAGTGCAATAAATGAGGTCCATCAAATCCAATCAAACCCAAATCCTAGCCTCACTCCCCTGCGCCCCCCCCACGCGGGGCCCACACCACCACGTCGCCGCCGGCCCCGCCCGGCCCTGCTGCCTTCCTGTGCCGCCGCGGCTCCCCTATAAAGTTTACATTATAAAAGAAAAAAAATAATAATTAAATTATGGATCAAAGATTGCAAAGTTTAAATGTTGATATGCGTGTGTGCCTTATAAATAAAAACGGAGGGAGTAGGAACAAGACTATAAAATTCCCAAAACAACGCAATCAACACAGTAGCAAAACGGTCAAAGTAATAAGAGTTGAAATGACACATTAATTGCCTAATTAAAAAATGTAATCTAGATTAAGCTAGCCCACCATGAAAGCACATAGATCTTTATTTTTTTTAAATAGGTCATACAATTTAACTTGGTGGGTAATTTTTTCAAATAAGTAGGCAAAAGAGCCATTGGTTAGTGAAGTTAGTTGACAATCGTCATATCATATTCATAGTCTAAACCTATAACATCAAGAAAGAAGAAGTAAAGCCCAGTCTTGGCACATAGATAATAAATAACTAGGCTAGCAAAAGTGCAATAACAACAACAAACTACAACCACGATGAAGCAACAAAAACATGTGTAGCCAAAAAACATTGGCTAGCAAAATGTTAAGGGAAAACCTCACAGCAACCTCACAGCAACCTCACAGCTACCTATACTTGAAAAGGTCCAGTGGCAGCTGCTCCTTCAGGCTTTCCGTATAGCCATGAATTGCATCTTGAATGAGTTCCCTGTGGATCCCTAAAATGCCCAAAACAATATGTTGTATTTGTATGATAGGTAATAAAATTCTTAATGTTTAGTTTGTTCATGATTTTTTTAGATAAAGGAGCAATATCCGGCCTTAACATTCACAAGTGAATGACTGCAGCACGTTCATGATGAAATAAGTAAAAATCACAAAGATCCTAAACCATGGAGATAAGGTTTTCCATGCTTGTAGGAGTTAGGAAGAAAAAAAAAGTTGTGAATCGTGATGCTGCGGAACTACACAATTATCATGAACTGTAGGCAGCAATAGGTGAATATAGTGCAGCTTTGTTTTATCACCACTCTATTTTTGAAACAACAAAGACCTACAACTTGTCTAAACGGATAGTTGATCAAATAAACAAAGCTGTTGATGGACATCATCTACATCTGTTTGTTTCTGCCTCCAGCAGCATAAACCTCTAAACTAACCGATAGGAAATCGAACCATGTACATCACAAGCATCAAGTGGATCTCTAGAGTACATTTGTACACGGATCCAACTCCTTCCAAATCGCTCGTCGTCCATTGGCATCAATGCACGGCCAAAGTTGACATCTACCTAGGACTACAAAACAAGAAGCACGGCAGTCTCCAAGTCGACGTCGCGCGCCTCCAAAACACTGGCAACAGATGATGAATTCCTCGCAGCTTCTGATCTCCTCTGCAGGAGCGGCTAACTCAGCAATCTACCAATCTCAATGGAGCTTGCCGCAGCAGAGAAACCTCGGCACCGTTCTTGCGTGCACCCTCTCCTTCCTGGCCGCGGCCATGTCCAGCGCCGGCGGCGTCGGCGGCGGCTCGCTGTACGTCCCGATCCTCAGCATCGTCGCGGGGCTGGGTCTCAAGACGGCGACAGCGTTCTCCACGTTCATGGTCACGGGGGGCACGCTGTCCAACGTGCTCTACACCCTCTTCCTCCGAGGCGGCGGCGGCGGCGGCCGGCAGCCGCTGATCGACTGCGGCATCGCCGTGGTGTCGCAGCCGTGCCTGCTCCTGGGCGTCAGCGCCGGCGTGGTGTGCAACGTCGCGTTCCCGGAGTGGCTCATCACCGCGCTCTTCTCGCTGTTCCTCGCCTTCGCCATGTTCAAGACGTACGGCGCCGGGGTGCGGCGGTGGCGCGCCGATACGGTGGAGCTAGGGAGGATCCCGGACGAAGCGGCGGCGGCTGAGGCTAACCTTGTACTGTTTTCAAGGATGCCACATCATCCCATGAGGTGTATTCTCATGAATGAAACATGGAATCCCAGTGCACAATTTCATTTCACGATTTCATAGGATGCTCATGACATTTAATTGCGAGGCATGTGATTGGATATGGTTAGATGAAATGAAACTCTATAGTCCCCAATGCAAGTTTCAATAGGTTTCATAGTCTTGGAAACAGTGTATACACAGTTTCATCCTGATGAAACTCCTTCCCTCTCTCACTTCATAACTAACATGCCATGTCATCACATATGCTGATGTGTCACCGTATTTAATGTGCATGAAACCTCTATGAAACTTCCACTGGGATTAGCCTGATGAGGCGCTTCTTGGACAGAACGGAGGCAGTGGCGGCGGTGGCCGGTGTCAGTGGGTGGGCTTGGTGGTGCTTGTCACGGTCTGGCTCAGCTTCTTCGTCATGCACTTGTTCATAGGAGGTGACGGCGCCGAGGTATGACCGTATGAGTTGACTTGAGCTTTATGCTTCCCTGCCATTCGTGAAAAATAAATTCATTTTGATCCAAAAATTTTATAAAGTGAACTCATACCAACGAATTTCTAACTTTCCCATCAATTATTGACACCTAGTTCTAGTGAGTCACATGAAAATCCATGTTTCAAAATTTTACAAACTGTGAGGACACATCTTCAATTCTTGATCTGTTTCTTCAGGGGGCCTTTGGCATAAAGCCCTGTGGAGTTGCATACTGGCTCATCACCGTGGCCCAGATCCCTGTCGCCGCGGCTTTCACTGCGTGCATTGGGCACCACAGGAGAAAGTCACAAACTCAGAACGGCGCCATCGTTGATCAGGTACTGCATTATTACCATCGAGCTAACATTTGTTACCAAAAAAGTACACAAATCTGTCAGTTTCCAGTGACAACCAACCGTGCTTGATGACAATCGCAGGCGATTTCGGCGAGCAACAAGCTGGACGCGTTGCCGGCGTACGTCTTCCCGGTGGCCGCTCTCCTCACCGGCGTCATGAGCGGGCTCTTCGGCATCGGCGGAGGCCTGCTTCTCAACCCTGTCCTCCTCCAAATCGGTGTTCCCCCAAAAGTAAGAGCCCATCAGTTCGTTGTTCCCTGTTCTGCAACTTGAAATTGGGATCCCCATTTCTGAACTCTGACTTGTTGGTTCAGACGGCGTCGGCGACGACGATGTTCATGGTCCTCTTCTGCGCCTCGATGTCCATGGTCCAGTTCATCATCCTGGGCGTCCAGGGGATCGCGACCGCCCTGGTCTACGCCGCCACCTGCTTCGTGGCGTCCGTCGTCGGGCTGGCCGCGATCGAAAGCGCCGTAAGGAGGTCGGGCAGGGCCTCGCTGATCGTGTTCATGGTCGCCGGCATCCTGGCCCTCAGCGCCGTGGTGATCGCGTGCTCCGGAGCCGTCCGCGTCTGGGAGGAGTACACCAGCGGCCAGTACATGGGCTTCAAGATGCCCTGCTGAAGAACAGAGCCAACTGCAACAGCTAGCATTTATGTGTTCTTTGTTAATCTGCATTAGCCAAGTTGTTAAAACTCATTGTCAGAATAAACACTAATGATGTTGTGACAAATGAAGTGACCTGAACCTTTTTATTACACTTTTGAGATATTCCACTGGTAATGTAAACAAATGACAATATTGCTTGTTAATTGCTCTCTCCTTCTCTCTCACACACAAAGCAATGAAACGAAACACTAACACCTTCAACACTTGACGAGACGAACAGAGGCGCACGCGAACGCCAACACCAACACCACATCAGCAGTTCAGGCGCGCGGAGGCGCCTGCAGGTTCCTGGCAAGGATGCCCTCGAAGGTGATCCCCGGGCCGAACGCCAGGATGAGCCCCCACTCGCAGTCATCCCCGTCGCCGTCCCCGGCCGCGGCCGCCGCCTTCCTCCGGCGGGTCTCCTCCACCATGTTCTCCAGCACGTACACGATGGTGTTGCTGCTGGCGTTCCCGAAGTCCCTGAGCGCGCACCGGCTGGCGCGGAGCTTGTCGCCGCCGAGCCCCAGCCGGCCCTCCATCTTGGTCAGGATCGCCGGCCCGCCGGGGTGCACCGCCCAGAACATGTCGTCGTAGCCCATCTCCTCCTCGCCGCCGCCGCCCTCCCGCTCCGCCATCAGCTTCCGGCAGAACTCCTCGACGTGCGCCTCGATGATGTGGGGCAGCTCCCGCCCCAGCTGGAACTTGATGCCCTCCTCCGTCAGCCGGCCCTCGATGGTCTTGTCCGTGCCGGGGAGGAAGCACTGCAGCGCCGAGTGCAGCTCGAAGAGCGGGCGCTCGTGCGGGGCCGGGTCGGCGCCGACGACGGCGGCGCCCGCGCCGTCGCCGAAGAGGGCGACGCCGACGAGGTCGTAGGGGCGGTCGGCGCTGGGCGGGCGGAACCCGACGACGGTGGTCTCGGAGGTGGCGAGGAGGACGCGCGCGCCCGGGCAGCTCTCGGCGAGGCCCTTGGCGACGCGGAGCCCCGCCACGCCGCCGGAGCAGCCGGTGAAGGCGAGCATGACGCGGCGGACGTCGGGGCTGAGGCCCATGGCGCGCGCAAGGTGGAGGTCGCCGCCGGGGAACCGCGCCTCGCTGGAGGAGACGTAGACGAGGTGGGTGATGGAGGACAGCGCGCCGCCCCAGGAGCGGACGCATGCGAGCGACGCCTCCGTCGCCATCTGCGTCACCGCCTTGTTGGAGATGTCCAGACGCTGCTTCATCGTCGGCAGGCCCTCCTGCGCCAGCTCCGGGTAGCTCTTCAGGATCTCATCCGACATCACCACGTACCGGGTCTTCACCGTCGTCGTCTTGCCTGCGATACCGAGTTTATCACATCTGAATCCATGGAAAAACAGATCACCAAGAAGTCTTGACAGATCCAGCGAGTGCATTATTGTTACAGAGTCTGGTGAGCTTCTCCTTGAGCTCCGGGTCGTCGCAGTTGGTGTTCTTCATGAAGCCATCGACGACGTAGTCCTGCATCACCAGCTGCTGCGGGAAGGCGTGGCCGAGGGCGAGGATCGTGGCCTTGCCGGGGTTGGGGGCCATGGACGACGCCTGCTTGGCAGCTGCCGTGTCGAGGTCGTTGCTCACCATCGTCCTGTGAACGAAGTTGTTCCTTTGCGGGAATACAAGGGAGAAATAATGGTGATTGGTGAGTACCAGAGATCGATCAGCTAGCTAGAGGTTGAAGATGCAGCATGTGGAGACTGTGCACATATATAGCTTATTCTGCTCACGACTTGGATACTGCAGTTGGGAGGCAACAAGTGCATGGTAACTCTAAAGCATGGTTGGTGCCGAGCAGATGAGCTATTGGTTATTTACTAGTAAACCTCACTCTTTCGAATGCGTACGAGCGCGACTGGCCAAGTAAAAAAACTGTAGAAAGGTGAACCAAATATGCTGTGGATACTCCCCAAAAACATTTAGACTTGCTCGACTTCACTCTGAATGAAATTGTTTTTCCTTTTGTTCTCCTCGGATAAATTTGGTTTTAAGTTTAAAATATGACAGGGTGATATATGACCCAATACCTTCAAGGAGAGAAACCTATTATGTCTTCACCTTCGCTTCTAGAGCTCGAAAGGCTGGTTCGGAGTCCGGACGCTAGTGCTCGGATGGCTGGTTGAGGTAGGATTCAAGAAATCAGTTCTGCGATGTTTTTGACCAGTTCGTTACGGTAGTGCAAACTTGACGCTCCATTTTGATGAACCGAATTTCGTCATAAATTTGTCACAAAACTTTATTTATAATGAATTTGACCTTCATAGTGACGAAAGGCGTTCATCATTGAAGCTATGGTTTCCACTAGTGTCATTTTCAATTAAAATAAAAATCCCATTGTAACATTCTCATGCATTACCATATCACATGACCTTACTTCCTCAATAAGAGATCCTTGCCTAAGGGCATCAACAACGAGCTTGACCCTAACCGTGATCTAATATGAATTACAAATATTTCATTACATCATCCATCTGAAGTAAAACCAATCGAAGTATTCAATGCAATGTAAAATAGATTATTGCATAGTAAATCGAAATCAGAACCACAATAATATAAATTCTTCTAACATTTGAGATCACCTACACCAACATAATAGTTTCCTTCTTCAACAATAAAAAAGTAACTAGCAGAACAAGCCACCTTCAAGAGAAGTTTGATTCATAATCATGAAGAGAATGTGCAGCATGTTGAAATTGCCACTGCAACAAGCTGAACAACCTTCATGGTTGAAGCAATGGATGCATGAAAACTATAGCAGGAGACGGATAACTAATAACGTGCCCCATACTTATGCCCTGCCAGTATTGACAAGAAGTTAAGTAGACAAACTGAAGGCAGCAAAATTATTGTTCTTTCTCTTTTATCGACACCTTAATTAAAAAGCAACGCATCGAACAGGTTCATGCATGCGCGACAAATAAAATACATTAACTATTTTAATACATTTTCATATTTCAAAATTTAAGGCAGAGATACTCTTACAAGCTTATAAAATCACAATGAAAAATCTATATATTTTCTCCAAAGCATGGTCATGTAACTTGTTTCCATACAACATTGAGCTTCCACAAATCAACCATTTGGAGTGAAAAAGTAAAAATCTTTAATGCAATAAAAAAATATGTTCTTGAACAATAAATCAAAACTAGAATAGCAACAACATAAATTCTTGCAACATTTGAGATCACACGCATGAAAGTTATAGCAGGAGGAAGACAACTAGTAACGTGTCTAGTATTTCAGTCACGCGTGACGCTTGCCCCTGAACATTACCATAGCTGAAAAGACGATGCATAGAACATGTTCATATATACATCGGATCTCAGGTTTGCTAATTTTAAGCACCGGAAAATATTTCACACTTAGTCTCCTAAAGCTGCAAACTATATAGCTAAATTGCTATAGCATCAAAATCGTTGGATACTGATCCGAAAAATTAAATTCCATTAAATTTAAAATTAGCCGCCGTACTGTGCTGAAAAATATAATCAAACCGAGGCAAACTGTAAAAATTGGGATGAGTAAATCACGGTGAAAGAGGCCCAAATAGGCATGCAACAAAGCACTAGTAACAAGATTACTGCAAGTAAAACATTATAATATTCCATAACATAATGCAAAATCCACGACAAATCTTTTGCAGAGAACAAATTCACAACAAATCATTAAGCATGGGTGAAAATAAAAGTTGTGACAAAGGTTCTGATTTCTGAAAAGGAGGATAACCGGTCGATGACAAAGGTTCGATGAACACCAAAATCTATCCCATCTGCTGTACGAAGGAAAAATGATAACTGAGTCTAAATTTAATTCTCTCAACTAATCCCAAATGCTTGAAACCTCACATCAAGCTGGCGACGACGATTTTGGCCTTGACGGCGGCCTTGATCTTCTTGATTGCACGGCAGAGCAGCCCGCCGACATCGTCAAATGCCCTGGCGGTGTGCTCGCCGGACGGGGAGCCGGGCAGCAGTGCCTGGCATGCCACGGTGAGAAGAGCCCCCGCAGTGTTGCCGTCGCCGACAGGAGCCTCGGAAGTGCACGGAGCGTGGCGGCGAGCCTTTCCGTGGCCGTCGGGGAGGACGGCGAACCCCGACGGCAGGAGGAAGTCGACGGAGGCGTGGTCGCCGCCGTTCATGACCGCACGCATCCTCTCCTCTTCAACTGGAGCGTAGACGACAATGGAGCACGACGCGTCGGTGCGCGCCTCTTGCAGGATCAGCATCTTGCTGTTGATCCCATCAGTCACCTGTGAGAAAAAGAAAATCGATTCAGATATTCAGTGAAGGTTATTACTCATTACTGTAACGGATTGCTCTGATTAAATTTCTAGAATTGAAAACTAACGTTGGGGCAGAGGACGGAGACGGCATTGCCGTCGAGATGGCCCGTGGCGACGGAGCCCAACTCCTCCACCGCGGCGCCATTGGCGAAGGTATCCCACTCGCCACGGCACTGGCCATTGCAGAGGTACTCGAACACGAGCTGCGGCGGCGTGTTTGGCAGCCACACCGTGGTGCTGGAGCTGAGCACCAGGCCGGCCGGCTCTCCGTCCATGCTGCCAGCTTTCTTCCAGGTCACCATGCGCACAGCTGCGGCGATCCTCTCGGCACCGGTGCCGTTGCTGCCATGCCACTCGTCGATGCTGCTTGACGGCTGAGTGACCGGCCCGGAGACGGCCGAGTAGAAGCTGGCCATCATCCGTTGGGCCAGCTCCATGATTCCCCTCCTTCCCATCGGCGAAATGGTCCCTGTGGTGAAAATTTTCAGACCATGTCTAATTCAAGTGACTCCTTATAATCCATAAGGTTAATTGTTTATAATCCAAGTGTGAAACCAGAAGGTTCTGTGGTTTCCTTCTTGGCGATCAATGACTCACCTGTGTTGTGGCTGCTTCTTGGAACATGGCTGGAGTGTAGAGCGGAGAGGTACTCGCACTGCCTCTGGAGCGACGCGAGCCAACGTTGTGCGCCGTGAGCTTTCCCAGAGCGGAACAGTGGCTTGAACATGGTCGGCACGGTGGTCTCGTCGTACTCCGCGTGCACAACCCATGTGACCTGCAATGCACAAAATAATTTAAAGTGCTGTACAAGAATGTTGCAAAATCACAAGCTTTCCAACAAAATTTATACGATAAGAGCACATTTTTGGGGAAAACAACACAAAGCATGAAAGCTGTCGATTATATTCTGAAATAGAAGAAGAATTATAAAGAGCTAGCACCTTGCAGTAGCCATTGCCCATGTCCTCAACAAGGCAACCAGATGGCAGCAGCCTGCAGCCCTTGTGCCATGCCTGCATGACATCGCTGTCAACATTGAGATCAACCTTGCGGCTACCTTCGAGTCCAAGGATGGCGTCAACGGACACGTCCATCACAGCCCAATGCCCCTCCGCCGTCAGCTTGCTATACCTCAAAAAGTTCACGCTGCGGTTGCGCAGGCGTGGCGACTGCACCCACAGGTTTGCATTCATCTGCAAGTGCTCCACAAGCCAAAATTAATGAAGCCCGACGGTCGCTGGTGTTCGATCACGATCAAACATTAACACATGCACGAATACATATGTGTGTGTGTGTGTGAGCTCACCAGCTGAATTAGCCCGTTGTGCGGAGCGAAAACACCAACGTTGACGACATTGCCGGCGGTCGCACCTGCCACTACACCGGGGAAAGTCTCGGACCACCGGTTCTGCAGAACAAACATGCATGACAACCATGAACAGAGTCAGAAACTCAAAATTTTAGTGAAAAATTAATGAATTTTCATAGGGGCCTGCACACCCCCCCACCCCCACTAACGACAATGCTTGTTTGGATCGAAGAGGATTGGAAGGGAATAAAAGGGATTTGAGTCTAAAATGAATTAATTTTCTCTCCAATCCCTCCTATTCTATTTCAATCCACTATTATCAAATAAGCATTTCGGATGCTGGATCGAAGCAGATGGTTACTATTACACTTACCGCATCTGTAAGGATGCCGACGAGGTGGGCGGCGGCGCCTCTAACCACGCCGGCCTCTCTAGTAGCCTCCCTGACGAACCCATCCGGGCAGGTCCCGAGAAGCACCGGGAACGTTCTCTTCTGGTACACCTGACAGTTAAGCACCTCGCCGTCGGGGGTCAGCACCCACAGTGGCTCCCCTTTGGTCGCGAGCATCAGGAACTGGTCCATGGAAGCCTCCGCATGCCGGAGAAGAGCGCCCCTGCCCTCGACGGCGGCGGAGAGCATGGAGTGGGTGGAAGCGGCCGGAACCGGGCGTCCGGACGGCGGGGGCGCCTCCGCCTCGAGTAGGATCTTGTGGAGCAAGGCGGTGGCGCGCATGTGCTCGTCCCTGAGCCTCGCGTTCTCTGCGAGCAGGCGCCGCTTCTCCGGCGACGGCTCGGCGGGCGCCGTCCCTCCGCTGCACGCGACGCATGACATCGTCAGCATGGCATGGCGGAGTGACGCATTCTCGGCCATCAGCGCGGCGTGCTCTTGCTGAACCGCCTTGGTATCCTGCACCTGGGCCTTCGCCTGTAGCAGTTTTTTTTTAAAAAAAAACTGTAACTGTCAATTCTTTTCACAACTGCACGTTCCTTTTAGATGATAGCTGATGACTGGGGGCATGCTTGACCATGGGATGGAATTTATAACAGTGCACAAATATAGATTTCAAGAACTTGTTGCAGACGTGCATAGCATCGTTGTAAGATGAACAGAAAGATGTGCTACCTGCATCTGAGCGCGTTGGTTTTGGAACCAGAACCGAACCTGGCTAGCCTCCAAGCCAATCTTAGCGCCGAGAGCGCGCCGCGCCTTCTCATCAGGGTGGTCACACTGCTTGTATGCACTTCACAACATAGAAGATGGATCAGATCAAGCATTTTCCAGTCCTAAAACACAGAATAATTCTTTTTCATTTAGCGGTCATGTATTACGCTTTGAGTTCTTGGATCTGCTCCGCAGCGTGGCGCTTCGGACGCTTGGACGGCGCCTCTGGAATGTAGACGTCGTCATTGTCGTCGTCTACATTAGCTGAATCAATGTTCATTTGGTCCTCGGGTCCTAGCAGGCTGTGCAACACATCCTCATTGTTGCTCCGTTGCTGGTTTCCCTCGTTGTCCATGGGCTACCTTATAGAACAAATTTAAAGGATGTAATTGGTGTGCGAGAAATGAAATGGAGTATAGTCTAGAAGGAACCATTGACTTAACTGGTTGAGTTACAGTTCCTATAGAAGTAACAATGAAAGTTGCACAAAGAAGGTACAACAAATAGACAAAAATATATTATATATGCACCATATAAATTGAGAGTAGCAGTAAAACACAGAAATTTCATGCGAGCACCTTAGAATACTGAATAAACCATGAGTTTGTCCAAAAAAATTACCTGTAGTGAAGTGTCGCTCGCTTACAAGCACCGCCGAGAGAAAAAACTATTTGAATACGCGGTGTGGTAGGGACTTGGGCAGGAGGAGATGAGAACTCTGTAGATGAAAAAGCTATGCTATTGACTATTGCTATTTAAGGTGTCTATAGCCATTATTGCCCATCAAAAGTGGAAGCAATAACTGGACTATATGAATGCAATAATTTCTGGAAGCACATACTTTTAGTATGTAATAGAATACTATTAAACAATGATACATATAAACATACATGCATTAATTTCATTGAATGATGTGGGTATCTTCTTCTTGGCATTTATGTCTTTATATGCTTCATCATGGCATGCTTCATTCTAGGTTGTCCCAACTAGCATTGGTTCACAACTTTTGTTTTCGCACAATTTGAGGATTAGAATGCTTTTTGGCAATTCCTAAATGTGCTCCAAACAATGCTTTCAATTTATCTACAAGTGACATCGAGAAAAGAAGGTCAACATAAATAACAATACAAGGAATCTGCTGATCAGTGATGAACCAAAATTTTGTTGGCCCCTTTCTAGCCCAAATGAGATTTCCATGCGATGTTTTTCACCGAAGAAAAGTTTGTTGGATGCCATATTAGGCCGAATTTTTTGTGTACAAGTTCAAAGATAGATGGATAGAATGAAATGTGTACAACTCACAAAATACCAATGTTTCCCAACATCAACACATTGCACGTAACTAGGCCCTAGAATTGCAAAGCATGCTTCAGCTGAGGGAAGAATTGGGACCTGGTGTTGATTGCTGAAGTATATCAGTTGAGCAATGAGGTCATGCAATTACTGTGTGGTGATCTAGAAAGCATGAAGCTCTTTTTACAGGGCCTTCAGTATCATTTCTAGTGTTTTGCTGTAGTTCTCAAGGTACACATATTCGTGCTGTTCGATCAGCGATCTTTTACTAAAGTTGTGCCCTCCCTTGTCTCTCAGTCTCAAGATAAGCATGAGTCTCTTCTACCTACAATGTAGTCCACACTTCAGTCCTTTCCTTCAAGGGTGGATGAATGCCAACAACTTATCGAAATGTCCTACTTCATCATATTAGCCGTCTTCGCTTGGCCTCCAGGTTCAGTGATGATTTGTTCTTTATGAGCCTAATAGAGAAAAATAAAGGAAAATGTCTCAGAAATGTACTCATAACTGTTTGTTCTTTATGCAAAAAAAAGAATACAGAGATACTAAGACCTACCATTGCAGTATATACTAGCGCGGTAAAGCCATTCTTACAAAGTTCTTGAAAAAAATCAATCACGGTTGGCTCTCCTTAAACATGGTTGCTATTGCGTCGAGTAGGAGACGAGTACGCGGTGGTTCTAGCTTGCTGTTGCTGTTGTTGTGGCTTGACGGACAGGGTGTACCGCGCCACTCGTTTTATTGGGTGGGTTCTTCAGGTCTCATCTCCGAATCGGCTTCAGCACTCAAGCACAAATTCGAACTTAGGGTTTCCCTCAGTAGCGCGAAACGGACTCGGAGTTTCACTGAAGGAGAACTAGTACTATGTTATTATCGAGCAATTTCCAGAAGTTATAGAATTGACGTACTATAATGCACATGTGCAGACATGAAGTCAATTATAGCTTCTAGCCAAGTGAAGAAACGAGAATGTTGGACACACCCATACAAGAGTTCTAAACCTCAGAGAATGTTGACAAACACTCATGAACCCTAGGCACATCACTATGTCTATTTGAGGTAAACATACGCAAATACAAGAACGTTAAATAAAGTTTAAATAGTTGAGCCACCTCCCTCCGAGGTAGGAATAGATAAGTTACCCCACTGCAGACACAATGCACAATGAAGAACATTTGGGTGACATCTAAAGACAAATAGAGCTGGGAGGCTCTAGCGCCGCACGACACCTAGTGTGTCCAATTTAGCAATTTGGTAAGTACCTATTTATATTAATTTTCCTACAATTTGGTAACATGCCTCAAAAAACACAACATAGGGGTTAACACAAATCATAGCAAATGGCAGCACATATCACTTAAAAGTGATAAAAAAAAGGCTTACAAAAAATAGCGTCAACTGCATGGTCCACGGACCCTGACGTATAAGGTTCCGGCCCCATCGATAAAAACAGTCAATGCTAATGAGATCTGTCCATGTTAAATGTCCACACATGCAACCATGTACGCAGTCAAAAGGATCTAAGGGAAAATCATGAGACCATGAAAGAGGTATGGATGGTTGAGTGGCAAAAGTTGACTTGTGATGTTTTTTTTTGTTGTTTTCCCTTTCATTATTCTTACTAATAGACACAACTTGCATTGCAAGTAGGAGAAGGAAAAAAACATCGCACGCCACTAGCCCAATAAACATGGGCCAAGAGAAAATAACTTAATTTGTGCTAGGATAATGCATCATTATCATGTAATAAATAGTGTTTGCATATACTTCAAATCAGTTCCTTGAAAACAAAAGAAAATGCACACATTTTTGAAGAAGTGAAATCTTTAACTTAATTCGGCCCAACAAAAGCTCACGGCCCATTGCGGTGCAGCCCAAGACAACTTACAACTTGTTTGCTTGGTTAAAGGGTTCAAAAGGGCATTTGCCTTGCTTTATAAGCCCTTGTGCACCTTCTACCTTCAGCCCAACATGTCCGTAGCCCAACTAACCGCATGAGCCAATCTTGGTTGCAAGATCCAATCGGACGACTAACATTCTCCCTCTCACGATAAAATCCCTCAACACTAGCCACTTCCCCAAACCCTAATTTCATTCCTTCCACCTCCTTTGGAAATGAGCGGGGGCCATGTGGTGCTGTTGCGGTACCTTTTTGCCGGTGCATCATTGAAGGCTCTCGCGGTGGTGCACATAACCAGTGAAGCGAAGGTGCGGTGGCATGAGGCACGGTGTCATGTGCTTCTCCCTTGGTGTCGGCACAAGCAGCAGCCACCACAGCCAGTGAGTGAGTCTCTTATAACGTGCATGATATGTGATCAGTGGGCCATGAGCCAGCAATGACAATGACCTGACAACAGCTGCCATATGAGCTACTCCCTCGTTCTGTAATACAAGGTATCCAAGCATTCAAAATTTATCCTCAAATATAAGGCATTGTAGGCACATTTGGATGATTGCTCATTTAATTCTTTCCAAAATTGACAAGATAAGGGTGATTGATTGATGAATTATTACTAAAAATAAGTTCCTTGTTATATGCAACTACCATTAAAAGAGCCAGACAATAGGGGTACATGCGTCTTTTGCTACTCCTGCTAATATGTCCTAAAATCTCTAGGATGCCTTGTATTTTAGGACGGAAGAGAGTATGGTACAAGCGCTGCAGCATTGATGTCATGTGTGGCCATAAACGAGCAATGGCAACGACATCGGACAAATCGGGCAATTCATCGTCAACCAAAAAGGGAGCATGAGTGGTAATTGCTACTACCAACTTGATATTGCATTTAGATATTTCAGGAATTTTTTTTGGTTGGGGAGGGGCATTAAGGTTTTGTTAAGGACCTGGCTTTATTTGGGAAAATATATTGGATTTTGGAATGGGGACAAAAAGTAGGGTTTCATGAAATTTCTCCTATCCGTTTGCAATATCCCCTCCTTGTAATCGAGGCCCACCTATCAAGCCAGGGGGACCACAAAACTCTATTCCATTCTATTAGTAGAGATTTGTCACTTTCATGTAGGTTTTGGTGCTATATGGAACCCACAAGATTTATTATATAATGTATATGAACAAAATAGAAGAGGGAGAAAATAATTATGGTAGAGAATGTGTCAGTGCTACCACGATATACCTTTTTTTTTTTACCTATATGGGCTGGGTGAGATCATGTATGTTAACAATATCGGTGGTGGAGCTTCTCTTTGACCAACATGGGACATTGCCCCTCTTCTACCATATGATGCCCATTAGGTATATGACTTATTACTTGTTGGATCTGAAAATATATCCTTCTAACTTGTAAGAACCAATTGAACTTTTTTCTAGCACCCACTGCATCTAGTCCATAGCTCCATGTGCCACTACAAGGTCCCTGTACATGTTTGATAGAAGATTAAACGCTGGAAGATTAATGTATTGCCCACCAAAAGTAAAGAAATAACTTCTGTTATATGGATACAATAATTTCTGGAAGCAAATCTCTATAGTATAATATTGAATACTATTAAACATTGATAGATATAAACGTAATTAATTTCATTGAATGATCTAGATATCATCATCTTGATTGGCACTTATTTCTTTATATGGTTAACTATGGCATGCTTCTTTCATGGCTGTCACAACTAGCACAGTTTCACAAATTTTTTATATGAACCATTGTGGGTTAGAATTATGTTTGGCCATTCTTAATGTTCCCAAAACAATGCTACCAATTTATTCACAAGTGGCATAGAGAACAGAAGCACAACATAAATCAGTATTCTTCACTACACTACTAAGGAAGGGGTCATCAGAGAAGGTCAAGTGTTATCATATATATGGCATCAAAAACACTAGTACTACATCAAAAATGGTTAATACACACGATTGAAAATCCACATAGATGATGGTTTTTCATCCTTCTCCTGCGAGCCTAGGTGATATGATCCCATATTGTAAATGGCGAAGTTAATGTCTATATTTATGTGAAAATCGCACGATTAAAAAACTATTGGAGTATGGTTTTTTGAAATAGTTACGGTGCAGCATGGGACTTCGCACAGCAGAGAAATCTGGAGATGCATAATCTAGATTTTTAATTGAGACATCAATGTGTGTTCTATTGGAAGTTCTTTGGTTAACTTCTATGTCACCCCAACTCCCCAAATGTGTGTTTGTGTCGTATGAATTAACATGAGCCATTTGTCTATATGGCAGGCACACAAGGAAATTGGGAATCTAGTGGCGTATACACATTTTAGTGGCACATGCACAGCCAATAAGTTTGAGACGGCACATTACATCCTCCTTTTATGCCACAACTTCCTGCAAAACCATATACTCCGTCATCTTTTTTCTTTCCCTCCATCTAAAACACCCTCCAAATTCGAAAGAGCCCCCCAGCATAGGAACTAAACGCAATATGTAACATGTATAAGTTGTGGAGGACTATAAAAGGTAAACATTGCACAAATGTGTACCACACTAAATACCCATACTGTGCACAAGTGCTGGTACCATATATATAAATTAAAGTTTTGGCAAACTAGTTTGTACAACGAATCAGGGGTTAATTATGCCTGATTAATCATGCCTTAGCCTAATTGCCTCTCGTTTTGTTCATGGTTACTCCCTCCGTTCCAAAATATAGGTCGTTTTGACTTTTATAAATACATAAATATTATTATGCATCTAGACATAGGGTATATCTAAGTGCATAACAAAGTTTATGAATCTTATAAAGTCAAAACGACCTATAATTTGGGACGGAGGGAGTAGTTAAGTTTTCAATCTAATTATGTCATGGCTACGACTAAGATATATCAGTATCAGTTTGCATAAAATTATTGGGTTGGTGCAAATCAGTAAGAATTAGGGTCTACAGTTATCACCTCAGCAAGTAGAAGGAGGGGTAATAAGGCAACTTAAAAATCAAACCCCAAAATACCAAAATCCTAGAGAGTGATTTTTACCAAAGTTCCCCAACCGAATCGAATTGATGAATCAAGCAGCGGGAACCAGCAACTCATCATCGACGACATGCACATGGCCCTTAGATCCATCGTGAATGACAATATTGTGCGGCACTCAGTTGTCCGCCGTGCACCAGCCTGTGCGCCACCGCTCCACCACACACATCAGCATTTGCGCATCACCTTGACTCCTCCGGTTACTCCTGTGTCATGGCTCGGCAGTGCATGAGATCCGCGCCGCAGCTCGCCGTCGTGAAAGGTGCCACCGCGGAGCCGCTCCACGGCACCGCGCACAACCACAGCCACACATGCGCACCAACAAATGGATCCATAGCAGCGCTGCGGTGGTATAGCTTCACCACCTCAAGTCATCGTCCTCAGCTCTTGTCATCGCTCTCTAACCAATGAAATGCGGAGAGGAAATGGGAAAAATGCCCTAGGATTTCAACCAGATGCATTTTGTTCCAGGCAGAAACATAGAGGCCGTCCGATCAGAATCTGCGGATGAGATCACATCTTGCAAAAATACTATGGCAGGCCGAGGTAGCCTGCCATAAAATCGTGGCCCTCCCAAGTTGCTAGCTTAGCTCGTGCGGGGACTCGAGAGGAGCTGAAGCGGGTTGGGCCAAATGCGGCCTATTCTGGGAAATTGTTTTGGCCCGTAAATAATTTACATTTTATTTTCATTCCTGGGTTGCGCCTAGAGGGGCAAAAATGATAACTCGACTGAGATATTTCAATGCAATTAATCACGACCCCTACCTCAGTCTATGGGCACATTTGGATCTTTTGACAGACCCCTCGCCTAGCCAGGCAAGGAGCGCAGCGTATCATGTGTTTGGATAGTTTGACAGTTGTCTCGATTTGTGTTGATACCGGATTTTGACCAATCCTATAAATTCGGAGTACGAGATAATTAGAGTCACATACAACAATAAAAAGTTAGCATGCGCGTACATGGGCATGGAGTCCAAATCAGCTTCATTGGATTGATCGGCAAGGAGAGGCAAGGCTGATATAAAGGAAAGACCAGCACGTATGGATAAAAATGATTAGAATATATAACATGGATTCTGGTGCACTTTGCATGCTATATGTGGGAGGCTATCAGAATAATTATGCATGCGGCCGATCTTTGTATGTACAGGAGGTTGTTTTATAGAATAAAATATTTTAGAGATAGAGTTGGGATAATTAGAGATAGAGTTTTTTTATTAGAAAAGATTGTGTACGTGACTTGCCTTGTACGTGGTTAGATGCCAATTATGTAACGTCCGCCCTATAAATATAAAGGGACGTGGCCATTATAAAGAATCATCACACGATCAATAAACAAATATATTTACGCATCTACCTTTCGGCTTCACGCCATTGCCCTAGGAGTAGGAGTAATGTAGCTTCTCGACGAGTTCCTTCTAGCAAGCTGGGCTGTAGCATATCGACTTCGATCTCCGGCAAGCTGCAAGTTCCGTCACTAGGTGTTCTAGACTTTTACTTGCTTGCCCGGGTGAGCTGGAATGGCTCTCCTCCGCTAGCAAGCCTTGCCTTGCTCGGTAAGGAGAGACTAAGGGTGCGGTTGGTTGCCTGCACCACTCTGGATACGAGCTCCCCGCGTGCGAGATTCCCTGTTTGTTTGGTTTGCGTATCTGCTCGGCCAGGCTCCGCGCGTGTAAGATTCCCTCCGCAGCCAGGCTCTGCCGGTGCGAGCAAATCGACCGTATTTGCCGGGCCAGGTTCGCGTGGTGCAGGTAATTAGCCATCTAATGACATTATTAATACATTATTAGCACATATTAAATAATATTAACATATTTCGATTAAAAATTAAGGAGTAATAAGATAAACTAAGAGCTATTATCTATAATAGTTTCCCCATAATAAATGTCATTACGATGATTATTTATATATTTTCATCTCATGCAACCCGTCCTCGTACGAGCAACCAAACAGCTTCTCGGGAGAACCTGACTCGTACGAGCAGGCAACCAAACACCATGCTCCTGCATGCAATGGGCCTGGCTCTAGGGAGCCAGGCTAGCTAGTGCGAGCCAGGCTAGACTCCTCCAGGCAACCAATCGCACCCTAGGCTAGCCAGCAAGCAAACCAAGCGGCCCCTATGTTTCCATGGTCAGAATAGTGTGATGTACCTGAGACACGCTTCGAAAAAACTTCTGTCAAACATAACTACTACCTCACTATAAAAAAGGAATAAAATTTATTTTTTTCTAAAAACATAACTACTACCTTTTTTCTTGCGACAAATGAAACAGATGTCTTACATCCACTATCCCAGCCCCTGAAAAACTATGGGATATAGCACCATATCTAGAATGATAAATAAAATGTGAGATGGTCCACAAAAGTACCTCTAGCGAAGTGTTCATCCCCTTATAAGCACCTTGGAAACAAAAAACTATTGGGATATGGTTTTTGAGAAATAGTTACGGTGTGCCAAGGAACTTCGCGCAGGAGGGGCCCAGCTAATAAGAACTCTGGAGATGCAAAATATATTGGCTTTGGCTATTTGGTGTGTCTATGGCCATACAAATTAATGTATTGCCAATTAAAAGTTGAAGCAATAACTTAAGTTATACAGATACAATAATTTCTGGAAGCAAGTATCTATAGTATGTTATTCAATACTATTAAACAATGATAGATGTAAACATAAATTCATTTCATTGAATGATCTAGATATCATCATCTTGATTGGCACTTATTTCTTTATATGGTTAATTATGGCATGCTCCTTTTATGGCAGTCACAACTAGCACATTTTCATAATGTTTTATCTAAACCATAGTGGGTTAGAATTATATTTGGAAATTCTTAATGTGCTCAAAACAGTGCTATGAATTTATTTAATGTATGCATTTAGGTGAATCATATGGTTAAAAGTCTAACAGAATATGGTTTTTTTGAAATAGTTATGGAGTGGCAAGGGACTTTGCACAAGAGGGGTGTGCTGAGAACTCTGGAGATGCAAATATACCGGCTATGGCTATTTAACGTGTTTGTGGCCATACAAATTACTATATTGCCCATCAAATGATGAAGCAATAACTGTAGTAATATCAGTGTTCGCCTAAACACGTGTAAACAGTCATTTGCACACGTGTAAAATTGTAAATGAAGCGTATGCGTGTAGTTTAGGGCCTAGTCAGCAAATTAAACGCTAAACGCGGGTAGATGGTCAACTTTGTCAAAAAAAAATAGTGTAAACAATGAATTTAAATGGAAATTAAACATGTTTACACAGCTAAACACACGTTTAGATAGCTGTGTAGGTAATAAAGAACATGCTTTGGTGGAATAATTAGGCGCGAGTGAGAGAATATTGGATCACAACACTTATTGAGTTTGTTGTTGTCATGTGTTATGTGAGGATATTATCATTATGTGTTATGTACATGCCTCAAAATGTAGATACTACAAAATGTAGTATGGAACTATGATACATGCGCGCGCATATTTACTGCTACAGTGTAAATCATTTAAACCGTTTAATTTGTCATCTAAACTGTCTAAACGCTAAACGGAGGGTGTCCGATCATCTAGCATTTACCGTAATCCACCATCTTGATTGGCACTTATTTCTTTATATGGTTAACTATGGCATGATTCTTTTATGGCTGTCACAACTAGCACAGTTTTACAATTTTTTATCTACACTGTTGTGGGTTACGATTATGTTTGGAAATTTTTGGATGTTCTTAAAACAATGCTACCAATTTATCTACAATAGCATAGCGAAAGAATAACATAAAATAAGTGGTATTGACTACTAAGGAAGGGGTCATTAGACAGGGTTTAGTGTTATCACATATGGCTTTAGAAGCACTATCACTATGTCAAAATGGACAATACACACGATAAAAAACACATAGATGATGGTTTTTCATCCATCTCTAGTCTTGCGAGCATTGATGATATGGCCCTATATTGTAAACTACGAAGTTAGTGTCCACATTTATGCGAATCACACGGTTAAAAAACTATCGGAGTATGCTTTTTTGAAATAGTTATAGTGCGGTTGAGAACTCTAGAGATGCAAAATATACTGGCTGTGGGCTATATTTCCCATCAAAATTCAAGCAATAACTGTAGTTATATGAATACAATAATTTTTGGAACCAAATATCTATACTCTGTTATCGAATACTAGTAAACAATAATGTATATACATACATACATTAATTTCATTGAATGCTCTAGATATCATCATCTTGATTGGCACTTATTTCTTATATGGAAATTATTGCATGCTTCTTTCATGGCGGTCACAACTAGCACAGTTTCACATTTTTTTATCTGCACCATTGTGATTGAAAATTATTTTTGGTAATTCTTCATGTGCTCAAAAGATACTACTAATTTATCTACAAGTAGCATAGAGAAAAGAAGCACAAATTAATAAGTGTTATTCACTACAAGTAAGGGGTCATCAGGGAACGTTTGGAGTTCTCACATATGGCTTTAAAAACACTAGCACTACCTCAAAAATGGTCAATACACACAGTTACGAAAAACACATAGACGATGGTTTTTCATCTGTTCGGTGTGAGCATAGGTGATATAACCCTATATTGTAAACAATGAAGTTAATGTTTGCATTTAGGTGAATCAAACAATTTAAAAAGAAGTGAAATGTCTTAAATTTATTTTGAACACATCGCCTGTGGAGGATAGAAACCCCAATAACCACAAGGGGAATGTATGACTTGTTCTCGACATATGTGCTAATCTCTGATGAGGCAGGCAGTAAACAACATCAGCCACTGCAACACTAACATGCCAGACTAAAGCCGCAAGGGGAAGCACAAAGATCGATGTTGGCGAGTTTGATGGCTGCAGTTCTCGAGCCTAGCCTTTGCGTTTGCCAAGTTTGACATCCTCCAAATTCCCAAGAGCTCCCAGCACAGGAACTAAACACGATATGTAACTCAAACTGTATGTAAGTGCTTGTATAATATCTTTTCATGGTATTTCATAAATGCACCATTAACTATTTTGGTGTGTGCACAGATGGTCCAGATATGATTGAACGAGATGTAGTACAATAAAGGGTCTGTTTGGTTCCTCTTGCTTATTATAAGCAGCTAAAAGTTGCTTATTTGGAGTTGCTTATTTTTAGTCTAGCTGTTTGAATACCCTTGCTTATGAGCATTGAATGAGGTGGACATTGTCATATTTTCCTCTTGTGTTGCTACCCCTCTTTGCCTCCCCACGCTTCTTCTTTCCTGCACACGCCTGATCCCGGGGGTCGGCGGCGGGCAGGGAGCAGCAGTAGGTGATCGGGGTGGCGGTGGGGCGGGAGCGGCGGGCGGAGGCCGGCGACGGTGGTGGGGCGTGAGCGGCGGGCCGGTGCGGAGGAAGGGGATCTGGCGACGGGGGAGGGGAGAGAGAGAGAGAGGAGTAGAGTGCATTGAATGAGGGTAGGAGGTGTAAAGTGCACCTTTTAGTCCCCATAAGCAACTCTTGTGTTGCTTATGTGCTAAAAATAAGCAGCCCCATAAGCAACCCAAAATAAGTAAGGGTGATTGGTTTCATAAGCAAATAAGTTGCTTACAGGGCCAAAGGCGTCGTGTAAATTACGAAGGAAAGAAAGCTACAACGGCCAGCATTACCATCAAACACCAAATGCAAGGTAGTATGGATAATTGATTGTTGATGTTTTTAGAGGATAGTACATCAAAAATCAGATAGAAGATTTAGTAAGTCAAACTATCAGGTTGCATTTTTAATTTTTACTTGGATTTTATGTTATGTCATATAAATGAAACACGATGCAGGTGACTTCACACTACCATGCATTTAGAGATATCAATCCTCAAGAAAGGTGTGTGGACTGCAGCAGTGCACGCATACCCCAAATATTCTAGGTATAGTGGAGGGTTTTATTTATATATATTTAAATATTCAACAAGTTGAAGGAACAACTGAAAGAGCAAAGTCATGGATTAATGAATGAGCAACTCAAATCAAAGTGTGCAAAACTATATGTCATGGTATGCAAAATTGACAACTAAACAGTGGCAAACAATACGTGATCGTCAAAATGCACGTAATATGAAGACCGAACAGAAGCAAGCAAAAAGGGACCAGTATAAAGTGCGTTGAGCACTTGGTCGTAAACTCTTTGTAAAGAATCCATAGCAGTGGTAAATTCTTTTTATAACCCAATGGAAGACTCCTCATGAGGTTTTCTTTTTTTTTCTTATACCTATACAATAGGAGTGAATATGAGATGTTATGCAAGTGTCATAAAATAAATTAGATGTATTGCATATATGGCTTGGACTGCGAATCAAGTGCAATTTACATTGCCTACTAAACCAGTTGCCTATATGTTTTTTTTATAAAAGTTGCCAGTAAGTTTGAAATGCCATTGCTCTATTATTTGTATTGTCCATAGCAACGCACGTGCATAGACCTAGCAGTACATATGAAACAGAAAACCAAGATATCATAACATAGAGGCAAGACAATGAAACTATGCATAAATTCGTGTCTATCTACACTAAGAACTTGTCTACCTTTTGAAGATTTATTAGTGAAATAAATATATGAAGACAATGCTGCCCCTACCTACGGTGAGATGGCAACAATCCCAAACTATAGACAAGTGTGCATACCATATACAAGTGGAGATTTAGTACTTCCACTCTTGCCTATAATGTTTTTGGTCTAAACAGGGGTAACGTGGGAATTCTAATTTATCTATCTAGCTATCCACACGACCACACCTCTCAGAAGTACTCCTATGTTTATAGTTGTGGTTTCCCTGTACCAAAGGCATAACTTTAGCATATACGGCACTAGGCCACAAAAGATTTGTACTGGTGGCTAAAAGGGCTCTGTGCTGGTGAGCGAGCACCCGCCTGTGCTGGCGGGTGCTTACATCACCCGCCAGCACAGATGGTTTCGGTGATGGTGGGTGGTTACGTCACCCGCCAACATAGGAGATTTCTATACTAACGGATGCTTATGCCACTCGCCAGGAATATGTATTTTCCCATTCAATATATTATTTCTATTTCCCGCCAGTTTTTAGCTGCCAAATTTAAATATGTATCTCCAACCACATAACAACAAGCTTAAATAATAAATAATTAACATTATTAAAAATTGCATCGTACATAATAGATAATTCACATTATTCAACAAACTTGAATAATAAATAATTCACATAATTCAACATTTGGAATAGAGCTATTCTTCGTGCTAATATTAAAACTACTTCGTCCATCTACAAAGACCTTTGCATTCGTCCGCCGCCAACACGCCATTTGGATCAAAGAAATCGCCATCCTCATGACAAATCTCGCGTTGGATGAACTTTGCCATGTCCCTACAAATGTTGTTGATTTGTCCTTCTAGGAGCGACGATTGGTGAGCTTCGATCCTAAGCATCTGCAGATATACAGTAAATGAAGATTAGGATGTATTACCATTAGGAAGTTAGCACATGGCAGTGTATAACAAACTTACGTCTTGGGGGTTCGTCCGGTACCTCCCATTGTTTCTGAGGAACTCGCACATGTAATATCCGCATAGCGCAGTACCAAGAGGTTGCCTGCAACACTGCAATCAAATAGAAAAATGATGAGTTGTTATAAATGAAAAGTCTACATTATATGAAAAGAAACCAAGTTTTTATGTTCTTACGAATCTATGACATATTATTTTCATAGCTTTCTTCCTGTTTTCAGGGCACTCCCCGCCTTTCAATACGTAAAGCTTGTGCGCACTTTGAGGATATAAAGACAAGAGTTAGTAATACAACTTAGGTGCATAGAATCTCAATATGCATTTAAGTACTGCCAAGGAATGTCTTACTTTTGTAAAATGCCTAAGAATTCCTTGTAACTATCTTTGCTAAATCTGGCTGAGTCGAGGACCACTGCTTCTCCATGCTTGGGGTAAATAATGAAGCAAATCCAGTGGTCTCTGCATTATATTAGAATAACTTATATTATAGACAATATTAAATAGCACCAAGTATATAAATAGTAATCTAAACTTGCTAGCTTACCAAAAATTGTAAGCCGCCACGATACGATTCTTGTGAGCCTTTTTTCTCATTACTCTTGCAATGTACACATACACTTTGTGCATTTCATCTTTATGGGCTTTTACCTTTATAGCATTTTTCTCCGCTTATGTCTATACTGCTTCCATTTGTGCTTTGATAGTTTCATTCAATTTGAACTTGTGCTCTGGCTCGCTAATTCGTGCTGGGTCAAGGTACGCTACCGAGAACCTACCGTTTGTCAATTCCTCCTCTTTCCATTGCATCTTGCAGAATAGGTAGTCGTTCAGGTACTTGACATATAAAATATATACGTATGTATGTAAAATTCATGTATGCGGTACATGTGGACTTACAAGCACCATACGGTAATGAGCTGGATGTCAAGGTGTTGATGATAGTAAAGTCTATGCAAATCCTCGAAATAGATCACAATCTCGTAATAGAGAACGCCAAGGAAAACCTTTTTGGGACACGCGCGGTGATTGCTCAAATGCCTTGCTTCATTGCGGCCATGATCCATCCATGCAGCTTATTGGGTTCCCATGGGCCCTCCAGTAGATCCCACCGATATAAGAATGGTTTGCCATGCTCATATTTATCTGGGACATCATCTGACGCAAAGAAATTGAGGTTTTCATCTATTTCCTTTTGCTGAGAGGCACTGCAAGCTACAGATTTCTCACCAGAAGATGAAGCCTTGTGAACTTGTCAACTTTTGTTGATGGAGCCTTATGATCATATGTGCTGACCATACGAGGTACCGTTGGCCTCTTGGGAGGTGGAGATGGAGGCCTCGACAATGTTGGATCATTAACTGGTACATCATCTACAAGTTCATCGCTTTGGAGTAGTGATGCCCATTCCTCCTCAGTGAGAGCTTCTAGAACAGGTGATAGCGGCATTGGCTGCTCGCCTTTATTGGTAGCTCCCTGCACATGTGACCGCGTTGGCTGCTCGCCCTCATTGGTAGCTACATGCACTTGTGACTGCGTCGGCTGCTCTGTGTCAACATTTGACTGTATTATGGGTACATCTTGGCTCGGTCGTGAGGTTTCTGGTGATGCATTATTCCAAACGATATCTTGGTGATGCCATAGTATATACTGATTCATCGCATCATCGAGAACCTCAATCCCCTAATCAATAGGGATGTCAAGCTCGCACGACTCATCCAACACAGTATCATCTTGCACCCAGGAGTATTCTGGCGGGGGTTCCTTTGGGAACACATGAGCCGTTACTGCCATGCCGGTTGCGACCTCTCAAAACTTATTTTGTTTCCTTCCATGAGATATCACCAACCTGCTTGGTGTATCCACTTGTATGTCGTCTACAGGATACCTCATGTTTGCAATAGAGCCAGCACTACTTGGAGCAATGTATCCTGTGTTGGCAAGCTGCAGGGTTGGTTCTGCCTGTCGTTGAGCATTGGATGCTGTCGGGTTGGTCATTGCTTGTGCTTGCTGGCTGGCAAAGAACTCAATCAGCTCCTGCTTGGCGATTTCTCTCATCTTCTCCTCAAGGTCTTTCTTATAATGGTCCCGCTTCCTATATCTTCCTTGGTCATTCTGGAATGCTTTATCCTAGGGCAATGCTGATGACATCCCTCGAACACGCCCAAAGTGCTCCACGGTTCTGATTGTGGCGGTTAACTGATCTCTTTCCCTATCCGACTTGAAAAGACCCTTGTTTTGCATATCGGCGAGTTGTTCCAACCTCTTGTAAATTTCCACTGTTGTTGGGTGTTTGAATGTAACCTTGCCGTCGGGTGTGAATATTGGAATTCGAGCTAGTACCCAATTTCTGCTGCGCTTATCCAAGCCTTCAAACAAATCCGGTAAACCATCTATCCTCCGTTCTTCTTCCTCTCTCCTTCATTTAGTGATCTTGGCTGCGTACCCTCCCGCACCCAAGTGATGGGGGTTCTCGGCGGCTTTCATAGTCTTCCTGGTATTTTCTTCGCTCAGGGCTTTTGCTTCCGGCGTGTTCTTCTGTTGTACGAACTCTTCCCACATTTCTGGAGGAATTCTATTGAAGTTGTCCCTAGTATTCTTGCCTTTCTGTACATATTCTGTATTAAGAGTAGACCTCCAATTCCTGAAACATCTCCCAAGGAGGCTCTCAGCAAATTTTCTTGCGGATTCCTCTTGACCTTTAGGAAAAGTGAACTTTTCTTTCAATATGGCCCACAATACAACATTTGTAGTGGTAGGCACATTCTTCCAGTTACTAGTCGCGATCCAAATCTACAATTTATCCCTGATAATAGCTCCACATATATTGGAAATACCTCCTGCCTCTCCATGGTGGGACCAAATTGTATATCCATCCACAAAATCTTGCTTTATCAAATGCCTCTTGATGACATTAGTATCCTCCCATACAATTTTGTTGCTACAGTCAAAATATGGACAACATATTTGCTTTGTCTTGCAAATGCGAGCGTGCTTCTTTGCAGCCTCCACAAACTTCGATACCTCCAACATGAAAGTAAGCGAATGTCTCCATATGCCATACATCCATGCTCTTTGATCCATCTTTAACAACCTATGACAAGATTTCCATGTTATATTAAATAATTTAATGAGCTATTCCATAAACTAAATTAAATTATGGATGTATTAACTAATAAGTAAGAAGAAATTTAATAAAAAACAATTCTATATTACCCTAAATGAAACTCAATTAAACAATTCTATATTACCCCAAAGCTATTGAAGCTAGAAATGATGGATAGAAGTTGAAAAATAAGGTTGGGATGGCACAAACTCACCTTATACAGCCACCTCCTCCAAAGAAATCAAGAGCAAAACCTTCCCCCTTATATTTGGTGTTTTTGGAGCTTTTCCCGAGCAATTAAACCTAGGATGTAATAATTAATAAGAAAAATGAAAAAAAAATCAAACTCAATTATATATTAATTCAATCAACTTCATTAATTGAAACTATGGATGTAATAATTAATAAGTAGGAAAAATATAATGAAAATCAATTCTATATTACCCTAAATGAGAATTGAATTAATTGAAGCATGGATGTAATAATTAATAAGAAGAAGGAAAAAATCAAACTCAATTATATATTAAGATAGTCAACTTCATTAATTAAAACTATGGATCTAATAATTAATAAGAAGAAAAAATATAATCAAACTCAATTCTATACATTAAAATGACAAACATAGCACTGTAATGGTTATAACATGACCATAGAATTTTATTCACAAAAATAATCCATTTCTAGTTTTTTTCTCTCTTCCCTCCTCTCTCTCTGTCCTAATTCTAGATCTAGATCTAGATGACAAGCTAATGAAGCTAGATATGACGGATAGAAGCTGAAAAAGAAGGTTGGAATGGCACAAATTCCCCTTATATAGCCACCTCCTCCAAGGAAATCAAGAGCAAAACCTTTCCCCTTAGATTTGGTGTTTTTGGAGCTTTTCCCGAGCTCTTCTCGGTCAAGCTCCAAATGGAAGGTTGCCTGAGGAAGAAGATGAACATGAGCATTTATGGCGGGCTCTGTACTGACGGGCGACATAAGCCAACCGCCAGTACAGATCACCCCATCTATGCTGGCGGTGGACTTAGGTTGACCGCCAGCACAGTGGCCTCTGTGCTGGCGAACGACATAAGCCTACCGCCAGCACAGATGGGGTGATCTATGCTGGCGGGTGCTCCCCCACCGGCCCAAGGAAGCTTTGTGCTGGCGGGTGCTAATCACGCCCGCCAGCACGCTAATTTGCCTGTGCCAGCACAAATCATTTCTGACGTAGTGCGGCACAACATCAGGAACATCAGTGTCTGAGATGGCAAAATTGGACCTTAAAATGTCTAAAATGAACCGTCAAATATGTGTGATTATAGTGGAGGAAATTGTTGGCTAAGATCATATTCCTCATCAAAGGGAGTTAGTGGGAGCTTACAAAGGAGGAAGAGAGCCTACCTCTAGTTCCGACGAACGCGTGTGGCATGAGTTGCCACCGCGCATGGATGCCAGCGACCCTCCTCCGATGGGCCATGCCAACCATGATGACCACAGTTGACGTGAGGATGCCACCGCATAGGCCTTTGCGTGTCTCGCTTGAAGCGCGGGCAATATAGACCCGCTAGGTGTTGATCCGCCCTAACACCGGTGAGCCATAAGCTCGGTTTGTTGTCGACATGACCAGACTCAAGGACGAGGTTGGCACGTCACTCTTCTCGCTCTCCCACACATATTGCCATTACGAGCACCCCAGCGAAGCCCCTAGATGAAGGTGCACACAAACTCATCGCACGCACACTCTGGTAAGAGGCCTGCGATGGATCTCCATGCGTGGGCGGCGGGATGCCGGCAGCACCACTCAAGACTGAGTTGGGGGAGAGGAGAAGGGAGAGGGAGTGAGAGAATGAAGGTTGGGAATTAGGGTTTCTTAGACGACGTTGCTTTTTATCCAAGATGGACTCTCTCTCCCGACCGTCCGATCTATCTCCATCTCATCAAACGAATGCAAGTGACGCGGGGAGGCATGCCTATCACAAGCTTTGGGCTCGCAGCGGGCCACTAAGCAGGCTGTTCTAGTGGGCCGTGCTAGGCCAAGCCTAGGTTGTGTTACGCCATCGGAGCAGGCCAAGCCGATCCATTAAGCCATGAGCTGAGCAGCTGTGTTCCTGGATCGAGCGCATGAGAAACAAGCTGGTTCGCGCACGTTGTTTTGGGCCATTTCAGGCTGTTTCCAAGTTACGGGCGAAAATTTAAGCATCCATTTATGTTTTTCACCGTTTACGCTTTATTAATTTTCCCATAAGCAATTACTTATTGTTTAGTTTGGTATTAAGTTCTTTGATGATTATTTCATCAAGTTTGAGTTATCTACTTTTTTAAGATATAAATAAGTTTATTGCTAAATAATGGTGGATACTTCTCATTTTGAACATTGTTACTTCCATTAATCATTTGATCTTAAGGATATTTTAAGAATAAAATTTGGAAAATTTTCATTTAAGCTATATTTAAGTTTTGGGCAATAAGATCCATGACCCTTATATATTTGGTATAATAAATTTTTTTCACCGAAGTTAGTAGGGAAGCACCAACATAATTTTTATATAATATTTTAATCTAGACCCATTTAATTTGCTCCACAGGGAGTTGAACCTAGGCCTGCAGAATGCTACTCATGTGCTCTAACCACTAGGCTAGATGCTCTTTCGCAAGTGCGATAAATTTAAATGATGCTTTGATTTTTTTTATTTAAGTTGAGGTTTAAGTTTTATGAGCCTTTAAAATTATGTGAAATTAAGTTCATTGATTTTTTGCATTAATTTCACTATTTACGTTTAAGTTTAATAAGTTATTTAATGTTTCCATAAAATTTTAATAATAAATATTACAATAACTTATATTATTTAAGCTGAGAATTATATTTTCCACCAAGTGCAATTATATATGATGCTCTCTAAGTGTGGAACCAACAAGAAGTTCAGTTCGATTACCCTTGTAATTAATTATGACCATCTTTGTTTTAGTTATGAGTTAATGTGAATGTAACGATTGAGCTCTCTGATGAACATCGTTAAGATCAGCAAGATCATTAGAGTCTTATTGAGCTGATGAATTAGCAGCTTTCACAGCAAAAAGACCACAATGACCTTAAGGAGTTAAACTGCTGTTTACATCCTAAACCACATTTTTACACAACAACTTTAAGTTTCACCAACAAGAAAGTTGTCCAACTGGTTAAATACCAGCAACCTTGGTTCTCAACTTTTGTTTTTCCTTAGCCAGCTAGAGCTCTAAATCTGTGAGACAAGTTCAACCTTGGAGCCTTTTTACTCCAATCCGTTGCGATCTTGATCTAACTTCTTTTGGCAAAGTTGTGCACAGGTTCAAGAACAGAAACTTGTTAAAGGGTTCAATTGGCGCGCGGTTCAAATTTTTGGAGAAGAGTTGCAAAGCAAGTAACTGCTTTGTTCTCTTCGCGCCCCGAACCAGAGCACCCTGTGCGACATCGCCGCGTGGCACGCCACCACCGGCATCTCGTTGGCAACCAACCCCCAGCCGTGACGCGACGGGACAGCGCTAGCACTGCCCAATCATGCCAGCAGGCCATCCCTCCTCTCTGTTCCGAATCCCCAGCACCCAATCCCGCTCCACCTCTCCCCTCTCCACGAACGCCACACCGCCGAAGCTCACCGGCGCATGCCTTCGCCTAGTAACCAGCGTGACGCGACCACACGCGCGCGCAGGCCTAGCAGATCCGCGTGCCCAGCAAACCCGCTTTGCCCCCAGCCCCAAATCCTTGCTGCCCAACCAAGGCAAGATTGCGTCCGAGCTCGCCAATGGAGGCGCCGACCAATCGTCGCCGTGACAGAGCACTTCCTTCTCCCTCGATCTTATCCTCTCGCCCGCTCGAGCTCGTTTCCTTCCTCCGAACACTTCCGCGCATCTATAAAAAGGTACCGAAGCCTGTTATCGGAGTTCCCTTCACCACCACCGCCATTGCCGCACTACCTGCTCTGGTTTTCTCCACCGCACTCACCGCCGCACTTGGAGTTGCCACTCCGGCCAGCCCCGCGCAGCGACTCCTTCACCGTCAGCTTTGCCTTGGTTGCCTGGAGCTCGCCGACCTGCTCAAGGAGCCTCTGAGGCCACTGATATGAACCCGCTAGGGGTGATTCCCGATCTTTCGATGAGAGGCGTGGGATAACTCGATTGGTGGATGGAGATGACGTTCACGGCCCGACTACAGCCTTCCAAGCTGCGCCTTAGCAACCGATACACCACCTCCAATGGCTGCCGCGATCTTGTGGAGCGCGTCACCCGGCCACTAGGGCACTCGTCCTGCAAGATATCGAAGAACAAGCAAGAACAAGTATAACAAGCAACTCAATTGCAAATATAGAGATGGAAACCAATCTGAACTCACAAAGTTGGGGTTCCGAATCGAGTAGAACGGATGGTCTAGTCGACACACGCGTCTACAAGGAAGTAGCAATGGCTAAACTTACATCAAAACAAAACTCAATCTGTTCGTGGTGGCTCTAATCCTTATTAATACCTAGGTGGACGACCAGGGGGGTGTTGGGGTCGTGCTCCAACCCTAGGACACGTCCCTAATGGACCCAACTTGATACACGGCCCATCGGGCCAAAATAGGGCGACGCAGCACCTGTGGACAGAAAACCTCTCGGTAGTATTTCGATGATTGCGGTCGCCTCAGAACAGATATGGACATGAGTCTGGATCCATATGAAAATAGACTTCATAAGGATTCCATGGAGTACTTGAACGCCCAAAACGGAGTCCGGATGAGGTCGTGGCGGTCGTTGCAAGTTGGGCCAGAACTGTAGTCCGAATCCAGCACCAAAACATGTTGGATTGGATCTCTTTCTTTCCTTGGGCCAAAAGTGACGTGGTGGCCTGGTGGAGGACGTTAGGAATACTTGGACTTGGCCCCCAATCTACTTCTTTGGTCCTCCATGCCTTCCATGTGTGTTTAACACTATTTTTGATCCATGTATGTATTTCTGAAATTGACAACGAATACACATCATGGTGCAGCATCAATTCATCAAATGTATCACATATAATTATTATAAAGAATTGTTTCACCTCGGAGTCAAAACATGCCAATATGGTTGTATCCGAGCATGTGATGTCCTCATCATTCCAACTGATATGAACCCGCTAGGGGTGATTCCCGATCTTTCGATGAGAGGCGTGGGATAACTCGATTGGTGGATGGAGATGACGTTCACGGCCCGACTACAGCCTTCCAAGCTGCGCCTTAGCAACCGATACACCACCTCCAATGGCTGCCGCGATCTTGTGGAGCGCGTCACCCGGCCACTAGGGCACTCGTCCTGCAAGCAATCGAAGAACAAGCAAGAACAAGTATAACAAGCAACTCAATTGCAAATATAGAGATGGAAACCAATCTGAACTCACAAAGTTGGGGTTCCGAATCGAGTAGAACGGATGGTCTAGTCGACACACGCGTCTACAAGGAAGTAGCAATGGCTAAACTTACATCAAAACAAAACCCAATCTGTTCGTGGTGGCTCTAATCCTTATTAATACCTAGGTGGACGACCAGGGGGGTGTTGGGGTCGTGCTCCAACCCTAGGACACGTCCCTAATGGACCCAACTTGATACACGGCCCATCGGGCCAAAATAGGGCGACGCAGCACCTGTGGACAGAAAACCTCTCGGTAGTATTTCGATGATTGCGGTCGCCTCAGAACAGATATGGACATGAGTCTGGATCCATATGAAAATAGACTTCATAAGGATTCCATGGAGTACTTGAACGCCCAAAACGGAGTCCGGATGAGGTCGTGGCGGTCGTTGCAAGTTGGGCCAGAACTGTAGTCCGAATCCAGCACCAAAACGTGTTGGATTGGATCTCTTTCTTTCCTTGGGCCAAAAGTGACGTGGTGGCCTGGTGGAGGACGTTAGGAATACTTGGACTTGGCCCCCAATCTACTTCTTTGGTCCTCCATGCCTTCCATGTGTGTTTAACACTATTTTTGATCCATGTATGTATTTCTGAAATTGACAACGAATACACATCATGGTGCAGCATCAATTCATCAAATGTATCACATATAATTATGATAAAGAATTGTTTCACCTCGGAGTCAAAACATGCCAATATGGTTGTATCCGAGCATGTGATGTCCTCATCATTCTCCCCTTCTTGGCTGCAAGTCGTCCTCGACTTGCTCTAGTGGCATTCTAAGGTGCTTGTTTTGATGTTGGAGCACGGAGCGACGGCCATGCTGCATGGCCACAACCAGTAATGCTCCCTTTCTTTTGTCTTACCCTGTTGCATATGGGAAAAACTAGAAAAACTTTGCAAGACATTATTAGTGTTAGTGCAGCCCTCTATTTGATCATGGTATTGTAGCCCAAAAGGATATTTCAGCGTGGAGCAAACATAAACTTTATGCACCAAATATTCTCCTTTGCTATCATATTTGCCAATTGCATGAAGCGAACAATGATTAAAACTTGGCAAACCAGAACCAAATTGAAGTTTCTCTTTTAGACAATTTAGATTACACAAAACATCAAATTCAATGTAACCCAAAGTATTTAAAGAGGATAGCAAATTCAGTTCGTCTTGTGCACAAGTAATAGGATGAAAAAGCTTATCTTCAGCACATTTGTATGATTCCAAACCAAAAGTATCACACTTATTCACTACTTGTGGTATAGGAGTAAAAGAATCATCAGCACACAAGTCCTCTTTATCACAAGGAACAGCAAGTAATTCATTTTGTGACAAAGGAAAATCAGCAATGGGTTCCACTATTTGTTGCTCTTCATTAGCATGGAGAGTGGACAAATTTTGGATATAATGGGTCACATCATTCTTGCAAGTATTCACAGATAATAGAATCTCCTTTTCAACATTGAGAGCAAGGCAAAACAATTGACCAATATGTATGTATGATTTGCTTAGCAACAAGGTTTGAATTTCAGAATTGAGCCCTCTCATGAACCTACACATAACATCTTCCATGCACTCATCTAATCCACCATACATGATACAAATTTTAAAATCATGGAAGTATTCTTTCACAGTCCTACTACCTTGCCTCAAGTTGTCTAATTTTGCAAGCAAATAATTAGCATAATATTCAGGAATGAATGCATCTCTAAAAAGAAATTTGAAGTCTTCCCAAGATTCTAGAACTTTGTTGTGCCTACAAATGCGTTTCCATTCAAGCAAAGCATATTCAATCAAAACATTAGAGGCAATATAAATCTTTTGTTTCTCGGACAGGTCATGCTCATCAAATTCATTATCTACTTTTATCTCCCAATCAATGTAAGCTTTAGGATCAAACTTACCATCATATAACGGCAAGTGTTGAATGACATCCTGAATATGAGGGTCTAGTTTCAACAGCTCAAAAATCTCTGTATCACCTGCCATGATTAGTAGAAAACAAGAAACACAAAAATAATATGTATCCTCCTGTCAACTACTAGGATGTGTCGGTTGTAATTCTCTCAAACTCAACTTGTAAAAACAAGCCCTTACAAGTTCTTACCAAGCCAAACAGGAGGTGACGGCAACCAACAAGTCTACAACCGTGGAGTGAAGTGTATCGGTGCCGCAGCAACAAAAAAACCTGTCAAGCTGTAGTCGAATATGTGGAGCTGTAGGTGGGCTTAAGCAAGGAAATATACTAGAACCACGTTAGTTGCAAGCAAATTGAACAAACGCTCAACGACGTTATTGTGCTGGTCCTAGGCTAGTACGTGCTAGAGACGCGAGCCTGGACACAAACGAAATCACTAAGCTGCAGCAAGGAAGGATCACAAGGAGAGGAAAAACAACAAAAGAGAAACCCTTCTCTTCTTTCTTTCTTTCTTTCTTTCTTTCTGTTTTTCTTTTCTTTCTTTCTTTTTTTTTCTCTTTTTTTTTCAAGTATCACAGAGCTCAAATTTTGCAACAAGAGATAACAACCTAGCAATTAATTATTTTCTTGGGAAGGGCGATTCAATAGCAAAGTCAAACAAGTGGCTGTTTTGCAAATCCAGCAGATACGCAAATCTCCAGGGTGATTGCGAAGTGCTCAAAAATAATTTGGGACCAAGGTCAGATCCTTTGGAAAGAGCACAAGTTAAGGTTTCCTAGCTGTATTTAAACTCCTTATTCGGACTCCTAACAAAGGAAATATGGTGCTTTTCTTCTCAAGATGAAACAGGACTCCGAAACGAATTCTGATGTGAACTTGTGGGATTTTCTTTTTGGAGATGGAAGTATGGACGTGGATGAAAGCTCCAAGGATGTGATTTGGTTAATAGTGGTAAACAAAACAAAGGAATTTTGAAAATCCAATCTGATTTGTGGAGAGAAACAAATAAACTCAAATCTGCGATAGTGACACAAACGTGACAAGAACTCGAAACTCTAAACGACTAGACGCTAAGACCAGCAACTTGACACGACGATGCAACCGTTAATTCAATAAGCCCTAACTAAGCAGTAATAGTAAAAGGCTCAAAGGGTTTTTTGGGATTATGGAGAACTAAGATACTAATTTTTTTTGGCCTTTTCTGGACTATAGGAAATTAAAAACAGCAAAGAACTATAAGTCTCTCACCGATAAACCTTGCTCTGATTACCAACTGATATGAACCCGCTAGGGGTGATTCCCGATCTTTCGATGAGAGGCGTGGGATAACTCGATTGGTGGATGGAGATGACGTTCACGGCCCGACTACAGCCTTCCAAGCTGCGCCTTAGCAACCGATACACCACCTCCAATGGCTGCCGCGATCTTGTGGAGCGCGTCACCCGGCCACTAGGGCACTCGTCCTGCAAGCAATCGAAGAACAAGCAAGAACAAGTATAACAAGCAACTCAATTGCAAATATAGAGATGGAAACCAATCTGAACTCACAAAGTTGGGGTTCCGAATCGAGTAGAACGGATGGTCTAGTCGACACACGCGTCTACAAGGAAGTAGCAATGGCTAAACTTACATCAAAACAAAACCCAATCTGTTCGTGGTGGCTCTAATCCTTATTAATACCTAGGTGGACGACCAGGGGGGTGTTGGGGTCGTGCTCCAACCCTAGGACACGTCCCTAATGGACCCAACTTGATACACGGCCCATCGGGCCAAAATAGGGCGACGCAGCACCTGTGGACAGAAAACCTCTCGGTAGTATTTCGATGATTGCGGTCGCCTCAGAACAGATATGGACATAAGTCTGGATCCATATGAAAATAGACTTCATAAGGATTCCATGGAGTACTTGAACGCCCAAAACGGAGTCCGGATGAGGTCGTGGCGGTCGTTGCAAGTTGGGCCAGAACTGTAGTCCGAATCCAGCACCAAAACGTGTTGGATTGGATCTCTTTCTTTCCTTGGGCCAAAAGTGACGTGGTGGCCTGGTGGAGGACGTTAGGAATACTTGGACTTGGCCCCCAATCTACTTCTTTGGTCCTCCATGCCTTCCATGTGTGTTTAACACTATTTTTGATCCATGTATGTATTTCTGAAATTGACAACGAATACACATCATGGTGCAGCATCAATTCATCAAATGTATCACATATAATTATGATAAAGAATTGTTTCACCTCGGAGTCAAAACATGCCAATATGGTTGTATCCGAGCATGTGATGTCCTCATCATTCCAACTGATATGAACCCGCTAGGGGTGATTCCCGATCTTTCGATGAGAGGCGTGGGATAACTCGATTGGTGGATGGAGATGACGTTCACGGCCCGACTACAGCCTTCCAAGCTGCGCCTTAGCAACCGATACACCACCTCCAATGGCTGCCGCGATCTTGTGGAGCGCGTCACCCGGCCACTAGGGCACTCGTCCTGCAAGCAATCGAAGAACAAGCAAGAACAAGTATAACAAGCAACTCAATTGCAAATATAGAGATGGAAACCAATCTGAACTCACAAAGTTGGGGTTCCGAATCGAGTAGAACGGATGGTCTAGTCGACACACGCGTCTACAAGGAAGTAGCAATGGCTAAACTTACATCAAAACAAAACCCAATCTGTTCGTGGTGGCTCTAATCCTTATTAATACCTAGGTGGACGACCAGGGGGGTGTTGGGGTCGTGCTCCAACCCTAGGACACGTCCCTAATGGACCCAACTTGATACACGGCCCATCGGGCCAAAATAGGGCGACGCAGCACCTGTGGACAGAAAACCTCTCGGTAGTATTTCGATGATTGCGGTCGCCTCAGAACAGATATGGACATGAGTCTGGATCCATATGAAAATAGACTTCATAAGGATTCCATGGAGTACTTGAACGCCCAAAACGGAGTCCGGATGAGGTCGTGGCGGTCGTTGCAAGTTGGGCCAGAACTGTAGTCCGAATCCAGCACCAAAACGTGTTGGATTGGATCTCTTTCTTTCCTTGGGCCAAAAGTGACGTGGTGGCCTGGTGGAGGACGTTAGGAATACTTGGACTTGGCCCCCAATCTACTTCTTTGGTCCTCCATGCCTTCCATGTGTGTTTAACACTATTTTTGATCCATGTATGTATTTCTGAAATTGACAACGAATACACATCATGGTGCAGCATCAATTCATCAAATGTATCACATATAATTATGATAAAGAATTGTTTCACCTCGGAGTCAAAACATGCCAATATGGTTGTATCCGAGCATGTGATGTCCTCATCAGCCCCTGTCTCGCCGGATCGCCGCCGCCAGTTTCCGCGATGCCGACTCGAGCCGCCGTTGTTCCTCGTTCCGCCTCGGCTTCTTTCTTCCCGACGCCGAGACCTCATCAGTAGGACTGGAGGTGAGCTGCCGACCCCTTTCCAGCTCTTCCTGACCCTGAATCGTTCGCGAAAGCGACCGAACCTTGTCCGCCTCGCCCGAGGGCTCGGTTGTGTCTTTTCTTTTGACTGAGGGTATGTGTGTTAAATTCCGAGAACTTCTCTGTGTTAAATCTTAGGATCCCGGTACAGTTATTCTTTAAGTCTAAGGGTCAGATCGTAAGTTTTTCCCGATCCGACTCTTTTAACTCGAATTAAATCGATAGAAACTTGGAAAATTACATCTTAAATTGAGGAAAAATCAGAAAAATGTGAAATCACTTTGGTTGGAATCCTCGTTCTGAGTAGAATCCAATAAAGTAGGTTTCGCACCTTTTTCTGTAGTTTTGCTACAGTTTTGGGTTTAAATCCTTGCTAATACTGTTGAAATCACCATCTAAGTGTCTTATCCTTGCATTGCATCTCGTGTAGAACTAAGCGTTGCCGACGGCACCTACGAACTGCATCAAGTGCTTGACGAGGACCCTGCTGCAGAGCTACTCCAAGCCAGAGCAGAGCCATTGTTGAACCCGCCGAAGGCCCTAAAGCTAACTTAGCATGTGAAGGCAAGCCCCGGAGCATAACCCGATTTTTCTAAACTTGTGCATGCCTTCTGTTGTTAATGTTTGTGCATTTACGTTTACAGGAGTTGTTTGGAAACTCTAGTTGCATGATCCTAGGTTCCTTTGTTCTGAATACTAGTATGACAGGATCTCAAGTAGCTGCTTTGCTTAAATAGGACTCGGTAAAAGTCGAGTGATTTCCTGTCACTCGCGAGTTATAGGAGTTGCTTGCCTTCTTTTTGCAACAACTATAAGGACGATGGACGGGGCAGGGCCTTGTGAATTGTTTTGGTGGTCGGTGGATTGCCCCGTCTGTCTAAATAAATTTGACTAAGGTTGAGATGTGCTAGTGTTCATGATCAAGTGTTTGAACAGTACTAATCTCATACCTAGTATGGGATGGGGAAGCCTAGTGCCTGATTGAACCGGCAAGTGGCTTATACCCCTGCTATCCTTGGAACGTAGTTCCCATGGTGCATCATGTGGGTGCAAGTGCGGTCACAGTATGGTAAAGATCGGGACTGTGGAGCATTGCATGCCAAATGTGGTTTGGACCTGACACGCGCCTGGGAATTGATGGGGACGGAAGCTATCCTTTGTGGTGAGCGGATGTCGTGGGATTATTTCCATCATGCATGGTTAAAACTCGGATCGATTCCTCTGCCTCTCACAGCTTGAGACTACTTGATCACTATGCTACATTGAGTAAGAAGAGGACATGTTGATGATGCTAATGCTGATGTTTTCTATTAATTGTTTGTATAACCATGCTTGTTTAGTATGAGTTGCAAATGTAGAATGGTTAATGAACTAGAACTCATGGCTAAAATGTTGAAAGTAAGGATCCACCACTAGTCGCTTTTGGCAAAACAACCCCTTTGGCCAAACAGCCTGCATGTCTAGGTGTTGGTGGATTAGTACCACCGACGGGTAAGTCTTGTTGAGCGTAGTCACTCAGCCTTGTTGTGGCTTATCTTTTCAGGTTTTGTTTTGGAAAAAGGTACCGCTTGGCCCTCCCAGCTCCCTTCGGGATGGACGGTCAAGTGGGCTCCCTCCTCGGACGGCGAGGATGGAGGTTACTGATGTCGTGACCGGCTTCGTCACGGTGTCGGGCATCGACGTTTAGTTACCGTTGTTTATTTCCGTTGCTGAACATTTTGCAAACTTGTGTCGAATTTCAAACTCTTTTGTTGTAATAAACTCATGCACTTGTTAAAAGAATGGAATGTTGTAATTTCTGCAACTGCTCACTCTCGGGTGAGTCCGCTTTCGCGATCCTGTAGCGTGGTTTCATCGGAAAGAATCCGACAGACGACCAAATTGGCTTGATTAAGGTGCACGATCGCATGTCAGGCGACTTAAGTGTGCTTTAGCCGAGTTAATTTGGGCGGTTCTGCTACAGTGAAGTTTCATTTTGCATCACCGATGGACAGATAGCAAATGAAACTGATTGCATGTTATTAATTGGACCAGTAATTTCATTCTTTTATCTGCAACTTATTGTGTTATTAATGTTATTATTATGATTTTCAGCTGAGGATATTGCAGTCCCACTAAGTGCCTTCATTCCTCTTGATGAATATAGTCCTTCAATCATATGAATGTGTTCTGTGTAAATGTGCAACTGAGGAAACATTGGAGCACCTTTTCCTCCACTGCCCCTTTGCTCAAGCATGCTGGTTGATTCTTAACCTGCAAGTTCCGCATGGAGTCTTTCAAAGATCAGCTGGGTATCCCTTCCTTCATGGGCGTTATCATTATTATGAGTTGGTGTGTTTGAATGTCAAGAAACGATTTCAGAGGAATTCAACAGTCAGTCTTAACATAAAGAATTTTCTCTAGTTCTTATGGAGTAAAACTAGCCCGAGTTGTATCATCTTTGCTTCTTAAGTTTTGTTTTGTAAAACATGTTTCTTCCTCTTTTATTAATATATAATCAGTAGGAGACAACCCTTCCTGTTTCATTTTTTTAAAAAAAAAAGCAGCAGCCAACAACGCACAACAATGAGCCAGTCAAAACAAGATAAGCAAGTCTTTCAAGACCCTATCACGTGGGACCATTCGAGTTCCCCACTGGCATTACATATTTACATAAGATTGGCGATTGAACGAAAACGGGAGGTAGGTCCAAACATCCCAGCTAACGTTGCGCTTGAACGAAACCAGGCATGCCTTCTTTAGAATACCAACAAGGATTATATTACAGATGACATGACGTAGAGGCGAAATTCCTGGATTTGCCGGTGCCTGGCTCCGCATTTCATGGAAGGCTAAGAAATTTAACCTATGACCTGCAGTCAGGATGATACTACTGCATATTGCTTAGTAATGCATATTTCCGAGGTACGAGGCTTCAGGGAGTGGCCACATTTTCCTTGGCAAGTGGAGCGATCTCCTCGCCCTCGATTCCTGCCTGACTTCCCTCGACCCCGAGGCCAAGAAGCACCTCCTCCCACTTCTTTGCCGGCCCCTGAATCAGAGATGGGAGGGGGTTATCCTTATTTTCACAAGAGTAGCTGCAAGGTACCGTTTGAGAACTTATTAGTTATTAGCATCTGTGCCTACCTTCCAGGACAGGTCCTGCGCCATGCAGTTCTGAACCATCACATGGAACGCCGGGGTGTTGTACTGTTTCAGAGCTCGTGTGACAGTCAAGCCGACTGCTGTGACGTCAGCTGGATCGACAGTTTCACACTACAGGATAGCAAAGGCTATGATCAAGGACTATTTCTTGAGCGTAAGAGCAAAAGAGTCAGTGATTGCCTACTATTCTTTACCTCGACGTTGAACGAACCCATGTGGAATCCGGTGATGCCCTCCTTAACTGTGTCTACAAGTCCTCCGGTTGATGAACATATTGGAATCTGAAAAAATGCAATTTTGACGTTGATGGTCATTTTTCCCACTTTCTCTACTTTAATAAGTTGTATTTTCTAACACATTATAGAAAATCAAGATATAACATGATAAGAAAGAAATTTCTACTAATATTTTGACTTTATGTACTCAAACTGGAAATGTAACAAGGCAAGTTAGAAATTCTTACCACCCCATATCTCATCCCTTGCAACTGAATGAGACCACAGGGCTCAAACCTACTTGGGACAATGATGAAGTCAGCCCCAGCAAACATCATATGCGCCAATGGTACGTTGAATTTTGCTATGCCTCTAGCATTGTTTGGATATTTCACTTCCAGCAGCGTCAATTCCTCCTCCATTTTCTTCTTTCCCGTACCCTGAAGAGCAAAAGAAAATTTTCTCAGCAGCCATCAGCTTGCATTATGGCATGTGAAAGCATTAGAATCACTTATTAATTGAAACATACAAGAACAATTATCTGAACATTCTCGCCCACAAACTCCGGAATGGCTGAAATAAGTATGTCTGATCCTTTCTGTTCTTCAAGACGGCCAACAAAAACTATAACTGGGATGCTGGAGTCCACAGGCAATCCAACTTCAGCTTGCAACCTTTCTTTATTTAGAGCCCTTGCTTCAGTTACCTGACAAGTTATTTCATTAAGGAAAGAAATTTCCATATGTGGTAAGAACGGGCATGTCATCATAGTGACCTTACCGTTGTTGCGTCATATTTCACACTGATGTACTTATCTGTCGCAGGATCCCATTCATAAACATCCATGCCATTTACAATTCCAGTTTCAAGGGGCTTTGTGCGAAGGACACCATCCAACTCAACACCTTTATCTGGGCCAGAGGTGAGTTCCTTGACATAATGTGGACTGACTGTTAGAACCAGATCACTCTCCATGATCCCTCCCTTCATCCAGTTAATCTTTCTACCTAATACAGGCTTAACATGCCTGCAAACATTCACATTCTACCAATGTCAAAGAAGCCAGAAGAACATACAGATATCTAATGAAGCAATAGAACATGAAGCCCCATAGGCCATACCCATCAAGAAAATCAAATGACGGCAAGAAACTGTCAGGTAGATTAAGAAGATCGAAGTCTGCTCTGGCAAATCGACCTTGATAGGCAATATTGTGAATACAGAAAGCAACCTACAAGATCACAGTTAACAAACAAAAACAGGTAAAAATGAACATCTGTGAAGCAAGAATACAAAAAAATAATCATTCGCTACTCCCCCACAAATTTATTGCACGAGATTGCTTAAAATTTAAAAAACAAAAGAAGGAAATGGGATACCTTAGCATTTGCATAAATTCCATTTGCCTTGTACATGTTCTTCAGATAGCATGGCAGAACTGCAGTGTGCCAATCATTTGCTACGAAGACAACATCTTCTCCTGATTACAAGGAAAAAAGGGTTGAATGCTAGTAAGCAAGAGAGTGCGGCCATGTTAGTTCATCTAATAGACAAGACCTACCATATGGTCCAGAGAAATATTCAGAATTGTTGAGATTGAGAACTCTTGGAGCCTCCAATGCAGCCTAAAAGATAACTAGATTAGAAGAAACTTCACTAAAATAATATAAAACAGAGAAATTGGTTTGGTTGCAGTGTGCTCTAAATGATCAAAAGATGATTTGCCCTAAACTTCAAACTAAAGTCAGTGGCTAAATGTATCCTAAGTTCCAGACCCAAGCCAACAAATTAATTACTAAGTGAAAAGATCTACTGAGCTTCTGCACCAACCAATTCACTCAATAGTATAGCATATTGAGGAAATGTGGGAATACATTAATATTAAACACATTCTCCAACCTCTGTTTTCCATCAAAACGATGGCATCAACTTGAAAAGTTGATAAAAAACAATGAATAGACGCATCGTCTTTTCTTTGGACAATGTCATCTTCATCCGCCATTCACGAAAAAAGGTCTTACCAGTTACCAACCTAACCCACAATGTAACCATGCAAGCCTAGAAAACTTGGCCACTTGGGTAAGCATTACCTTGCCAAGCTTTTTCCAGATTTCATTTTGAAAAAAAAAAAGACTGTGCCTTGCCCACATGAACTAATCATGTTTAATAAGCTATTAGATATAACATTAGTGATTAGAATTCACTTAGTATATACCTAAATGCTGCAGTAAACTAATGCATGGAAGTTATGATATCAATAGGCTTTGATAATCAAATAGTCAAAAAGATGTGTTATCAGAAGAGCAAATGCCACAAGGTACAGTCACACTTGCTACTCAAGAAAATATGGAACAGCATTAGTCTGACAATAACATACATGGTTTTTCTCACCGAACACAAAAGGTAAATTCACTATCAACAATGATGAAAATTGCAGTTACTAAAGCAAAGCTATAAAAAGTACATTTGTTAGGCTGCTCATGCTAGTTTGCGTGAAAATTAGTGAAACTAGGGATGGTGGGGTGGGGTGGTGGCAAGGAAGCAGTAGAGGGGACAAAGGGAAATTTTCAGTGTGGTAACGTTGCCTATATGACAAGGTGAAAACGGCACATCAAACAATCTTTAGTGTTGGAGTTGCTTCATTTGGGCTGCAATGGTTGTAACAGAAAATACGAAGTGCCAATCTTTTCAGTAACAAATATCTAAACCCCATCCAGTAGTATTTGTTCAGATGCATCATCTATTGTGTATTATAAATAGGAAAACATAATTTTACAACAAGGTTTGTAGTAAGGGTTTCTAGGAGTCTAACAGATCAAGAGTTGCCAAGGATTACTTAAAGAAAACCTTAAATTAGGAAAGAGAATGCATGGATTTGCTAAGCATATGGAAATGTAAATAAACTGGATTACTTACAAGGCACAAAAGGCAGAACCTCAACTGGTTATCTCGATAGTCAGTTCCAGTAGTTGGACCATACAGTTTTGCTCCAGTCTTGCCCCATACCTAGAGAATATGATTCAAATGCAATATTGAAAGGTCATCACACTTGCTTAGGTTATTCAATAAGCATGCAACAGTGCAATTCAACAGACCTTTTCAAGAAACATAGGATGATCGACAAAAACACGATCAACTCCTCTTTTGTAGCAGTGGAAGAACCGAACTGTTTCTACCGTGTCACCAACATTTACCTGTGCAAGTGAAATATTTTTCAGGCTTTTAGCATATAAAATATCATCAAGCAGCTACAAGTTGAATACAAACCAAATAGCAAAACAGAGAAACTAAAAAGTATACCTCAACAAGGACATTTGTATCCCATGCATCCTTGTATTGATCGTAGCGAGGAGCTATCGTCATGACTCGGTGTCCCATAGCCTATAAAAAAATGATATGTGCATAGTGTAAAGCATATAACAAAGCCTGCATTAAGCATCGTTACAGTAAGCAGAAACAAGGGTGATCAGTGATCACATACTCTCAATTGGATCTAATTACATAAGAGTGGCAAGGAACACCGGAATACAACTGGTTGCACCATGGACTCAAGCTTTGGAACTTGTAGGTATCAAAATAGCAATGTATTGCAAGAATACTTACAGCCAGAGCTGGGGGCAGTCCCCCTACTACATCACCAAGGCCACCAGTTTTGCACCATGGGTGCACTTCAGTTGCAACAAAAACAATGGTCATTCCAGTAGAACATACAATAGGTGCCCGGGACCTAGTAGCCTTTGGATGAATTCCATTATTTGTAGCTCTTCTTTTGGCCAGATGTGTCTTACTTCGCGTGGATTGGGAGCGCTTGCTTAAGAACGTAACTCCACCACAACATTTTTGGAATTGCATGTGAGGTCCCTGTTTCAGTGCACTGGGCCTATTTGTTTGGTAAGAACCATAGGCAGATATTGAACCCATCGTTGCAGCCATTCAATGGTGACCTGTCAAATTCCAAATGAAGATCATAACTTGTTCATGTTATTCCGGTTCAGGGAAACATCAAAACTGCATTGCCTAAGTACATATTCTAAATGGAGAGCGGCACAAATATTTTTATGTTAAGTATTTATAATATCACAAATATGAGTCTGAAATTAAAAAAAATAGTCATCATGAAATGGTAGACAAAAAGGAAGATAAAGAATATGTTGATGTAGAACAAGTGTTCATGAGACTAGATCCAAGTATAACTATTTGAGGTTCAAGTGCTTGACTGATGAGAATAGTCAAACTTCAGATGCTGAAGTTATTCAAGGCGACTAATTTGCTAGCTTAGTAGCCCCATACCATAAATGGCCTGCAGTGCACTCTGAGACACCATCAAGGGAAGGCTAGTTTTCCTTTAATGTAGGATGCGGCCACATTCATTTGCCCAAGATTCTAAGTCTATGCGAAAAGTTAGTGAGGTTTCTGAAATCTAAATCTCCATACACTTCAGCACCCTCATGGGCTAGCTTAGTTACCCAGTTCGGTCATTTTTACTCAGACACAGTAAGGAAAGAGGAAATAACCTTTTTACACCAAAAAATTTGGTCTTTTTAAATTTTAGCTTAGTAGGTTACCTTGATTCAGCAAGTGTGACTACCTACAAGGTAAAATAAATAAGAAAAGAAAAGACTTCCTCATGGATGAGTTCTACTTAAACAAACTATAATGCATATTACTCAACTGAAATAGAAGATTTTATTCGTCCAAAAAAAAGATTGGTTTGTTGGGGGGAAAGAAACGGGAGATTTTTCGTAATGAGAAGGACCACACATGGAGAGATATTTTTTTTTAAAAAAAAAGAAATGTTTACATTTTACTGATGAGATTTTCTTTTAAAATTTTGATCGGGTAGCATAGGGTCCGACCCTGCAAATTAGAGTGTGACAAAAACATAGCAAACCATAACTATCACAATTCACAAATGTCGCTGTCCAAGCAACCTACTGCCATGTTCATGTCGATAAATAAGTGGACCAGGTGGTCTTGACATTCTCTTACTTTCTTTTTATTATGAGCCGTCATGGCATGCAAAGTATCCAGATTCCGAGATTCAAACAACACGAAGAACAGTGCTGAAAATAAGTGCAAACAGTTCAGAAACCCAGATCCTGGCATCACAAAAGTATGCATGTGGGGGCATGTAAGAAAAGAATATAGATTCCCGTAAGAAATTGGTTCCTGATACCGAAACATCATATCAAGAATACTCACTGATCACAAGTGCCTCTCGAGAAGTTTAGCTACGCAACAAGTTTTTTTTTTTCTGGACAAGCTGACCCAAGACTACTTTCTCAGACCCTCTGACCAACTACCTACCTGAGTACCTGTGAAGTGGGAGCAAAGCAAAACGGTCGAGCATAACAGAGAACCTACTACCCTCCCGCGTACTGAAGCCGTAGCTCACAAGATCGAGAGCGTGCAGGAGCAGGAGGCACGGGATGGGGGAGGAATGAGCTTCAGTTGGTTCAGTGTGAAACAGTAAACAAATAAATCCAATACCTAATTTCCTCCACCCTCCTCGAATAGTCGAACCCCAAAACCAAGAAACAATCGAACTGCAGCAGCACATTATACCCTCACTGCTCCAATCGAACTGCATTTCTGGGGGTGGGGCGGAAGAAGAAGAGGAAGAAGGCTAAAAAAAATGGGAATGCCGGATACCTTGCGCTGCTCGGCTGCGCCGCGGTGACTGCAACCGCGGGAGGAAGAAGGCGAAGCAGCGGCTGGCTCGCCAAAGCGGCTTGGGGGAGTGCGGACTGCAGGGCGCGGGCGGAGGGAGGGAGGCTCGCTCAGGTAGAAGTAGAAGTAGAAAGGAGAAGCAGGCGGCGACGGAGCGAGGAGGGCCAGGAAAAGATCGCGCGCGCCACAGCGGCCACACGATGCCTGCGCAGGCACGGCCACCACACACGGGCGCCCAGGCCTCGGCAGCGTACCCGGGCCGCACCGGAGCGACCGACGGGTCCGAGGGGGCGAGGAGGCGAATATGCCGAGGCGAGGCGTGAAGCAGGGGAGCCTCGGGGCGCGCCAGGCGGCACGAGGGCCGTCGGTTAGCTGGGCCCAGCGGGGGGAAAAAGAGCGGAGAACTCGTGGCCTTCCCCGTGCGCGGCGGGGGGCGCGCGGATCAGGGTCTCAGTCTCAGGGAACAGGGGCGGGGGGGCGCGGGGGAGCGTGAGCCGTTGGTTCGGGGAGGGTGGCGTCGGCTAGCGGGATGGGACAGCGGCCGATGGCGCAGCGTGTTGGTGGACGCGGGGAAAAGGACGCCGGGACATGTGTTGGGACGGGCCCTGGTGTGGGGTGACCGCGTACGAGATTTTTTCTTCTTTTTTTTTTCGCTCTTAGCTGTTGCTCTCTTCCTTTTTATCGTGACCCACTGAGAGGCGAAGTAAATTATTTTCTCCTCTGCACAATAAATTCGGAACGAAAATTGCTCCACCGCACAAAAGAGGTCACATGAAACAAAACACCTTGCCAACCATGGTTTTTTAGATTCACTCAAAAAAAAACATGGTTTTTTAGATCGAACCTAAGAGGAAAGACTAGTGATCAAGCAGCTCGTTAAGAAAATAGTGAGAAGCAGGGACGGGTGATAGTGGAAACCATAATAAGCATGACGCAAAACTACGAGGGTGTCATGCCAGCGGCAGGGGCAATGTGAGGTGATCAAGGAAAATTGTGAAGAAAGTGTTAAACTACAGTCTACATTGGGTCTTCGCCACTGAAGTTGTCTTTGTGCCCAAGTGGAGGGTTCGAGTGCAATGTGATGCGATACTTCGGAGAACTCCCTCCGTTCTTAAAATATATGATATCATTAACTTTTTACTCCAACTTTGACCATCAATATCTATTGAACGAGTTAGTTAACTAAAGTAGAATGTGTAACATTATGTCTATTGTTAAATGTATTTTAGATTTAACTTGTAGGTTTATCTATTTGCAAAAATATTTATACAAAAGACGAATAGTCAAACAGATGAAAAAAGTCAACGGCGTTGTATATTTAAAAATGGAGGGAGTATATGATTGGAGCTTGTATTGAAGTTTGATTCGGAGTAAAATTTGAAGGAAATCCGTGAAAGGAAAAGGGAGTTTGTCCTCCTCTCACAACCATGATATCTTAAACTTCCCCATTTCATCCCAAACACCCAATGTATAGAGACCTCGGGTAATTGTAGGCATTGGTTTCAATGTTCAAGGTGGGTATTTTCTTTCTATTATAAAAATGAAAATTAGTGGATTTGTATCAATTTTATTTTTCTTGAAGCTAAAGAGTAACAACACGAAGGTCAAGAGTTATCTTCTTTTCTTTACAAGGAACATACGTACACACTTAATGTAATAATAGAAGAAAGATTGATTCCACGTATACATAGGGGTGTTTGGCAGCACTCCACTCCACAAAGAACAGCTCTACTCCACCAACTCTACAAAACTCCCTGCCAAATAAGTCCATCTCCATAAACTCCCGCTCCAGAAAAAACATGGATCTAAGGGCCAGATCCATGTAGGGGTACTAAAAAAACAACAGTTTCAAACCTCCTTGTGGAGTTGATGGGTAATTACCTACCGTGCTACTGATTACACAACTTACCTCTTCAGGAAAAAAAGAAAACACCCATCCGGCTGTCCCCCGGGCCCCTCATCCCGTTGCTCTTTCCCATCTCCCGCAAGACGCCGCGCCACCACCGCCTAGATTGGGCGCCGTCAGCCCAATCTCCCGTGAAAATGGATGGTGGCAGTGGCCCTTGTCCACCCAATCCCTGTCCACCCAATCCCGTAATTCTTTCATCAAGTCCTCCATCCAGATTGATTTTGGCCTCCGCCCATGCCAATCTCCCTTCAATCTGTCGGCCATGGTAGCCTCGACCTCGGTGCGCAAGGCCACTCAGGTGAGCTCTGCCCAAGCGTGGGCGAGGGCGAGCCTCCGCGCGGCGAGCTCCACCCAGCGGTGGCGAGCTCGAGCCTCGACGCGTGCAACAACACCGGGCAGCGGCACCCCTCGTGCGCCATGGCCGCTCGCGGGTCCAGGCTGCACCACTGCCGGTGGCTTGGACACGCCACGGGGGCTCCTAGCCACACCGCCATGGCCTGCGGGGCTGCGTTGGGGCTGTAGGCTGCAGGGCCACTTGAGCGTCGGGCTGTGTCGTAGCTGCTGACCAGCCACAGGAACACCGGTGTTGTAGGCGGCGCCGTTGCGCCCCATGCCACGCCGCTGCCAGCGGGGATGGCGCGCTGCCCATGGTGCAGAACGGAAAAGAGAGGAGAGAGGAAGAGGTGGGAAGAGAAGAGAAGACAATGATATGTGGGCCATTCACAAAGGGTAAAATAGACTATTCACAACAAGTCCCCATGTTTTTGGAGCTAGAGCACTACAATCAGCCAAACACGTACATCAGCTCCATACTTTCCTAGAGTTGATGGAGTGGAGCTGCAAAAAGATGGAGTTGGTGGAGTGGAGCTATTTTTTCTAGAGTGGAGTGTTGTCAAACACCCCAAATTAGCCCATTTGTGTTTCTAGTTTAGTTTATGAGATGGGAAGGGATCAGGAACTTCAACTAGTTTCTCACGTCTCCTACTGTTTCAGGGGATAAGGGGAACAGATCGTGGGATATATGACGACACTGATTTATAACACTTTCTACCCTCCTTGACATCACTCATATCATTGGAGCACTCAAAACGATGTTGAAGCATCTCAAAACCATCTACCTAATTGATGGAATGCCTGACCAAATCGTTTGCAACCTCATGGCCAACGACCAGGCTTCACACTCCCATTTAATTTGAAAAGTTATGGACACTATCCAAGTGCAAGTTTTTTGCTTGGCTAGCCTTCCAAAATAGCATTTGGACAGCAGACCAATTGGATAGGCAAAGAGATGTCACAGGCTCACAGCACGAACAGATCAAATATCTACTTGCTAGCATACTACCAGTACAGCAGGAGAACTTGGTTTTGCAATGTACGTGTAAGTGAATGGTGGTTGCTTTGCAGTGGCGTTGGGTTGATCTTAGTCATTTAACTCAAGTTTCAACATGGTGGCAAGTGGTGGGGATGACATAGGGAGCACTAATCCAGGTGATCCGAACACCATTGCTTCTTTGTGGCTAGAGAACTTTAGAATGAACATAACATGAGAATTTTCGGATGATGATAGTCGAGTACATCAATGCTCATTGAGAAGATTAGTGGTCAAGAGAGAATGTGGTGCATCACTGGTGCTGAATATTTGAGAGAGATCTTTCTGATGTAAGTTGTATGAAAGCATGCACCCCATTAGGGGCCGTCCTACATGTTTATATAGAGCTGAGAATAGCCCTCAGTATGGCTTACACGCCATGGTTGTTATGATCTGGCCGGCCTCCTAGTTACAAGAGATTTGGTTGTTTAAACAACTCTATCTACAACTAAACCAGCTCATGATCACAACAACTCATGGTAGAATCTACCTGTTTTTGTTACAAATGTGTTTTCCAACACTCCCCCTCAATCACAACTTCCCAAGTTGAGATTGTTCTTGAATAGCTCTATCTGTCGAACATGCAATGGTTTAGTGAAGCCATCTGCTACTTGATCTCCAGTTGACACAAACTGTATCGACAATTGTATCGACAATAGTTTTCGTGCTACCCTTTCTCCGACAAAGTGATAATCTACCTCAATGTGTTTAGTTCTTGCATGGAACACGGGATTTGCCGCCAAGTATGTAGCACCAATATTGTCACACCACAATTGAGCAACTTTAGGAGATTCTACTCCAAGTTCTTTAAGTAGCTTTTGTATCCACATAACCTCAGCTGTAGCATTTGCTACTGATTTATACTCAGCTTCAGTCGATGACCTTGAGACCGTTGCCTGTTTTCTAGCATTCCATGACACTAGACTGGAACCGAAAAATACTGCAAAGCCTCCTGTGGACTGCCCATCATCAGAGCAACCAGCCCAATCCACATAAGAAGAATGCACTCGCTTGTGTAGAGGGCGACCTTTGAAGTACCTCAGAATTCACTTGGCTGTCGTCAAATGAAGAGTTGTAGGCAAATTGATTGTTAAGTACTGCAATGCCCCCACAATACTTCTATACCTAGTTGCATCTTCAGGTCCCAAGGACTCTCCTTCATGAGCAGTAAGTTTTTCAGTTGTAGACATAGAACCAGCTTGCACTGTATTATGCCAACATGCTTCAGCAGATCATTATATATTTTTCTTGAGTGGGTAAAATACCTTCTTTGGTTTTCTTTACATCAATGCCTAGAAAGTAACTAAGATTACCAAGATCCTTTAACGCAAATTCAGCTCCAAGGCCCTTTAGGAGGGCACAGGTTGCTGTTTGTGAAGAGCTAGCAACAGTAATATCATCAACATATATGAGCAAGAAAATGGTTACAGATGCTTTATGATAATGGAAGAGAGAAACATCTGCCTTTGTGTAACGCCCGTAAAAATACACCCAACTAAAACACTCGTTAAAAATGTATTCCAAAATTTTTTTCCGACCGCTGAGCCCCGTCAAATCTTTTCCCCTCCGTCGGACCCGCCGTTCCGGTCCCGACGTCGTCAGTCCTCTTTTTCCGCTCCTCGTAATTTTCGCCGCGTCCCCGTCCAATCCATCACGCGAGCCGTCTAAATCCCGCAACTTTCGCTGAGCTGCCCCTCCTTCTTCCTCTCCTTTTTCCCTTTCTCTTTTTCTCCCTCTTCTTCTTTTTCCTCCCTCCTCCTTTCTCTCTCTCTTTCCTTTTCCCCTACCGTGCCCCCTTTCTCTGGCGTTTGACTCCGGGCCGCCTGCCGCCAGGCGCCGCGCACGCGCGCCGGGCCCACGTGCGCCGGGCCGCGCGCCCGCGCGCCTGACCGCGCACGCGCGCCGCGCCCCAGCCCGCACCGCGCCACTCGCCCGCCAGCGCCCGCGCCACGTCCCCGCCCACGCCGCGCTGCGCCCTCGCTCACCCCCGCCCGCGCCGCGCCGCTCGCCAGCGCCGCGCCCGCCGCGTCGGTCCCACCCACGCGCACGCCCGCACCGTGTCAACCGAGCTGCGCCGCTCGCTCCGCGCCAAGACCGCCATCCCGTCGCCGTTCCTGTGGCCGGTCTGCCCGCCGGTCACCGCACGCCGCCCTCCCGGCGCGCCTCCCAAGCGGTCGCCGCCCCTGCTCCCTCCCCTCGTCGACCGAGCCCACGCCATCCACGAGCTCCGCTACTCCGGCACGCCACTGTCCGGAGGACCGTTCGCCATCATTGCCGGCCGCACACCACTCCTTTCCGGCACCTATAAAAGAGAGCCAAGGCCAGCCACCCCCATCACCATCTCGCAACACTCCAGCTCGCCGCCCCTCTCACCGCCCAGGCACCACCCGCCGCCGCCACCAGGAGGCTGCCGCCTCCCTGCCGCCGCCGGCCCCCTTTCCCCTCGCCCCGGCCACCAATCGACCAAGGTAACCCCTCAAATGGGTTCTCCACCCTCTCCTCCCTCTCCCCAGCCACTCGGTCTGGCTGCCGGCGGGCCGAGCCGGCCGGCCCACCGCCGGCCGTGCGCCCCCCCCCTTCCTCTGTTCTGGAGCAAAAGAAAGAAGAAGGAAGAAGGCTGAATTTCGATCTGCCCCTCTAGTTTCCTTTATTTACAACCCGGTCCCTCCACCTCTCTCCAGGGACTTCCACAAATGAGCCCTTCCACTTTCTAGAGTAATTACAAATAGGTCCTCGGTTTTTACAGTTTAGTCCTAAACCTCAGTTTAAAGCTCCTAATACTCCTTTAACCCGTCATTTCATGCGCCAATTTTCCTCCAATCGATCCCAAATTCGACCACGGCCTCCTCTCATATATTTCCGCCGAAGCATATCCAAATTTCATGAAAATATCCCTTATACCTACTTTCCGTTCATATTTCCTGTTCGGAGCTCAACGGGTAAAATCTTTTTCCTTTTTATTTATTGTGTGCTCGTTTGTGTGTGCCGTAGATCGCGGAGTACCCGAGGAGGAGCGCGAGGAGGAGTTCGACCGCGAGCCCGAGCCCGAGGACCAGTACCGCGAGCAGGAGCTCCCGGAAGGCTTTGAGAACGGCAAGTCCAATCTCACCCTTTGATGCATATTTAATACCCAGTTTTTCAGACACAACCTATTGGCCTGTTTTATAAAATGCATATTGCTTTATCGCAAGACATGGTTGGATAGCCACCCCTTGATTGTTATGATTATTCCTTGTTGTCCCATATTTATCTCTAAATATGAGTTGCTCTGTTTAGATGATAAATACTGCTAGAATGCTTAGGAACTCATTATCCAAATTCAAACATGACTACATCTGTTTATTCGGAAAGTAACTGTGTGAGTGTGTTCAACTGAGGAGTTGGGTTTTCGGGTGTAGAGAGAGGTGGTGGATGAGATGGATGGGCGTTTCTTGTGTGGAATGCCGGGTTGTTGGGCTCGTACCTTAGTGGTTGAGCAGAGCGGGAGATATCCATCTTGTCATGGCTAAGGACCGAGTTGATGTGTCATCCTGCCTAATTCCATCATCGTACAACCACTCGACCGTTGTATGGGCAACGGCTTAGCATAAACCCCACTAGCTAAACTGCTAGGCTTCAGGTGTGCTGGTGAGCAGCGGGAGCCCTTGGAAAAGGACTAAGCTCTTGGTGACTTAGGTCCCGGTTTCGGCCCCGTGGATGGGTTGCTAACCCCTTGGGTGCTTCCGTGTTGACTAGTCAGCGTTGGCTAAGGTGGGTAATGGCTTTGTTAGGATCCGTACCGTCACTAAGGTGATCGTGATACGGTACCCTACTTGTGGGAAAAGTGTACAACCTCTGCAGAGTTAAAACCTATCCGGGTAGCCATGTCCACGGCATTGGACGAGTTACGGCTCGGTCACACAACTAGCTTTTGGGGATGACTGGTATTTACGGTGTGTGTGGGTGTGTGGAATTTTGGAAGTGTCCGGCAGTTGTGCCGTGCGCTACGGCGGACGGGGAGTCCGGTAGCGATAAAACTTGGATCCTTTGTGTAGGATCAACCCCGCTTGTGTTATCGTTTATTAAAATATTTTGTTGAAACTTCTTTAAAATGAAACCCTGCATATGTCTAAAATTCAGCTTTATTGCAAATGAACCATAGCTATACCCTTGATGATTCATATGCATATTCTTGTTGTATCCCCCTCCGTGGATGGGGTTGGACTTGCTGAGTACTTTGTACTCACCCTTGTGTTGTTACTCCAGAGGAGGATCCGGACTTCGTCGCCGAGGATTTCGAGTAGGAGGTTGCATCTGCACCCAACACTGCCTGCGGTGTTGGCCCTTTTGCAGGATGCTTCCGCTGACGCATAGTTCCGATTGCAGCCCGGAGTCCGACTGGACTACAACTTGGATTTGTATTGTTATCGCTTTAGTCTTGCTTTGGGTATGGCTTGCCCGCCCGCTCCTTCGGGAGTTGTACGATTTCTGAACTATCTGTTGAATAAATGTGTTATCAGCATCCTGGGACTGATAATTAGATCACATTTAGTCTCTGCTTATGTGGGGACGCTTCACTTTGAAGGTTTAAAGTCAAGATCCTACAGCTTCATGCTTAGCCTAGCATACCAGGCCTGTGGTGCCCGTTTGAGACCATATAGAGCTTTATCTAGCTTGCATATGTGACTTGGTTTAGACTTATCCTTGTACCCTAGCGGCTGCCTCATAAATACTTCTTCCTCAAGAACACCATGAAGAAACGCATTCTATACATCTAGTTGGTGAAGGCTCGAACCTTTTGATACTTCTATAGATAGGATTAACCGAATAGTTGCAGCTTGATGACTGGACTAAATGTATCCTTATAGTCAATACCGTATTGTTGCTTAAACCCTTTGCTACCAACCTAGCCTTGTACCTATCAATTATTCCATAGGCATGCCTTTTTATCTTGTAGACCCACTTACAATCAATCATATTTTTACCACAATTAGCAGGTACTAAGTGCCAGGTTTTGTTTTTCTAAAGAGCTTGATACTCACAATCCATAGCATGTTTCCAATTAGGATCACTAAGTGCTTCATCCAAATTATGAGGCTCACCCAAGGCTGTGAAAAGTCCATACCGTACTGAGCCATCAGTGTATACTTTTGGCTTGACGATCCCACTTTGAGATTGAGTTCTTGCATGCAGAGGAGCAACAACAGAGTCTTGTTGCACTAGAACATCCGGATGTGCCGCTGGAGAGCTCATAGTAGCATCAGGAACCGTCTTCGCAGAAAATCTGAGCTCGGCAATAGAGGAAGATTCGCCCCCGTGCTGCGAGCGACTCAACGGCGCGACAGGCGGCGACGTGGTGGGCTGAAAAAGGCTGTGCGGTGGGAGTGTGGGGGACAGTGCCCCACTTGTCCCCGCAGTGAAAGACGGCACCGTCATCATGGCACTCCGTGGCTGGACCGGAGCATGCGCAGGGGATGAGGGGATCGACAGTGATCCCGAAGCCGATTCGCTGCTTGGAACCTGCGCCGCATCACCTGAATCTGCTCCATGTCCCGCGCCTAGGCTTCCTCCCATGTGATAATGCCCTTGTAGGTTCCCTGCAGCATTATTTTCACCAAGATTTTCTCGACGATCATCAGATCGATTAGTAGAACCAGGTGAACTATTGAGCACAGGATCAAGTACTATAGCATCCCCAGTCATGTCAACAAGAGAAGGAGGTAGCAATAAAATTTCAGATCGAAGCAAGGCACCAGCATTTGGATGAAGTTCAGAGAATGAAAAGACAAATTCATCAAACACGACATCCCTAGAGATGTAAACTCGCCCGATAGATATGTCAAGGCATTTGAACCCTTTGTGAAGGTAACTATAGCCAGGAATGTTCTTAGATTGGAATTCAAGTTTTCTATTATTGTAGGGCCTAAGATTAGACCAACAGGCACATCCAAAAATTCGCAGGGCTGAATAATCTGGCCTTTCATGATGTAGAACCTCAAGAGGTGTAGAGAAATCAAGAACTTTTGTGGGTGTGCAACTAATCAAGTATGCAATTGCAAGGAATGCCTGATCCCAGAACTTGAGAGGTGTGCTCGGATGAGATAAGAGGACAATACCTACTTCTACAATGTGCCAATGTTTGCGCTCTGTTGAGCCGTTTTGCTGCTGCGCATATGGACATGAGATGTGATGGGATATCCCAACTTGTTGAAAGAAGGAATTAACTTTTTCATACTCGCCACCCCAATCTATTTGCATAGATATGATCTTGCGATTGAATAAGCGCTCAACAAGATTTTGAAATTCATGGAAGCACTGAAACATTTCTGATTTGTGCTTTAAAAGATAAATCCAAGTAAATTTGCTGAAGTCATCAATGAAACTAACATAATATTTCTTCCTTCCAACAGAATCTGGAGCAGAACCCCATACATCAGAAAAAACCAATTCTAAAGGAAATTTAGACACATTCGATGACTTTGGGTATGGAAGCTGATAACTCTTAGCCTGCTAACATGCATCACAGACTAGGTCTTTATTCTTATCACTAGACCAAGGAAGGTTATTATAACTAATGACACGATGAACAATTTCAAAAGATAGGTGCCCTAGACGACTATGCCACCTTGGTGATGAAGGCTTAGCTGCGGCTAGAACTTGTCTGCTGCTCGGCTCATGCACACTGGAAGGAAGGGTGTAGAGGCCTCCTCTACACTTGCCTCAAAGGAGAACACTCTTTGTTGCATGATCCTTTATTAAGAAAAAATCAGGATGGAATTCTAAGAAAGCTTGATTATTGGAAGTGAGCCTATGAACAGAGATTAAATTCTTGCGAGCATCAAGAACATGTAGGACATCAACAAGGTAAAGATTACGACTAGGGGTATGCACAATAACTTGACCAACATGATCGATGTTCATACCTGCACCGTTGGCTATCTTGATCTGCTCGTTGCCGTTGTAGACATCGTGGACAACAAGCTTGTTTAGCTCACCAGTGATGTGGTTCGTGGCGCTCGAGTCGACATACCAGTTGGTGTCGACGCCGTAGGTGTTCATGGCCGCTCCAGGGCTCCTTTCATCAAGGGCAAAGTCCTGATCAAAGCGGTACCAGCACTCAATTGTGGTGTGCCCTCCTTTGAAGCACACTTGGCACTTCACCTTGGCCTTCATGCCTCCTCCATTGTTGTTGGTGTTGTAGCCATCACTACCACCATTGCCATGATCACGCCGCCACTGTTGCCATGACCACGCATGTTGCCGCCACGACCACCTCTTCCACCGTGCATTGTGGCGTAGGCGGATGACTTGGACCCACCGTACAGCAGATCAATTCGCTGCTCAAATGTGAGGAGTTGGGTGTACAACTCCCCCATGGTGATTCGCTCCAGCCATGCCAGAACAGCTGAAACAACCGGGTTGTACTCAGCGTCCAGCCCGATGAGCATGTAGCTGACGAGTTCCTCATCATCAAGAGGCTTGCTGGAGGCCGCCATCTCATCTGAGAGGGACTTCATCTTGCTGAGGTAGTCCGCCGCAGACATGTTGCCTTTCTGCATCGTGGCGAGGGCGATCCGTGTGCTCACGGACTTGGCGCGGGTCTACGATGCCAGCATCTCCTCGATGTCGTGCTAGGCTTCAATCACCATCTTCTTATCAGCGATCTGAGTCAGGATCTCCTTGGAGGCTGTCAAGAGCAGGTAGCCAAGCACTTGTTGATTGGCTGCTACCCACTTGGCGTACGCCTCGTTCGGCGTTGAAATCTTCTTCGTGTCGATAAGCTCTTCAATCTCCTTGGGAGGCTCGACAGCCTTGCCATTTAGGAACCCCTCCAGCTGGGTGTCCCGGATGGCAGGCATGATCTGCGCCTTCCATAGGGAGAAGTTGTGGTGCGTGAGCTTCTCCGTGACGAGGAGCCCGATGGGTGCCGCGACGAGGAAAGAGGTTGAAGAGCTTGCCATTGCCTAGATGAGTTTGAGGTTGGCCCTAGGTACCATGTAAGTTGGATGAAAGCGTGTACCCCGTTAGGGGCCGCCCTGCATGTTTATATAGAGCTGAGAATAGCCCTCAGCGTGGCTTACATGCCATGGTTGTTGTGATCTGGCCAGCCTCCTAGTTACAAGAGATTTGGTTGTTTAAACAACTCTATCTACAACTAAACCAGCTCGTGATCACAACAACTCATGGTAGAATCTATCTGTTACAAGTGTTTGTTACAAACGTGTTTTCCAACATCCAGGAGAGTAGAATTTGACTATGGAGTATTAGGTTCGGCTGTTGGACATCCACCAGGTGTGTTCGGCGCTTGCAAGAAGATTTGAAGAGGAAGTGTGGACGCGGAGGATGGTAAGAATACTACAAAACAATATAGAGAAATGCTATCTATCTGTTAACTGATTTCTTGAAAAAAAATCTGTCAGATTTATGCCCAATGGGTATGCTTCATGATACATGCCAAAACTAACAAGTGGATCCCTCTTCAAGGACTTTCTTCTCATCCCTTTCCATCCCCTTAATTTCAAATAATCTGATAAATTTCTTGTTTCTTTATCTATTATATTGTTCCTTTGTGATGTGGCAACTTTTTATTGTTTATAATCCGATAGATTTTGTCTAATAAATCGTTCATATTTTTCTTCGTGATGTGGCAACTTTCTATTGGTTGAGAATTCGACAGATTTTGTCTAAAAAATCTTTCATATTTTTCTTTAAGATGTGGCATCTTTCTATTGGTTGAGAATATGACAGATTTTGTCTCATAAATCTGTCAGCAGGCATCTAGACACTCCCAACAATATATTAGTTGGATGTCAATAATTTTGTAAAATGGATTACAAATATTGAATCTTAGATATTTGATCATGATAGATACAATATAGTAAAAAATAACCATATAGATAATAGATCCGCTTCCAACGTACTCCCTCCGTCCCAAAAAGATTGTTTGTTTAACCTTCAAAACTTGTCCCACAAAGAGTATTTATATAACTTTCAAACCATCCAACAAAGGCCCTCATAATACCTTTTGGCCCCGTTAACGAATCGATCATTTACTCCCACCATCGATGCCCGAGCCAGACTCGCTAAATAAAGAAGGCTAATATGTCTGACAATTACTGCAAGTGTGCATGCATAATTAATTGTACTCGGTAATCCATCTGATTAAGAAGAGTTATTATGAGTACTTTGGACTTTTAGCATCGCTACTATCTTATCTAAAATTTTCTAAACGAACCGTCTTTGTGGGAGGGAGAATATATCCAAAGTTGATCCTAATTCGATCTGTTATGGGCATGGGTGTAAAGCCAAACGCCATCACATGGAACCCTCTTAGGCATGAACTTGAGTGTTTTTTTTTTTATCTCAGTAGCTGTGCTACTTTAGTCTCTCTAGCCGAGTTGTATATCCAAAATTTCAGAACACACCCAGGTCTTGTTTCAAGACTAGCCGTTCCCGCTCCCCTTCCCGTTCTTGCTACGTGTATCATTGCTATTGGTTGGTAGCCCACACATTGAGCACCTATCTGGCAGCCATGCCCGGCAGCTCCCGGCCCACCTTCCTGGGAGATAAGTTCAATTTAATTTGAGCTGATTTTTTTGTTATTTTTGACCGATGTTTATATATAAGACTGACATATTTAAATATAAATAATGCGCACAAAATCAATTGCCCCTCAGCCATGAGCACCGGTACCCTTGCCACCAAACGAACATCTACAGCGGTAGAATCTGGGAGTCGCCCACGTCCACGTCTGCGTCATCTTTGTCCATGGACTCGCTGCCGTCACCGGACACCTCCTCCAGCGACCTCCCCTTCGGCTCCGGCAGGAAGCAGGTGAAGAGTATCCCCAGCACGTTGGACGCGCCGAGCACGAACAAGGAGGTGCGGGCGCCAATGCCCAACGGGTACCCCGTCTCGGCCGCCTCGCTGCCGTCTGCCATCTGCGCGGCGTACATGAACCCGAACGTCGCGAAGATGGCACCGACCTTCCCCGCCGCCGCCGACATCCCGTGGCACGTCGCGCGCAGGTGTGCCGGGAAGATCTCCGCCGGCACGATGAAGGTGGTGCTGTTGGGCCCGAAGTTGGCGAAGAAGAAGGTGACGGCGTACATGACCACCAGCCATGTCCGCCGCCCGGGGCTCGCCGTCAGGCCGTCGTAGAGGGCGGCGATGGCGAGCATGAACGACATCATCATGGCGAAGCCGAGGAACTGGATGGCCTTCCGGCCGACGACGTCGACGAAGGCGACGGCGAACCAGTAGCCCGGCAGCGTGCCGCAGAGCGCGATGATGGCGTGCGCGCGGCCGATGCGGTAGGCCTCCTCCAGCGCGCTCATGGTGCGCGCCTTAGGCACCCACTTTGCGTCACTGAAGATCTTCTCCTGGAGGATGTTCTGGGAGTAGACGACGACGTCGAGCACGAACCAGCACGCGGCGGCGCCGAGGAGGTGGAGGCCGTGGCGGAGCGCGAAGCGGCGGGACAGGACGCCGTAGTCGTCCCTGCCCCTGGTGAAGCCCTCCATCTCGCCCGGCTCGCCGGCGGTGATGTCCACCTCGAGCACCCTGGACATGTCGCGCGCGGCCTTGCCGGCGTCGCGGGCGACCAGCGCCGTGTAGCGTGCCGTCTCGGGCATCAGCATCCGCCAGTGGTAGGTGAGGCACGCCGGGATGGCGCCGGCCATGAGGACGATCCTCCACGCGTAGTCGGCCTGCGGCGGGGTGGACGCCGCGGGGTCCTCCTCGTAGGCCGGAGCGCCGGTTCGCGCCTGGAACGTGGCGGAGACGGCGAGCGTGACGATGCAGCCGGCGAGAACGCCGAAGCCCTCCATGGCGAAGACGGCGGCGACGAAGGTGCCCCTAGTCCGCTTGCTGGCATACTCGGCCATGATGGTTGCGGAGAGCGGGTAGTCTCCGCCGATGCCGACGCCGAGCCAGAAGCGGAAGAAGCAGAGCGTGGCCATGACGCCGCCGGCGGTGCGGCCGAAGGAGAGGCCCGAGAGGAAGGAGCCCATGGCCATGAGCATGACAGTCTTGCCGTAGAAGCGCTTGCGGCCGACCCTGTCGCCGAGCCAGCCAAAGAAGAGCTGGCCCACGACCATGCCGCAGAAGGTGGCGCCGCTGATCGCCGCCTCCAGCCGCGGCGGGAGCCGCCCGGGCTCGCCGCGGCCCGGGACGTGGTAGTAGATGCGGCCCAGGAGCCTGGTGACCAGCGTGATGCAGAAGAGGTCGTAGGCGTCGGCGAAGAAGCCCGTGCCGGCGATGACCACCGCGCGGACGTGGTAACGCTGCGTCTCCGCCACGTCCAGCGCGTGCAGCACCTGCAGCTTCTCCCGCGCCATCGTCGCCGCCACCTCCTCGATCGTAAACTAGCCTACACGAGGGAGGGATCAACCCGAGCTCTCGCGACGGCTTATATAAGCAGGCGTGCATTTGGCGCGACGAAGGGGACAACGACAAGATACGAGAGCGCGTGGTAGCTGTCTGGCCGTCTCTGTGGCATTGTGACATGGCCGTGTAGCTAGAAGACACAGGCGCCGACGCCAACATGTCGCAGAAGCAACAAGGGGCAGGTGTCAAAGGGGTCGGTTACGCGGATGGAGACTCCAATGCGCGGGACTGGATCCTACATGCGCAACGCGAAGAAGATGCATGCGGTGCTGTTCGCGAATCGAATATGCTGAGAAACGGTGGTGAATAAACCTTTTTGGAGTTCTGTTGGAGGCCTTTATCGGGTAGTATTTGTAACAAAGATGCACGCTAGAACTTTGTGCACAATGTACACATGCTGTTTGTAGATTTATGTTTACAAACCTTAGAATGGGATCATTTTCAGTTTCCAGGGAAGTAGGCAACTGAGCCGGCCACCTATCCTCAGCTGAAAAACTAACTCAATGGATGCCCCTGACTATTGGAAAATGCTGCAGCTGTTGCAAATTCCACAAGAACAAAAAGGCATTGCATATAAGCCAGCACAATGTGCATTATGCAACGTGTCTTCTTACCCAATGTAAACCTCCAAATTATGTTGCCACTTGCATTGCTTATGTTGCTAGCTTAGGGTTCTAATTATCAAAGAAATGGACTGATTATATTGGAGCATGGGAGAGGCTGCAAGTGGTGGCAGTTAACTCGGACCACTGGCAGCTGCATCCTGCAGGAGGCCTGTAACCGCTGGGGAAAATAGCTGAAGGAGCAGTTAGCCGGACAGCCACGAGATGATGACTCATGCTGTTGGGCTATGTTGTAACATGACGATTCCATCTTCCTGGCAGATGACACATTGCTGAACCACGTACGGTATATACAAGCACCCAGAAATCAATCCATGAAACGAGCAGGTGTTTGGTTGGTTGTACTACAAGCCACAAATACATGGTGTTCTAGACAAGGTTTGATCAAACTTTCACTAGAAATGGTTTCGAGATATTTAGTTTGATCAAAGCTGTTTTTACATTGCTATGAATGTTGCATAGGGTGATTAGTTGATAGCTTGCTTTGCATGATGATTCACCTTGTGCTTTATACTAGGTGTTTGAATAAGTTTTACAATAAAATATATTAAGTTGGTCTTTTATACTGGGTGTTCGAATAAGTTAGTACAATAAAATATATTAAGTTAGAGCAACTCCAGCGATAGGTTCTACTTCGGGTCCCTATTTTGTTGAGTAGGAGCTCCCCCTACTTTTTCCATCCATGTTTTCTAACACCAACTCTAGAAACAGCCCCTACAACTAATCCCTACTTTTATTCTTATGGCTGGGACCCATTATAGATGGCTAAACGGGCAACCCAGCCCGGCCTGGCACGGGCACGGTTTGGCCCAACCTGATTAGGCCCGGCCTGCCTGCTTAGGCCCGCGTGCTGAAGAAGGGGCCCAGGCACGGCCCACAACTTTCTTAGGCAGACCGTGCCAGCCCACTGGCCCGGCGGGCCTTAGTGGGTTGGCTGTGCTCGTGCTGGCCCGCATCACCGCTCCGTGCGCCGTACAATACCCCCTGTCACCGGATGTCGTCTACGCGCTCTCCCTCGACCTCGCCTCCCACCCATCGACGCCTCCACCCTGAAGCTCCTCCTCACCGCGCTGGTGCCAGCCGAATCACGCGCGGCCTGGCAGGGGAAGCGACGGAGCCGCGGAGGGCGCGGCCACGCGGGGGAGGGCCAAGACGCAACAGGAGCCGGCTAGCCAGGAGGGCCAGGAGGCAGTGGGAGCCGGGAGGGCCGGGAGGCGGCGGTGAAGGGGCACGGCCGTACGGGAGCTGGAAGGAGGCGAAGGGTTGAGAGGAGGCAGGGGAGGCGAAGGCGAAGGGTCGAGAAGAGGTGGAGGGTCGAGAGTCAGTAGGAGGTGGCTGGAACTTGGTAGAAGAGGAGCGCGCCGTTGGAACAGGCCGTTTAGGCCGGAGAGTTCATATGGGCCGCCCTCTTAGTCGGGCCAAAACAGGCCGTGCCAGGGCAGCCCACGGGTTGAGGCAGTGGCCCAGGCCCGGCCTGTGGTGTAGGCCAGGCCCGACCTGTAAGGCCGCCGTGCTGGGTCGTGCCTAGACTGGGCCAAAATGCTGTGCCGCGTGTCAAATGGACAACTATAGGACCCATCTGTAAATGTCTAATATTTTTTTCTCATACGACAAGCAGGACCCACTCTCCTCTCCCTCCCACCTTTATCTCTTCTTTCTCCCACATGCCGAACTCGATCCCCTGCGTCGCTTGCTCCCATCCCGCCGGCTACCACTACTCCACCGCATCCCAGGACGGACCTCTGCCCACCCGCCCGGCGTCGTCGATTGAAGCGGGGGCCGGCCAGTGGGCAGCAGGCGAGGAGGGCGACGGGGATCCCTCAGGCGAGGAGGGCGATGGCTCGGACGGCGAATCCGCCCGCGCGGGGGAGGAAGCTCCAGGCGGCGCATGGATTGCACTCCCGCCGGCACCGGGGAGGAATCGAGGGGGCGGCGCGGCTGGAATCGGTAGCGGGGCGGAGGTGCGCGGGCCGCGCGACCCGAATCGAGCGACGGGGCGGAGGAGCAGGGCCTGCGCGGCTGGAATCGACAGGCGGGGCGGAGGAGCAGAGCCCCCGCTGCCGGAATCAACCGGCGGCGCGGAGGAGCATGGCCCGCGTGGCCGGATCGTGTGGGAGCGAAGAGGCCGGCCAGTGGGACGCAGTGGAGCGGGGGCGACGCGATGAGTCTGTGCGGCGACGCGGAGGAGCGGGGGCGACGCGACGAGTCTCTGCGGCGGAGAGGAGCGGGGCAAGGTCCGGTGAGTGGTTTCCTCCTTAGCGTGGGCGGGTTGGAACGGCCAACCACCGAGTAGGGGCCTCCCTACTCACCCGTGGGAGATGGGGTTGAGGAGAGAAAAATAGGGGCCTCCCTAAAGTAGGGATCCGAGTAGGGCCTGCAGTGCGATTTTTTTTGCTCTCGGTTCCTACGGCTTGAGCAGAGACTTTGGGGCTAAACCCTAGACTTTGCTGGAGTTGCTCTTGGTAGACGAGCAACCAAAAATGGAAAAAAGAGTGGAATAATCCGGCCCAGCAAGAATAACACACCGGCCCGCAAAGGCATCCTACTGCCACAAGCCCAGCCCACAACCGTGGTGCTCCTCCCTCCCTACCTCTCTGTCTGGCAGGGGGCCCGTATAAAAGCGTTCGCATCAGTTTTAGAGAGAGAAAGAAACCTAAAACCCTGCTCTCCCGATGGCGGTGGCGAACGGCGGCGCCTCCCGGCGCTCGCGGCCGAACGTGTTGGTGACGGGGACTCCGGGCACGGGGAAGACGACGACGTGCTCCCTCCTCTCTGAAGCTGCGGGTCTCCGCCACGTCAACATCGGCGACCTCGTCCGCGAGAAGAGCCTCCACGACGGCTGGGACGACGACCTCGAGTGCCACGTCATCAACGAGGACCTGGTAAGCCTCCACCTCCGCCGCTAATCCCCCATTCTCCCAGTCCTGGCTCCTGTGTTCATCGAATCGTGTAATCTGTACCGTAATTTCGTCATTTCCCGCGTAGATTAAATTAAAAATAGAGCGGAAATATCTGATTTCTTATGCGTGGATCCTGAAAATTGGTGGTTATTCTGGGGTTGATTTGCGCTGTGCCTTGTATTGTTTTTATCCCTTCCGTGTTAAGCTTTTAAGATGCAATAATTTTGTATATGTGTTTTGTAATAATGTCGTCTGCCCAACAACAGGGCAAGTTTCCAGGCTAGCATTACTGCTTTAGCTAGGCGCCATTTGAGAAACAGGGCCTCGCCCATGGTTAGCTGGTCATTCTGAAATCTGGATCACCTGTCAGAACAGGTAGATTCGAGACATTTTGTATGCTCCTGCAACAAACAAAATCCCATGTTAAATTGATTGATGCATACACTGGATAAATAGGTCTGAAGTCTCATATCTCATTTGTCTCAGAGGTTTACCAAGGTGGTAATTTTTCCTACAACAATGAAATTGATTCACATATTTTAGGCTTGTTTATAACAATGAGTGTATCATGTTCACTTGGCATCTTAGCTGCCAGCCAGGCAAGGACACAGCAGCAACAAGCCAGGGCAATGGTAGAAGTCATCGAGTTCGGATTAGTTAGTCTCTGTTATCTTCTCTTGGTCAGGTCTTAATTGATAAGTTATTTTCTTAATTCCGAATGAATTTACAGCAGAGTATCCTGTTTGCCGATGATGATTGTTGTAGACCTGGGATGTCTGTCTATGGCTCAACTGATGTTGGCATTCAAGAAGACACATTCCACTAGTGCAACATCCACATGGAACTATTGCACTCTTTGTGTGGATGGTGCTCTTCTACTAGACTAAATTTTTCTTGAAACTAACATGGTTTTGTTTTGTGGACCTACATCCTAGCTCTACAACAACGATCACCTGGAACTGAGTCTATATGTGTAAGTTCCTTGTATAATACCATCTGTAGGTAGTTGTAATCTAAGGCTAGTCATGCTACTACCTTTTGTACAGGGTTAACTAATGATCTAAGAGCATGTAAGTTATCCTGTTTGTTATTGATGATTGTTGTAGACCTGGGATGTCTGTCTATGGCTTGACTGATACTGGTATTCAGGAAGAAGGCACGATCCACTAGTGCAACATTCCTCATGGAATCACTCCATTCTTACTGTGGATGGTGCTCTTCTGGATTAGTTTTTTTCTTCCTTGAGGCTAGCATGAGTCTACTTCGTGGACATACATCCTAGCTCCAGAACAGCATCTGAGCAAGGATCTTCTTTCCCAACACTGGCATTAGTTGATCCATGTACATTTATTTTATGTTCTCTTGACGATTCCCTCTTAAGGTGGTTCTAATATATACAACTGTAACAAATGTTGTTATAAATTGCACACAGGTTATTGGTAACTCTTGTGTTGCAGTTGTGACATGTATTGCCATATTGCATTTATGGTTGGTTGATCTTATAAAGATGGAGATGCTTTTATGTGCCACATTCTTATTATGGGCGTAACTAACAAGTGACTGGCCAGTTGTTAGTGTGATGTAGCGACTGCCTCCCCTGTTCAACATCATCCATTTTGGGGCTTACTTTGCTACATATTTGTCATGCTGTTTATTTACATGCTGGTGAACATGGCGCCTGTGGTGCCTGCGGGACTCCATGTTCCCATTTGGGATTTACTCAAGTTCACTTAGAGCACTGTCAGTGTTCCTTATTTCTGCTGTTGGATAGGCTTTTAATGGTTGCTATATTCTTGGTTGCAGGTCTGCGACGAGCTTGAGGACATGATGGAAGAAGGTGGTATACTGGTAGATTACCATGGATGCGATTTCTTTCCGGAGCGTTGGTTTGACCTAGTAGTTGTGCTCCAGACTGACAACTCAATTCTGCATGATCGCTTGACCAGCAGGTAATTCAAGTGAAATTTCTACGGAACCACTCATTCAGAACAACTGACATGCCACGGTCATTATGTCTGACAGAATCTTATTCGCAGAGGTTATACGGGTTCCAAGCTCTCAAACAACATAGAGTGCGAGATCTTCCAAGTGCTCCTGGAGGAAGCGAGGGAGAGCTACAAAGAGGACATTGTGATGCCCTTGCGAAGCGACAATGTGGAGGATATTAGTAGGAATGTGGGTACATTGACAGACTGGGTAAACAACTGGAGACCATCCTGATGAGTTAGTTGACATGTTAAACCTATGTGGTGCCCTTGGGGTAGTGCTGCCTCCGAAAAGAAATGTTATTGACTTCGAGCATATCCTCTGTGTATTGACTTGTATTGTTTTAACAACCGGAGACCATCCTGATGAGCTAATTGACCTGTTAAACCTATATGGTCTGCTAGGGGAAGTGCTGCCTCCGAAAAGAAATGTTGTTCACTTGAATTATATGCTTTATGTTGATTTGTATATTGTTTTATAACAAGATGTTTTTCTTCTAATGCATGCATGTCTTGGATTGTTTTTTTTGAAAAATATGTCTTAGATTGTAAAAATACAATTTTGAATGTGTTAGTACTTTGGATGTTTCGTAGAGATCCTTCATGCCAGTTCGATTATTTCCTTCTGAGGGCCAAAATGGAAATTGAGGTTTGCTGCTGAACCAACGGAACATCTTACACAATTCTTAATGCCTGTTTTCAGACCCACCTCGGGTACACTAAGTTGTTAGTATAACGGCTGGGTTGTTTGTTGAATGGCAATCATAACTTGTATATTGATACATGAACGGTCTTACAGTTCTAAAACTTAGTAATAAAACTTAGTTTTTACTAGGCTCATGCTCATGCGTTGCTACGGGCGAAATAAATTTCTCTTATATAAAAGAAAATGGTAAAAAAAAATGCTTGTCAACCACACCAAAATATGTGTAGCCATGTTTCTGTTCATACAGATTTAGCTTGCATATTCATACATTCACAATCAATATAAATTTGTCGTGCGCATAGAAATTCAAATATCATTCCAATACACATAGCCCAACTGCCACGTTATATTTCAATATTTCAAAAGAAATGTCATGTGAACAAGACACACACTAATAAATCCACTTAAATGGTGAACAATGATGGTAAATGGCACTTGAAAAGAGATTAACACATACATAATTGAAAGGATCTTGTGATGCCTAGAAAGGGGTGAATAGTCTCACTTCAAAAATTTTCTAAAAACCTTCGTAGCGGTATTAGATATGTCGGAACTGCCAACGCTGTGCCGGAACTTCCGATGGATCGAAACTTCCGGTACAGCGTTGGAACTTCCGACAGAGGAAAGTGAGCCGAACGAAATTCAAAATCAAAATTGAATCTACCAGTTCTGCTTGAATCAAAAGGTTATAAATGAAGTGTAGAGACTAATGCAGGTGATAGATATGCTAGGAACCACACAAACTTGTAGATCGGCTTAAATCAAGCTTCTAGGTCAATATGAACTCGAAGAACACAACACAAGAGGTAAGGATTTGTTTACCAAAGTTCACTTCCATAAAGAAAGCTACATCTCCATTGAGCAGCTCACAAAGAGTTGGGTCCTCACTAACCCTTTACCTCCCTCAATCAACCACAAAGGAGGATTGAGTCACTTACTATGAATCCACGAAGGATGGGTGATATAAACGTTCCCAGGCGCACCACACAAAGAGGGCGCTCAAACGGGTGACGTCTAGCTGTCTAGAAGCAATCTTCAAGAGTAACAAATGTGAATCGAAGGCCGAAGATGCTTGGAGTGCTCTTGAGATGAACTTGTTGAACCTCACACTCAAATCCTCAAGACTCACACCTTCAACCTTGCTCTCACCCAATCTCTAGCTCAAACTCTCAAGGATTTAGCTCAAAAGGGAGTGGGGGAGTAGTATTCAATGCTTGGAGGCTATTTTAGCTCGAGTTGTTCAGCAGCAATGAATGAGGGGCCTGAGGGGGTATTTATACCCGAGCCCCAAAAATAAACTGTTACAGTACATTTATTTGCTTGTCGGAACTTCCGACATAGGGTCAGAACTTTCAACGAAGTTAAATTAAAACAGCTGAGAGCTTCTCCTCTGAAGTTTCAAGAAACTTCTAGTGGCCTTTATCGGAACTTCCAACACTGCCAGATAAAAATGGCTGAGCACCCCCGGTTGGAAGTTTCTGAATACTTCTGGTCGGTGTCGGAACTTCCGACACTCACAGAAAATGTGAGAAAACAAGTGTGCAAGTGAGTGAGTTGTGTCTCTCAATGGGTGGTTAGCATCTCAATTGAGCACTTTAGCATCTTCAAGTTATCCATCTGCATCTCCCTTAATAGTACGACATTCCTATACCCAAATTCAAAATTAGAAATTATAGAAAAGTCTTCTTTTGAGCTCAATACCGTTCTTTCTTTGAAATTTAGGGGTTCTTGAGATTCCTTTCATAACCTTTGCACTTCTTTAGAATTAAAACCTATTAATCACTTGATAAAATTAATAATCCCGTAACCATGTATGTCATCAACACCAAAACCCACTTAGGGTACCAAATGCACTTCCAATCTCCACCTTTTTGGTGATTGATGACAATACAATTTGGGCTCACATGAGATATATAAACATTTTAAATCCAACTATATAGGTGAGCTCCCCCTTAACATGTGCATAGAAAAAAAATGGCCTCAAATGCCATTTGCACATATTAAGTGAGCTCCCCTTATATCCTTGCATTCGTGGGGTGCAAAGGTGTGACATGTATATCAACGTGATGCATATGACAAGATATAATCACTAACATGCTTGATTTCTTCTTCATCAAGAAATTCTTTCTTGTACTCATGAAGATATCCGGGGTCTTGTACTCATGAAGCATGGTTTTTGCGGCTTCAATCAATATTCGATTCTTTCTCTACACAATGCCATTTTGTTGAGGTGTGTATGGAGCGGAGAATTCATGCTTGATTTCTTCTTCATCAAGAAATTCTTCAACATTGGTGTTGTGAAATTTCAAGCCATTGCCACTCCTTATTTTCTTGATCTTCAACTCATATTCATTTTGAGCTCTTCTTATGAATTTCTTGACTATTCCTTGAGCTTCACTTTTATCTTGCAAAAAGAATACCCAAGTGAAACAGGAAAAATCATCAACAATAATAAGATCATATTTATTACCGCCAATGCTAACGTAAGCAATGGGTCCAAATAAATCCATGTGTAGAAGCTTTAATGGTCTTGATGTGGTCATGATGTTCTTAGTGGGGTGTGGAGCACCAACTTGCTTTCTAGCTTGACATGCACTACATACCATATCTTTCTCAAAGATAATATTTATTAGTCCTAGGATGTGATCGCCTTTTTGACATTTGGCCAAGTTCCTCATCCCAACATGGGCTAGTCGGAGATGCCAAAGCCAACCCAAGTTAGTTTTTGCCACTAAACAAGTCTTGGACTTAACTCTATCCATTGTGAAATCAACTACATAGAGCTTGCCCTTCAAACGACCCGTAAAAGCAATCGAGAAATCCTCCCTTTTAAAGACGGTCACACCCTCATTAGTAAAGAGATAATTGTAGTCCTTCTCACAAAGTTGTGAGATAGACAACAAATTGTATCCTAAAGATTCAACTAAATAAACATTTGAGAGAGAGTTGTCATTTGAGATAGCAATGTTACCCATTCCGATTATATCCCCTTTGCTATTATCACCATAGACAATGCTTTCTTTGGGTGTGTCAAAATACTCTAGGGATGAAAATATATCCTTCTCCCCGATCATATGATTTGAACATCCACTATCAAGCAACCATGCGGTGCCACTGGAGGAGTAGGCCTACAAAACAAGTTAAGCTTAGAATTTAGGTACCCAAAAAGATTTAGGTCCTTGTTGGTTAGATGGATATATCTTTGGAACCCACACACTTCTAAAGATGGCCTTTTTCGTGTAGGCACCAATATATTTGACCACTATTTTACCATTGTGGTCCATTGTAACCATATAATCGGTGGTGTAGCTTGATGAGGCCTCATGTTCAACCACCTTGTCCTTTGACTTGGTCATAGATATCTCCATGACATTTACCTTGGTAGTTGCATTGGCCGTTGACTTGACTTGAGTTGTGTTGGTCTTTACTATGCCATGTGCCATGTCCATCAAGTCACCAAGGTTTGCACCTTTGTTGAACTTGAGGACTTCCTTACCATTCACCACCTTCCATTCATTTACCTTGCTCCTCTTGTAGTGTCCAAGCCCGTCCATGTATCTAGGATGCCTCCCATCCTTATACTTGATCTTAGGCTCGGGCTTGGCTTTACCTTCATATCCTTGTGTCACTAGCATGTTCAACCTCTTGATTTGAACATCCCTTGCTTTGATTGAATCTTCTAGCTTAGCAATGTTAGCAACACAAGCATTTACATCAATTTTATAGCATCTTGAGCAACCTTCACTAGTGGAAGCATTGGAGTCAAGATTTGCCTTGAAATTGGCTTTGGAGCTTTCCCAAAGAGCACTATAGTTAACTTCAAGGTCTTTGAATTTAGCTGTTAAGCATGAGAAGTTTTCTTGAAGTTCACTCTGAGTAGTCTTTAGAGAAGTTAAAGATTCATTTGCCAAAGTGAGCTCCTTCAACATCCTGTCATGTGAATCATTAGCTAGAGACAAGTCAATAGCCAATTTTTCACCCTTAGCCTTTTGCTCAGCAAGAGCCTTCTCTAAGGCAAGGTTTCTCTCCTTTTCAAGGATGAGCAAGTCCTCCTGCCTATTGAGAGACTCCTTCTTTTTCTCTAGTTTCTCCGAAAGCTTTTTAATTTCTTTATAGCGTTTGTTTCCAAATTCTTTTATTATGTTGTCATTAAGCTTTTCTTCCTCATCATCCAACTCATTTTGCATATTGCTAGATATAAAGGAGGAGATGGATGAGGAGGATGTGGTATCTGGTACCTTGGTTCCCTTTGCCATGAGGCAAAAAGGAGTGTCATCTTGATTGTCGGAGGTGTTGTTAAAGAATCTAGTTGATGTAGTAGGCTTGCATATGGCTAGTATTTCCATACACTCCTTGTTGGACCCTTCATCACTAGAATCCCATTTTTGACCAACATGAGTTTAACCTTGATATTTCTTACTGTAGTCCTTGTTTTTCTCCTTTAACCTCTTCTCCTCCATTTCCTTCTTTTTCTTGTAAGGACAATCGGCAATGAAGTAACCAACTTCCTTGCACTCATAGCATCTTCTTTGTGATGTCTTCTTTCTATCATCACCATTCTTCTTGAAAGCCTTCTTCAAGAATTTCTTACAGTTTCTAATGGCAAATGCAGTCTCTTCATTGGTGCTTCCTTCTTCACTTGAGTCTTCCTTCTTTGACTTTAGAGCTTTGGGACTTGACTCAATCATGGCACTAGAGCTAACATTGAGAGACACACTTTTTTTCATCCTCACGCTAAGAGACTTGGCCACATCTCTCTCAACCAATTCTTGATGTAATATTTCACCGAGAAGTTGATTGGGAGTCTTTGCCTTGAAACTTGGATCTCTTCTGATCATGGTGGCAAGAGTGGGGTTCCTTGGAGTGAAATCTCTAAGCATCTTCTTGGTGACCTTGTGATCATCCCAATCCGTGCTTCCAAGAGATCTAATGTCTGGTACAAGGAGCATTAGTCTATCAAACATTTGCCTCACGGTTTCTTCCTCAAACATGATGAAATACTCTAGCTCTCCGTGAATGAAGTTCATCTTTCCTTCTTTAACTTGATCGGTCCCCTAATATGCCTCTTTAAGTGTATCCCAAATTACCTTGGCAATTTCAACGGAACGGACTTTGTTGAATTCTTGAGCACGTAGAGAGCCAATGATGACTCTTACGGCTTAAGTATTGCGGAAGTAGTCTTGAGCTTGCTCGGCCATTGGTATGCCATTTTTGGGCGAAGTCACACCTACAACCACAACTTCCCAAATAGAAGGGTGAAGCCTATAGAGATGCATTTTCATGTCATATGCTCATTTGGGATAATCCGTCCCATCAAAGTAAGGAGGTTTTCCTAAGTGGACGGATTGAAATTGAGAAGAATGATATTGAGACGATGCATGTGGGTAGTTAGGAGGAACTTGATGATATTCGAAGAAGGGATGCTGGTCATTTTCTTCCTTGATTCTCTTCTTCATCAACTTATTTGCTTTCTTCTCAATCTTAACTTTCATCCTTTCTTTCATTATTTTCTTGGCCTCCAAGTCCTCACCCTCAAGTTCATCGTTTGAGCTCGAATCGTCACTCGAGGTAGCCACATGAATGGACTGTGGTCGACTCCTTGGAATTTGACTAAAGGGGTTGACGTGGCCTCCTCCAAAGCTTGGAGTAGCACCAACAATGACAGCAGCTTGAGCGGTGGCTTCTTCGGCAGTGGCAAGTCCATCCCCACTATGAGAAATCTTCAATCCCTTAGCGGTTAAGCCTTAATCAAGAGATTAGGCTCTGATACCAATTGAAAGGATATTGTGATGCCTAGAGGGGGTGAATTCTCACTTCAAAATTTTTCTAAAAAACTTCGCAGCGATATTAGATATTTTCGGAACTTCCGACCCTGTGCCAGAACTTCTGATGGATCGGAACCTCCAGTACAGGATCGGAACTTTTGATAGAGGAAAGTGAGCTGAATGATAAAATCAAAACTAAATATGTCAATTATGCTTGAATCAAAAGGTTATAAATGAAGTATAGAGACTACTGCAGGTGATAGATATACTAGGAACCACACAAACTTGTAGATCGGCTTGAATCAAGCTTCTAGATCAATATGAACTCGAAGAACACAATAAGCACAAGAGACAAGGATTTGTTTACCGAACTTTACTTCCACAAAGAAAGCTACATCTCTGTTGAGCAGCTCACAAAGAGCTGGGTCCTCACTAACCCTTTACCTCCCTCAATCAACCACAAAGGACAATTGAGTCACTTACTATGAATCCATGAAGGATGGGTGATACAAATGTTCCCGGGCGCACCACACAAAGAGGGCGCTCAAACGGGTGACGTCTAGCCGTCTAGAAGCAATCTTCAAGAGTAACAAATGCGAATCGAAGGTCGAAGATGCTTGGGGTTTTGAGATGAACTTGTTGAACCTCACACTCAAATACTCAAGACTCACACCTTCAACCTTGCTCTAAACCAATCTCTAGCTCAAACTCTCAAGGATTTAGCTCAAAAGGGAGAGGGGAGTAGTATTCAATGCTTGGGGGCTATTTTAGCTCGAGTTGTTCAGCAGCAATGAATAGGGGGGTTGAGGGGTATTTATACCCGAGCCCCCAAAACTAGCCGTTACAGTATATTTATGTGCTTGTCGGAACTTCCGACATAGGGTCGGAACTTTCGACGAAGTTAAATTAAAACAGCTGAGAGCTTCTCCTCAGAAGTTCCTAGAAACTTCCGATGACCTTTATCGGAACTTCCGATATAGTATCGGAACATCTGACACTGCCAGATAAAAATGGCTGAGCATCCCCGGTCGAAAGTTTCTTAATACTTTCGGCCGGTGTCGGAACTTCCGACCCCCTATCGGAACTTCCGACACTCACAGTAAATCTGAGAAAACAAGTGTACAAGTGAGTGAGTTGTATCTCTCAATGGGTGGTTAGCATCTCAATTGAGCACTTTAGCATCTTCAAACTATCCATCCGCATCGCGTTTCTATACCCAAATTCAAAATTAGAAATTATAGAAAAATCTTCTTTTCAGCTCAACACCGTTCTTTCTTTGAAATTTGGGGTTTCTTGAGATTATTTTCATAACCTTTACACTTCTTTAGAATTAAAACCTGTTAATCACTTGATAAAATTATCAGTTCCCTAACCATGCATGTCATCAACACCAAAACTCACTTAGGGGACCAAATACACTTTCAATAATAAGATTTGTCATAGACACCTCTAATTGTACCCTCTGAAACAGTTGAGGAAAGGCAATCCTCTCACTCATATTGAAGCTGAGCCAACTACATTTGGGCAGTCAACGTGTAGGAACCAATGATTGCAGTGGCAGGATGATGCTGCTGCTGATGCAGAGGTTGCCATCAAGAGAGACTCATGGGCATCAATTGGGATGGAAAAGCTTCCTTGTTGTTGTTGCTAGTGTGCAGCTTTTGCTTGCATGTCCTGCCATCTCCTATCTTTCCTCTCACTCTCTTCTATTATCTCTTCTATTACTACCAGCAATTGAATTAGTGTAGTGCAGCAGCAGACTGGAGCTCAATAGTCCGTTCTAACGGAAGAAGCTTTCCACCAATGTCACCTTTCTTGCCCCTTAGCATGAGAGAAGCCAATCCATCTAACAGAAGGTAAAAAGAAAAGGAAACCAATCAACTTATGTGTAGAAGAAAACAATGAATAATATGGGATTGTGCCTATTTTTTCTTATGTAAGATCTAAAACAATTGGAATACTCTATAGCATTCTTGAAAAAAAACTGAATGACATCAGTGATCTCTTTAATGAACAGACCTTCAAATCTTTTTTAAGCATAATATCAATTCTTGAACTGAGGCCTTCTTACAAAATTTATGATGAGACCGCAAATGTGTGTTTGATGGCATCACTTGTTTCTTTATAATTTAGACATTTTAACATTGTACACCTTCACACTTGACAACATTTTAATTCTAGCGATCATGTGACATATATCATATAAGACAATGATGTTTTGCAGATACTGTTAGAAATTTAGGCATTTTACGGTATATATTAATTCTGAATATTATTAAGTAAATCATGATTATTGTGAGTGACTCAGAGCATGTGCGAGTGTTCATGTTTAACACAATTTTAATCATGAACAGAAAGAAACAAAAGAACCAGAAAAGGTTCAGAATCTACCTAGGGACAGGACCATTGCTGGGGGCAATAGCTGTGCCGTTCCCAGAACTGAAACTATCAGACATTGTGCCTGAAACTTCGGTTCGGACTATTCGATGTAGTCGATCAGAGTTGGTGCAGTGACGTTTTAGTGCAGCGCAGTCCCTCGAACGGCCTCCGCGAAGTAGTAGGACGTAGTCGTTCGCAGCGAGCAGTCGCGCAGAAGATGCGCTCCCCAAAAACTTGATCACCTGCCTACTCGTGCAAGTGTCGCAGCAAGAGGAAGTTTCGGAGGCCTATTCTCACAAGCTCTGTGCGCGTAGAGGCTTGCGATGATTGCGATGGAGATGCGAAAGTAGCAGTGGGCAGCAGCAGAAAGGGAAGAGAGAGTGGTTTTCTCATGCGTGTTAACCAGAGTACGAGCATCATTTTATAGACACAAGAGGAAGGAGATTCAACGAACTTGGACACTGTCACAGGTGATTGATAGCCATTAACCAGCCATCAGTTACCAGTAACCTCCAGCAGTTACTAGTCACCATCAGTTACCATTAACCCCCAACCGTTACTAGTCATTGGTGTCAGCCTTTCAAACCACGTCAATTACTAGTCACTAAACACAGCGTCAGTTACTAGTCATCAACTCATGATTAAAAACTGCAAAACCAGACCAAACCCAGCCCACACATCACGTCGCCGCACTGCGGCTCGGCACGGCTTGGCGAGCGAGCGCGTGGCACCCTTTCTCTCTTCCTCAACTTCTCAATTAGTGCACAGATAGTCCACCAATTTAAGTTGGTTAAGATACTCCTTAACTACCCATTTGGGATTAACCACTTTAACCACCTAGCATTAATCGTGGGCCTTGAGATTAAATGAAATAAATGAGCCTGGCCCAAATATTCCAACAGATACTTATTTTAAAAATGTATAAATAAATTATGAGTAGAGTGCAACCAACTTAAGACTTAAGGCCTACGTTATCAGTAAAACTGCAGTATAATATGTAAAGATTGTAGCAATTCTAGAATAGGGAGAACTTAATACTTGAATCTTTATAAGGCTGAAATTGCTTCACATTTCACTTCGATCAGTATAATATGCAAAAGTTAAGGGAATTACAGATGCTTCCGGCACAAATTCAGTGGTTAACTACATTCTGGACCAATTATATACCTGTCAGAAGAGAAAAATAGAGATCTGTCCATGCAGATTAAATTGAAGCACAACGAAAAATCCAAATACACTCTAATAACATGATTAATTTACTATACTTGTATGGTCGCCAATTTTGTCAGTGCAGATCAAATCCAAGAAATATTTGCCATTTTCTTCCTTCAACCAGGTAGCAAACTCATTGTCCTCTCCAAAGTAGCCATCCTTGGATGTTCCTTTAAAGGCCTACATCAGCAAGGGGGAAATGAGAAACAACGATAATTTAAGGCTTGGCGACCAAGAAAGATCAATCACTCTTGTCTTCGCAACAATATACATACCCTGTAGGTCCAATGAATCAAGTAGGGACTGTAAGGCAATGCATATCAATATGATTTGCTTCAGGAAATAATAGAGAAATGTATCATCTGATGGCCAAGGACGAAGTGCATGCAATTTATTTATCTGATGGAGCCCTTGAAATGACATCAGGGCTTTATGCGATTATGGTCATTATCGGATAGCAATATTGATGAGTCATTCTATTGCCTATTGGTACAAAGCACATTATACTAAATGGAGAAGCTGTGCTCTGCTATCTGATGGATGATGACGATCACAGTGTAAGACCACAACATGTGCAGCCTTGAAAATGGATTAAGGGCCTGTTTGGGAGGAGGGGCTAAAGTTTAGCCTTGGGCTAAAGTTTAGCCCACTCAAATGAAGGGGCTAAAGTTTAGCATCTAGGGTGTTTGGGTGGGAGGCTAAAATTTAACACCTAATAAGCAAAATGACTCCCATACCCCTCCTTTCCTCCTCCCACGCTGCCCCTCCCGCACTCCCGCCCGCGCTGCCCCTCCCACCCGCGCTACCCCTCCCGCCTGCGCGCGCTGCGCTGTCCCGTGCCTTTTTTCTGCCTGGGCTCGCATGCATGCATGCATGCATGCACTGTTGCTGCCCATGGCCCTCCTTGCATGCACCCGCGCCTCCTTGCATGCATGCATGCAAGCACTTGTCCGCGGTTGCTGCCTCCCTTTTTTCTACGCACTACTTGTTGCCTCTCGTTCATTTTGCCTCTTAATTCTTCTCCTCTCTCTTCTTCTCTTTCTCTTTCACTCCTACGGACAGTGCATGAGAAGGAAATATTATGTGTATTACAATGTCCAATAACCCCAAAATGAAACTAAAAATACATTATCATTACAACATTGAAATCAATTTTTTATGACCTATTGTACAAGGCATGAGCTATTTCATCTCGAAATGCATTCATGTTGCTATCTTCATCTCCTCCTTGGGTACTTGTCCTATCTCCTCCACAGTTTGAAGTTCCGGGCATTGGAATAAAATTTTCATCACGATCGCACAAATCAAATTCCCTATCGGCAATACCATTCTCTCGAATAAAATTGTGAATTGCCATGCATGCCACAATAATTTTGCTTTGCTTGAGCATTGGAAAACTTGGTATACCCAACAGTATCCTCCACTTCATCTTCAAAACTCTAAAGGACCTCTCGATAACATTTCTAAGGGATGAATGTGCATAATTAAAGGTCTCTTGCATACCTTTGGGTATTGGACCATTACGAAACTCCGGTAGATGGTACTTCGTACCCTTGTAAGGTGCTAGGTAACCGGGACGGTTAGGATACCCCGAGTCAATTAGGTAAAACTTGCCTACAAATGAAGACAAACTTGTTAGGTAAAAGAACTAGACAACATGTATGCACAAATGTAGAGACTATCGTATAGAAACTAGTGTACCTGTAGGAGGATGTGGAAACTTGTCACCGTATTTTTTTATGGCATCACTGAACACTCTCATATCATGGACCAATCCAGGCCATCCACTAACAACAAATGTAAACCTCATGTCGAAGTCACAAATAGCTAGCACATTCTGTGTGGTATACCCATGTCTCCCTGTATATTGCACCACCTTATCACTTGGCACCATAACTGGTACATGTGTGCCATCTATAGCTCCTATACAGTTGTTGAAATATGGAGCAAACCGAGGGTTTAGTAATCTTTTGTGCACCGTCTTAAATTGAGGGTCGAGTGGCCTAATATTATCTACTGCTAGCTTAAGAACAGTGCATAACACTTTGTCGAACGTACGGCTTATTATCTCCAACGACCTTACAAATCGATCCTCAACTTGCCTAAGTGACTGCGGTGCACCAAGTATCCATAGGAACATTCCTAAAGCCTCCACTGTTGACATATCTTGAGTCCCTCTCAAACCATAGGAGTCAACCAATAAATCATGAAGTTGATGAAATAATGGGCAACTCATCCTAAACATGTTATAACAAGAGGTCATACTTGACAATGTTTCATTTACCCATTCAATACCCGTCACAGTTGCAACCCTCCTTGGAGCTTTGTGTATGGAAGATTCGTAGTACATACCGAACATTAACATCATATTGGCGAACTCCCGATTCCTCTTATGACGGTGCATTATGAACTCCATAGTTTCATCTTCACTAGATAAATCTTCCATGGTATGATTATCCTCATCATCACTTGAAAACTCAGTTGAAGAATTAGCATCCTAAATCATAAACAATGCAAAGGTTAGTACTGTTAGAGCATCAGGTTAGCACATATCAATCACTAAGACAGCAACACACTATTCGTTTTATTCAAACAGTTCTTAGCAGCAAAGTAGCAAACAACTCAGTTCATTATAAAGCTAACATTATGACATCTCCAACAATGATCAACAGGCCCTAAACTAATACAGCTTGTGTTCCTCGCACCATCTCTTTAAGAAAATCAGCCTAGCTTCAGGAGTTGGGATATTGCAGAAGAACTCTCTGTGCAGTCCGTCTTTAAAAATGGTCAGACAAGCATAGTACTCAACACTATTAGGAGCAACACCACATTCTAAGGCCAATTCTTGACACTTCTTCAACTCTGCTCTTTCCTTCAACTCCTTGGTAGCTTTCTCGTCCACCTTCTTCTTCAACATCTTGTGATGCCTAGCATCAGATTCAACCCATTTATTTAACATCTTGTGCATAACCTGAACCATAGGGCTCTTGGACTTCTTTCCAGGACTTGTGGCAGTGGACCTAGTGCTAGTACTACTAACCGTCTTCCTGCTATTAGTACTAATCGGGCTGTCATCACAACCAAAAGGGAACCCCAGTTCTCCATGAAGCTCTTCATCTTCTTCTTCATCTCCTTCTTCCTCTTCTTCATCTTCTGCTCCAGGTATAAAGGAGGTAGACCCATCTACTACAACCTCATGGAATATCTCCTCTAGCTAATCAATATACTCTAGAACACCATATTTGAATTTTTTTACATTCTGATTTGGGGCCCTGCAAAACAAATACATGTTGAGGTTACAAAACTTCATAAGACAGGAACACACGGACAACACTAAAATGGTACTTACCTTTGTGTTTTGATCCCACCACCAATCTGGAGCAATGACAGTACCATTTGAAGCCTTGCCCAAGCCACTTTCTTTCTGCAAGCCCCTCCAGAAAGTTTACAATGTTTTCAATTCATGTAGCCTATTCATGAACTGCCTCCTTTCATGTTTCAATCCAGTTGCTAAGAAATATTTTTCTGCAACTGTTTTGTAACCTTTTGTGGACATGGTAGCTTTGTGACAATTCTCTTCTCTAATTTGCTCAATGCACAAATTATAGAACAAAAGTGTATTTGGTTCTGACCAAGATGCCTTGTCAGCTTTAATCTAGTGCATACACACAAGGATATAATTTGAAGCATCAGCATATGAACAGCTAGCTACTCTTACTAGCATCAGCACATGAACATTGCATAGTACTGCTGGATTACTAGAAGAATCAGCAATCAAATGAAGCATGAGTACCATCATTTGAAGCATCAACACAACAATCAGGACATTGCCTAGATTAACACAGCAATCAACATGTCTATATTACTACAACAATCACCAATCAGAACATTGCCTACCATCATTTGAAGCATCAACACAGCAATCAGGACATTGACTACCATCACTTCAAGCATCAACACAGCATAATTGCATACACATATAAGCTGCAGTTCAAGTTTAGATCAGTACCTTAGAAGAGCCAGGAAAGATCACTTCGACGCCATCAGCAACATCTGGAGCGTTTCCTTCGTCAGCATACAAGAAACCTTCTTCATCAACACTGGCTCCACCTCGATGATGCCCACCGGCACGTCCACCGCCGCCGGCACCACCATCAGATGCGGATCCAATGAACAAGTTCCTAGTCGCGCGCCCACTACCTCTGCTACAGCCACTGCCGCCGCCACGGATTGTGCCGCCACCTCTGCTTCTCCCGGCGCTGCATCCTCTGCTTCCCCCGGCGCCGCGAACCTTGCTCCCCCCTGCGCCGCCACCTCTGATGCCTCCTCCTTTGCTGCCTCCGCCACCATTGCGGGGCACGCGAAGCCCAAGGGTGCGAGCACCGCGCCCTCGAGCAACTCCGCCGTCGTCACCCCGGAGGATGTCGGCGTACGAGGTGAAGGCGGGGAACTCGTCGACCTGCGAGTTCAGATCCAAGGCCTGCATCCCGGATCCTGGCCCTTGGTACGACTTCGCCTGCGAGAAAAGGTTGAAGGCGCCGGAGGGGAAAGGTAGTCCGGCTGCGAGAAGGGGTCGTCGCCATGGCCGTCCATGACCACGCGCGAGTAGCTCGGCGGCGCACTTCGGGGGGGAGGGGGCCTCTGGATCTAGAGCGGCGTGGGGTGGGGACGTCGCCGCCGCATGTGGTGGGGAGGGATGGACGGAGGCGGGGTGGCGACGCAAGGAAGGCGGCGGGGTGGGGAAGAAAAGGAGGGCGACGGAGGCGGGGTTAGTGGAAGGGAGAGGACAGCGGAGGCGCGTCGGCGGAGGGGGCGCGGTGAGGGAAGGGAGCGGCGGAGGTGGATGAGGAACGGGAGTGGGGGGAGAAGATGGCGGCGCGCGTGCGGGAGTGGGAGGAGAGAGAGGGGGTGCGGGAGGATACCGGGTGGAATTTTGGACGAGGGGACCACTTTTAGCCTCTCTAGTCCATTTTAGCACCCCTTGGAGGGGCTAATGGATTATGAGGGGCTAAAATTTAGCCCATTCACTTTAGCCTAGGTGTTTGGATGAGAAGGACTAAAATCTAGCTAAAATGGGGGGCCAAAGTTTAGCCCCCCTCCCAAACACCCCCCAAAAAGGGTATTGCTAGAATACCTTGAAAATGACCGTACCCTCCAGGTTCCTGCCGCACCCCGTATCAGGCCTCCTCATTGACATTGAGCCTATTCATAAATGAATGCTTGATTGTGTCCAATTCAGCTCGAGGAATCCATTCAGTATTAGCTACAGTTCAGTTCATTTTCTGTACCAACAGTAACATGCATGATCATTTCAGAAACACTCTGCATCCATCAGTATCTAAAATAGATCTGTTATTTCTAGGAAAAGGAAAGCCAAAGCTGACAAGAAAGCCCATATTGAATAGTTCCCAAATTTTAGAAACATATATACTAACAGAAGGCTAGCTTACCAAACTGATTATTCAAAAAACGTAGCTTTTAAGGTTAATACATAGCTCCCATCCTAGCTATACAATACAAAGAACGGCATGCATTATAGGTTTCAGTTTTGTCAGGGTTCAGATTCAACTCCCTTTCTTCTCGCTCCACTGACCAGTATTGTCTGCTCATAATAATCATGTTTCAATTGAAACTACTGAAGAAGAACCTAGCTTGATCTGAAAATCTAGACGCTCAAACATTCGAGGCAAAAAAAAAATCTAAAATGCTTTGTGTTAAGAAAAGGGACTAGCATTAACCGGCACCACCTACAGTGATCTGATGGATATAAAAATGAAATCAATATGAAGAATGAAAGATGGGGTCAAACTGAAGTTCTGAAGGCCCAAGCTGCCGAGCATAGAGGATGTGCAGCTCCCAAATCTGACAGTCGCCTCCGGAGTTGAAGCCAAGCGCATTATTTTTCTCAATCTATCAGAGAAACAACGCAAAAAACTTGCTTGTCACTTGGAAGGGCAGCAAGAGGCGGGGAAAGATGCGACCTTTGAGCGGCGGGGGAGGGAGCAGCGAGAATGAACAGAACAAGTTGTCCCACAGCCGAGAGCTGGTGCCTGAGCGAAGGTCTCCGCCCTTCACCGCCGCAGGCTCGATCCAAGGTGCTGCGGCTGTCAGATCCCGCGGCCTGCATGCAGTGTAGACCTGGACGGAGGACGCAGAAGATCGGACGCCGGGGCAGCGCACCACGAACGCACGGCTGGTGGCGCCCCGAGCGCCCGCGAGGGCAACGGGGCGTGGTGCAGCTTCGGAGGACGACGTGTTACAAGGTGGTTGGCCTATTCCTTCTAAAGCAAGGATCTCCTTTTCTTAAGCGCATGTTTGTTTTTGCCTAAAGTTTAAAGTTTAGTGGCAATCATATCTAATATTTAGATATTAATTAAGAGTATTAAATATAGATTAATTATAAAACTAATTACATAAATGAAAGTTAATTTGCCAGACGAATCTATTAAACCTAATTAAACTATGACTTGACCATATGATGCTACCGTAAATATGTGCTAATTATGAATTAAATAGGCTTAATAAATTCGTCTCGCAAATTAGCCACGGCTTATACAATTAGTTTTATAATTAGTTCACATTTAGTCCTTCTTATTGGTATTTAAATATCCGATGTGGTCCGAACTAAAAATTAGTTCATGGATCCAAACAGTCCTGGCTTGTTCTTTCGTTCATATCATCTAAAATCTCATACATTATGTAGCGATGTATTTGACTTTATATTCAAAGCGAGAGAAATGTAAAAAAACTGCGACACATAAAATATATGTATCAAATAAAAGGTTGTTTGAGATATACGAGGATGCAATAGTGTTTTTAATTACAATAGTACGGTGCTCTAGTTTATTTTTCCTCCCAAATTATTTACGTGAAATACTATTTTAGTTTATTTTATCAATTTTTTGTTGATCAATAACTTTATAACTTGCGTAATATGAGTGGTCTCATAGTCTAAAAAATTAGGGTTATTTGGTTCACGTATAAAGTAGTACAAGTTAGATGGTGGTCATTTTGTTGGTTGGTTGAACTGTACCAAGGCCTTGTTTAGTTGGCAAATTTGGGAGATGCAAAATTACTGTGCCAGCACTGTAGCACACTGTAGCGTTTCGTTTGTATTTATGAATTATTGTCCAAATATTGACTAATTAGGCTCAAAAGATTCGTCTCGCAAAGTACAACAAAACTGTACAATTAGTTTTTAATTTCGTCTACATTTAGTACTCCATGCATGTACCGCAAGTTTGATGTGATGGGGAATCTTCTTTTTGCGTAGTGTCAAAGTTGGGAATTGGGGGGAAACTAAACATGGCCCAAGTTCCAACTCATACATGATGAAGCCATATGTAACGCTCGTCCAATTTGGATATGGCCCAGTAATGACCCATGAGCATAGCTGCGCATATTTAGTACCACCTTACTAATTAAGCAAGGTGGAGCCAGCTTATAAGCCTTTGTCATCCAGCCATAACACCTTTGAGTTAATCATTTTACACAAAGCGAGGATGAAAAGTGTAAGCAGAGTGCTACGTGTATGCGGGCCCGCCCCTTGGAAGGGCTGGGCAGTGCAGCTTCGGAGGACGACGTGTTACAAGTGGTATTAAAGCCGACCCTCGCGGTTGTGCGTACGGGTCAGTGTGCGGGCATAAGACGCATGGTGCGTGTTGGCTTTGGATGAGACACACAGCATGACATATGGCGCCGGCACTAGACGTACGGTTGTGCGCTAAGAGTGCTAAGAGTGAAATGTTCCTGAACATTTGCCCAAGTATGAGTGTGGACCTACGGTCGTGCGCTAAGAGTGAAATGTTCCTGGAATTTGTCCAAGTACGAGTGAGTTGGACCGACGACGACGTTGGGTTCTTTGAGGGGACGTGAATGTGACGCCCGGCCCAACCTTGCTAGTTGAGCAAAGGTGGAGCCACTTATAAGGCCCCGTTTTCTTCCACTTGCTAAACTTTAGCACCCGTCACATCGAATGTTTAGATACTAATTAGGAGTATTAAACGTAGACTATTTACAAAACCCATTACATAAGACGAATCTAAACGGCGAGATGAATCTATTAAGCCTAATTAGTACATGATTTGACAATGTGTTGCTACAGTAAATATTTGCTAATGATGGATTAATTAGGCTTAATTAGGCTTAATAGATTCGTCTCGCTAGAATATTCCACTTATGTAATTGGTTTTGTAAATAGTCTACGTTTACTACTCCTAATTAGTATCTAAACATTCGATGTGACACGTGCTAAAAATAAGACACGGGAAGAAAACGCCCCCTAAGTTTTTGTCCTCCAGTCATAACACCTTAGCCTTTTACACGAAGCAAGGATAAAAGTATAAGTAGGGTGCTATGTGTATGTGGAGCCTGCCTCTCGGAAGGGAGGACGATGTAGCTTTAGAACTTGATATTATTTTCTACTAAGAGAGATGAATCATACGGTTTGATTAAACCACACCATAGGATCATCTATACACGTAACTAGGGTATTCGCATTCTAATTTAGCCTAACAAATCCTTAGGTATTCGTGTTCTAATTTAGCCTAACAAATTTAAGGATCTAACTTAATAAAGGTTGGACTCATATACTATATGATTTTGAGCTAAAAATAAATGTAGCTGAGTTAGATTGTGAAGAAGACATGAGAACCGTGATACATTACCACCTAACATGCGGAACACACCGGTTGCCTATTCCTTCTAAAGCAAGGATCATCTTCTTCTCTTTCTCCATTCCTTCTAAAGCAAGGATCATCAGTATAATCTAAAATATCATATGGCATGTATTTGACTTCATATTTAAAGCGAGAGGAATGATGCAACCTAACGACACACGTTAAGAAAAAAAACCACTCGCAAAACAACTACATACAACACATAAAATATATGCAATGTCCCATACTCCCATTGTGCTTAACATATATATTCTTTTGATACCGAATTTGCGCAATGGACGCACAGCACACGTGAAAAGGGTGGCTTCCGCATTGACACCTCAGAGCCCCCCACCTCCGCCCCAACACTGGAGAGTCTCTGCAGTCTGCGCCCCCTCCCCTGTTGTGCGCGGGTCAGGGGGAAGGTGCTGAGGGAGGCGGAGAGCAGGAGCGGGCCGGCGGAATGGCGGCGCCGCCGAAGGCGTGGAAGGCGGAGTACGCCAAGTCCGGGCGGGCCTCGTGCAAGTCGTGCCGGTCCCCCATCGCCAAGGACCAGCTCCGCCTCGGCAAGATGGTCCAGGCGACCCAGTTCGACGGCTTCATGCCCGTGCGTAACCTTTCCGCCCGAGCAGCCCATTCTCCCCGCTCTCTTCGCCGCCAATCTCTGTTTATGGATTGGCGATTCTTCGTTGGATCATCGAGGGGTTCGGGAGGGTAGGGTTTAGTTGCGGCTTGGCGTTCTCGGCGGTTTCTGTGGGCTGGGTCTGGAATGCAGGCAGATTGGATTGGTGGTGGCCGGTTTGGGGGCATTTTTGATGCAAAATCCGCGGACCTGATGTGGGGTACGGGTCTATTTTGATCTGTGACTTTCCCTATTCATGGTGGTTCTGACGCCTGATTTTTGGCGCGTTTGATTGAAAACGTGGTTCCTTCTAGATTCTAGAATGTGATGCTCGTGGCGCATTCAGTTGTTATTCTATCCGTTTGTCCGATTAATTTTCACATTGAGAATTTTTATTTATTTAGGGGAAAATAAGGTGGCCTTGGTTATATTCTGGGTATGCATGCCACATTGCCACCTTCATTACATCATGCTCCTTAACAAAGATAGTTTGATTGGCACTATCATTTCCCCTGATTTTAGAGGTATAGAATTGACTGTGCCCAGCCATGTCTTGGTGATGTTTTTGTAAACCATATCTTTTTCTCCTTCTGGACCAAAGTGAAATATATTTTGCTTTTTGGGATGGTAGAGTTGTATGATGCTTATCCCTGTTTTGTTGTTTCCAGATGTGGAACCATGCCAGATGCATCTTCGGTAAGAAGAACCAGATAAAATCGTAAGTAATCGTGTCTCTTATTTGTCAAGTACGCCTACTCTTACAAAATGTATAACTTTTAGTTGTCTTAAGTCAAACTTCTCTAACTTTGACCAAGTCTATATAAAAATATATTAACACCTGCAATATGCCAAATAAATGCACTATCAAGACATATTTCAAGGTGGATCTAATGAAACTAATTTATTATTGTAGATGTTGGTGTGTTTTTCTATAAACTTGGTCAATCTTAGAGAAGTTTGATTTGGGACAAACCTAAACGCCTTACATTTTGAAATGGAGGGAGTAGATTTTAGGCTTTACTCTCTTAAACTATTCAGCTTCGCTTTATCTTTTGGGTATTTACTGTCAACATTTTAACTTGATCTTTGATATGCATCCAGTGTTGATGATGTTGAAGGAATAGACACACTTCGATGGGATGATCAAGAAAAGATAAGGAACTATGTTGAAAGTGCCTCAGCTGCTACAAGTTCCACAGCTACTGTTCCTGATAAATGTACTATTGATGTTGCTCCATCTGCTCGTACTTCATGCAGACGATGCAGTCAAAAGATTACAAAAGGAACAGTAAGTATATTATGATTAATTTATATTTTGTGTCATCATTTCTTCTGAAGAATCATTGAATTGGATAACACACTTACACACATGATTATTTTTGGGTTGATAGATGATGTTAAGTTTCTTTTGTTGTTTTTATAGTATGATAATGATCAAAATATTCCTTCCAGTGATTAACTGTCTTAAGTATAATTTATATGTTGGTAGGAATTCCACCTTTTGGATTTTTGAATTGAAAGCAATTGCATACAATTTACTTCGTGTACGTCTAATGATGTTCTTTTTTCACTGAGCTCATAGAAGCGACGTCCAGCTCGATATAGTGCCAAGGCTTTTATTATTCTGTTGTGCTGGAACTAGAAAGAACTGTAAATATCCTTTGATGTCACGAACTTGCTCCTCTGTTATCACATTGCACTTCAAATAGTGAAGAAGCTTTTAGTATTCTTGTGTGCTGGAAAATGAGGAAGATCTGTAAAATCATTTGAAGTCACCAACTTGCTCCTTTATTATCTAAAACGCATGCCAATATCTATGAGTTGTTGCTAAGGTGACCTGTGAAAATAATTAATTAGAATGCGAAATATAGGAACTGGTAGAAAAGTTAAATATATTGAATTTGTTCTTTTCTTTATTTATTATTTATGTGGCCTTCATACTTGAGATGCTTAATCCTGCTTTATATTCTGGAGAGAAAAAAGGATCCAATGGCCCACTAATACCTAGGAGCTTATGCTGTAAAACATGCTGTTTGTCTTGACTCAATTTGTCAATAACAGTTTTATTTGACTAGGTCCGTGTTTCCGCTAAGCTTGAAGGTCAAGCTTCCAAGGGAATACCATGGTATCATGTCAACTGTTTCTTAGAGGTATCCATATCTGCAACTGTTGAGAAATTCTCAGGCTGGGATACTTTGTCAGATGAGGATAAAAGAACTGTTCTTGATCTTGTTAAGAAAGATGTTGGCCATAATGGTAAGAAATCGTGCAGATCTACCCCCACCCGCCTTTATACTTCACTTAGTAATCTAACTTCATTTATTTTGGTCATCAAGAACCAACTAAGGGTTCCAAGCGCAAGAAAGGTGAAAATGATATGCAGAGCTGCAAAGCGCCCAAGTTAGATGAAAGTACATCGGAAGGCACAGTGCGAAATAAAGGAAAACTTGTTGACCCACGTGATTCCAATGCTAGTTCTGCTGATATCCAACAAAAGCTTAAGGAGCAAAGTGACACACTTTGGAAGTTAAAGGATGAACTTACGAAGCATTTATCCACTGCTGAATTAAGGGATATGCTTGAAGCTAATGAGCAAGATACGTCTGGACCAGAGAGGCTCCTATTGGACCGTTGGTAATTTGCATCCTGTTTCCTCCTTTTTCAATAATGAAGTTGTTGTTCATGTTCTGTTTTGTCCTTCCTTTTTCTATAAGAATTTGCCACTTTAGATTATGTTAGTGATTAGTGATAGCTGAAGATCAATTGGCATCTAAACAAACAATAATGAAATGATCCTTGTCATAAGTGGACCTTAGTATTCCCAAAGTAAGTTACACTGATAAATAATGAATAGTACTTGTTAAGCAACATACCTCACTCAAAGGATCACCTTGTGCAAACACCAACTGCCCTTGTACTGAACTTTTCTCCCATCAACTTGCCAGACCCTTCCAAGGCGTTTACTACTCCTGCGGCATCACCATCTAACCTAATCTCGCGTGCTCAAATTCTGAACACTGCTGCAGACTGCAACACTGGTGGACCAACTATGGGCCACAGCAGATTGCAGGTGTGGGCTAGTGCAGATAGGGTTGGCGTGCTGCAGTTGATATCTGCAATAGATATTGTTGGCTACATGGACATTTCTGGGGCATTTCTCTTTTGTGTTTCTCGCACAGATTTTAGAGGCTTTACTCTTTACAACCTTTTCATATATGGCACGGACTTTTGATAACTCTCTTTTGTTTTCTGACAGTGCCGATGGAATGCTATTTGGAGCGTTGGGTCCTTGCCCAGTCTGTAATAACGGCCTGTACTATTATAATGGTCAGTACCAATGCAGTGGTAATGTGTCAGAGTGGTCCAAGTGTACATACTCTACAACAGAACCTGTACGCATTAAGAAGAAGTGGAAAATTCCAGATGGAACAGAGAATGATTATCTTATGAAGGTATGCCTAATGAATCTTAATGCTTGTTTTCGGCAGTTAATTTTTAACAAATAGGTATAACTTGCAGTGGTTCAAGTCTCAAAAGGTTAAGAAACCAGAGAGGGTTCTTCCACCAATGTCACCTGAGAAATCTGGAAGTAAAGCAACTCAGCGAATGTCGTTACTCTCTCCTGAAGGATTGGATAAATTAAGGTTTTCTATTGTAGGACAATCTAAAGAAGTGGTGGTAAGTAATCTTCATTAACTTAGTTTCTGGTGCTGTTGTTATCAGGATCTTTGGTTATTTTCTGTCTTGCTTTATTTTTTCTTTTAGTTACAAGTAGGTGCTATGTTAACTGTGTTGATCTGATCCAGAACAAGACATATGTGTCTTTTCCAAAAGCATACATGCCAACAAGCTGTCTTTCCATGAGTTGCATCAGTGGAAGCAGCAGCCGTTTTGCGATGATCTTGCTGCAAGTTTTGGCTTGCACCAGCCGTGACCAAAATAAAAAAAAATCACAATCATGATTATTTAGGTTGTTTGTTCTTAGGATAGGTTATTACCATATTGTACAAAAGAATACATTTGTGTATGCTTGTTGCATCATGAATTTGATATTGCTCTTACTTATCTGTTGCAGGATGAATCGATTCAGAAGCTCAAACATGCTGGTGCCAACTTCCATGCCAGGGTTGCCAAAGGTTTATTTGTATTCCCTTCTCAGTCTACAATTGTCTTTTCTTGTAGCTCAGGAATATTAGCTTGTTCGATCTGTATGGCATTGGAGCCTAAGATATTGCTTTGTGAAACAGAATTGTTTTTTTTTTTGAACCGAACAGCAGGGGAGGCCCCTACTGGATTTTTTTTTCTATAGGGGTATGATATTTACATGTTACAAGGCTTTAAGCCCAAGGAGAAAAGAAGGGGGGGTGGGGGTCGGGGGGGGGGGGGGGGGGGGGAATAGTTATCTGAAATTACACAACCAGGCTTCTAACTCCATTTTCAAGGATGGCTTTGCCCTATGCAAAACAAGCGCAAATTCTTCCTTGAAAATTTGCTTCCACTTAAAGAAAGTGGAATGTTGTCGAAGATGACCTCATTGCGGTGCCTCCAGATCGCCCAACAGGTCATTATGATAATTTCCTGAAAAATTTTAGACCCAAAGTCTCTCCTACCTTCGACAATCATGTCAAGACACATAAGACTGATTCTAGCGTATGTGGAGAAGGCGCCAACACCATTGACTGAATGGACATGAGAAAAACAGGTGGAGTAGGGTCTCTTCTACCACAGAACTGCATAGGGCACAGCTGTAGTCATCTAGAATCCTTTTGCATTTTAGAATGTTTCTGGTGTTAAGCCTGTCACATAGTAGCAGCCAGAAGAAGAATTTGTGGTGTCCTCTGCAACAAGATTTCCACATCCACATGAACACAGGGCTGACTGTCATAGAGCCCTTCAGCTGCGTAGAGCTGAAGCTGCCTGTCCCCCAAATATGGCTCCAATGGTCCTCTATGGAAGGATCAGTCCCAAAATCATGCACCAGATGGTTGAGCTCTGCCAGTTAGGCCATTTTTTTGATAAAAAAGTGCAAATAACCCCCTACAGGTCAATTCGAGTTCCAACATTTTCCTTAGTTGCATTTACTACCCCACAATTCTAAACCCAGTGCCAAATCCCCCTTGATGCTATGCCATGATAGCATGTTTGCCGTAATGCGACTTTGGGTGCGTAGTTGTCGCCTCCAGAAACAAGACCGAGTCACAATTGCGGAGTCTGATTGGCCCTAGTGCATCCTTAAACCCTCAACCCTCTTCTACCTCCCACAGTAGCAACCTATGTGGAACGAGCCAACATGGCATCTCCTAAACACCCAAATAGTTAAGAGTTTTTTTTTTCCTTTTTGTTGTTAAATGTATACATTGAGGTTAGAGTTATGAGATTGTAAATGTAACTAATAAGCTTCAAGGGTGGTATTTGCAACATGAAGTGATTTTTAGTGGTATATTTGCAATTTCCCAAAGACTAAAGGAAGACAATATCTGGTACTGTTTTTAGAAAGAGATGTTGCAATATGCTTATAGGGAATATTTGCATTGCAGACGTTGATTGTTTAATTTCATGCGGGGAGCTCGACAATGAGAATGCTGAAGTTAGGAAAGCAAGGTCTCTCTCTCTCTCTCTCATTTGTCCATCTTTTTTCAATTGTAATTTTATGCCTTCCTTTTGATAGCTACTATCAAGGATTCAGATTCCATGATACATATATATCCATTTGTTTGCAGGAGGCTGAAGATACCGATTGTAAGAGAGGATTACATTGGAGAATGCATTAGAAAAAATAGAACACTTCCATTTGATTTGTATAAAGTAGAGAACACCTTAGAGTCAAAAGGTGGTACTGTCACTGTTAAAGTTAAGGGCCGAAGTGCAGTTCATGAGTCCTCCGGCTTGCAAGATACAGCTCATATTCTTGAAGATGGAAAAAGCATTTACAATACAACCTTAAACATGTCTGACTTGGCACGAGGTGTGAACAGGCAAGGACATTTTTCTCTTTCACAATATTTTCTTTTGGGATTCAGAACTCGTTTTTCGATGGGATAGTTCAAAAGTTTCTTTCTATCATTTACCCGCAATAAGTTCTCTCCTTTTGGAAATAACCCTGTTTCCTGCTAATTTTGGTTGATTTGGGCCCCATATGCTGTACCATGAACTATCTGTCGTTTGTTTTTTGGATTTTACCTGACCTTTAGTGTTTAGCAGAGCAGAAATGTATCTACAAAGTAAATATCTATCTTGTTCTTACTAACCAGGAGGTAATAAATTCAAATTGTTATCTGCTAGTCTTTATATAATTTACCCTTTGGAACTTGGAAGCCATCCAATCCTTTCTTTCAGCACTTGCTTTATTCTACGTGGATCTTGAACATGCATGGTAGATGCAACACAACAGGGGGGACACACCACTAGGCTCTAACAGTTACTCCCCACGACAACCGAGTGTTTGGATTTAACTTCTTATAATTTGTATTTTCTGTAGAAGTTTGATTGGACATTTGGAGTCCCTGTTCTCTACTAGAAAGAAAATTCATCATTGTAATTTTAAACAAGTTGTTGTTTGGGACTACCCGAACTTGCTTGGGACTAAGAAGCTTTGTTATTGTTGCTTCAAATAAGTTTATGACCCCTTCAAACCTGTTTGGAGTCCAAATTTCACCCCGAACATCTAAACTGTCTGTATGCCTGCCAAGCTGCAATGCACCTTACGTCCTGAAAACGATCTGGTTTTCCACCCCATTTGATGTCAGTTCCATGTTAGAGACATACACTGAGTCAGTAACGTCATCTCTTCTGTCTTGCCCTTCCTCTCCTCTCTGCACAAACCTAGTTTCGCTTGCTAGGGTTTGGTAGTCACTGTGTCCTACTGCCTCGACAAACTCTGGCGCCAGGTGCAAGTCAAGTTTGTCTTGCTTTCTGTCAGACTGTTGCCCATAATATCGAAACTTGCATACTTTTTCTGTTCCATGTCCTGTCAGAGATATGATGTAGATGTCTACTGTCTAAAACTCTAGTCTCCTGTGGTGTGTTCTTCAGATAGAGGGGCCCTTTGTTCGTTCAGCTGGAGCTCGCTTTTGTTTGCTTTTCAGTAGCTTCATTCTGGTGGTGTAACCTGAACCTGGAACTTTGTAATTTCGTTGCTTCTAGTAATGAAATTCAGGCAAGGTCCTTAGTGGGAAAAAAATGTCCTGTCAGAGATTGGTTGATGCTTAGAAATGCAACACAGTAAAAAAGTACTTAGCCTCATGTTTTAATTATACTAATTGCTACCTTGTTATGTTATTCCACGCTATGATGCTATTGCTCTGGCTCGTTTCTTACTAGTTTTTCTTTCCTTTTTTTTCCCATGAAGTTACTATGTACTCCAGGTCATTGAAGAGGATGATGGGTCTGAATGCTATGTATTTCGAAAGTGGGGAAGGGTTGGGAATGAACGAATTGGATCGCAAAAGCTGGAGGAGATGTCAAAAACTGATGCAATCCAGGAATTCAAAAGATTATTTCTTGAGAAGACTGGGAACCCATGGGAAGCATGGGAACGGAAAACCAATTTCCAGAAGCAGCCTGGGAGGTTTTACCCGCTTGATATTGTATGTTGTGAAAAAAATATCTAACATTGATTTTACTCATTTTGTGTATTTCAACTGATTTGTTAAATGCAATGCAGGATTATGGTGTTAAGCAGGTACCCAAACGGAAAGATATCAGTGAAACAAAAAGTTCTCTTGCTCCTCAGTTGCTAGAACTTATGAAGATGCTTTTCAACGTGGAGACATATAGGTGCATTATTGCTTCTTTTCTCAATGTCATGCTTGCCTACATTTTTTATTTGCTCCTCTTGTATTAAAATAAACCTTTTTCCAGAGCTGCTATGACGGAATTTGAAATTAATATGTCGGAAATGCCTCTTGGGAAGCTAAGCAAGGAAAATATTCAGAAAGGTGTGCTAATATCGTTCCTTGTGGACCTCATATCTTTATCTTTCAAATTTATGATGATGTGAACATGGTTACACTCGCACTACTTGCAGGATTCGAAGCATTAACTGAGATACAAAATTTGTTGAAGAACACAGCTGATCAAGCACTGGCTGTTAGAGAAAGCTTAATTGTTGCTGCGAGCAATCGTTTTTTCACCCTTATTCCTTCTATTCATCCTCACATTATACGGGATGAGGACGAGATAATGATCAAAGTATGCTCTCATTACCCACTTTTATTCCTGTAAATTGAAAGAAGTATTCTATAACTCTTCTTATATTTCTTAGTTCATGTTAACTTCTTCATTGGAGTAGATCGGTTTCCCCATAATTCCTCTGATAAATGCTGTCTATAATGCTGCAAGTTCATTGCTATGTCATGTGTATTGATCCTTTGTTACATGTAATGATAGAGCTACACCATTACACAAGCTTAAACAGAGTCAAAAGAATATAGTATTGGTCCTGCAATTATGTCATATATGAAAATAAAGCCACACAGTCATTTGAACTAAATCGCGATGTATGTACTGCTGCTATTTGTGGTGCAAATTCTAAATGAATCTTGTATTTTGCTCAATCTTTCTCTATGCTGTGCACTTGCATGGATTTTGCAGAAAGTTATGATACAGCAAGGACATTTTATATTTCTTTTGTTTGTGACATAATGTTATCTTCCTTGCCATTAGAATCTGTACCTTAGTCTATTTTATGATTATTATTATCCTGTCTATTTTGTGCTGTTCATGATTCTCTAGTCATTCTGTTGTAGTTATTTTCCTTGAATATGATGAAAGAACTTTCTTAGACCTAACTTGCATGTAACTTAATTACAGGCAAAAATGCTTGAAGCTCTGCAGGATATTGAAATTGCTTCTAAGCTAGTTGGCTTCGACAGTGATAATGATGAATCTCTTGATGATAAGTACATGAAGCTTCACTGCAACATTGCCCCACTGCCTCATGATAGTGAAGATTACAAGCTAGTTGAGCGTTATCTCCTCAACACACATGCTCCTACTCACAAGGTATGGTCCTATTTCTCTTCCGCACACAGTGCATTTTTGTTTGTATTACTTTGCCGTTTTTATTCTGTTTATTTTGGGTTCCTCCGCCAAACATTTTGATATGTTTTTATTTTGAAGGACTGGTCACTGGAACTAGAGGAAGTTTTTTCACTTGATCGAGATGGAGAACTTAATAAGTACTCAAGATACAAAAATAATCTGCATAATAAGATGCTATTATGGCATGGTAAGCAATAGTTTGAATATGCATTAGTTGTACCTCTCAGTGTACAATCATTGCAATGGTGTACATTTATTACTTATTGTTTACTAAATGCACAGGTAAGTATTTACAAATTCACAGTTAATTTGGTAGCATTTGAGATCTCTTAAACATTTCTGAAGAATAACCCTTCTCTCTGTAAAACTCAACTTGTAGGTTCAAGGCTGACGAATTTCGTTGGGATTCTTAGCCAAGGACTAAGGATCGCACCTCCGGAGGCTCCTGTTACAGGCTATATGGTTTGCTCATTATCCACGTTCAATATGTTTTCATTGTAGCATCAGTTGGTTGAATATAATTATCTGATGATGCTCCTCTTTTATTTGACAGTTCGGCAAAGGCCTCTACTTTGCAGATTTAGTAAGCAAGAGTGCACAATACTGTTATGTGGATAGGGGCAATCCAGTTGGTTTGATGCTTCTTTCTGAGGTTGCTTTAGGAGACATGTATGAACTAAAGAAAGCTACGGTAAGCTTCAAAATATCTTGGTGAAAGCAATCTAATTGCTCATATTGGCTTTTGTCTCCTTCCATTTTATCTGCTATGCCATGTAGGTTGTTGTGGCACTCAGACAGGATCCAGATAAAATATATTTGCCATAGATATATCAAGACTCTGATTTCCTAAATTTGTTCACATATTTGCATCACTGATCAACGGTTATAATGAAATGATCTAAGAGCTAGCATTTTGTTCTCCCTGTGATCCTATTTACACATTCCTACGTCCTCTTTAGTTTAGGGTTATAGTATACTGGGTTAGTAAACACATCACTCATAGGACCTCGTGACACCTTGTTATGGGGGCTTTCGTTATTCATAATTCAAGTGCCATCATTTGGTCCTTTTCCATGGGGGCTTAGCATGTCCTTGTTGATGCAGTCCATGGACAAACCTCCAAGAGGGAAGCACTCCACCAAGGGCTTGGGCAAAACTGTGCCGCTGGAGTCGGAGTTTGTGAACTGGAGGGATGATGTCGTCGTCCCCTGCGGCAAGCCCGTGCCATCATCAGTCAGGAGCTCCGAACTCCTGTACAATGAGTACATCGTCTATAACACATCCCAGGTCCGGACACATCCTTCACCTTGCGCCTTCCCTCTTGTGGTTCATTGGAGACTGTTGCTGACCTTTCGTGAAAACCCGTGTCTGGCAGGTGAAGATGCAGTTCTTGCTGAAGGTGCGGTTCCACCACAAGAGGTGACTGGGAGACTAAACAAGTAGAGTTGGTTGGCGCGTCACTTATGGTATTAGTGCTCTGGCTGTGTATATTCGGTCCTGTTAACCTGCAGTTTAGGTGGTGCTCGCGCTTGATCCATTTTGGGAAGTGTTGCTTGGGCATCGGCGTGAGTAGCACAAATCATCTACCGCTTATGTCTTTTATTAGATGACGGATTGGGAAGTGTTGCATGGGCATCGGCGCGAGTAGCACAAATCATCCACCAGTTGTCTTATGTTAGATGATGACAAATTGCTGCTTGAATCTATTAGGAGTAATATGGCAGCTGGAACCTCTTGGTCTCCTGCTATTTTATCTTCACTTGCGTTGGCTGTGCTTTCAACGGACGTACGGCGTGTTTGGTTCGAAGAGTGGGATGGTGTTGGATTTTCTGATCCTAACTGCGAGGGGTAAACTGATTTAATTTGGTGACAGTAAAGTTATCTTTCACCTGCTGTCTGCTGTAGCACAAGTGCACAAGCATCCCCGAATTGGGCGTTACAAGCTTGTCCAAGGGCCATCGCACACAAATTTTCGCAGGGAAACTTGTACGAAATCAACACAATGATGATTCGACTTTCCAAAAATTGAGTTTTTTTTTGTCTAATCTAAGAAAGAAAGATTTGAGATTTTCACCACATTTTTAGGTTCAAACTGATTCAGGATCGTGGAAGCTAAAACTTCAGTTACGCTGGATCTACAAGCATGTTTAGGAAAACGAAGTAAACTTTCAAGCCAGTCTGAACAAAATTTGATGACCTTACATACCTACATGAAAGCAAAACCGGGAAAAGGACTCCAGTGTAAGCTTTCAAGTCTGAGCATGTCTCACTAGAGTTCATTTGCTTTCTCCCGCAAGCCGCAAAACGACATTCTTGCAGCATACTCCAACGCAACGGGTCCAGATCAAATCCAAGTCCAACCACCCGAGAGAACGCTAGCATGCAACTATGGAGAGGGATTGAGGAGCGGTCAGGCAGTCCGTGCAAAGGGACTCTGATTCGGTGGCTAGAATGGCTAGTGTTGAAGCAGGGCCACTGAATTTCCACAGCAGAGGAAGAAGTTTGTGGGAACACAACGTTCACTCTTCACCGCGCTTTGTTGGAGCAACAAAGTGGCCAGACAAAACCACCTCTCTAATGTTGCTACCGCCACAGTTGGCGTCAGCTTGGTGGTTTCTGGAATTTCCCATGCACCCATACCCGCTGCATCTTCTTCCCATTCTTTCGGTTCACTGACTTGACACAGCAGTACTCCAGCTCCAACTGCAGAGCGGTGGGCAAATGTAAGTAAGCGTTTTGTAAACTTGGATTCAGAATGATGTATAACTACATAGGCAATAGATATGCAAGGAAACTCCAATAAATAAACAATATAATAAGTGACCAGACAAAACAGAGTATGATTATAGCAGCTTGTTGATGAATTTGGAAGAAACACTGAACCATGGAAGATCTGTACCTAACTATAATACAAAATTATATATCACAACTGCACATTGTAATTGATACAATGCACAATTCTTATGTAAAACTACAGTGCATTAGATCCATACAGAACATTTCTATTTCAATAAGCATACGAAACAATCAGTCAAGTCTAAAAAAACTCAATTCAATAATTTTGTACACCAACATGAGGCATCAAGAGCCGCATTGGGCATGATGGAAGTGGTCAAACTTCAAAAGGTAACATTCTAACCCTGAAAAATGTTGAAGAATTTGAGAGTTACCTCTACTAGCCCAGCAGCATGAAAGAGTTCTCTCACAGTGTCCAATGTGAAGAAGTATGACAAGGTGCCATCTGACCGCATATATTCCCGAAACCCTACTCTTTGATGAGGTAAGAACCGAAGCATTGTCATGTCATAAAGACCTAATAAAAAAAAAGAGCTGTCAGAGACTAGTTTGTCATAAGCAATGTGAAATTATACCATTGTATGTCTATAAGCAATTACCATAATCCCTAAACAGAAGGAGGCCACCTGGTTTCAGAACAGAAACACACTGCTCTATAGTACTTGGCATTATGGCGAAGGGTATGGCTGATAATGTGAATATCTGCCACCAAAAAGAATGAAGAAAACCACAGCATATAATATATTTACAAACACAAGTAGGCATATTTTAAAAATTTTGCTTTCCAAAGTACATTCAGAACTAAAAATTTGCAATACAATTTAAAAGATACAGGCATAGGTACATCATGATGAATAATTAAAAGGATGCAAAAAAACAAACAACCAACCTAATAGCACCACATGCAAAAGATCAACCTACCATGGTGATAAAATCCATGCCGCCGACACAACATTGATTCTCTCTCAGGAAGCCTGGGTGCTCTTTTCTCATTTTATGATGACTTGCATCTGAAAACAAAAATGTTATGCAGAGTTCAGAACTAGGTAGTGCAAAAAGAAAACTCAAATAAAGGGCTTAATTAAATGAATAACCAAGAAAAATTCAGCAGCCTTTCCATGTGAACTTTTACAGGCAATGCAGCATAGCCAATCTGGAAAAGTTTCTTTAGAAACATCCATTAGAAAGGGCTGGAACCTATCCTTGATATCAATCCCTTTTGTATTGGATATAATCTCATTTGCCTTCTCGAGAGTGTCTTTACTACAGTCACAAGCAAAGACAGTAATGCTTTCACTAGACCTGAAGAAACCATACATTATGATGGTGTAGCCATTAGGAATTAAGTTCCAGTTAATATAACAAAAGATGATAGAACAAAAAATACAGGACAGAGAGTGCGACATATTCAGGACCATATATTTGTTGGACGCAATCCTAGCAACACTGCAACACATCACATTTGGAAGGAAAGATTTGAAGTATCATAAATCTCTATCAGCATGCAAAACTTGAAAGTGAGTTTAGAATTACAAAGCATCCGTCCATTGTCTTTTAAGAACAGGTGACTTTTTTTCCTTGAACAGGCAGGAGAGCTGCCCGTCATCATTAAATTAAGAAGAAGATGAAAGAAAAGAACAATAAAACAAGTCCATACCAACAACTCAGTGAATGTTTACAATCAAAGCTATTTTGCTGAACAAAATCATAGTTCTGAGGACATTACCGTAGTAGGGAAACAGCGGTGCTTCCATTCCCACATCCCACTTCTAAAATCTTGGAATAATCTTTACTGTTAGGCAGTTCAGGAAATTCCTTAAGCAAATATCTCCTTTCCTGTACAAGCAACATAGGAACATGAACTTGACATGAATCACAATTCACAAAGTGTCAACGTCTAATGCCGCAAACTCTTTAGTTCATATTCAGTCTGAATGTCTGACACATTGGTTCTGCATGTATCTTTGCCGACTTGACGAGTAATCAGTCAGGCATGCCATTTTTCGAATCTAATTTACTGATGAACAATGGGCAGGAAATTAAAGAAAATGTTGGAAAAAACTATGGCACAATAAAAACAAATGCATAATTTTAATAATCATAAGGTCATTCTGGTGCAGATGAAAATCCTATTTCTGAGCCTGACTATGTATAGTGCACAGGTATTAGTGTTATATTCGTACATGTATAGCGCGCAAGTATTAGTGTTATATTCATACATGTATAGCGCACAAGTAAAAGACCAACAAAGGCACTATTTCCCAGTTTTCTATGGTGGCCTAGTCAATGCTGCATAACCCGGGTGTTGAACAGAAAACCAAACATTGCTATCTGAAGGCTCATTCCACTCAGAAGTTTAGAAATATAAATTTGTTTGAGAGTTCTGAGAGAATGGTACAGAACATAAAAAACTGCTATCCAGAAGAGGTTCCGTTCCATTTGGTTTGTTCCTCTATCCACTTTGCAACTGGCACTCTTTCCTTGATGAATGAAAAAAGATATGTATATGATTAAGACAGTGAATCTCTAATCAACCCTGTTCCATCCAAATATGGGTGCTGTCAATTCATCGCACGCCTAACTCCAAGGCACAGCTCTGAACTGAAAATTGATGAAGAACAGCAATCTAAATCAGACGAAACAGACGGTCCAGACTGACGTTTTCCTAGTAATTCCTACTAGTCCTGATTGGATAAGCAGATGCACAGTTCTGAAAGGAAACGGAAAAAAGTATCTGCAAAGGGGGTGGAGAGGCAACCTTGAAGAACTTGCCGGACGCGTGGCGACGGTGGAAACTTCTCCAGGCCTCCGACGAAGGCTGCGGCTGCGAGGTAGTGCTTGCGGCAGGGACGCGAAATGGGGAGAGGTGGTAGGAGAAGGCAGGGTCGGATTCCACCTCCGCCTTGAGGTCCTCCCACTCGAAGTCGTGTGAATGGTACTCCGCCTCCGCCTCGTCCTTGCCGGCGTTCTCCAGTTGGCCTCCCGCTTCTTCCACTTCCATGGAGGCCCTGCTTGTTGCCGAATTAGCAAGATCCACGGGGACTTCACCGAGGGAGCTCAAGTCACCGGGAGGCCGGGAGGGGAGCCGCCGCCGCAGGTACGGGAAGGGGTGAGCAGGCGTAAACCTCCGACGGTAATATATTGTTAAAGTAAGGGAAACGGGGCAAAAGGACAAAAAGGAACAAAACCTTGAAAAAGTACCGTGGCGGACAGGATTTTCATATCGAGTGTACCCGATGAACCGAATAATGATTCTATAAAAACATTTGAAGTTCCACGAAAGCAAAAGTAGAAATCAAATAGTCACATAATCATACAATATCACGTACTATTTATTCTCAATTAAAAGCATTCACGTACGGGAGTAGAGGGCCTGTCCTGCGCCTGGTGGTTTTACCCCCGGTTGAAGGATCCGGGATTAAAGATCCCCATTTTGTCTCGATTGGTTTATTCCGGATGGATTTTCAGGAGATTTGCACCCTACCAACCGGGACTAATACTGAGTTCTCTACTGGTGATTGACCTCTCATTTTGTTTTTCTCGTTCTGTTTCCAAGCTTATTCTTCACAAAATCTATTGATGAAAATTCTCTTTGAACGTTTGCAGTTGCAACCGGTAGCAGTAGCACCAATTTAAGAAATTTGTGGACATATATATGTGTATAACATCCATCTTTATTTCAACAAGCAACACTAAAAGCTCGCCAATATTTTTTGCTAAACCACTATCCCTACACACATCAGTGATGAAGTTACTAAGTTGGTAAGATAGACGCTCAACTCCATAACTGAATGACTAAGAAGTTTTTAGGATATAATTTAGTAAGTTCTATCATGTTATTCTTGTCAAAGGGAGCAAAACAGAGCTACACTATATAAGGTTTTTGGTTGACTGAGAGCTTACCATAAAACAAAATAGCAACTCTCTCTCTCTATTGCCAATCACCTACAGCAATAGCTGGCACACACGGCTAGCCCTGCCCAGCACCGGCGGCGGTCGCCCCACTCACAAGGAGCCTCCTTTGCATCCGTGATTGCCTTGGCCAATGAGGCTTTGCCGCGTCGCGCAAAATCGCCAATTGCCGAATGCTAGTACTGATGAGGGAGGAACAGAGGAGCAGAACGCTAATGATGACCAGCGAGGCAGCGACGCTCGACTACTGTGCAAAATGCAAACTGCGCGTGCGTGTGCTAACTTTTATCAGGCAACCATCACCTAGCAAGCCGGCCAAACATGGGAGGGTGAGGCAAACCCAACCTGTAAAGTGGACTGTTTTGTTTATCTGGACTCCAATGTATACAGACTGACCAAAATATGACTATATGTATATGTGGATGCATACCCAATGTAATTTTTTTTAATCAAAATTATTAGGTGTACTGTGTACATCTATACACCCATGTTCACGTACTAAGGTCCGCCGCTGTCCCTTCGTTCTATCAAATCTGAACAATTCTTCTTTTATAGTCTTATTATTTCAGTTATGTCTCGAGCATAACGTGAAACCCTCTAATGTTCCTTGCAAGATTAATGCGAGAAAGTTTATATTGGTAAGGACTACAATTATTCTTTTATAGTCTTATTATTTCAGTTATATCTCGAAAATAACGTGCAACCTTCTAATGTTCCTTGCAAGATTAATGCGAGAAAGTTTATATTGGTAACGTGAGTCCTTAATGGATCGTTTGTTTTACGAGGAATAGTTGATAACAAATTTAAATGGATGATAATTATAAGTGTTTTATTTAGTAATTGTGTTAAGATGAAATAGGTTTATCAAAAGAAAATGGGAAGTATTTGATTTGGGAGATGATCTATTTATTTTTACCATTGCTTTGATAACTCTCACCTTCTCAACCTTAGTTTTTGGGTAAGAAAATGTCAATTCGACCAAATAAATCTTTACCAAGACGAATGTCTAAGTGACTTTATAAGAAGAATATGACATGCCTTCTGATTTTTCCATGTATTCACTGGACAACATATCCAGGCGCCTGAATTCTTTTCCACGTAAAATAAAGATCAGGCGCCAATTTTATTCTATTTTTTCTAAACCAAAGCGAAAGGACCTCTAGCCTAGTTGATAGAGCATTCAGCAGGTCTGAGTTCGACTCCCTGTGAGAGCGAATTAAATGAGTTAGGAATAAAAATTATACAAAAATAGGTAGGGGCTTCCCTAGTGACTTCGGTCAAAAAAATTTCTTAACCATAGTTCCTACAATAATAATAAATTTCTTTTTGTACTTCAAGTTACTTTCTTTATTTTCATCGTTAGAGCTCTCATTTTTAACAACCATTCTAAAATTTCTCTAACAAAAATAATTCTTTTCTTGCTACATGTACATGCTACAAAAACTCTACGTAATGATCTGAACTAAGGTACTGATCTTGATGAAGAGGTCAGCAGCTACCCTCCAGATCGGTGGAGATGTGAACAGGTGGAAAGCGAGTGCTCTCTTGACACTTATGTCCAACTCATTACCCAACCACTCCGCACAAAAACAATTCGCTGCCGTCCGTCCTATTTCTATATGTTTGTTCTCCTCTCTATGTTTGAAACCTTGGATCTGCAGACTAGCTTGGTGATTGTGACTAGACCTTGTCGTATGATTCTTTCGTCCCGTTATATAGCCAGTCCTGGCCATATCTTCCTTGTGGAGTGAGGCAAAATGTTCAGTTTTTTTAAAAAGAAAAAATAGGGGCTAAGAATCATCATGGCCGTGGTCGGTCTTGGTCTCTTCCATATGGTTTTACTAAGTAGGTTTCGATGACATCTCGATATCATGAGAAGTAGGTTTCGACGACATCTCGACATAATTGGTTAGTAAGGTTCTTAATATGAAAAGTCGTCGATGCATTTTAGGTTTATATTAGTTAGTGATGCAGTACATACCAATAACTAAAACTAGAAGTAAGCTGTGTGCTGCTATATAGAGGCTGGAAACAATTTCTTTATTTTAAAAAACAGGAGTTTTAGAGCAGTTCATCGAGAAACAATTTTCCTGAAAAATTACTAGAGTGTTCTTAAACAAATAAAATCGAATTATGATTAAACTGATTAGCTCAGTACATACATGCCCATTCATTCCAATATTTACATCCACAGACAAAAACCCCATGGCATATGCCATTCATATTATTTGAGAAAAAAAAATTAATATGTCTAGTTATGTCCTGTAAAACTTGGAGTGAAATTAAGGCGTCTAAATAACAAGTGCTTTTCAAAATAAAAGTGCTCAATGCATGGTAGTTCATTTTTTTTAAGAGACTTCATTTTCTCACAACAAAAGGAAAGGAATAATGGTATTCTTAACTGGCTCATATAAGAAGAATGTGTACGTTCATATGTAGACAAGACGTGCTAATGAAAGACATTTGAGACAAAAGGATCAGACAAACTATTATGGCAATCAATTTGACTGAATCAAGAGGCATGCGAGGTAAGTCCTGGAGAAGTATTCTTCTGCGCTTCTTGATCGGCATACATCAGTTTCTAACAAATAATACTTTTAAAATTCTTAGTCCCTAGGGATCAATTAGAGGAAAACCTATAGGAAACTCTCCCCGGATGTGATTTTATTGCTTCATTGATTCAGAAATGGAGGGGGTAAAGTATAGGTCATCCACATAGTTTACCTAGTGAAAAGTTAATTTACAAAAGAATTATATATTAGGAAGTGAAATGTCTTTTTCAGATAGAGTTCAGATCTCCCCAGAACTCTGAAGCCAATGGTGCCTTGATAGTGCATGAAAATTCACGTCAAAATCAAGAGACTGGACAATCGGCATCATCGATCTTAGTTTCGACAATAAATCGGTAATTTCTGACATAATTTATCATGTGCACACGAGCAAATCACTGTCCTCTCGCTCATAAACGTAACAAAGACTATATCACATGTTGGATTGGATCGAAAAATATCTGAAATATATTTAGGTAGATAGAGAGTGTGACATATACAGGAAACCGCCGGCTGCATCAGGAGCATCCAAGAGTGAAAGCAACAGAAAGTCTAAAAATAGCATCGGAAGAGAAACGGCGGATCTAAGTAAAAACAAATTGCATACGGATGCAACGACTCATCTTTGTATCCACTGTCCTATAATACACCTTTGCTACCTGCTGTTGCAATGGTATGGCCGTGTGGCCCATAAATTAGATTTCTAAACTATGCTTCTGAACAAGTCATTTTTTTTGTAAATGATTAATTCCTCATGTATACAATATATATATATACAAACTAATTTTTCCAAACAATATTCAAATTCATATATTGGATCGATACTAGGAAAAAAAATTGACAATCCATCCAATGCGAAGCTTGTAATTAAGGATAACCAGCAGTGTAAATCTTAGATTTTTCTTTTTATTTTGCACATCATCCGTTCACCACTACCGGCGCCGGCACACGTACGCACATGTACATATGCAACTTGGCCTTCTTGGTATAGCTACCAGGCCACGCCAAGCCCGAGAACAAGAACCGTTCGCACTGCAGTCGGCTAGGAGGCCGGGCGGCAGGGGCGCTGGACTGGCAAGCAAGCAAGGACGGCCGGCCGCGGCCGGCCGAATAGTTTTCTCGTCCTTGTCGCCATCCAAACGGCGCCAGAACTAGACGTCAAAGCCGTGTCGATTACTCCCTAAATAAAACTAGCAACTTGCACCTGCACCTGTCATTATATAAGGCTCCTGACCTTGTTACATTCGGAGTCTCCGAGTCCCCAGCTAGCATTTCTCTAAAAAACCCTAAGAACTTCACTCTCCAGGCACCACAGCAGCTAGCTTTGACACGGTCCATACTCCATAGAAATTGTTAGCTGATTGCTCCATGGAAGGTGGCTTCAACAAGGCCGGCTCACCGGAGGCGTCCGGCGAGGGCTCGAGGCGGGCGCCGGCGGCCGCCTACTACGAGTGCTCCTTCTGCAAGAGGGGGTTCACCAACGCGCAGGCGCTCGGCGGCCACATGAACATCCACCGCAAGGACCGCGGCGGCAAGTCCGGGGCCGCGCCACCGCAGCAGGACGACGCCGGTGGCTCCCGGACCTACGGCGGCGACGTGCACCTGGGTCTCTCCCTGGGGAGGAAGGAGGATGTTGATCTGGAGCTCAGGCTTGGAGGCTATCCTTATAACTAATAGCAGACCTCATAATTTGCTAAAGTAGTGGAGCTGCTATGTGCTGATTAATATAGGTACGAAGCTAAGTCAGCATGCTACTTGTTTTGCTGCTCCATTTTTCATTTGGTAGTTTGGTTCTTGCTTGTCCGCTACCGAGACTTGATTGAGGAAGTGATGATTGCTGTAGCAGGATCAAATAATTCTTGGAGGTGATCCTAACTTTAACTTGTTTGGTAGCTCATGTATATAAGTGTGTGGAATGCGCGCAATATGGAGGAAAATTTTATAAGTTTTTTTCATCTTTTCTCAGCTCCTCCTATATGGATCTGAGTTACCCACCCTTGAAGAAGAAGTACTTTAAGACAGACTTCTGATGCTTTGTCAAATTGATGGAAATTTGGAATTTTGTGTAGTGCATTGTAACTTTCAGGTTCTGAGTTCTGACTGAAAATACGAGATAACAAGGGTGATAGGTCCAAGAAAACTAAAACATTGTTTGTAGGAAACTATTATGGTTTGGCGCCCTTTCTAGCAACAAAAATGATCGAAATATTCTAATTAATGTGAGTTTATCTCCCTGCAGCTACATCGAAACTTTAACCCTTTAGGTTTTTTTTTCTTGATTTTCCTCGAAAGGAAATTATCAAAGTAGTACAAAAAAAAACTCCTTGGTTGAAATAAAAAAAAATCTTTGTGTTAATAAGCAAGCTTTGTCTGTGCAATATTTGCTTCTGTGAGTTTATAGATATCAAAATGAACTCGCTCCCTAGTCTGCCTCCTCCTTTAGCTTCCCTCTAAGAGCAATGTAATTTATCTTAATATCATGCATGATACTCGCTCCCAATCTACATTATGATAATTGATTTACTAATAGCTGCCCGCTTATTTGGTGATACTGATGACCTTTATCATTTGACATGTAGTTTTCCCATTTTTCTCTGACTTCAGGTTTAATGGATCATGCTGATGAGAAGTGAAACAAATTTGCAAAAGGCAGTGTAAGTTATGAGAGAGTATGTGTATGCAAATGGATGTGGTTTTGACCTATACTGTAAACTATATATATGTTAGGATATGATGTCCCATAATCGATCAGGCATTATTGGTGGACGATCGATCTGCCATGTTAAAAATGGCAGAGCTTACAGTTACAAAAAAAATCATATTCATAGTTAAATTTGTCTGTACTATTGAACCTTTTGGTTTTTGTTTCAGTGCTCTCACACCTTATTATTCAAGCAAATAAAGGCTGATGACCACATAACGATAAATATGATGAGATATCTCCAGTTACATGTTCAGTTAAAGGCTGATGACCCACTGTGCATTCTAAAGTTCGGTTAAGAATGCAAGAAAATAGCTTCACGGGGCTTGTTTTAGTTTGAGAACATAAGAGGAAATCATGTTCATCTGTTGGAATAACAAGCAATACTAATATACAAATATTTCCCTTAGCAGCCGGAAACATGGAACGTGGTCCCGGGAACATCATTCCAAGAATGGTTACGTTCCGGGAAAGAGAACAGGTATTATCCTGAAATGTAAAAATCTTCCATATAAGTGTCATACCACGTTCCCAATCCCATAGTTCCGGGAACATGGCTGCTAAGATGCTACCACATATTGTGATGAACTTTGAGTATAGTTTCAACTAGCAACTTGGAGCAGAATAATCAACACATAATGCATAAATGACATGGTGATTTATATGGAAAACATCCTCCAGAACAAGAGGAGTAAAAACCACAGGGCAATCAACCCACTCCTAATCTCTTCCACTAAATTTTGATAATGGGTAAAAGAAGTCTTCTCTAGAACACCTAAAGGTACATCTCAGCAGCACCACTAACAACAAAGCATTCCTACCTTCATACAACAGCAATATAATAGCAACAACATTAAAGCGAGATACGTACAATAAGAGGTATTACTTTCAACTTCACTAAGTCCTGCTCATACCGAGCAAATCTCAAATCCAAATGCCTTCAAAATTGGTACAACTGAAGTTCAATGAGTTCCTCACGAGTTAGTAAAGTTTTAGCCAATTCAAACCACGTTTGACCCCCTCAGATCATACTCTTACCAAAGCTATGCACCACTAAATATGCTGACGAATGCCCCCCCCCAAAAAAAAAACTGATGTTCCGCTAACCAAATCCTCAAACCAACCATGCAAATCAGAAAGCAACATGTGTGGAATAAGCTCCCCATGTTTGACAACAGTCGAACTTTATTTGCACATCCAATCACAAGTTTGATGATAGTTGCATGGGACGCACTAATCTGGATGGCAAGCTTCTTCTTCTTTCTTCTCTCTCCTTTGTTGTTCTATGAGCTGAATGTGGCTGATGCTCTCTTGGCTCTTTATCATCTCTCTCACACACTTGACCAAGGTATATAAGAGGCCTATGTTTACTCTGAAACCCATCTCCATCGTCCAATAAGGTTGAATTCAATGACTCACACGCAACAGACCATACTAGGCTATTGAGCTTACCATTTCTTCATGTGGAGGGACATTTAGCCCAATAGTCATCCTCATGGAAGGATACAATTCTTTAAACTTGGGATCTGAGCCAACTATAGAGGAAAAGGGTCACCTATATCATAAAATATAGGTTAAGGAAGTGGTAAAGGACAAATAAACCAAACTATAGAGGAAAAAGGTCACCTATATCATAAAATATAGGTTAAGAAAGTGCTATTTCCCTTCCCCTTCCCCCACAGATGTAGGCCCCAATAGATAAATCTCACCCCTCTATCTTTCTCTTTTCATTTCTCCATTTCCATTCTCTCTTATCTCTCGCTCCTCACCTATTTCATTCCTCTCTCTCTCATCCCCTAGAACCAGCAGCGGAAGGGCGCACAACCCCAAGGAGTGACAACGAGTGGTCCTGTGGGAGTGCCGGCAAGCAGCAATGATGGCTCAGTGGATCCCCTCCTAACCAATGCAAGTAGAGCATTGGTGGGAGTAGCCGAGCTTCCCAAGCGGTAACAGTGGGGGCCAAGCTGGAGGGTCCAAATCTGTGTGGGGCACCACCAGATCTGCTCGCAAGAGCGACTGAATATGCGCAGGCACAACCGTCTGCAACCGGATCCTCTTGCCGGAGTGGTCAGATCCGTCGGTGTCCGCTCGGGCACCGACGGATCTCATTGGAACAATGACGGATTTTTCTTCCTTTGTCTTTTTTTATTTTTTTCCCAAAATTTGCCTATAGCTTTTATTCTCCGAACTTTTGTTGCCTATAGTTTTGTTTGTGATTTTCTTCCAAAGTTTGTCTATAACTTTTTGTTTTTTGAATTCTATTAGTAACTTTTTTCTAGATTTTGTTTCCAATTTTTTGTTTGTGATTTAGAAATTTTGTTTCGAGTGTTTGTTTCCAAGAATTTTCCATAATTTTTTCCACCTTCTGTATTCTAATTTTTTATTCAGATTTGTTCGTACAAATGTTTATATGAAACATATTTGTACACATGCATGTGTCATACACTTTTTGCAGAAAGAAATAGTGAAGACAGAATTAAGTGGGTCTGTGAGAACCCAGCCAAAGGATGGGTCATAGTACTACCCTGCATTTTCCTTTCTTATGAGTGCCCCTAGTTGAATGAGAAGCAAACAAATACAGTTGGGCTAGTGACAAGGTGGAAACGGCCGGTGATGAACTAACTCCCCGCGTAAGCCAACACGGTATGCAACACCATGTGCCAAGCAAAACTTAATGAGTGTGCTATCACTGAGGAGGAAACGACGATGCTTGACGGTCTGTAAGGAAAGTAGCTGCGTGTGTGAAGAGTTTGTGTATCAAAATTGTTGTTGCGCTTCTAGGAGAGAAAGAAATTTTTTGGATACTAATGCATTCAATATCCCAAATAGGCACAGCAAGCATCCAATGGATGTAGCCAGGTGAGCCGTCCGGATGATAGTTGTTTCCACTTAGCCTTTTCCAAATATAGATTCCTAGATGATCTTCAATTTACTGCTGTGTATATCCTTTTAAAATTTTATGAATCGATTTCCTAGTAACATTTTTTCTTCAAATGCGGCTATAAATGCTGCCTACGCGCTTCACCATACCATTTGTGTTGCACAAGCTCGAATTTCCTTAGCTGCCTACCCGGTTATCGTTCACCTAGGCCACAGCCACACCATGGGAGCCTCCTCGACCATTTTGTTGCCGCTCTTCTTGGTCGCTGTTCTTTTGCCAGGTATATTATATTATTATTCATCCTCTAACAGAGGAATCTAGATTTTCTATGATGTAGTTCATCATGGTCATTTTTTGGGGGATTGGAGTAACCTATTTTGGTCCAAAATTACCTTGAATTTTGATATACTGACGACGCTGAAGCGCTCACATGCATTTCCAGGCGCCATGGCAACAATATTCGTGTTCACAAACAGGTGCCCTGAAACGATCTACCCCGGCGTGCTGACGAGCCCAGGCAAGCCGGGCTTCCCGACCACCGGCTTCGCGCTGCCGCCCGGCCCCGACGCCGCCTTCCCGGGCGTCCCCGCCGGTTGGTCAGGCCGCATCTGGGGCCGCTACCGCTGCGCCACCGACGCCTCAGGCAGCTTCGGGTGCGCCTCCGGCGACTGCGCCACGGGGCGCGTCGAGTGCGCCGGCAACGGCAACCAGGCGCCGAGCACGCTGGCCGAGTTCACGCTCAACGGCCAGGACGGCAAGGACTTCTACGACATCAGCAACGTCGACGGCTTCAACGTGCCAATCCAGATCCTGCCGTACGGCGGCCCGGCCGGCGGCTGCGCGACGGTGACCTGCGCCGCCAACATCAACGCGGCGTGCCCGCCGGAGCTGGTGGCGAGGGCGGCGGACGGCAGCACGGTGGGGTGCCGGAGCGCGTGCGGGGCGTTCAACACGGACGAGTTCTGCTGCCGCGGGGAGTACGGGACCCCCGACACGTGCAGGCCGAGCAGGTACTCGGAGTTCTTCAAGGCGCAGTGCCCGCAGGCCTACAGCTACGCCTATGACGACAGGAGCAGCACCTTCACCTGCGCGTCCGGCGGCAATTACCAGATCCTCTTCTGCCCTTGATCCTTGATTTACCTCTGGATTAGCACGCGTTTGGAACTCTTTGGAATAAATGTTGTTGCAGTTCTCTAGCTACATAGGTTCAGGCTTGCCATCATGTACACGGCGCCAAGTATGGTTGATTTCGCTGTAATATGCTTGTATATGTTTGGCACTGCTTGAACTCACTACGGGAAACCTCAAAGTCGCCGAGTGTAATTACTTCGTCGAGTGTATTTTTTCGGGCACTCGGCGAAGGACCGGTTTGCCGAGTGCAATACCAAAAACACTCGGCAAACATAATACACTCGGCGAACCCGTCGTTACCCCGACACCGTCATCCCGCATTTCGCCGAGTACATCTTTTCGCCGAGTGTTTTTTGGCCGTCGGCAAAATGTTTGCCGAGTGCTCGAGTTTTGACACTCGGCAAACTAGTCTTTGCCGACACAAAATTTGCCGTGTGCGCTTTGCCGAGTGTTACACTCGGCAAAGCCTTTGCCGAGTGTTTTAAGACCTTTGCCGAGTGCCTGGGGCACTCGGCAAAGGTTCTGTTTCCCATAGTGACTGTGTTCCTAATTACGACAATTGTGTGTTTCGATGGCACTAGTGCCTTCAACACTCAGACTATCTTGTTTGAAAGAATTTCTATAACTTTTTTAAAGAGAAGTTTGTCCAACTCCTGTGAAAAGCTCTCTTGAAAAAAGTTTGCATGAAAAGTTTCCCTAAAAATTGGTGAAAGTTGGATGGGAAAGTTACCCAAAAATGTTTTTGAAAACTTACTAAAAAAGGAATGTCACAGAGATGAATGGTTGAAAAATAAAAAAGTCAAGATTTGTCGTTTCTCGATCGGAATCGTGCTTGCCAAGCCTCCCTGGTGCATATGAATCTATTAGTATCTTTTGTGTTTGGTGTCATCTATCTTGTTCCTATGCAATATGCAAAGTTCCATATCTCGTACTGACCCTTGCATCGACCCTTCTAGGCAATATGAGGACAACCAGCACCCGCCGCCAAAAACTCCGCTCACCAACCCAGTCGGTCACCGCCGCCGTCGACAGTCAACAGTGGTGGTGGCAGCCCCTCCTTCCTTTTTCTCTCCATTCCTCCCCTCATCTTTTCCACTCTCTTTGCAACCCTAGATCCAGATCCAAATCCATTATATACCATGGTAGGGCAGCACGCTCTTATCACCCGATGTCAGCATGTAGCGGGCGAGGGCCTTCAACCTGGGATTGCACAACCGATGGAGGTGGTCATTCTGGCTAGCTGCGACCATCGAAGGACAACTGCGGCTGCGGCGGCGCTTCCTAGCGGTAGCCCACACTGCCATGGCTGCATGGCATGGGCCCTTGTGAGGATTTGGATGGATAGGGCCGCTTATCGTGAAGGGCCGCATGCTTGGTGGCGTTAGGGCTCTCTGTCAACTTCGATTAATGGGTGCGACGGCCTTCAACGATTGGCAATGGCACGGTATGGGACGTATCTCATCAATTATTTATTCAGGCTATGTTGTGATGGATAGGGTGCACCGGTAAAAGCCATAATGGTCACTCTATCAGCTTCGATGGTGATGATGCCTTTGGGCACCGTTTCCCTCCTTGGAGGCACTATCATTGCATTCCCTTCCAGGTGAAAACTTGTGTCCCAATTCAGGGCAGGTGGTGACTAAAACTATTGTCGTGTCCTCGGTGGAGGTGTCGCTTTGGAGGACTTTTGCATGGTGGTATACTTCGTGCGGGTGTTGAGGTTTTCTAATTTGTAGTCTTCAACAGTTAAGGGTATCTTATATATTCTCACCGTCTTTGAAGGTGGATGTGAGGATGTTGATAGCAACGTTCTTGATTTGGTGGTTAGAGCTTCAAGCACAGCATATGGAGTTGCTTTCTTCCCCTATGCTGGATTTAGCTCGTGCTTTGATTCCATATTCACCCAAAGTTGGTTCATTTGGAGTGAACTTAATGAAACAAGCCGTAAACAAGCCGTGAATGGACGATTACACAAGCTGTATATATAGGTTGGAGATTTTGATTTTCTTCAATTTTTAGTTGTTTATTTTCTATGGTACATCAGCTATGCCACATTATGAAATTGGTTACAATGGCAATTCATGATGTGGCACATCGCACACTCGTAAGAGTTCGGTATATCTCTAAGCTTGAATAAAAATATAATATATGTGAGTTTGCCTAAACTCTAAAATCTAGATTAATAGAGAATACCAAATAATGGGAGAAAAAGGTGATGTAACCAATGAGAGATTTGATGAAATATACTATAGTGAACGTCTACTTTTATCCCTCAAGTTCCAAAATCAGACAGTAGCACCCTTAATACCGTGCATTTTTCACCCTTGTGCTAGTTTGGTTGCCGGTTTACTCCATGATGACAGCTAATAGGTCACCTATTTTCTACTGACATGCTCAGGCTACTAGAAAAATACATTAGCAGCCCCCCGTTTATTCCTTCTTTTCTCTTATATTGATAGTAGGAACCACTATTCTTTTTAATTAATTCTACTTTATTGCTGAAAAAGGATGAAATGCCAACATCACAAAACATGATGTGGCTTCTGATAAAGGGTGCCCACCTCCGTGTCAGCAGAGACAAGTTTATTTTAAGTTTAATTTAATGGGACAAAGTAAAGAAATTCAGGCATTGCGAGTCCATACTTCCATAATTCTTAAATTTTCATAAAAACTATGTTAATTACATCTCCGTAGAGAACACCCCTGATTAAGAGTTCCAACAGAAGTACATAAAAAGAAAGATTATATCATATGGCTATCCTATTACATATCTACGGAAAAAAAAGTCCTTAAGTCCACTAGTAGAGAATTGGCTTTCGATGCGCCCCATTTTATCCCAGTTTAAAGTTGACCCGGGACAAAAGGGGGTGCGCCACGGTAGGCAAAAATGGAGGGCAGAGTTAGTCCCGGTTGGTAATTGCAACCGGGACTAAAGGCCCCCCTTTAGTCCCGGTTGCAACGGCTAGTTGTGGGCTGTCGGTGGCGGCACCCTTTTATCCCGGTTGGAGGCTCCAACCGGGATAAAAGGTCAACCCTTTTATCCCGGTTGGAGGTTCCAACCGGGATAAAAGGTTCAGGCCCGGTTGGAGCTTCCAACCGGGACTAAACCTTCAACCGGGACAAAAGGTGTTCCTTTTTGTCTCAGTTGGAGTTTTTAACCGGGATAAAAACTCATCCCCATTATATACCAAGACAGAGGACTTTCTTCCTCCTCCAGCCCGAGCCAGTCCAGCACATTGACAGAGAGCTGAGCTTCACCTACTCTCCGGTGGTGCCGAAGCAAGGGAGGTGCTGCCCGAAGTTTTTTCCCTCATTTTCGTGGGAATTTGACTCAGCCAACACAAGTGCTGTGAAGGTTTGCTACTTCATCCTCGTGTTATGCTTTAATTTATGCTTTGGAGATGGAAAGATTATTTTCTAGAATATGATGAAATAGAAAATGGAGAGGTATTTTGAGTTAGAATGTGAGGGAGATTGATGTGTCATATATAGTATGCATTCTTGCAGTGGTTTAAGAATGATGCTACCTTGTCTAGACGGTTTATCTTATCAAATTCAATATGGTTTTTCAAATCTATACTTGTTGAACTTGCATACCGTGTTCATCTCTGCGATGATGTTCTTGGCCGAGCAGCAACGTATTTCAAGAAGGAGGTTTGATTCTACGAGAAAGAGTGGATACGGACATCATGACCGTGTCCCCTTTTCCGTAGCATCTAACCTCTTTCATGATGAAGTGCGGTGCCACCCAGTTGAGAACATGCTCGCGAGATGATCACGGTCTTCAAGTTCAACAACTTCTGCAGTGGTAAGGAAAGAATTTTTGTACATAGATGATTTCTGCTACTTGTTGAACTTATCAAATTCAATAAGGTTTTTCAAATCCATACTTGTTGAACTTGCATACCGTGGTCATCTCGCAGAGGATGTTCTCCGCCGAGCAGCAATGTATGTCAAGAAGGAGGTTCGATTCTACGAGAAAGAGTGGATACGGACATCGTGACCGTGTCCCCTTTTCCATAGAATCAAACCTCTTTCATGACGAAGTGCGGTGCCGCCTAGTTGAGGACATGCTCATGAGATGATCCCGGTCTTCAAGTTCAACAACTTATGCAGTGTTAAGGTAATAATTTTTGTACATAGATGGCTTCTGCTACTGGAGGAAGTGGCGATGGTAGGGGCGATCGTGGTTCCTATTTTGGCAAGGGGAAAATCATAGTTGGCCCTCAGCATAAGCCGAAGAAAAAAAGCGCGCTGGAAAAATCAATGCTTCGTTATTTGCAGCAACGTCATGAAGAAGCTGTTGCCGCGGGTCAGGAACCTCCTTTTGGTGGTCGTTATGCTCCACCCTCAGTCCCGGGTGTTTCACGTCCACTTAGTACTACCGTTTCAGGTGGTACAAATAAACCTAAGGATGAGGCTGGGTCAGCGGAACCTTCGTCTTCACCGTACAAGAATGCTTAAAGTCCTCCTACATAATAACCAATGGATGACTTGTTGTATTGTATCATGTTGTTTGGATCTTTAATTTAAATATGTGTATTTGGATCTTCATGTTGTTGTATTGTACCATGTTGTTTGGATCTTTAATCAATTTTCACGCGTAATCCATTATCAAGTGTAATCCATTTTCATGCGTAATACGATGCAGATAGACCGGCAATGAATGTATAATGCAGACAGGTGGAGCAAGGTGTTTATTGATGGCTTACATTATTTTCTCAAAGTGGCCAAACCGAACAAGCCAGAGAATGGGTTCGTATGTTGTCCATGCTTCCAATGCAATAACAAGAAGGAGTATTCAAAGGATTCCTGGGGGACTATTCACAGCCACTTGTTTAAATACGGTTTCATGCCTAACTATTTGGTTTGGACCAAGCACAGTGAACTAGGGGTCGTAATGGAAGATGGCGAGGAGGAGGAGGAAGATGACACCATTTCGGACTGGTTTGCAGGCCAAGCTTTTGCAGGTACTACAATGGGCGAGGCTGATGAAGATGAGTTTGCAGAAAATGGCCCAACTGATGACCTTGGTCAGGTGATACGAGATGCATACAGAGATTCCGAAACTGAGAAGGAAGCAGCAAAGTTGCAGTGCATGATAGATGATCACCAAAAATTGTTGTACCCAGGTTGCTAGCAGGGCCATAAAAAACTAGGTACGACAGTAGAATTTATGCAATGGAAGGCAAAAAATGGTGTGTCCGATAAGGTATTTCAGGAGATGTTGAACATTATCAAGAAGATTCTCCCCGAGAATAATGAATTACCATCCACAACATATGAAGCTAAACAAATTATTTTCCCTCTCGGATTGGATGTTCAGAAGATACATGCATGCCCTAATGGATGTATCCTCTATCGTGGTGATGAATACGAGAAATTGGATGCTTGTCCCGTCTACGAAGCCCTGCGATATAAGATCAGGCGAGATGATCCTGGTGATGTCGAGGGGCAGTCTTCCAAGAAGAGTGTTCCCGCGAAGGTGATGTGGTATTTCCCTATAATACCATGCTTGAAGCGCTTGTTCAGGAACAAGGCGAATGCTAAGTTGATGCGATGGCACAAAGAAGACTGTAAGGAAGATGAGATGCTGAGACACCCCGCAGATGGGGCACAGTGGAGATCAATTGATAGAGCATTCCCGGACTTCGAAAGTGAAGCAAGGAACATAAGGTTTGGTTTAAGTGCTGATGGATTCAATCCATTCGGTGAGTTGAGTATTGGCCATAGTACTTGACCTGTGACCCTATGTATGTTCAACCTTCCTCCTTGGCTGTGAATGAAGCGGAAGTTCATTATGATGCCGGCGCTTATCCAAGGCCCAAAACAACCCGGCAACGACATTGACGTGTACCTAAGACCGTTGGTTGATGACCTTTTACAGCTCTGGAAGGAAGAAGGTGTACGTGTGTGGGATGAAGATAGACAAGAGATCTTTAATCTACGAACATTGTTGTTCTCAACCATCAATGATTGGCCTACATTGAGTAACCTTTCGGGACAGACAAATAAGGGATATCGGGCATGCACCCACTGTTTAGACGACACAGACAGCATGTATTTGAAGCATTGTAAGAAGGTCGTATATATAGGTCATCGTCGATTTCTCCCTGCTCACCACTAGCTGAGAAAGAGCGGGATGCATTTCAAAGGGGCGCCAAACCATCGTAAAAAACTTGCGCACCGTAATGGAAAGCGCGTCTTCGAGATGATGAAGGATGTAAATGTAGTCTTTGGAAAGGGTCTTGGTAGCCAACCTGTTCCGAATGACGATAACGGACATGCACCCATGTGGAAGAAAAAAGTCAATATTTTGGGAGCTACCTTATTGGGAAATCCTAGAGGTTCGCAACGCAATAGACGTGATGCACCTGACAAAGAATCTTTGCGTGAACATGCTATGCTTCATGGGTGTTTATGGGACCTCAAAAGATACATTGGAAGCACGACAGGACCTAAAAGCCATGGGGCAACGAGATGACCTACATCCGGAAAAGAGAGATAATGGACAGCATTACTTACGTCCTGCCAGTTACATTCTCAGCAAGGAAGAGAAGGATAGCATGTTTGAATGCTTGAATAGTATGAAGGTCCCGTCTGGGTACTCCTCGAATATAAAGAAAATAATAAATATGAAACAAAAGAAGTTTACAAATCTCAAGGCTCATGACTGCCACATGTTGATGACCCAGTTGTTTCCTGTTGCACTGAGGGGTGTTCTACCAGAAAATGTCCGGTTGCCGCTCATAAAGCTATGCGCGCTTCTCAATGCGATTTCGCAGAAGGCAATCGATCCATCCAAACTATCAAAGCTACAGAACAATATGGTGCAATATCTTGTCAGTTTTGAGTTGTTATTTCCACCATCCTTCTTCAATATTATGACACACTTATTGGTTCACCTAGTAAAAGAGATTGGTATTCTCGGACCTGTATATCTGCACAATATGTGGCCTTTCGAGAGGTTCATGGCAATCCTAAAAAACTATGTTCTTAATCGTGCCCGCCCAAAAGGAAGCATCGCAAAGGGATATGGAACAGAGGAGGTGATCGAGTTTTGTGTTGATTTTATTGATTCAATTGACTCGATTGGGGTTCCAACTTCACGCCACGAGGGGAGGCTCCGAGGAATGGGCACCCTTGGAAGGAAATCAAATTTGAGCAATGATACTGATTTGTTCGACAAGGCACACTACACTGTTCTACAACAGTCATCCTTTGTGTCTCTGTATATCGAGCAGCACAGGCAGATGGTAGTTTCCAAAAACCCGACCAAATCCGATGCTTGGCTTACCCGTCATCACATGGAAACTTTTCCCTCCTGGTTGCCCCAACAACTTATGGGTAACTCTGAGATTCACCCACGGCTTGCCTGGTTAGCCAGGGGACCTGCTAGTATAATCGTTAAATTCCAAGGCTATGAGATAAATGGTTATACATTTTCAACGAGAGCCCAGGACTAGAAAAGCATGAACCAGAATAGTGGTGTCCGCATAGATGCCATGGACAGAAATAATAGCAAGGAGTCGTATTATGATTTCATACAGGAGATATGGGAACTCGAATACGGACCGCTGTACATCCCTCTATTTCTTTGCAATTGGGTGAAGCTAACTGCCGTAACCAAAGATCAGTACGGAATGACAATAGTAGATCTGAGCAAGACTGGATACAGTGATGACCCATTCGTACTTGCCAATGATGTGCATCAGGTGTTCTATGTGAAGGACATGTGTAGCAAACCCAAGAGAAATCCAGAAGAGACATGGGAGCCAAAGTGCCACATAGTTCTTCAAGGTAAAAGAAAAATCATGGGAGTCGAGGATAAAACAGACCAATCAGATGATTATTCGCCGTTGAAGTTGATCCAAGCATCCTACTATCCAAAGAAGAGGCTCCGTACTTACGTCGCGATCATGATCAAGGAACTTTCATGAAGAAGAAATTTTACAACGTTGTATTGTAATGCGCTAAATTTACATGACCTTTGTGTAGTAATTGATACAATTTTTAATTTACCCTATGTATGATTTCATGTGTTCTTAAATTTGTTAGGTGAAGATTTATTAGATAAACATGAACAATATTAACCACATACATACATGGATTTTTCTGCGCATTGAAATTATTTAATTGAATAATTTCTTGATCACAGCGATGCAGTAAAATAAGTATTTTAGAGGCTAAATGAACTGGTATAGAATTAATGACTAAATCAAACTTATTGTCAATTTACTCGCTAATTAAATATATTTTCGCATGTACAAAATATGTGAAGGTTTTTGTTTTTCATCCTGAAATGCAGTGAAAAGATAAATAAAATCCATTACCAAAAAACAGGCGGGAGAAGAAAACTGGGAAAAGGATCTTTTGTCCCGGGTGCCAACAGCAACCAGGACAAAAGGCCCCCCTTTTATCCCGGTTTGCAACCGGGATAAAAGGGTACTTTTCGACTCCCGCCGGGACGTACCCTTTTATCCCCGTTGCCAACTGCAACTGGGATAAAAGCCCCCCCCCCTTTTATCCCGGTTGGTGGTGGCACCCGGGATAAAAGGGTAGGCTCCCAGCCCCACCTGGCGGACGCACCCTTTTATCCCAGGTCTCGTCACCAACCGGGATAAAAGGGGGGGCCTTTTAGCCTTTTATCCCGGTTGGTGATGGGACCCGGGACAAAAGGCCCTTTAGTCCCGGGTGCCATTACGAACCTAGATAAAAGGGGGGGGTTAAAAGTCATTGTAGCCCCTTCTACCCCCCACGCCAGTTACACTTAGCAAAATTTCCGCCAAGATCCCGCGCGCGCTCTGCTCCGTCGCTGCCCGTCCGCCTCCCTCGCCGGCTGCCGTCGTCGTCATCCCCCATTACCCCGGCCGTCGTCATCCCGCCACCCGACCGCGCCCAGACAGCCTCCTCCTCCATCGCCCCGGCACGCCTCGATCCTCCTCCGTCGCGCCCGGCCCCTACCTCGTCGCCGCCTCCATCCTCGTCGCCGCCTCGTCGCCTCGGGTCACCCCTCGTCGCCGCCTCGTCGCCGTCCCGCCTCAGCCGTCCCGCGCGCCTTCGGTCTGTCGTCGCCTCCGCCGTCCCGCCGCCCCGGCCGCCGCCGTCCCGGCCACCTCGTCGCCCCGGCCATAGTCGACCGCGCGCGAGGTCCGCCGCGTCGGCACTGGCGCCAGGAGTACCGCCTTGCTGACGCAAGCCTTGCATCAGCAAGGGCCTTTTTTAAGTTAGAAAATAAATAGAAAGGAGTAGTAATTAGGTAGAAATTCAATAGATTTTTGTATATTTTTTAGAAATCAAATTAGTGTAAATTAGTAGTAATTAGGTTCGTCGCTCTGCCTAGGTTAGAAATGAATTGTGTTTCGTCGTGGTTCCGTCCCCGCCTCCGCCGTCCCGCCGCCCTGACCACCGTCGTCCCAACCTAGGCACCATCCGTGGTTCCGTCCCCGCCTCCGTCATTCCGCCTCCGTCGCAAATTCATGTTATTGCTAGAAATTCCAATAAATATGGACAAATTAGTAGAAATTAATCGTTGCTGCGGCCACCTCGCTCCGTCCCCGCCTCCACCGTTCCGCCGTCCCGGCCTCCGCAAATTCATGTTATTGCTAGAAATTCGTAAAAATTCATGTTATTGCTAGAAATTCGTACAAAATTCATGTTATTGCTAGAAATTCGTAAAAATTCATGTTATTGCTAGAAATTCGTAAAAAATTCATGTTATTGCTAGAAATTCGTACAAAATTCATGTTATTGCTAGAAATTCATAAAAATTCATGTTATTGCTAGAAATTCGTACAAAATTCATGTTATTGCTAGAAATTCGTACAAATTCATGTTATTGCTAGAAATTTGTCACAGAGTACTACTAATTTGTAGAAATTTGTATAAATATTCCGGACTTTGTGGGATTCATGTTATTTTATGATTTCATGTATATACCCTTATGTACATATAACTAAGGCGATTTCTATGACTGTCATGTATGATTCCATGTATGTTTCAATCAATAGTTGAAATGGCAGACGATGAGACCGCAAGGTATCTCATGGAGCAGATAATCACTGGTGATGGTAGTGGCGACAACCTTCCACTATCGTACACCGATGAAGAGGGCACCCAGGCGGACATGTTCCTCAACATGTCCGCCGATGGGAATGAAGAGCAAGAGCCCTAGCAACACCTTGCCGTGGCGGAAGGTTCCGGCGAGGTATATATAACGATTTTTGTATTGTTTCACGCCACCGTTACTACTACGTACTAATTAACGAATCTTGAACTGTTAGCCCTCTAGATCGACACAAGGGCAGAAGACCCGAGGTCGTACAAAGGTGATGGAAGGGAGGCTTGTCATCACGGAAGTGACAGAAGAGGGCAGGCCAGTTGCTCCCGAGAAAGTAGCAAAGAAGTACGTGAGTCGGATCAGGGCAATCGTTCGGGACAACGTGCCTATCAGCATAAGAGAATGGAAGGGCAGAAGCACTAATCCGTACGCCCTCCTGGAGACAGAAAAGAATATGCTGTGGGAAGACGTCAACAGACTTTTCACATTCCCTGAAGGATATATTGAGAAGGATGTGAAAGCGTGGACACTTAAGAAGATGGCTACACAATTCCAGACATTCAAGAAGATGCTGGATACCCACTACATTAAGAAGGGCCGAACTCCAAACTTCAACGCGTGGCCAAAGTTGAGGGAACACTGGGATGCATTTGTTGAATATAAGAGGAGTGAAGACGGTGTGAAAAATATCATGACCAACACAACAAATGCTAGTCATAAGGGCTACCATCATCATATGGGGTGAGGTGGTTATGGCTCAGCAATTCCCAAGTGGAGGAAGATGGAACAAGATCTGATCGAATGGGGAATCGTACCGGCAAATATTGAATGGCCCGAACAATCAAAAAATCGGTACTACGCTCATGGAGGCTCCCTAAGCCAAGAGGATGGGACGTTGATTTTCAATGACACAATACGTGAGAAGGTCGAACATCTTGTGAAGACCATTGAAGATTCTAAGGCTAGGAGGTTGAAGGTGGACCGAGAAAATGATGAGCTCACATTGGCCCTCGGTAATCCGGAGCACCCAGGACGTTGCCAAGGGTTCGGGGTCGTTCCATGGAAGTTTGCTTTCCGAGGCGACAGCGCCTCGTACAGAAGCCGAAAGCGAAGAAAGGAACAGATCGAGGAGAGATGGCGGCAGATGCTAGAATCCAAAGTGCAGGCACAAGAACAAAGAATGATGGAGGAAATCAATTGTCGAGTGGCCCACGCAGTTGCGGAGTTAGCCCAATCTGGAGCATTGCCAAATCCTAACAACGCCAGCCCTTCTCAACGCCTCTTGAGCAGTTGTGCTTCTACAGGGGTCCCCGATGCGCAGATGCCCAGGTTACCCATGGAGGAGCAACGGTTCTCCGTGGATGCCATCACGCAACGCACCACATGTGAGCTGCATGCACCGGTCGGCAACCTCACTATTAAGGTATACTTATACATAATATTTATGCAATCTTGTCAATTGATCCACGCCTTGAGATCGGAGTTTAACTTGTTACTTCTGCTATATGTATAGGTAGCATATGGGAGTGCGTTAGCAACCCTGGCAGGGCAGAGCAGTCATGGCATGGAGATTCCACCTGGCTACGCCAGCGTCCGCGTAGAGCAAATAGTTGATAGCCAATATGAAGGTCTAGAGCTCGACCTCCCGGGAGGTGACAGGGAAAGGACACAGCAGATGAGCTTCATGTGATCATTCTATGACGAAAACGCTACATCATTATTCCCGGCACAGAGCCATCTCCTCAGAGCTCAAGACCGCTCCCCGTAGATCCCCAGCAGCGACCTTCTCCTCATAGCTCGAGACCGTCATCTCCTGCACAACCTGCTCCAGGACCGTCCCTTCCATCTATATCAAGGTCTCCATCTCCACCACATCCTGGTGGTGGGAGCGACAACGACAATAACAACACCCCTCCCCGATCACCGTCGCCGGCACCAAGAGCGGCCCCCATGAAGGAACCTGCACCACCACAAAAGAAGTCACGAGCACCGCCTCCCAAGCAAAGACAGAGAAAGAAGAAAACAAAGGAGCCTGAAGTGACTCGTAAGGAACGCTGGGAGGCAATGTCTCATACGGAACAGTGGGCAGAAATCCAACGAGAGGCCAGTGAGTGGTTCAAGAAACAAGCCGAAGAAAAAAAAAGCAAGGGAGATGGAGCCACCGCCAGTAAATCGAAGAGATTTAAACTTTTTTATCAGGATGGAAGAAGGAGCCAAGAAAAGGATACCACTCTTATCAAACTATGAATGGGCTTTAGTAAAGGCTGATGAAAAGGATAAAAGGAAAAGAAAGTCATCTTCCAGCGGTGCTGTCCCCGACCTCAGCCATTTATCAAAAAAAGACGCTCAACGGGTAAAAGCAATGCCCTTAGATCAACAAGAAAAAGTATTGAAGTTCATGCAAGAAACAGGTTTGGGACTTGATGAATGCCTAGGGCAAGTTGAGACGCCAACTGCACCGCCCCCTGAGCCGAGATGGCCTTATGAGCTAGGCAAACCTCTAGTAAAGCCTTCATTGGTACGGAAGCTATCAACAAAGATGTACGCATTCCATCAATGGTACATGATGGCATCCGCTGACTCGAGGGAGATGCTCGGCCTGAAGGTAAAACCGATCGATTTTCACGGTGAAGGCGAGAAAGTGCTGTGGCTAGACTTCAAGGATATATACGAAGTGTACCATCATGATTCTCTGGACGTCTCTCTGATCAGCGCTTGGGTTCTGTAAGTGTCCGTTTATCTCTACATGTCAATTTTGGTGTGCGTCACCATACTAACTTCGTCTTCCATTTCATGTAGGATGCTAATTCAGACATGCCGCCGAGAGGCGTACCTACATATAGGCTTCATGGATCCATCTGTAGTTAACCAACAACAGATACAATTAGCGCTGGAAAAAACCTTGGTGGAAGTATACAATTTCTTAGACAAACAAACATTCAAGGATTTCATACTACTTCCATACAACTTCAAGTAAGTGTGTGTATACCGTCTACTTTCGATGTCTTTTTCCTTATCTCTACATGTTAGTTAGCTCTAATATGCATATGCATGAACATTTTACGCACGCAGCTTCCACTGGATCCTTATTATAATTGAGCCTGAAAGAAGCCACGTCACTGTCTTCGATTTGTTGAGAAAAGATCCGGTGGAGTACCAAGAAATGCAAGACATGCTAGGCTTGTAATAATTCTGGACCTTTATCTCTATGCAAAAGTTTGTTTCCTAAATTTTATCCCTGTTACACTATATCATTCGTTATTCTAATCTGCAGCGCATGGAAACAATTCATAAGGACACACAAAGGTCCATTCAAAGAAAAACTTACATGGAACACAGACTTCCCGGTACGTATGAAGTCTGCACATTTATTACATTGTATAACACGAATATTTCATAACTTATTTTTTTCCACACTGAAGTGCTTAAGACAGGAACCCGGGAATAATCTATGTGGCTACTACATCTGTGAGCACATGCACAGTTTTATGGGACCCAAGGGACTAAAGATGACGCCGTACAACTGTAAAGTACGTAAAATAAAACTATTACTAGGTAATTATTTTCTAGCTCCTTATATGTATTTGTTCGTGTAACATTCACAAATTTCCAAATTATAGATGTTAAATATTCAACAAGAACTCTTGAAGGAAGAAAGAGTAGCGGCAATATGTGAAGGTCTCATTGGATTCCTAATGGACGAGGTGGTAGATCCAAAAGGAGAATTTTATTACGATGGACGACAATTAGACACTCCGATCAGCAACACCTTGACGGGAAGATTGTAGATAGATACTTTGATTTATTTGTATATATAATACGCGCTAATTATGATCGATTTGTACTAGTTGAATTGTGTATATGAATTGTGTATATATATATATAGTAATTGTATAATTACAAATCCCATTCGTTTAAATACTAGTTGATTTCATTCTAAAAAAATCTCAACTACTAAAGGTTAACAAAAGGGCCGCGGTACTACGTACGTGCAGTGATGCATGCATGAAAAATTCAGGCGCCAGGCAGGTGCCATGCAGGGCGCCATTTAGTCCCGGTTGGAATCCAGCCGGGACTAAAGGGTAACCCTTTACTCCCGGTTGGGAAACCCAACCGGGACTAAAGGGGCGCCCTTTACTCCAAGTTGCTTTTACCAACCGGGACTAAAGGGCCCGTCCCGCGCCTGGCGTGGCAGCCCCTTTCACCAACCGGGACTAAAGGGGGACCTTTACTCCCGGTTAAAAGATCCGGGACTAAAGACCCCCTTTTGTCCCGGTTGGTTTATCCCGAATGGATTTTCGGGAGATATGCACCCTACCAACCGGGACTAAAGGCCAATTCTCTACTAGTGGTCTTCTCGCCGTAGAGGTGAATGCTTGCCGTAGACCTATCCTTGATAGACGCCGTTTCTTTATGCATAGCATGCGTTCATTATTTTCACGTGCTCACGCACAATACTTGGTTTCCATGCAAGATGTAGCATATGGGTGTACTCAAATACACGTATATAACTTTCTGCTAGCTTGTTTCAACGCTTAGCAAACCTGAGATGCAAGTCTTTAGCTCAGGATTATCTTTCATACTACCCTTTAACTTAACTGAACGAGTAGCATGTCGCATGTCTCATGAAACCATGCAAGCAACATACGTAAAAATTTAATCATGACTGACTAATACTTTTACCTCACGTGTGTGTCTCATGTTTACTTCAACTAGACATGCTGACGTATTGTCAAGAATGACTCTTGTAGTTGAATGAAGTATGACCAGGCTATATCATCCAATTATGTATACTAAATAATGGATGCTGGTATCGTAATATGGTAGACGCATGTATGGTGCAATCTAGACCGGTTTGTTTGTCACTATTTGATATGGTTACATTTTGACAGGGTATTTGGTATAATACCTATGCAAGAGACGCTCATACGCTGGGCTAGCCGTGGCGTACTCACTCTAATTTGCCTCTGCTAAACCGTAGATGTGTATGCCTGCTTGTATGCCGAGCTTGACGGTTGTTTATTATTTTTTTTTACCTTAACCAAGGCACATGATGATTACCCTCCCGTAACATGCAGGAAATTTGTAGGATGCCTACGTGATGGGCGTACATGTATAGACTACAGCATGATTTTGATGCTTATTGTCAACCCAAGTGATGAGTAGCCATGAGAAACTACTATTTGTTTTATCAAAGTTGACGCCTGCAGATTTGCCGTGGAGTTGGGTTTGTTTATTTCTACCTGAGGTGCATGATTTGCTTTGGCCCTGATTAACCGAGCCGGCCGCACCGACGTGCAATTTGTTTAACTTTAACCGTGAGGCATGATCAACCATCTCGGTTAATCCCCATGGCACAACTAATGCATGTGCAGGTTCAACATGTGTGGGTTATTGTTTAATTTGTTTACTAATTTGTTCATATGGGCAGCAATGAATTGACTCAACATAGCTGGACTATGGTTGGTTTGTTTGATTTGTTCATCAGGGTATGCATGCATGCAGAATGCAATCTCTTCTGTTTTGCTTAAACATGATGCGGCAGCATGCAAGCTAACATTTTAGGCTAACTAGGCAACATGCCGGCAGCGTATGGCCATGGAACTGCTGGCCGCTCTTTTATTTGAAGAGGAAGAATGGAGAGGAAGAAGTTGTCGTGGCACGAAAAATACAGAGTGAAAAAGTCTCAAGTTCATTTATTTGAAGCTTATTCCCGTATTGCCAAAATCAACTACATGACCATTCCTATTTAAAAAGTTAGCTACTGGATATGCCTAGATCTAAAATCGAGATTTTTCCTATCTAAAGCATACCTTCTATTGTTTCATAAAATGAGCTTAGCATTTATATTGTGAGTCCACCAACGGATGTGCCAAGATCACATGTCTGTATTATTCAGATTTAAAGATCTTAGAAAAGATAGCAATTGATATACCTGAGTTGACTTTATCCTTAAGCAAGGTGCTACGGTTAGTTTGCACATAGTGTCATATCATTAGCAAGCTCTCCCTATAAATACATAGGGGCTCCAGAATTAATTATGTGATGACAAAGTTCCCTAGAATTTCTCCGCGTGCCTCGCTGATTGTCCACTAAGGCTATCATGGGAAGCTCGTGGACCATTTTGTTGCTCTTCTATTTGGCTTCTGTTTGTGCACCAGGTACCGACTTTTTATTCGAGTTATCCTTGAAAGGAAAGACAATTCCAAATCTGCTTTGTTCTAGATTTGTGCGTAAAATTTAGACTGCGTACTCTTTGCATAGTATCATATTATTATATCTAGGACTCATGTCATAGAAATGCATTAAATTATTGTGAGAGAGAGTGCATCAAGTGTGCATGGTATCATGTTTCTTAGGAGCACGATAACCGTCATACCTACAAGATTTGATTTGTGGGAGTAAATATTGGATTCCATGCCAAAGTTATGTACTCTTTCTTTTCTCTCTTTTTTAATTTTTTCTACATAAAAAACTTAGATGACACCTAATCAATACCTATTGGGACTAGCCTTATACAAAGAAAAATAAACAATTGTTTCAACTCTTTTCTCTTTCATATCCGGTGTCATGCATATTAAATTGGTGCTATATAGGATTTTTTTTGTGACATGACACGTAGTTAAATAGAAGATATATATAAGTCACTATATCGAGGAAACAACCTTAACTAATGTCAAATATTAGAAAATCTTGTTCACGTTTTGAATCCACTCCCATAAACACAAACAAGTGGGGGACAATTAATTATCATAGTGAATCATATAATTTATTTTTATACATCAAATTAATGCTCCCCTTGTGACTAGGGGCGGATCCAGGATCCGGGATGGGGGTTCCAGCCCAGGTCCAGCTCAAATTATCACCTTAGAACATATAAATTTTGTGTGATCTCAGTTAAGAAAAAGAAGCCCAGTAGGCCATAACAGCCCAGTCCACCAATAGATAGTAAAGTAGACACTGTTTCAGCCCGGGGCTGTACCAATTTGTGGGTCCGCCCCTGCTTGTGACATTGAAGTTTTAGTCTTTTGGTATAAAATAACATGGTATACTCCCTCCATTTCACAATATTTTATTTTAGTTTCCTTTGCTATTTTCAAAATACTTGTCGTTCTACAGTTCCAAGGCATATATCTTTGACCCATTTTCCCAATCCTGTCCCTACTTATTAAATGCATACTTTAGAGTGAGATTCTCTACTCTTATAGAAAACATAAATACATACTTTAGAGAGGACTAAGGGTAGGATGATCATTTCGTTGCCCTCCTCAATTCTTGTTCCTAAGACTAATCCTAGTGCAGGTTTCATAGAGGTTTTATGCACATTAATTAGGTGCCATGTCAGCATTTTTTATGATGTGGCAATGAGTTAATGAGGAGAGAGGTAAGAGGGATTTCATCTAGATGAAACCATGTATGCACAGTTACCAACACAGTTTGTGTCTTGCATGTAGTGCATATGAATCTACACCATGAAATTTTGCATTATAGAGGTAGTTTCAAATACAATTTCATTTTCATGTTGCTTATGTGGCTATCTTGGAAATATCAAAATGAAACTCTCTATTGCGATTAGCCTAAGAATAATAAAAGTATTGTGAAAACGGTAGGAGAGTACACGTTATATGTAAAATTTAACAATTGATCAAACAAGTATTGTGTCTACTAGACAATATAAAATTTGAATAAAAACACATCATTTGTACATCACTACTATATGCAAGTCCTACCCACGTTGTCAGTACTCAGTAGCAAGTGAAATGCAGTGGCCATTTACCAAACTGATGACCATTTCCGGCGCAATGGCAGCAACGTTCGTGTTCAGAAACAACTGCAAGGAGACGATCTACCCCGGTGTGCAGACGAACCCAGGCAGGCCGGCATTCCCGACCACCGGCTTCCAGCTTCATCCCGGCGCAGAAGCCCAATACCACGGCGTCGCCTCCACCTGGGCCGGCCGCATCTGGCCTCGCCGCCACTGCTCCCCCGGCGCCCCGGGCGGCTTGTCCTGCGCGTCCGGCGACTGCGGAGGGAGGCTCGAGTGCGCCGGCGCCGGCGGCCAGCCGCCGTGCACGCTGGCGGAGTTCACGCTCGGCGGGTCGGGCGGCAATGACTTCTACGACGTCAGCAACGTCGATGGCTTCAACGCCCCTCTCCTGATCGCGCCGGTCGGCGGCGCCGGCTGCACGACGGTGACGTGCGGCGCCGACATCAACGCGGCGTGCCCGCCGGAGCTGGCGGTGAAGGCGGGGGACGGCGGCACGGTGGGGTGCAGGAGCGCGTGCCTGGCGTTCAACACCGACGAGCACTGCTGCCGCGGGGATTATGGGACCCCCGACAGGTGCGGGCCGGGCAGGTACTCGAAATTCTTCAAGGCGCAGTGCCCGCAGGCCTACAGCTACGCTTACGACGACGGAAGCAGCACCTTCACCTGCGCCACCGGCGGCAACTACAACATCGTCTTCTGCCCTTGACCAGAGGGCGTGTTTTTTTTTTTCAAATAAATTTGTGTGACTAGCTGGCAACTGGCATCATGTAACCAAGAATTTCACCATAATTAACAAGAAAAGGTTCTGTGCCATGGTTTTTAACCTTTTTTCCTAAGGCTCTTGTGTTTTGAAGGCTTGAGTTGAGTCTTCAACAATCAGTGCTGTGGATTGAAGAGCTTTCGGCATCATGCTCACACCTAGAAAATCCTAAAAATAACGATGCAACAATAACCGTAATGCAAATCCTTGCCAGCACAATTCTCAAGTTCAACAAGTACTCTGCAAATATGAGGAAGAAATATTGGCTTTTAGTTGAGGTTTTGGACAAACAACCATACAATCGGTCGCTGGTAGTGGTACTGCTTGTACAACAATCAATAATGACAAATTGACAATTAGAATGAAACCATGCGTAACACGTGAACTGCATGTTCACTCCTCCATGCTGACAGTGTTATGCAGGTCCTGTTATGTTTGCACAACAATGGTTAACACTAGCGATAGGAAGTCAACGCAGCCTAGGTAGATCATGCAGATGGCACAATTTTGACTGTTGAGTTTTTACATCGGCATCCTGGCGTTCTGGTCTAGAAATACCATGTCAGTGAGGGCCTTCACACAATATATCTTCTGGCTGCCGGTTTTGACCTTTGCAAATGCCACAGTTTTGACTATTGACAATGGCATCCTGACGTGAGAAGTAAAGTAACATGTTTATAACACTGAATATCAGATCAATCAGGGCCTTTACAGAATCTTCTGAATTCTCCTTGGACAACTATGAATTTAACTCAGCTCATCTTAGAGTTTCTATCTCTCCAACAATCTTATTTGTCCAACCTTGCTTGTCATCTAAACCAGCGAAATGAATCATAAAGTCTCCATCTGAATAAACCCCTGAAAATACAATATGCTGTCAACAAACAATAGAGAGGCCGTGCATGATAGTAAGGAAACTTCCATAAGAAGCAAAGTGGAGACTTTCTGCTGGTATATGGCAAACAACCTTAGTTCAGCCCATAGTTGCAATTTATTAGGTATCATGATAGGCGTTAGTGTGTAATTTGTAGTAAATACAGACCGACATGGGTACATGAAGACTAGGACAATGGTACGTGGTGTATGAATGCTGAAAACATTTCACCTTTATTGTTTGAGTAAAACAATACTGATTTAATACATCTTTCTTCATTATTTTTTCAGAATCATTTTGCACGTCTATAAAATCAATCCGCCAAAGCTATCAAATGAGTCTGTAGGTAAATAAGGACTCCTGGGAAGTTATGTCCTAATTTTAAAATTTAAATGCAAACCCTCATTACATATGCACTGTAGACTAGTAGAGGGTACGAGAGAATGCGAGAAGAGAACCTTTCCATGTAGTGGCCAGGTGGAAGATCAGACGGAAGGTCGACTTCCATGAGAGGATCCATGGGTACGAATTGAAGAGGCACTGCATTTTTGCAATCCGAACTTGCGCTTGCATTTCTTCAGATGATAAGTGACCTATTAGATGCTTGAGTGCTGCATTATCTCCACTTTTTGTGGAACCAAACTGTATAAATGAAGTCTGGTTCCACCATGTATCCAAAAACTTCTCACTCCAATTTGACCTCCTTATGAAGAAAACTCCTGCATGAGAAGTGGTTTGCCTTTTTTTTAGTAATCATGGTGAAAGATGCGAAATCATGCTACCCAAAAAATGGAGCAAACTGATGTAGACATTCGAAACGTATATTTCTAAACATCAGATTATTCTGGACATGCATTAATGTAGGCGAGGAACACTCAAATTAATGAATGCAGTTTCAGACTCCATTATATTGACAGTAAGATGACTTGACAATTTGTGATTTACAGATGCCTCATTGGGGTTCAACGTGCTGAAAAAGTAGTTTGTTGCAACAATTTGCTCCCAAAGCAATTTTGATGAACAAAACACCCAAAATATTCATGTGTTAAGTCTCCCATACCAGCATTCACACCACCGAAATCCTCTGTCAGAACAAGATCAGGTGACTCATTAAAATCACTATGTCCAATCACTGAGAACAAAATCCTCTCCTGCAAACCATGTAATGGGAAGGGAAAAGTAGTCAGCAAGATAAGCCTCCAACATGTGACCCATATCAACCAGTGCATACACTAGACCCTAATTAGTGGTTTGATTAAGATTTCAGGACTGTATATGCCAAGTTGAAAATATATATATTCAAGTGGGTACCTCAACCTTAAATTACAAGCATCTGAGACTCACCAGCGGGATTTCCGGGTTAGTAACCAGCGTGTCCTGTATAACAACCAAAATAAAGCATCAATTAGGTGCAAGAGACAAGAAACTTGATTCTTCGTATGCTGATAGTATGGTAGAGATTCAACCCAGCAGTAATTAAGTAGCAGCGGCGACCCACCGCGTCGTTCCAGAAGAGCCAGTGGTGGTGGCGGAGGTGCGCGCGGAGCGCGAGGACCTTGCTCCAGCTGGGCGGGCGGCTGGGGTCGACGGCGGACGCGGGGAGCGCGATGAGGCCATACCCGTGCGCCGCCGCGTAGGCGCGCTTGTTCCGCGCGGTGGCCGCCAGCACGCCGCGGAAGGACCGCCGCCCGCGCGACCCGCTCGCGCCCTCGTCGGCGAGGGTGACGATGGCGAGGCTGAGGCGGGGGTTCCGGACGGGGCCGGGGAGGAGGGGGAGGCGGCGGTCGGTGGCGCCGGGCAGGCACCGGCGGCCGAATGAGTTGGCGCGGCGGAGGAGGAGCGCGGGGAGCTGCGCGAGGAGGACAAGGAGGAGAAGGAGCGGGAGGAGGAAGAGCAGCCGACGGAGCCGAAGGCGGTGCCGATGCTCGGCGGCGCGGCGCGGCCGTGACCGCTCGGCCATCGCCGGAAGGCGCCTGGCTCCGCGTGGTGGTATGACTATGCTGTCTACGCAGAGGCGGCGCCGTGATTTTGATTTCTCGTTTTAAAGATATTAATCATAAAATAAATGCTGTGAGACTAATCAAAGACGCTTCCTGAATTAAAAAGAGAGAATATTCTCGCAGAAAGGCCCGCCCATTGAACAAAGACTACAAAGTATTTCGAATATATGGAATACAGTAAAAACCATAACAATGATAGTCAATATACTGCAAAAGTTTGATAAGACTTCATAAAAAACATTATGTTTTCATGATCGGTGGGAATATAACAGATTGAAAATTATCATATATAAAACCTCAGAAACTTTGAGCACTGAAGATATAGCCAGCTGAGCTGATATTGGACATGCTCACAAATTTGTGAGCAATGCATTTACTCGAAAAGGAAGTACATCAACAAAAGTAGGGCACAGTGCGGACTTTGGATGATCCGGGGTACTTGCTTTCTATTTCAGCTTCTTACTGAAGTCCGGGAGATCAACGAGCTGGATCCTTGAGATACCTTGTGCTTCTTCCCTCTCCTTCTGTGTGTTGTATCCCCATGTCACTGCTCCAGTAACATCAGAAACGCAAATTAGTTTTAACAAAGGGTAAACCATTGGGGTTAGCGAGAAAAACATGACTTACCCAGGTAGAGGTTCCATTTATCCAGCGCTGGTTCTTTGATCACATTCTTCAAAGTCGCAAGGCGGTCCTCGATGAAACTATTCAAGGTACAACAAAAAAAAGGAAACAACAACCATTCTTTACTTCTTTTGCTGTTGCCCATCTCATATGGATGCCCAGAACTAGTTTATGCGATGCAGTTTATGGTATTAAAATACACGCAAACTATGGACTTACTGAAGTGTTAGACTTTGGTGCTGTGGCATCTGCTGCAGCTGCTGGAGAACTTTTACCTTCGGACTGAAGAATGAACTCACAGATTCAGTACTGAAAAATCATGGATAGGTTAAGGAAAAGAAAATAAGCACCATACTAACCCTGTGCCCAGGCCATATGTCCTTTCAGAGGGAAAATCTATTCCAGCCAATTCTTTCAGTAGGGCTTCAGCAAATCTACTCTGGAAGATGACCAATAAGTGATCAGCAGAATATCAGCATTCCGCATTACCTACAGAGCAGAACTGAGAAAACAAATATGAACCGACTAAAATCTGGAACCAAATTTCTACAATCTCCATTATTAAAAAATCTATAAAAAAAGGTAAAGTCTAAATATGGTTGTTAGAATCATTTGTTGAAACAGTTCAGTTGTTCATAAACATCTAACTAAACAGAAAATGAAACCATTAACCAATTAAACAGAAGATAGTAAAAAGTTCGGTCGCATAGCAGAAAAATGTAGGAGATAGACCTGTTTTGTTGTGACTATGTAAGTGTCAGAGCTTGAAAGCTTTAATGCATCAGCTGTCCCATGATAAAACCTGCAGTCACATTGACCTGCCAATGAGTTGCACAATATGCTTTGTTCGATATAAAAAAAATGAACATAAGACACTTCAGAGTCGTTACATCGCTTCAACTTTTTCGAGCATATTAGGCTGTAAACTGAAAAGGGAGACAGTGGGGAAAATATTGCCGTATCAAAAGCGACTAATAAAATTGTGATTATTCTAAGTCACACAAACTTTCACGTAGAGCAAAATTAAATTAACACGTAAGACAAACACACAAGCAAGCAATGAGCCAATAACACACAGTAAAGTACATACGTGTGCGCATGCAGACCCACATGCACAGAAAGGGCTAGGGAGCAAACATGGAGCCAATAATCAAGAACTCAGGATTTGTGATCAATTTTCTTTCCAACTTATTTAGTAGCCATACCCACTAATCAATATATCACATTGAGTCATACAAATTAGAAAGTCATTTACCACCTAGACCCACTTAGATACGATGAGGCCTCTGCTATTATTTTATCAAACTATCTTTGCATGCTACATACAAGGGAACTACTATAGAAATGTATGATCTGTATTTGATCCATGTGGTCATGGTCCTGAGCGTGTTTCTGAAAGTTTTGAAGTGTTCCTCTCAACTGAGGACAGAACACTAGCGTATCTAGAGATGGTTGTCCCCGTGGAGTCTATACCACCCAAGTCCCAACTATCAACAATTCAACAGTATAACACAAAGTCATAGTTAGATCTAACTTAATTTCTATGAATATATATTGGTCAGTCCAAGAAGAAATTTACATCAATTATTTCATAGGTCAGTCACCTGTTAGGTCAACCATGGAAACTATTTTCTTAATAAGACAAGTTATGGAGCGGTATAGGGAGAAGAAGGACCTACACATGGTTTTCATTGACTTGGAGAAGGTGTACAACAAAATACCAAGGAATGTTATGTGGTGGGCTTTGGACAAACATAAAGTCCCAACGAAGTACGTTGGACTTATTAAGGACCTGTACAACAATGTTGTCACTAAAGTCCAAACAAGTGATGGCGACATAGATGACTTTCCGATTAGAATAGGACTGCATCAAGGGTCTGCTTTGAGCCCTTATCTATTTGCCTTGGTGATGGATGAGGTAACAAGGGACATTCAAGGGGATATCCCTTGGTGTATGCTCTTCGCAAATGATGTAGTGCTAGTTGATGAAAGTCGAGCAGGAGTAAATAGGAAATTGGAGTTGTGGCGGGAGACCCTAGAGTCAAAAGGTTTTAGACTCAGCAGAACTAAAACTGAATATATGAGATGTGATTTTGGCACTACTACACATGAGGAGGGAGATGTCAGTTTGGAAAGCTAAGTAGTGCCTAGGAAGGATACATTTCGATATTTGGGATCAATGCTACAACGAGATGGGGATATTGATGAGGATATTAGTCATAGAATCAAAGTGGGGTGAATGAAGTGGCACCAAGCATCAGGAATTTTATATGACAAGAAGGTACCATTGAAGCTAAAAGGCATGTTTTATAGGACGGCGATTAGACCTGCAATGTTGTATGGTGCAGAATGTTGGCCTACAAAAAGACGACATGTTCAGCAGATAAGTGTTGCGGAAATGCACATGTTGCGTTGGATTTGTGGTCATACGAGAAGGGATCGAGTCCGGAATGAGGATATACGTGATAAATTAGGGGTAGCACCAATTGAAGAAAAGCTTATCCAACACCGGCTGAGATGGTTTGGACATGTCCAACGAAGGCCTCCGGAGGCACTGGTGCATAGTGGAACCCTAAGGTGTGACAGTAATGTGAAGAGAGGTAGAGAAAGACCAAAATTGACATGGGAAGACGCAATAAAAGGAGATTTGAAGGGATGGAATATACCCAAAGATTTAGCCCTGGATAGGAGTGCTTGGAAAACAGCTATTCATGTGCCTGAACCCTGATTTGTGGCTCTTGTTAGTTTCAACTCTAACCTACCCCAACTTGCTTGGGACTGAAAGGCTATGTTGTTGTTGTTGTCGTCGTCAGTCACCTGTTAGCACCTATCCAGCCAGACAAATCATTTTTAATCCAGTCATCTCTTACACGACCAAAGAGATCTACCAAAGACTCCCTATCTTCTTGCCACTCGTCCATGAGAATGGGCTTCAGTTTTAACCAGTTCTCCAATATTTCTTGGATGCTAAGCCCATCTGCAACCTTGCAAATATCACCTTAATATAAAAATTCAATCAACCTAGAAGCCTATAGTCATTTCCTATTCTGTTGCCACCTAAGACAGTATGATAATATTTGGTCAGGAATAAGTTACATATGAAACTTACTGATGATTTCCGAACAGAGGGTATCTGGATCTCAACAAGCAACCTAACAAGCAACAGGTTCTCATATCCTGTTTCCACCACTGGACGGAGCTGAAATAGTGGAAAACATTTTAGGTAACAAATTTTAAAGAATAAAATTGTGAAGAGGAATGCTAGGTTCCTTGTCATGAAATCAATATGAGAATATCTATTATGCTTCATGAGGATCGTAAGCTTAATTTATTCATAGCACCATTATTCTTTAAAACAGAAAGCGTTAATTATCATCCGGGGTGCACTATCCATTTTCCGTAGTTGTAGCAGATGCAACATGTGGATTGCTCAAATGTTTAGGCAAGTGTGGACCAAAAGTTCCTACAAATACATATGGGATAACTCCATATAGTGGATAGGCAAATGGGGGGGGGGGGGGGGGGGGGGGGGGGGGGGGATCACTTTGTTTGCTTGGGGAAAAAACTATAGAGGCAGTGGACTTTAATGAACTTTCCAACTTTCATGGGTTTTCAATAATAAGCAAAGGGGGATCAGTGGTTCAGGACAGGACACTGAAAGGCATGAGAAAAACAAGACATGAGAAAACCAACCAGATGAGCAAGGTGCACATTGTTCGAAGCCACTAAACTAAAATGATGCATCACCCTAATTTTTTTCTTGTACATTGTATTAGTTTCCTGTTCTTTTTGTAACATTCTTGTTAACTAAAGCTGTTGCTGTATGCCTGTAAGCTGCAAGATTAGGAAAAGTTTTGCCATTGATGTGGTAAGCTGCATTGCGACATGGAATCTACTTACTACTCAGAGGAAGATGTATTAGTTCCCGCACCTCCATAAAAGATGCTTCCAACTAATTACTACATTCAAATTTTTAAGTAAAAATCGAGCGTTCTGCAAAACCACATCAATACTAAATGGAGCTCTGAAATGAAGGCTTACGGTGTACATCTGCTCCACTATCCACTCCTCCATGGCGGAGTCAACCTGCTCAAACACCGACGGCCACCTCACCTTCGCGGCCTGCCAAAGCACACCAAATCGAACACAGTTACTCATTTGACACATATCAAGCACGCAACAAGCAAGGCGGACGAGGAGACCTTGACGGCAGAGAGGGAGCTCTCGCCGCAGCTGTCGCAGAAGACGCCGTCGAAGTCGAGGGCGAACAGGTCGCCGCCCATCGCGGCGCGCGAGGGCCTCGCAGCCCTTGCTCCCCTCCTCTCCGCTCCTCCGGGCGACGGAATGGACCGAATGGAGTAGGGGCGGACCCTCCCTATAGGCAAGTTGGGGCGGCCGCGCAAGCTACCGGCGGCCGGGATGGGCCCCACCACCCTCTCCAGGCGGTCAGGCGCCGTGCCGAGAAAACGAACGGCAGCCATGGCGTGCCGCGTGCGTGAGGCTGAATGAGACGACGGGGCGCTATGGGCTTTAAGCTTTGGTGGGGCAAAAGAGGAAGGGAAGTGAGAGACGGCCCAGCCCATAGAAACGATCATATGATTAAATTTAATTATTATGTTAACTCAGTCTCAAAAAAAATATTATGTTAACTACAATCATTATTCTTTTCCTTTAAGTGAAAGTTTGTTTGAAGGACTGCGATGATTGTTTAGTTTCATTGATGATTGCTACAAGTCAGCACTTGCAATGACTATAAATGCGTGACTTGACAATGTTCATACTTCCAAATGCTAAATGCCCTAAGTCGACTAAACAACCATATTTTGGAGACACCATCCACTGGGAATCAAGGATGATCCATTACATTCAATTTGGCAATTAGACTCTTGAGTCATGACAAAATGCAACATCCAATGGTGATCCAATGGTGCTCGAGTCAAAAGGGAAACTTCTATTTGGTGTCCCCTAAACGGTTAAACCATACTTCCTCGTCTCTCCGTTCCAAATGGTAGGTCGTTTTAATTTTTTTTCCACAGATATTATTATGCATCTAGATATAGTATATGTCCATATGCATAATAATATTTATAAACCTAGAAAAATCGAAACGACCTACAATTTAAAACGGAGGGAGTAGATCTCTTTGAGTAGAAGCCCCGTTTTCATGTTTTACCGTAGTAACTAAGGATGCGTGCTAGTGCTAGGTGTGCCATTTTGTCTCCATCAGGTGACAACCATTCGTAGAGTCGTTACATTTGTCGAGCAGTCGTTTAGTTTTGTCAACGTCCTCATTTTGATCATCTCGCTCTTATCGCCTTTTGGAGTTTTGTTGCTGAACAATCGGCCTGGGCAAAAATTAACCGAAACCGATTAACCGAACCGAACCGAACCGATTTAACCGAAATAGTCGGTTAAATCGGTTTTCGGTGTTCGGTTCGGTTAAAAAACTAGCGCTATTCGGTGGTCGGTGATTGGGTCGGTTTTGGGTTTCCGGTAACCGAATTAGAATTTTAACCGATAAACTGTCGTCCAGGCCATTCCATCCGGCCCATAAACGGCCCACGAGTCCACAACAAGTCAACAATATACCCTAGCGACTAGCGTCCATCCCGTGCGTCCAGCGTCCCGGCGTCACTCCAGAGCCGCCGCCGCCCGACTCCCGTTCCCATCCCCTTCACCTTCAGAGCCGCCGCCGCCCGACTCCCGTTCCCATCCCCTTCAGAGCCGCCGCCGGCCGCCGTCACTCCAGAGCGGCAGAGCCGCCGCCGGCCGCCGCCCCATGAGGCCGTGACTTCCGTCCGCCGCCTCCCCAGCGTCCTCACCAAAGCCACAGCCGAGTCGCCGACGCCGACCGCCGTCCGCAGTTCCGCACGTCGCCGCGTCCCCATCCGCCTCCTGCCTCCAAGCTCCAGCAACTAGGGCACCAGGCTCCGCGGGGAACTAGAAGGGGCAAGTAATCAGCGCTCGGAGTCTCGGACTAGTAGTACAACGGCGCCACCAACCGAGCACTCCTCCAATGTAAGTTCGAGATCCCTTCCCCCCTCGATTTGTTGTCTGTTTCGGTGATTATTTGAGCCCATATTATTTGTTGTTGATTGTTGAATCCATTTGCTTTGCTCGATTTGTAGATGGAGGATTCAGATGTTGAAGTTGTGAGATCTGAAGCTGAAGGTGAAGAGAAGAATGAGGAGCAGAACAAGAATGAGGAGCAGGAGAAGGACCAGAAGAAGGAAGCTAAGAAGAGGAAGGCTATGGCACCAAGATCAGATGTGTGGGACAGCTACCACAAGATCCTTGTTGGAGACGTACTGAAGAAGGCAAAGTGCAAGTATTGCAGCCGTGAGCTCAACTGTCACTCCAAAAAAAATGGTACAACTTCTCTAAAATATCATCTACGAATATGCAAGAGAAATCCTAATAAAAATCCTGATGACCAAGGCACTTTGCAATTGCAACCATCACATGGGTGTAGTAGCGTAGGCACTGTTTCTACCTGGAAGTTTGATCCTGATGAAATTAGAAACAGCTTTGCTGAAATGCTGATTGAAGATGAGTTGCCTTTTGTTTTTGCTGAACGATCTGGCTTTAGGAAGTTTATGGCCAAAGCATGCCCCCGTTTTACTGTGCCATCTAGAAGAACAGCCACTAGAGATTGTGTTAGTATCTATGATGTGCAGAAAGATAAGCTGAAAGAATTTTTTAAGCAATCCTGTGAAAGAGTTTGCCTCACAACTGACACATGGACTGCAAACACTCAGCAAAACTACATGTGTGTCACAGCCCATTTTATTGATAGTGATTGGAACCTACACAAGAAGATTATTGGATTTTTCTTGGTAAAGGGCCATAGAGGGGATGACATTGGGAAATCCTTAGAGGGTTGCTTGGCTAAATGGGGCTTAGATAAAGTTTTTACCATAACTGTTGATAATGCTAGCTCAAATAATGGTGCTATCAAGTATATGAGGAGGGTTTTGAATGAGTCAAACTGCAGCATTGCTGATGGAGAGTATCTTCATATGAGATGTGTTGCACACATTATCAACTTGATAGTAACTGAAGGGCTAAAAGAGATTGATGTTTCAATTTCTCGTGTTCGTGCTGCTGTTAAGTTTGTCAAGAGTTCTCCCTCTAGGCTAGCTAAATTTAAGAAGTGTGCTGAATTAGCAAAGGTGTATAGCAAAGCTTTTTTATCTTTGGATGTTTGCACAAGATGGAACTCCACTTACCTTATGTTAGCTAATGCAATACCATATGAGAAAGCATTTGAAAGATATAAGGATGATGATCCCTACTACCAACTTGATCTAGAAGGACAGAATATGCCAGGTGTTCCTGTAAAATCAGATTGGGAAAAGGCTAAGAAGATGGCTGAGTTTCTTGAACACTTCTATGAGCTCACCCTCCGTGTCTCAGCCACTCAACATGTTACTTCTCACACTTATTTTCATGAGATTGCTGATGTTTTGATTTTGTTGCGTGAGTGGTGTCAAAGTTGTGATAGCATACGCAAGGACATGGGTAAAAGAATGCTAACAAAGTACTACAAGTACTGGGGAGACAAGAAGGAGGACATGCTAAACTTGGTCATTTTTTTCTGTGTTGCTATTGATCCAAGGTACAAACTATCTGATTACACAAAAATGGCTACCTTGGAAATGTTTGGTCATGAAATAGGACAAGAATTGTGGGCTGTAGTAAACAAATCTTTCCATGCTTTGTTTGAAGAGTACAAAAACTTGTATGCTCCAAGTGGCAAGTCACAGCATACTACTGATTCTGAACAAGCTCCAGAAAAGAGCAAGAGATTGATGAGGTCTGTCATTGCTCAGAAGATGAGGCTTGATGGTGGTGGAAATGGCACCACAAAGTCTGAACTTGAGAAATACTTTGCTGAAGAGAATGAGGAGGATAAGAAAGACTTTGAAATTCTTGAATGGTGGAAGGACAATGCTCACAGGTTCCCAATATTGTCTCACATGGCTCGTGATTTGTTGGCCATTCCTATTTCAACAGTGGCATCCGAGTCGGCTTTCAGCACAGGTGGACGTGTTCTTGATGACTTTAGAAGCTCTCTCACACCAATTATGGTCGAGCGCTTGATTTGTACACAAGATTGGCTTCGTCGATCCACTACTCTTAGTGTTGAAGAAGATCCCGAAGAATTGGCTAAAATAGAAGAAGGTAATCAATTTAAATTCTAGCTATTTGTTTCATGTTCCTCATTATTTATTCATATATTCACACTACCTTTTTTGACTATTTGAAGCCCTTACTCATGTTGAAGAGGACATTGGTGGCTTCAGCCTGACGATTTCACCCAAGTCTACTACTAACGCCAAGTCAACCAAGCCCTCTCCTGCATAATTATGTGTTGTAATGCTACTGTCTGCTTATGTGTTACGGTGTTCACTGTTCATTTGTTCAAGGACTCTTATTATGTGTTGTAATGCTATTTGAATTTGACACTGTGTTGGACTGTTGGTTACTTGGTTTAGTCTTTAGACGTCTTAATGTGTTGTACTGTTCAACAATTGAAGTACTCCTATTATGTGTTGTAATGTTGTTTGCCTATTTGAATTTCTGGTGATAGACATACTTTCTGTATTTCTGTTAACCGATTAACCGAACCGATTTAACCGAAACCGAATAAGGTCGGTTATTTGTTTTCTGGGAGCAAGTTCGGTTACCAAAGTTCAATAACTGAAATTATTGTTCACCGAATTAACCGAACCGTATTAACCGTATTAACCGAACGCCCAGGGCTACTGAACAATCAACATGGCTCAGTGGCGAAGTAATTTCTCGTGACTCCTAAGATATGCAAATCAAGCCCTTGTTTAGTTCACCCCAACTCCCAACTTTAACACTATGCAAAAAGAAGATTTCCCATCACATCAAACTTGCGGTACATGCATGGAATACTAAATGTAGACGAAATTAAAAACTAATTGCACAGTTTTGTTGTACTTTGCGAGACGAATCTTTTGAGCTTAATTAGTCAATGTTTGGACAATAATTCACAAATACAAACGAAACGCTACAGTATGCTACAGTGCTGTAACAGTAATTTGGCATCTTCAAATTTTGCCAACTAAACAAGGCCCAAATTGAAATCCATGTATCAAGTGGTTCGGTGGCGATTTTTTAGTTTCTATATATTTTGTATTATCGGCCAAGACTTCCCTTGAGAATATGGAGCCCGAATCGGACGGCTAGGGATACACTGGGAATTGGGAAACGTGTAATGATTGATTTGAAATCGCAAGTGTGTCGGGACCTGGACTCGTGCATCTGCCGTGGTACCATGTCCAAGGCCATGTTTAGTTACTCCCCAACTCCCAATTTTGACACTATGCAAAAAGAAGATTCCCCATCACATCAAACTTGCGGTACATGCATGTAGTACTAAATGTAGATGAAATTAAAAACTAATTGCACAGTTTTGTTGTACTTTGCGAGACGAATCTTTTGAGCCTAATTAGTCAATATTTGGAAAATAATTCACAAATACAAACGAAACGCTACAGTGTGCTACAGTGCTGGAACAGGAATTTTGCATCTCCCAAATTGGCCAACTAAACAAGGCCCAAATCACGTCCTTGTGCGTGGGCCCACCGTGACACCCGAATCCTGCTGCCAGTGCCATGCCATCAACCACCAGTGTGTATTAACTTATCATTATCCGAGGATTAAAAAGAAAAGGCTCGGAAAATAATGGATTGGGATACGAATCCGTGCTGTAAACCGGTTGTCTCTCCAACACCCCTGCACCGAGCAAATAAAATTAATCGGTGAGTAAGAAAGAAAAGGAAAGGCAAGCTCCAACTGCAAATTGCAGGCTGCTCCCCAAGGACCCCAACTCAATCCCCCGCGCCGCCGCCGCCGCCGTCGGCGGAAGCGACCGACCCTGCCCCCTCGCCGGAGAACCCAACCCCCAGCGTCGTCTTCGCCTCAGGTACCGGACTTGCTCCGCCCCCCAGTCCGGCCCTTGGTTCGTTGATTGCGTGTCCGCTGGTGGCGCTCGCCGCGCTTCGTGATCTGTTCTCGGGTTCCGTCACGGCGACGAGAGGAGTTGGGGGTGCGGCGGGTTCGCGCGATGCGGTTCCTCGGTCTTGGGGCCAGCTGGTTCTCGTGGGATGCCAGCCGTTTCTGGGCATATCGGTCTGCGGGGCTGCGTTAGGGGTGGGTGGTCGTGTTCTCGACTGATTCTCGTGCTGCTAGAATGGGTCGGAGAAAAATTCCGCCTCCCGTAGCTGGTAGCCTGCTACCATGACGTTCTGGGGGTGCTCTTGTGTTGTAGGTAGAGGAGGCGTTCGATGCTGCTCATACTTGCGCACGCCAGCTGGGTGGTGAATTGCCTCATTGAGTTTGTTCTCGTTTGCTGTCGAGCCCATTGTAGCCCCTTTATGCCCAAGCCCAACCATGAGAATATCATCAGAAAAAGCCTGAATTGAGCGTGGGACTTGACTGTCTACTTACCTCCACGAGGTTTCTTAAAGCAGGGCAGTAGCATGATGGATATTATAAGGACCTTAGCAATGACCCTGGGGATAAGGATAAGCCCATTGCTGGATATTATGGCACACCTCTGTCTTCCAAGGGTTAAGTAAGAGTATTAGGACAACTGGGTTTCTTTGTGCAAGAAATTTAGCTAGTTGCTTAGTTTGAGATGATATTGCTGACATGTGTGATGTTGTTGACTTAGTGTCCATAGCGACTTGGATATTGAATTTTAAGTGAAATTATAGTCTCTCTTTGAAAATCTGTGATGCAGTGATCCTTTAATGTTAATGCTCATGTTGCTAACAGTAAGTACGCTCTAATTGAGGCCTTATTGGTGAGAGGGAGGTTTGGGAGTACTTTAACAACATGGATCAGCGGGGAATCTAATGCATATAATGCATAAGTGAAGCGGTGAGCGTATGAACCATAATGTGCCTGGTGATGATGATGGTTGGGGATGGATGTTTGCAAATTATCATGGGTTTTTGCTCTGTTTGACACTAGTTGCACCTTTTTCTACAAGCCTACATCTGGGAAGCAGCAACTATTTCTTCATGACTTAAACTCCAAAATGAATGAATACTAAAGTGTGTTGTGCAGATTGGCATATATTGTAAGGTGCATTGATATAATTAACAATTCATCCATTTGGGTGTTTAAGTAGGCATTGATACAATATGATGATCTTCACTAACATTTGTTCTTTTAAGTTTTCCCATCTAATGTTGAGTTTTTGGTTTTTGTGGTAGGTTTGTATGAATGGCAGATGACAATATGGTCACTGGAGTGTCACCTGTGGCTGATGAATGGGATATGCCACCTCTGACTTCATCAGTATATGCCAGCCCATTATTCCGAAAAGGATTGGATCCTATTAATTTGCCTGGATATGGGGATGTGAAGAATAGTCAGGAAGGCACACATACTGGATTAGTCATGTCAGATGGCTTTGTGTTCCCTCCAAGTGAGCATGAGAATTTGCCAATAGATCCTGAGCATGAGATTTTGCCAATAGAACCTGAGCATGATGAATCAAATACAAACAGTGATGGTAAGGAAGGTAGTTGTGCTGGGAGTAACGATGATGAGTGGTGCCATGTATCACCTGAAGAAGTTGATGGCATGAGTAATGAGAATCTATCTATCAACAGCGACTTGCCTACCGACAATGAATCTCCTTTACCAGATTCCAACCCCACAGATCACATGAACTGCAAGGCTGATCTTCCTTGTGAAGGATGGTGGAAAAGGAAATCCACTTATCTGTTTCACCATATAAAGGGAGTGACTACAGTCTGCTCAGTTGTGGCAGCTGGTGCCGTTGTGGGTTTTGTCGTAATGAGTCAGAGGTGGCAGCAGGACCATTTGCACCTTCATCAATTTCAGTTCAGTGTCAACGGTGAGGTATGCCATCTATCCTTTATCTGAAAAAGTTTTGCTAGGAGTGCCTTTTTGCCATTGTTCCTTGTTTTTCTTGTATGTTTCTAATTATTTTGCTGGCGGCATGAAAGATATAACCTCTATGATACATTATGAAGTATATGATGACAAAGAATCGCACAATGCTCTTCCCATGTCCTGTTTGTAGTTCAAAGTGCTTCCGAGGTATTTAGATTTCAGAATATTTGCTGAAAAAAATGGATAATAACTCCAAAGTTAAATTTGTATAATCACCCCCACTTCTTAATTGATGAGATAAAATAAAATCATTTACATGGGATGATGCTTCCTTTTGGACTAAACTCATCTTTAGAAATTTCGAGTTAAATCATATCATAGTTCACCATGTAATGTTATTTTTGCCAAGTAGCCATTGGTCTCTATCTCAAATTGGGCTTTTCTTGTTAGATAGGAATTTGCGTATCCCTTAGCAAATATAGTTCTTTTCTGGATACCAGCTAATCATATTTTGACTGATGTTCACTCTTTTCGGCAGAGCATGAGTCGAGTCATTGGAGCATTCAGCCGTTTGAAGGATGGGCTTCCAGGTAGTGAACAGCTTAGGTCTCTGCTGCCAACTCGCGTACTCCCGCAGCAGCCGCTTAGCGCTTGAGCGCAACAGGCGCAGGAATTTGGTGTTAGGGACTGCTTCTAGTGGCAATTTTTTTTTCTCATATGATTTTGAGACAGTGCAATTCTTTCTTGTGCTAGTACAACCGTTTGATTTTATCCTTCTGTAAATTTATGGTTGAGATTTCCATGGCACTGAAATATTACTCTTCGTAGTCTGTAGCAACTGTAAAATACATGGTGGGAAAACACATAGTATGGGGCACTTCGAACTGGGTATCATGTTTTCCTATGTTCAATGGCATGCGCTTGTATTTTTGGTTCGTGCTCATAAACATGTGAAGCTTCATATGTAAGTAGTGACGATTTCCGAGTAAATGATTCCAAATTTCTAGTTGAAAATTGCCTTAAAATTTCTTCTTGTTTAGTTGAAGGTCCTTTGAGAGAGGACTTTGAATTGGAGTTGAATTTAGCGTGCATCTGGATATCAGATCTTTCTCCTCTCCTGATCTTTATTTCGTTTTCGTTTATTTATGCACCTTTTGGGCCACGCGAGTGGACAAGTAGCAAGTTTTCAGTCAGCACGCGCGCTACTCGTCAAGTCTTCGATGATGCACAAAAAGAACCTTCTCGACGCAGGCGGCCGACCTACGCGAGGCCTAACACGTCTTAAGTAGGAATTAGGTTACTAGCGTTATATAAACAAACATATGCAACTACATTAGCATTGAGTTAGATAAGAAAAGAATTTATTCAAATTATCATCCTACTCTCCACAAGAAAAGTGATATTCAAATTGTCGTCCTCTCGAAAAACAATACAAATTGTAGAACGGATGCACGTTTAAATACTCTCTATAAACACCTTGTGGTAGATTTGTGCTGAGTTGGAGATTTGAACCCACCAAAATTAAGGAGCCTAATAAGTACCCAACAAACTGAACTAACCAATAAGAATCTAACCAGCTCTCATACATGTGTAGTATATAATATTGAGTTCACGTGTTATTTCATTCCTGATTTGTGTGGATTAAAATATGTCAAAATTCCTGTTGATTCCAACAATATCACCATACTTAGTTTTCTAAAAACTAGGTTTAATGTTGTAAGAAGAAGAGAATTTACAAAGGAGTAGATGGTGAGAGTGGATCGAACGGACCACGTAAGAACCTGAGCTGGTCGAGAGTGTTTTCACCATCTCAGGGTAATTCCGAGTTGTATAAGGAGAAAAACAATTTTCGCGGCGGTTTAGGAGTTATTTATCGCAAAAAATTAACGTTCGTGACCTGCCGATGTAATTTCTGACAGCACGATCAGAATTAAAGGCTGCCACGCACTGTCGGAGTTCCGTGTACTCTTCTCCGACTTGGCCACTTCCTCCCGAACCCGGCAAACCCCGCGCGCACGGCACGCTTACAGCCATGGACGAGGCTGATGAATCGGACTCGAATTTGAGCACCCTATAAATTCATTTGGTGGACGCCACTCCCCAGCCGCCGCGTTATTCGTCAGTTCCAAGAATCATCCTCCACCACCGCCTCGCCGCGCCAAGAATCAGACAGCGCTTTCTTTCCTCATGTCGGCGGCGACGCGCAAGCGCCCGGCGCCCGACGGCACGGCGGCCGGCGGCGAGAGCAAGCGGGCGCGGATCACGCTCGGGAGCATCTACGACTACGAGAAGCTGGAGGTGCTCGGGGAGGGCAGCTTCGGCGTGGTGGTCAAGGCGCGCCACCGCGCCACGGGCGAGGCGGTGGCCGTCAAACGCGCCAGGGCCTCCGACCTCCGCGCCGTCCTCCGCGAGGCCGGCTGCCTGGCCGCCTGCCGCGGCCACCCCTCGGTCGTCGGCATCCGGGACGTCGTCGAGGACGCCGCCACCGGGGACGTGTTCCTCGTCATGGAGTTCGTCGGCGCCAGCCTGCGGCGCCTGCTGCGGAGGGCGGCGGCGGCGCGGTTCCCGGAGGCCCGGGCCCGCGCGGCCATGCGGCAGCTCCTCCGCGGCGCGGAGCGGATGCACGGCGCCGGGATCATCCACCGAGACATCAAGCCGGACAACATCCTCGTGGGCGCCGGCGGCGCGGTCAAGATTTGCGACCTCGGGCTCGCCACGCCGGCGAGGCCCGAGGGAGCGGCGTACCCGGAGCGCCGCGTGGGCACGCTGCCCTACCGCTCGCCGGAGCAGCTCGCGGGACACCGGGACTACGGCCCGGGCGTCGACATCTGGGCGCTCGGGTGCGTCATGGCCGAGCTCCTCACCGGCCGGTTCATGTTCGACGAGGAGACGGACGACGCCATGCTCGCCAGGGTGACGGAGCTGGGGCGCGCGCTCGGCGAGAAGGGGCTGAAGGCGTTCGACGACTGGCCGGCGTTCCAGGGCCTGCCGGAGCTGTCGCCGGGCGCGCAGGAGGTCCTTGCCGGCCTGCTCGCCGTCGAGCCCCGGGACAGGCTCACCGCCGCGGCCGCGCTCCAGCATCCGTGGTTCGCCGAGGAGGGGGAGGAGGAGCGTCCTGCCGCCACCTGCGGGAGCGCGTGCAGAGCAGCTCGGAGTTGCAGTGCTAGTGTCGTGACCGTCGTGGTCTGAGAGCCTTTGAGGATTGAATCTACTGTTTGTAATCTTATTCGTTTGTTCATTATTTATAATCTTGGTTGTTATTAGCACCAATTGGTATGATGCATGAAGATGCAATAGTGGTGGCGAGATAGTGTTATCTATTATCAGTTATTACGATTTTCTCTTTGCAGATAATTTGTATTCTAGGTTGCAAATTCTGCTGTGGTACAATTTGTGTGAAAAGATCAGAGGCTGCAACAGATTGAACAGGCGATACTCCTAGTCCTGGATAAGCAAAATGCCATATATGCTGCATCTAGAGCCAAATTTGGCAAGCAGTTTACTTTACTGAGTCAGATGTGCAAATCTGTTCTGTTCTACAGACTACAGAGTGATCGTGACTAAGCTGGCTGGTTGGACTGGGACAACCAAGGTTCATGTTTCTGCTGTTGACAACTGAATTTCTAAGAGCCTCTGCTTCGTCCTGATTCTTTTGAGCATCGGGTTGTCGAACACCTGTGCAATATGTGTAAAATAGCATTTAACAAAAAAAAATATGTGTAAAATAGCAGGGAAACCACCTGCCCGCTTTGACCTCTGAAGCTAAGACGATGTGCCGTGTTGGTATGAATCGTCACTGTTTGGATAAAGCCATCATGCTAATCCTGAATTCCAGTAAAAAGTTTTCATTTCCAGCTTGCATACGTATAATTTTTTTAAAATAAATTTATACTTTATTTCTTTCAATATTTCAACAAACGACGCTTTGGCCGAGTGGTTAAGGCGTGTGCCTGCTAAGTACATGGGGTTTCCCCGCGAGAGTTCGAATCTCTCAGGCGTCGTATTTATTCTTTTTCCTTTTACTCCAGCAGGCACATATGTCTGTTCCGTCATCCTTTGTTATCTCTTGGGCTACATATGTGCAGCTGCCTGCAGTTTCCTAGGCCTGCACGTTGCTACATTGTTGAATCTCGTGCTATTTTGGGCCTGCTTGTGTATATGCTTGGGCTCCTCCACTGATCTGATTGGGCTGCTTGTGTTCTCTTTCAATGCGCTACTGTTTGTTTGACCTTGCATTTGAGGGATCGGAGTACAGAGTCTTTTAATGTATTCTTTAGTAGAAGTCCTTTTCTAGACCCACTCTTGTACTCCAATATATCCCCTCCATAGGCTATTATTCAAAAACTAGCAAAATACCCGTTGCTACGGTAAAAGATCAATTATGTTTTTCAAACTAATAATATTTTTTATTTTCATCACTAAATTTTTATTCCACCTCGGTGGGCAAGAGGGCATTTGGTTCCTTACCGCCGCTCGCCTTGCTAACACCCAAACCGGTGATGGAATAGCTCGATCCAACAGCGGAGTGACCGATCCGGCGGTGGCGAGGCATGATTCGGTAGCGGCGACGCCCAATTCGGTTGCGGGGAGCTCCAATTCGGCGGCGCCAGGGCTCGATTCGGTCGAGGCGAGCTCCGATTCGGTGGCGGTGGGACGATTCCATCCAAAAGAACTGGGACCGGACCAACCCATCCCATCTCACACCCTAAAAGTCCAGATCGAAGCTTAGACAAACTGAGGAAAAAGAAATTATTTGGCAGCACGTTACATTTCAAGAACCCAACCAAAAGTTTTATCTGCATCAAGATCTTTTTTCATTGCAATTGAAACATTCACCCATGTAGGTGCAATCCTTGCAAGAGATTCCTAGTAAATTAGGGAGAAACTATTAGTTACGGAAATCTGAGTAGATGCTTAGAAGAAAAAAAATCTCACCTTCTCAATTATCACAGGAGAATTTCCTATAGGATCAATCTTATTCATTGGCCCCTCATCCTCGGGGAAGAACTTACGCAACACTTTCTTATTTTTCTCCGGCTCAACATAGAGGAAAGGGAAAGCTGCTGCGCGACCATCCCTTGACAAGTTTTGGGATAGGCTTGACAATAATATGATCAGGCTCTGCCATCAAGATATACTTGCACATAGTATAAAGTTAATTGAACTATTGAGTCTGGAGAATGATCACTGATTATCAACTAAACTTACAGTAAACTTACTCTTCCTTTATGTCTGCCTTCTGGAGCCACTGAACAAATGCCCACGGCCGATTCAGAACAATGTATCCCTGAGATGTTTGATGAACTATGTTATAATGACAAAAATAAAAGCAGCATCTAGTTTCTAGTAATAAGGGTCAGTCATAAAAGCATTTATGCTCTCGAATTGTAAATGTTTTGAGCAATACTTGAAGTTTTAAATCATCAGTATACAATTGCAACAAGAAAAATAAGCATCAACAGGATGCGGACAAGCAGCAACAGTTGCAGTTCACTTTTTTTAAAAAAGTTGCAGTTCATAACAGGATGGCAAGAAGCCTGCAGTGCACACCCACAGGATGAACCAGTGGTTTTAACTTGGTTCAGACGCAATATGATGAAAAAGGCTGTTATCAGCAGGTTACCTTGCATATGATTCATTGATTCTGGAGGAGTATTATCACCACAACACGTCATTTCAATCATCAGAACCCTTGTCATGGACAGTTCGGTTGTCCTTATGAGGCTGGGAAATCCAATGCAACCCATCAAGCAATTCTGAGTACATCCTCTGGTCCAATGGCCCTCGCTTCCTCCCTTTCAGCTCCTCCAGCACCTCAAACGCCTGCTCAGTTTGCCCAGCCTAGCACATCTCCTCCAGCAGTGTCCTGTATGTGATCATATCCGGCTTCCTCTTGCAATCCAACATATCCAGCAGCACCCGCCTCAATACCTCGAACCTCCATTCTAATGCCAACGCCGACACAGCAATCATGTACATGCCTCCGGATGGCACAAATCCCTTCTCCCTCATCTCTGCAAAATACACCATGCCCTTGTCTGCCCAGCCCTTCTGAAACATGGCCTTGACAATGTAGCCATAGGTGAACTCGTTTGGCTCGCAGCCATACAGTGGCATTTCGCGGAACACCTTGAGCGTGTCGTCCACCTCCATGCACCGCGCGTAGGCCTTGATGATGAGGTTGAGCAGGAAGGTGTCTGGGACAACGTCGGAGGCCTTCGTCTGGCGGGAGAGGGACCGGACGGCGTGGAGGTAGACCATCGACGAGGCACGTGACCCACGCCGCGAACTTCTCGTCCGGCGGAGCTCGAACGGGGGACCGCTCTGGGGTGGCAGTTTCGGGGTCCGGATGGGGAGAGGATGGGGAGGTGGTGGTGAGGCGGCGGGGGTGGAGCAGACGGAGGTGGCGCGGGAGGCGGCGAGCAGCGCCATGGTGCGGTGGGCTCCGCCCGTTCCAGTTCCACTGAATTTCAAGAGGCTCGCGAGGGGGAGGGGGATGGCGGAGGGGGTGGCGCCGCGGTAGGCGGCGGAGCGGGCGGCCGGGGTCGAGGCCGCACGGGGTAGCGGCGGGGCACCCTGCTCCGACCACCGCCTGCACCCAATCCCCTCCTGCGGCTCTGTTGTGGAGAAAGGAGAAGCCTTTTTCCCTTAACCCCTTCCCTTCCCTCTTTTTTTCCATCCAAGCCCCCAATCTGTTAGCATTTGGATTGCGGGTTGATTTCACAAAACTTGAGGGATACTTTTGCAAAATTACCACGATGGTTGAAGGATTGAAAGAAACATCCTCTCTTTAATATTAGGTATAGATCTGCAATTATCAGAACTGATTAACTTGTTGCAGTACAGTATGTTATATGCTTATCTTATTAAGCATGCCATGTGCTTATCTTAATAATTTGTTGCAGTAGGGGCCGGAATTGGAGATTACCAAGAGGTCCATTTTCTTTCATGTTTATCTTTTCAATAAGTAACTGTTACATGTGTAGCACAAGCAACGGTTCATATAGTATATTTTTATGTGCCTTGAGTCCTTGACATGGTGTTAATTCATTTAAGATATGCATCAATGGCGTTCCTGCATGCCAAATTGCTGATGACGCGCAGTGATTAGAATTAATCAGATTGCTACATGCTTCTTACAAGGCTAGGTCATGTCATAACAAGATATTTCTTGCTCTTTCACTTTATAGACACTGCATCGCAGGCCTGATGCTATTGTATTTGTAGTATCCCCATTATTTCCGAGAGTTGTATGCCACTTTTAATCTGTCATTATAGCATCTTTTGGTCTGTATGGTCTGATCTGCTTGACTACTTTGACTGCCTTGCTAATCGAATCACGCTGATGGTAAGGGAAGTTTTCCCTACATAAAAATTACACGCCTGGAATATCTTGACTTCAAGTTCAATGAGATGAAATCTACAATCAAATTTCAACCGAACAAGTATTTTTTTTTGCTAAGGGTACGGTGTTGCTTTGAACTTCCCTGCGTCCCTTTAAAAGTGCATGTCTTTTTTTTAGAGAATACTAAAAAGTGCATGTCGATGGAAATATGGAAATTCAGTCATGATAAATATAAAAAGTTATACTATTTAAACCCTACCTCTACGCCAATTGGACATGGAGAGAGAAAAGAGAACAATTACTCCTTCCGTTCTAAATTGTAGGTCGTTTTAGCTTTTCTAGATGTATATAGAAAAGCCAAAACGACCTACGATTCAGAAAAACAGAAATCTCGTCAACAATGGAACGGAGAGAATACTAGACAAAACTGTGTATCTTGAGTTCTCGACTGAAAGCATTATTAGGAAAACCATTTCTTCCTTTTTTTTTCTTTGCAAAGACAAGAGAAAATTGTATTTTAGATAATGGACAAGAGAAAAACGTTACAAATTAAAGGAGTACAATTGAATTGTTCAATCAATTGTATTCTCCGATCTAGTCAGCTTCGCCGGTGTACTAGCATTCTCGAGCTAGAGGCATAATGGCACTTTGAACCAAATGGCAGGAGAAGTATGGATCGATTAAGGAAGGAGCTTGTACATAGAACTGGTAATAATCCACACAAATGAATTGTGGTGGAGCCGTGAATGTTCAGCCCAGCTACTGATGAGGTCCTCACACTGCCAGAAGACACCCTACTCTAGCCCTATAATGCGATGTCTTAGGATATATGAAGAGCCACCGTGCATTAACATTCCATTAGAAAAGTAGGTTCACACTGTTTCGGACCCTCTCATGCCTAAAACAAACATGTAGCTTTTGTCCTACTTCAATTCATTTTCCTGATGCCACTCATCTCGAATAAACGTGCATCTACATTGCAGCATCGAAAGTCAAGAAGTCATCATCACGAATTGTGACGATGCACTGTAAAATAGTTCGTGGTAAGGTAACAAATACGTAAAGAGAATCAGATTATAGTGTATTTGGCGGCAGAATGGGTGATTATACTCTTTGTTTGGTTGCACTCTGGTAACGTAATCAGATTACGGTGTAGGTGTTGCATCTGATTATGGTGAGGGGAGGGGTAATAGGTTTGTATAGGTATTATTTAGGTAAGGGATTTGATTACAGTAGCAATTGATTACAAACCACCACAACCAAACATATGTAATGGGATTCGTTACCTTCAGTAATCAGATTATGTTACATTTGAGCCAACCAAACACCACCCATGTCTTTTTTTAGATAATGAAAAAAATTTCGGGTTCAACCTCCTCAAAGAGAAGGAATCAGTCCACAGATATTACAAATGATGGCCAAATTCCACCAACACCAAATAGTTGAATTTAACAAAACTTTCAACTCAAAACTAAATTCGCAAATTAAAAGGCCATCCATGGGAACTCAAGAAGTGTAGAGCCGTCATCTTCAATGTACGGCATGCTTCAGTCAAGTATTTTTTAGCTTCATGTCCCAACAATTGAGGTCAGAACCGAAGCCAATATGTTCGCAAAAAGGTTTTAGGTTGGTTTTTATCAAAAATAATATTATTTCTTGTTAGCCATACGGCCCAACACAAAGCGGCCCTCCTGTCAACAAGCTAGTGGTTGGCTTCTGTCCCCTTTCTTTACCCATAAACCAAGCATGTTAGTCACCGATGTTTGTGGAGCAATACCAAACACTATATAAAAAGCACGCCATAGAAATTTGGTATAATGACATTCAAAGAAGAGATGGCCAATGGTTTCCTCATTGCTACAAAAGCTGCAATATTTGATCCCATTCCAATTCCTCTTAGCTAGGTTGTCCTTTGCGAGGATGACCCCTTTTTTCAAATACCACATGAAAATTTTAATTTTAAGTGACAATTTAGTGTTCCAAATTTCTTGAGTGACTCTTACACCGCTATTGACAAGATGCTTATACATTGATTTGACAGTGAAGACCCCGTTCCTCTGTAGGGACCAGATAAATATGTCTCTCCCTCCTCTGTACTAATGTTTGTAATTCTTGCTACTAGACTGTACCATTCATTCAACTTATTTCCCACTAATGATCTCCGAAACGAGACATTAAGTGGTGTTGATCTGAGGACTTCAGCCATTGTAGCATCCTAACAATGTTATATAAATTTGAGTATTGGGATTTCAATGGCTGATAGCCTAGCCATATATCTTCCTAGAATCTTATCTGTGTACCCTGTTTTAACTTGAATTTTCCCAAACTAAGAAATTGATCCTTCACTCCCATCAAACCCATCCAAAATTGTGAATCACCTACTTTTTTATAAACTTGGCCTATTGACTTATTCTTCAAATATTTGTTCCGGATTAACTCTTGCCACATCCCATCTTCATTGCACAATTTAAACAACTACTTACTTAGTAGGCATTTATTTTCTATGTCTAATTTTTGAATTCCAAGACCTCCTTGATCCTTAGGCTGGCAAAGGATTTCCCACTTAGCTAGTCTATATTTTGTCTTGCGCTGATCATTCTGCCAGAAGAACCTTGATCTAAAGTACTCTATTCAAGGTCTAAAGTACTCCTCTTGGGACCTCAAAAAATGAAAGCATAAACATTGGTATGCTGGATAGAACTGAGTTTATCAACACTAGACGTCCTCCTACTGATAACAATTTTCCTTTCCACCTACTGAGTTTTTTTCTTAATTCTTTCCTCTATTATCCTCCGGTCTCTATTGTTGAGTTTTCTATAGTGCATCGTGTTATCTAGGTACCCCCTGGGCCCACCAGAAGACTTGTACGGACCTACTCAATGGAACATACCTGAAACCTACTCGGACATGAAGACTACTCTGCATGGCGTGTAGGCTTCATGGACTCCCCGAAGACTAGTCGAGTCAAAAGGAAACTACTCTACCGAGTTAGAGTAGGACTCTGTAACATATTCGACTAGGACTCCTGCACTCAATCCGCCCTGTAACCCTGCTCCCCGACTATATAAGGGCGGGCAGGAACCTCCTCCAAACAACTATGCACAACGCAACACAAATCAATATAATCCACACACAAGACGTAGGGTATTACGCGATCTAGCAGCCCGAACCTGTCTAAATCGTGTTCCCTATGTCACCATCGACTCCTTGATTCTCGGTGACACCCACCGCACAAAACACCACCTTGGGTACTCCCTAGGCGGGTTGCCGGTATAAAACACCGACATCTAGCGCGCCAGGTAGGGAAAGTCGCCGAATTTCTCCGCGCGAGATTGATGGCACCAACCATCATCAAGCCTGCGTTCGCCTTCGAGGCGGGTGCAACTTTTGTCTTCGGCTCCTAGCTCTTCATCGCCGATGGCGCTGGATGCTTCCGACGCTGCATCATCAACAACCGGGAGAAGAAGCATCTCGACGAAAACTCTCTTCGACAAGAAGCAGAAGATCTCGCCGAGAAAATCTCAAATTTTGATCTTTTCAACATCGAGTTCGATCACAACTCGGACTCGACCACGGCTCAGAGTAGTCCGCGTGAGTTGGCATTCAAGTCACCAGGTAGGCAACGACTGCGGGCATTTCGCCGATGACTTCTTCGACTACGTTGCCACGCACGCCAACTACTACGGCTGGCTCTTCTTTGACTACATCGCCACACACGCCGACTACTACGGGCAGCTCGTCGACAACTTTTTCGACTATGTCACGATGCTCGCCGATGACTACGGGAGGCTTGCCGACGACTTCTCCACGCACGCTAACTACTACGGGCGGCTTGTCAACGACTTCTTTGAGTTCGTTGCCGATGACCTCCGAGTACGTCGCGGCGCTCGCTAACGACTACAGGTGGCTCGCCGATGACTACCCTAACCACGTCGTAACGCTCGTTGACGACTACTTCAACTACACGTCTTGACTAAGAAAATTAGTTGGGGCAAACTTTGCACCATCACCAACTAGTCGGAATCAACTCCGACTAGTCGGCTTCATCAACAACCGTTGCAGTTTCATTGACAACCACCACAGCTTCATCAACAGTCGTCCACGAATCAAGCTAAGTTAGTTTTCTAATTATTTTCTGGTTTATTTTCTATATGCGCGCAACACGCGCTCTACTCGTCGGAAGCTCTTGCGCACAACACGCGCTCTACTCGCCGAAAGGTAGCAAACTCTCGTGCACAACACGCGCTCTACTCGCCGGAGGGTAGCAAACTCTTTCGCGCAATCGCGCTCTTTTTGTCCCAGTGCCGACTACTCACTTTTGTCTTCTCTTAAGGTCACTACTCTTCTTGAGCAGAATACGCCTTGACTTGTGAAAGCCTCAGGCACATCTATCATGCCTAAGCCCATACGCGTATACGAGACAAAGATCTCACACACAGTGGCAACGGCTACCCAAAGACTGAGAGCCTAAGCGTAACAAGCTAACTACTCGGGAAGAATATGACTGAAACAAGAGCATGACACACAACTTTCATATTGACCACTGAATAAATTTTAGCAGTTTCAATATCCTACAAAAATGCTACATATGTATGCATCTTTTCTTTCAGATTGAGCTTTGACGACGACCCTAAGCGTACCTTGGAAGGCACGGACTAGTTCCCAGGCTCGGGGGCTAAGCGCCAATAACTACTCGACGAGGCTCCTATGGCTCACCTAGTGCATAAGCTCGGGGGCTGGACGCCGCAAGACTACTCGGATGATGGCTTGAGTGAAGATTCAAGATCCTTGAGTTGATCATTCAATCAATTCAAGGCTCGGGGGATGATAAGCTACACCCAACAATTGATTTTTTCAAGTTGAAAGAAGAAGATTCAAGATTTTGACCCTCAGCCTGATTCGCTATGAGAAGCACTCAACGAGCGCCAGAAAATACTCGGGCGACATCTTCGGAGTACTCAGAACTGTTCCACTCGACTACAAAGTACTCGAGGGCTTGTCGGCTAGGCACCTCCAGGCCCACTAGAAGACTTGTACAGACCCACTCAAGGGAACGTACCCGAAACCTACTCGGACATGAAGACTACTCTGCAGGGCGTGTAGGCTTCATGGACTCTCTGAAGACTAGTCGTGTCAAAAGGAAACTACTGTACCGAGTTAGAGTAGGACTCTGTAACGTATTCGACCCGACTAGTCTTCGGGGAGTCCATGAAGCCTACACGCCTTGCAGAGTAGTCTTCATGTTTGAGTAGGTTTCGGGTATGTTCCCTTGAGTTGGTCCGTAAAAGTCTTTTGGTGAGCCTGGGGGTGCCTAGCCGATACATCGGGATGCCAAGGTATCTAAATGGGTATGTTCCTATCGTGCAGCCAAAAAGCTGTGAATATATCAACTCGTACTCCTTAGCTTGCCCAAAATAGAAGAGTTCTCTCTTATGAAAGTTTATCTCAAGAACAGATCATTGTTCAAACACACAAAGTAGTAACTTCATGTTTTTAACTTGCTCAATATCATGGTCCAAAAAGATCATAGTGTCATCCTTGTATTGCAGGATAGACAATCCATCTTCTATTAAATGAGGTGCAACCCCTTTCACCTGTCCATCCTCCTTTGCTCTAGAAATGATGATAGCCAGCATATCCACAACGATATTAAAAAGAATCGGGGATAACGGATCACCCTGCCTAAGTCCTTTCCTAGTCTGAAAATAAGAACCCATTTGATCATTCACCTTGATGCCTACATTCCCCCCTTTGGTGCAAGCTTCTATCCTAGTTGGTCTTGCAGATCTTACCCAATTAACTTTGCATTTTCCACCTATTATACCCGCAGCCCCGGTCCAGAAAAATTCCTTTCGCTTGTGGTCGATATCCTTCAGCACTTCTTTTGGGGCGTCAAGTGCTGAGAGGAGGTACACTGCCTACGAGGTTAGCACTGATTTTGCGAGAGCTAGACGTGCTGCCATGGTCATGTTCCTCGCATTCCACGCGGTAAGCTTGGTAATGGCCTTGTCGACAACATACTGGATGTGCACTCTTTTCAACCGCGTTGTCGTTAGTGGCAGCCCAAAATATTTGATTGGGAAGGTTGCTCTTGTGACTGGCAGATCCCCAATCATGTCGTCTAGATTAAGACCATAGCAGCTTATAGGCACCATGCTTGATTTCTCAAAGTTTGTTGTCAAGCCTGACGTCTCTCCAAATCTAGTGAGTAAGTCAGCAAGCGCCCTGATATCATCATTAGACGGATTTAGGAATATGGCTGTGTTGTCAGCATATATGGAACTTCGCAGGTTTAGAGATTTTCCTCTAAGCTTAGTGAGTAAGCTTCGCTCTATGGCAGCTTCAAGGAGGGCACGCAGCGGCTCAATGGCTATGACAAACAAGAGCGGTGATAGTGGGTCACCCCGGCGTAATCCTCGTTGGTGCTTGATGGGGCTGTTTGGGATTCCGTTCAGGAGGACCCTAGATGACGATGTGTAGAACAGGGATGCCATCCAATCACGCCATCATGGGGGGAAACCTAAGCACTCCAGGAGGGATAGCAGATAATCCCATCGCACCGAATCGAAAGCTTTCTCTATGTCTAGTTTGAGGAATAGTGTGGGTATTTTGAGCCGGTGGAACCGTCGCACCATATTGCGGATTGTCAAGAAATTGTCATGGATGCTTCTTTTCTTGATGAAAGCCGATTGTGCGTGTGATACGAGGGCTTTCATATGAGGCGCTAGGCGCAGGGCAAGGATCTTGGTAATTATCTTGACAAATGAGTGGATTAGACTTATGGGCCTAAAATCAGACGTTGCTTCAGCTCCTTCCTTTTTTGGCATGAGGATGATATTGGCCGTATTAATTAACGGGAGACTCGTACAACGCAGGTTGTGAAAACTGTTGGCTGCGTCGATGAGATCGATCTTTATTATATCTCAGCATGTTTTAACGAAGACACCTGTGAACCCGTCTGGGCCAGGCACCTTATTGGAAGGCAGTTCGTCGATAGCACGCTTGATCTCTATTTCGAAGAAGGAGTCATCGATGCCCTGTAGGTCTAGCCTGGGTAAATTTAAATAGTCCCAATTGATGTCCTGTGATCTGCGGCCAGGGTGGCCCATCATCTTGCTGAAGTGGTCTTGTATTAATTTTGCTTTGTCGTCATTGTTAAAGGCCCATTGGGTGTGCTGCTTAATCCGCTAGATGTAGTTCTTTTTTCTTCGACCATTTATTTTCCTATGAAAATATTTAGTATTAGCATCTCCTAGTTTGAGGTTTTTTATGTGCGATGCTTGCTTCTTCCTTGCCCTTTCGACGATTGCAAGGCCGAGGACTCGCCGCTTCAGTTTTTGGCGTAGCGTGATCTCCCCCGTGGAGAGGACTCTGTGCTCCTGTGCCATGATCAGCCTGAGTATTACGTCTGATGCCATGAGAAGTTGCATCTTTGCGTCCGGGTAGAAGTTTTGGCTCCAGGTTTTCAGTGCGGCGGCTGTTTGCATCAGCTTGTAATACAGGCGATGGAAAGGTTCGTGATGATTACAAGACTTGTTCCATGCTTCAGCCATGGTGTCTTTGAAACGAGGGAGTTTCATCCAGAAGTCCTTAAATCGGAAAGTGCGTGGACGTCTCGGGCCGCTTTGATTAGACAGTAGCAGGGGGCCAGTGATCGGAGTGAGACGTGGAGAGGGCGTGCAAAACATGTGACGCAAAGAGATCATGGCCTTCCGCATTGCAGAATATGCGGTCCAGCTTTACGAGTGTCGGTTTTTTATGTTCATTGCTCCAGGTGAATCTACGATTTTGTAGAGGGATCTCTAATAGTTCGCATCGTGTTAGTGTGTTCCTAAAGAGGCGCATTAGTCCATGATCCAGCCTTCCATTGTTTTTATCGCTGGCTTTGCAGAGGAGGTTGAAGTCCCCCATTATCACCCACGTGCCATTAGTAGGCCTGATGGAGAGCATTTCCTGTAGGAAGGCCTTTTTTGGCCCCGTCGTGATGGACCGTAGACATTCGTCAACCTAAACGAGTGGCTCTCTGTTAAAGAACCTGTGGCCGGCGCAAAAGCAAAGTTATTTAGCTTATAAGCTCCCAGGTAAGACGCCGTCGAGGGCCGTTAATGTTATGGAGCTTAGTTTCCTGCATGCATGCAATGCTGCACGTTGTATTTGCCATAAGCTGATCCTTACGCGCTTGTAGGTTCAAACCAAACCTCGCACATTCTAGCACAGGATATCCGTATCAGGGCCAATCATCAGGATAACATGTAAACTCAGGTAGAATGTAAGTCTGCGATGGTGGTGATTGAATCATCCACCGTCTACTTGCCGAGCAGTCACAGCGGCCCAAGCCCAGCAACTCGATCGATCGATCCCCTTTCGTGGTCCTCGCCCCAAATCTCCCCAGCCCTAGCTAGAGAATCGATCTAATACCCCAATCCGGCCGCCGCCGCCTCCTCCACCGAACCCCCTCAGATCCATGGCCGCCGCCGATGCTCCCGCCGGCTCCGGCGGCGCCCTCCCCAATTGGGTGATGCTGGAGCGCTTCATCTTCCGTAGGGACGACCCCCAGTCTTTCCGTGAGGACAAGAGGACCTCCGCGACCGGCGAGACCTCCGTCGGCGCTCACTTCCGCATCTCCTTCATCCTCGCCGAGCCCCCCACTCCCTCGCGCCTCTACCTCAGCTGGCCTGGAGGCCCCAAGCAGGAGATGATGTGCCACCTCGTGGCGGCCCACCGCAACCTCGTCCTCCTCAGGCTGGACTCCTTCGTCGACCCCTCCAACACGTCGCCGTTCGGCGAGATGGCGCACGACTACTTCATCTACTACGTCGCCGCCGACCCCCGCTCGCAGGCGCAATCCACGCCTGCTCTCAGACGGCTGCCAGGTTGCACCGTGCACAACGCGTATTTCGGGAGGCCGATCCCGATCCCGTTCTTGCCTTGGGGTGTTGGCCTGTTGTGCTGTGGTGAGGAGTTTGCCGTGGCGTATCTGAGTGTAGGCAGGCGTGACCCGGAGGCCGAGGCGCTGGAGGTGGAGTTGCGGGTGCTCCGTTCGACCGTTGGAGGTGATTCTATCGATGGTGGTGAGAAGTGGGAGGCCAAGTATCTTCCGATCCAGGGTCAGGATGTTGAAGGCATCGATCTGCTCGAGTGGAAGACAAACGAAGTGGTTCCCTTCAAGAATGCCCTGCTCTGGGTGGACTATAGCATAGGTGTATTGTATTGTGAGGATGTCTGTGGAGACAGCCCCAAGGTCAAGTTCAACGGTTTTCCTCCGGATTACTACAGCTACCATTGTTACTCCAGCGAACATCCTTCAGGCTTCCCCGAGTTGTACCGCAGCTTGTGCGTCACCGAAGGTGGTCGCACGTTGGCATTCCTTGATGTTATCCGCCATGATGGCGCTGATGTAGGCCAGATGGTGCCTGACACTGGTTTCACCATCGTCTCCATGGCAGTGACGGAAACGCAGTCAGCCCATAGTTTTAGGGTTGAAGCAGATGACCTGTGGGCTACACACCCCCTGAAGGATCACCTACATGAGGTTATGATACTCCCGTTGCTGAGTATGGATGATGTCAATGTTGCGCACTTTGTATTGTATGATTGGGCAGACTTGTCTGGCAAGTTCAAGGTCTCGCTAGTTACCATTGACCTGAGCACCAAGCGAGTGGTTGGCTCAGTTGTTCCATACATCGATGAGGGAGATGTTTCTACTGACGATGCTGATTTGGTCAAGGGTAAACCAAATTACTTTATGCGCTTCCTTCCAGCAGAATTCCCCAAGTTCCTGAATCTCCAAAGGTAATTACCACATTGCCTTCCACTCTAACTTGCACACAATAATTGCCATTACATGCAGTCTATTTCCTTTTTGTTGGCCTTAGCTTTTGCCGATCTTATTATTCAACCTTGGTGTCCTTGGAGTAATCTGGCTGAACTTGACCTTTCAATTTGAAGTGAAATTTTTAAATCCATTTAGTCAGACAAACAGGACAGCCAGGAATAAGAAAATTCTGACTGCTAGCACTGCACTGTATTTTCTTCACTATTTTGATTCTGCCTGTCCAATTATCGAATGATTTAGTTCAGTTATTACCAACAACATGGGACGCTTTAATTTGTACTAGTTGTATGCATATAAAACTTATATTTTACTCAGAGGGTCATGGCATGAGCCATAAATTGTATACATTCATGATCTATGTACCACCAACGGAAGTTCCAAATGCCGTCGATTCATTGAACCTCCGTTAGGCATTTACTAGTCCGTAGACGGCACTAAAATGGAATAGTTGGATATTAACTGAATTATGCTGAACTGAAATCTCCTAACCGACCTCAATACCAATGCGAGCACGAACAATCGAAATGGAAACGGAATTATTGTATTTCTCCAAGTTATATATTCAATTCTCTCCTGATCACATAGACATAAACAATAGATACACAAATTCATTATGATAACATTGATCATTAACATATAGAAGCTCCCACAAACAGTACTGCCACATTGTTCACATGACAATGACATCCTCATGTACCATCTCCTAACCAAAAGTATTCTTACATACAAATTCTCTATTTCTAGCAATGAACTAGATACTAGTTGTCGTTGTCAAGATCAGCGGATCAAGACTTAGACTAGTAAATTTCTTTTATGCGCGTAAGCCTCAGATGGTTGCGTGGGAGACACGGGTTTAGACTGGTTCGGGCAAAGGAAGCCCTACGTCCAGTATCGAGGATGTTCGTGTTGCCCACGCGGGGTTCTGTAGTAGGGGGTTACAGACTGATGTGAGAGAGGGACTGGTCCCAAGTCTCCTTTGTGCTCGTGCTCTCCGGGAGAGTCGTTGTGTGATATGGCTTGTGGGAGAAGAAGCCGATCCCCCCTCCGGCCCTGGGTTCCACCTTTTATACCGCAAGGGGATGGCCGGAGTTACAATTGGGATCGGGTAAAGAGGACTGTAAAGAGTAAAGCGTAGAATGGTAAAAGTTACGGCAGGAAGGAGGAGCAAGACCCTGGGCATCCGATGCCTCTGCCGGCCCTGGTTGAACGCCGGTGCGCCTGCCGGAGGGGGAGGCCGCTGTATGCCAAGTGTTGTTCCTCCCTACAGATAGCTCCTTCGATGTTCGTAGGTGTCAGATCATGATGAGGGCGTTCCGTCGTTTCCCCAGCGTCCGTTAGGGAGGACGGTGGATGCTGCTGCTCAGGCGATGGCTTCTGAGAGGGAGAGCGTTACATCCGTGCTGCTGGATGCGCGGGACCCAAGGGTGCGTGGGACTCGAGGACAGGCCGCTCTCTCCTTTGCTCCGGTCGGCGCAGGCCATGAGTACCCTGCGACGAATGGGAGCCGGCCGCCGACACTGTAGCCTGCACAGAGCGGTCGTGCATGGGTACTTGCGCCGGGTTGCGCGAGGAGCGCGGTCATCCTTCCCTCTGCCAGGCCTGCGGCGCATTTATGGCGAGGCCGATGGGGGGACCCACAGGATTTTGTCTGTTTTGCTCATCTGGACCGCATCCGAGGGGGATCCCCGCTCCTGGGGGCCCCAGTGTGCCCGACCCCTTCGCTTGGGGTCGGACGAGGCGTAACCCGGATGCGAGGGGTCGGGCGCTCCCAACCCCGGGGTCGCAGTCGGGCGAGGCGGAAACTTTGCGGAGGGGGGTCGGGCGTTCTCGATCCTGGTGCCTTGGTCGGGCGAGGCGGAACTTTGATCACGCCTAGGTGGGCCTGGGCCTCCGTGTCTGCTTCCTTAAGTGGTGTCTTAGGGGAGCGTTAATATTTCCCCCCAACAGTAGCCCCTGAGCCTGTGGTGGAGCAGGAGTGCTCCTCCGGAGGCTTCTTTCGCTGTTTTGCCGCGGGTTCTGTGTTATGGCGCGCTTGCTTCGTTTCAGCCTGGCTGGGGGAAACCTGTAATTTGTGACCACACGCGTGGTAGTTGGTTGCGAGACTAGCCCCCGAGCTCCTGCTCGTTGCAGGAAACCGATCAGGAGGCTAGGTCGACTTTTTGATCGCTGCCCCTCAAGCGTCCATTCGCTAGGATGGAAGGGTTGAGCCGGGCCACGTTATCCGCGCTGGACGAACCGTGGTGCTCGTTTGAGCTGCAAACGGGTAAGTTCGAGTGGAGTCCCGGTCCCCGTTCGGGGGGGTCTGGCTCGGGCCAAGCTGGTGGCGTACTCCAATTTCCCGCCGGCTAGTTCATATAGTTCCCGGACCCGTTCGACCGGATCTGGGGGCTCGTTGCCTTTCCCCGTGGAAAAACCATGAACTTTATACCGGGCGGGACTCGAACGTGAGGTTGGGGCGCCCTTGGCTTTCGCTTTCCTGGGTATTGGCCGCTAGCGGACCCGTCCCTTCTCACCCCTTGCTCGGGGGATATCCTGAGGCAGCTGTCGAACCCGTGTTGGGCCAGCTTTCGAACCTCTGGACCGTAATGGGCCGTAGGGGCGTTTTCAGCCCCGTATCCCTTTCTTACCTCCCTGTGGGCCTTGGGCCGGAGCGGAGCGGTTGTTGCGCCTGGGCCGAACGTGGGAGGCGTCGTGGGCGCGTTACCCGGGAAGTGGAGTTATGGAAGCGCCGTCCTGCGAATCGAGGAAGATAGGATGTTTTCGCGGCCGATCGTGCGCGCGGTTTTCAAAAAGGAAACGGGCGTGGCAGGGGCGTACCTGGCGCCGCATTTATGGCGGCCGGGGCGTCGATTTGGCTTCCCCGGTACCCTTCTTATAAAAGCAGGAGCCCGCCGCGCCGGTTCCTCTCTCCTCTCGCATTCGAGCCTTCTTGCCTCCTACTCAGTTCATCCGCGCTTGCCTCGTTTTCTTCGCTCCAAGCCACGCGCTCTTCTTCCATCTCCATCGATCTCCTCCTTCCTCCGGCGATGGCTTCCTGGGGAGTTTCCCACTTCACCTCCTCTCGCGCCGAGGGCCTGGTGCGGAAGGGGCTCCTCTGCGAGACGACGGAGGCGGGTGAGTGGGAGTTGCCGGGGCCGGAGCAGGTTCCGTCGCCTCCCGCCAGCTACGTCGTCTCCTTCGCTCACTTCCATGAGCGGGGATTCGCTTCTCCTCCGAGCCGCTTCTTCCGCGGACTCCTCCACCACTACGGGCTTGAGCTCCAGCACCTCAACCCCAACGGGATCCATCACATCGCGGCGTTCGTCGCGTTGTGCGAGGGATTCCTGGGCATCAAGCCCCACTTCGCGCTGTGGAAGTACTTTTTCACAGTGAGCCTGTACCAGAAGACGGTGAGCCTGTACCAAAAGACGGGGAAGGCCGGGAGCCAGCAGCGGTCGCCGCTGGTGCCGATCGGGTGCGCCGGGATCCATCTCCGTCATACTCGCTCCAGGGAGTACATGACGGTGAAGACCTCGGTGTCCCACAAGGGGTGGCACAACCAGTGGTTCTACGTGAAGAGCTACCCGGATTCCCCCCTTCCGGCCTTCACCGGCCACACCATCGACGTAGCGCCTGAGGTATGGGCGTACGGGCCGGTGGAGAAGGAGAAGAAGCGGTTCTCCGACCTGCTGCAGGCCATCGAGCAGCTGAAGAGGAGCGGGCTCACCGGCGCCGGGGTCATCGGCGCGTACCACGCCAGGCGGGTGGCGCCGCTGATGCTCCAGGCCCGGCCTCTCGGCGCCATGACTCCTGACGTGCCGCCCGAGGGCACCGCCCTGGCGACGGGTGCGCTCGCCGCCTCCGAGATCCGGCAACGGCTCCGGGAGGCGCTGGAGGACAGGGACGTCGAGTACCCGATCCCCGGGCACCCGCCGATGCGCCCGGAGCCGGGCTTCATAGACCTGGTAAGGAGTTGGGACATCGTTTTTCTTTTCTTTGTGTCTTGCTATTTGCTGCTCTGATGCGGAGCCGTTTGGCGCTTGCAGGGCTTGCTAACCCGGGTCGCGGACTCCCTCCCGCCGGTGCCGGAAGATGCCGAGCGGAGGGCTCGCAACCGTCTCCAAGTCGAGGCGCAGAAGCGCCGCAAGGACAAGGAGACGACGAGGAGGCGGAAGAAGGCCGCCAAGGAGTTCCAGCGGCGGTGGAGGGGGGCGTTCGTGTCTGACGACGACGACGATGATGATGAAGATGAAGAGGATGAAGATGAGGAAGAGGATGAGGAGGAAGAGTTGGTTCACCCCCGATCGGGGGCTTTGGTGATTCGTGATGCGCCCCCGCAGATGGCCGCGGGGGGTGAAGCGGGGGAAGCGTCCGCCCGGGCTTCGGCTCCCCCGGGCCCTGGGGCTGCGCCTCAGGGGCCAGCACAGCGCACGCCCCAGGAGCTGGCGCGGACCGTCCCCCAGGGGTCGGCGCAGGGCGTCCCTCGGGAGCAGGTGCGGGACGCCTCCCAGGGGTCGGCGCAGGGCGTCCCCCAGGAACGGGCGCGGGGCGCGCCCCCGGGGTCGGCGCAGGGCGCCCCCCAGGAGCGGGCACGGGCCGCTCCCCTGGGGTCGGCACAGGGCGTCCCCCAGGAGCGGGCGCGGGACGCTCCCCCGGGGTCGGCAAGGGATGCCCCCCCGGTGTCGACACGGAGTGCCCCCCGGGGGGCTTCTGAGCCTGCCCCCGCCGCAGCTTTGGGCCCGGCACGGGGCGCTCCCCAGGAGTCTGCTCGGGGCGCTCCTCGGGGGTCCGTGGAGCCCGCCTCCACTGGCGTGCCCGCTGCCGGAGAGAAGCGAGGCAGCGAGAAGCGGCCGTTGCCGGATGCCCCGGGGTCGGCGTCCGGCTCTGAGCCGAAGCGCGCGCGCCGCCCTTGCGCTTTGAGGGCGTAAGTTGGCTTTCCCTTGTGTGTCATTCTTCTCCTCCTTTTTTATTTGTTTCTGCTGACGTCTGGCCGTCGATGTGCAGGACTTATCCCCGTGGCCTCACCCTGCAGCTGGCGCCCAAGAAGGCGCTGCGGGTGTCGACCTCCTCCGGGGGGTGGGCCGCGACTCCGCCCGCGGCGAGCGGCGGGGTTCCTGGTGCGGCCGCGGATCCCCCCGCGGAGGTGGCCCCTACGGAGGCGACTGGCGGAGCGGCGGCGGTGTTAGCTGCGGGAGGTGGAGCGGGCTCTACTCCGCCTTCGGCCCCTCCGGTCGCCCCTTCAGCTCGGGACGCAATCCCCCCGGGCTCTCAGGCCAGGGAGGTGATCGACCTCGACGCCGACGAGGCGGAGGAGACGGCGGCGACGGGAGGCAGGGCGGATGCCCCCGCTGCCGTGGCGGGATCAGAGGCGGAGGGGGCGCCTGCTCCCGGAGGCGCGGCGTCGGCAGAGGCAGCGGTGACGGAGGCAGGGGCCTCCACCCCGGTCACCCCCGCGGGAGTGACTCTAGCGGCTGAGGTGGAGGTGCCCACAGGGGTACCGTTGGCGGCCTCGGCGGCGACGAGCGTGCAGGCGCCGGGGCCGTCGGCGGATCCGGCGGCCTCTAGCATCGTGGTGCCATCCTCGACGGCGACGTCAGGGTCGGCCCCTGTCTCAACCTCGGCTTCCTCCGTCCCGAGGGCGTGGAGAGGGTCCGTCCTCCGCTGGTCATCCCGTGATGACCCGCCGAGGCACCTATTCGCGCTGGACGACGCCGCCGAGTGGCATAGGTGGCAGGCGATGCAGGACGGCGTCACCCAGGTTCAGGCGGCTCTGACTTCGGCGCTGGGAGTTCTGGCCAACACCATGGTCCCTGGCAGCCAGGTATGTTATTTCTACTGCTTGGTGATGAGTACCTCCTTTTTGCCTTTTTTGCCTTAAACGACGTATTGCTTTGCAGGCTCTCCAAGAGGGCAGCCGGGGGAAATCTAATTTCCTCCGGCGGCAGCAGGGTCTCTGGGAGCGTTTCAACACTAAAAGGGAGCGCACCAGGGACCTGTCCCTGCAGCTTGGCGCCGCCCAGGGGGCCGTCCGCGACCTGGAGGGGCGTGAGCGGGCGGCGTTAGAGGAGGCGCGGCGTGCGGAGGCCAGGCTCCAGGCCGTCACCGAGAAGGCCCGCCTCGACCTCGAGGAGTTCCAGGCCGTCGCGGAAAGGGCCTGCCGCGATGCCGAGGGGCTTAAGGCTGCTGCTGCTGAGAGGGCCCGCCGCGACGCCGAGGAGCTGGCGCAGCTGAGGGGGGAGCGTGGAGCCCTTCGCACGGAGAACGATCAACTCCGTTTGCAAGTGCAGGGGCTTCAGTCCGCCTTGTCCCGCAGCGCCGACCGGGAGCGTGAGTTGAAGGCCCAGGCCGACGGTGAGGTTCTTTCCGTTCCTGCGTTCTTGTGTCATTTGTGTTCTGCTCTTTTGACTCGGTGGGATTTTTTGGGTGGCTTCTGTAGGTGAGATCGCCAATCTGCGGGATCTGCTCGACGAGGAGCGCGGCGAGCACGGCGCCCTGCGAGATGCGGTCCGTGTCATCTGCGAGGACTTCGATGTAGCTCTGGAGGAGGGATCGAGCTCTCTGCTGGCTCGTGTCCTCGAGGTGCGCCGTCGCCGTCATGAGATCGCCGTGGACGCGCTTCGCCTTGGCGTGCGGCGAGCCTTTGGGGTCTTCGGCTCTCACTATTCCAGCATTAACTTTGCCGGGATGAGTGAGGGGTACTGCGCCGGCTACACCGAAGCCGAGCTGGATGAGATCGATGTCGGGGTGACCGCGCCGGCGGAGGCCCTCGCGAAGCTCCTGGAGGATGAAGCCGCCCCTCCTGCCGACCCTGAAGCCGCCCCTTCTGCCGACCCTGAAGCCGCCGCTCCTGCCGACCCTGAAGCCGCCCCTTCTGCCGACCCTGAAGCCGCCGCTCCTGCTGACCCTGAAGCCGCCCCTTCTGCCGACCCTGAAGCCGCCGCTCCTGCCGACCCCTCTGCGAATTAGCTGTACCGGGCTCGCGCCCAAAAAGTTTGTACTTATGTCAGTCCTTCGAACTTGTTTTGCGTTGGCCATACGGGCCTGTTCTTATGACTTCTCGTTGCATGCCAAACCCGATTCCCTTTACTACTCTTTTGGACTCGAAAGCTTAGGATGCGTTGTCGGGTGCGTTAGTAAGTTTTGATGAGCGAAGGTGCCGTAGCCGCTGGGGCGTAGGTTTTTTCGCGGTCCGATCACAACTTGCCTGAACACCGTTCACGCATCCTTATCTTTTTTTGTATCCAAAGAACTAGAAAGGGAGTGTTCGGTTTGAAAAAGAAAAAACGTTTTCTTTTTAGGTGGCGCCCAGCGGCTGGGGTCGGGACCCCTGATAGCCCCCGAGGGGTATGCGGTCCTGGAGCAAGGCTAGGGTCGAATACCCCTGAGCTTAACGAAAAAGGCCTGAGCCGAGGCGGCTCGGGGTTTCTTTTTTCACAGAAGAGCAAAACTGGTAGCCCCCGAGGGGTATGCGACCCTGGGACGAGGCCAGGGTCGGATGCCCCTGAGTTTAAACGAAAGGGCCTGAGCCAAGGTGGCTCAGGGTTTCTTTTTTTTTCAGAAGAACAAAACTGGTAGCCCCCGAGGGGTATGCGACCCTGAGACGAGGCCAGGGTCGGATGCCCCTGAGCTTAAACGACAGAACGGAAAAGACGGCAAGATTATGCATAACTTGGGAATAAAAGCTATGGGTAAAAGCGCCTTAGCTGTTCTATGTTCCAGGCGTTGCTGAAGATTTGCCCGTCGGGAGTTGCCAGTTTGTAGGTGCCTGGCCGTAGCACTTGTACGACGATGAACGGGCCTTCCCATGCGGGAGTAAACTTGTGCCGACCCCTGTTATCTTAGACGAGGCGGAGCACTAAATCACCGACGTTGAAGGCGCGGCCTTGTATCCTGCGGCTGTGGTAACACCGTAGGGCCTGCTGGTACTTAGCTGAGTGTAGTAGGGCTACATCTCGCGCCCCGTCGAGTTGATCTTGTGCGTCCTCGAGTGATGCCTGGTTTCCCTGTTCGTCGTATGCTTTGACCCTTGGCGACCCATACTCTAGGTCGGTGGGCAAAATGGCCTCTGACCCGTGGATCATGAAGAACGGGGTGAACCCCGTCGCCCGGCTGGGGGTCGTCCTCAAGCTCCAGAGGACCGCTGGGAGCTCCGCAACCCACCGTCCGCCGAACTTTTTAAGGCGGTCGAAGATCCGTGGCTTGAGACCCTGGAGTATCATGCCGTTGGCCCGCTCGACTTGCCCATTCGTGCGGGGGTGCGCCACTGCCGCCCAATCCACTCGAATGTGGTGGTCGTCGCAGAACTGAAGAAATCTCTTCCCAGTGAATTGCGTGCCGTTGTCTGTGATGATGGAATTTGGGATCCCGAAGCGGTGGATGATGTCGGTGAAGAACTGTACCGCCTGCTCGGACCTGATTTGCGCCACTGGTCTTGCTTCGATCCATTTGGAGAACTTGTCGACAGCGACGAGAAGATGGGTGAAGCCCCCGGGCGCCTTTTTGAAGGGTCCGACGAGGTCCAGCCCCCAGACCGCAAACGGCCACGTGATGGGGATGGTTTGCAATGCCTGCGCGGGCAGGTGAGTTTGGCGGGCAAAGAACTAGCATCCTTCACAGGTTCGGACTACCTGGGTAGCATCCGCGACCGCGGTTGGCCAGTAAAAACCTTGTCGGAAGGCGTTGCCAACAAGTGTCCTTGGCGCGGCGTGGTGACCACAAGCCCCGACGTGGATATCCTGGATCAGCACCTTTCCATGCTCGATCGGGATGCAGCGCTGGAGGATCCCAGTGTGGCTTCTCTTGTAGAGCTCCTTGTCGATGATGGTGAAGGATTTTGCACGGCGCGCGATCCTGCGGGCTTCTGTTTTGTCCGCCGGGAGCGTGCCGCGGACAAGGTAGTCAAGGTACGGGGCTCTCCAGTCGATTGGGGGGTCGGCCCCTGCCGCGGGGTCTGCCGTGATTTCCATGACCATGGGGTCGGATGGCTTGGCTTCCAGGGCCGAGTCGGGTAAGGCAGTGTTGGTTCCCTCGGGAGCGGCGCTCGGGTCCAGGACAGGTGGCGCGCTGCCGACCTCTCCCGGCTCGGGTCCCGACCCCAGTGCTGGGCATGCCTCGCCGACCCCTGCCGGCTCCAGATAACGGACTTAGGGCTTCAGCTGGTCGCTAACGAAAACGCCGTCGGGGACAGGCATCCGGCCGGACGCCGCCTTCGCCAGCTCGTCAGCGGCCTCGTTGAAGCGCCTTGCGACGTGGTTGAGCTCCAACCCGTCGAACTTGTCCTCGAGCTTACGGACCTCGTTGCAGTAGGCTGCCATTTTGGGGTCATGAAAGCTCCACTCCTTCATGACTTGCTCGACGACCAACTGAGAATCGCCCCGGACGTCTAGCCGACGGATTCCCAGCTCAATGGCAATGCGGAGCCCGTTGAGCAGGGCTTCGTACTCAGCGACATTATTGGACGCAGGGAAAGGGAGGCGGATCATGTACCTAATGCGTACGCCCAATGGAGAGACGAAGACGAGGCCTGCTCCGACGCGGGCCCTCATCAGTGACCCGTCGAAGTACATCGTCCAGTACTCCGGCTCCTCTGGCGCCATCGGTGCTTGCACCTCCGTCCACTCGACCACAAAGTCGGTAAGTACCTGGGACTTGATGGCGGTGCGGGGGACGTAGGTGATACCCTGGTCCATAAGCTCAAGCGCCCACTTCGCGATCCTTCCTGTTGCATTTGGGTTCCGGATTACCTCACCAAGCGGGAATGAAGAGACGACCGTTACCGGGTGGGAGGTGAAGTAGTGACGCAGCTTCCTCTTCGTGATGAGGACGGCGTAGACGAGCTTCTGGATCTGTGGATATCGGGCCTTGGACTCGGACAAGACTTCACTGATGAAGTACACCGGGCGTTGTACCTTAAGAGCGTGCCCCTCCTCCTCTCGCTCCACTACTAGGGCCGCGCTGACCACCTGGGTGGTTGCCGCGACGTAGAGCAGAAGGGTCTCACCGTCGGCAGGCGGGACTAGAATTGGGGCCTTCGTCAGGAGGTCCTTGAGTCGGTCAAGTGCCTCCTGGGCCTCGCTGGTCCATTCGAAGCGGTCAGATTTCTTCAGGAGCCGATAGAGAGGAAGTCCTCGCTCGCCGAGGCGCGAGATGAAGCGGCTTAGGGATGCTAAGCACCCCATGACGCGCTGTACTTCCTTTATGTTCCGGATTGGCCCTATGTCGCTGATGGCCGCTATCTTCTCCGGGTTCGCCTCGATGCCGCGCACAGAGATGATGAAGCCTAACAGCATGCCCCTTGGGACACCGAACACACATTTCTCGGGATTGAGCTTGATTCGCTTATCCCTCAGCCTTTCGAAGGCTAGCTCCAGGTCGGGAACGAGCTGGTTGCCCTTCCTGGATTTAACAACGATGTCGTCGACGTAGGCCTCAACGGTCCGCCCGATGAGATCTCCGAAGCACTTCAGCATGCATCGCTGGAAGGTAGCCCCCGCGTTTTTGAGGCCGAACGGCATCTTAACGTAGCAGTAGGGCCCAAAGGGGGTGATGAAGGAGGTAGCGAGCTGGTCGGCCTCTTTCATCGTGATCTGGTGATAGCTGGAATATGCATCGAGGAAGCTGAGGGTTTCGCACCCGGCGGTTGAGTCGACTATTTGATCTATGCGTGGCAAAGGAAACGGATCCTTTGGACACGCTTTGTTGAGACCGGTATAATCGACACACATCCTCCATTTCCTGTTCTTTTTCGGTACAAGGACAGGATTGGCTAGCCACTCGGGGTGGCGCACTTCCTTGATGAACCCGGCCGCCAGGAGCTTCTGGAGCTCTTCACCAATGGCCCTGCGCCTTTCTTCGTCGAAACGGCGCAAGCCTTGCTTCACTGGTTTGGAGCCAGCCCTGATGTTCAAGGAATGCTCGGCGACTTCTCTCGGGATGCCTGGCATATCCGAGGGCTTCCACGCGAAGACGTCGCTGTTCGCGCGGAGGAAGTCAACGAGCGCGCTTTCCTATTTGGGGGATAGGGCCGCACTGATCCGTACAACCCTACCATTGGAACAGCTGGGATCGAGAGGGACTTCTTTGATACCTTCGGTGGGCTCATAGGAGGTGCTCGATTGCTTGGCGTCGGGCCGATCTTCGATTACCTCAGCAAGCTGGACCGCCATGTTGCTGGTGACGGTGATGGCCGCGGCGTACTCGCAACACTCCACGTCGCACTCATATGCCTTCTGGAAGGTTGTGCCGATGGTGATGACCCCGTTGGGCCCCGACAGCTTGAGTTTGAGGTAGGTGTAGTTGGGGATGGCCATGAACTTCGCGTAGCACGGCCGTCCCAAGATGGCATGGTAGGTTCCGCGAAACCCTACCACCTCGAAGGTGAGGACCTCCTTCCTATAATTGGAAGGGGTCCCAAACATGATGGGCAGGTCGATCTGCCCAAGAGGCGTCGCCTGCTTCCCTGGCACGACGCCATGGAAGGGTGCCATGCTGGGACGGAGGCGGGAACGATCGATCCCCATAGCGTCGAGAGTCTCAGCGTAGAGGAGGTTGAGGCCGCTGCCCCCATCCATGAGTACCTTGGTGAGGCGCGTCGTACCAACGATGGGGTCGACGACGAGAGGGTAACGCCCTGGGTGCTGGACGCGTCCAGGGTGGTCGGACCTATCGAAGGTGATGGCCGGTCCGGACCAATCGAGGAAGGCCGGAGTCGCAGGCTCGGCCGCGTAGACCTCCCGGCGCTCCAGCTTTTGCTGGCGCTTGGTGTCGTACGCTGCGGAGCCCCCGAAGATCATGAAGCAGCCGTCAACTTTAGGGAAGCCGTCTTCCTTCTCTTCGTCGCCCTTCTTTTCCTCATCGGGCTTCCACTTCCGGTCACCTTTCACCGGATTGCCCACAAAGTACCTCTTCATGAGGTTACAGTCTTTGTAGACGTGCTTGATGGGGAACTCGTGGTTCGGGCATGGTCCCTCGAGCAGTTTGTCGAAGAAACCGGGAGCGCCTTCGGGGGGCGGCTGCCCCCGCTTGCGCTCGACTGCGGCCACGAGGGGGACCTCGCGCCGCTGCTTGCCCTTCTTCTTCTGCTGGCGGTTGGAGGTGCCTTCATCGGCGTCCTCCTCCCGTTTCGCCTTGCCTTTGGAACGATCGAAGATCGCTCCGACAGCCTCTTCGCCAGAGGCGTAGCTAGTGGCGATGTTGAGGAGCTATTCCGTGGTTCGCGGGCCTCGGCGCCCCAGCTTGTGGATGAGGGGCCGACAAGAGGTCCCTGCTAGAAAGGCTCCTATGACGTCGGCGTCCGCGACGTTGGAGAGCTCGGTGCGCTTTCTGGAGAAGCGCCGGATGTAATCCCGGAGGGATTCGTCCGCCCCCTGACGGAAGCTCCGGAGATCCCAGGAGTTGCCGGGGCGCGTGTACGTCCCTTGGAAGTTTCCTATGAAAACCTCTTTCAGGTCGTTCCAGCTGCGAACGCGTCCCGAAGGGATGTGTTCTAGCCAGGCTCGCGTGGAGTCTGCCAGAAAGAGGGGTAGGTTGCAGATGATAAACAGGTCATCGTCCGCCCCGCCGGCTTGACATGCAAGCCGGTAATCACTGAGCCACACTCCAGGATTCGTCTCCCCCGAGTATTTGGCTACACTCGTGGGTTGCCTGAAGCGCGGCGGAAAGGGCGCATTTAGGATGCGCGCGGAAAAGGCCCGAGGCCCGGCCGCCCCTGGGCTCGAGCTGCGGTCTTCCCCGCTGTCGTAGCGCCCGCCACAGTGAATGTGGTAGCCTCGATCTGCCCCATCCCCCCTGTCCGCGCGGGAGCGTCTCCGCGCGTTCAGGGTGTCGCGGGCGTCGCGGATGAGCCTGACGCGCTGGTGGACGGATCGAGCCTCGCCTACCGCGGGTGGCGGGGTTCGTCGGGCGGATGTGGCCTGATTCGCCCCCGGAGGGGGTTGATGGACAGATTCCCCCCGCCGTTCCGGGGGCGTGCCATGCGTCGCCCGGCTGGCGTTCTGCCCGCGTCGCCGAGACGCTGAACTTTCCGCCTGCTGGACGGCAGCGCACTCGAGCAAGTTGCGCATCTCTTGGCGTGCCCGTCGCTCCTCGGGCGTCGCTGGCTCGGGGAGCTGTCGGAGCAACACCGCCGCGGCGGCGACGTTTTGGCTAGCGCGGGCAAAGAGCGGCGGACGCTCTCCGTCCGCACAGATGCGTTCCTGGACGTCGCACGACCGTTGTCGCGCTCCCCCCTCGTGGTGGGGGTGCTCTACCTCTTGGCGAGCACCCGCGTGCGCTTCTGGTTGCCGAGAGCACTCTAGGGCCCTGGGTAAGGCTCCGGTTGTAGCTGCGGCGCGCGAGGGGGGAGCCCGTTGTCTCCCCTCGGCACCATCGCCGTTGGACCCTTCGGAGTGCGCGTCGACCACAAGGCACTCGCGCGAGGGGTGGGGACTCCTGCTGCTGGAGCCAGCGTCGGAGATTGTCTTCACCGTGCCTATGAGCTCGTTGCTCGCGGGCGACGTGGTTAAGGATCGCGCTAGGAGGTGACCGTAAGCCCCCGTGGCGTTGCGTAGCCCGAAGGGCTGTCCCTCCGGCGAGGTCCTTCTGATAGGCGAATGGCCGCTCGCCGCCGTCCTGGCGGCAGGGCCGAGGGTAGCAGGACGTGCGGGCAAGACGAGGACAAGGATCAGCTCGATCCCTTCCCCGGTGGCCAGGAAGTCCAGGCTCCCGAAACGGATCAGGGAGCCCAGAGCGAAGCTGCTATCGTAGTTGGCCATCTGGGGCTGGAGATGAACGCGCAAAGGTCCCCTACCTGGCGCGCCAACTGTCGTTGTCAAGATCAGCGGATCAAGACTTAGACTAGTAAATTTCTTTTATGCGCGTAAGCCTCAGATGGTTGCGTGGGAGACACGGGTTTAGACTGGTTCGGGCAAAGGAAGCCCTACGTCCAGTATCGAGGATGTTCGTGTTGCCCACGCGGGGTTCTGTAGTAGGGGGTTACAGATTGATGCGAGAGAGGGACTGGTCCCAAGTCTCCTTTGTGCTCGTGCTCTCCGGGAGAGTCGTTGTGTGATATGGCTTGTGGGAGAAGAAGCCGATCCCCCCTCCGGCCCTGGGTTCCACCTTTTATACCGCAAGGGGATGGCCGGAGTTACAATTGGGATCGGGTAAAGAGGACTGTAAAGAGTAAAGCGTAGAATGGTAAAAGTTACGGCAGGAAGGAGGAGCAAGACCCTGGGCATCCGATGCCTCTGCCGGCCCTGGTTGAACGCCGGTGCGCCTGCCGGAGGGGGAGGCCGCCGTATGCCAAGTGTTGTTCCTCCCTACAGATAGCTCCTTCGATGTTCGTAGGTGTCAGATCATGATGAGGGCATTCCGTCGTTTCCCCAGCGTCCGTTAGGGAGGACGGTGGATGCTGCTGCTCAGGCGATGGCTGCTGAGAGGGAGAGCGTTACATCCGTGCTGCTGGATGCGCGGGACCCGAGGGTGCGTGGGACCTGAGGACAGGCCGCTCTCTCCTTTGCTCCGGTCGGCGCAGGCCATGAGTACCCTGCAGCGAATGGGAGCCGGCCGCCGGCACTGTAGCCTGCACAGAGCGGTCGTGCACGGGTACTTGCGCCGGGTTGCGCGAGGAGCGCGGTCGTCCTTCCCTCTGCCAGGCCTGCGGCGCATTTATGGCGAGGCCGACGGGGGGACCCACAGGATTTTGTCTGTTTTGCTCATCTGGATCGCATCCGAGGGGGATCCCCGCTCCTGGGGGCCCAGCGCGCCCGACCCCTTCGCTTGGGGTCGGACGAGGCGGAACCCGGATGCGAGGGGTCGGGCGCTCCCGACCCCGGGGTCGCAGTCGGGCGAGGCGGAAACTTTGCGGAGGGGGGTCGGGCGTTCTCGATCCTGGTGCCTTGGTCGGGCGAGGCGGAACTTTGATCACGCCTAGGTGGGCCCGGGCCTCCGTGTCTGCTTCCTTAAGTGGTGTCTTAGGGGAGCGTTAATATTTCCCCCCAACACTAGTCCAACTATGCTTCTGATCATATTAGCTTTCCATCCCTGCAAAAAGAAAATTTTGATTAAGCTAAAGGGTAACAGAAAATGCATCACATACATTCTGGTAGGCATATCTAAAGGGTAACAAAAATCTAACTGAGCATACTACATGATGCTGCCTCATACAGTAGAGTAGCCTGGAGTAGCATGTAATAGATTAAACCGAGTGATGTGCATGTAAAGTGTAAACGTTGAATTGTGTGTGCTTGTAATGAAACTATAAAAAAACAGTACGTACAAGTGGCAACTAGATGAACTAACATGGAAAATTCCAAACTAATCTGCAGTTCTGCGCTCAAAGCACCCTTTTAACAGCGACTCTATGTTTAATGCGGCAACACATACACAATGTTAGTAAATCAGAAACATTACCAGTGCCCTGCGGAACTCTTTCTTTCTTCACAAAGCATCACCATGACCTGCAACACCCCAACTTGCACATCAGCTCTCCAAAAAATAAATCCGGCCATGTAGGTAACATAATTGGCATTGCAAAATGCTTTCCATGCAGGAATACCCAAACATTTTATCATACATCAACTATCCTGAAATCAATCGATGCGTTTTATTTTTAGCAATATGGCCTCAGATATCAGGAGCTCACAGCAGCCTAGCATAAAAGTGAGAACAAATCAGGCAGCACTTGCCGAGATGCTGCTTAAAGGAAGCTTACCAGGGAAGCCTTTGTGAACATATATGCTTGAATCCTTGAGATAGCACTGATGTGTGTAGTTCTGCACAAAAAACGATGAGAAGATATCACATCTTATAGATCTCCTTTGTATAGCTGTTAAGCTTCAGTATATATAGAAGTGTAGATTAAATAAGGCCAAAATGCTAAAAGAAATTATCAATAATTCTAGATGACACAGAGCTCGAACCTTAAATGATCTGTTTCTACACCCATAATCCAAACATCTTACAGTCGATTCATGAATCTCGTGCAAAAACACAAGTGAAATTTTAACCAGCAGTACAAAGCAAAGCATTGTCCCATGGAAAAACGAATGCAATTATAGCGTGACCAGACGCAACTCATGAGAATGAGACTATCTTCAGTTTGCTAAGGTTTTCGCGGATGGTACTTGCTAAAGTCATCAGCAGGAGTTGATTTTTATGGCCAGCTGCTACCGCTAGGCATGTAAGGGGCAACGAGCTGCTGCGCGCGAGCAAACCTTGCTCGCTATCGGCTTGCGCTAGCAAGGAAGAGCTTGCTAGCCTGGGCAAGCCTGCGTGCACTTGAAGCTGCCCTGCCGCAGTTTGTCGCTTGTTAGCTTTTGGTCTGGCGATCCGCTACGAGGATTCGACAAGCTCGTGTTTTGGACTGTGGACATCCGTGATTATTATTTTTGATGGCAGATCGACCGCAGTAGCAGCTCGTGCTCTACTTCAGTTGCTAGTTGCTACACCGGATGGAGTGTGTTGTTCTTTTCCACACACTCCGAAGGCTTGTAATCTTATTAGTGGGTGCACGGATAGTCCAGTAACCACCACTTTCTTACTACGTGTGCCACGAACAGCTTGCCAAAACTCATTACGTTATTCCCCATGAGGTCTTCTATCTTCGCATCTCATGCTACTGCTCAGCCGTGTTCTTGCTCTAGTCATGAAACGAAGCCCTGCAATGTTGCTGTGCCAGCCCAAATGCCAAGCCCGTTTGCCACTGAGTACTGGTAGCCCAGCTGCCGTGCAACATCTGCATAAGAATGCTGCCGTGCGCCAGCACGCCGGACGCATGGAAGCAGAGTGCGGGGCCCGGGAGATAGCGACAGTGAGCAGCAACGCAAAACAGAGGAGGAAGATGGTTATTATTACAATTTTAGTATGAGAAAAAAAATCATAAAAATACTTAAATTAAGATTCCGGGTGCACCGTCGTCGCCGCCGATTCTGCTCTTTTTTTTTTGGAAGGGCTGCTCTTTTTTCCTTTTGCTGCACCAAGTACACCATTTTCTGTGGGAACTGCAAGCTTTTCTCGCGCTAAGTATCAAACATACTCTAGCAACTCACTTTATATTTACACGCGGGATTCTGGTTGGTTTATGATGTTTTCGCGGAGCTTATGTCGTCACAAAACCACCATGTAACAGCAAGTGCCGATTTCTTTTTAGCAACTTTTATGACGTTTCGTAACTTTATCGGATGTGAAACTTTATGACGTTTTCAGCCAGAAACGTCATAGATCTCTGACGAGAACAAGTGTGTTATAAAATTTTCGTCATAGATCAACACATTTCTTATAGTGTAAGAGATGGAATCAGGCCATCGGGGAAGGAGGAGTGAAGGATAGAGATAGACATGGCGTGTGAACAGTTGTTATAGGATCCGCCCACGTGCGCCGACCACGCGTTGGTTGCTACAAGTGCTACGCGCGACTGAGAGTCAATTCGGTATTGCGGGAGAGGACCCGATGACGCCGCCTCCAACACCACCCATATCTATATGAGTGTGTTTTAAAGCAACTCTTAAAACTAGTGTTGTGCATGTATATATCTATAACATTCTTCTCCTTATATCTGTGGTACGGGAGACGTTTACACTAGATAGTGTTTGGTTCGTACTAAGGTAACAAAATCAGATTATAGCGTATTTGGTCGCGGAATGGGTGATTACCCTCTTTGTTTTGTTGCACTTTGGTAACGTAATCAGATTACGGTGTGGGTGTTACGTGAGGGAGGAGGGGTAGCAAGCTTGTATAGATATTATTTACGTAAGGGATTCGATTACTGCAATGCAATTCGTTATAATCAGATTATATTGCATTGAGCCCGCCAACCTCGGAGTAGGTGGAAGAGTTAGTGGATTAAATAGCTCAGCTCTAACATGGATGGGATGGTGTACAGGGTTACACACATCCACGTGCCATGACGCCATGTTGATTAATGCATTTAATTGTTTCCTTTTTCATGGAGGTTCTAAAACAGCTACAAAGGTCCATCCCGGGTTACACACTCTGATCCATACCTTTGTGAGTTTGCACATGCTTCAAAATAGGTTCATCGAAAGACAAAGTAGATCTGAAAGTAGTTCAGTGCTACTAGCACCTACTTTCAATGCACCAAAAGTTCAAATTATTGCCATGGTGTCTCTTAGGGGTGGTTGGAAACACCATGCTAAACTTTAGCACCTGTTACATCAGGTGTTTGGATACTAATTAGGAGTATTAAGCATAGTCTAATTACAAAACTAATTGCACAGATGGAGTCTAATTCGCGAGACGAATCTATTAAGACTAATTAATCCATCATTAGCAAATGGTTACTGTAGCTCATGGACTAATTAGGCTTAATAGATTCGTCTCGCGAATTAGACTCTATCTGTGCAATTAGTTTTGTAATTAGCTCATGTTTAATCCTTAGCATCCGAACATCCGATGTGACCCTGCTAAAATTTGGCACCTAGTATCCAAACACCCCCTTAATAATACACCATATGGTAAGAAGATATTAATGCTAGTCACTATAGAACTAACCATGTAAATATACGCAATCAACCACCATAACTCAACGAAATCAAGGACAAGTATGACATGCTGTGATTATCCTGGGAAAAGGCCGTCTTCTCATCCCCTATAGTTTAGAAGTTAGAACGCTACATTTTCCTGTGCATGTTTTGTGTTGTGACCGCGCGCAAAAAGCTGTGGCTAGGTATGTAGAGATCCCAACACTATAGAGAATTGAGCTTCACAATTGGCACACCACAACTAGTTCACAATGAATTGGTTGTGATGGACACGCATACGCATCACTCCCGGTTGAGCAGTGACAACAGCGACACACTGGCTGTCTTCCAGAACCAGGTTTGAAGAGGAGGGTGTGATGAACTGATGACTCTAGGTTGGAGGCAATAACGAGTTGTGAAGATCCATTAACACAATCAGTTGGTGGCTAAAACTAAGAATGAAAGTTCATGAAGTGTAAACACCTAAATATGCCTTCCCACTAGGACCATAAGTGTTCACCTATAATTTGTCTCCTATGCTGTGTCCTATGTGATTCTACACTAGAGACGGGCCTCCACCTGTTTACGGTCTGCAACTACACGAAGAGGATTTGGCACGAAATGAGTAACTGGACCCACTGTGATGTGCTTAGCCCTACACATTGGGGGAGTCAGGACTAGGTACACGAGTGGTGGATAGCACTAGCAAACGCTCGGTGGTTGGGCGAAAAGGACTAAGAAGCCTAATCATTCTAGTGCTGTGGAAAGTTTGGCTGGAGCGGAATGCGAGGACCTTTCAGCGGCAACGGCAAACACACACGAGAGTAATTACTAAGATCAAAGATCAAGCGTCAATGTGGATAGTGGCAGGAGCAAAGCATCTAGCCCATTTTCTTCATGTTGTATGATGTAAATTCATAGTCTGGTCGACCCACTTGCAACTTCCCTAAACGGGGATGTGAGTATACACTCTATACAGTACATCTATTGGTTTTGCTCATCGGGCTTACCTTTTTTTTAATATAGCAGCAGCTCTCCTACTGGCTCATTTAAAAAAAAAAGCCAATACCTCACATGTATGTGGGAAGAAGTCAAAAACTAAATTCATGAAGATGTGAGTTTGTACGTAGCTTTATCTAGATAAACTCCACCACGTACAGCTTTAAACTCTTGAAATAACTCCAAAGAAACTCCATCAGTTAAGACAAAGAAAGAGTTAAAATGAAACGAAACTGAAACTCCAACAATTAAGACGAAGGGAAGAAACAACCCTGAACACAGGGAGAGAACGATATAAAAGTGTTACAAATTAAAGGAGTACAAATAACTCAATTGTCCGAGCGATTATCTTCTCCGATCCACTCAGCTTGGTTGCAGTGTAGTATTCTAGAGCTAGGTATATTGGCAGCGTTTGAACCAAATGGCTGGAGAAGTATGGATAGATTAAGAAATGATATGTCTGTTCCATGTTCCAAGAAACCGGCAATAACCGTCAGATCATCAGATCAACCTATCAATACAACCATGCGGTCATCTAGATTGCTCACGGCTCAAATATAAGATACAGTTTTATCTACATTTCACACTCAACTGAAAACTAGGCAACCCAATATTAAATAAATTGACATGCATATAATGTTGTACAATTTAAACCATAAATATATGATAAGTTGAAATATAGAGATTGATTCTCTATGGAGGAAGTATATTAATAATTTACTATTTAAACTACCTTTATGCCAATTGGACATGGAGAGAAAAGACAACAATTACTAGAGAAAACTTTATGTTTCAGACAGCAAGCATTAGAGACCCATTTCTTCCTCCTTTTCTTCTTGGAGAATACAAGGTAAAATTGTAACAAATTAAAAAAGTACAACTGAATTGTCCGAGCGATTATTATCTTCTCTGATCCAGTCAGCTTGGTTGCGGTGCAGTATTCTAGAGCTAGGAATATTGGCAGCGGTTTGAACCAAATGGCTGGAAAAGTATGGATCGATTAAGAAAGGAGAAAATGGCAATAACTGTTAGATAACTAAATTCATACGGAGCCATGACTATTGAGCCTGCGTACTGATGAGGTCTTCAGCCCATCAGAACAAGCCTTACTCTAGCCCCATAATGCGATGTCCTCGGATATATGAAGAGCCAGAGTCATTAATATTTCGTTGGGCAAGTAGCTAAGAGTTTGGTTGCTTGTACTAAGTGGAATATGAATGACATGGTTCACTTAAAACAAGCATTTGGTTCATCTCATCCTTCAATTCATTTTCCTGATGCCACTCATCCCAGATAAGTGTGGATCTATATTGTCTCATTAGAAGTCAAGAAGTCACACGTACTATATTGGCTGTCTATACAAGAGTAAGGTTGTAGCTAGACTTGTCGAGGAACAAAGCAACTCCTATATTTGCAACACTCTTCTCCTTTACATACTTGGTATGCTAGACATATATATAGTAAATAATCAGATGAGGGAATGGGAGTTAGTCAAAAGGTCTTATATAACAGTACTACTAAGAATGATTTGGATGAAATAACTAAGCTTTGTCATGAATGGGCTGGTGCAAGTTGCAAATCCACATGCCATAATGTTATGTTGATCGATGCATTTGATTACTTTGCCTTTTTCGTGGAGGTTGTAAAAAAAAGTACCTATATCCATCCCGGGTTACACTGTTACACATGCTCATTCATACCTGTGAGTTTGTGAGTTTATACGTGCTTTTTAAAATAGGTTCATCAAAAGGCAAAATAAAACTGACAGTAGTTGAATGCTACTAGCTCCTAGTACTTTTTAATGCGCCAAAGGTCCAAGTTACTGCTATGGTCCTTCAACAATAGACCGTGGTAAGCAGAGATTGCTGGCTTGCACGCACACTCAAGCAGCAAGGACAGTCCAAGACTTTGCATTTGCTTCTCATCAAGCGTGTCCATAATCCAAATCTTCATCATGAATGATGTTGCAGGAATGCAGGCATGAACTTGAAGATCAGGACAACCCACGGATATTCGGATCGGAGAAACCCAGTAGCAAGCCATCCCTAGACAAAGGAGAGAGGCGCCATTTAAATGGATGAAGTAGCAGGACAGGACAACAGGGTGGACAGCCACAGCGACATATCCTGCGATTCCATACTTTGCTCTCCTCAATGCCACTCATTCCCAAGCAATGCATGCCTTTTTATCAATCCAGGCCAACATTATTACGCACAGTTAGTTCATAAGGAACATCGTAAAAGGAAGAAGGGTCAAGGGTACAATGTACTTTGAATAAGAACAGATATACAGTAGTATGGAAAACTATTACTACTACAGAATATGGTGAATGACAATGCAATTGCAATCATTTGTAGGCCTGTACCCAATCTTGTTGCCCAAAACAGTGGCTATTGTGAATAAGGTGAAATTGAGAAACCCAGGATGAGGCTGTTGTTGACCTTAAGAACACTTCATCTTTTGATCCTGCTTTGGATGAATATATTGAAGGAGGTAGCCTCCTGATGAGGTTTCAATCGCTAAATGCTTACCTCTCCTTAGTAACACGATTAAATTACATTCGTTGCCTTTATTAAAGGCCAATAACCACTAGGAGTTGTTCCCTGGTTGCTTGGATGAGAACACCATGGACTTTCTAGCAAGTGGTATACACTGGAGTTGCGTTTAAAGGCTAAGAAAGAGCCCTCGAGTGTCTGATTGATTGCAGTGGCTGGATATATATTGGTATGTACATTTATATGAATCTCAGAAGCACCACAAGCACAGTGGGACATTGCAAGGCTTGCTCGAATGGATTAGGGCCATTTGAAGTGGGATCTAAAATACGCAATCCTTATATCAAATGAATGAGAACCTCGTTGATCATATCCGATCATGCATCATCTTCATGCCAAAAATGTATGAACAATCACCACAAGAAATCTCGTAATCCATGACGGACAAATTTCATCATAGATCACTCAAAACCATCACAAAAGGGATTTATTCAACCTGTTTTGTCGTAAAAGTCTTCTGTCCTTATGGATATCCTCGCACTGAAAAAATATTATCATCTAGACATTGGCCAAATTTGTCCGTGGGGATACTAAAAAAAAGGCGTTGCTTTCCCCAAAAATTAGGCCTTTGCTACATGGCTAAATAGGATAAATGAACCATACCAAATGATACGTGCATGCCATATCTTGCAATTATCAAAGCTTTTGTAGCTGAGAAACCATAATTTGTGCTGCAAGAAGTGAAAATGGGGGAGCAGGTGAGCAGAAAATGTGTGGCATAAATAGGACCAATGGATATTGGTTTTGTTAGAGACATTCATGACTTCTTATATTTAGCAAACTATAATGACATGCAGAAGATAGAGAAACACGCCATGCCTCAAGAATATGTACTCTCTGTGAAGTAAATAATTGAATTGTGACTTCCCTGATGATCTAAAATCGCCACATGGAGCAAGTTAAGCTTTGTCACCCTGGAGTAGCTAGCCGTGTCAGCTAAGCTTTTAGTGGCTCCGAAGTGGATTTACGTTTGTAATTTGTAGGCTTGAAAAGTCAGAGCTCTCCAGCTACAACCGGCTCATGACTAAAATGAGCCACCACTTCAACTTGAGCTCCAATTCATTTTCCTGGTGCAACTCATTCCAAATAAGTGTCATCTACATTGCTTCATCTAAAGCAAACTCAACAAGTCCATAAAAGAGTGGGGTTTAGGTGAAAGGAGCATCTCAATAGTGTCTATATGAGTGTGGTATATATTTCAGAGTAAGAAAGTTTTTTTTTCTGGGAATTAGTATGCGATTATATCAGCACATTTATAGTTGTGATATGCTATATACATAAATAAAAATCAAAAGCATGTGCACGGAGGTCTCTATTGGTTAAGGAGTTGGGTCACAAACAATATCAGTAGTACGCAAAGTTAAACATGAGAAATTAAAGATATGAGTTGGTAGGTGAAAATAATTCAGCTTTATCAAGGACCACACAGGCTGTGAAGTATCTATGCATGCACCAAAAAGTTTTTAGGTATCCAGCACCGCCTCCGTGCAGTTATATATGGAGGACGACTACTCGCTTGCCCTGGACTGTTGCTCAACAACTTGGCCCTTGCAAACGCCGTGCCTGCCAAGAATGCTTGACGTATATCAGCGGTTGCCGAACCTGCCCCTTGCCACTACTATCCCTTCCAAGTGGCCTCCCACACCAATCCCCTCACCGGCCGGCTCACCCTCACGGCATCATCATCCGAAATCAGCAGAGGGATGGCGCATCCGGTGACGGTTCGGCAACGTTCTCTGGCCCCGCAAACCTTACTGTGAGCACGAGCGACATTGGAAAATTCTCCATCAAGTATGCTCAAAGTCGAGGGTATTAGGGCCATTTGGATCGCATCTCAAATCATTGCGGTGTCCTTCAGTGTGCAGTCTAAATGTATGCCACACATTGAGAAATTAAATAGGCAATCATTATAAGTGAGCCAGAATCTCGTTGATCCATTGCATTTGATGATCACGCAACATCTCAAAGCCAAAAATGTATGAACGATATATGGGATTTATTAAACCTATTTTGTTGTGAAAGTCTCATGTCCTTACGGATGTCGTCATGCTGTAAAATTAACAAAGTTATCATCTAGACATTGGCCAAATTTGTCCTCGCGGAGCTTTGTCGGTTTTGCGACAATAATTATCAAAGCTTGACAAGTGCAACTACAAGTTGTAATGTTTAGTTTATGGCTCTTAACTAATTTGAAAGTACGTATACTCTAATCATAATGTTCAGCTTATGCGTAGTTTACGTACTATTTTAGTCTTATGATAGCACAAACAATTAGCGCATAAGCTTCATTCCTCTGCTTGTCCAAATTTGAGATGTGTCTTGGAGATCACTGAGAAAAAAATTGGTTTGCATGCATTTTCGTTTGCTTCGTAGATAGCCGTGAGAGAGGGCCACAATTGTATATATTGTTCTTGTACATGTTCCTTTTTATGAAAATTCTTGTGTAATGTAATCAGCAGAAAGACGTCGACTGTGTTCCCACTATAGATTAGTGGTTTTAAGTTAGACTCAACGATGCGGACGGACGTTAAGGATTGATTTATTTTCACTTACATTTTGTTCATACAGTACTCGACATGACATAATCTGATGACCACTATTTTTGTTGGAAAATATTTGTAAACTACAATGAACATATAAGATTATTGTGAATTATTTTTCAAGGCCTTTTCGTTACCGGAGCACAGTTCACCTTTCCCTATCAGTTGCGTAGAATTTAAACAGTATTTAAACGCCGTTAAGTAAACAATGGTTGATGCTAGATCTCATCACTCAGTTGAATGTAGACAAATTCAGGAAGACGTCTATTGCCAGTGCTTTCACCACTCTTGTACCTCTAACTGATGTCCTCCATCCTTCTGTTCATCCAGGCTCCTGGTGTCTTCGGTGCAAGATTATTTAGGAAATTTTCATTAAAAATGATTTTTTAGAAAATCTATAACATTCTATTGCCTACTTACAGCCTTTTCAGTAATACATCAAAGACCAATTTGGAGCGCAGGGATTTCAAGCGTAACATATCCATTCTGTTCAGAGCCGTGGCAAAGCCCTGCTGTGCAGGTGGTAAGGATTCCTAGACAGGCAAAGGAAAATCTGAGTTCAGAAAATCTGATTTTTGGGGGTAATTTTCGTGCAGAATCTTTCTTATTTCTGGGGGATAATTTGAGTTCAGCAGGGAAAAAAAATTGCTACTCATATGGGCCCATGCCATGCGGTTCTACAGTTAATTAAATTTGAACCAGGTCCGGATCGAGCCCTGATGACCAATTAAGCAGGAAGAAAACTGTTCGAGATCAGCCGGTACTGACAAGATCGAAGTTCCCTACTGGCAAAGGCTGTCGTTTCAGGGTCATCATCGCCCGTGTGTGGGAGCTCGGCTACTACCCCAACGGCATCATCAGCAGGCACAGCGTTGGCATCCGCCTGTGGGACGCCCAGATATTCTGCTGCATTTTATATTGCTCAGACCAAGAAAGCAGCGATCAATGCAGGCTAGCTACTCAATTAATACAAGGGATATGCAAAGCTAAACGAAGAAATATGCAGTGCATGACCCGACTAACCACAGGATATAGTACCAACAATTTTTGGGAGTTCCACCCTTTTTAACTACAGATGAAACACCAAGTCAATGCACAGGTTTCAACATACATACATACATGCACAGACAGACAGATAGGCAGACAGGTACACACACTACACCGCTAAAAGTTTTCCGGTTAAACATAACCAAAGAGACTCCAGAATCCTTGAGCATCTTATCATGATATAGCTTCACTTGGAATCACTATCCAACTTTGAATTATCACTAACTGCAGGTTCAACATAGTTTTGCATCCCCCACAGTAGTATCTGCGAAAATCAGGTACTGAAGCAGCGGCAAAAGATCTGGTAGTGAGAAGCAGAAGCTCACTCCCTCATCCTGTAAGATTATGGTCAGTGCAAAGGTTAGCTGGCCCCCTGCTGTACCACTGGATAGGACCGGGCTTTTTCCAGCTCCACAGTGATCCCAGCAGCAACCTTGTCATTCCCTAGGGTTGGCTCCACATTAGGAGCATCAATGACATTGATGTTGAACTCCCTGGGCAGTCGAAGGGACAGGGACTGCCTTACTTTCTCAGGTAAGTCATGGTATAGATCTCTCTTGTGATCGCCACTGCTGGGGGCAAAACGAAAAGATGTTGTGGCAGAATCCCCAAGAATAGCAGTTTTCTTCTCTAGGCGGCGCGCCACATCTGCTACAGTCAAGTCAAATGATACCAGGTGATCCATATCATGATCATTGTGGTGAAGGCGGGCAGAGAAGTCTGCAACTGGTACAGCTGCTGTAATGTGGCCATCCAAAAGGAAATAACCATTGCGCATGTTGCGCGGCATCAACTTTTGTGTTCCAGTGCCCTCAACATCAAATATCTTTGGCGTCTCAGGGTCAGGGAATGGGGAGGAAGTGCCAGAATAACCTGAGCATGGAGATATCAGGTGCACTATTGGACTGTCTGGCCAATTCGGATACGACTGAAGATCAACTGTTTCACCATTCTGGCTGTTGTCGACCGAAGTCAGAAGCTTTGCATATGGGACCTCCGGAGAGGAAGGGGTTGTCAAATGATGGACAGATTCCGGTGGAGTGAAAGCAGCAGTTGATGATTCAGTTGTGAAGGCCGAGAACACTGGAGGTGAGACTACCTCTGTCTCATTTGCATACGGCCCAATAGCAAATATGGATGGTGGACTAGTCGGGGATGGTGAATTCAGTGAAAATGGCTGAGCGTCATTGCTTGGCGATTGTGCAATAGATGAGGGTTCTGATTGGAGTAAAGAAGCTGGAGAGGATGGAGGTGCCACAAACGGGAATACAGGAGGCGGTGGGTGGTTTGGAATTTCTCCTGCAGGTGCATCTGTCCTTGGAGGTGTGGGTTCCGGGACAAGTGCAGCATGGTTGATGCGTCGCCCATTCTTCTGAGACCCAAAGCAGAAGTACATGCCCAACCGATCAGCCCATTTCCTTCGCTGCAAACAAACAAAGCAGTTAGCAAAGAGAGAGAGAGAGAGCATACTGCAGGTTATTATGTGCAATCAAGAATGGGGTATGAGATGATTGTCCTTGTCGTCATAAAAGTTCACCAATGAACATGGAAATTCACAATATAAGGAGAGAACCAAATACGCATAAGCAATCATTAGCCAGAGAGCAGTACAATCAAATGTCCAAGAGCTATTTCATCACATATAACCATAAAAGAAAAGTAAATGAAATCACTAGAGCTTTAGAAAAATTACACGCAAAGATCTGCAACTACATAGATTGACAAAATATATGGAGCATCAATCACACATTTTCCACATAAGCCACGTGCCCGCGAACCGCCCCCGCCCCCCCCCCCCCCCCAAAGGTGCTCTAAAACCGTGTGCACACCATGGAGCATCAATCAATATTATAAAAAATGGAAGGTTATTAATAGAGAAACTTCACCGCATGTACAGTTCAAGAAGCATGGAGACCAACAATTGACAAGATTGAATCAAATCACCTTATTTTTCAAAAACAGACAAGCTAGAAGAGGGAAACGTATAAATATACCAAGAGAGAAAAAACATGAAAGCAGCCTGTACTGAAAAGAACGGCACCTAAGGTTGGGGATTAAAATTGAAACAAATAGCATGGAATATACAACAAAGAATGAATCTTTTTATCCTATCTGATCCCTTGAATAATTCAACATAGCTGTTTTAACTCTTCCTCTTTCTTTCTAATGCATTACTCCTTGTTCACATACCGTTTCCATGCTGATACTATGAAAACATGGCACTGTGTAAGTGCCAAATGCAGTACTCATCTCTATATAAAGATTTTCTCAACAAGAGCATGCATTGAAGTAAAATAAAAGGTATGGTGGCTAAACTTGGTTTCATTTGTCGTGTTTTAAAATAGAGGCGCTCATACTTTAATTTATCACGAATTTGAAAACAATGTGACAAAAGAATTAATACAGGTCAACCAAGTGAACAAGAAAGCACACAATTTTTCCATCATAGATATTCAAAGTATACACAGAAATGAATAGATAAATAACATATATTCTAGAGCTGCATCTTTATAAATAAGAACACAAACAATACATAATAACAATAAATCCCTTGCATTCATTCACATTCTAGGAAGAATCCTGAGATAAGAAGAACATCGATTTAGTTGTACAAAACAAAATCTTTAGCACCCTAAACCCTAAACCCTACAATTCAGCTAAGTGAAAAACAAAATTTATTTGGCAAAATCAACTAAGTGAAGGTAGTAAGAAGCAATTGTTGAAAGAAATGATAAACATTATTCTAGAGCAGCATACTACATAATATCAAACTGTGATACAATTCTTTCTCTTTCTAGGAAAAATCCTGAGATCAACATTCTGTAGCAGCATCTCTCTTGCCAAGGTAAGACATGAACCCAAATACTAGATAAATGCAAACTGTGGTACTATTCATTCTCTTTCTACAAAGAATCCTGAGATCAACATTCTGGAGCAGCATCTATCATGCCAAAGGTAAAAACAAACACACATACAAAATAACAAATTGTGGTACTATTTGATCGCTTTCTAGGAAGAATACTGAGATTGAGTAGCATCTACCTCACCAAAGATAAAGTGTGAAGACAGGTACTACATAATAGCAACCTGCGGTACCATTCATTTGCTTTCTTGGAAGAATAATGCTGGGATCAGAAGAACCATCGATTTTGATGCATGAACTAAATCCGAGCCAAATTTTGTCAGACATTGTTTCACACTTAATTTCTATGGACAAACTACTAATTACAGAAAAGGAACCCATTACTCAGTCGAGTGGCATGAGAATGCCACTTTAGAATTGACCAGATGGTTCCGAAAACACCACCTTCAACTAAAATTTAGTGTACTTCATGTATAAAACTCAAAATTGATACAATTGAAGTACTTTGTTGGCAATCTATGCATATCAGTTGTATAAGATCCCTAAATATTTGGAACATTTATTGATGACCAGATTTAGAAAGAATGATTGCATAGCAACATGCGTCCGTTAATAATTGCAACGCAGTACAATCAAGTACATGCAAGAAACCCTCCGTGACACATGTTGCATGAGATGTTATTTTCTAGCAGTTGATAATGAATAAAGCCACAGAAACATGCAGTCACAAATGTTTAAATACATCACATCTACTAAGCTGTTTCAGCTACGCAATCATTAATACATAAGTGATCCAACCAAAATCCATGCAGGACATCCCTAATGTTGATAAGGAAAAGAAACATGCAGTAAGGTGTTGAAGCACAAACCGGCAGTACGTCATGTTGTCTGCGGCTCCCTGCTGTGAGAATGGCGGCAGCTGCTGCGTTCACAGTTTCAATGGCGGCAGCCGCTGCGTCCAAAGTGTCAACGCTGTTGTGGACAGGCACGATCTCGCCCCCACTCTCCATGGTTGTGGAAGCAAGGAGCAGGAACACACGATTCCCTGCACTCCAAGGAACGTATCACACCTACGAGATCCAAGGTTTTACACTGAAAGAAGCATGATCCGGCCAGTCTGCTTAACCGATGAGCCTCCGTTGCCAGCAGATCACTTCCACGAAACCAAGAGACCAGATCAGCCTGCAAGGTTGGAGAGGTTTATGTGTTAATAAAAATTAAGAGACCAAACCATCCAGTAAGTGGATGAGAACCAGAAATCAAAGTCTAGTGCAACTTGGACGAAATAAACGACAGGGAATTCTCACTGAATTGCAGAAACCCTCACCTTTGGTTTATTTTTGGTACCGAGTTTTGGCGGAGTCAAGTGATCAGATCCATCGGAACGAGCCTGATCGAACTGACGATTTGTTAGAATTCTCACCAGCGGCGCACGGCGCAGCAAAGATGTGATTTGATGGGCGAGAGTGGAATCCATCAAGCAAGCCGCGCTAGGGTTACTTACCAGGAGAAGAAATCTGACGGATGGATCGATCTCCACTCAAAACTCCACAGCCAGGTCAGATCGGCAAGAGAAGGGGCGAGGCGGAGGACAGATCGGAGGGCAAAGGGGATTGTGGCAGGAACCAGCAGGGGGAGGAGAGGAAGGAGGATCAGCGAGACGAAGAAGCTAGAGTGGGGGAGGGGAATTGCGTTCCTTCGTAGTTGTAGCCCGGTTTTTTAGAGGTAGAACCAGCCCGGTTTACCTGAGGCGTGAAGGCATTGTGAAACTGAAAACACGTTAGTTGATGACTACCTTTTTTATATCTTTTCAGTTGTATTTGTAGAGGGGCATTATTGTGAAAACCCTGAACACTAGGCGCCATGAAAAAAAAAGGGTGGTGGCGAGAAGGTTCCTGTTGATAACTGATCGTGTCAAGCACATATTACATCGTTGCCCCAAGTTTGGTAGAGTACTATATACCTTTCATGTATGTATAGCAAAGATAAATGAGGTCCAATTATTCCTCTCTTTAGTATAATGGTATGCCATAGAGTTTCTTTTCTGAACCTTTGATGAAGTTCATTGAAATTCAAATACACATTCAAATTGAATCAATGAACCACGACTATCTGTACATCTCAGCATGTTTAATTTGGTTGAGTTTTGTATCCGGACAGGATAATTGCATATACATATGCTCCTAGGATAGGACAATTCCTATCAACCTCCGCAACCATATGTCTTCGTCTTTGGAGCAGACGACCGTGGTCTCAGGATTCAGGCTCTCAGCTTCCTGCCGCGCGCACGAGTCTTGCTTCCTCCTACTCCATAGACACACGTACGGGAGGATATAGGCTCATGTTAAAACAGACAAGGACATAGGCATAAAATTGGAGAGGAAAGAACAGAAGAGAAACATACGATATTGCCCGGAGCTGCAACAGCTTAGCTCTACTTTTATTTACTTTCAACTCACGATGTCCTGAACTCATACTTGGACAACACAACTCGCTGCCGGATTCTGCAGTCTACGTCGTATAGAACCAGACTTGACTCTTACTCGTATACACTTACAGCTCAAAGACCCTATATGGTCTTTGCTTACAGCTCAAACGCAAACCAGACACTAACATGTGCATGCTACACAAGCATCACGCTTCTTAGATCGGTAAGATTAATTAAGCAGCAGTCCTTGCGATTTTCTACAGAACTATCAGTTTTGACATTCGGAAAACTAAAATCTGTTTTTATCATATTCCTCTCATTTAGCCCGTTTAAGTACTATTTAAGTGATTTATTGTGTTCATCATTGAGTGAACTAAAAAATGTTAGACTCAAAGCTTTTCTAGATGGAACGTTGATCTAAGTGCTAGCTGGACTCATGGATAAGGGGGATGCATGAGCGGTGTGGCAATCCTAGCGCTGGCACTGTTGCGTGACCGGCATCCGTCCATTCTCAATCCTTGTTCTATATATAGGAGTGATTTACAAGAAATGATCTAATCTAAACAAAGAAACAACTCTCCGAGGTACAATAAAAAACCCCAAGTTTGAAATGTTTTCCTTTAGCGGCAAAATTGTGGAAACTTTGGTTAGATTTGAGGCCAAAACTATGGCAAGGTCCTCTAACGAAACCACTTATTTCACCACCAAGGCACTAAGTAATGTTCGAATTACTGTTTGTGTAGAAAATGCTCTTCAGCTCCACATCTTCATCATGCGGTCCTACATCTAGTGGTAGAAGCGTTATAGCTTCAACACCTTCTGTGGTGGACGTCGTAAAGGAAAAAAAGCAACCTTTTTTTAAAATTTGAGAGATCCCTTCATTCAAGATCTTCACTTTGTGAAGTCCTGTACACAAAATATTTGCACAGGCGACAGAAGTCAGCCTTGATCGACCTTCGTCACGATGGTACATTGTGTTGTCGGAACAAATATAGAGAGAAAACATGTTGGCCCAAAACTAGGAGAGAGTTGACCCCACTAGCCCAAACCAGGAGGAAGCCTTTCTACACCCTAGATGGTAGACCAGGAGGTGATAGGGACTCCCCTCCACATTTAAGTTGGCTCAATTCTTAGGTTGGGCATAGTGATAAACCATTTGTTGGAGCTAACTATTTACATGAGTTGATGAAACCAGAATGAGTTCCAGCATGAAGATAGAAGGTTGATAGCTCATGTGTCAAGGATTAACAAGCTAGAGTGAAGATTGGAAGATTCAAGAAACTATATTTCTCTAGCAATGATTAAGATCAAACTTCATCATCAAGCAAAGAGGATTTGATGGCTTAAGGATTAAGTATCAACAAGGATATGCTTGTGGATTGATGACAAATTGGATCATTGCTCATATGTTGGGAATCAACAAGTCAATGGATGATGATGTTTGTTAAGGGATCATGTTGTTGGATATGTTGATGAAGGTGTTGGTGGATATAATCAGCGTATATGCTTGAGGATCAAGAAGCATCATGAAAGATGAGTGATAATCAAGAGTTGATGGTGCTAAGATGAAAATGTAAAATCTTAAAAATGGACATCAATTGGTTGGACTTGAAGTGAACATTACAAGAAGAGGAGAATCCTGACTTATTAAGAAGCAACAAGGAGATGGTATGAAATGGAAATATCAATTTGATGATCAAAGTGACAAGGTGAGTAAATTGAAGACGTGGAGGTATGAAATGGCTTTCTGTAGCAAGGAGGACAAGCAAGCAAAGGGTTTGGCTCCAATGAACCAAATCTACTGGTGAAGGGTGAGTGAGTGCTTTGTGATGATGGACCATGTGAACCCAGGTGAGGCTATGAGTGGTGCACACCAATCATTTGAAGAATATAAGATTATACAATATTAAATGATAAAGATAAATAAGATGTGTTTTATGAGTTGGCCCACATCGAGAGTGATTCATAAAAGAGCAATTGGGGTTTATATGTTGAAGAATAGCAAGTGACTTGAAGATATGGAAGTTGTCAAACTTCATGTGTTGATGAACATCATGTCAAAGGCCAATATGGAAACTTCTTAAGGCAAAAGCTACAAAACACTCCGAATGGCAAAATGCAAATGGTGTTGGAAACCCTCAAGATGAATAAAGAAGATAACATGAACGTGTTTCTATTATCTTAGATTTTATAGTAGCATTTGACTATAGAAATGTTGCCCTATCACAGGGGCTCCAATGTTCATAACTTACTTTTTGTCTCGGGGTCCCCACTCTTTAATTTGCAATCAAAATTTTGATGTGGTCAGAAACTTTCAGTCCCATGTCAAAACTTTCTCAGCCCTCCCAACTTTTAGGCATAAAAGCTAGCTAGTTTTGGGGCTTGCACATTCATATCCCTAAGCTCCTTCTTTCCTTGCTATTGAATCCATAGATTTGCTTGAGATTTGAGACGAAGAGAAGGGACTTGGTGTTGAGAGAGTGTTTGAGTGCTTGGGATCTTCATCCTATCTTTTGTGCACTTAAGCATGTGTTTGGTTTGAGAACAAGGTAATATGGGATGGTCCCATCCAAATTTTTCAGGATGGGGTCATTCCACCTCATGTTTAGTTGAATGGCATGTGTCCGTACAAGTTTTTTGTTTGGTTGGAGGGATTGATGGATGTCATATTTAACACCATTAGCTATAGCTATTAGTGGACCCTATCTTTCACCCATGGGACTCACCTATCATCCTTTATTTCCTTTCCTTTTTCTTTTGTTCTGAAGTCCACCTTCTCTCCGTATTACGTGCGGCTGCTCTGCTTGAGCTCCACTCAAGCCACAAGTGGCTCGCTAATCCTACTCATCGAACTCCTCTACTGTCGACCTTGACCAAAATGCCCCCAAGGCAGGCTTGCCTACCGCCGACCGCATTGACCAGCAGCTCAGCTGCAACGGCCTTGGCTGCACTACTTGCATCGGCCACACTGACAACGGCTACACCCCTTCCCCCACCACCCTTGGCCATGCTGCCCGCATCGGCCACGCTGAGCTCGATCGGGCTGCCCCAAATTGGCACCCTGGCCACCGTCCTTGTCCGCGCTGCCCCAAGCCAAGCTTACCCACCGCCTCCCTTCTGCCCTACAGTGAGCTGCACCCCCGCTGTCCTCTTCCATGCTAGTGACCTCATCCACAGCGCTATCCGTGCTAGTGCTTGATTGCCACCGTTTGCCCTCACCAACACTGGATCCTGCTGTCCGCAATCGTGCCCACGCGCAAGAGCGATGGAGGAAAGGATGCCATTGCGTGAGGCGAGTAAGATGGACCCACCTCCTTGATTTGGAGGGATGGATCCATCCCACATTTAGAGGGAATATATCCCCTCTAAGGATGGATCCATACCACATGTTCTCCCACCAGATATAGGATGAAGTGTGATCGCCCCATCCCATCCCACATCATCCTTGCAACCAAACACACACCAATTTCATAGCAAGAGATTCTTGAAGTATTTTTTTACTCTTGGAGATTCAACCTGACTTAAAGATGCTCATGAGCAACCAAGGATTGTGATGATGTGCAATAGAAAGTGAAGTATTTGATATTGCCTCTACAAGGGAAGAAATCAACATTGAACCTAAGGGGCACTTTAGTATTTCCTGGGTGATGGAAGGGGTTGACAGAGGCTCTACTCCCCTAGGAACTCTTCAAAAGAGATGTAGGATCCTAGGTGGAGGAACCCAATCAAATTGACCTGTCTCCCTCTTGGTTTGCATGTTCTTGAGTTCTTACTCTACTTATTGAGCGCCTGTGTCCATGTATATACATGGAATCATCTTTCGAAATTGAAACACAAGACTTTATTTGATTTAAGCTAGAGCTATTTAGGTGAAGTTTAATTTCACAATTATTTTCCAAGTATAGCAAATTTCCCATGTGTGTTGAATTAATATTCTAGGTCACTTTAGACACTTCCAATGGTTGTGATGGAAATTGAGTATGCTAATTTTGTTGCAAGCTTTTATGAAACTTTAGGAATCACTGATTCACCCCTTACAACATGTGATGACGGTGTTGGTGAGACAACCAACATGTGGTGGTGAATACATAGCATTATGATCTATGATTAGGGAGGCATAGTCCCATTGTTGTCCATGGTTGGTGGAGGCTTGGACATGTGAAAATTTCATTGCATGCCCTTGCAACAGAGACTTTCTTGTATTGAGGGTTTAAGCCACGCATGTCATTGAGGACTAGTTTATTAACTTGAATTACATGGATAGCATCATGAAGGTTGTTGGAAAGATCATCTTGCATCATTTTGTGGATTTGCTTGCATAGGTAGATGGTGCAAGTGTCATATTAGCACTGATGTGCAGTCTTATGTGCTCCAGGACTATCACTGATGTTGTTCGAGATGGTTGAGGAGTAACTAGGTGCGTATGTAGTTATTGACCTGAACCAAGCCAACATAATTGGGGAATGGGAATAGAACTGGGAGAGGAAGAAAAATTGGAGTAGGTGGCCTACAAGTATGTCTAGCAGACTACCACTTGATGAAGTTAGCCACCTTCGAGTTGAGGATCACCCATCTAATCCACCTTGATGCATTAATGCTGGTACCAATTGAAGAATGAAGGATAGGAGCCACCTAGCTACTGATAGATTTACTTATGTTATTACAAGAGCAGACGAGGTAACAACACTAGAAGAACCCACGATGTGTTAAGGTAAGCAATGGCCAAGTAGGAGAGAAGCAACAACACATGGTAAGTTCTAGAGGTTCAGGAGATGAACCTATTCTAATGCCACTGACGTCATAAAAAGAGGAGAATTTAGGGAAAGTACAACACAAAAATATCCCGCATCAACTACACAATGGCAAACATGAATTTCCCATTCACCTCATCCAAACAATTTGGCAGGATGCAATATTAATTGGTAGTGCATGACATAGTACTGGATACCATGTAATTGTTTGCATATATATTAATGACAGCCAAGAAAGGTGGCAAGATATCAATGTATTCATATGAAAATGATCATACTAAAAACAATATCATTTATTTGTTCGCGGTTTGATCTAATCTGGTCACTAGTGATAGGGGTCTTTTTTGTAATATGTACAACCCAAGGTGCCATTAAATAGGCCCGATTTCTAGTGTTCCACATAACTAGCTAGTTTCAATCATCTCTTTGTGCAGAGTCTCACTTCATAACACCATTTCCAGATTCTCATAAGTCAATGGAATTCTGATCAAGCTTTCTCAGTTTTTTCTTTGCATTTGCATTGTTTTCTTCTATGTATCAGGAGGCAAAGGATTGCTCTTCATAGAAAAGATTGCTTTTGCTAGGTCATTGAAGAGGGAAAAAAATATTCTATGTATTCCTTCTGCAAATCCAATCCTGTGCAGTGCACCTGGATAAGTGACATGTGCCTCATCTTTTCAATCTCAACAATCCTCTTGATTTCTTAATCTCATCAATCATGTTATATATGGGAGTAGTGAAAATCAAGGCGTTGATTGAGATTGCTAAGATGGAACACATGTCATCCGCAGACCCAAAAAACTTAAGGCAGTGTTTAATTAGTTTCGTTCTTTTATAATGTATACTCAGAATATATAGTGTTAGCTAGATTATGTTTGTTGATCTCATAACGAGTCTAATGTATGCTGGTGTCTTTGTACAAAGCCAGGGGCGGACCCAGGAACTAAAAATCCAAAACTAAAAATGCCATGAATATCAAACCAATCATCTAAATTAAATTTTCATTACACTGTTATATTTCATAAAAAAGAGTTTCAAAATAAGACCACACTTGACTATGTTTGGATGATATTTTTAAAAATATATTTTTAGTATTGAATATTTAATTTTGGGAATAAATACTTGACTACTATAACAAATGGATTATTTCTTGCGAAAAAACAATTAAACATGGAGAAAAAATAACAATATTATGCACAAAAATATTGGCCATTGCAAATACTTTTTTAAAAGGGAATCCATTGCAAATATTTGGTTATTTAGGACAAATAATAAAAACTGATTATTCTACTTAAAGGTTAACAATCATAATCTACAGAGCTAAAAAATTAATTTGAAATCACCGAGAAATTAATCTAAAAAATAAAATAACTTCAGACACAAACAAATAGTTGTACATCGAGAACAAACTTGTCCATATCACGAACAAATTATTCTAATGGAGAATTAATTATTATAAATAAAACATAGAAAACAAAGATAAGGCAAAAAAATTAAATAAAGGAAAATAAACAAAACAAAATATAAATTAAAATGAGCAAATAAATAAGAAATAAATTTTAAGAAATTAATAAATAAGTAAATTAGAATAAAAATTAAATAACGGTGAATTGAAAGGGAAAATTCATAGTGCATGCAAGTTGTTTCTGGCTTAGCCTAGCCAAGGTAATGAAATTCCTAGCCCTTACTAGTAGGCCAAGTGAACTCATATCATACCAGGCAACACCAAGCTCTTTCTTCACGGAGGCGAACTGGCAACTTTAATCATTCGCTCCTGAGGCATAGCAATTGATAATTCCATCAATCTTCGAGCAGTAGTTGTGACGATGCTTAAACCATAGGCGTTGCAGCTATCCAGGCCTGTTGCTGTGTCCATGTTGGGGAAACCACCTTCGGAATCTCCTTTGGAGGGAGAAGTCCCTTAGGAATTAATCCTAACAGCTCGTTTTGCTTTGTGGCAAATTTTGGGTGCAGGAAAGAAGAAGGCGTGGATGAAGCTCTCTTAGGCGTATGAGGGGTCCTTCGGAACACGAAGTTGAGGGCTTACCTTCAGGACTCCATGAGGGGCTTGTGCGCTTTGTCTTGGCGTATCCCCAAAAGGAAGAATAGGAACGACCCGACAAAGGGGCCTTCAACCTCCAAAGAAGCTAGGCATGCGTCGGAAGACCACGTTGGCCGCCATGTGGGATGAAAGAGCCGTACGAGGAGCTACCTGGAAGAGTCCGTACGAAGGCTGTATTCCCCATTGTACCTCGGAATATTCCTCGAATCTAGCCGTTGGGTAACGGTATTTTGTAATTGTACTTTGTGGCGGTTGATCTCCCTATAAATAGAGGCACCACTGTAAATGATGGGATAATTTGTCCAAAGTAAATGAAATTAATACCACTCATTGATGCCCATTGCGTCTCTTTTATTACTTTTAGTTTAGCTTGACTTTGAACCATTAGAAGAAGGTTAGGTTAACTACTCGCCGATCTATTCCACCTGGAGGGGACCTACCCCTTTGGAGGAAGAACTCCTTGACCGTTGTGACGAAGTCCACTTCGGGGCCGTCTTCCACTAACAGTTTTGCTGCCCATCTCATGGTAGGCTCATGACCACATGGCTCCATCGAAGAAGAAGGTACAGACAGGACCTGCGAATGAAGGAGCCATTGTCACTCAACCAGAAACTGAAGCAAGAAGATGTTGAGATCGAGCACACAACAGACGATGATCTGGAGGTCAGTCTGGAGGGCCTAGGAGTCATAATAGAGGACATTGTGGCATTGAGACATATTGAAGCTGCAGTGGTCGAAGCAGCAAGCAGAGCGCAACAAGCCGCAGCAGCCAACCCATCAACTTCGCAGGTGCGTACGAGGCAGTTGAAGGGAAAGGCTGTGACAACATCTGGCACCTTCAAAGCAGAAGAGTTGAGGCAAGCAAAGTAGAGATATAGAATGCTACAGAACCAAATTGCGCACAAGAAGAAGCAACTAGCTGAAGCAATGTAGTACGAGGTAGAGGAACCTTCGGAGCCAATGTCCGACGCACATCTATGGAAGTCTATACAAGAGATGCAAACCAAACTGAATGAGATGCACCAGCATGATTACGCTCCTGAAGAGCATAACCCATACCCTCATCCTCACACAAGAATGCAGCTGAGGGGACATCACAGGTAAATCATGTGTATGACGACGAGCAGAAGGGACCTTCAGCAGGAAACACAGTAAATCATGTTGCAACTGCAGGGCAGATGCAAGCGCCGAAGTCCTTCATATATCCACCCCATTCTTATATGATGCAGCCATTCGTACCGCAGCATGTGTTCCAGCCATCTACACTATAGCTGCCACCACCACCGCCGCCACCACAGTTAACACACCCTACGGTATTTGTACCAACATGGGCAAATAGCATGGGGCCCCAGGATATGACCCCGCCAACTACCACCTTCCAGCAAAGCCAAAGGCGGAAAACAACACTTTGTCTCACGAAGGTCCGTCAAAGCAAGGAGGACCCCTCGGCATGGTGAATGTAATCAATGCCATTTCTGGAGGATCTAATGAGCCAGTTCATACAAGCAAGAAAGAGAGGCAAGAGTACTACCGAGGGTAAATCAAATCTGTTCAGGAAAGTATTTCCATTCTCCATGGTTGCATATACCAATCTCATTCACAGCAGCAGATGTTAGGCTGCAGCATTATCCCCACAATGACCCCTCGTCATCAGAGTGAACATCAGGAAAAATACAACTTTCTTCTTCAGAAACGATGTAGGTTGGATACTAGTGGACAACGGTAGCTCAGTAGCAATCCTAACATGGAAGTGTTTCACTAACATGAAATTCACAAAGCAAGACTTGCAAAAAGTGGACCATCCTCTATATGGCTTCGGCAATAAGAGAATTGAAGCTCTGGGCAAGATTAATGTCAATGTTACCTTTGGATACGGCCCGATGATGAGGACAGGGGTCATCACATTCGATGTCATTGATTTCGATTACCCATACAATGCAATCTTTGGCAGAAACACGATAAATAAGTTTGCAGCGGTCATTCACCGAGGTTACCTGCTCATGAAGATATCAACGGTAGCTGGAGTACTCTCGGTATATGGGAATCAGGATGACGCTCGGAAAGCAGAAAGAAACACATCAATCTGGAATAGAGAAGTCCATGTCATTGACGAAGGGCAAGATGAAGAGTAGGACTCCGAAGCTGAGAAATTAGTTGAAAATCAAATAAGGGAGTTGATGAAGCATGCTGAGAAGGAAAGAATGGAAGCCTTAGATCACACGAAGATTGTCCCACTCTATGAAGATGTTCCAGACAAAATAGTAATAATTGGCAAGGAAATGGAAGATGAAGAAGAAAAACACCTCCTAGAATTTTTGAGAAATAATCAAGATGTATTTGCTTGGTCCTCCACTGACCTGAAACGGAGTCGACAGGAACGTGATTGAGCACCAACTGAACATAGATCCGAAGGTCAAACCCCAAATTCAAAGACAAAGGCCCATGCTTGATGATAGACGAAGGGTAGCAGAAGCGGAGGTCCAATAATTGTTAGATGCGGGTATAATAAGAGAAGTGCAATACCCAATCTGGGTCGCAAATATAGTCATGGTGCTGAAGAAGAATGGCAAGATGAGAATGTGTATCGACTTCACAGAGCTCAACAAGGCTTGCCCTAAGGACCCTTTTCCATTGCCAAGAATTGACATACTAATTGATCAAGTAGCAGGTTGTGAAATGTTAAGTCTGCTGCATTGTTTCTTAGGATATCATCAGGTGTGGATGCGACAATCAGATGAAGGCAAAACTAGCTTCACTACACCCTTCGGAATATTTTGCTTCGTTCAGATGCCCAACGGGCTTAGGAATGTAGGCCAACTTTCAACAGAATGATGAAGATAATCCTCGGAACACAATTAAATAGGAACGCTTCGGTGTATGTAGATGATGTTGTAATCATGAGTCTCAAGGACACTGATCATATTACTGAACTTTGGGAGACGTTCTCCAACATGAGGAGGTGTGGGTTAAAACTCAACCTAGAGAAATGCATCTTTGGAGTGCGAAAGGGAAAGTTACTGGGATGTATGGTATCCAAGCGACGCATTCAGGCAAATCTAGAAAAAATTGAAGCAATATGGTGAATGCATCCCCCGAGGTCCAGGAAAGAAGTCCACAAATTGACAGGCCGAATAGCATCGCTTAACAGATTCATCTCAAAAGCAGCAGAATGAAGCCTACCATTTTTTAGGATCCTCAAAACAAATAATAGTTTTTAGTGGGGTCCGGAGTAGCAAAAAGCTTTCAAAGAACTGAGAGATTATCTGGAGAAGCTTGCCATCATGACAAGCCCCTCTTCGAAGGCGGAATTGCAATTATACATTGCAGCGACTGATACAGCTCTTAGTGCAGTGTTGGTAGAAGAGCGAAGGGTAGAATACAGGCTAACGCAGCTGCCTACCTATTATATCTCTGAAACCCTGAGTGGTTCGAAGCTATTTTACACAAAAATGGAGAAAATGTCCTACACGGTGGTTATGGCTAAGCGCCAGCTTTGGCACTATTTTTAGAGTCACAACATAACAGTACCAACCTCGTACCCCCTTTGGGATATGTTGGAGAACAAGGAATTAACAGGGAGAATGGGAAAGTGGGCCACAGAGCTACCAGAACATGTCATTAACTTTGTTCTGAGGAGTGCCATAAAATCACAAGTATTAGCAGATTTTGTCGCATAGTGGACACTAGTTGTTGACGGCAGTTAGCACACCAGTTTGAACCGCAAGCGCACGAATCAGTTGTAGCTTTTCCCTTAGAGTACTCCCCCAAGGTTTATCAATCCGTGAAAACAAGGTCACATGATCTAGACTAACTAAGCATTAAGAAACATGATTCGAGTTGCAAAGTGATTGTGAATAGGTATGAATAGACATGGATAGATAAGAAGCATGAGCAGATATGAAGAAGAGGTAACTCATATAGAGTAAAGCCTAAACTATGCATATGTTGTAGTTCTAGCTAGATGGCAAGCAGACACATGGTTCTCATTCAAAGCATCTTTAGACCACCACCTCCGGTCTGACTCCTGAAAATCCCCACCTTACACAACATCAAATCCTATCGCGATCCTACCTACCTATCAGCGCAAGCAGTCTAAGGGCATGAACATAAAGCACATGTCTAGCTATTATGATAGATCAGACATGCAATTCTAGTCACCATGACCACAAGAACACCCTATGCAATCAACTACGTAAATAGATTGAAATAAGCAAACTCATAATAGTAGAAATCATAAAAGGAGACATATAGATCGCTATTGAACCGGAACCAATGTATTACTTCACCATGAATGATTGTTCAAAAGAAGATCTCCACCGAGGCCATACCCATGACTTGTGAATCCTAGCTCTAGAACTCCAGCATGGATCTTCCTCCCAGGGTGATCATGACAGCCAGAGCCTAGCCAAAGCTAGCCTCCGGACAACTGCACGGCTCTCAGCTCTCTATAGATGGTTGTCCCTCAAGTCCGTCGGCTTCTTCTACTTCAAATCTGACTCTCCCTCTTGGAGGTACCTTTGGGGTCATATTTATAACCTTGGGAAGCCTTGGGGTGTGCTCCACCTTCCCTTGCATGAGCTCCTTGCTTGAGAGTTAAGAAACCTTGATTTCTATAAAATCAGACTCGCCCAAAATTTCCTTTTACGTAGTTGTTCCTTCCTGACATCATATCTCCTGTGTACGGACTCCAAATAGGGCAAACCTGGTGCCTACATTGTGTAGCACCAAAAGATCTTAAACTTTGGTATTCAATGCTTTCCCTAGGAACAAAGTTAAGGTTTCCAAAATAGCGTCGCAAGATAATCTATCTGATTTCAGACTTCTATGTACAGCATGTATTTTGGGGGCCATATCTTCTAGCTCCATAATCCAAATTATGCTTTCCATATGTTCAAATCTAAGCTCTCGACGATGGTCACAACTTTGGTAGTCAAACTTTCTTCATTAGAGGTCGTTTAGGTCCTGAATCTGCACCAAAAGTTCATGTTTCCTTGGGCTACGTGAATATCTCTAGGGTTGACTTGATCTCGTGGATAACTTTCCAAAGCTCCAATTTCTTCATGATTAAGTCTCCTCCGTTGTTCTCGAACCTTATTGTCACTTGCATGTGGGCCTAGCTCGAGGATAACCTCGGGATAAGGATGGATCTTGATAACTTTGCAAAGTGTCGCTTGCCTTCATCTTGATCCCGAAGTCAACTTGTCGTATCTTGTGAAACTTAGCCTCTAATTCATCTTGAGGAGTCCTCGCCGAAGATGAGCATGAATAGGGCCCTAGGTACGCTAGGCCGATTGGTCCAATTATGCTCCAATTTAGTTAAATTTTCTGTGAAAATAGAATGTCCTCCAAAATACAATGCATATGTGAAAATTGCCCGATTATTGAGTATGATCAATAGTTATGATACCATTTGTGTGCTAATATTGAAGGTAAATAGGGGTAAAAGTGTGTCAATAATGAGCGTCAATACCAGCATCATCACAGAGCAAACGCACAATCACCAAACCAGTTTGGAAGGTCCAGTGTGATGGACCTACTACCATGCAGGAACAGCAGCTTCGGTAGTTTTGAAGTCACCATCGCGCATCAAGCTAAGATATGAGTTGAGATTGAAATGTGAAAATTACACTAACATTGTAGCATAGTACGAAGGGTTGTTGTTAGCCCTTCGGAAGGCAAGGGCAGTAGGCACATGAAGGGTTGTGATCCTAACAAACTTAGAGCTGATATTGGGTCATGTGGACAAGTCTTACAAAGCAAAAAACTCAGATATGTCACAGTATCACAAAGCTGTCTGAAGCATGGAAAAATACTTCCTCGGATTCACAGTGTAGAGTTTGCCAAGGGGCTATAACAAAGAGGCCGATATCATTGCAAAAGCAGTGGTAGCAAAAGACCCATTACCTCTGAATGTGTTCTATGAGACTTCATCGCATAAATCAATCAACACAGATGAACCACCTATCAAATTTGTCAATGCAACACATAGTGAAGATTGGAGGGCACCAATAATCGCCTTCCTAAATAGCTACTACGAACCAAAAGATGAGAAGACTAGGAAAAGATTGGCTCTTCGGGCAAGAAATTATTGCATAAGGGGGAAGAACTTGTATAGAAAGGGTGTGTGTGCTCCTCTGTTAAAATGCATTGCCATCAACGAAGGCAAAGAATTACTGCAAGAAATACACAGTGTAATGTGCTCGCATCATATGGTCACAAGAGCGCTGGTCAGCAAAGCGTTCAGGCAAGGTTTCTATTGGCCTTTGGCAGTAGCAGATGCACACGAAGTAGTTCGAAACTGCAGTAACTATCAGCAGCATGCTCCGTGCAGCAAATTCACAGTGAACGAGATACAAGTGATACCTCTGATTTGGCCCTTAGCACGATGGGGAATCGACATAGTGGGGCCACTACCTACCACACAGGGAAACTTATCTTACACTATTATTGCAGTAGAGTACTTCTCCAAATGGATAGAGGCAAAGCTTGCGTAGAACATTACCTCCAGAATTATTCAAAAATTCTTTTCGCAGAACATCGTCTGTCGCTTTGGAGTACCTTATGAAGCAACAGTTGACAATGGGAAGTAGTTTGATAGTTTGGATTTCAAAGAGTTCTGCCACCAGTTGGCTACAAAGTTGTGTTTCGCATCAATATATCATCCACAGTTGAATGGGGCTATGGAGAGAGCAAATGGAATTATTTTTGCAGGCATCAAGAAGAACATAACAGAGCTCCCGAGGGGGAATGGGTGGATGAGATGCTAAGGATTGTTTGCTCTCACAATACAAAGGAATCAAGAACAACTTAGTTTTCTCCGTTATATGGAGAGGAAGCAATGACTCTGGAAGAAGCAAATGTTGACGCTAAAAATCGGACGATGACTCTCAGCGTCGAACACACGACCCGGGAGAATCTGCTTAGCTCCTATTCAGGTTATCGCCCTGGTGCGGTTCGCACGGCATGCCAGTCACTCTGACCTATTGATTGATAAGGAAAGAAATGTATTAAATTCCAAGGTTTTGATCGGCTGAAGTTCCGATCTATTTCAAAGGACGTATCAGCGAATCGACCGAATTAATGTAAAGATGATCGGCTATGAAACAGCCGATGATCACGTAGCAATTGTAAAAGAAACTACTGGAGTGATCTAAACAATGCTACAGAAACAACATTTGGAATAGATCTAATCGGCTATATGATGATAAATAAGAATATTAATAAAGCCGACAGTTCATATCTCAAGCTGCATAACTGGTGATAAAATTAAAATAACAAGTAAAACCTATAATTCTAGTAAATATCGATAACTGGTGAATAAATTTAAACGAAACTACAGCGATGCGCCCAAAGTTAAAGCTTAGATATTACTTGATACGCGGAACTTACAAATTGGCCAGAGGTCGTGTTGATGCAAGCCTGCCAACTTGTACGAACTCATGAAAAGAAAAAGTATTTGGCGAAGTCACGGACTTGAAAGTAAAGTTGCGTAGAAAAGTAGATCTGTATTAATGTTTGTTGTGTTGTTTTACAAGCCTTACGAGGCACCTATTTATACCATTTCCTAACCAACTAGGATTTATCTCTAATTTAAAGATAACAATTATTTACACATGGACACAACCCGCATCGAAGTCAATTACTATTTTTCTATGGGCCAATCTTCGTCTTCAACTAGTCACCGTCTTAGCCCATTTTAGGCCCACATCGGCCAAGCCGCTCCGGTTCCCAATCGGCCAGTCTTTATTGACTCCTTCACCTAATAGGCCGAAACATTGTAGCTCTATCGACCGATTCCTCCAGCCGCAGCTTCTTGCTTTTTCCGTATCGGCCACTTTCTTCTCTTTGACGCCAACCCTAACACGTGTTAAAAACCGGCATCAACACATGCCCCCCAGTTTCGGAGTGAAATATATCTTTTGCTCCGAAACTTTCTCAACTTCGACTCCCTCCCCCGGAGAAAGTGCAACAATAAACGCAGCAAAACCCTTTTCGCTCCGGAGTCTTCTCTTTGATGATTGCATTTCCTTAACCAGAGCGCCCGCGGGCAACTGCTCTTTTCAAAATTTGCACGGACAGCACGGTAAAAATTCCACATTTACCCTTCTCTCGAACCATCCTCTAAATACCCATCTCCTCCGCCGCTTCTTCTTCTCCGAGCGAAAAATTTTCCCTCCCGGCAAATCATCTTCCAACGCACTCTGGCACTCTTGCTTATTTCGCCTCCAGGTGCATTCTGGTGCTTTCCGGTGATCTTCTCCCATCCTTTCATCAATCGCACTAGGCTTTCAAACCCTAATGGCGGTTCCTTCAGCCATCATGGCTTTCGTTCCGGAGGTAAATCCCCTGAAATTCTCCCCTTTTTATTCTTCATCATTTCACGATTCTTAGATCTGTTCTTAGTCTTTCTCATACCTTCTCAGGAGCTCAGGCAAAGAATCACCATCCCCATAGCTGATGCACCCGACCTCATTGGACTTGGCCCTATAGGGAATCCTGATCCAACCGAACTGATCAATCTGGAAACTCACATAATCCCATTCAAACAATCAACTATGCATCTGGATAACTGGACAGGAACATTCAGGTCTTGGCCGAACGAAACCCCTCGCTGGAGAGAATGGTTCTTGAGGATGTTAGACTCCAAGAGAGTCTTTTAGGATGAGGAAAAAATCAGCCATTGTATAAATCTGTCCCTATCTCATATGGAGAGGAATGACTCCCTGCTCATTGCAGCGTCTTACTTCTGGTCTGACGCCCTCAGTGCATTCCTTTTCGGCCACAAACAGATGACTCCTACTTTAGCCGATGTTTTGATGCTAACCGGCCTCAATGTCACCTCCATCGATACACCTTTTGACCTTCTGATCAAACCCACTCATCGGCTGGAAACAAAAGCCATCGGTGGATGGAAAGGCTTTATTGATAAAAACATAAAGACCGGGCCCATCACAAACAGAGAGCATACATCCTTCTTGATGTTGTGGCTGGAAAAACACTTATTCTATGGCAAATCGGCTGGCCCTACCTCCAACACGCAAGCCTTAGCCGAAGCGCTAGCAAGAGGTGCTACTATTTCTTTGGGAAAACATCTGCTGGGGTCGGTTTACTACATGATGCATCAGATCGCCGTGAAGCTATCTTCTGGAGAACCCATTGGGAACCCTAGTGGTCCCTAGTGGTTTATCAACCTCTGGCTTAATTTATATATGAGCAAAATCTGCAGAGAATGGATCGAAACCAAGACCTTTCCCAACATTGAATGAGAGAGTGACCCATCATCACAGTGTCGCTATACCTCCTTCGGTGAAGCTGTATCGTCTTTTCTAGGCAACAAGCTCACTCCCTCAAGAATAGCCGAATACTTCAGATGTTTTTATACCTGCTTCAGTGAAGAAACCATGAGTTAGTACCCGTACCAGAGACAAGATCCACTTTTTGAGAATCCTGATTGCTTTAACTCGGACACCAATTCTTTTGAAGATAGGATTTTGGACATCTTGATCAAACCTGGAATTTTGCCAGCAAACTTCTTCTCTGGAAAGGACTCTCTGACGTTTGAATTCTACAACCCGTCGGTAGCGGCTCGTCACTTTGACCTAGGACAAATGCCCATTGGAATTTACTTTGTCGGCCGGGTGAAATTCTGACGGTCAGTTTCAAGAGGGTTTGAATATAATAGATTATGTAACTTGATACCGAACTCCAGCACTATTGACTTGAGCACTTGGCTGGTAGCACCCTTCTCCACTCAACAATTCAAACTATGGTGGGCCGAGTGGAAACAACATCTTTTTTGCGCAGCTCTTGCAATATATTGCAATCAGCTGGACCCTGCTCACATCGATCCAAACGCAGAGGTAATGAAACCTTCTCAGCCGATTTCTCATTTTCGTCTCTTTATGCCACAGAGTCCTCATTACTGTCTTCCTTTCTCTGCGCAGTCTAATAGCTAGGTACCTCCAATGCGCAGCCGAAGTAGTAGGCTAATAGAGACCCATCATCCGTACACGCCGTACCTACTCATCGGCTATCACGCCCCATCGATGGAGGACATAGCTATCGGCCGATTGAAGCACAATCTCAAGATGTCCACTACAAAGAAAACAAGCCGCCGAGTATGAGCCCGTACCGAATCGGCGATAACTCTTATGGCCAAGCAATCGGCCATGACATCGGCCAAGCCTTGAGCTGCGCCAGTCCCAACAGATGCTCTGCCATCGATTCAGGATATCGATCCCCATGCGGCCTCAGAAGTTGGATCAGCGGCTGCATCTCTTCTGGTGGAAGCTGTACAGGTAATCTTACAAGCTTTTTAGCTCCTCTAAGTATATTGCAAATATTAAATCTGCCCCTTCTTATCAGGCTGCACAACTTCTTCCGGAGCAAACCGCTCATCAATCGGCCGACCCTCGAGAAGAGACTGTACCACCAGCAAGCCTTCCAATTGAGGTAAAGAATGTGTTTTTCACTTAGTCTCCTCAATCTTTAACTAAAACTGGCTGATTTTTGGCACAGGATGTCCCAGACATGTTGATCGTACCCTTCAAGCAATCATCGGCTGCATGATTTTCAGAGGTAAGATAACTAAAAGCCATATCTAGATCTAATATCCTTTTATACTCATAAACACTTCTCCTTCCATTCTCTAGGAGGCTAGCCCAAGCACTGCGCTGATCATTGTTGAATCCTCCTCTTCTGGTGAGCTGTTGCCGTCGATTCCCAAAACAGGAGCAGCGATCCTGCCAACCCAAGTGGAGGAAATTCATTTTAAAGAGGTAAGGACCCCCTATCTCTACTAGCCAATTTCTTAATCTTGTCGGCTAAAGCACTCTTTCTTTACCCTTTACAGGAATAAGACACACCCAACAACAGCCTCTTCTCCTTCGCGGTTGCAGTCTCCGACGATGAGGAAGTTGCATCATGCCAGATAACCTTAGGCTCAATGCCAGAAGAAATCTGCGCCAAGCTCCAGAACACGCGAGCCCTTCTCCAGGACAATGTCAGCCGATTGGTGGAGGACACTGAGCCGATTCGGCGAATATATGGCCGATCACGCCAAACTGGAGAAGGCACGCGAAGAACAGGAATCTTACAAGCACCGAGCACAAGAGGTACACCAGCGGATCGGTGTTCTTGAGACTTCTCGTCCGAGCATCATCAATGCCATAGATCGACTTAAACGGCGTAGGGTAGAACTCGCCAAAGAGATGGAGCAAGTTGTGAAGGCTATCGCTGCCGAGGAAAAGAAGCTTCACGACCTCCCAGCCGTCATCGCCGATTTAAAACAGGAAAGGCCGATCCTTGCCCACGAAGCAATACGACTTCATCGTAACATGCCAGAAATCCCAGGGTCGATCGATGACGACCAGCGAGTATTAGACACAGCAGATCAGATTCGCCTACGGGCGATTGAGGCCATAAATACCCATCTCGGATAGTCGTACTAACTTAAATGGCATTTTGAATGTCTTGTATAACATTGGCACTTTTCAACGTTTTAATCTTGAATGTGAATCTGAACGGCTTTCTCCACAGCTTTTGACTCAACGGTCGTTTGCTTTAAATGCCTTCTTTTACTAATTGTTGCCCATCGTCCTATCGCTCTATAAATACGAGATCTTCGCATCTTCTCTAGAGGCATTCGCATAACACCCATATACTCGCCCCCTGAAGACACTTCCAGATCTCCAATCAGGCACCTGGATGGCTTCTTCCTCCTCCGTCAATCAGGTACGAAGTTAACTCCTTTATACTATGATTGATTTTCTTCGTTGATTGATTTGCCTATTGTCCCTTCAGCCAAACCGGCTCAGCCCCGGTCTCGAACGGGCTATTGAGATTATGCACTTCGACGAACCGCTAACCCAGGCGGACAAAGATCTGATCCAAGCTCACCGTGAAGAACTCAAGGACCACCTTCCCGCACATATCAAGAAGATTGTAGACAACATTGAAGCCAACGCTTCCAGGAGGCCAACCCAGCTGCCGGCCGAAAGGAGTCACCAACGCCTCGTCAAATCGCCCTCGAAGACGCAATGGCCGAAGTGGAGGAGAAGAGCACCCGCATTCTGATTGAATTAGGACAATTTCAGAGAAAGATCGACCTGAACCAAGCTCAACTGAAATGTTGTTGAGTTACTGTGACTTATGAGTGTATTGGTACTCTTTTTTATTCCAAGGGCGACTAGTACCATGTCGGCCATGTATCCAGTTAATGTACCGAATAGTAATCGGCTTATTTGTATGAACACTTTCTTGCTTCTTTCATCCTCAAGGCGATACCCCCCGCATTGGCTATATGAACGCGATTCAATAGGTATCGGTCGTCAGAACCTGATACGCTACATTATCGGCTAAGCGTCTACCCATATGCTGGGGTAGTATCTTTTCAAATATCTTCCATTTAGAGCTCTTGTAAATTCTTCTCCCTCAAAGGTCTCCAATATGTATGCATTGCCTGACGCACATCGACTAATCCTGTACAGCCCTTCCCAAGTAGGGGACCATTTTCCATATTTGGCATCTTTAGATCCTATCGGCAGGATCAACTTCCAGACCAAGTCTCCTTGGGAAAACTGCTTGACCTTGACCTTCTTGTCATACCACATGGCGACTCTTTTCTTATTTTCCTCAATACTAATCAAGGCCCTCAGCTGCTGACTTGCCAAATCCTCCAAGTCCCCTTTCATGAGAATGGAATAATCATCGGCTGTCAACTGATCCTGAAGCGACGTGCGTCTAGACCCAGTCTTCAACTCCCAAGGCAATACTACTTTGTGCCCATATACTAACTGGTAAGGGGATAGCTTGGTAGCACCATGGCAGGCCATCCTATAGGCCCATAAGGACTCATTCAGCGTCGTATGCCACCGCCTTGGTTGTTCTTCGATCTTCCTCTTAATCAGTTTGATAACCCCTTTGTTGGACGATTCGGCCTGACCATTAGCCTGAGCGTAATATGGAGAAGAATTTAACAACTTAATCCCCATACTGGCGGTAAACTCCTCGAACTCCCCTGAGGTAAACATCGACCTCTAATCAGTTGTAATAGTCTGAGGAATACCAAACTGATAGATAATATGCTCCTTCACAAATTCGAACATATTGGCCGACATCACAACTTTTAAGGGAACTGCCTCAACCCACTTGGTGAAATAGTCAGTAGCCACCAATATGAACTTATGCCCCTTGCTCGACGGTGGATAAATCTGTCCGATGAGGTCAATTCCGCAGTCTCTAAACAGCCACGGCTTTATTATTGGGTTCATAGCCGAAGCTGGTGCTCGTTGCACGTTGCCAAATTTCTAACAATCTTGACATCCCTTATAGTATTTAAAACAATCCTCAAGTATTGTCGACCAGTAATACCCATTATTTCTAATCATCCATTTCATTTTGAAAGCTGATTGATGGGCCCCACAAACACCTTCATGAATTTCTCCCATTAAAGTTTTCGCTTCCTCTTTGCCAAGGCATTTGAGTAATACTCCATCAATTGTCCAATAAAACATATCATCTTCAAGTAATACGTACTTTGTAGCCTGGAAATGTATCCGCCGATCGACCTTCTTGGATGGATCTTTCAGATAGTCGGCGACTTCTCTCCTCCAGTCGTCGGGCGCGAGCTCCAGAGCCAAAGCACCTTGAATCGGCCAGTAACCGGAAGCATGCTGGGCAAGCCTATTGGCTTCCTTGTTGTAATCTCTGGAAATATGTTCAATAACTATAGTCTTGAACTCTTTCAGTTTCTGGAGGCACTCTTCATAATAAATTCTTAGAATATCATCCTTGCACTCACACTTTCCGGTCAACTGATCCACGATAAGCATGGAATCCCCAAATCTTTCCACCGCGTCGGCCTTGACCTCCCTCAACAATTGGATGCCCTTTAAGACAGCACGATACTACGCTTGACCGGTAGAGAGAAATCCTAACTTGCCCCCCGAGGCGATATGAGGATGATGCCGATTCCTGATCCAGCCCCACATGAAGATCCATCAAAGTACAATGTCCACGGAGCTGGCTCAACAACAGTAATCTCTGGTCCACAGTGCTGGGCTACGAAGTCGGCCATTACTTGACCTTTGACCGCCTTGGCTGATTCGAACCTTAGATCGAACTTTGAGAGGGACAGAATCCACTTTCCAATCCTCCATTTCAAGATCGGCAGTGATAACATATACTTGACGACATCATCTTTACACACGACTACGCATTCTGCCGATAACAGGTAGTGTTTGAGTTTGGTATAAGAAAAATATAGGCAAAGGCACAACCATTCCACTGGAGAGTATCTAGCCTCGGCGTCTAGGAGTCTTCTTCTAATGTAATAAATCACCCTTTCCTTTCCTTCAAACTCCTAGACTAGCGTCGAGACGATAGCTCTCTTATCGGCCAATAGATACAATCTGAAGGGCTTATCAGCCTGCGGAGGAACTAACACCGGAGGGGACACCAAGTATTGTTTGATATCATCTAACGCCTTCTGTTGTTCTTCGCCCCAAATAAACTATTGGTCGGGTTTTAATTTCAACAATGGGGTGAAAGCTTGAATGCATCCAGACAAATTTGATATGAATCTCCGGATGAAGTTGACCTTGCTGATTAAGGACTGTAGCTCAGTCTTGTCTTGTGGGGCCACAACTTTGTTGATGGCGGCTATAATCTTCTGGTTGATCTTGATGCCACGCTCGTGGACCATGAAGCCTAGGAATTGACCAGCCGAAACGCCAAAATCACACTTGTTTGGATTCATTTTCAACCCATGCTTTCTTGTGCACTCCAATACTTTGCGTAAATCGGCCAGATGCTGTTGATGCCCTTTCGACTTGACGACAACATCATCAATGTAAATCTCCACCAGGACACCAATGAGCTTGTGGAATATATAATTCATGGCCCATTGATATCTAGCTCCAGCATTTTTCAAACCGAAAGTCATGACTACCCATTCGAACAAGCTGATATGACCAGGACACCTGAATGCTGTTTTGGGGATGTCTTCTTTGGCCATTAACACTTGATTATATCCGGCGTTACCATCCATGAAGCTGATGACTTTGTGCCCTGTGACCGTATCTATCAAAACATCGGCCGTCGGCATGGGGTATCCGTCCATCGGCGTAGCTTGGTTCAGATTTCTGAAATCGATACAAATGCGTAGTTTTCCATTCTTCTTATACATAGGCACAATATTAGAGATCCACTCGGCATATTGACACTGCCGAATAAACCCTGCTTCAATCAATTTTGTGATCTCGACCTTCATATCAGGTAAGATTTTTGGATTACAGTGTTGTGCGGGCTGTTGATATGGCCAATACCCTAGTTTTATAGGCAACCGGTGTTCGACAATGGACCGGTCTAGACCAGACATTTCATGATACTCCCAAGCAAAGCAATCTTTAAATTCACTTAACAAATCTACTAGCTCACGCTTATACTCAGGATCTAACTTAGCACTAATGTACATCGTCCTTGGCTTGCTACCATCTCCAAGGTCTACCATCTCTAACGAATCGGCTGACGTAAACCCGTGCCTAGGCATTCCATCTTCTCAAGCGAACTCGTCCATTTAAGATGATTCTTCCGAGATGACTGCTTGGATCGGCTGTAGACCGAAATCGGACACCTTCAAGAAATTAGTGTCCCAGGTCCTGCCAGATATGCATCTGACATTTTTGTAGCTCCACTGTTGTGCATCAGCTACGACAATGCTATATGAGGGGTCAGCGGTGACCACTTTAATTGTGTCGCCGATCCATTGGACGAGTTATTGGTGCATCGTAGATGGGATGCAATAGTTTGCGTGGATCCAATCTCGCCCGAGCAACATATTATAGGACCCTTTACCATTAATGACAAAGAAAATGGTGGGTAGGATCTTACTGCTGATGGTGAGGTCAATGCAGGGTGCCCCCCGGGTCGGAGATATGTTGCCCTCAAAATCCTTGAGCATCATGTCCATCTTGATCATCTTCTTTCCCTTTGCCCAGTTTGCGGAACATGGCATACGGCATGATGTTCACGGCAGTGCCTCCGTCAACCAATAGCTTAGTGATTGGTCATCCTTTGACTTGCCCCTTGAGTAACAGAGCCTTGAGATGCTGGCGTTTTTCATCCTCGGGTTTTTCAAAAGTGGCGGTCATTGGCTCCAGAGCCAATTGTGCCATCTGCTCCTCTATTTCTGTTGCATTGTCACGGTCGATAGGAGCCATGAACTTCATCAGCAATATGAACACCATGTTGACATCGGCAGCCGAATCCTGGTCATCGTTTTCTTTTCTTCTTGGGTGCCAAACTTGAGATTTGACTCCTCTTTTGTCTACCGCTTGCCTTTGTTCTTCTTCTTGTTGTTCCCATTGGTGTAAGCACTGAACCCTTCTCTTCTAGGATTTAGTTAGACCATCTGGGAACAATCTGGGGTTCATTGGTTTACTCGGCGGCTTAGCGCGCTCCCAGTCCGGTTCCCACCCTAAAGGGTTCTCGTCAGAGACTCTTGCGTCGGCCATCTCCCTAGGCTGGTCATGTGTGCTGGCTCTACCCCCGAGCCGATTACGCTGGTCTACTCTGCCCCTCAACCAATCATGCACTAAAATGCACCAATCTTCTTGCTCGAGCCTGTTTCTGCTGATCGGCTCTTGTACTCGATCTCCAGAGTGTGATCTTTTGAACGGACGGCTGCTGCGATACTAACCGCTGCACTCAGGGCAGTTATCGACCAACGGCAATTTGAGATTATTTTGCCAACAGTGGATGAAGAACGGGCATCTCCAGTGATTTTTGTGCCGGCGTATCATCTCTTCCTGACGCCTTCTGTCCTCCCGTTGCCTTTGGTACTTGTTGAGTAGATCCCGGGATGTGACTAACCGACAGGGCTTCTCCGAGCTTTCGCCTTCCATTTCCACCCGGCCTTTTCCCTTAACATCTTCGGCCAAGGCCTGAATTCTAGGGTCCACCGTGCCGGTCCTTCTGGCCGATTCTGATGTCAGCACCTGGGTCTGGAGCGCATTCCTTCCGACGTCAACCATGTTGGCAGGGAAGGGGTGCTGGTCGATCTTCATCGGCTTCGCTGGCTTCGTGGGGACCTCGAATTTAAGTCTCCCTTGCTCAATGGCCAACTGTATCTGTTGGCAGAAGACTTTGCACTCATTGGTGTCATGAGACGTGGCATTGTGCCACTTGCAGTACTTCATCTTCTTAAGTTGTTCGGCCGATGGGATCGTATGGTAGGGCGAGAGCTTGATCTACCCTTCTTGCAGTAGTAAATCAAAGATTTTATCGGCTTTAGAGGTATCGAAGCCGAACGTTTCCGGTTCTTTTTTCCAAATGGACATGAGATTGGCTTTTTGCCCTTGACCCATTCTGCCAAGCCAATTTTTGCCTCTTCTTCTGACTCGGACCCTTCCATGTACGCCATCTTTTTCTAGAAGTTTCTTCGTTGGTCAAAGGGGCGTACCTCTTGGCCGGACTGCCGGTGAACTATCTGGCTCAAACTCTCGAACTCCTAGGAAGCGTATTTCTCTTTAATGTGCGGCAGGAGCCCCTGTAAAGCGGTATCATCCAGCTGGTCATCGGTCAAAACCAGACTGTAGTATTTGTTCCTGACCTCTCTGAATCTCTATATGTAGCTGGCCACTGACTCATCGCTTCTCTACTTGAGGCTAGTTAGATCTCAAAGTTTCATCTCGTGGACCCTCTCAAAGAAGTACTTGTGGAATTGTTTTTCCAAATCGGCCCAAGTAACAATGGAGTTAGGCAGAAGTGTCGTAAACCATTGAAAGGCCGACCCGGACAGGGACGATGAGAACAACTGTACCCTCAGAGCGTCTTGTGCAGCAGCTTCTTCACACTGGATGATAAACCTATTGACATGCTCCACCGTAGACGTACCATCTTCACCCGAGAACTTAGTGAAGTCGGGCACCTTGTACCAGTGTGGGAACGGCAATAGATCATAAGCGGGTAGATACGGCGTCCTGTATGTATAGGTCTATACTTTTGGCTTCAACCCGAACTGATCTTGTATTATATCAGCTATTCTCACGATCCAATCCACCTGCTGCTGCTGCTGCTGATGTGCAATCGGCTGAGCCATCGGCATATGTTGTTGCTGAACTTTTGACACTGTGATTGGGTGGAAGACTGGAGCATGTTGTAGATCTGCGGCTGGGCTACCGGCTGAGAAGCCGATGGTTGCTGTCGAGTGGGGTCCGTATGCCGTAGTGCCTCTGCTGCCTCATCGTATAACACCATTGGCGCTGCAGTTCTGAGAGGATCCTGGACACCTGCCCCCCTACCGATTTTCGAAGTAGCTTGTTGATATTGCTGGACTGTTAGCCGAGAGGCCGATGGAAAAGATGTTTGCACCGGAGATTTTGGGGCGTGAACTCCTGGAGGCACCCCATAACCAGTGGGTGGATCTAGATCAGCGGGTACACTCGCCATCCCCCACTGCGCCGTCGTCATCAACAGTGGTTGCACAGGAGGGACAGGTGAAGGATGGAGCAGTACTTGTGATTGGAAAGGTGGCGCACTGCTATAACCCAAGGGCAATGTGGTGTTGTATCCCCCGATCTGCATGTACATCAGCTGTGGAGCCGATTGGAGCATGTTGGGTACCACCGAAAAGCTCCTGACTAGTGCGCTGATGGGAGGTGCATAAGCTGGTCCTTGAAAACCTTGTGCCACACCATTGGCCATGGAGCTAATGACGGCGTTGTACACCGTGTGAATCATCACCTTAGATTGATCAATCATAACTTGACAAACAGATTGCTGGATCATCTCGAACATCTTCCCCGAATCTTCGGTGATGGTGATCTGGCGAGGAGTTGGGAGAGCGCTCTTTTTTACCGGCTCCCTGCTTCTAGTACAACTGTAGGACTGCAGGCATGCCTTTTTGTAGTCTTCCATAGCCTTTGCCAACTCATCCCTCTGGTCGTCCTTGAGATCTCCTTTAGTGACTTCAATGACATTATCCTTCGAGATCTCAGCAGCTTTCGACATGTTGGATCTTGTCTCGGTCCCACCAGGCGTGCCAAATGTGTGTTGACGCTCAAAATCGGACAATGACTCTCAGCGTCGGACACACGACCTGGGAGAATCTGCTTAGCTCCTGTTCGGGTTATCGCCCTAGTGCGGTTCGCGTGGCGTGCCAGTAAATCTGACTTGTTGATTGACAAGGAAAGAAACGTATTAAATTCTAAGGTTTCGATTGGCTGAAGTTCCGATCTATTTCAAAGGATGTATCAGCGAATCGGCCGAATTAATGTAAAGATGACCGGCTATGAAACAGCCGATGATCACGTAACAATTGTAAAAGAAACTACTGGAGTGACCTAAACAATGCTACAGAAACAACACTTGGAATAGATCTAATCGGCTATATGATGATAAATAAGAATATTAATAAAGCTGACAGTTCATATCTCAAGCTGGATAACTGGTGATAAAACTAAAATAATAGGTAAAACCTATAATTCTAGTAAATATCGATAACTGGTGAATAAATCTAAACGAAACGATAGTGATGCGCCCAAAATTAAAGCTTAGATATTTCTCGATACGTGGAACTTACAAATTGGCCGGAGGTTGTGTTGATGCAGCCCTGCCAACTCGTACGAACTCGTGAAAAGAAAAAGCATTTGGCGAAGTCGCCGACTTGAAAGTAAAGTTGTGTAGAAAAGTAGATCTGTATTGATGTTTGTTGTGTTGTTTTACAAGCCTTACGAGGCACCTATTTATACCCTGTTACAACTGATTTCCTAACCAACTAGGATTTATCTCAAATTTAAAGATAACAATTGTTTACACATGGACACAATCCGCATCAGAGTCAATTACTATTTTTCTATGGGCCAACCTTCGTCTTCAACTGGTCACCGTCTTAGCACATTTTAGGCCCACATCGGCCAAGCCGCTCCGGCTCCCAATCGGCCAATCTTTATTGACTCCTTCACCTAATCGGCCGAAACACTGTAGCTCTATCGGCCAATTCCTCCAGCCGCAGCTTCTTGCTTTTTCCGTATCGGCCACTTTCTTCTCTTTGATGCCGACCCTAACACGTGTCAAAAACCGGCGTCAACACATGCCCCCCAATTTCGGAGTGAAATATATATTTTGCTCCGAAACTTTCTCAACTTTGACTCCCTTCCCCGGAGAAAGTGCAACAATAAACCGGCATCAATAGTAAAGTTGGGCTCCTGGAGAACAGAACAAGAGCTGAAGCACGAGGATTTTTTGAGTGTTGATCGACAATATCAAAGAGGTTAGAATGCAGGTGTCAGAAACCTCAAGCATTACTAGGAAGAAACGAAGAGGTGCTGAGACAAAAAGATAAAATGCAGGAGCATCAGATCAGAAGACCTGGTCCTCTGAAGGGTGCCAAAAGGAAAAATGAAAGGCAAAATAAACTGCAAATGGGAAGGACCGTTCGTGGCAACACAAACACAAAAGCCTTTAGCATTCAGATTGAGAATCTTGAGGGCGGGGAAGACCCGTACACATGGAATGAAGACATGCTCCAGAAGTACTTCGTCTGAGAAGAGACAAAGACTAGTATTTTAGGAATTTTATTTCTCTTAGTTTCTTTTTACTTACATTTTATGCTCCTCCTCCTTATGTAACTCTGAAGGGACCGTACTCTTTTCCTCACGGGGGAAGCCCTCAAAGATCACACTAATTCGAGGGGGTGTGAGGTTTTTAATGAGGCGGACACCTATGTATACCCCTTGTGAAATATAATGAAGGTACCCCCAAAACCAAGGTGAACGCCACCAAAACAATCAACCCCTTCATGAGATGAAGCGGCGTTGTCTTCGGTGTAGAGGTCGACCACGACCAATCTAAGTAAAAGATGATCCCCCAACATGCGAGGGATTGTGATGGGACATCTTTAACTTAGTCGCAAACGTGAAAGAGAACAGAAACTCTGAAGGTCTAGAAAAAGGCATCGATGTACTCGCACGAAGCGAGCCAAGATACCTGATGGGCCTGGAGAAAGGCATATGTAAAAGAACAAAAACCACGAAGGGCTACCAGGACATTTGTTTCATGCTTACTCCTTTGCATCAAACACCTGAGGGAGGGGAGTTCCAAAGTATAAAACAAAGGTCTTTGACGCAAATATGTCTTGCATGAAACAATGATAAAAAAACATAAGATGCACAAGTTAAAATAAGATAGCAAATTACATCACTCACAAAAAGATACATCATCTTCATTACATCAACTCAGTCCTCATTTATTACAAGTTCACAGGCTTCGACCAACACACGGAGTACAGCAACATCAATAATACCTTTGGCCATAACTCGTAACTCTTCATCGGAAGGCATACGTCCTGCACCCGAAGGGGGAAAAGGGAGCATCAGAGTTCTATACGAACAAAGCATTTGCTGAATTCTCCACTTGTATGTTATCCACATTGTCTGGAGATGAAGGCTTTCTATGAATATACTTAAGCGGGCCTATCAACCCCTCATCCACGAGCTCAGGCTTCGGATCCAACAGCTTGGTACTGGTAGTACTAAAGGGATCCAAAGCTATCATCTCTATGCACCGCATGGCACGTGTAGTGGAGCAAAAATGAAGGGTGTTAGAATGCCTAACGGGGTCACTAGAGAATCGAGAGAAAAAAGATTTAGCTTCAGAGTTATGCTCTTCATATTTATGAATCTTCTAAGACCAGAAATCATCAAAGGAGACATCAAGATGGCGAGCATGAAAATTTTCCCAAATGCCGCAAGACTTGAAGTAGTTATCATAATGTAGCATAACAGGAACCACACCTTCGGTAACCTGCGTAGGATCCAATGAAGGGACCTGCGCAGGAACCAGCTTAAGTTAGTTACATGCCATTACACATAAATTGTTCAAAAGATACTCTCAACTCTCGAAAGGCATCACACCTCCAGATGGGGCTCAACAACAGCAAAAGCTCCACCCGAAGCAGTGGCAGTAGCAACAGTTGAAGGGTCTACTTCAGCAGGCTTCGGAACGTCCTCCACAAGGGTAGCAGGCGAGGTAGATGGAGTTGATGGGGCCATGTTAGAGTTCATGACATCGGATGACCGAGCTTCACAGATTTCGAGAACTTCTTGGACGTCACGTGATGAAGGCCCAGTAGCTGTGGCCACATCAGTAGACGGAGGCTCAGGCAACGCAGTTGCTTTTTCAGGGTCACGAGGTGACTGAATCCAATTATCTTCAAGTCCTTCGGAGGATGAGGCACCAGCACGTTCAGCACGTTTCATGAGAAGGTGCGCAGAAAGATCTGCCTGGAGGTGAGACTACAGCTACAAAAACAAAAAAAGCAAAGGAGTATAAGAATACAAAGAACGATCGAGAAAGATAAATATATAAAGGAGGCGAAGCAAACCTGGTTAGAAATACGTTCAGACTCATCACGAGCTAGTTGACCACCTCTCATCTTGAAGAAATTCATCATAAAGTTCTTCGCAATATTTTTTGGGAGAATAGGCATGTGTTTAGGAGAAAGCTCCATGTTCGAATGCCACATGTGGGAAGATTTGCCAAGAACACAAACATCTTTCTTGCTTAGTGACTTCTCCGACTAAGGGGCATCCAAGGGGAACAAGGAACACATAGAATGTGCAAGGGTTCGGACACCAACGGCAGCACTAAGTTCACCATACATCTTTCCACTCTTGCATAATCATTCAGCGCAAACACTAACCCAATCATAAAATTTAAGAACAGTGCAAGATCCAACAATGAACTAGGAGGGAGTCAAATTAAAGAATTCGAGGGCTCGAATTATGTCATCGTGTAGACCCTTGGCGCTCTTGACATGACAAGCATGATACTTAGAGAAATCCTTTTGCAATTTCTCAAGATCATCAGTTCTCTTTGATAGATCTTTCATCAGCGCTTTGATGTTTTTCTTCATGGCATCACAAGATGAAAGAGCATGGCTAAGCTCCTCGCCTAGTGTTTTCATCCCATCTTGAGCTTTGGCAACTTCATCAGATTTAGCTTTACCAACGGTTAGCTACTTGCTGAGGGTTTTCTTTGAAGCCAACTAGGATTCCAATTCAGCAACACGAGCTTGAAGCGTGGCAACCTCAGAAGATGAAGTTGCACTTTCCTTTTCTTTGGCAATCTTGCAAGAGATACATCGGGCAGCAACGAAACTCTTCAGAGCAAGATCCCCACATGCCTCAACCATAGTTTCCAAATTAAGATTACCAAATCTGTCTTTCTCATGCGAGAAGAAAAAACTATCACCGACCTTGAAAAGAAACTGTCGTTCATGACCACCACTCCGAAGGGTCCAAAAGTCAATCATTTGACCACCAACAAGCTTAGCATCCTTCGGTGCACTGATAGGAAGAGCGATTTCTTTTAGGTCCTCTAGGGTGACCAAGTAACCATTGCTGTCAGGATCCACTTCATCTTCAGAATCATTGCTTCCTGAGGCAGCCACCGAAGGAGTAGCAGAATGACGAGTTCCCGAAGTAGATGACGAGGTAGATGACTCCGTAGTAGTAGTAGTGTCTTTCTCTGCACCACGAGGGCTAAGATCGACAGATTTGGATGGAGCGCGTTCTACTGTTGAGGAGTCAATATTTACTTCTTCCTCCTCTTCGTCGCTCTCCGGCTGAAGGGGGCTTAGTGGAACAAGGAGAGACTCCATAGGAGACATAGCCTTGGGGCTCATAGATAGCTTTTCAAGAGGCACTTGATGAAGAAGCAATGCGGGAATTGTAGAACTGACAGTGCAAGGAGATTTTGGAGGTGCAGCCTCCTCACCACCATTGACATCCTTGAGCGCAGCCTCTTCAACATGAGCTTTCTTCGTAGCCCAGGAGGCTTTGGAGCCAGGACGGCATCCCCTATTCATACGTTCAAGGTGTTGTGTCATCCCAGGATTATCTTGAGCCGACGAAGGAGTAATTTTACCAATGGTTGGGGCCTTAGCCGCCTTCTTCCCAGCTTTCTACTCTACATAAACAGAGTTTCTCTTCGACGCCTTGCAAATGGGGACTTTAACTTGAAAAAATGAAAAGACGTGATTCCCCCAAGACCCTCCAAGTTTTTTCTAAGCATCTTCATACTCTAAAAGTGACTCCGCACCGAGAATAAAATCTCCACGTTCTTCAATCTTGATAGAATTGATCTCTGCAAGACGAAGCACAAGGGAAGTCAATAACGGGGGGGGATAAAAAATTAGATGATAACGAAAGGGGATGTAGAGTCTTATGCTCTTTTTTGAGTTTGAAGCACTTCGACTGACAAGGGATAGACCCTTCGGTATCACTCCAACAAGAATCAGGAATTTCCTAGCCGCGGCGAACGGGCCATACACCGAGTACGCAGTACTCCTCGACGATGTCACGAGTATTGTACTTACGGGCAAATAGCATCAATATGAAAGCATCGCCCTCAGGACACGGGGGAAGATCAACCTTGTAGTCTTGGTGCAAAACCTCGATTTTATTAGTAACAAGACGGTTGACCTCGCCATTTCCTTCTAGTTCAACTTCATGGTAGAGCCAATGTTGATGCCAATCAATGGGCCACTTGTTGCGATACGTGGCCACAGGGGAAATAACACCAGTGCAGTACACGAAGTTGAGATAGCCAAATTGAGCTTGTTTCTCAACCACCCCATCGACACTTTCCTCCAGAAAATACTTCGGCTGATGATGTACCTTATGAGCACTAGCGAAGCCGGTAGCCGAAGGCTTTATCTTAGTGGTTTTGCAAATCCACATATACACCAACAGACGAACGAACGCATTAGGAGTCAACTAATGTAGGTAGATATCATACAGATGAAGGATGTCTATAACGACTAGGTTAAACTCAAAACGAAGGCCAGTATATAAGAGAACGTGGAAGATGACAACCTCGTTGTCTTCAGGCTTTGAAACAACCGCGGAGCCTAGTGCATGACCGGCAATGACCATCTTGTTTTGCTTCAGCAAGTTGATGTCATTTGGATGAAGCCGACTTCAACCAAAAACAATAGTTTTTGGCATTTCCTTGTCACCATCATCTCCCGAAGAGCGCTTGCATTTTGGAGCCATTTCAAATTACAACGAAGAACTCAACCAAGAACCAAAAACAAAGTTGCTAAAGAAATACCAAGTATGGCAACGGGGCTTCGGACCTCTGGCAGCGAAAACGATAGTGGTAAAAGTGAATGATCAGGGCCTACATGGGGGTATTTATAGGCATGGTGGAAGGAAACAGTTGCAAGGGAAAAATGCCTTAAAAGCCATTCAATAACAACATTAAAAATGATTTTAAATAAACAAGAAGTAATAAACAAGGGGTATTAAAGTAAAATCCTTAATGGGCCGATCTCGGGGAGTTCCGAAGGATGGTTGCACCATGTTTTTAGGGTCGTCAGTTCGGCCCATCAAAAGAAAAGATGGCCCTCACTCACGAGGGGCTACTGTTGGGGAAACCACCTTCGGAATCCCCTTCGGAGGGAGAAGACCCTCAGGAATTAATCTTAACGGCTCATTTTGCTTTGTGGCGAATTTTGGGTGCAGGAAAGAAGAAGGGTGGACGAAGGTCTCTTAGGCGTACGAGGGGTCCTTCAGAACACGACGATGGAGGGCTTACCTTCAGGACTCCATGAGGGGCTTGTGCACTTCATCGACACATTGGCTTATCCCCGAAAGGAAGAACAGGAGCGACCCGACAAAGGGCCCTTCGACCTCCGAAGAAGCTAGGCATGCGTCCAAAGACCACGTTGGCCGCCACATGGGATGAAGGAGCCATACAAGGAGCCAGCTGGAAGAGTATGTACGAAGGCCATATTCCCTGTTGTACCCCAAAATATTCCTTGAATCTTGCTGTTAGGTAACGCTATTTTGTAATTGTACTTTGTGGTGGTTGATCTCCCTATAAATAGAGGCGTCAGGGTAACTGATGGGATGGTTGGTCCGAAGTAAATGAAAGTTAATGCCACTCATTGATGTTCATTGCGTCTCTTTTATTACTTTCAGTTTAGGTTGACTTCAAACCATTAGAAGAAGATTAGGTTAGCCACTTGCTGATCTATTCCATTGGAGGGGACCTACGGCTTCGGAGGAAGAACTCCTTGACTGTTATGATGGAGTCCACTTCGGGACGTCTTCCAGCAACATTCCATTCGGCGGTGATCTCCCTGCCCATTGCATGAACCAAAAATGCCAGTGGATACAGTTTCACCAGTTATTACACTTGACACAACCACATGGAAAATCTCAGAACATTCAATGACAACACTAACTATGTTGATGAGGAAATGTCAGAACGAAACAAAAACACATGCACAAGTACAAAGACAAAGACAGTACATTCAATGCCAACACTAACTGTGTTGATGAAGAAATGTCAGAACATAGATACCGTGTGCACGGGGAGGCCGACGAGGTCATAAGCAGATTGAGTGCCAAACCGCACAGGGAACATTTTCAGGTTTAGCAAACTAGTAGCTGAGAAGAAATGAGCTGTGATGGACGTTTCTGTTTATGGCATCCATGAACAACAAGTTATGCCGGCTAGGTATATATGGGCTGTAGCCTGCAGCCGTCCGACTGCCTCGTTGATGACATGGGCACTGGCTACTACAAGCTACTCTTATCGAATCTCACAATTACATACTAATTTTGGATAACTTAAGAAATAACATGTGACATTCAAAGCTATTTGTGTATTTAGTGTGACATGGCCCTTAGGCGGAGCTCCCCATACAGCATGGTGGGGTAACTGCCCCAGCTCCCCTGCAGGCTGCAGCAGAATATCCCCACCCCTCTTCTTCCTCAGGAAAGTTATGGAGCCCCCACACGCGAAGCACTGCGCTGCCGCCATTGTTGCTTCTAATCCTATCTGAAGAGGTATGGGCCTATGGGCCGTGCGGATCATTTACTCCGTGGTGGCCTACTTTCCTAACAGGACAATAGCCCAGCATGTGTTGCCTCGATGCTTTGTTGCTCCTTTTAAATATAGCAGGGACAGCGGAGATTGAATGGACGCAAAATCTACAAGATTAGAAGAGCAAGTAAGTGGAGAACAGGGGTGGACCCACTCTAATTCAAGGGGTCATTATTTTTGCAAAAATATTGTATGTATAGTGCACACTGTGTATGTTATTCAAGAAATAAAAAAAAAGACAAAGTAACATCCGTTTCAAGCAATTCAGCCCAAAACAACCCTCCCTCCCCGCTCTGGCCCAGTGGCGTAGTGGTCCAATCTCAACTATCAGGCCATGGCCCAATTTTCCCAGTAGGTTAGTCAACAGCAATAGAGATTTGGTTCCTCTCCAAAAAAAAAAAAAGCAATAGAGATTTGGTATTTCAATTATCCTGGGTCTGCTGGCTTCTGTGAAAATCCTTAAATTGGTTTGTCAACAGCAACATAGGTTAGTCAACAGCAATAGAGATTTGTTATTTGGGTGGATAATGCATGTGCTTTCCTATCTGCATTTTTAACAGATTATTGGTTTGTGTCATTCTTAAATTGTGCAGCAGCAGTAGGCATCCTAAAGCTAGCGCAGCAGATGATGGTGAGCTTCTACACAGCCGTCTCCAGGCTTGTCACTCCGTCTAATCGAGATGTATATGAATCGATTAAGAAAAGAGCTGTTTTGTACAACAATCTGGCAATAACGAGAACTAAACTGTGATGATGGAGCCATGACAGTTGAGCTCGGTTACTGATAAGTGTTCACACTGCAAACCCTATTCTAGCACCACAATGCGGTGTCTTTTTGGACATATGAAGAGCCACAGCGCATCATCACTTGGTTGGGCAAATGGCTTGACACCTTTTGTGACCGTCTGATGCCTAAAACAAGCGTCAGGTTTATTTCCAGCCTCAATTCATTTTCCTGATGCCACTAGCTCATCCCGGATTAAGTGTGTAGTTATATTGCCTCATCGGTAGCCTTGAAATCATCAAGAATGGTGAAGCTAAGACGTACTAAAACTAGAGCAGCGCAGCTCCAAATACTAAATCATCAAGAGCATAGTATACTGTATTAGCTGTCTATTTGAGAGTTAAGAGTTTTAGAGCAGCGCAGCTCCTAAAACTAGTGTTGTGCATATATCTACAGCAGACTTCTCCTTATATCCGCGCTATGAATGGTAGGCATATGTACAAAATAATCAGATGAGGGATCACGAGTTACTGAAAGGTTTTATAGCATGTGAAGGTGGAATGAGTTGGTTGATGAAATAACTCAGCTTTGTGATCGACGGGATGGTACAGGCCGGGTTACACATCAACGTGCCATTTCATGTGGAGGTTGAAATAAAGCAACTAAGATCCATCCCGGGTTATACACCCGCTTTCGTACCTTTTGAGTTTGTGAGTTTTGCATGCTTTAAAATAGGTTCGTCAAAATAAACGCAAAATAAAACTGACAGCAGTCCAATGCTTTTTTTTTTTTTGCGGGTATAAACCACAGAAAGCAGTTCAATGCTATTAGTAGTACTTTTTAGTTTTTAAGGCAACAATGGTCTAAATCACTGCTATGGTATGGTCCTTCAACAATACACCATGGTAAGCAGACATTTCTAGTCACCATAACCAAATATGAAAATATATGCAATTCAGCATCATGGTCCAATTAAATCGAGAACAAGAACAAGTACGTACGGCACCATGTTTTTATCCTGGAAAAACGCTGTCTTGATCTCATGCCCTTGTAGTTTGGCAGTTGGAAAACCCAGCACTGTTTATGCATGTTTTCTGTCATGGCTGTGCACAAAAGCTGTTGGTGGGCATAGCTGGAACCGGTAGTAATCCCAAACATCCGCCGGCCCAGGCATGCAGTTGGCTTGCGCGCGCTGTCGAAAAGTAGCCAGGACGGTCCAGGACTATCCATGAACTCGAAGATCAGGACAAACTCCCCGATACTAGGAGAAACCCAGCAGCAAGCTTTCTGGTGAGGGAAGTGCCGTTTTGATGCATGCACCGACAAAAATCTGTAAACCATCTGCTTCGTGTGGTGTGGTTCCATACTTTGCTCTTCTCGATGCCGCTCATTTCCAAGCAATGCATGCCCTTTCATCAATTCAGCCCAACGCTACGCGCACAATTCATGAGGAAGCATAGTTCATGAGGAAGACAATGCAAGGCAGTACCTCTAACCTGGGAATTTTTGAACTGCAATTTATAGGCATCTACCCGACGCGATTGCTCAAATCAGTGGGTGAAAAATAATCGAGAAACAGAGGATAGGGCTGTTGTTGACTTTAAGAACACTTCACCTTAGATTTAGGAGGTGTTTGGATACTAGGTGCTAAATTTTAGCAGTGTCACATCGGATGTTCGGATACTAATTAGGAGGACTAAACATGAGCTAATTACAAAACTAATTGCACAGATGGAGTCTAATTCGCGAGACGAATCTATTAAACCTAATTAATCCATCATTAGCAAATGGTTACTGTAGCACCACATTGTCAAATCATGGACTAATTAGGCTTAATAGATTCGTCTCGCGAATTAGACTCCATCTGTACAATTAGTTTTGTAATTAGCTTATGTTTAATACTTCTATTTAGTATCCAAACATCCGATATAACGGGTGCTAAACTTTAACACCCTGAAGCCAAACAGTCCCTTAATGCAGCTGTGGATGAGTATCGAAGATGGTAGCCTACCAAAGTACCAAGGCATATTGATCGCTTACTACCTCTCCTCCTTAGTAATATAGTAATAGGCTTAAATTACAAAATTAGGGGGAGAGGTGAGAGTAAACATCCATTGCATTTTTATTAAAAGAAAAATAGCCAGTACTCCCCCGGTTGCTTGGATGAGAATGAACACCATTACACTAGTATTGCCTATATAGGCTACTAATTAAGGGTCCGCTTGGATTCCTTGCTGAGCATTGTATCCCTTTGCTTGTCAAGCTAGGATAGCAAGCGAGGTCATGAGTTTGGATGCGCAACCAGGTTTCCTCAGTGTTTGTGCATGTAAGAATTAGCTTGCTAGCTCAAGAGAGCCGAATCGGCCGGCTCGCCCCGCCTGGCAAGAGCCTCGTTGCCCGCACCAGCTAGGAGAGGCGAGGCTAACCACTCTTTTCTGCTAGGTGAGACAGAGGGTTGTATGGGACCGTTCTTTCTTCTCTTTTTAATATAAAGATATGCAGCTCTCCTATGTATTCGAGAAAAAAATTGAAATCAAAATATCTAATAATATCAGTTTTTGTATATTAGAACCTCGTATTAGTACATAATCTCCAAAGGAACATACTGGTATGTGCAAGTTTATACAGTTGACGAGCAGCATGCTGACCAACTAACATCCGCTGCCTTTGGACTATGGACACCATTTTTCTTGGCAGTCCCAACTACGCATGGTGACAAATATGAGTTCATCTCAGGTTTCCTTCATTTGCTTACCTACGGCCGCCAACAACAGAAAAGTGCTATGCATGATGGACTGCCTGCAGCTCCATGGGACCATGGTTTGCACCACAATGTGGTACACTTTTCCGGACAAAGCATTTTCTCGATGCCACTCATAATTTCTGTGTGGTGAATGCATGACTTGCTTGTGAAACCGTATCGTCTCTTGTCATTAGTGTTTGAGGAAGTGTTCGTGTACTTGCATGTACATACACGACGACTGCTATAACAAATCAAACGAAGCACGTCAACAGAGGTCCCTTATTTGAAGGAGTTAGACCACAAACAAATATCCTTGTGGCGACATCCCAGACACAGAACCACCTGCCTGCTTGTGCAGTCTGTGGTGCACAAGATCCTTCAAGGTGTACACTTGCCCTGGACGAGTTGGTTTTCTTGTACTCTCGACAGAAATGCTCACAAATTGAGGAGCCTGCAGGTGCCTCGGAACAGCACAGGCCCAAGCCCAACGCTCATGATGTTTGGCCTGGCGTTATTCTCATCCTGTTACGGCAAAGTGTGGAACTCCGGCAACAAGCTGATCTTCGAGGCTCGAGTTGAGAGTGTGGAGAAGATATCCTGTGATCTGTGGTTTCTGACATTGACGATTGGAGCTATAGGTATAGATTGCGACGCACTTCAATGTGGGCTTGGCGCTCCTATGTAACTTGTGGTTGTACTCCTACTGCCTAATTCTTTTCTGTTGCCCCTATGCATATATGTAACTCTCCTTGGCATGTAGTCGAGAACTCGACAAGCAATTTAAATTCAAACTAGGTGGGGAAGCTCTCCAGCGAATTGTTTGAAAAAATAGTACACGAATCAAAAACATGAGCAAAATAAGAATTAGTGGGTGAAAATAATTCAGCTATATCATTTGGACGACACAGGCTGTTCAGCTATATCTATTGTTAGGAAAAAGAGAGAGATGAAGCCTACCTGGTATTGTCTAATCTGCCAATATTGGAAATATCCTACCCTATCAAAATAATGGTAAAAAAAATTATGATATATTTTTCTCACATGTCTTATGATGTCTGCTATTATCTTGCAAAATTTTAACTTAAAAACTCCACTTGTACATGGAGAAATAAAAAGGATAAATTGCAATAGGGGGTAAATTGAACCAAATTGCACAGTTTAGGGGGGCAAACTAAACTAAGAAATACTTTAGAGGTTTATCCAAACTTTATTTGTACTTGAGGGAAAGTGATTTAGACTTTTTCCTCTTCTTTATACATCGCATGGGCTGGCCATCTGCAGAGGAACCGACTAGAGAAAGAAACAATCCTGCTCTAGGCTTTGTACTAGGCCATATGATGGTTCGTCCGTGGACATGGATTCGGATAGACAACCCCATATGTGCGTTCGTATCTAGATCGTAGGCCCTTCCATCTTTTCATGAGGATGTGTGGTCTGACCGCACACACGGACTGAAAATGCTTTGGGGCCCAAATAAGTAATAAAAATATGATTTTGTTATTTACATATTTGATGTGGGAAGTATTTTCTTGTTAGATTACCCCACTTTAGTCTAATTTCACTCTGTTGTTCACGGGGAAAATTCGATCTTGTATTGTTGGGAAAAAGAGATGAAGCTACTAAAAAGTAGGCAGTACTAACTCCACGTAGCTGTTGCGGGAGATTTTATCCGAAAGTGGCTTTGCCACGTTAGCATTGGGCTCGTACTTTATGATAACGTGGGGCACGCACTTGCGCCATCCATCATGATAGGTGGGACACGCACTTGCACCCATCCTCATATCGTCTACACCACTCCAACTATCTAGAAGTGTGGAACATGTCTATTATAGTTGGACACCCCAAGTCTGCCAATCCCTCATCTCTTTTCTCCTTGACCATGTGGGCTCACCAAAGATTTTCTATGAAAATTTCAAGTTAACGTTGACGTATATTGCTTGTCTAGGCTCGAATATATAGGAATCAAATCAATTTTATAAAATCCTAAAGAAATTCCTCTAATTTGAAACCCTAGACCCTGGAGTAGAAATGTGACGGCACTTACATATGTTGAATTGTTGCTGGCTACACGTTGATCCTCATCTCTGCTGCCCATGTTTGCTGTTGTGGACCTCACCATCACAAGGGCGCAGTTACCACTCTACCCATTGCACAACACCATCGCATCGAGCTTTGTTTTCTGCTAACTTGCGCCACCAGATATACTCTCAACGTAGCCATGTGTAGCCTTGTCCGCATGCAAACGGCGGTGGCTCAGTCGCCTCCCTCACTCATGTGAAAAGAATGGAAATAGAATGGAGTTAGGGTTTTGAAGACGCGACTGGGCGCCGAGTTTTATTTGGCATGGGTTGCATCTTGGTAGTTTGATCAGATTGCACGGTCAGGGTTGAAGCTAGGCTGCAGGAAGTATTTAGCTGAATTCATGTATTGGGCTGACCGAGCAACTAAACCAGCATATTTTCTACTATATAGAAATTCCGATAGTTAAAAGGGGCAAAAGCCATATATTGCATATGCGTCTTCAGTGAAAACAAAGATGACCTACTATAAGGAAAGGAAAGGAAAGGAAAGGAAGAGGAAAGGAAGGCCCAAAAGCCATCCCAAAGCCCAAGACAACTCGTTAATCGAAGATTTCACTATGGAGATCAGAGGAGATTCCTCACCTGGCTAAGATCCACATTGTTGCCTCAAAGGACTCGCGCGGGCCACTACGTTAATTTCAGCCAACTTATAGAGTTTATTTTGACCCACTACATTCGACCCATAAGATAATCTGTTATGCGTGCTAAGAAGAAGCAAGCCTGCTGTTAGGCCGGGTTAGGAGGTGCAAGCTGTTACAGTATTACTATGTTGACCTGCTGCCATTTTTCTTTTCCTTTTTATTTCTTTTTTCTCCTCTTTTGTTTCATTTTTCTTTTCTATTCATTAGGTCGTTCTTTTAGTTTTATTTATATCCCCTTTTGGTTATGTTATTTTGTATTCATTTCATTCCTATCTTCTTCTTTTTTTCTTTTCATTTATTTAATTGTTGTTTTCTATCTTCTTCTATCCTTTTACCTTCTTCCTTTGTTTTATTTTTCTCTCATTTTTTTATTCTCCCTTTTTCTTTTCTTTTAGGTAAAAATAAATTTACTTTTATTTTTCTTTGTATTTTATTTTATTTTCTCTTTATTTTTATCTTTCTTTTTCTTTTTTTATTATATACTAAAATGTTTACTATGTATATATATTTTGTTCGCATATAAGAATATTTGTTTGAAATATGAACACATTTGTTCTTAATATAAATCTTATTTGTTCACGTTCGAAGACCTCTTTGTTCGCTTCTGTACTCTAGTATGTTCATAGAGTTAAATTATTTGTTTGGTTGGTAGAATAAAATTGTTTGCTTGCCAGAATAATTTGTTCCTACATGTTGACATATTTGTTCTTCATGTAGAACAATTCATTGATGTGCGGAGTCATTTTGTTCACCTTTATATAGTAATTTGTTTTAATTTATTTGTTTGCTTTTTTACATTAAATTGTTGTCACATAGTAATAATATGTTCTCGATCCACATGTTTAATCTCACAAATAAATTATTCTATATATAATTTATGGTAAACCAACAGCTACACACCTTAGTAAAGCTATTGTAATAAAATAATAAGTTGTTCATCGGTATCAAATACGGGAGCTCCTATATGACTTGTGGAAGCTAGTTTAGCCTTATGGGCACAAGTCTAGACAGAGCCTCCTGCCCAGGGTGTCCAAAATGGCAATGCTAGAGCGTGGAGGTGGCGCCAGCAGTGAGAGCAGCAGTAGCAGCAGGGAGTTGCAAGGGGTATAGAGGACCTGAACTATTACACCTGACGATCACGTTCTTGGACCGGAGATCCTTCACAGAACAACCAGACGGGTCAAATTCAACTGAGCAGTTGTTATCGGTAGTAAACTGGTGCACAGAAATAAGATTTTTAATAAGCTTAGATGAAACAAGTACGTTATTAAGATGCAAAGAGCTGGGAAGGAAGGTTGTGCCAGTAGAGGAGGTAACAGGAAGTAAAGAATCGTCACCGACAACAATAGCTGAAGGAAAAGGTACCACTAGGTGAAATTATGTGAAAGGGAACAAGCATCGGAGGCCATGTGGGAGGTAGCACTTGAGTCAAAATACCACTCGTGCTGCTGCGGCTGATTCAGCGTCATGGTGCTGAAGGTGGAGGTAAGGGACTGCTGATCCCATGAGGGTGTGGTGGCGGCGGAGTTGAAGTGGCCGGAGGGCTTGTACTGAAGCGACGCCCTATAGAGCCTGCGCCTGGGCGGCCTGGTATGCCTGGGCCTGTGCCTGGGCGGCCTGCACCTAGGCGGCCTAAAACTGAGCCGCCTAGAACGCCTGAAGTTGCGCCTGTTGTGCGGGCGCGGAGTACTGGGCTAGCATGACGTGAGGAGGCACCCCGACTTGCTGAACACACATACTGGGCCACATTTGGATGGCTCCGGTCCACGGGTTCTGGAAGGAGGGCCAGGGGGCCACGTCGGAGCCCTGGGAGGTGCCCTACTTGACGCCGCTGGAGGGGCGCTGGCCGCCACCGCCGTCGCTTCCGGAGTTGCTGCCCTTGGAGGTGCAGCCGTCGGAGTTGCGCTTGCTACGACGAGGCTTGAAAGAGACACCCCTGGAGGCCGAGCCACCCTCGGAACGGTGCTACTGCGGTGGCTGGGACGGCCGGGTCGAGTACGTGGGGGCGCCCAAGCCGGCGGCGAGGAGAGCAGTGGAGTGCTCCGAGGACGGCTGCGCAGAGGTGAGCTCCTCAAGCAGAAGGTCGTTGCGGGCCTCCAAGAACGACGGAAAAGGGCGGCCGTGACGAAGATGGAGACCGATGGCCGTGTACTTGGCGTTGAGGCCGCGGATGACGTTGAGGACAAGTGACCGGTCAGTGACGGGCTCGTCAAGATTGCCGAGGGCGTCCACCATGGCCTTCAGGCGTCTGCAGCAGTTGGTGATGGATGGGTCACCTTGGACGAAGGTGCGGAACTGGGCATCGAGGAGGAGGGCACGGGTCTCGCGGTTGCCAAGGAACTGGGACTCGACGGCAAGCTAGACGGAGCAAGTGACGAGCACCATCACCGTGTCAGCGAGGTCATTGGAGAGGGTGTCGTAGATCCAAGATCGGACGACGCAATCCATCCACGCCCAATCTGGATAACCAGGGATGGGGCGGTCCTGAAGTACGTGCGCGTTGAGGGAGAACTTCTCAACGGTGAGCGGGAACTGCTCGCGCCAGCGGGCGTAGTTGGTGGAGGCGATGTCAAGGATGATCGGGACGAGGCTGCGGATGTTCCGGACCACAACAGCCTGGGCGTGCAGGGTCAGGATGGCGGCGCCCTCGTGGAGCAACATGGCGTCGTGGATGGAGGGAACAACGCAGCTCTTGTGGTCGTCATCGTCGTGGTGGTGGACGCTGGGTGGTGGATCGGCCGCACGCTCCTTGGCGGCAAGGGCCAGGGCGTCGCGGAGGTGGGCATCGGTGGTGTCGCTCTCCTAAGCCACAGCAGCCGCCAGTTGTTTAGCCTGGAGAGCGAGGGCGAGGGCGGCGGCACGATCAGCCTGACACTTGGCCTCCTCGACCTGGCACTACACGTCAGACGGCTCGGCGATGGGTGCTGTAGACCCAGCCATAGCGACGGCGACGCGCTAGATAAGCAGAAGTGGAATCGGGATAGGAACCCATGCTCTGATACCATGAAAGCAAATATAGCTAGAAAAATTATTGATTAATTATGGAGGTGCATAACACGTACACATATATAGGCAAGGGTTTTAGGGTTAGTTTATAAATGTAATCATAAAAAAGGAAACCCTTATCTATCCTACAAGAAAATCCTGAGGAGCCAGCGGCGTACCGGGTCTAACCAGACATAAGCTTACTAACATATTTAACGAATGCATCTATGATTGCTACTCTTGCTTCACAGCCATTTGCACGCAGCTTGCTTCCAACCTTGCTGCACCGCACGCGGCCCACGGCCTGCTCCCACCTCTTCCTGCTATACATGTGCGTGCAGCCCGCTCGAACTTGAGGCGACAACCGTATGTAGGCTTGTTGCATTCGATAATAGATAATGACACCCGTGAAAAGGACCGAGTAGGAAACGAGCGTGGCTTGCAAGGAACCATGATGAATCATGGACCAAAACGTGCAGGTGAAGCGGATATTGAAAAGGCCGTTGTAGGCACCCAAAGAAAAGGCCCAGGAATCCCTCCCGTTCTCTCTCCTCTCTCCTGAATTGTACGGGCCGAAATTAGCAGGCCCAGAGAAGCCTCAGTGCTTGCCCTCTCGATCAAGGAGGAGCTCAAGTCAACCCAACCACGCGCATCCACCGTGGATCACGCCCCAGCCATGGCCTCCGCCGCCGCCGTCGTCGCCCTCAACGTCGGCGGCGAGCTCTTCCAAACCACCACCGCCACGCTCTCCCGCGCCGGGGCTTCCTCCCCGCTCGCCTCCCTCGGCCCCTCCTCCCCGTCCGCCCCGCATTTCCTCGACGGCGACCCGCTCCTCTTCGCCCAACTCCTCTCCTTCCTCCGCCACGGCCGCCTCCTCGCGCACCCCCCTCCCTCCGCCGCGCTCCTCGCCGAGGCCCGCCACTTCGCGCTCGACGGCGCCCTCCTCGCCTCCCTCTCCCCGGCCTCCGCCTTCGCCCCGCTCTCGCTCCGGCCCTCCGCGCTCCTCCCGCTCACCGGCCGCGTCGCGCCCTCCGCCGTGGCGGTGTGCCCCTCTCCGCCGCACCCGGCCTCCCTCGTCGCCGCGCACGGAGGGGTCGTCACCTGCTTCGACGCCGCGCTCTCCACCCGCACCAGCGTCCTCACGCCGCTTCCCGCCGTTGACTCGCTCCTCGCGGTGTCCCCCGCCCTCGCGCTCGCGGGCGCGCGCGACTTCCCCGGCGTCCACCTCTGCCGGTTCTCCGATGAAGCCCCCGCCGCCGCCGCCGCTGTTCCGAAGGTGCTTTCCTGGCCGGGCTCGCCCTCCGCCACCGTGCTGTCGATGGCGACCACAGGGGCACCATCAGCACCATGGCTCTTCGCCAGCTTCGAGTCGGTACGGCGCAACTCGAGCGCCATGGTGGCGTTCGACCTGAATTCCTTCTCTCCTGTGGCGGAAATCGGGCGGAAGGAGGTGTTCGGCGCGGACGTCGAGGCCGCGATACCAGCAACCAAGCTGGGGTGGCTTGGTGAGCACAATCTCTTGCTCGCTGCTGGATCACACTCCAGCCCTGGCGGGGTGGTGGGGGACATACGCCTGTGGGATATCCGGGCCAGCGCTACGGTGCCAGTGTGGGAGGTCAGGGAGAAGGAGGACTGCTTTGCTGATGTTGCCGCATCAGACACTCTGTCAGCACTATTCAAGGTTGGGGCTGCATCTGGGGAGGTGTTCATGGCAGACTTGAGGAGGCTTGGTAACGGTGGTGGCATTGGGTTGGAGCCGTGGGTGTGCATCCGCAACGGACAGAGGGCGGCTGCTGCGGCATCATCTAGAAGGAAAGAGGGGAATGGCTGTAAGATTGAGTGCTGCTGCAATTGGGTGTTTGTGGCACGCGGAGCAGATGTGGAGGTGTGGATTCAGGTCGAGTTGGCACCAGAGGCCGGTGGAAAGAAGGTGATGAAGAGGAATTGGGTCGGCAGCGGACCATCCATGGAGGTGGGGGCTGGCGAAGAGGCGATTAAGGAGAAGGCCAAGATTGTCAGCTGGGCATTTGGAGGCAGTAGGATGGTATTGACCAGAGCTGATCAGAGGTCTGTCGAAGTATGGGATAGTGCTCCCGCGGCAATCTGTGCAAATACCTAAACAGGGATAATGCTGCAAAAGTAAGATGATGCTTCTTAGTGTTTAATTGCTGCTCTTGTTCCTCTGTACATGTACTTTACCATATCTTGTGATGTATCCTAGAGTTAGGTTCCTGAATAGTTGAATACAATGCCTGGAAATTATGAGACGATTTCATGGAGGTTGAATAAAGTCAATATTTTGGGACTATGCTCTCTGCTAAAATCTATATTTTCCTATCCCCTAGGAAAATAGCAAGTCTCTTTTTAAGCAAATGTGAACAAAGAATTACTTGCTAATCAGAAGTAACTTCCTTGGTATAACTGGATTATTCTATTGATGATGAAAATCGAACTTCCTAAAAGAAAAATATGTAAATTCGTATAATTATCTTATATGGATATTAGATCTGGTGCCTTTAAAAGCTTGTCACGATTTCAGCATGATTCAGGAATGAGTTATGGCATGCTTTCTTGTAGTCCATGCTGTGTGCTTACTGCTCTGCAGATTGGTGAACTTTTGCTAAATGAGCCCATTATGAAAACGGATATGGCATAATTCGGAAGAATTGATCAAGCACACTTGAAATCTTGACCCCTCATCCAATCCCATTAAGTAAAGATTGTATTCTTTGTAGTTATTTTAAAGTTTCAGCAACATGATTAAGTGTATCATATAGGTACGAGGATTGAATAGAAGCTCAGAAACTGAAAACAAGCGATGACTACTTCACTTTTGGAGGATTAATTGGTCTGGAAGTTGATTTGTTATGTGCCAAAAGCTCAGATTTTGAGGTGATCCAAACAAACACTGAAAGTTACTCTAGTCCATCTTAAACTAAACACTAAAATTAACTATGTATAGGTGATAACTTGCTTGCTGCTTCTTATTTCCACGCGCGTCGAAGTAACGGGGCTTCTTTATTTTGAGAGAGAGAGAGAGACGAAGTAACAGGGCTTCTTTTTCTTTTTCTTTTTTTTTTGAGAGGAAGTAACAGGGCTTCTTTTGTGGTGTTAAATTGCGCCTCTGGCGGTCTGGCTCTGTTCTTATGGGCCTTGCGTGGCTGCTGGCCTGCCGCTCTGGGGCCTTCAATTGTTATTGGGCCGAGTATTCTGGGTCGACGATCTTTGTTGTCTCCTATTCTTCGTCTCTTGAATTTGGGCCCTCGAGTTGATGGGGGAAAAAATCTATTTCCATCGCTTTCATTCTCCTCATTCTTGGGCCCTATTAGGCAGACACATGGCCTCACGGGGGGACTAGGGAGGATTCGGCCATGCAATTGGACCAGTGTGAACCGATGCGAACCGGTCGAACCGATTGGTTTTGTGTCGAACCAGTGAATCAGTTTTTCCAGTGAATCAGTGAACAATTTGATGTTTGAACGTTGGTTTGGAACTTTGGACGATATACTATTATGTTATTTCTATGTTATCCTATCTATTATGTCATTTGTCAAAACACAATAAAATTTGCATATTATTGATATAAATCATGAGAAATAAATATTTATTGCTAAATGATGAACCCAATGGTTGGACCGGAGAACCGGTAGCCTGACCAGTTCGATCTCGAGTTTGGTTTTTCGTTCCATGGTTGGAGGTTTTGGAGTCAAACCTGTTCTAATTCCATGAGTAGAATAAAGAGGAGATTTCAAAGAAATTGCAACACGCGAGTATCCTGAGTCAATTGCCCAGTAGCAAATTTCAATTTCTTGCTCATCTCATTCAAACAAATTGGTAGCATGCAACATTAATTGGCAATGCATTACATAGTACTAGCTACCCATTTAATTCTTTCTTTATGTATTAACGACACCTGACAAAAGTAGCAAGATATTGACGTATATTCATACAAAAATACCATACTGGAAACAAGAGCATTTCTTTGTTCACAGTTTGATCCAATCTTTCACTGGTGATAGGGGTGTTTTTGAAACATGTACACCTCAAGATGTTGTTAATTAGGCTCGATTGCTAGTACTCCACGTAACTAGTTCCCATTGCCTCTTTTTGCATAGTCCCACTGTATTGATGCTATTTACAAATTCTCATATGTCCAAAGTACTCTGATCAAGCTTTCTCTATTTTTTTCTTTGAATTTTCATAGTTTTCTTCTATGTGTGAAGAGGGGAAGGATTGCTCTCCACATAAAAGATTGATTTGCTAGGTCATCCATGAGGGAAAAAGTTTATGCATTGCTGCTGCAAATGTAATACCGTGCAAGCCCATCCCGATAGATGCCACGTGCCTCATCTTGTCAACCTCGATTGTCCCCTTATTCCTTACTCATCAATCATGTTATATATGGGAGCAGTGAGAAATCAAGGGGATGGTTGAGATTGATGAGATGGGACACGTGTCATCTGTCATGGTGGGGCTGCACAACACATAATTTTTTTCTTGTGTGCAAGTTGAGCATCCCTAGAGGATGCCGCCACCTGCCGCCGCCACATGTTTACGTGGGATAATTACTCACACAACTAAAGCTAGTGTTAAGGAATAAGCACCACGCTTATGCCTTATCGCTAAGAATTTCTCTCGAGGCCTTCAAGAGGAACTCCTCTAACAATTTGTAATTTGAAGGCATTCCACTAGTAGAGGGAAGAGACCCACTATCCAAGACCAAACCTGACTTAAGAAGAAAAGAAGATAACTATATCCTAGAACAAGATTCCACAACTAGAGTAAAGTACTTGAGGCAAATGTGGAAAGGATAGAACCTAACACTTGTATTGAAATAAGTAAAGTCTTACAAAGGGAAAGGGAAAGGATACAAGAGATTTACCCTCACTCCAGAAGACGACTTTGGAATCCTGAGGTGCGGCTCAACTCGACACAACTCTAACTCCCAACTACTAGCCTAACTCTAAGAAAAAGTGGAGAGAATGCTCCTTCAAGTGTTTGTTGAATCAGTGCTAAGTACACCCAATTTCTAGCCTAGGAGCAGTGAGGAACAAGTTGGTGAAGCACTTGCGACGGTTTCAAAGAGGTGGGGCCAGCAAACCCTTGGATTCAACTACCTTTGATTCCAACACTTTAAATATTATCTTGATGGCAGCAGCTGTCCAACTGCCATGCACGAGGCTGAGTTCTAGGTAGGCTAGCTAGCCTAGCCTAGGACTCGGGTCCCTAGCCCTTCGATGAACCACCTTATCTTGTGGATGTCTAGGATGATTCACCCTGCTTGGTCTCAATGAATTTGCATTTAAAAATTAGGAGTGGCGGGCCATATAATCCAGGGTGAAGCCTTTTGGTCCACATGATGCAACTAACATTCAACCAATGTTCCTAAAGATTTGTAGTTGTGTTTCTTTGCTCATATTGAAGATGTGGTTCAGGGCTGAGGTGGCATGGCCGATCAGCCTAGTTATTTGGCCAATTCGATCCATTTTTCACCCCACATGAACTCATGGTCGCAACTTTACAGAACTTGTGAAACTTCATTTGTTTAAATAAATATGCACATATCATGACATAATCTCCATATTATTCTAGCAGTCAAGATGTGATTATAGAATCGCTAACAATGGTGTTGTTGTCGTTATTGGCAGTTAAGAGGTAACATATGCACATTGAGAACTAGTGTGCAATCTGGTGGGCTCAAGGACTGTTAGTGATGTTGTCGGAGATGGATGGAGGTGTACAAATAGGTATGTATGCAAGTATCGACCTTAACAAAGCCATCATAATCAGGGCATAGGAACATAACACGAAGATGGGGAGAATTGGAGTAGGTAGCCTAGCTAAAAGTATGTGTGCCACTTATGAAGTTAGCCACCTTGGAGTTGGGGATCACCATCTCATCCATCTTGATGGAGGTGTCTTTAATGCTAGTGGGCATAGGAGATTGAAGAATAAGATTCACTCTTGGCGGTCCTGAAGCCTAAAAATAATCCCCAAGCATATAATTACTGATGTAGCTTTCACTCAGGAGTATTCTAGAGTATCAATTTCAACGGGAACGAGTAGTGTACTAATCAAGAATCTAATTCACCCAGGGGTAATCAGAAGAAAAGGTAATGGTATGGTTAGAGAGGGTCAAGGATTCACTTAGCTCACTGTCTATTTGGTTAGCAGATCAGCTCCTTGCTTTTTTGCTTACTTTGGAATGCTAAGAGATCCAGTCCTCAAAAAGGGATGGTTAGGAGGTCCAGATATCTGCTAATAATGGCCCTACAACTACAACCTGAATGTGGTGGAATCCAGAGGAAGGACAAGGTTGTCACCACCTGCTGCCTACCATGGCTGTTTATGGGGCTGAGCGCAATCTAACGTAATCTCTAGTCTAGACACTGCATATCATAAAAAAACCTTCAAGAAAAGAAAGTAAGAACTAAATTACTTCTCAAATATAAAGACTAAGTGTTACCCGAACATACGAGGAGCTTCACTCGAGGTTGAGCTTCATCCTCGAAGTATAAAGTGGAAGAGAAGCCGACAGGTCCGTCTTCTCCCCGGCACTCTCACATCATATCTCATCATATTTTCTAAGTGAGTGGTAGAAGCTCTTCGCTTGGATTTTGCTCTTTTCTCCGTGTCTTCCACCTTCGCACCGATGCACCTATTTATAGTGGATTAGAGGCCATGGGGTATTTGTAGGCAAAAGGGAAGGTCGATAGGAGAAACTCCCGATTCGGCCAAACTGGGGGATTCAGCTGAACCCATCTGATCCATTGCCTTCACACATCCACGCTCCAGATTTATTTCTAAGGTTGGTAACTCTATTAGCTAGGTAGTTGAATGAAAAAAATCCGCAAAGCCAGTTCGACCAATCCAAATCGATTCGGGCGAACTGCGATTTTTTATCTCCAGCATCCGATCAACCGCATTGCGACATGGATGTTCAGGATGATCTCCTCAAGTCAGTTGCGGGTCATTATCCATGCAGATTGTGGGCTATTGGGTCTAGGTGATCCAAGTGAGGTTCACCCAAACCCTCAGATCAAATCGACTTTGATCCAATGTGCTCCTTCAAGATTTTGGGTGTGTTTCCTTCCATGTGAGTGAACGTGGGCTAGAGAGGAACTGGGCCAGGGTCGGCTGAACTAGGGGGATTAGCCGACCCCCATATTGTGGTGGACAACCACATAATAAGTTCCCTTGGACCTTGTGATGACCCAAGAGCCTTCTAGCAAATGATGACAGCTATTCGAGTTGGGTTTGGGTGGGCCGAACTGAGGTTGGTTCGGCCACAGTATCTCTTGTGTCCAGCCCGTGACACAATCTTCTAGGAGCCAAAATTTGTGCATCCTCCAAATTGGGTGAACCAAAAGTCCATTTCATTCATCTTGACAAGCTCTTCATCATAGTGAGGTCAAATGTGTGAATTGAGAAAGTACTTAACCATAACCTTTGTCCCATTCTTGGAACGAGGTTGAGATGTTCAGATAAACCCTTGTTTATCTATCATTGATCCTTAGACTTATGGGTTGTTTGTTGACAACAGTTAGCATGCCAAGTTATGAAGCGCAAGCGCACGGATCAGTTGTAACTTTTTCTTTAGAGATTCTTCAAGGTTTATCAATCCATGAACAAGGGATTTGCATGTTTAACTAAGCACTAATCTATGTAACTAAAAGCTTTTTGTATTGGATAAGATTATGCTAACACAAGAACTAAGCAATCTAGATTAAAGCTGATAGAGAGTAAAGGTTGTGAACAAGATAGATGGAACGCTTATCCTAGGGATCTAGGATCACTTGCAGTTGAAATCACCATGAATGAATGAACTAGATCTAAGTGTTATCGTGAGTGGATGTGGACCATGCCCAACACTTTCCCTCTTGCAAACTGTCACTAAACAAGGGTACTCAACTATTGAACAATAAGAACACTGCATGATGATCATTCTAGGTAAGCAAAAAGCAACCCAAGGTAGCACTGGCCAGCCATTACATGAAAGAGCATCATCAAGATATGAATGATAACAAATAGAACTTAAAGAAGAGGTTCAACGATTACAAATCAAGATCTCCATACAACCCTGAGGACAATTAGAGACTTCACCCCATGATCTTACACATGTTAACCCAAAAGGGGATAAAGGATACCCTGTAGATCAACTGGACCGAAGAGGATGACGAACGGGAGCAGGAAAGCCCTAGGCTGATCCACTTGGAGGGTTTCTCCCTCCTCTAGTGCTCCGGTTCGCGTGGCCTCCTGTAGATCCAATCTTCTCTCTGTTTCCTGATCTTGTGGCGGCAATGGATGGTGTCTTCATGGTGTTTCCTTCCTCTCCTCTGTCTTCTTTTGGTTGTAGTCATGAGGGGGTATTTATAATCGTTTGTAGGTGGCGGCTCTGGACAATTAGTTGGTGGAAAAACCCTAGATGCATTGTAGACTCCACACTGAAGAAAGAGAAGGTCGACCAGGCCTCGGAATAGGCTAGGCCAAAAGGCTTGTAGGGTCCAAGGCTGATCGGCCTGGGTCCTTTCTAGCCCATTTTGTCCTCCCCTTTCACGTGGTGGCTTCCCTCGATGACCCTTGTCCAATTATCCATTAAGCTCCTTATGAAAGCCCACTGATCATGTCGTATTTCCTGTTAAGAAATACTACATGTATGCAATAATTTGGTTATTTCAAGCGCCAAGTGGTGGGTTAGTATAAGAATATGCATAAAAATACTAGTTAAATGATACTAAAAAGGTGTCAATAACAAGCATCAACAATCACCCCAAGCTTAGCTCTTGCTCATCCTCGAGCAAGTCAGGTGACTATAAACTTATCCAAAGGGTTGAACAAAGATCTTGAACCAAACCTGAGCAAGCGAGTCAAGCACCTAGCCCTTCAAACAAAAGATCAGAGGAGCAGCAAAGATAATCAAAGTATGGGTGTTCAAAACTTTATCTAAGCAAAATTCTACCCCACAGCTTTTATTCAGAACCAAGTAACTTTAAAAATCAACCACACTTACTTTCTGACTCTCTTTGGAGGGTTTTTCTTTCGTACTAAAACATTCTCCCTGCAACAAAAATTGAAACCAAGATTCTCTTCGAGGTGCTTACATGTCGCTTAATTAAAAGGTGGCTATCCTATTTATTTGCAAGCTCTCATCTCTCAAAGGTCACTCAATTATATAGTGGAGATTGGATAGGGTTAGTAGGAATCAACACTTATATTATCTAATTAAGAAAACTCTCTAACGGTCACCTACCTTCCGAGCCAATGATCATAAGAATATCCACATAATGTGAAGTTTTCAAGGATGAGAAGATACAGAATGGTGGACATGTGCAAAGGCAAATAAAATAATGACTCTGAGGCACAGATGATGTCTCGTCGTTGGATTGCACATGATTGGTGTTTCCTTCCTCGCCTCTCTCTTTTTTTGGTTGTAGCCATGAGAGGATATTTATAGTCCTTTGTAGGTGGCGGCTCTGGACGATTGGTCGGTGGAAAAACCCTAGATGCATCATAGACTTCACGTCGAAGAAATAGGAGCTCGACCAGGCCTCCGAATAGGCCAGACCGATCGGCCTGTAGAGTCCCAAGCCAATCGGCCTAGGCCCTTTCTAGCACATCTGGTCCTCCCCTTTCACGTGCTGGCTTCCCTCGACGACCCTTGCCCAATTATCCATTAAGCTCGTTATGAAAACCCACTGATTATGTCGTATTTCCTGTCAAAACACAATATGCTCCGAAATACAACACGTATGCAATAATGGGGTTATTTCAAGTGCCAAGTGGTGGGTTAGTATAAGAATATGCATAAAAATACTAGTTAAATGGCACTAAAAAGGTGTCAATAACAAGCGTCAATATTGTTCTTGCTCCTCCATCATTCATGGTATTTGTGCACCAATTAACCTGTATTCCTTGCAAAATATGGTGGGAGACAAAACTTGTTATCTTAAACAAAACTTTATACTCACACTAGCACCAGTTCCTTCATTATTTGAAAAGGGTGGTGGCCATAATGGTTTGTAATGGACACCAATAGCCACCTAGATATTGATAGATCTGCTGATGTTGTTACCAGGGTAGATGAGGTAAAAGCACCAGCAAACCCTATGCTGTGCTAAGGTTACCCATTGCCGAGTAGGAGACAAGTGGCAGCGCATGGTAGTTTGTGGAAGTAGTAGATCTTTAAGAGAAGATTTTGTGGAAAGTACATCACACAAATATCTCGCGTCAATTGCACAGTGGAAAATTTGAATTTCCCGCTCACCACATTCAAACAAATTGGTAGCATGCAACATTAATTGTAGTGCATTATGGAGTACTGGATATCATTTAGTTACTTCTATATATATTGATGACAGCCAAAAAATATGGCAAGATATCGATGCATTCATACGAAAAATATCGTAGTGGATCCGATCTGTTCAATAGTGATAGGGGTGTTTTTGTAATATGCACACCTCGAGACACTGTTAATAAATAGGCCCGATTGGTAGTGTTCTGCATAACTAGTTCGTGTCTCCTCTTTGCACAGAGTATCGCCGCATCGACACTATTTTTAGATTCTCATAATTCGAAGGTACATCGATCAAACTTTCTTTGATTTTTCTTTGTAGTTTCATGGTTTTCTCTGTGTGTGAGGAGCGGAAGAATTACTTTGCATAGAAAAGATTGCTTTCCTAGGTCATCCATGAGGACAAGAATTCTATGCATCACTGCTGCAAATCCAATCCCGTGTGAGCCCACCTGATAGATGCCATGTACCGCACCTTGTCAATCTTGACTGTGCCCTTTGATTTCTTACTCATCAATCATGTTATATATGTGAGGAGCAAGAAATCAAGGGGGTGGTTGAGATTGGCGAGATGGAAACGTGTCATCTATTAGGGTAGGACTGCATGAGGTTGAATCACGCAATAAATTGCTTCTTAGTATGCATGTTGAGCATCCAGAGAGGACCTAATGCTTAGGCCCCAAAAGCTTAAGGTATAATCAGATGTTATAGTTAAGCATTCCTATTAGCTTGTGATTGCTCCCTAATAACCGAGTCCGGTGTAGGCTGATGTTGTAGACTTGAGCATAATGCAGGCTGGGGATGGGCTCGGGGTGAACTTCTGACCTAAATTCCATGTTCCACGACCATCTCATGTGTGTTGTTGGGTCTCTTTTTGGATAGGCTCGTGCTTCCATTTCTTTTTAGTTCAAAAAATAAAATAAAAAATTTGGTTCGGGCTTGGGTCGGTTTGATTGTTTTCGAGCTCGTTGACGATTTTTGAAACCCGACCTTTCAAGAGTCACGGGCTGGGCCAAACCTGTCGGGCCGTTGGGCTGAGCCGGGCGGGCAAAAGATGCTCATGGGATGAGCCGGGCTGGCAAAAGAGCTGTGGCTGAAATGTGCCAGGAGGTGTTAATCAATAATCGTGAAAGAAACAGTTTACATATCCCGCCGCGGGGCTGTCTATTTATTTATTTTTTCAGGGTAAGCTATCCAGTTGTTACAGCCCACCAAGAATTGCCACTGCCCCTCCCTACAGGCCACAGCTGTTGCTGGCCTGGCCCAGGTAAGGTAACGAAATTTATAGACCATCCCCTAGCCCACGAGTGAACTCATACCAGGCCAAGAGATCGAGGGCCCACCCACACCAAGCTCCTTCACAGTACAGAGGAGCCAACCGGCAATTTCACTCGTCGTTCGTTCCCGAGCGCGTCGCTAATTCCTTCGATCCGAAGCTCCGAGCAGCAGTTGCGCCGCCGCTTAAACCCTAGCCGCCAGTAGCCATCCACGCTCCGGTGCTGTGCGCTGCTCCATTCGGCGGCGATCTCCGGCCTCCACGCATGGCTCCACATCCTGGGTGCTCCGATCCCTCCCGCTCCCGCATCGCCCACATCCCTCCGCGGCTCCGGCCACCTTTGTATGCCCCCCGGCTGCCTGCCTACTCGCCCAGCTGTGAGCACCGAGCAGTGAGGCAAACGCGATGTAGGCCAACATAAGATGCATTTACCCCTAGTTGGTACTTGGTACGTATGTAATTTATGAATTTTCCATTCATCATTCATGTGAGTTGTGAAAATACTATCAGAATTCCAATGTGTAGTGGTACTGCGTCCACAGCCTCTTCACAGCAATCGAAATGCGTGCATCAATTTTACGCACTAGTAATTGAGAATTGAGATAACTAGATATTTGGCCAAGCCATGTGTATTCCAGTAATTTTACGCACTAGTAATTGATTTATGTTTCTTTCTACTTTAAGTAGCTTGCAAAAGATTGAGATGGCAGTTAGTCTTTCACAACTTTGTGGGTACTATGTGTCATACATACCAATTGTTAAAGCACTGGGCAAGCTTTCTCAAGCAGTTTGTCCTCCAGAACTTTGTATATACAGTACATTTATTTGTTCTCTACTCGTGTGGCGTTAATGGGTATTTTTTACTATAGGCACCATAGTTCTCCAAAGATTCTACCATTTATTCTACACTATTTCATTTCTCACTGCTACTCCTTTCTTTTTTATGGTTACAAGGTCACCATGGAGAAAGGGGGTCAACAAGCCAATGAGAACCGACATTGTCTGGACTTCGGAAATGACCCCTCCCATAAGCTATGGAACAACCAGGAGGATGCAATTGAGGACCGCTTGGGAGATGAGGGCTATGCCCACACTGATCCTGAAGATGAGGACTATGTTCCTGAGTGCAAGCCCTCAAAGCCTGTTAAGCGCAAGCGCCTCACACCACAGCAGACTCAAGAACTCATGGCGTAAGACAATGCAAATGAAAGTGAATCATCCACTATCTTTTGGTATGAAGAATGCCTGTGCTTATCTGCTTCTAATCTTATGCAGTGTGTATGGCACGTGTACTCACCCAGATGCCGAGAAACTGGAGGCACTTGGCACAAAGATTGGTTTGGAGCCATGTCGGGTGAAGGTCTGGTTCCAAAACAGACGCCCTCAAATGAAGGTAGCATACCTTTCTACCCACCATCTCACATTGATGTTATAGCGTCTTTTTCGTGCATAGACAGCTCCCATAAATCTTGTTCCAAGGTCCTTTGTGCCAAAGTTCATGTTGCCTTTTGAATAGAATTTCTGTTTCTTCAAATTAATGTTTGCAGAAGAAGGCTCAGGTGGAGCAAAACAAACTGATTCAGCAAGAGAATGCTTCACTGCTGGCTGAGAACCAATCACTCCGTCAGGCCATGCTGATTCAGTCATGCATCACATGTGGTGGCAAGACACTGCCCTCCGATCCATTGGCAGAGAAGCAGCGCTTGCTCATCGAGAATACAAGGCTCCAGGATGAATGTCTGCGTGCTTCTGTTGTCCACGGCAAGATTATCCACACTTCTGCTTTCACAAAACCCGCGCCGTGGATCATCAGCAGCGGAGTTGATCGTGAAGCACTTCGCCGTCACGCAGATACATCTATGGAGCAGTTTCTGGTGCTCGCAACCAAGGGGGAGCCGATGTGGCTACCTACCACTGACAGTGAGATGCTTAACTATGAGTACGGAGCCAGAATGTCTCCGTGCTTGTTTGGGCTCCGCCCCGAGGGGTTTGTCGTGGAGGCAACCAGGGACACTGCCATGGTTTGGGGCACTGCTACTGACCTCATTGGCATCCTGATGGACACGGTACGTATCTGCTCCATTTTTCCGGTAACACACTTTGGGTTCTCATGTGTACTATATATATGTGTCCTTGTGCGTATGTCTTTGTCGTTTTACAGGCTCGCTGGTCTGAGACGTTTCCAGGGGTCGTGGCAAGTGTGGTAGCTGGTGATTTTGTATCCACTGGCATTTTTGCTTCATGCGATGGGCAGATTCAGCTGGTGAGTACACATGCATTCATATATCAGTATTCTGTAGTTCAATGGTCAATCGTGATTGAACATCCATGACTAACGAGAGCACAATTGATTGAGTGGCCTGTAGATGAATGCCGAGCTGTGGGTGCAGTCACCACGTGTGCCAAACTGCACCGTGAACATTTTGAGGTTTAGCAAACTGGTTGATGAGAAGCAATGGGCTGTGATGGACGTTTCTGTTGATGGCATCCTTGGACGGGAAGTGACACCAGCTAGGTATATGGGCTGCAGGCTGCTTCCATCTGGCTGCCTAATTAAGGACCTGAGCAATGGATACTGCAAGGTACTGTTATTGAATTTCACAATCATTGGGTAGCTTAAGAAACATGTGACGTTCATAGTTATTTGTGTATTTGTTGCACATTGAGGCTCTGCGTTCACAACATTGGACTATATATATTCCAGGTCACATGGATTGTGCATGTGGAGTACGATGAGACCACCGTGCCAATGATGTTTAAACCACTATTCCTCACCGGACAAGCCCTGGGTGCGCGCCGCTGGCTCGCTTCACTCCAGAGGCAGCGTGAATATGCCGCTGCTTTGCACTCCAGCCGTGATCTAGGCAACAACAACACAGGTTAGTCAACAGCAACGTAGCAGGTGGAGAAGGAATATGCTTTTGTATCCACATTTTATGATCAGTTTTTTGGTTTGTTTCATTCTGTAAATTGTGCATGGCTGCAACAGGTATCCTAAAGCTGGCGCAGCAGATGATGGCAAGCTTCTACACGGCTGTCTCTGGGCCTGTCACTCAGACTCAGGCAACGAGCAACATCAACGAGTGGTTTGGCAGCATGGGTACTGGCGTTGAGAGGCCTGATGCACCTGTACGCATGGTGACCTGGAGAAAAGCTGGCACTGCATCTGGAGAACCCGCCGACTTGGTTCTTAGTGCCACCACCACGCTGTGGCTACCCAGCACTCCACCTGAGCACGTGTTCGACTATCTCCGCAATGAGAAGCTCCGTGGCGAGTGGGATATGCTCACCATTGACACCGCAGTGAAGGAGTTAGGCTACATTGCCACGGGCCACCCTGGCAATGTCGTGTCTGTCCTCTGCTCCAATGTGAGTGCGCTTTTTTTTATATATTTCCGACCCTTCCATCTTGATAAATCAGCGCCAATAAAATTGGTTTGGAACATGATTAGAGAAATTCACTAGAAATAAACTTTGTTGAATCACTTTTAGTCATCGAAGTGCATTCCATTTGTTTATTCAAACAGTAAATCATATTGTTCATTTTTCTTGCAGATCACTGATGGAACGAAAAACAAGATGTTGATCCTGCAGGAGGCACGCACGGACGTGTCAGGCTCCCTGGTGGTGTACGCTCCTATTAGAGAGAACACCATGCATGCTGTCATGAACAGTGGTAACAACACCTTTGTCTCCTTCCTGCCATCTGGATTTGCCATCCTCCCAGATGGCCACGGCAAAGCTAGCCAAGCTCTGGTCACTGCTGCAAGCACCTCCAGAGCTCCCGTCTGTCGCCACAATAACACCGAGGGGTCTCTTCTAACCATGGCCTACCAGGTACTGCTGCCTGACAATCTCACCGCAGGGGCCATGGATGATGTTGGAAAGCTGATCTGCCATGCGATAAACAAAATCAAGACTGCCGTCAAGGCTGACATCATCCTCCCAGCTTGATGAGCGGAATCGCCTGGGGTGAGGTGGGATGGCCATCTGCAGTGGAATGGACTAGAGGAGTCAATCGTGCTCTAGGGTTTGCACCGGGTTTAGGGTTTCGGATAGACCACCCCGTAAATGCTGCTTTACTGTTTCTCAGAACTTCATCATCATTTTTATTTTCAGCCATACTTATGGATTTTGGGTCCCGTTCTCATGGATTTATGTCAATTTAATCAATTCACATGATGTTAGAATGGATTGTGATAAAGTTTTCTTCTTATACCAATCTTTTATCTTGCTTGCAAATTTGGCATATTATGTTGTGATTTAGTCACAATTTCTCAATTTGCAGTTTGTTTGACGTTACAACTCGTAGTGATTGTAGTTTTTCTTCTGGTCAAGAACAGGATCAGTATCCAACAAGTCAAATAGTATAGTAGCTTTGCTCTGTAATTTTCGAAACTTTAGGTGATTAAAAATTAGCTTGGCTGTTCTGGTGATATTCATTCGATGGTCCACTCGAACATTTAGTGCAAATCTTTCTTAGACCTGCAATATTTATGGTACCACAGGATAGATTAGCATGGCTCATCCTTTCCTGAGTATATAGTACCCCAAAATAAAATTAAAAAAAATACACAGCTCGGTTCCTCTATCTTCTTCCAGTCAACCAGATTGGAGTCCCATCTATGAGTGATCAGTCCATGGACTCATTTCTGCTACACAATCTACTTTGCAGGCCAGGCCTCAGTGGACTGCATATTGGTTACCTTTTTGGTTGGCTAAATGAGAGCACGTTGCGATGCAGAAATGTGTTTCTTAATTCCTGCTGCCCTCACCGCCTCTCTTCCAGAAACCTACAAGGACTTCCTGTGCAGCCCCGACGGCTTTGCTGTTTTATGCGCTGGAATTGGACAAATGTTTGCACTTAGTGATGTATACATTTGCACTCATACTGCTTCACTACTTGTGCAGTCCCGTCCCGTAGGTGTTTCGTCATATAGGTGTGCTGAAAATGGATGGTTTTCATAGTGATCTTAATGCTGAATACATTTCCTTTCTCCTTCGTTACCGAATCAAATCGCCGAATATAATTCTTGTGCGCACCCGGCCGAACTCTGAGCGTGAAGAGTTGTCGATCAAACAGCTGTTGTTCTCGGCTGGTGTCCACACCACCATTGGCAGGAAGAGCAAAACATGGGTTGGTTGTATGGATCATGGCAATGGCAGGGTAAAAGAAACTTAATTAGCTTCAATTAACCCACTCTCCTGTATCTCTATGTTTTCGATAAAGAGGTTTGAGATGCCATCAACTCTCTCGTGACATCACAACAAGGATTTCTGTACGTTGGGCATCTCTGTTGATTTAAGAACTTGGCTGTGATCGATTTTGTCATGCTTCTCATGACTCTTTATCCAATGCGTGTGTTATGTTCACACAGTTTTTTTAGATAATGGCCATTGTTCACACATGACACATCTATGGGCTCCATCAAACTGAGAGTCTGAGACACGGTTAGGTGGACGGTATTGCCATGAAAAGAAGTCATGCAGGCTTGACTCATTGGGCGCCTAATACGCGTCCTATGCTGGCAAGTTACTGACAAAGAGAGAGTAGCGTCCATGCTACTAGATACCAGCATTATTTAGCTTCAACGACATGCGTGTACGCTAAAACATGTGCCCTCCATATGGCAATCAGTGAACGCACCCGCCGCATCCAGCCACAACAAACCGACATGTATTCTCGCAAAAAAAAAACCCACATGTGTATATAGCCTGGTGATATTGGGCCTGTTCGCTTCAGCTTATAAGCCGGCTGAAAAGCTGAAACAGCTGATTTGTTGAGAGGAAAACACTGTTTGGTGGCTGATAAGCCGACTGAATAAGCTGAAGCGAACGGGCCGATTCTCTTCACAAACACAACTCCAATCCCAAGGCAGAAGGCACCTGGTAGAGAGACTGTGCGTGGAGGAGGAGCACTCGTTGAGGATGGCCATGGCCACTGGAGGTGTGCCGGATCTCCGTCTGATCGTATTCTTGGTCTTCCTCCTTAGTACATCACACGGTAAGCATACTCACGTCTACAACATACTCACTCCATCCCAAAGTATAGGTCGTTTTGGCTTTTTTACATTCATAAATTTTACTATACACTTAGATATACACTATATCCACATGCATAGTCAAAGCTATGAATCTGGAAAAATTAAAACAAACTATAATTTAAGACGGAGGGAGCACTTCTTTCTTTTTTTTCCTTTTTTGAGTTTTTACAGATTTAACATACTTTTGATGCAGTAGGAAAGATGACTTCTTCTCATGCATTCCTAATTCCCAGCTTCCTTTCTATGTATGTTTCCTAGAGATAGTACTTCTGATTCGTGCTCTATAGGCACCCTAACAAATTAAACAACTGAAGTAACATTCCGAAAACTTATAAATTTGAAATTTGTATCAAGCGCGTGAGGATGGAATAAAATGTAGAGCCGTAGGCTACATATTAGTGGTACATTTCAATACTTCGCTAACTTACTAAACAGTAATGTCCTTGCTTCTGATTTTATGACCATATATAAGTTTTTTTTTCGAAGTATACAAGTATTTCCTCCAGAGTTGAAACACGTTCTACACAGCTAGTTGGAGACCAATAGTTCGATTCCAACCGACATATTGGGATTCTGTTATCAAGTTTCTGGTCGTCAATTCAGAAAAAAGGAGCACTATAAAAACCTAGTCCTTTCAAACTAATTGTGTTTATATGCGTACAGCATCTTTTTAGGGGTTTCAAAAAATCCCATCATGTTTTTTCAATATCACTCCTATAGATAAATTCTTTAGTTTCTGAGGCATTTTTTGCTTGCTTTGATAACACCAAATATATAGTGGTCTACTTTTAAAAAAAACATAGGATACTCTTATTCATATGTTTAATTGTTTATGTACATGTATGCAAATTGGAGAGACTCGTAATTCCATTTCATGTTTTTTAGAGAGAGAGAGAGAGAGAGAGAGAGAGAGAGTTTGTTGGTTGTTGCAGCCGCCGTTTCATAGTTGTAATAATGCACCCTCAACTATAATTGGAAAGAAAAATCTCGCCTTTCACACAGTAGTTGATTCTACATGCGAAATATTACCCGGTTTACTGTCCATGAATATAGTTAAATGTAAAAAGTTTCAATCTCACCTATATTGTTGAAGAGATGCAGTCACTAGTTCAGGGATGTGCCTACTGAGATAGTACCTACATATAGTAAGTATCACCAACTTTATTTTCGATCAAAAGTTAAAACTTTCTAAGAACTGAATTCAAGGCTTTGGCTTTCTACTTGGGAGATTCAAAACTATAACTCGAAAACAATTCTCATCTTAGAAAACTGACTTTCTGTTAAGCCAACTGCATCTCAATAAATTTGGTGGAAGTTCTACTTGAGAAATAGAGTAAAATGCACCGCCGGCCCTTGAACTTGGCAACCAGTGTCATCTAGTCTCCAAACTTCCAAAATGCACATCTGAATTTCCAAACTTGCTAATTGGTTCACGCAGAGTCCAAACCACCGTTACCCTGGTTAAACTGCCCAAGTAGCATGGTGATTGGGCATTGACGTGGACCTGACATGTGGGACCCACATGTCAGTCCACCGTCTTCCCTTTTCCTCACCTTTATCCTCTTTCTCACCGACATCACCTCCAATGACCATAGTGACATGTGTGCCGCCCATCCCCAGCCCCTCACCCGCCCGCATCTCTTCCCCGGGCACGCAAGTGCCACGCCACCGCCGCCTCCCTTGGCCCTCAGGCGCCGTGCGTCTGCATCCTTCATGCGGTGCCCTTCCACCTTGCGTTAGAACCTAACCTGGCTGAGCCCATCCCCAAGCCGCCGCCGACACCCGGGACCCTATCCCGCTGCTGCTTCGCCATGCCGCCTACCAAGGAGCAAAGGTCGATCTGGCCGATGTTCATGGCAGTTTTGTGAAAAGCCCCCCTAAAATCCCCCCAAATTCAAAACCTAAAATGTGTCTGGTAGATCTTGCAGAAAACCCCCCTTGAAGAATATGGAAGCTAGCTAGGGACAAGGAGCCAATATGCGAGCCCCGGATGCATCAGCAAACAAATGGATGATTTAACATGATTAACGATGATTTGAACCTCAAATGAACCGATTAGCAAGTTGAAGATGGGGATGTGCATTTTGAGAGTTTGGAAACCTAGATGGCACACCAAGCCAAGTTTGAGGTCCGACTGTGCATTTTACTCTGAGAAATAAAAGATACAACTTTTGTCGTCAGACTTTCAACTCGAAAAAAAGTGGAACCCACCATCAACGAAAAGTATATATTGGGAAACACAACAACATACTATATCTCTGCGAGCATGAATGTGTAAAGTTCATGCCTAAAAGGTCAGGATGATACATATAAAAAGCCCTTCAATTCTTATGTTTTAAGAAAATCAAAATCACCCATGTAGATGGCACCCTAGTTGTCCTTTTCAAGTAATCATGCATTCATGCTCCCATGAAACTAAACTGAATCTGCATTATTGATCTTATTGTTATTTGTTATTTGTTAATGAACTGCGGATGATCGGATCCATGAAATTTGTCTAACCGATATCTTCGATCTACATTTGTGGTCTTGTTCTTTCTTTGACACCGACAGGTGCGAAGGCGGTGCAGTTCACCTTCCGCAACAACTGCCCGGAGACCGTCTGGCCGGCGACGCTGACATCCAGCGGCCCCGCGTTCCCGACCACCGGCTTCGCCCTGGCGCCGGGCGCCTCCGTCTCCTTCCCCGGCGTGGGCGCCACGTGGTCGGGCCGGGTGTGGGGCCGCCACCGCTGCACCACCACCACCGGCGCGCGCTTCTCCTGCGAGTCCGGCGACTGCGGGACGGGGCAGGTCGCGTGCGGCGGCGCCGGCGGCGCCCCGCCGGCCACGCTGGCCGAGTTCACCCTCGGCGGCGGCGCGAACAAGGACTTCTACGACGTGAGCAACGTCGACGGCTTCAACCTGCCCGTGGACATCGAGCCCGCCGCGGCCGGCGATGGGCGCTGCCAGCGGACTTCGTGCCCGGCGGACATCAACCAGGTGTGCCCGGGCGAGCTGGCGGTGAGAGCGGCAGCGTCGTCGGCGAGGAACGGTGGCGATGCGGCGGTGGTGGGCTGCAAGAGCGCGTGTCTGGCGTTCGGCACCGACGAGTACTGCTGCCGCGGGCGGTTCGCGTCGCCGGCGACGTGCAAGCCGAGCGGGTACTCGAGGCTGTTCAAGGCGCAGTGCCCGCAGGCCTACAGCTACGCGTACGACGACAGGAGCAGCACCTTCACCTGCAATGGTAGCGTCGACTATCACGTCACCTTCTGCCCTGGCTCCGGCGCGACGAGGAGCCACGCCGTGCTGTCGCCCGACGGGAACAACTAGCTGTCTAGCTTATAGCTTGGAAACGGAGGGGTCACGTATTCATGTCGAATTGTCTGCTAGGTACAGATACACATGTGAGCAAGCTGAAAAGCTGTACATTTCAGTTCATTTTGTGTAAGGCATTGGAAAAGAGATGCATGTTCATTTTTTATGAAAATGACTATATTTATTTACCTGTTGTTTGATTTTCGAGAAAGAAATATGTGGAATTTTTTATTTTAATTCATCTTCTTTGTTTCCTTCGATGAGATTTTGGGTTAAGAATTGGGGTTAAGGTTTGATTTCAAAAGGTCACCAGCTAATGATCTGGCACGGCAACAAGACGGTGGCCGGTGGCCCATTTCTTCCATCCATCTCTCAAAACAACGTTTCATGGCCCATTTCTTACTGTAAATGAGTCTAGCTAATGTTGGGCGTGCTTCCACTTGAGGCATCATCCTCATCCATTCATCGATTAAAACATCCAAAGCTAGAGAAAGTGGGTCCACATACCCTCAAATTCCCCACTAATCCTGTATGGCTTCCAGTAGCCCGTTAGTTATATGACTTCCATTGTTTGAGATCCGTGTGAACAATTCTCATCCCTTGGATTCTCCTTTCCCCTTCAACCCTAGCCCTGCTCCTGTATGCGCCACCGCCTTCGACAGTGGCGGAGCTAAGGGGGGCCAGCGGGGGCCATGGGCCCCCCAACATGGCAAAAAGAATTTAACCCCCCTGCTATAGCGCTTGCAGTTTATGTGATCATGGACTAAAATATAGCTTAAATGGGCTTAGCAGCTGGATCCTTTTGTTTTGTTCGTAGTAGCCTGCTGCAGCCTGGAGACAATCACTCTGAGGGCTCCGAAGGAACTCGTCGTTTCATTTCAGTTCGGCACCTTCTGGTCTCCCCAATTTTCAAATCTCTAACCCTACCGGACAGGGCGATGAGCTCACGAGCAGGTGAGATCTTGCGTTACGTGAGACATCGACAAAATCTCAAGCCATCGACCATCGTCTCTCGGCTCTCGCGCGTCGGCCGTCAGGCTCACGATATCAACTGATCAAGAACTCAAATCCCGTGTCCTTTGCGGCTTCACGACGTGCAAGACCAAGACACAGCGGCCCCAAGGATCTTTGTTTTGTTTCTTGCAGTTTACACTGCCAAGGTAACTAGTGACACTTTGACACTTCATTGATAAATTTGTTTGGTTAATTTTACTTTGATTTAGTTCTTAGTCAATAGCTTGTAGATGCTAATTGAGCAATTATTTTTTGATAATCATGGTACTAAAAAGGAAGACACTTGATTCTTTTTAGTGTGCCTGACTGTGACAACCGGCCCCAAATCTCCCAAGTTAATCTTAATCCTAGCCCCTGATCATCTGTCTAGTTTGCCGCGCCTGAGTGTTCAACCTTCCGACCGGTCCCGACCCCTGAGACCCGACCCCTCCCCACTTGCTTCGGTTCCGACCCCGCCAAAAACCAGCCCGCCGTCGGATCCTTCTAAGTCTTTCCCAAACGTCCGTTCTATCTGACCAGTGGACCCGCGAGATCTTTTTCCCCCAGATCTTCCGCGACAGGCGCACTCGAGTTGCATGCCCGCTTCAGAGTCTCCCCACCACGTGGCTCGTCTTCTCCGACGCCCGCTGCTCAGCCTCGTCTCTGACCCGCGACCGAATGGATTCTCGCGCCCCCTTCCCCAATGGCAGCGGAAGCCCCTCTACAACCTTTCTGCAGCGCCTCGCCTCCCGCTCCCATCATCACACCACCAGATCCCGGCCGCAGAGCCCGATGTCGCCCGTCTTTTTCGTCACTTCGAACACAGTCGCGCCGCCTGGTCGTCGCTACCCGACGATTCGTCCTCCGCCAATCCCAACCACGGCAGCGACATCTCCTTTCCCCGCCCTATCCGAAGCCGCCCGACAATCTGTTGCTCCGCGCTCGCCCGCGCGCCCGCGGCTGCCTGTCTTCTCACCTGTGCGCCCTCGATTCTAGCGCCGTTAACCCGGTCGTGTCCATCAAATCTACCGCACGACGACGCCCGCCTCCGCCAAATCTCAACCACCGGCATAAGGACGATGGACGGGGCAGGGTTTGGGTAACTCTTTGGTGGTTGGATGATCGCCCCGTCTGTCTATGAAAACTTGCTAAGGCCCGACAGTGGTGGTGTTCGTGATCAAGTGTTTGAAAGTACTAACCTCATACTTAGTATGGGATGAGGAAGCCTAGTACCGGATTGAACCTAGATGTGAGCGGTCGCCCCATTGTTCTTGGAACAGAGTTTCCCCTGCTGGTTGTCGCACGTGGTGGCAAGCGTGGTCCCAGAACGGCAGAGGCCGGGTCTGTGGAACCTTGCACCAAAGGAAATGAGCCCGACACGGGTTAGGGGATTGATGGGGAAGGCCGACACAGGAAGCGACCTCCGGGTGCGCGGATGTCGTGAGGTTAGGTTCACCACGCATGGTTAAAGAACTCGAATCGATTCGTCTGCCTCTCACAGTTTGAGATTGCTTGATCGCTATGTCACCCTGAGTAAATGAGGAATCTGATGATGACATAGTTTTGATGATATATCTACATATCTTGTTTGGTTCTATGATTGCTTAAAATAGGTTGCAAAACCTAGACCGGCTAATGAACTTAGAACCGGAGCTAAAACTTGAAAATAGGGTTTGACTTAGTGCTTTTGGCAGACAAACCCCTCAGCCAAAAAGCCCTGCATGTCTAGAATTGTGGAGTAGTTTTACTCCTGTCGGTTAAGTCTTGTTGAGCTTAGTAGCTCAGCCTTGTTGTGGCTCTTGTTTTTCAGGTGAAGTTGCTGCCCCTGACCCTTCTCCTGCTGGCACTTGGCCGCCCCAGCTCTCTCCGGGTTGGACGGTCAACTGGGATCCCTCCTCGGACGGCGAGGAGAGGGATCAGTGATGTCCCGGCTGGCCTCACCAGGACGTCCGACCCCGACGATTGCTTCCGCTAGTGTTTTACCTTCTGTGTTTTCCTGAAAATCCTGTAAAACTCCGATGTTCTCTTCGCAACTAAACTAAGTGGTTAATTTGTTAACTCGGTGGACTTGTTGTACTCTCTGAAACCGCTCACCTTCGTGTGAGTCTGCTAAAATGGTCCTGTTCAAGTGGTTAAATCAGAGGAAAATCCGACGGCACTTCGTATTTACTCGGCTTAGGCATGAGCGCGCGTGTCAGGCGGCTAAATCATGTTTAACCAAGTAGATCCGAAGTGGATCCGCCACACTGACGTACTTGAAAACCCTGAACAGATTGACGCCACTGTTCCTTGCTCTGACTCTAAGACAGATGAAGTTGCTAGTTGGCTTGCTGCACAGCAAGAGGAGGAAGAAAATGAAGAGGTTGCAGAGGAGATTCCAAGGCAATCACCATCTAAAGTTCAAAGAATCAATCCTGAAGGTGTTAGTGTCCTAGTAGTGGAAAAAGATCTAGGTTTACGTCAACAAATTTGGGATTATCCTCCTGATGAACAAGATCAAGTTGTCAAAGCGTACATGAAGGATGGTCCATACCAATTTCTTAAGGATGAGTACCCTTCTTCTGGTCCGAAGAAAAGCCCACGCAGATTTCAAGCTCATTGGTTCAAATCTTTCCCTTGGTTAGAGTACTCACCTACAAAAGATGCAGCCTTTTGCTTCCATGCGTTTTGTTTTCTAAAAAGCCAATTGGAAAAGTAGGATCAGATGCTTTCACAATGAAAGGGTTTAGAAGCTGGAAAAAAGTCAGTAATGGAAAACAATGTGCCTTCTTGACTCTCACATAGGAAAGGACTGTGGTTCAACTCATAAATACAATGTTCAATGTTACGAGAATTTGAAGAATAAGCCATGTCATATTGAGCAAGTCATTGAGAAGCAAACCGACGAAGATATCAAGAATAATAGGCTCCATCTTAAAGCATCAATTGATGCAATCCGATGGTTAGCTTTCCAGGCTTGTCCCTTCAGAGGACATGATGAATCCACTGACTCAAAGAACTAAGGTAACTTTCTTGAAATGGTAAAACTTCTAGCTCCTGGCAACAGACTGCTTCTTCCTCGGTGGTGGAGGAAGTGCAGCCTCTAGATCATCTTCAGCGGCACGCTTTGATGATCCAGAGGACAATCCAACCTTATCAGATGGTCAGGCCTTGATTTCAAAGCCCTCCGCAGCATCAGAATCAGAGCTACTGAAGGACTCGACTACTTCTTCTTCCCCCCTCCTCATCATCATCACTCTCCACGCTCGCTACCGTGTGGATGCAAGGAGTAGCTTCGCAAATATCTTCTGTTCCGGGACGAGGAGGAGCAGAGTAGTACAAATGTACATCTTCGTGCACAGACAAACAAGTTAGTACACTTGAATATTAACAAAATGAGTACTCAGGGGCTGCGGTCACGGATACTTACAGCTTTTGGTAGGTTGGCAGTGCGGAACTCTCGCACAATTGTGGGGATTTCACCCGCATTCTTGAACATATGCCTCAACCGCGCCATGACTTCATCTATGCTAAGTTCCTCGGGAGACATTCTTGATGGGTCACTAACTCCCGAGTACTCGTAAGCCCAGCGGCATCGCAGCTGTAAGGGCTGAGTTCGCCGCTTCATGAAGCTAAATGCCATCCTAACTCCAGTCAAACCTTCTTACTTCAGCTTGGATATCCTATCCAGGAGTTCAGGTAGTTGCAGACAGTCTCCATGGCTTGGCTCATCCAACCATCTGTTGTTCTAGGTTGGTGATGTCCAGTTAACTTGGGGAGCTTAGGGTCGTGGTTGCCGATATAGCACCACTTCTCCCAGGAATGTGAATCAATCCACTTGTAGTCTAGGTAGATGCTCTTGAGCTTCTCCCTTATTTGAATTCCAGCCCCTCTGACTACTTTAGTGTGCTCTCTCTTTGGCTACAACTTCACTCGGAAGAACTTCCAGAAAAGCTAGAAGTGGGGCTGGATCCCCAAGAAACCTTCGCACAAATGCACAAAAATAGCGGCATGCAGAACGCCATTGGGATTCAAATGTACAAGCTCCAACTTGTAATAATCCAATAAACCCCAGAAGAAGTCGGAGGCAGGTAATGCAAGACTGTGCTCAATGAAATGTGTAAAGATTACCGTCTCCTCCGGGTACTCCTCCAGTGGCCACGGGTTGTCGAAGGCAGGTCTCCAGTTGATGACATCTTTCTCTTGGAGAAGGTTGGCGGCTATCAACACCTTGATGTCTTCCTCTTTCAGTGATGATTGCTTCCAGGCACATGCAGGGGTCGGCAGCGCAGTTTGGTCCGTCTTCCCATACTTAGGGGCCGACAGTTGCAACTCCTTCTTCTTATCCGCCTTCTTCATCCCACCCTCAGTTGCCTTGGATCCAGCTGCCTTCTTCCCCATTCTCATTGTCATGAGTGCCTTGTTTCGTATACGCTCGGGGGCTGAGTGGTGGGGGACGGCGGCGCTAGCGCTCGGAGATCAGGCAGCAGTGGCACTAGGGCTATGGTGTGGAAGTTGAAAGAATAGATGACAAAGATAAAATGGAAGGGATGTTTGTCTCCGTTATTTATAACCGCGATGCAGTAATAGTAGTGGGATTAAAGGAATATTCTAGTTAATGGACCCGAAGATTACGCACCTGATTGGCCACTACCTCTATTTTCGGAAAAGATAAGGTTACTGTTTAGAGATGGTCGTGTTGACCAAAGGTTGACCCTTATACCCACAAAACTAGTCGGTAAAAGGCTCGAGGGCTGCGTGCCACGTGCCATCGGAAAAAGTTTTTTCTCTTAATTTTAAAGGGAAAATGATGCAAATTACAGATTGACCCTCAGCCTGATTGTTCGATTCAACCTAAGGCTCAGGGCTACTCCATATGGAGTGCAACGACTTCCATATAAAAGTTCAAGTTTGAAGGATCCGAGACCAAGTTAAATGAGATTTGAGCAAATTCTAACCGCATGGTAGTACTCTCGTATCTTTGAAGACTCAACCCGATGAAGTACTTGAAGAGCACCAAAACTAGTGGGTGAAGCCTACAAAAGTACTGAGAACTGCTACATTTAACTAAAAAGTACTCGGGGGCTTCTCATACATACATCTATGGGCCCACCAAAAGGTTTCAACAGTCCTAGATACAGAACTGGACACCAAGACATATCTGATATGGAGGCTATGGCGCAGGACAACGTAGTCTACATGGCAAGACAGGAACTAGTCGAGAATTAGGAAAAGTACTCGTAGCAATCAGAGTAGGAGTTGCCTAGTCGAACCCGACTAGTATTCTTGTAAATCAACCAACCTGTAACCCTACCTTCGGCAATATAAGGTGAGGCAGGGACCTGTAACGCCCGTAAAAATCTACCAATTAAATCACTCGTTAAAAATGCATTCCAAAATTTTTCCGACCGCTGAGCTCCGTCAAATCTTTTCCCTTCAGTCGGACCCGTCGTTCTGGCCCAACTCGTCAACCCTCTTTTTCCGTCCCCGTGATTTTCGCCGCGTGCCCATCAAGTCCATCACGCGTGCCGTCGAATCCCGCAATCCCCGCCACCTTTTCCCCCTCCCTTTTCTCCCTTCTCTTTCCTTCTTTCTTTTCCCTCCTCTTTCTTTCCCTTTTCCTTTTCCTTCTCTTTCTTCCTTCTCTTCCCTCCTCCTCCTCCTTCTCTCTCTCCTTTCTTTTCCCTGCCGCACCTTTTTCCACTGGCGCCTGGCACCCCCCTGCCTGGCACGTGCGCCGAGGCGCTCGGGGCGCGCGTGGCCCAGCGCTGGGCCGCGCGCCCGCGCCCGCGCCGTCCCACGCCTGTGCCGTGCCCGCCACCGCGCCCGCCGCCCGCGTCGCCGCCGCGCCGCGCCATGCCGCCCGTGCCGCGCCCGCTCGCGCCTTGGCGTCTAGTGCTTGGCCGGGTGCGTCGCGTTGTGTCGCCGGTCGCCGGTCGCCACTCCTGTGCCCTCGTCGACCACGCCGCCATGCCGTCCACGAGCTTCACCACCCCGCCACGCCACCGGCCAAAGGTCCGGCCGCCATCATTGCCTCGGCCTTCGCCCGCCCGTGCGCCGCCTATAAAGGGGGGAGCCGAGCCCTGCACCTCCACACCATCACCACGAGCACCTTGCCTACCTCCACCACCGCCACCAGAACACTGTCGGCGCCCCTTCCTTCTCCCCCGCGACCGGCCAAGGTGAGGGCCAAAATGGGCCCCCACACCCTCCTCTTCCTCACCTACCGCTCGGCCTCGCCGCCGGCGAGCCCGGCCGACCGGCCCACCGCCGGCCATCCCTTCCTCCACCTCCTGTTGTCTCCAGGAAGAAGAAAGGGATAAATCCCTCTCCTCGCGATCCAACCCACCAGTTTCCCTTATTCGCGAACAAGTCCTCCCACCATTCCAAAAATAATTACAGATAGGCCCCTGCTCTCGCGGTTCAGTCCTAAACCTCATTTTAAAGCCCCTAATACTCCTTTAACCCGTCATTTCATGCGCCAAACTCCCTCCAATCGATCCCAAATTCGACCACGGCCTCCTCTCCTATATTTGCGCCAAGGCATATCCAAAGTTTATGAAAATACCCTTCCTACCTATTTTCCGTTCATACTTCCTGTTCAGAGCTCAACGGGTAAAATCTTTTTCCTTTTTATTTATTGTGTGCTCGTTTGTGTGTGCCGTAGATCGCGGAGCATCCGAGGAGGAGCGCGAGGAGGAGTTCGACCGCGAGCCCGAGCCCGAGGACCAATACCACGAGCAGGAGCTCCCGGAAGGCTTTGAGAACGGCAAGTCCAATCTCACCCTTGATGCATATTTAATACCCAGTTTTTCAGACACAACCTATTGGCCTGTTTTATAAAATGCATGTTGTTTTATCGCAAGACATGGTTGGATAGCCACCCCTTGATTGTTATGATTATTCCTTGTTGTCCCATATTTATCTCTAAATATGAGTTGCTCTGTTTAGATGATAAATACTGCTAGAATGCTTAGGAACTCATTATCCAAATTCAATCATGACTACATCTATTTATTCGGTAAATAAAGGTGTGAGTGTGTTCAACTGAGGTGTTGGGTTTTCGGGTGTAAAGAGAAGTGGTGGATGAGATGGATGGGCGTTTCTCGTGTGGAATGCCGGGTTGTTGGGCTCGTACCTTAGTGGTTGAGCAGAGTTGGGAGATATCCATCTTGTCATGGCTAAGGACCGAGTTGATGTGTCATCCTGCCTAATTCCATCATCGTGCAACCACTCGACCGTTGTATGGGTAACGGCTTAGCATAAACCCCACTAGCTAAACTGCTAGGCTCCAGGTGTGCTGGTGAGCAACGGGAGCCCTTGGAAAAGGACTAAGCTCTTGGTGACTTAGGTCCCGGTTTCGGCCCCGTGGATGGGTTGCTAACCCCTTGGGTGCTTCCGTGTTGACTAGTCAGTGTTGGCTAAGGTGGGTAATGGCTTTGTTAGGATCCGTACTGTCACTAAGGTGATCGTGTTACGGTACCCTACTTGTGGGAAAAGTGTACAACCTCTGCAGAGTTAAAACCTATCCGGGTAGCCGTGTCCACGGCATTGGACGAGTTACGGCTCGGTCACACAACTAGCTTTTGGGGGATGACTGGTATTTACGGTGTGTGTGGGTGTGTGGAATTTTGGAAGTGTCCGGCAGTTGTGCCGTGCGCTACGGCGGACGGGGAGTCCGGTAGCGATAAAACTTGGATCCTTTGTGTAGGATCAACCCCACTTGATATATCGTTTATTAAGAAAATGTTTTCATGAAACTTCTTTAAAATGAAACCCTGCATATGTCGAAAATTCAGCTTTATTGCAAATAAACCATAGCTATATCCTTGTTGATTCATATGCATATTCTTGTTGTATCCCCCTCCGTGGATGGGGTTGGACTTGTTGAGTACTTTTGTACTCACCCTTGTGTTGTTGCTTCAGAGGAGGATCCGGACTTCGTCGCCGAGGACTTCGAGTAGGAGGTTGCGTCTGCACCCAACGTTGCCTGCGGTGTTGGCCCTTTTACAGGATGCTTCCGCTGACGCATAGTTCCGATTGCAGCCCGGAGTCCGACTGGACTGCAACTTGGATTTGTATTGTTATCGCTTTAGTCTTGCTTTGGGTGTGGCTTGCCCGCCCGCTCCTTCGGGAGTTGTACGGTTTCTGAACTATCTGTTGAATAAATGTGTTATCAGCCTCCTGGGACTGATAATTGGATCACATTTAGTCTCTACTTATGTGGGGACGCTTCAGGACCCCCTCCAACACAATTCAATTCAACCAACACATAGGATGTAGGATATTACGCAATCTAGCAGCCCGAACCTATCTAAATCATATATCTGTGTCCATCTTCAAGTTCCTGATCTCGGCGAGCCCCACTAACCAAAACACTACCTCGAGCAGCACCCTCAGTAGGTTGCCGGGTTAAAACACCGACACTCTATGCTTATTTTTAGTTTTTGTTGTTCATGTGTTCCCGGATAGGTTGTTGGCGGCTCATGGAGCTTGGGAGTCGCCCTCTCGCTGTCGCCACAGCTGTTGTTGCCGTCTTCCTCGTCGGTGTCATCAGTGGTGTCCTCTTGGTAAGTTTGAATAAATCCAAGTTCCTCCTTCATCCCCAAGCATATCTCTTCCCCCTCGCATCCACCCCCCATCGTCGAGATCTGTTCTCCGCTCTCCTCGATTTGGCCGTGGTTTTGGCTCTGGTTGCAGTGCTTGCAGTTGCTTTGGCTGCCTGCGATGCGCTTGCTGCTGGTTCTGACCGGGTTCAGGTCGATTTCACCACCTCCGCCTTCACTGCCATCCCACCCCCAAGATCCAAAGGAGTAGTTTATTTGCTTCTTGTCTTCTTCAGTTCCTTGTAGATCTCCATTGTCCGTCAGGTTGCAAGCCATCCACCGGCTTTATAGGCGTCGTTCATCTTCCTGCCGATGACGGATTCAACTTCATCCTCGGTTCGCCGGCGGTGCTCTTCAACCACCTCGTCTGCATCCACTTCAAGCCTCTGTTGTGAGGCTCTTCCGCAATGGCCCCAAGCATCTTTCATGGGTCCTGATGGACGTCGATGCCTCTGGTGGCCATCGCCGGCGATCTTCTCGACGGCGGCAACGGTGCTAGTCTGCAGGCGACGCGTGGCCAGCTCCGTCGTCTTTGTTACGACGCGTGTAGGTGTGCGTGTCCCCCTTGGGGACTGGGTTGTTATTGGCTCCTCTGTGGAGGGCCTCTTTGTAAAACTGCTGCTCTTTTAATATAACGTATGCTTATTATAAAAAAAATATGTACATGCCCAAACCAAAAAAAAACGAGAATAAACATAGTAGCTATTTTTTCAAAAAAAGGGAACCACTAATGCCATTCAATGCGTACATGCCCAACAAAAACTGAGAACAAACTTGGGATGCCGTGGCAAAACATCCATTTGCTTGATCTTGGCATTGGTCTGCCCTAGTGTAAACAACTAGCTTCATGATAACTCATTTTCCGTTTTCAGGTTATAGTATCAACTCTTCTTCTTTTTTTCTTGAGGTCGAGAGCACGTTGTGTAAATAATTATCCACTAACATATATAATAATATTAGATCTTTCAAAGACTTGTGCAGATTTGTTTTTGCCAAGCATGCTATACATTCTTGGCTTGTTGCATATGCACTCTGAACAAGTTGAAGCTGACAAGGCACCTTTCAGCTGTGTTCAGCATACAATGCAGACACAGCACGCAATAGGTGCAGACATGATCACATGACAAGGGCAGCTCACAGCCGGCAGCCGGCAAACGTGTGCCTGCCAGATTCTAATCGCAAGCTGTCCAACGACGCGTTGCCACTTTCAACTGAAAGAAGCGTTCATCCACTCGTGCAAGAAAGCATGAGGCTTGCAAAGCTGAAAGTAGAACTGCAAGCAGCGTTCAGGAGAAGAAACAATCAAAAGGAGGCGCAGCAAGGTGGGGTTTAGAATTTGTTGCCAAATGTTTAAATTGTTTTTCTTTGTTCTGAGTGAAATAAAAAAAAGACACTAGCAATCCTATAAGAGGCAACTAAGGGGTGTTTGGGCTCTAGAGTCCCGACACATCGGATGTTTAGATACTAATTAGGAGTATTAAATATAGTCTAATTACAAAACTAATTACACATATGGAGTCTAATTCGTGAGACGGTTCTATTAAACCTAATTAGTCCATGATTTGACAATGTGGTGCTACGGTAACCATTTGCTAATGATGGATTAATTAGATTTAATATATTTGTCTCGCGAATTAGCCTAAAAATTCTGCAATTAGTTTTATAATTAATTCATGTTTAGTCATCATAATTAGGATCGAACATATAACGTGATAGGACTAAATACCCTCTAAACAAAGGGCCCTCTCCATATAGGAGTACACGGAGACCCCATGGCCCACACACGTGACCAGCCATCCGCCTCGCGCAACGCCTTATCCTCTTCGGCTCTTCGTCCTCCTTGCGACCGCCGCGTCTCGTCTTCCCCCGCGACTCCCGCTGGCCAAACTCGCCCGCCAGCCCCACACCACCAGCCTCCGCCTCGCCGGCGCCGGCGAGGACCGCCCTGCTCCTGCCCTTCCCCTTCTCCTCACAAGCCTCAAATCCCCCGCCTCCCCCGCCGCCCCTCCCGGCTCCGGCGACGCCATCGCCGCCGGATCCGCCACCCACGCGACCGCCGCCGCCGCTAACCACTACGACACCGACGCCCCCGCCATCGACCTGGCCCAACCGGCCTCCTCCACCACCGTGGCGGGCGCCGCCCGCCGTTCCGCCCACACACCACCACCACCGCCGGTCCGGCGGCCTCCCCGGCCATCCCTTTAGACCCGGCAGCTGCTGATCCCCCTCCCCAGCCCCAAACCCCCAACCCTAACCCCAACCCCAAACACTAACCCGAGTTGAGCTCGCCGGAGTGCTCGTCGGTGAAGAGGAAAAAGTGATTGGCCAATTTGTTACTTCGTTGGATCAATTTGTTACCTATCTGTTTTTCTTGCCAGTTTTGGATTCGATTTTTCCTCGTCTTCCTCGTATACTCCATATCGGGAGGGCTCTCGCGTTAAGCTGAAATCGAGAGCCCTCCCGATCCTATAATGTCAGACCATTGCAGTTTATTTTACTGTACTGGAATCTGTTGCCACGCACTGCTGCTACTTGTACGACCTTCAGATAAATAAGGATGTGGGAAAGAGCAACAATCCATTTGAAACTTGTAACCTATATCTTCACTTATGGCCGCATTTGTAAGAAACATCATGAAAAATTGAAATTCACGACACGTATGAAGGGACGGACGCATTTGTATCTCAAAACGTTTGAGAGGAGGTACAATACCTCAACGAAGGCAGGCACGTATAAAAACAAATGTCTACCTCAAATCATGTGCGGTTGTAACAAACTGAGACAAGCAACCCAAGAAATGAAGCAACAAGACACTGCAAGTGACATTCAAGAGGAATATAACTTTTTGCACCTGGGATAGATTGTTTCACATAATACACAGATTAAATAAACTAAAGAAATAAAACGTAGTCTTTGCCATTCGTATTTACAAAGATAGCTTGGGTGGAACCACCAATGAATTTCTACAGCAGAACTGCTACTGTTTCCATCAGTAGTGGCTTCTGTGCGTGTACCGCAGCCGCTGCCGCCGGCTTGGCACCAACGATGGATCTATGCTCCTCCCTGGATCTCGGGTATATGACCGATCCAGAAACGTGCGACGATAGCCACGATAATTGCTGCGATGTCCAGAGTGGCGATTTGAGAAGCCAGGTCGCAGTAGACTCTGCGTCCTTGGTTGACGAATCCCCTGCCAATCTGAATGCAAGCTACGCCTATTGCTGAACGAAAGCCTGGGTGAAACTCTGTTGTTCTGTGGCAGAAGCCTTGGCAAATTACGTCTTTCATCTGGCCAAATGCTAGGTGATCCTAGCGTATCATTTGCCCAAACACTTGGGGAATCAAGTCTGTTACCTGGTGATTCAGCATCACCTCGATCTGACCACCACTCTTCACTACTTTCATCGCCAGAGTCTATGTCTGGAGACATGTCATCTCTAGTTTCAATAACGTAGTCACCAACTATTATTGCCCCAGGTATCTGGGATCTGATTGCGCTAATGACATCACCAACCTCTTGCTCACGCTCAATGCGATCCCAAGTTCTCTTCCTTGACAGATCTACATGAGCAGGCTTTGTAAGAAAGTGTGCATTCCTAGCATGTTCGCGCAGCTGCTCATAGGTACCAACAAATTTGCAAGAATCATGGGAACAAGTTCTCAACTTCCTGTCCAGATACTGTCTCACCTCTCCAGCAGGGATCCAGCCAGATACAGATCCTCTACACAGAGGGCATTTCACTTCAGCAGAACTTTGCATAGCATCATGACATCCCCCTATTACAACACTTCCTTCTCCTATAGATAAGGCTGGGTTTTCGTATTCTTGATAGTTAACAATCTCAGGCTCAGATCTAGATATGCCATCTGCATTTTGGCCATTGTTTGCATTGGAACGATGAGATGCTTCATTATCAACATGTCTTCCAGGTCTTGGACTCCGTGAACGTCTGGAAATGATATTATAGTGAGCTCTTGGTTGGACAGTTCTGATATTGGAGTTTGAAAGCACCGAATAGGTTGAGTGTGAAGCAAGGACCTTACTATCACCATTCATTTTTCTGAACCGGTCAAGGCAATTAGAGTGTCGATGGCTTGTGTTACAAACGTAACATCTGCAGCCATTCTTGTATGAACTGCATATAAGTAAAACAGCATTGTGGGGTTGCTCCATACAAATAGGGCAAGAAATCCTGTCCCATTCCATATGCAGAGCAGTGCGTGATGTGACTGTAGATCTGTTACTTTTCTTACTTGTCATCTTGAAACCAACTGTGTCGAATTCACTTAATCGTTAGAATTGTTAAAAAATGATTATCGTGCCAAGTTAAGAATTAAAGAAGTTTAGAGAAAAAAATGGTGAGAAACATGTTTTTAATGTAGGAAACAGTATTACTTATTAGATATCAAAAGCATATGTTCGTGCCAAATCAACATTCGAGATAGTTTAGCAGGTAGAATAATTTGCCCAACAAATATTTTGGTTCTAAGGAGAGTATTTTGCTGCAAAGAGATCATGCCTTGAAAAGTTATAAATCATATTCCTCAGAAGGTAACAGAGCATAAACCAATTGACAAAAGTAACTACATTAAGAACTAGAATCCAAAGAAGATCAGAGAGGATGTGTAACTGCTGATAACAAACACAATACTAAAACGAGTCATGAATAGACCATGTACTAACCATCTATTGTTCCAAAAGACAGGCAAAATCTTACTACCCAAGTAAACATATTCCAAAATAATTACATTAGCAACCCCACTGACACAGAAAAAAGGACAACAAAGGCTGACAATAAGAAGTGGTCTTATTGAGCACATTTGTTTATAACAAAATAAGCAAGCAGGGCAAATGTACAGAGAACCTACGAGATCTAATGCATAAGAATTCATTGAAGATTTAACTTGCACACAGAAAGTTAGCACTAACCTAGAAGCAGTTGTATGTACTGAACACTTGAAATGGATCAAGAGCGGTGATGATATTGGAACAATTTAATCCCTGAAATAATAATGTGTACACTGTCAGCAATAGAGGATAATGTTACTAGCCACAACATGCGAATCAGATTGCAGTTAAATATTGTTTTGCTCAATTGCGATACTGATCAGAATACCAAAAACATCCTAATGTTGTAGCAGAATAAAATAATGAAACGTATTGGACATTTTCATGGCTGCAGTTGTCTATAATTGACAGACAATCCTATCAACGGGAACCATAGAATGCGAGCAAATTCAATTACAAGTTGCCAGTCAATAAACCAAACCATACACTCCACAACACAGCCTACAGCACCTGATGAGCAGAAAAATGTGATCAAATATGTCATCCTGCAACTAGTAATCCAGCATGACATAATCAGTTTATATTATGTCGGAATGGGTCTAATGTGCAGATTAAATCTACTTTATAACAGTAAAGACCAAGCAAGCACAATTTGGCCCCTAAATTTCTAGATCGAGCACCAACAATCACCATCCGAATTACCGAAACCCCCAAATAATCCCCAAACAAAGCATAGCCGCACCCGCACGCACGGCGAACCACCGAATCGCCCCCCAAATCATCGAAGCCCGCCAGCCCCAACAAAGCGGAATCAACGGAGCCCGATCCCCCTAGGGCCCAACCGCAAAATCATCCCACCGAATCGATCGATCTATCCACCTACCAACAACACGCACCGGCGCGGATCGATCAGGAGCATACGGCGAAACGGCCGACAGGAAACATGGCCAGAGGAGAAAACGAGGGGAAAAGGGTGGGAAATTTTACGGGGGGTTTGACGAGACGATGAGCCGGATCGTACGGGGCTCTCCCCCAACTTTAGCAGCAGCTGCCTTCCCTGGGATTCCCTTTCCGATTTCTTTTTCCTCGCTCGCGGAACAGCCGCCTGCCTTGCGGTTATATAGGCGATTGCGAGGGAGGAGTGGGGAGGATTGCTGTTGGTGGCTGCGGTTGGTTTATTTCGCGGCTTCCCCCAGTTCCGAGCGGTCCCGTTCCGTTCCGTTCCGTCGCGCCGCGGCTGCGCCTGCGCCTGCGCCTGCGCGCGGGCCCGGGTTAGTCGGTCGGGTGGGCCCGTCGTCCTCCATGTCACGGGTCGCACTGGCAAGGGGGCCCGCCGGCCGGCGAGCGAGCGAGGAGCTAGTGGTCCACCGTCCACGGTCTCCGCGCTTTCGTTTCTTCTGCGTACGGGGAGGGACGGCTTCAACCAGGAATTTCGTTCAAAGAAACGCGCATGGACGATCGATGCTGTTTTCTTTCCCTCCTCTACCGTTCGGATGGACATATCTTTGACGTGCTTCGTGCTAGTATATACAGCAGTATGTTATTGCTTGGGAAACTTGATTACGGGGTATGTTTGGATCATTCCGGATCAGCTCATCTGGCAAGCTAAACAAGTTGTTAATCTCCAAAGATTCGCCAAAAGGCTCAGTATGATCTCTCAAGTATTTTATTTGTATATTTAAGTTCTTAAACTCTATATTCTTCTTTGTTTGGAGTTGGTCATTGGGATGACCAGACCAACCTTGTTGAATCTTATGGGACTATAAGTTGCGCATTCGTCATTAATCATTTTCATTAATAAAACCAAAGAAGTCGTACCCTCTGCTAGATAAAACCGCAAAATTATAAAAAAAAGAATAAACTCAAACTTTCAAAAAATCCTTCCAAATTTAAAAAACAATGGTTAGACTAATCTAAGCATTTACATTTTCATAATTTATCGATATTTTTTTTGAAATTATAATTTTAATATGATGCATTGGATTTAATTTAATTTATTAGAGTATTTTAATAAAATGAATATTTTAAACTTGATTTTCTAGATTATTTGTATTTTTGGAACATTTTTGTGAAGCTAAATTAAATCTTTGCGTGTTAAAATTTATTTTGAATTTAAATTTTTAAACTATTTTTAGATTTATAGTGAATTTAATTAATTGTACTATAAATAAATTTTTAACTGATTTCACATTATTATTTACATGTGTTCCTTTACATGTTAATCAGATGATAGTATATTTAAATGGTGCAATAGATGTTAATATATTTTTTAAAAATATTTTTAAAGTTATTTGGACACTAATAGAATACTTTTTGTGAAGTTACAATTTAAATTTTGTTTTTTGGACTTGTTACAAAATTTTAGAATATTTTGGTGGAGTTAAAATTTCAACTTTTGACTGAACACTTTGAAATTCTAAGGAAATAATTGGTTCTTGTTTGTTTTCTTCTAGCACTAATATATGTACAAAATTTTGTAGAAGAATGACAAATTTGATTTGAAGAAGATGTTGGTCCTTTACATGTTAATCAGATGACAATTGTTCAGCCTTTGAAGGCAATATACAAATCGAAATTTGTCATGGTTGTTTTGAACATTTCCTTATACACGTAACATATTGCCAATCTTTATAAAATTCTCTTCATTGTCTTGCAATGTCAGTTAGCAGTTACCCATCTCAAATCCAAACAATCAAGATGACAAATTTTGCTGAGATTTCACTAGTAACAGCAAGGTACTAGCATGTTCCTGGTTTTTTCTTCAAAAACCAATTTTTAAAATCTTTGATTTTCTATTGTACTCCATTCATCCCAAATTATTAGTCGTTTTAGCTTTTTGCATCTAAATATATTTTATATCTAGATGTATAAGTAAAAGGTGGGACAGAGGGTGCAGAAGAGTTCTCAGACATCCAACGATTGCTGTACCAGTTGCCCGCACAGGGCATGATAGCTGCTCACTTTTAGTTATGTAATCTAGAGATGATAAATAATATGATCCAGTATTTCAGTTTTTTGTAACTCTACGAGGGTAACCATTCGAAATGCATAACTCGAAAAGACTAAAACCTAAAAGCTAGAACGCAAACTGAATATAATACTTGGGGCAGTACTTCCTTCGACTTAACCGTGGTTTGCTACAGCAAAAAGAAAAAGGGAAAAAAAGAGGGTGATGACAAAAAGTCACAAAGCAGCTAAGTTAGGGGCTGTTTGGATACGAGGCGCTAAACTTTAATAGTGTCACATCGAATATTCGGATGCTAATTAGGAGGACTAAACATGAGCTAATTATAAAACTAATTGCAGAACTCTGTGCTAATTCGCGAGACGAATCTATTAAGTCTAATTAATCCATCATTAGCAAATGGTTACTGTAGCACCACATTGTCAAATCATGGACTAATTAGGCTTAATAGATTCGTCTCGTGAATTATACTCCATTTGTGCAATCAATTCTGTAATTAGCCTATGTTTAATACTCCTAATTAGCATCCAAACATTCAATGTGACAGGTGTTAAATTTTAATAGGGTGTTTCCAAACACCCCCTTACCCTGTACACACAAATCACAAGCTATATATACATCAACAACAAATAATTACAGTATATGTAGAACGAAAAACCTTATACTATATTCTTTCTAAGCCACCACAACAATTGTAAAGACTGAAAAGGGCAGCCAATGTTGCTGATTGCCCCTTCAGCATGTGGCGCAACAACTGTTGCCGTGATGTCACAGGATCAAAACAATTGCAGAGTTAGGAAGCAATGCCAAAACATCTCTTTACAGGGAGAAGGAAGGGGTGCATGAAGGTTGATGGTGGCGCGGTTGGCACCGTCTCAGAATTCCTTTGTCGCGGAAGATGTTTCAGAAAGGATTTAACAGCCCCATCAACACCGTCTTCTGATTCAATTGCCTTTGCTAGCTCAACAGCTCGTTCCTTTACCTGTCACCAAATAGAGTGAAACAACTCAATACAAACTGAACTTTCTAGAGCTTTCACCTGTTATCCTAGAACTTCCATGCATCTTCATAAATGCTACTTTTCTTGCAAATAGATGAGTCGTCCTACAGATGAAGGGCATTTGACTACTTTCTTGATCCTTGTGCATAAGTCTAAATTACTATTTTTTCAAACAAAGGGAGTATATTGGATACTACATTTTCTGTCCACTTAGTTTTCAGTTTAATGTTGAAATGTAGATACTACAGGTTGCAGGTAGCCTATGCACTATTTTCATGCACAAGGTCGTTCATATGATCCTTAAGCTTTCCATCCTGTATCTATGTAATGCTAAACTATAGTAGTTTGATAGGAGTCATGAATAGTAATAGGAACACATATACATATTCCAAAACCATACACTGGCTAAATTGAGTCACAACGCCACTATAAAAGTTAGTGTTTATGGAAAACTAAGAACAATAACCATTGACTAAAAAGAAAATTAGTGTGATGCATGTATGAGGAATTTAAACATAATATATTTGCATAAACTCCCTACAGATTGGGATGTTGGTCAAAAAATCAAGTAACAAGAAGTTTCCAGTCAAACCAACACCCGAAACTTAGGCATGGTGAAAGCAAGAAATATACAGGGCCACCACTTTATTTAAAAGATCATAGTAAATGTTGCACAAATGCTTCTCTGTAACAACAGCATTAATGCATAACTTGACATAACAATAAACACTGATCAGCAAATAGCACAAAAATTGTACAATGTTTACCTTTGGATCAATCATAAATTTGATTGCATCAACCAGTGAATGCAATTGTAATTGCTCCACAGGTACAGGTGGTGCTCCCAATCCCCTGGCATGCACCATGCTGCCCCAAAAGAATTGATCACCAAAGAATGGTATGATGGTAGTTGGGCACTGCAAATTAGTGGTAATAAACACCATCAGTGGGACAACACACACACGCACACACAGCATCACAGAGTACCACAGCAAATCAGTGGTAATTAGAGTGTACCGCAGCTTTCAGACCAGCAGCAGTGGTTCCGGCACCACCATGGTGTACCTGAAAAGACAATGGCCGGGGAAAAGAAAAAAGAAACCATGGTCATCAATCAAGATTAGTGCATTATTGAAACAGTGCTATATCACAGCACATAAGAAAAGTAGACCTATTTCATAGATAAAAAATAATAAAGGAATGTCAAGCACATTCACTGTCACAGTGCATGATTTATTTCAGTCCCAAGTGCACAAAAATACAAGGAATATCACTCGCATTCGACTATCTCTGTGGCCCTGTTGAATTAACTGACCAAAAACAAGCCTTACCACAGCCTTGCATTGCAAAAAGAGCCAATCATGTGGAACATTGTCAAGTACATATACAAATTCCTTTGATTCTTCCACTGGAAAATAACTTATAGTTAGACATGCAAAGGATGAAAGTGTAGGCTGATATATCAAAAGCTAAAGAACTATTATAACTTACAATTTCCAAGCCCACCCCAGCCCTTATTAATGATTCCTCTCTGCCCTGTAATTTCCAGTGCTTCCACAATGATTTTTGTCAACTTATCTGGTTCTGGAATCGGCTGCAAATACAGATCAAAAATGACAAAAAAAAAATGTGTAGCAACTAATTATTAGCAAGGCCAAAGCATTACAAGATAATTGAGACAAAACTATAGTGAGATTTTCTCTTGACATAGAGTGAATAATGATTCCTTGTAGGCATTGTACAACAACAAATATCCATGAATATCGTGCACACAGAAATATTTAATCTCAGTTTCAACTATGTAGATGAGGTTTAACTTCTTCAGTCAAGTCAAGCCTAGGCATGCCTGGATCCTTTTTTAAGAAAATGTAAGCTACAGAACGTGTTGGAATGTCTTCTAAGGATATACTTCATCTCACGAATTCAAAGAAACTCAGCTTAAGAGCAATCTAAGGATATCAAGGTCTAACTTCATGAAACTCAACTTATAAGAATGATAAAGTTTTCAAGTCAATTTCTCAATCTACATGTAAGGAGTTCCATTAGCTATGTTTTTATGAGGCAAACAATTTTGACCAATATGATTAGCCAGGCATATCAATCTTCAACTTGTAAAATGCCACTGAAAATTGTGCACTTGTGAAAAATGCCACCAATTGTGAGGCTGAATGGCTGACATATGTTCGCAGCATGCTTGATCCTACATGGAGACATCCAGTGGCATTTCCAAATCTTAAAACTGTGCAGTCCAATTTAAAGGTTCATGCAGCGATTGTGAGCACATGTTTCTTTCACAGGATTCATTTACAGGCCAGCTCCATCCAATAACAAACCTACCAACTCAACTTTCCATCGGTTCCACAAAATAGAACTAAGAATGGGCGAACATAGAATAAACAGTATAAACAAATAAAAATCATTCAGCCAAATAGAAACACAGCAGAACTTAAAGCACAAAGGTGACTTGCAGATAGTAACAAAAATAAAAGCAGCAAAATGCATTGATTTTGAGCACTAAATAAACACTTACAAGGCTGCCAAAACCGATGTAAATAGGCTTGTCACCACTCTCAAGCCACCTCAAAAGTGGCTCAGGAGGCTCATAATTTGAAGCAAGATCAAGGAAGCAAAATCCAACGACATCAATTTTAGGTCCCCAGTCTGAAAAAGAGGCGTGGGTCAACTTTTCAGCAGATAAAAAGATCATTTAATAACAGCAGTAAAGAACTAACAAGTTCCTGCCAAATTTAGTTACTGAAACTGGCAGATGTGTTTACAAATATTTATGTGAGCTCATTGAATACAAAATAGAAAGCGAGTATGCTTGGTTTGAATGTCAAAGCTGCATGACCTTCTTTATGCACAATAATCTTGAGGCAAAACAGAATGTACCAAAGTAGTTTTCATATTCTTGTTAAATTTTGACTGGTGTCTTATTAGAGGACGAGATACAAACCTTTTGGTTTGGGGACAAGGTAAGGACTCCAGATATATGCATGAGGAATATCATTTGAATAAGCATGTGTACCACTTAGGTAAGTAACTGGTCTTAATTTCAACTTCCTTTTCCGGAGATCATTTATCATATCCCTTATGCCAAGCCAGACAAAAGAATCAACAATCTGGTATGAAAGCTGTAACCAAAGTAATAGTCAACAAGTGCACAGGGTACCTTAATTATCTCTAAACAAACCATGAGGAAGTCTATCAAAAGACAAAATGTCTGCTCGTAGCAGCTCTATCATATTACAAAGTTAGGGCCTTGTTTCAATACAAAGTATTTTGGGGCTTTTAGAAAAATATTACGGGCCTGATTGGATGTCATAGTTTTGTGAAATCATGGTATCCAGAAAGTGTACAGAAAACCAACATTGCTTTTGACCCATACCAACCAATTAGTATAAAGGAAATTTACAAGTATGACTTGTTTTCTTTTCTTTATGGATCTGAACATATGCAACAACATTAACTTACTCGATATCCTGCAGATTGCTTTACACGTGAGAAAGGATGTGGAAATTCACAGGTAGGCCTGGCAATAAAAGAAAGAACATTAATAACATGCTTGAAATTAAATCCTAGGGCTTGTTTGGTTCGTGCCCAACTGTGGCTAACAAAAATTTCACTAACCAAAATTTTGGCCAAGGTTTTGCTTGCTAACATTAGGAAAACATCTGGCAAAAAGAAATATAGAAATGAAGCAAATGGGCATGGACTTGCCACTATTAGAGTATGTATAGCCTATGCATGTGATGTCCGTATGTTTCTTGTACACCAAGCCGTATGGCTCTATATATATGAGGTCACCCCCCCCCCCCCCCCCCCCCCCCCCTCTTCCTAGGGTGTGTGGTGTTTTCCCATCTACTATCTCTCTACAGCCACAATTTTGGCAACCATTGGCACAAACCACATGGATGCCAAAAGCCCAAAACTGTTGGGGATAGCCAAACTTTGGCAAGGTAAGTTTGGTCATAAACAAAAAAAAATCCCTTAAACAATCTTAATATCCAAGAGGGGAAAAAAATAAAGTGGAGCCCAAGCATCTGGATAGAGAGAGAACTCACGTCCAAGGCATTGTGAAAATTATATGAATTGGTATATTGAGAGCCTCTGCCACATGTACATGTCCTGGAGAAGCACTAGTTTAGGTTAGCAGTTGAACTAACATAACAAAAAGAAATGCTCTAAGGTTTTAAGGCTACTCCCTCAAAGCCAAAATCCTGTCCCATTAATGATCCTCCATTGTTATAATTGCAAAATCAAATTGGAAAATAATATAAAATGGAAAAAAATGAAAAGATTACCATATGCTGCTGGATTAGCTATTATAGCATCCGCACTGAATGAAACGCCAGTATCAATGTCTGGATCCTTGCAAGCAGGAAGCAAGGAGAATATGATGTCCCTAATCTGCTTGCGCTGGATAGGAATTTCTGATGGAGTTGCGGGCAAGAATCCTTTATTCTTAACCATGTCTGCTCAAATTACCAACCCTGTACTGTTAAGCAAGATCTATTTATAGCAAGTTCCAAGGTGAAAGTGCCAAAAAAGTAAGAATATATTCACATACATCCAGCAAGAACTTTTGGATCTCCACCAAGGGGGTAAAACTCCAATCCAGTAGTCATCACAAAATCCTTGAAGTTGGCATGGGTTGCTAGTCTAACGCGATGACCATAGTCCTGCCAACAAAAGTAAATGTTACTAGCTTTCAAAAAAAAAGTAAATGTTACTCCACCTTGAACATAACATAAATAATACATTTTGCAGTTCTATTTGGTGAAAGTCAGAAAGTCAATAATTAGTATGCTGCCCTCCTTGTGTTATTCAAATATTTTGTGCCAGCCAACCATGATGTGTGCATGGCAACAAGTACCAGCTCACAAAGAAGGCCCAGGCATCCAAAAGTGGCTGAGTTTGTTTGGCACACTTAAAAAGATATTCGCTAGTTGGTTTGTTAGTTTTCTTAAGGAGAAAATATTGGAGTTTGTTTAGCCAAGGTTGTTACTGCCACCTCTATATATAGAGCACAGCAGTTTTATTGAGGATTAAGCAGAAATAAACATAAGACTCAGAGCGTCCTGCAGGGAGGGTGAGCTCAAGTTTATACCTGCCCATATGTGCCTATCTCCACCAATCTAGCCATATTTTTTCTCGAATAAGAAAAGGAATAGGGATTACAAGAACCCCCCCCCCCCCCCCCCCCAACACACAAACAAAACGTGCACCACAATTTCAGAGCCTATTTGATTACGACATGCTCTAAATTTAGCTAGCTTATTCCTCAAACAAAAAATAGGGCCAGATCTACAGGCACATCTCACAACCAGCATGAATCAACATAAGTTTTAGTGAACAAATCATAAAATATCAAAATAAACCAATAGCATGCCCACCTGCAACCGTTTTCCTATAGCTATGAATGGCTGCACATCTCCTCGCGTACCAACAATCAGCATAACAATTTGCATTGGTGGCCTGTGCTGCAGATCTGAAGAGTCCAATGGTTCCCCACCAAAGGCCACATTGTGGTGATTCTCCGAAGGAAGATCAAGTGATGCAGCCTCAAGATTAGTGGGGATATCAACAACTACAGTTCCATCATCTTTCAGTGTAGCCATTCGACTAAACAATTTTAGCTGCAACGAAAACAAACAGGGATGCAACCGGTACAACCTGTCATTTAGTTAGAACAATTACAAGATAATAGATGCAATGCAATAGGAGGCTGATAACTAACTACGAGAAATGAAAATTCTCAGGCAACATTAGCGGTGCTAGAGACTAGTTCGAGTTGCTAGAAATTCTGCAATGGTTACAACTGTCCACATTGCTGAGTAGTTTCGCTATGCACATAGCACTATAATATACTGGAACAGTGATGAAAGCATGCAGATGTACGATTTCTTTTCCTTAGGAAAACATTTGCATGTTTCAGTGCCAAAAGAACAAAAGACTCATATATTTTATCACACATGCAACAGTAATGAATCACAACGGCATGCTCTATGAAAGATTGATAGGTTGGAAAATTCTGGGAAAGTAAAACTCAATCCCTTACAATGTGCGTTGGTTACTAAATATAGTCCTAAAGTCCCTAGCTAGGTCTGGTTCATAAGACAAGAGTCCAGATCCTAGAAGGTTTAGTAGTCCTAGCACAATACGTCATCCAACAAAGATGACAGATTAACTTACCTTCTTTTTAATGGGTATCTTCTTATCCAATGTGGAGGATATTTTTTTGCTACATTCGGGTGCAGATCTTTCAGAATTAGACAGCTCTGAGGATGTCTCAGAGCATTCAGTATTCTCCATCTCGCTGGAGCTTGTACCCTCATCTTGTGGTAAACAAATATTTGACACTAGAACAACAAATTCCAAACAGTTACAAAACCAATAAAATTGAGCTTTTTTAAAGCATTTGCATACACAGTATATAGCTAAAAGCTCAAATGAAATGAAAAAATCCAACCTAGTTCACCAGATAAGAACCATTAACAAAATGAACAGCTCAAGAAACTAAAACACTGTTTGTCCTGATCTCTTTACTTTGCAATAGACCACAGTTTGTCTATCAAATTATCTCACTAAACATCCAATTTCACTTTCATTCAGAATGGGAGAAAACTGATGGCAAAAAAACAAGCAACACAATCAGGTAAATGAAGTGTCACATAACTAAAAATTAAAAGATTAATCTGTAACACCACGATGAACAACCTTTGAACAGAGGAACTACCCATGGGTGAAGATCAGAGTGCACCACATGAAGGAATCCACATGTAGCAACAAACACTGCAAGGTAAATCTTCAACACATCCAAACAATCACAAGTACGAGGTGCCCCTATTTAGTGTTGATCACTTAAAGAGAATGGTACAGTGGCCATCAGTAGCGGACCCAGGCCTTGGGCTTGGGGTGCTGCAGCCCGGGCCTGGTCTATAAAACTCTAGTATTTGCATGTGTTTTGTGGGGCAAATCAGCTTAGCAAGCTTCAAATCAGCCCTAGTATTTCCATCTAAGATAGTTTTACATTGGACCAGCCCTGGCGTAGCTGCGATTCTGGGTCCGCCCACCCCTGGTGGCCATAAGGAAAAGAAAACCTGTCATTTTTAAGTCTGAGGACAAAATGTCAAAGTCTTAACTACTGTGCAGCCAAAGGAATCAAGGGGGACCAGGAAGGAAAATTCCCCTGCACCCTGAATCTGTCCACTTCTACCAGTTTCTCTTCACCGCAAAAATCAAACGGCCACACAATAAGTAGAAACAAAGGCTCCTGCTCCGCTCCCTCCACCTCCTCTCTTTTCCGTCCTCCCCCCCCCCCCCCCCCCCCCCCCCCCCCCCTCCTCGGTACCGAACAGGTTGACAATCCTCAACGCGACAATATTCGCCAAAACCCAGCGACAGGCCTGCATAAACCCTAACGCCCGCTTCCAAAATTGACAACTCCAACCCAAGGCCAAGGTTTCGGGCAACAATGCCGCACCGGTACGCCTCCGTTACCAAATCGTGCGAGTCAAAAGAAAAAAAAAAGATCACATCGGCCTCCTAATCCGCCGCCGCTACCGTAGACATAGAACGAGACTAGCTGAGGATTCACCGAGACGAAGTAAGGAGACTAACAGAAACTCCTAAAGCGTCTGACGGCGTATTAGAAGAGGTACCAAGGGGGGCTCACCGGACGAGGAGCCGACGTCCTCAGCGCCGGCGCCGGCTCCGCTGGCCTCCTTCATTGGCCACGGCAGAGGATTCTACTCACTCCCGGGAGGAAGGCCTCCTCCAGAATCTCCCGCGCGGGCCTCGCGACGAGAGGGGGGAGAATTGTCGGAGAGAGGAAAGGGGAACGCGGACGGTAGCCTTGTGCAGTTCTGCTTCTCTGGGAAGGAAGAAGACGAAGGCCCATGGGCGTTGGGTTGGTACACGTGGCGGGATCTGGGGGAGGAGACGTGCGCGCCAGCTGTGGATCCGACGGTCAGGATGCGCCGCGGACCAGGTCAGCGTGGTAGTGGTCGATTGGCGTTGAGGTCGGTAGAGCGGCCGTCTGTTGTCGTCGTGACGCGAGAGACCGGTTGTCGGCGTGCTGGAGGGAAGTCAACGTCGTACCTGCCGGTAGCCCACGCCATGTGCAACAAGCTGCGTCCACGTTACCGACCATGGGTGCCATGCCAAGCCCAAGCATAGGTTGTCTTTGCTTGTAACATGAAAATTCACGAGATAATCCCTATTTTACCAGAAGTCAAACTTTATTAATTTTAATCAAATTTGTAAAACAAAAGATAGAAAACGCTTGGTAGTGTATTTATATGGTACAATAGATGTTAATGTATTTTTCTAAATATGGTTAAATTTAAAAAACTTGGCCTAAAAAAATCAAAGTGAACTACAATTTGAAATTGAGGGGTACATATATAAAAGCATTAGGAGAAGAAAATACTTGTAATAGAACGAAACCTAGGCAGGAGAATTTTTTTTTTGAAACGGGGCAACACAATGTTAACATACGAAATTGTAAGATTCATGTGATTTTTTTTACGGATCAAAGTCTTAAATAAAAATATCTCACCTGAAATTGAACGCTAGCTCTAGGCAGGTAGGCTCTTTAAAGTTAAGAGTTTGTACGACTTTCATTCAAAAAAGAGTTTGTACGACTGATTAAGAAGTTCCAAAACAATGTGAAACAATATCTTCATGGTGATAGTCTGAAAGATCTTTTTCCAAACTTTTGAGTTGGAAGATTTCAAATCCAAAAATGGGAGCGTGAAATTTAAAGGTTTATGTTCAATTTAGAAGCTTTTTATGAATAACTATACCATGTATTCTCAACCCCTAACTAAGCTCTTTGTTCATTGCCACAATTAAAATGCGCTCAAGGATGATACTATACCTTGATTATACCTTTCAAACTGGACCCATCACACCTCGATACTAATTAATTGCTTCATTTTTTGACCAAATAATTAATTGCTTCATTGGGGCATGTGTTTCCACTACTGTTGTCACACCTGTTCAGTTTTGAGCAACCAGCCAACCAAGCCTCAATTCCACCCATTTTCATGGCTCTTAATCAGCTAGAGTCGATCCGCTAAATGTCACAAATTTCCTGCACTTCGGTTGGATCTCCGGCCCAGTTTCAATTTTTGTTTAACTATATATGGTTCATGGAAGTCTCGTGAATTTCCATTACTACGCATCGTGGGAGCCAAAGGTCTGTTTACACCATTCACATTTTTGTATTTGGTTCATTTTGCGCTGATGTTCTTTGTAACTTGGGGTTGTGGGATGACAAATGCGATGATAATTCTGACATTGGATATATTCCGTCTTCAAAACTACAAGCATGTCGACAACAGTTGTGGACTTATGGTGCTACGTGACGTGAGTGATCCCGAAAAAGACTGCCAATATAAGTTCAGCAGCCGAAGCTCAATTTCGGAAAGATGACAATTAACACAGGTGATGCGCTGATCGTATGAAAAATCATCTTAGATCCAGTAAAAAAAACAGTTAAGCTACTAAGGCCATATACAAAACTTCTGCTCACTTATAACTGCGTACAAAGGTTTCAACCGTTTAAGGCTTGGGGCTATACAAGTAAGAAGCCGTAGTAAAATCATTCAACCTGGATGAAAGCACACAGAATAGATAATTCAGGAACGCATTAATTCCATAAAATAATAATTTAATAACTATACAAGTTATTCACATTTTCTGTAGAACCAAATCCGACCAAATTTGGATAAAAGAATGACTTTCAAAGGATTCCTAGCTGCTACCATGAGGAGCAAAATGTGGATTTCAACCTATGTGTACTGCACACATGCATTCCAGGAGGGCAGAACGAAAAAACCTATTCCCCACCCAACCAACTGAAACTTAAGACAACAACAGAATAACCTACCTAGACAAAAAAAAAATAATTACATAGCACAACTGGGATAATGGAAACCCATATTGAATTTACATCATCTGATGGAAGAATGAAGAATGCTGAGGTATCCGTGTATGCGGTTTTAGCCCATGCAGCAACATATGACGAGGAAAAGGATGTGTCTCTGGCCCTTTGAGGGCTCAGCTCTTCAAGAATTGAAAGGCAGGCATTGCAGTAAGTTCTTGTGGTGGGGTGACCCTCTGGAATTCTTTGGCATCCATAGAATCTGCTATCTCTTCAAGTGATATAGGCATGCTGCAACGAGTAACGGGGTAAAGTTAAGCATATCCTCAGAATTTCACAGGCAACACACAGTAAATCTTTTACACACCTAATTTCATCATCCAGTAAAAAGGTGTTCTCTAGAGTGTCCTGGTTCGATTCTTTGGTCATCGATGTTCGCATCTCCTCAAGGACCTACGGTCACCAAGCAAATCAATCAGTTCCCCTGTTAGTTGGCTGCTCTATGTTCTACGGATGGGAAAATTGCAATTCGAAGTGCAGAACCAGGAAACAGGCAAAATGATGAAAAGTAGTTATCAATTAGGTTCAAAACTGGGAGTGGCATTCCATATTACATGAGCTGTGGAATCCAACTAAATTTCCCATTTTGCAGAAATTGTGCGTATACCATTCCATGTGCATCCAGGGTGAAATGAAACTGAATACAAATATTATCTTTAAGCATTAAAAATAGATTCTCTTATTACCTCTTCTGACACGCTCTCTGTGTTATATTTGTCATCCCAGTACTGAGTGCATATTTTGTAGAGCTGCTGTACACTTAGTACCTACATGATACGGGAATAGATTTTGTTAGCTACCTAGTTAAAGGGAGGGAGGGAGGGAGAGGGGGGGGGGGGGGGGGGGGGGGGGGGCACTTACTGGGCAGAGATCGTTGACTATCTCATCGTAAGAAATCCTGAACTTTTTGAATATGACCTAGACAACATAAATATACCATCAGTATTCAAAATTCATCTTGCAAATCTTCAAGGAGCCATAAAATACAGCATAAACTGCCATAAATGCCTCTCCGTTAAATTTACCAAGTGGAAAAGGTCAGATCAATTAGGACCATCCGCAAACTAAATGAGTATTTAACACATAGCATCAAACTGGCAATGTATCGTAATAATATCCCAACTAAAGCGCCAGGGCCACCCACCTGGTGTGATGCGCTGCTGCTAACAGCCACACACACACCGTGCCTGCAGGTATGGCCACAAAAAGCAACCAGAACAGGACATTGGTATCTTCCTTTTCTCCAATGCAACAAAAAAAAATATTTCCATTCTAGGAAGCTATCGTACTCATTTCCTCTATTCAGGTATCATCTAAAAAGTGACATCTTAGACAATCTGGAAACAATGGAACTGCATTAAATGCCATGATATGTTTTACACTGACGATGACTAAGTAAAATATTATAGCTTTGTTATTACTTGTTTAACAACTTTTCTCTTCAGTTCTCACAGTAGCTAACCAATGTTATAACTTGATGACAATCTATAAGCATAGGTGTCAACGAATTGTTCAGGTGGTCTATCCAAGATAATAAAGATCATAACTAAAATAAAAATCACATACCAAGAAACCAACAGCTTGCCTGATATGCTTGAGTTCATCCAATGCAGATCCTGCATACTGTTAGCATTTAATAGTTAGGTGCAAGCAAAATAAAAAAATGCATACTTAATGTTAATTGTTGCACTTCAACATTCAGCCACAAGAAATACAAAAAATATAATAGCCCTGTAAAAAGCTAGCAAGATTAGAGGTAAATAACGGGGTTTTAAGTGTTAGATGCTAGAACGTAATGGACAATTTTGCTCCATGTCACAATCACAAGACAGCCCCTTTATTACATAGGATTCCGCAAACAGATATGCATCTGTTGGGTGCCATATGAATTCAAAACACATTTAACATTACAGATTTACTGGACTAATGCCAACTAAAAGAAAGGTTTCCAACAATGTGCATCCAAGGAAAATGGTACACAAAAAAGCTCAGATTTAGATGTATGGTGCAACTGCACATTTATGATTACCTCTGGCTTGACTTCTCCACACCATGCCTCTAGTTGTGCCAATCCTTGTTTCACATACTCTCCATTACTGAAAGAGCAGCACTCATGACGTACAAGAAGGCTGCAGAACAGTTTAGTGACATAGTAAGAAATGTATGCATCGAAGAAAAATAGCAAATCACTAGATAACTGGAATCAGCAGATAATTTACCTATTGAAAAGTTGTGCATTGATAAATGAGAAAACCTGGGTAAATATCTTCCGGATAAAAATAGATGGGACCTACAAGTTCAGCAGAATGTTTAGAATAAGATCCACTAGTAATGGGGAAGGTATGTTGAATAAGTTAAACTTACACAATTGTCTTGCAAAATTTTCAAGAGTTCATTCAAATTGTCAACCATGGCCTGCCAATAACTAGCTTGATTTGAAAATGAACGTCCCCTTGGCAAACTTGATGATCCAAAAGAACGCCCCCTCACCATACTAGCTTTCACAGTTCTTGGGACCTGCAGTCACAACATGATCAAAAAATTAAAGCTAATGAAAACACTAAACATGCTGCAAGTACATGTGGGTGAAGGCACTGAAACAGAAAGATCACTGGGAGCAGTAAATGTCAGCGTAGTCAATAAAAAATGGGGACTTTTCAAACAAAGGTGTACATTATTAAAGAACATTCTTATACATTCACATCCATAGTAGCCTAAAGTGTGTATGTGCAATCATATGACATGAGGTTACCAATAAAGATCACATGATAAGATACCTGAATAGCATATGACAGCAATGAAGAAAGATCTTTTTTCACATTGTCTCGGATCATTCCATATAAGCCTTCCACAAATGCTGTAAGTTGCTGCTTAAAAAGAAAAGCAGGATACTTGGCCTCGATTTGGCGCACAAGGTCCATATCAACAGTGATGTTTGAAGAGCGGAACACCTGAAAAAATGACAACAGCAGATGTGATCATCAAGTACTGACCTTGTAAAAGAGGAAAACTAAACTACAGCATGTTCAGATTCAGGACACATCTTGTCCTACAGATGCACTATGAAGTGTGGATCACAAAAAAATATGCCTCCTCAAACAAAAAAAAATGCACCAGAGCAAGGCATTCCGAATTATTGTAACCCCCACCCCCTTTCTACACTTTTGTTCGATCAAAACCCTTTATTTTGACAAGTGTACTAAAAAATTACAATACAGATTCTTGTCAAGAGGACAGACATGTGACTAGACTTCAAGAGTAATTGACAAAACGTACCATCCTCCCAAGGAATGATGATTGAGTCTGTGGTCTTTTCTGTGGACTAGTTCCTGTTGTGCCAGCAGCTTTTAGGCTCTTTTGAAGCATGATCAATAAAGTCGATGAATTCGATAACCAGTATGCAAGATCCTCATTGCTATCGTGTTTCTGAAATGAATACAATGTCAATTATTTGTGAACTAAATCAACTGAGACATACCAGGAACAAATGTTTATGGAACATGGGGTCCATGTAAAAAAACATACAGAATCAACACAAAGCAGAAAATACCTGCATTGCAGAACCAAAAATTTGAATAAGACGATCAAAAACACTAGTTTTTTCTGTTTCAAAGATCTTCCAATGCACAAGACACTTATATATGGTTATTGCAGCAACTGGCTTTCCTTCACTAAAGCCAATATTTTCACTAACACAGTTTATAAGTGCATCAACACTCTCCTGCAAGAAGTATATGGTTCAATTGAAGCTTCATATGTTATATTGTCCTGTAACTTCACTAAATGACTTAAAACATACAGAAATGAACATTTTAACATACATGCTGCTTCTCAAAAAAGGATGCTCTAGGCTGTGCAAAGCTCCCATATTCCTTGCGAGCTGGAGGAGTGCCATGAGGTGTCTGGAAATAATGACCAGATTAGATTTAAAAAAAGACAAAACTAGCAATTAGCAATTTAACATATTGTATAAGATAATTTCTTCTGACCATTTGTTCACTACGTGGACTGCCATTAGTCAAATTCTGCGAAGGTAGAAAGACAAATATTTCAGTAAGGCCCCGTTTGGATCATTGGAATTGAATTCCATCCTAATAATCATAATTTAGATACAAATTAATTAAGCTAATATAATTGTATGTGGAATATAGTTGTATATTATAGTTGGTGATATGGGAGAGATACTTGTATGCTGCACTTCTACTATAGAGAAGCGAGTCTAAGAGCGTGCTATAAGAATTGAATTCCATCTAATAACCATAATCTATAGAATCAATTTCCATCTCCCACCCCATGAATTTAAGATAGGCTTATATCTAAACTTTGGAAAGTTGTGGAATGCCACATTCCAACATAAATTAGCCTACTCCATTAAATAGATTCCAATTCCTTGGACCCAAACGGGGCCTAATAGAAATGTGTAACTTAAAATATAGTAAATGTGCAAAGTAGCAATATAGAAAACAGTGAAGGATTGGTACTAAAATGTTTGTATGACATGAGGAATGGAGAGACCACATACAGATTTTGGAGATGCATTCTCAGGAATTGTTCTAACAGGAGTACGCAACAGTGCCTGCTGCCGAAGTAATTGATTTTCTGCTTCCATAGTGGTTACCTTTTCTTGAAAACTACCCATCACGCAGAAGAAACAATTTTTAGAAGGTAATCAGCAAATGAACACATGTACATTATGCATCAACATCAAAAGAATTACATATGTAGACAATGCTGACCTTAGCACTGTGTTGGTCAGTTCATTTATCTTTGACTCAGCATCTGCAGCTTTATTCATCCACTCTTCCCTAGCTTTCTTCATTTCTTCAAACTTCTGTTCTGTTTCATCAATTTTGGTCTCAAGAGAGCCCACTAAAGCCTAAAAGTATAGAAGAAATACAAAGGACCATGTCACCATCTTTTGTCGTAAATCAAAGGAAAGATAGGAAAGAGGTAAATGAAAAAAAAAGGAAGAACAACAAGTTGATAGGGACAGATGATATCACAAGCCACAATGAAAGAACTAAGATGGGTTTGGCAGCACTTCTGATCAGAATTTTTTAGCTTTCCTAAAAGCAAGTTCTACTAGGAAAAGATGAGCATCACCATGACCATTTGTTAGAATTCACCAGATAAGTTTGGCCACTAAGGCCATCTATGAGTTAGTTGGTTCGAAGGTTGTAGTTAGTATTGGTGTAGAAACCACGTTGGGACACCATGGTAGGATAACAAATGTTTATTCACAGAAAAGCACTTGCAGATTAACAATTGAAAGTTGAATTAGACAATGCTTATTTCAAAGTTCTAGACCACTTAAGCTACTAGGCTAATTCACATCAACAATATTAATGCACATTACCACAACTCATTTTGGTTCCAAGTCTCAATCTACATGTGTCAAACTAAATTATTCCCACATAGGGATTAAAGTTTTCTGCCTTGATCAAGGTAGAAGCACGATTATGGAGGATCAGATGCTTGGGGGGCATAGCTCATTAGCATTTGCTCATAGTTGGAATATTGTGCTCTGGAAAGTGTACTTCAATTCTCACCACATAATGCGATGCAATATAGAGCCTTAAATCGTTCCTTAATGTAAACTATGAACTAGCATGGTGCATTTCTCTCACCCTTAAGGTTTTGATAATATTTTACCACTAGAGTTGATAGACAGAATAATGCAACAAATCCAATGCGGTGAACATAAAAATCATCTATCATACTTACCTTAAGATTCTCATTTTCAGCAGTGAGTTTATCAACGAGAGTTGTATCAACTTGAACCTCTGGTACTAAGGCAGCTTTCTCCAGTGCTTCTTTCGCATTTTCTTGTTCCCTTTTCAACAGATCCTTTGTCTCCTTGGACTGTAATTGTAGTTCCTGCAATTGTTGTTGCAACTTCCTATTTTCTTGTGTCTTAGCTTCTTCCATGTCACTCTGCAGGCAAGGTAGACGTAGATCAGGTACTTGCAACAGCATTAGATGAAGCAAACTAATATAAATGTCTATAGTGACCTAGGTTGTGCCTACAGTATAATCCATGTTACAGAGTTACATATATGTTTTAACTTAACATTATTTATGAATTAAGTTCGCCACAAAGTGTGAATCAATAGCTACTATAGTGTAGTAGTAATGCTATAATTCAAACAATAGATTAGCTAAGTTACAGTGATCATGGGATCATGAGTCATGACGAACCAATCTAAAATCTGCAAGTTATAGGCAACACTTCGAATGAAGTGTGGCTAAAAAGGGAAATTACAGTGAATCAATATAATAAAGTGTCGCCAACAAGGAACAATTACAGTAGGCATGTAAGATGGTCGTCACCAACTCCACTCAATGCTGGTTCACTTCCTAATTCATATCAAGTAATGTTTGCGTATTGAGTAAACAAAATGAGCTAATGAGATGTTTGGATCCAGCCAAACTGACCCACTTGTATCCCTAGATTACAATTAGCTTCAAACTGGACTGGAACTGGAAAGGAACTAGTCAGGTTTAGAAGTTCATCTTATAGCATAGAATGATAAATAAAATAATAATAGGTTAAGCAAATATGCAAAACCCAAATCCATTAATGTGCTTAAGTGACTGTATTTTCAATACCTTTCAGACAAGTTGAGAGTCTTTAGGTCATTAATTTACATATGTTGCATAGTCACAATATTAAAAGGTCAGTAAGATTGTTCGAGAAAAAAAAGGTCAGTAAGATAAAGAAAAGGTTCATCGAACATAACGGCTTTCTTGTTCAAATCAAATTAAAAAATCCTATCGAATTGCCACTCTTCACATCATACATGCTACTTCTTGTTTTCATATGAGTTTTGGCTTAAGAAAACAATTGAAAAGCAAAATTCATTAACCAAATGCACAAGTTATCAAAGTCAAACTCCAAGTTCACAGCAAGCATATGCATATTTACATTATGAAGATCCAACAATATATTTAGGACTCTTTGTAGCTTCTTGATTGAGTATAAAACCATCTCAACAAAAAGAAAAGATAAACAGTTAAAGAAGCATCAGATATTGCACAGTTAAAGAAGCACCAGACACTGCATAGAAACTGAGTGACAGATTTACTGCTGTCGTGCATCTTTTTCATAGCACTCGCAATTTTGACCCGGCAATGTAATAACAGAAAGGCCCCTCCAAAATGTTTATTAGACTTGCATTTCTTGAGTGGACAATTATTGGACTAACACGTCCTTCATCTGCTGATCCTGTGTGCTTCAATATTTAATGACCACTGTCTCATAAAAACATTGCTTTGTTCCACTAGAAACCATTCTTTGTTGTATTTGATGATCTAGACTTGTGGATATGCATTAAAAGAAGCAACAGGGGACACCATTCCCATATTAAAGTTGTCTCTTGCTACCTCATTAAATTCATTAGATTATTCAATAATCCATCACAACCAATCAATAATGAGACTTAATCTTGTATATTGTAATACATAATTACAGGTTAAAGGACAAAGGTGCACATTTTGAAAATAAAGGTATATTTCTTCTTGAAATCTTCTCACATCTAATTAAAATAACACCTTCAAATTCCAAACATATTTAGTAAGAAGTGTGGTAGTATTTACGAAATTAGCAAGTGTAAATCAAACATATGCCCATATGCAAAAATAAAGTAACCCAGAACTTTACCCTGATGCGTTTCTCTAATTGCAGCCGCCAGGTGAGCTCCTCCACTTGCTTCTCTAATTTATTCTTGGCAGCTTGGAGAGCGCCAGTTTCTTTAGCAGCCTGAAAATACAAGAAATCACGAAAATGATTATATTGTTACTTTAACAATGATGACTTATCCAAACTCTGACTAAGCTTTCATTGTAGATCTAGGCTCCGGAGTACCAGAAGTGTGACAGCTAGATTTATAGCTTAGGTGCGCTTGACCATAAAGAGTTGGCCTATAAATCAGGGTTGGCCCATAAAGACATGACCTCCTTTTTGTGTGAATACCCAATTGTCAATCAATAAACATTTTTCTCGAAAACATCAACAAAAACATCATAACGAGTACACCTTCATTGATAATCAGCTGGTGACTTATGTTATGTATAGACATTGTAATTAAAAAAATACTGCAGCAGCATGCCAAAGAAAAATACAGTAAAATATACTCAGGCCATATGCATTGGTGCTTCTTACCATTTTAAGTTTCCGAAGTTCTTTTCTGGCCACTCTTCCTCTCCAAGCACATTGGGTAGTAATAGATGCCTTCTTCAAGCTCATGTATCGGGAACGTGCCGCATAACTACGCCAGAAACTCTGTGGAGGAAAAAAATCAGTAAAAGTGATGTTAAAATATCATATCATAAGTGAAGTTAAAGAGTGATTAGTAAGAAATGGATGCAGATGCATAGGTTTGAACTGCAATATTTTGTTAGATAATACCTGAAGAAATAAAGGTAGTCAAATTTTTTATTAAAAATAATCTATTTGGAATTCCAAACTTAAGAATTTATTTATAGCTTGGAGTCAACACAAAAGAAAGTACTAGAACTTGTATTTAATAGGAAAATACTCTACTTTTTCGTGAAATGCAAGGTTCAGAAAAAGATATAAAAATCCTCGGGTAAACATCGTCAGTTTTAGTTAATATTTAAATATGCATAAGAATTTTGACTGGAAATTAGATACTTCCAAATAAACTAAAAAGGAGACCTGGAAAACATACCTGAATAATCACCGCAGCTTTTGTTTGCAGACGGAAATGGAGTTCCTTGCGAGCAGCCATACCACGTAGACCAGATTGGATAGTAGTTGATGCAGAACAGAGATTTCTGTAGTTCTTCCTTGCAAAGTGCATACGATAGCAGGTTTGTATTGTCAATGAAGCAGCCTCCCTGCGGAGATCTTCATAATAATGTCTTGCAATTTGTCCTTCAGTAATCAAAGTTCAACAATCATTATCTCCACTTCGGAATCAGAGAGAATACTAAAATATGTTTCTTTCTAATTTTTCAGTGCTATTACAAGAAGATATACCTCTGCAAACAGCCTGAAGCTGCGTAGCAGATATTCGTAGTTGAATGAAATTTTTGCGAGCTAGGTAAGACCGAACTTTTCTCTGGATTTTGGTAGCAGAACGGCCCAACACCTCAGTTCTCAGAGCATCTAACTCAGCCATTTGACCAGCCCGCAGAAACACTTTAGTTTTCCCTATCTGTAAATTGTACATAAGAATATAAGATATATAAAAGGTACTTAAAACTAACATAATAAAGTTAGAACTTCAGAAGCAGCAACTTATCCAGACAAGGATAACGGTTGAATTGCACTTATTGTTTCTCTTATAAGTAATTCTTATGATCCATTTAACAATATACTACATGCAAGGTAGTTCTCAAGCTTATCTCAGAGGAATTACAATATTTTCTTCTCATGATATCATGACAACAGGCCCATTGTTTGGGTTGAAACTGGACCAGTGCTTAGCCATCAAACTATACAACTAGAACCAACTTCTGTCATGGAATCATACATACAGAATACATGACTTACAATCTTTTTATAATATTTAGAGCAACATAAATGCTGAAATAAAATTAAGTATACTCCATTCAACTAAATCTGCTAATCAGAGTGGCCTTTTCAGTGGTTACAAGATTACGGGAGTGAAGGATATATGTTGTAAGCCTTCATAATAGAGGGAAACAGTAGAGAAGATAAAGAAAGACCAAATCTAGTAACTGAAAAAATAAAAGTGATTTGATTTAAAGACATCAAAACTACACATTTCACCAACCAGAAGCTAACCTGATAGCCTGTGAGATTGACTTTCTCAAGAAGCATGTTTGTAGCAGTAACTTCATCATAACTGCCAATGTAACAGTAAGGACAAGATGCAAGGCTAAAATGTAACCAAAATGCAAAATACTAGATCAAGATAGTCTAGATTTACCTTTCACCAAGTACCTCAGGTAGTAAGACGCCAAAACGATCAACAAATTCATCAAATCTACGCCTCGTTGGATATCCTAGACAGCTTATCCGTATTGCCTCTAATACTCCCTGTTTACAAGGTTAGATAATGTATCAATTTAACATCTCTATCTTCAACAGTTAGTTAATATAAACTGCAACAAGAACAAGATTTAACAGCACAAAATCCCTGGTAATACTGCCACGATGTGTACAACTTAATACAACTGGAAGTCAAAATGTTTTAAAAATACCTGTATTTTGCTCTGTTCACATGATTGTCCTAGGTCCTTATTACTTAAAAATCTATATGGTGAAATTTGAAAGAAGGAAGGCACATAGTTTGAAACAGTTTTATTCTACCAGTGAAAGTCTGGCTTTATATTTTGATTCGACCTTTTTGTCCATAAAAATATGTACTTCCAGTGAAATAACTCAGAACAATGTCTTACCCCACATCGAAGTTGCTGGAGAACATTACTGTTCTCGAAAATTGCTGGCTTGAGAACATTATTGGGCTTTATGCAGCGGATGTAATGTGGTTCTGTTGCACTCAGAGTTTCAAGCAAAGATTGTAGTTGTTGCTGCGATGTTACCAGAAACGGTAAATTTCCTGATATGGAAGCTACACAGGTTTATGTCTGACAAGCAATACACTGTTTTACCTTAAAGCTCGAACCTATTGATGTAAATTTCGTGGATTTAGTTGATTGTTCAGAAGGTGGGAAAAGACTTGAAACGAATGAACATCTAGAAGCATTTAACAAAACTTGATGCTCGTTCACAGCATAATCAATGTTCTTATCCAAGAATAGATCTGTTTGATATGTAACCTGCAAAAGAAGAAAATGATGATTATAACGTGTGTACCTTGCACTCTGTCCCAATTATACAAAGATATTATGGCACCACAAAACTAATTCATCTCCAGGTTAAATGAATGGATCATGTGCAGTAAGTACATTTTCTTGCCATGATGGGGACAAAGCATATGCTGAAAAGTTTGTTACTAACATGTTAGAAAAAGGACAACTCAATTCTAAACCTACATCTGTTAATCTATAACTAGCGTTTATGCATCCATCCACCTCAAAACATTGGTGCATGTACATTTCAAAACATGTACACCTGGAAAAACATATATGTATGTGCAGTTGTCTACTATGTAAAAAGAAAAAAAAAGAAAACATGATGTACATGTACACCATGACCTCCCTTTCATCACATTTTCTTCTGGTCCAATGCATATCTGATTATATTTTGCCCAAATTTACGAATGTGTTACATGACACGACGTACATGTATATGTTCTTTACTCAGAATTATTTTTAAGTACAACATAGGTTTACAAGAACTTAGGTTCAGAAAAATTGTATCAATTAGAAAATGGTTACTGGTTTTAACCAATCAAAATTTCACATGTTGATGATCTTTGCATATCCATTTATCCTATTCAATAATGGCAAGTCCATAGATCAGAAACCTTCTTCAGCAGCCATTAAGATTTTGGGCTTCAAATTGATAAATGTGAAACTCAACAAAATTTACAGTTGCCAATCCAATTATAGGACAGAACTATCTTTTGTTATTGTGGTACTCAATTATATCATCCCTCTATGTCTATGATGCTCCTACTAATATAGAATTGTATTTTTACAACAAATAATTAAAACTTGTTGAGCAAAAACTGGTATGATTGGTTGAGCATGGCCATTTCACATATGGCATCTGACAAACCCTACTTGTATTCACAGGTTACATGTGTAAAGGTAGACTTATTGAGTTGCAACTATACACCATGTGTGGATTGACATTTTTTGCAGGTTATAAGACTGCCAAGTTGTAACCCACTACCTAGGACCAGTTTGTTGTTTGCATTATAACATATAATATAATACATGCGACCACATGTGTCACTGTCACAAGTACGTAATTAAAGCATCATGTATCAGCAGTGGCAGACCAATTATGTTCTACATAGCGTGAAAAATTATTCTTTCAAATGATAGTAGGGCAGACAGAACAAATATGCTACTTACATTTCCAGCGTAGTGATGAATAGTGAAATCAGACCGCGAGAATTTAGGCCTACTGAAGTGTGGGTTCCCCTTAAATTTTTGATAAAGCTTTTCAGCAAATATTTCATGGGTTGAATTTCGCAACATGCTGAAGCACAAAACAAGACAATGTTATAAAGGCTCAGGACTACAAACAAAACAAGATATTCACGGCTTACTTACCAAGTCTCATCCAGTAGAGCAATTATACCCCCTGGTTTCTGTATTCAAAGAAATCAGAAGTAAAAAAAAATGCAATCTCATAGCATATCTAAACCGCAATGGAAATTAGTAACTAGTATTTCTGGATGGTGAAAAATGCACATGGTACTCAGACCCATCCAGTTTACTAAATAATTACGAGTACCAGATAATTCTACATTCAATCCTAGGTTTCATGAGTCTAAAAGTAGCTAATAGAGACAATAACTGGCTGAAGGTAGATGAAAGAAAATATCGTGTATTCAAGCTAGTGCCGAAAACAGATCATATAAGTGCAGAAAAAAATATTGATAATAAAGAAAACACTGCATAGGATATGGTATGTTGTTCACCTTCTCAATAAGATCAAGAATTTCTTGGTTGTCCACAAACTGGATATAACTCCAATCAATTTCTTCCTTTGTATATTCTTCTTGTTCCATCTTAAACACATGCTGCTCATGGAATATATACAAAAGATGTCAAACATAGAATGCAGAACATTATCAAGAAATGAGATTTCCTTTCTCTAACCTGATTAAAGTGTTGCTGCAGCTTCTCGTTAGTTAAGTTGATACAGAACTGCTCGAAACTGAGGCATAGCAAAACATCACAAATAACTTCAATCTTTCATATCATCAAAAGGTGACAAAATGGTTTCTTGTCATACAGCACCAATTACTAAGTAGAGATGAAAGATCAAAGTCTCTTAACAAGGAGAGCATATAACTTCATATTTTGCTATGCAGTTACTGTAACCAGTGCAGCCATTAGCTGCATAAACTACATGCAACAGCTAAAAAGAAGAGAACATATTACAGCCAAATTTCGTACCAAGAGACCCCATTCATGTCAACTACATGATAATAGTTTCCATCAAGGTTTTCTTCTTCTTTGGGGCAAGTGTTGAGAGTACCATCCCTACAGGTCCTTTTTTTTCCATTTCAATCTATGTAATTACCATGCTTTCGATATGTGAATTCGATTCAGTATGTTTCAGATATGTGCTCACATATATGAAATAAAATGAACTCAACATGCACATTGAATGATTCTCACAATGCGCAGTATGGTCTGTAAAAATGTTGCAACCGAAAAGTCAACTCTAGACAAAAGTAGATTAGGAGAAAAGTTCCTAAGATACGATGACATTACAACAAGATTTTAGTTAAAATGCAGAAAAATTGTGTCCTTTTTCTAAGCACATCAAGATCATTGTTTTCAGTAATATGCTGGCATAGTATGATATATGTGTTGCATAATCAACCATTTCCATTTTGAACTAATTCCCAAGACTTGAGATACGCAATGAAACAAATAATCCTAATACAAGATAAGCCATTTTTCTTCAAAATAGATTGATCAGCTTTGTATTGCGGAAAACATAATTGAACATGTTGAGCCCGCTAAATCACTGATTTCACTATCCAATAAAAAATCTTGCTGCTGTTATGTTATTACACTCTATTAAAGCAGTGGTAAAGATAAACAGATGATTAAATGCAAAGGCATACCAGTTAAGCACCTGTTTGTCTTGAAACTCTCAAAACCATATATATCCAGCACACCAATCAAAAGCTTTGAGCTTAAATCTTGTCCGATTGAAGTATTGATCTTATTTACAAGCCTAAAAACAGAAACATAATGTGAATTTTCTTTTGTGCTAAGGAATTAATATAATAGAAAGCAACATGACAATAAACTACTGACTAACGTGAGCACTTACCAATCAAACAAACGAGAGTAAACAATTCTGGCCAATGCATCTCTACTAAGAGCTGCTGCTCGCGCATCTAAATTTTTCACGATACTTTCACCACGTGTTGCCATAACACGCTTACACAAAGATTCTTCAAGAGCCTTTTCGTCACACCTGCAAAATGTTGTCAAATGCATGTCTCACCAAAGGCGAAAAATAATATTATCGAGGGAACACAAGAAAGGACCAATACATGAAAAGCTCCGCAGCTGTCTTAAGATGGAACTGGGATTTTTCATCTTTGGGTACAGAAGAATCTGCTTCGCTCCCTTCTGAAAATTCCACGTTGCCCAAATGAAGAATAGCAGCTACAACTCTAAATATTGCATCCTGCATGAATGCCACCCGAAGTTGGAAGCAAATATTTAATCTTTCAAGTGAACTAAATTAATTTCAACCCTTGTAGTTACCTGTTCATCCGAACTAATGCCCACAATGTCCATTGCCCTCCTAGTTATGATATATTCTGAGGCATCATCCATCGCATCTAGTTTAATGCAACTAGACTGGTTAAGATAGTGAAATGATGCGGCGTCTCCTAATTTATATCTCTCACGGTCCTGCAACAGCACAATTTTGAGCCCAGATCAATAGTTGCAGACTACAGACTCAATTAGATAATAAAGCTAAACAAATAATAACAAAAGGTTATGTTAAAGAACAATTACAGCAGTCATGTACCAGGAAGAATTACAAGTGCAAAGTGCAGTGTATTACATATATTGTGTTTGCCATTAGATGTATGAAGCTTTCAACAACAGCCCAAGTGATAGCTTGGTTGGTACCGCCACCAATTGAGAGGCTAACCCACCCAGGCTGGGACCTGGGTGCTTGCAAAATACGGTTACCTCCCTGAGAACTGGTTTCAGCAAGTTTCTAGACAGCCAGGGTTCGGTACTCCCCTTATTTAAGAATGCAGAGAGCAGCATGACTTCTCCCCATGGTCGAGTTTTTTTCTTAACAACAGGTATAACAATTACTGAGAATCTGGCATATTGGCTGCTAAAGTGGTGAGTGAGTAATCATAACATGATAATCTCTAACTGCAGAGATTTTATGTATTAATAGCATTTAGAACCAATTTGGGGTTTCATGTACAAAAGTTGTCCAGATATCTGCAGTATTTATTTTGAAGTAATATAGTTCCACAATGTTCCAGCCCTAGATACCCCAACTTGATCCTTTTTATGCGTCAAAAAAACTAGTACTAGCATGTCTTTCTGCTTACTGAGGCTCTTGAAAAGTGTTGAAAACTTGTAACACCTCCAAAGTTTAAGTATCCTTCTGTTTAAGCCTGGGGGGCTGATTGCCTAGTAGTTAAACTTCTAGTCGCTAGTTTCTTTTTCAGTTGTCATAACTTTTGTTTAGCTCTCAAGACTTGTGTAATTTCATTGCTTATCAATAATGAAATTCAGGTTTGCCCGTAGTGGAAAAAAACATGTACAAAGCTAGCAAGATAGTAATTCCGCATATTTTGTTACATTGTAGTTCAGAATATGATTTGTGGCCATGTTGAAACTGTTACCTCAGGTGGTGCAGAACATAGCATGTAAAAGCAATGATAGTTCCTTTCTGGGTCAGATATTTGACAGACACGAGATCTTTCAAGGAGGTAAGTCCTTATGGCAGCTCCTGAAATCTTCCCATTCTGGTCAAACTGGATCTCAACAAATTTGCCGAAACGACTGGGCAATAAGATAAAAGGAAGCCATAAACTAGAGGAAAAATTAAACGCTGCACTAAATAAGCAAACTGTAACTACTGAAAACAAAGAAAAGAGTACGTGCTATTGAAGTTCATTACCTCGAATTGTTATTCCTGACTGTTTTTGCATTTCCAAATGCCTCAAGAACAGGATTGGACTGTGTCAAACAAACAGATAGATTGGATAGCATAAGACACTAGAATGACATCAAAGATTGATGAAATACGAATTTGATGCAATCGTGCGAAACGATCAGCTTGCTTCTTTATGCACATTCCAAGATGCCAACTCGTAATCCTTATATCTAGTATTTTTAGTTGCTAATATGCCCAAGAGTAAGGAGACCAATAGAACTAATGGGAGCCCTCACCTCAAGTACTTGTTGTTGCACTGACCTTCCTCCAGATTGAGCTTTGCCACCCATAAATGCAAGATACTGCATAAGACTTTTAGTGCTTTCTGTCTTACCAGCTCCACTTTCGCCACTCACTAATATGGCTTGGCTTTTACCATAATTAATCATAAGCCTGTGTGGCCGATACGTCAGATACATGCACCATAATTAATGCACAAATTACAAGTTTTTTTTGTGCTGAAACACACCTATATGCATGGTCCGCAATGGCAAAAGGATGGGGACTCAGCTCGCCGAATTCTGCTCCTTTATAAATTCCCATCATGTGATTGTTGTAAAGGTGGGGAAGTCTTTGAAATGGATTGACAGCTATTAATATGTTCCCCGTATAAGTCTACAAGGACAAACAACTTTAAGCCATTAGATCAGGCCAAAAAGGTTGTTCAGTAGAGTAGAGGATATCATAAAACATACAGTTACAATGTTGCAGAATTTCAAACTCTTCTAACATAGAAACTAGAAACAGTAAACACCATTACAGTAACATCGGCAATTGAAACATAAACACAATAGAGGCAGGAGGTGTAATTTGAACAAGTAATTCTACTATCATCCTAGAGAACGTATAAGAATAAAAAATTTAGTGCAACCAAGAACTCATAGAGTCATAGGACTGGATCCAAGCATGCATGAATAAATTTCATAAAAAGAAGAGCTGATATATTGAATAACTCAACTTACATATATTTCATTCATTGCATATCTAGACTTCAAGTTTTGTAGAACCCCTGGTTCATTTAGATAAGCCAGCCTCGTCATATCCTCAACACCACAGCGCTTCGCTTCTGCATCCTTAGGATACACACTCGAGACATTGGCAGTAACCTGTAACCAAAATATGAATATTTTTACTTTCATTTATCATTACCCATTTCCTTCAATAAGTTAATTTACTATTATAAGCTATAGGACTGTATTCTGGCAGTCATGAATTAACAGTTTCAGACTCAAAAGCAATTAACATGAGGCATTAAAAAGGAACATTAGGATGAAAGTGCTGCAAAAGCCCCAGTTAAGCATGAATAGAACATGACGCACCATTAGGACCACACAAACTACCAAAAGGTCAATTTGGGCGGAAAAGAAAAGGAAGCTATCATGGAATTAGGAGCTGACCTTCTTCCCAGAACTGCAATTTATTATTAATTCATCTCCCTGGACCTCCTCCACCAGCCCATCAATCCAAGCCACATCAGCATCCTCAACCCAAACTTGAGAACCCACTGTAAAACGAACTTTGGATGCCTGCAACAGAAAACGCACAAGCACACGAATGTCAGTTGACCAGTGATTGTGGCAAACTGAATAATACAAAGGACAAGCAAAATAGATAGTAACAACTGACAATATCTCAATCCAAAAATCACAACCAGGAGCAACATATACTGATGAAATAATAGTCAACAAGTTCCTGAATATCAAATCCTTGCATTGCGTTTGAACTTACACGTGCAATATGAAGGTCCACAATTGGTGATAACAAACACATAGACTAAGTTTCATTCTCCAAAGAATAAAATTTAAACTAAAAGAGTGAAAGAAATTTAGAGAACATCAATAGACATCGTCCCATGATTTAAGGACCTCTGATTTAAGTGCCTATGTTTGCACATTGATTTCAAGTCGTGAAACGCCAAACAGAGTACAAGGGCCCTGATTTTTCTCAATTGATGCTGGCTCACCAACATCACATTCACATAAGCCTATATCATGAGATGATCAGACCCCACATCTAAGTAAGAGAGAGCCTTAGTGAGAAAAACTGGATGCAATCTATCACAGGGCAGAGTTTGAGCCTGAAGCCAGAGCACCAGCCTCGCCACATTGCACAATCACGGTCAGAAGGAAGGACAGCAAACAGCTCTTCATTTCATATCCTATAGATACCATTTCCTGGAACAACGCCGGATTCCAATAGATGATTATCTCAATGATGTGGGGACACAGCTGCTCCAACTAAACGAGATCACAAGGTGCCGGGAAAACAAAACACCACAAACCGAGCGGCAATTTCAGCGCGGCCGATCCCCAACGCGCTACTACCCAATCAAACAAGCACAAATCCGATCAGGCAAATCGTAACCAGTACCATTCCGCCGGCGGGGTCGGATCAAGCCCGGCGGCGCCGAGGGCGAAGAGGTGGCTCCGCTGGCGCGATCGCCGCCGCCGCCGTCCTCCCGCGCGCCGCCGCGAAGGGGAGGAGTTGGCGCCGGAGTGGCCGCCGCGCGAGCCCAACGCGGGATCGCGCCGCCGCCGCCGCCGCAGGGTGGGGTGAGGCCGAAGGCCGCGAGATCGCGACGTGGAGCGTGCCGCTAGATTTGGATTCGGACCTCTGTGTTTTCGTGTGTGTCTGTTCGTTTTTCTCTCCCAGGAAGGAAGGCGACTAGCGAGCCGCGAGCAGGCGAGGGCGACGACCGAGTCGACGGGGACGGAAGAGTTGGGCACGAGTGGGAAGGGGGGGAACGGGAGTGGCGAGATTATACAAAACCGAGGAGAGGAAGGGAAACTCGCGCGCTGCTGCGGCACGGCTCGGCTGTCAGTCTCAGCGCCGCGCCGGGCGCTGAAAGGTGGGGCCTCAACAGCGAGCAGGGTAGCTGGACTCGGCTCTTTCATTCCTTTCTTTTTCTTCGTTTTATTTATTAAATTATTAAATGATTTCCCTTACGTGTAGTACTAGTATGCAGCAGTGTAGGCTGTGCAACTGTTTTGTGCGTTACTCTTGCCTGATTAAAAAATTGCAATGCATTCATTTTGTCTTTCCGGAAAGTAAACAGTCTTCCTTCATATTTAATTTGACTGCCATAAAAAATAAAACCTGTCGACCACGGTCGTAGTCACGTATGCAAAAATTTGCATGTGGCGCTTAAGATCCAGATGCACGTGAATTAAGACCTTTTTTCTTCTAAAACAATGCACCCTCACATATGCACACACATTCATCTCTACAAGTGCATACAAGCACATTCGAGACACTGGTACCGACACATTTTGAAACTAGCGAAGGCACCACTTGTATCCGAAAATCATGTCGCCTACTACTTGTAAAAATAGTGCAGTTAATTTATGTAATAAATCCACAACAATGTGAGGACACTTACCAATCGAGGACTTGAACCCGTTCACGAAATAAGACCAATATTAAGGATTTGTATTTTATTTTATTTTATTTTGCAAAACATAGGCGTAACACATTCTTACTCCTACAAATACATGCATGTAAAGATTGGTGAGGTCACTGCAAGCATGTTGATGTCGATGGTCACGTCACTTGCTATGGAAAAAATAGGCACGTATAAGCATCATATCGGTTCGGGTTGAGGATTCGAACTTGTGTGAGCAGGTTGCACGATAATAATATAATAATATTTACCATATGCGCCAATAAAGTTTCATGTTGATTCTTTTAAGATAGTCTGCAATGAATTGGCGTCTAAAACGCTTCAAGGAAATTGATGATTTCGTATTAGAGTTTTATAAACTTCGTATAACACTTAATTTCATGAGTAGTTGAAAGTATATATTTAATATTTTTCTTTTGATGTCATATTATTAGAAAAAAAATCTTATGTGGCATGATAGAAGCCCCCATTATTAGAAGTAACCTGACATTTCTCCACACGGGCCCACGGCTCTACCCAACTTGCATTTATATGCATTATTCTGGAGGAAACATAAACTTTTTCCCTTAAAAGAAACAAAGCGATAGATATAAATAGGATCTACATACTCGTTTTCTAAGTTTGTTGTGCATTGTGTTCTAATTTTACAAAAAATGCTAGTCCTCTTTGTCAGCATCATGAGCAAAAAGACTTTTTACGTTCTTTGCATTTGAACAACTTCACTTCAGCTTATGTAATTATGAAATGTTTCGAAACCATCTTTAAAAAAACATCAACTATTTGGTACACTATGTCACGATGGGCTAGCCCATACGACGCCTTGCATAGTACGGAAATCGGTCCATCTATACGCGACGATTAAGCCCAACAAAATATGATTGGTGGCCCTAGAACATAACACGACTCAACCTGGACAGAGCCCACAATTTAGCCGAATCATTTTGCCCTCAGAAAAAAAGTACTGTAATAAATATAATAAAACCGAAAAAAAAAACTCCGAATCCTAGCCGGACTCCGAGTAGGCCCAGTCTTAGGTGTGTTTGATCTCCAGTCCTCCCTAAAATTCATGTCACATCGAATATTGGAGACTAATTAGGAGGACTAAATATGAGCTAATTATAAAACTAATTATACAGATGAAGACTAATTCACGAGATGAATCTATTAAGTCTAATTAATCCATCATTAGCACATGTTTACTGTAGCATCACATTGTCAAATCATAAACTAATTAGGTTAAATAGATTCGTCTCTCAAATTAGTCACCATTTGTATAATTAGTTTTATAATTAATCTATATTTAATACTCCTAATTAGTATCGATGTTACAGCAATCTTAATTCAAAATGTTCGGGCCACCGCAAATCCAAACCTTTCCAGCGCCGCCTACCGCAAGCCTACCCCAATCCACCGTTCGGGCCACCGCATCCCGCCGATCCACCGAGCCGCAAGCCGTCGCCACTTTTCCGCCGCCGGCCGATTCGACATGCCGCAAGCCGCCGCCGCCTCCCGATACGGCGATACTCCGACCATCCTCCCTGGGTCCTCCTCGACAAGCCCGCGCGCATCGGGTGCTGCGAGCAGAACGCGACCACCGCTACCTCCAAGACGAGCGCCGGCCACGACATCGTCGTGTCCTTCTCGGTGGCCCATCCACCCGCCCTCTCCCGCTGGTTCGTCCACTGCCCCGGCCTGACTGCGGAGGCCTTCCGTTGGCCGCCTCACGTCACCGGCGCGGACGGCGCCCTCGTCCTCATAAACGCGAGCTTCGCCGGGCGCCATGGCGGACGACCGTTCACCGACATCTTCGTGTACCGTGCCGGCCCCGGGGAGCCGTCCCTCTACCTCATCCCGCGCCCCTACCCGATTGACATCTACCCCGACAATGTCGGCGTCATATCTTGCGGCCGCGAGCAACACCTCGTCGTCGTCCCCGAGCAGCGGTTCGACGCTTGTCGCCGGATGTATTATGACCTCCATGTCTTCTCGTCCGAGACCATGTCGTGGAGCACTAGAGTTGCTCCGGTGGCCGTTGACGGCGACACGGATTGCAATATGTCGTGAAGCACAAGCTGCAAGTTTGTGCTCATGTCCTTTGGTGCTCGAGTGATTTGACCATTGCATGGAGGAAGCAAGAAGCTTAGAGGGCATCCAGTGGCCAGCAGCCCATGCCACTGGCAGGTTTCCTGGACAGACCGACTGCAGGGTGCACTGCAGCGTTGCCGAGGGACCAGGGGACTGAGGCACCGGTAGCTGCGGCTGGTGTCAGAGTGTGTGGGTGAGCAGGGACTTTAGGATTCCCTTGGTTGTTGAGCCTTGGGCTGTTAGAGGTTTTGGGCTAGACCCTCCGGTTGGCTGCTCCCATGTGTTAATAACCTATTAAGGCTTGTTCGGTTTGAAAGGGATTGGAAGGGTTTGGGAGGGATAAACATCCCGTACAAGTCAAAATCCTCCTCAATCCCCTTGAAAGGGGATTAACAAGGGGATTAACTGAACAATCCTTAAAGGGGGTTAGAGGACAGATCCGTACCTTCTCCACTCGGCGGGTAAGGGTTTTTGCCCGTGGGAATTGTCCGTACCGTACCCACCCCCTAATGGAGTAGTTATCTGTTGGTGCTAGGTTTTGGGTATCCATTTCCATCTTCAATCATGTGAATTGATGATGCAGTTTAGACTGACCAAATATTACTGACAGTGACAGTTTATTCATGTGCTTGAATCTGTGTTACATGTAACCGTCCCAAAGACTGTTGCAGAGGAAGCAATGAGCGACATGCTGATGGAGGCAATGAAGTTATGCGGCAAAGAGTTCAAGAGAGAGGTGAAGAAGCTATGCAAGGAAACGGTCTGTGCTACTGAAAAAAAATAAGGTATATAATTTCAGATCGTGCGTGATCAAAATTCAAAAGAACTAGCATAAATTAATAAATTATCATGCAACATCCTTACTATTTTGTGTTGTTTGCCGCTAGGCGTGACTCGGCAGAGATAAGGGCATCCGCTGATAAGTCGAGGAAGATTGGAAATGCGTTCTTCGTCTTGGCAGCTGTCCCACCACTTCTGGTGGTCGCGACCAAGTGTTCCGCATGATATCAGAGCTTTCACAGTATGGAGTATTTGTGAGTTTTCATGTGGAGCTGTGGACCAAGCAATCATGGCATTGAAGTCATTAGCGACTGAACTCCCGCAGGGTGAGCCTTTTGGCTGTAGACAGATCATATAGGTACAACCTTATATAGACATACAGTAGTAGTATGTACGTATAACTAGGAGCTCTAAATCTTGGGTTCCTCGAATTTGACATGCGGACAACCATCGCTGTGCAATCTGAAATGGTTGTAGTCATCTTTGCACCTAACCCGTTCGAAAACCTACTATCATGTGGTAGTTTGCTGTCAATGTGTTTAAAGGGTTTTTTGCGGTGGAACTTGTACGTCCCTCGGATCAAAGTTGAAACCATTGGCCAAATAGCATGAACAATTTTTGGACAATCAGCTGCTCTGCAGAAAGTGGGGGAGCTGTTTGCGGTGCTTCTGATCACCGTCCACAAGTCACACCCAATGCTTGTTTACTTGGGGTCCGTTTGGTTTTGGGATCATGTGGGTTGGGTTGGAGCCAACCCACTTTTCTGGGTTGGAGTCGACCCATCTCTTATTTGGATGAGAGGGTTGAAGAGGGATGGGTTGGACCCAGTTTTTTGTTTGGTTGGAGAAGTTGTGAGGGTTGGGATGGATGTCCATGTAACACCGTTAATTGTGGGCCCCACATGTCATCCTCTTCTTTCTATTTATTTTTTTCCTCACTTCACTCTTCTTCTCCCCGCAAGCACTCCTGACGCCGCCCCTGCTACTCCCCGGCCGCCAGCGCGCCGGCCCCCGCCGGCGGCTCCTCCCCGACCGCCTCCGCGCCGACCCCTGCCGCCGCCTCCCGGCCGCTCAGTCTCTGCAACGGGTGCGGGGCCATGGGGCGCTGCGAGGCGGAGCTGCGCCGCCGGGCAGGCGGCGGGAGGAGGCGGGCAGGCGGCGGCGGGAGGGCGTCGGGCCGGCGGGAGGTGGCGGCGGATGGCTGGCCGGCGGAGGGCGGTGGCGGGGTCGGGCGGGCAGCGGTGGCGGGCGAGCGTCGGGCGAACGGAGAAGAAACGGAGAAGAAGTGGGTTGGAATGATTCCATCTTTTTTTAGGGATGGGATGAACCCGGATCAACTGGGAATATTCCCCATCCGGGTCGGCTCCAACCCACCTCTTCTCCAACCAAACATGGGGCGAAGTGGGTCGGCTCCAACCCAACCCACTTCGACCCCAGAACCAAACAGACCCTTGGTTTCTGTTGATTTTGCATGTGGCAACCGCTATCTGGACAGGCGCGCGGTATAGTGCAGTGGTACCAATCCATGTACACATTATGTCATTGTCGACGTGCGACCTGATTCACCAGCCACATTTTGTTTGATCTAACAATACACATACACTACCGTGCCCATGCGCCAGAGGTAACCCCGGGCGACATGCATCGTCCTTGTGATCTCAAAATCCACGAGACTTGTTGCGACCCTTCCCTCATCAACAACAGTGGCTACCATGGCGCTGTGTTGCCTGTTCCGTCGGATTCCGGCAGGTCCTGCTATCCTGCGGTCGTCGTCGGGCCCTCGACGTATGCCCACCCAATCGAATGGAATAGGCTACGCGAAGAGCGGGCTGAGCTCTGGAAAGGTTACAGGTATATATGCTGTTGCCGATAGAAAGTTCCTGTTTTAACATATTATTAATACACTAGAATTACGTATTAAATTGTTGTGCAGCATCGTTTTCACCTTTTTTATGTTTGTGCTAGGCGTCGTGATGCTGAGTACACAAAGCAACCGTCGAATATGCAAGAAAAGTTGATAAAGCATCAGTTGCTACCACCCTTACCTGCTCAGGGCTTCTGATGATCGGGATCGCTTATCAAACTATATACCAAGCATAGTAATATATATCTTGCATCCATCATGGAACTCGTACTTGTACTCGTTAGCCTTTAGTTTGTGTGGATCAAGTTAATTGTCTTATTATAAATCCAAGTCATTTGTTCCAAAGTAATTGTACTCACTTTACCAGCCGAGGTGTGACGACGCAGAATGGTTCAGTAAAATACAACGTTCGTTGCTTGTTATCTGTAACTTAACTTTTCATTGGTCAGGAGCCTGTTTTGCATTGAGATGAACACTGCGTGCATCATGTTCTTATATATGTTGTGAACAGCTTCAAGGCTTCAGTTAGTTTGGGCTTCGGCCGGTCTTGTCCAAGAACCAAATTTTACACAGCAACACATTGCATTGTACGGGCCGTTCCGTTGCATTAAATAGGCACTACTGTGCTTTATACTTTCAAAAACATTGGAGTGCAACATGGATGGATCACTCTAGGACGGATGGCTGTGGAGGTACGGTACAGCTTGTCTGGGTTGCTTGCAGGTTTTAGCATTGAAATATTGAATCCACCCTTTTTTCACAATTCCCCCTTCTCTATTGGATCATTGGTAACTTGCACTTCTCGTACGATGCTTACACATCGATGCAGCTAAAATCAAATCGAATGGAGCACTGGTGCTGATGTGCTATATTCAGACACAGATCCGGATAACACTATTTTTCATAGTTTAACTCGAATACGGATACGGATTTGGGTGCTCTCAAAAGCGAATGCATTTGGATATATCTTCTTGATTTGGCTGATAAAAATTAGCAAGTATCCATTCGATGTATCGATGATTTTGAAAGAAAGAAATCATCATAAACACATATAAGTAAGGAACAAATGTAGCGCTTCAAAAAAAGGATCAAATGTAACATATGTAGACACATGCTGATTGGATCGAGCTCTGCTGATTCAATTTTCCTTTGTGTTGCACATATCCTAGTTCCTTTATCCAAAAAGAATAACATATGCAAAGAAAATAGCAGATCCAACTGCCAAGTATTGCTTCATTGTAGAGAAATCTCTTATTCTATATTTTGTTGCATCCCCTGCCCATCATTTCTATAGGCGTCGTGGATCATTATTCCTAAGGCAAGGATACTAGCTATTTATGATAAAATAAAGTGTTGACATGTGCAATAAGGATTCACATGGTATTGACCAACCATCCCATATTCCCATTCTAGTCATGCGGGACGATGCAATGCCAACAAATACAAATAAAAAGGGACCATGTAGGTACTCTATTGGTTGTTGCTTCAATACCTCGTGCCGATCCCATCCGCTTGTGACCATGTAATAGTTGATATGTAGCGGCCAGGCTAGCTTGCCTTGTTGTTAGGCACCACAATACGGGTCCGCAACCGTGTCTAGGACATACATGGAATTAACTAATTAACTAGGAACGGGAGTTTCCATAAAACACCGGTAGTCTTAGGTAATTATACATGCTGACAGTGATTAGAGCTGCTTCGAATAAAATAGTATTTATGCCGTTCTGATCCAACTGTCCACCGGCAAGTATAATGGAGTATACGTGCTGGTTTTGATACCGGCACGAATACAAATTCACATTCGCATTGGCTTTGTGGTGCTGGTCCGTGCACCGGCATACGGACCGGCACGAATGAGGTTTTGATACTGGCACGAATGACCAGCTATGCAGTAGTGTGCCATGGTGAACGGCTAAGGATGGAAGCAGATCCAATATGGTTACGTTGTAGTTGAATATGGACAGTACTATTTTTCATAGCTTAACTCGAATACAAATATAGATTTATATGTTTTCAAATGCGAATACAAAATGGATAGTTCGGATTCAGATATGCATTTGGATATCTATTTGATTTGGCTTATAACAATTAGCAAGAGAATCCATTCGTTTCATTGATGATTTTGAAAGAAAAAAAAATCATCATTCAATACACAGGTAGGGATCAAATGTAACATATATCACTACGGGAAACAGAAACGAAGGCCCAAAAACACTCGGCGAAACGTTTGCCGAGTGTAACACTCGGCAAACGACACACGGTAAATTTTGAGTCAGCAAAGTTAACTTTGCCGAGTGTTTTATGTCGTGCACTCGGCGAAGCTTTCGCCGAGTGACAAAAATACACTCGACAAACATATTTTTCGAAAAAAATAAAAAATAAAACCAAAAGCGCCAGCTGCCACCACCACCGGCACCACTGCCGGCCACCACCACCGGCCTCCACCACCGGCCTCCACCACCGCCGCCTCGCCACGGCCGCCGCCCACCGGCCTCTACCACCGCCACAACTGCCACCCGCCACGCCACCTCGCCACGGCCGCCGCCCCCCACGCCGCCTCGCCACGGCCGCCGCCCCCCACGCCGCCACATCCGCCGCCCGCCACGCCGCCACATCCGCCGGGGAGGGGCGGGCCACCTGGAGCTTTCGGCGACCGACCTTGTCGACGAGGACGATGGAGATGACGGTGGCGGTCCGCGCATCGCCGGGGAGGGGATCCGGCCGGAGGAGGGAGGGCCGCCTCCCATCCTCACCCGGATCCGGCCGCGAGGGGAGGGGATCCGGCCGGGGGAGGGAGGGCCGCCTCCCATCCTCACCCGGATCTAGCCCCCGCCGCCCAGATCTGGGTCGTCCGCCGGGGGAGGGAGGGCCGCCCTTCCATCCTCGCCCGGATCTGGCCTCCGCCGGGGGAGAAGGGGAGAGCCGGATCTGGGGGGAGACGGGGAGAGGGGAGGCGGCGTCCGGTGTGAGGGGAGGAGGAGGGGAGCGGCGGCATGAGGAGGAGGGGGGCGGCGGCGTGCAGGGGAGGAGGAGGGGCCCGACGTGAGGAGGAGGGGGGTGCGGCGTGAAGAGGGGGGGCGGCGTGAAGAGGGGGCCGGGGGGGTGCGGGTGTTTTGAGGGGGGCCAGAAAGGTCGCCGAGTGTCCTACATGGACACTCGGTAAAGGGTTTCTTTGCCGAGTGTCCAACGTAGGACACTCGGCAAAGTTTTTTTGAAAAAAATTAAAAAATATCCAGCAATTTCAAAAAAATACCAAATTTTCACACGAAGCAATATATGTTCTCTATTGACTATACAAAAAGTTTTGTAGTCAAACCAAACTCGACCGTCACTTCAACTCTAAATCTTATCGAATCCTCTCAAAGTTACTATTCTTCTTCTGAGATGCTTCGGTTTGTAATCATTGTACATGATGAAATGTGCAAAACCTTCTCAATTTTTTTCCACAGCCTCCACGTATTATATCATCACATCATGACAAATCTCATGATTTTCAGACTTTTCTTGTTTTTTTACAATTTAAAAATACTACTGCCACACGTTCATGGTCGTGTTTCTTGAACAAGATGTTCGAAATTTCTTTTCATTTCATGGGTCAGGTCTCAAATTGGGCCAAATAACATGAATATCATTTTTCTACTTATTTTGTTCCATAATTTGAATCACTTGCGGTTCAAATTTGACTTATACCAAAAATTTCCTTGAAATGCAATTAATTAAATAAATATAGCAAATAAATCCAAAAATATACCAAATTTTAACATGGAGTACCACATGTTGTATGTGGGGAGTAGAAAAAATTTCATGGTGAAAAGAGGAAAAAAAATTATTTTTTTGCCGAGTGTCAAAAAAAACACTCGGCAAACCCCCCTCTTTGCCGAGTGTTAAAAAAATACTCGGCAAACCCCCCTCTTTGCCGAGTGTCTTTTTTTGACACTTGGCAAACCCCCCTCTTTGCCGAGTGTTTTTTTTGACACTCGGCAAAGAGGGTGGTTTGCCGAGTGTTTTTTAGTTGACACTCGGCAAAGCCCCGATTTACCGAGTGTTTTTTATTTGCCGAGTGCTTTTGGCTTGGCACTCGGCGAAGATCTTGTTTGCCGAGTGCTCGAAAAAAAACACTCGGTAAAAAAAATACACTCAGCAATTTTTAGCTTTCCCGTAGTGTATGTAGAAACATGCTATTTGGATGAAGCTCTGATGATTTAATTTTACCATGTCTTGCACATATTCTACTTCCATTACCCAAAAAAGAACAACTCATGTGAAGAAAATAGTCGGATCCAACTGCTAATAAGTGTTATTGGTTGATTGTAGAGAAATCTCTATCCTGTATTTTGTTGCATCCAGCTGGGCCTGTCATTTTGTAGGCATCATGGATTATTGTTCCTAAGGCAATACTACTAGTTATTTCTGATGAAACAAAATGTTACCTCTTCTTTATTTAACATGTACTACATTAAGGGTTCACGTGGCCTCGACCAAACATTCCATTCATGTGGGTGGGTTGAAATGCCCCCTTATGCCCATAGACACAAATAAAAAGGGACCCATTGGTAGAGAATTGGCCTTTAATCCCGGTTGGTAGGGTGCAAATCTCCCGAAAATCCATCCGGGATAAAACCAACCGGGACAAAAGAGGGGGGTCTTTTATCCCGGGTCAATCAACCAGGCACCGCAAAAAAAAAAGAAATCATATGTTCACAAGTCACGCGAAATATGCGCATGCGCGCTGCGTGGGATTCGAACCCACAACCTCCAGCCTCACGCGTAGCTTCCTTGCCATCCCACCTACACACCGCATCTAACCATATAGAGGGATACTATCCTTTTGTATTAACTCGTGGGGAACCCTTTTATCCCGGTTGGTATTACAAACCGGGATAAAAGGGTTCGAGGGATTTAGTCTTGTTTCAGTGACCTCGTTGGGGACCCTTTTATCCCAGTTTGAAATACCAACCGGGATAAAAGGAGGTCTTTTATCCCGGTTGGTGTTACCAACCGGGATAAAAGGGGGGGGGGTCTTTTATCCCGATTGGTGTTTCAAACCGGGATAAAAGGCCTCTCAGGGTCTTTTTTTCCTACTAACCTTTGCAACCGGGATAAAAGGTCCCGGTTGGTGAGCCCCCCACCAGTGACCGAGCTTTAGTCCCGGTTGGTGAAACTTTTATCCCGGGTCAACTTTAAACCGGGACAAAAGGGGGCGCATCGAAAGCCAATTCTCTACTAGTGACCCCGGAATATGTTGCTTCAGTACCTTGTGCCTGTGATCCCATCAGCTTATGACCATATAGTAGTTTGATATGTTGCGGCTAGGTTAGCTTGCATTGTCATTGGGCACTGCACCGCAGGTCCCCAACCTTGCCTAGTACATATGCAGGAATCCAATTAGTTAGGAATGGAAGGTATCAGTGAGTTCCCGATCACCTGCGAGTTTCTTTTTCCTGAAGATTCTACTTGCACCATGGGATGAATGTAGATGAGGAAAGTTCGCTGTCATCCATGCTATCTCCCATCATCAAGCTCTCGGGCCGTTTCACGGTAGATTGCTGCATGCATACGTCTGGTGCCGGGCATGGCGCACCCGAAGCGCCGCAACACCGCAGCAGATCTGCCCGCATCGCGTGTGAAAGGGATTCGGAAATTGGAGATTAATTGGAGCAAAGGGATAAAATATTGGTGTCCGCTGGATCATTACTAGTGTTGATAGGGATGCAAGTGGTTCAACAAACTATAACGTGTTAATTCTAGCTTAGTCCTTTCTTTTGCAGCAGCAATGTGTACAACTTCTGCAGTCAATTAGAGCGAAAAAGGACCACTTCCACTTTTATCAGATGGGATAGGCAGGTCGTGTAGTGACCCACTTGCAAACCTAAGATATCTTTAACTTTTATTAAGTTGATGCAAATGCAAGGTGCATTTAGAGCAAGTATAATAGCAGGCTGTAAGGAGGCTAAATGCTGAGGTGGAGGAGAGAGGAGAGGAGAGGAAAAGCAGGCTGTAAACTTACAGTCCGCTTAGACACAAGAATTAAGAAACTTTGTGAGAGAGACAAGTGAGCCTTGTATTAATATTGAAGAGCTCACTAGTATATGGGTAGGCTGAGAAGTAGACTGTAAAAATATATATACTCACAGCCGGCAGCCGGCTGTATTACTAACCTTGCTCTTAAACCATCCTAGTAAAGGATAATTGTGCGAGAATTAATTGTACATAGCACACAAGCTACGTAATGACCTCCAATTCAATCTCTCGCCCCTATTCTTAACACGGGACCTAGTAGGACACGGGCTATTTTCCTTTTCTCGCTTGATAGTAGTAGTTCAGCTCTCATTTCTTCGCTCAGATAAATTAAAACAATTAGCACAAAGTAACTGTTTGATTGCAACATATGGTGTGAGTTCTTACATGTGAAAACCTTATTTTCGATGACTTAGTGCTGGCGGCACCGGTAGCATCGTGTCCTCGCTTTGCAACAACTCATGTCTTGTCTCGACATACTGATGCCTCCATAGATTAAGAGAAGAAGGATGCATTTGGAATCTCGGATATCTACTTGATTTGGCTGATAACAAGTAGTGTTAGATTATTTATCATCGAAAGAATGAAATCATCATAAAACAATAAAGTAGGTGTCAAATGTAAGTATGTAACAAATCTAGACATATGGTGATTGGATTGAGCTCTGCTGATTTAATTTTTGCCATGTGTTGCACATATCCTATTTCCTTAACCCCCAAAAAATACTCTGCTAAATAAGTATTGCTTTTTTGTAGAGAAATCTCTATTATGTATTTTGGGTTCATCTCTCAGGCGGTCGGGCCTATCATTTTTATAGGCGTGGATCATTGTTCCCAAGGCAATGATACTAGTTATTTATGATGAAATAAATTATTTCCTCTTTATTTAACATGTGCAATGCAAATTCATGTGGCCTCAACCAACCATCCCATTCTTGTCCTGTGGTCTGCAGCAGCCCACAAATACAAATAAAAAGGGACCGCAAACTGTAGTATGTTGCTTCAATACCTTGTGCCGCTCTGACGTCGTAGCTGATATGCTGTGGCTAAGCTAGTTCGCATTATATTGTCGGTTGACACTACGCGCTACAGTACAGGTCCGCAACCCTGCCTAGTACATACGCTAGGAATCAACTAGCTAGGAATGGAAGGTATCAGGAAATTCCCAATCACCGACTTCTGGGTTTTTGGCTGTCTGGCCCCTGCTATAGCTTGCGCTGCCGTGACGCATGCTGCACTAGCCGTTCGTGCTGCAGACTCGTGTCCATGCCTAGTGCCAGGCATGCGCGCTAGCAGAAGTGCACCCACGCCACAGAAACCACTACCTGCCCGCATCGGTGTAAAAGGGATTCTGAAAATTAGAGATCAATTGGAACCAAGGAATAAAGGATTGGTGGTGGGCTGGATTATTGCGAGTAGATACACCGGATGCAAGTGGTACAAACAAACTATTATCATGTTAGTTGTGGTACTTTTTACAGCAACTATTGTACAAATTATGCCATCAATTAAAGCAAAAAAAAGATGACTTCTATGAGATGGGGCAGGTTGTGCGATGACCCACTTGCAAAACCTAAGATATGTATTAAGCTGTTGCGAGATGTCATTAGCCATCCTAGTCAAGGACAATTGGAAGATGAGAATCGATTGTACATGCAAACACAAGCTACATAAGGATCTGTTTGCATCGCGTGAAACTCACCAAAATTTTGCAAAAGCACAACATCGGAGTAAATAGAACAGTGAATTTACTCTCTCAGTTAAGGACATAGTGAAAATTGAAGATTTGGCATCACTCTTCCACCTCCTCCCCCTATCTGAAGAAGCACTTAAAAAGCTCATACAAACGCAACGGCAGCTACAGCAGCACCAATACGACAGTGATGCCAAAGATCAGTGGGCCTACATATGGGGAAACCAAGATTACAGGTCAAAGAAATTATACACAGCAGGTTATAATTTTGCAAAAAATAAAATAAAATAATAACAGCAGGTTATACAGTTAAGAAGTATGCATTTCCAACCGTATTTACCTATCCATAGTTTCATTATCTGGTTGAGGCTGTTAGACATAATTCATCATCATTAACTGATAGGATCAGCTAGCCAAATGGACATGAACACCTAGCTTAAGTAAGTGTGCGGAATTAACATGACGGACTCGGGGCTCTGCCCATTTTTCGGCTCTGAGGATCCATGCCTGTTTGATATACATAATTAAATTATGTAAAGGAACCTCTCAAAAAAAAATTACAAAGAAAATATTATGTGCTATTGAATTTACAGTAGTAAATCGCGCGAGTGAGCCATCTGCTCCCATATGTGTTGCAGGACTCGTTTGTATTGAATCTGTGATCCTCTTCCATCCACCACGCCTCAAGTTCTAACGTTATCATCCATTGTCATCCCAGCAGAACCTTTGGCTGGCTATTCATTTGCTCTACTTCTAGTCATTAATTAATGTTTGGCTGGTTATTCATTTTATGTCGCTCTTGAAGAATTAGTTTTGCAATTGAATAAAAACATGTTATTGTCTTCATGCTCAAGGCCTCAAGCTAGGGAATGATCTCACCCTCAGGACCGACCTTCGAGTGGTACCGTGCGATTGAGCATGACAAATTAAGGCTATTTTCTGGCACGATATAGTAGTAATTCAGCTCTCGTTTCTTCAGCTAAACAATCAACACTAAGCTGTTTGATCCACAAACAGCAAACTACTATAGTGTCCATCAAAACATTTACATTTGCAGGCTTCGCTGGTTTACTCCATCGTCGAGACTCGAGAGAGTCAGCCTCTCCAGAAAGCAGCTGCGACATGACCCTTTTGCAGTTGCCTTCAACGATCTTCAATTGGGGTCCGTTTGGATCCTAAGAATTGGAAGGCATTCCATCAATTAGATTCCATTTCAGATTTCAGAAGGACTTGAATTGGCTAGAAAGCGATTCAAGTCCAATTTTTTTGTTTGGCTAAACATGGAATTTGTTTCTTGGAATCGAACTCAAAAAACTGTTTGGATATTCAATTGTTGTGCAGCATCGTCTTCACCTTTTTTATGTTTGTGCTAGGCGTCGTGATGCTGAGTACAAAACAACTGTAGAATATGCAAGAAAAGTTGATAAAGCATTAGTCGCTGCCACCCTTGCCTGCTCAGGGCTTCTGATGATCGGGGTCTCTTATTAAAATATCAAGCATAGTACCATACAACAAATTATCATGTATGCAGATTAGTCCAACAATTAGTAAAATGTTCAATCTAGTATAATAGCTTGATCAAGAACTTGTAAAATGCTCAAATTTAGTGCAATAATTTGGTAAATTGGTGCATCCGCAGTATATGACCGAACCCGTATTTGTACTCGCTCCTTAGCCTTTTTGTATGGAATAGATAAATTTGTCTCACAGATCCAAGTCATCTTTTACAAAGTCCCTGTGGACCTAGCTAGTGCATTTAGTCAAATGTAATGCTCCTTTTACCAGCTGAGGTACCTGATCTCTGTTGACGATGAATGGTTCAGTACAACGTTCTCTTTCTGTCACTCCCCGCATCCTAAATTACTATTCATTTTGGATTTTCTCAATACATAGCTTTTGCTATGCACCTGATATATATTATATCTAGATACTTAGCAAATTCTATGTATCTAGAAAAGCCAAAACGAATAGGAGTTTGGGATGGAGGGAATACTTAATTATTATCTATAATGTAACTTCTCATTGGTCAGGAAGCCTGTTTTGGATTGAGATGAACACTGCGTACTATTTACCTCCATCTCAAATTACTATTTATTTTATTTTTTTACATTCATAGTTTTTACTATGCACCTAGATACATATATGTCTAATACGTAGCAAAAATTATGTACCTATAAAAACCAAAACGAATAATAATGTGAGACGGAAGGAGTAGTTCTTGTGTTTGTGAACAGCTTCAAGGCTTGAGTTAGTTTGGGCTGCGGGCTAGTCCAAACACCAGAATTTACACGGCAACACATTGTACGGGCCGTTCCGTTGCATTAATATAATATAATAGGCACTCTGGTTTACGTTCAAAGATATCGGAGTACAACATCGATCGAGAGGGATGGTACTGCTTATTTCGGTGTGTGCTGGGGTTTCTGTTTGATTATTGGTACTTGGGCTTCACGTACGATGCACCTAAATCAAATCGAAATGGGGCACTGGTTGTGATGTGCTGTTTCAAGCATTGAATTGGATGCAACACACCATTGGATCTACTTTGAGTTAGTGCAGCACGCCACGTGCCCTTAAGAGCAAGATTTACTATCCCAAAAGGGACAAATAAAGGCAGGTAAATGACTGTGAAGCTTTATGGGCGCATCATATATATAGACATGGTGCTATTAGAGTGACTCTGTATGAGTCGGTCTATGGATAAGTGAGCTCTTTGACCATAGAGGTAAATAATCTGGAACGGATTGGCTAGAAAAAATGACTTGTTGGCCATTGATTATCATGATCTGGTGGTTGAGTGCCTTCAGGGAAAATAGAGAAGGATAAACTGCATGTAGCTAAAGGTTACAACAAGAAGGTAGGGGGAAAACTGTTTCAAGTTGGAGTCTTAGAGTGGAAAGCAATTTTATCTTTTGGATCGAAATACAATAAATTTGGGAAGCGGTCTCCAAGTTGGAAGGTTCATATGACATTTTGAGAGCTGTTCCTATGATTTCTTATTTAGTGTAAGCTACACAAATGGAAAAGTTACCTAGTGCTCTCAATAAATTGAAGATATATTACCCACGTGTGTGGAAAGATGCTTAAGTGCATGTGGTCAAGACCGAGTCTAGTTTTTAATTAATCCTCAACTACAAAACCGGAATGCTTAAGTGCATCTAGTTTTATATTTATAGGGTGGAAAGGTCTTGCCCTGTAGAGAGTCTAAGCACATCACTAAATACAATTAAAATTTCTTCAAACCCGATTTCTCAAGTAAAAACCAGACCCTCTTTCTTTTTTCGGTGTGATTTTCTAACAAAATGAGCACAACTTCCGCATCCAGAGTCCAAATTGGACAATATTTGAGACTTCCTCAATATTGGAAATTTCGGTTTTAGAAAAGCCGTGCTAATTTTGGTTGTCAATAGCTACTCAAAAGAGCTAAGTGTGGCAGGTGAAATAGCTATGGTTGCAGTGACATGTTTTGGAAACACAATATTGTGTTGCTCAAACATGGACTATCACGTTGTCATGCTGATTGGATGGATCTCTGCTGATTCAATTTTGGCATGTGTTGTGCAGATCCAACCTTGTGTACCCCAACAAGCACAGTATGTGCAGAAAAACTTCATGGTAGAGAACTTCTATTCTGTTTTTTGTTGCATCTCTGGGCCTATCATTATTTATAGGAATTGTGGACGATTGTTCCTAAGGCAATGATGCTAGTTATTTATAATGAAATATTTTTTCCTCTTTATTTAACATGTGAAATGCAATAAAGATTCAGATGACCTCAACCAACCATCCCATTCTATCTAGTCCTATGGGTCGTTGCAGTGTGTCCTTAAATACAAATAAGAAGCGACCTCGTATTGCTTCAATACCTTGTGCTGCTCCAATCTGCTCTCTAACTGGACAGTAGTCGTATAGGAGTAGCTTAGATGCTGCAGCAAGGCTAGCTTGCATTATCGTTGGGCACTCCATGGAAGGTGTGAAACCTGCCTATGCGGCGTACATATATAAACGAAGGAATCAATAGTAGATATATAGGAACGGGAGATAGTAGCTAGGAATGGGAGGTATCAGCAAATTTCTGATCACGAAGGGGTCTTCTTTGTCAAGGTTTTCTTGTGTCAAGAGAGGACGCTATCATCTACGCTATCTCCTACCATCAAGCTCTCAGGACGTTTCATGGTGAATGAACAGGTACGGATATGATTTTGCCGTCCTGAACATAGGTGTGAGGGAAGCTTCCAAGCTGACTTGTACTCGCTGTATATATATTTGCCCGCTGTTGGCCCTTTGGTTTGGTAGCTGGACATGCCCGCGTAAATATCCCAAGCATGACACCCAAGTCTAGCATCCCAAGCTTGCATCCGTAACAAATCAAGAACACACATCTAGAAGTAAATATCACCAAATGGTACAAAAAAGTACCTGATTTGCTTTGCTTCCTCTAGCTATCTTGGGATCGAAATTGAGACTTCTAATGTGGTGCTGCACTCCTTGCTTCTTTGTGCCGTGGTGGACGGTTAGGGAGGGAAGCATTTTTATTGAACATGGTCAGATACAGATTCAGATAGCATTATTTTTCATAGATTAACTCGAATACAAGTACTTATTTGGGTGTTCTCGAGTGCGAATACAAAATGGCTAGTTTGAATTTGGATCTGCATTCAGGTATCTACTCGATTTGACTGATAACATGTAGCAAACATTCATTTATTTATTAATGATTTTGAAAGAATGAAATCATCATGAAACATAGAAGTAGAGATCAAATGTAACACATTTAGACACATGGTGATTGGATCGAGCTCTGCTGATTCAGTTTTACCATAGTTTGCACATATCCTACTTCTTTGAGACCCAAAAGAACAATGTGTGCGATGGAAATAGTGCTAATAAGTATTGCTTCATTGTAGAGAAATCTCTATTCTGTATTTTGCTGCATCATCCCGGGCCTATTATTTTTTATAGGCATCATGTGGATAGTTATTCCAAAAGAAATGATTTGATGAAATAAATTGTTACATTTTCTTTATTTAACATGTACACTAAGGATTCACAAGGTCTCAACCAACCATACCATTGTAGTCTTGTGGATGCAATGCCCACGAATACATATAAAAAGGGACCATGCAGTCTGTGTTGGTTCAATATATACATTCTGCCTCCGATCGCTTGTGACCGTATAGTACTCCCTCCGTAAAAAAAAAGTTGTTTTAGAAATTTTAGGATAGATTAACAAGAAGGTAAATTGACCTTGCCATATTTATGTTATAGTGTTATTTAACTAGTGTTTTCATGCATATTCTTATACTAACCTGCCACTTGGCACCTGAAATAATCCTATTATTGCATATGTGTTGTATTTTGTAGCATATTGCATTTTGACAGGAAATACAATATAATCAAGGGGGTTTACATAAAGAGCTTAATGTATATTTGGACATGGGTCATCGAGGTTAGCCTACACGAGGAAGGAGAGGATCAGAACGGCCAGAAAGAGCCCAAGCCGATCGGCCTGGGACCCTCCAGGCCGATCGATCACTACAAGAAATCTTCCGGTCTATGATGAACCAAAAGGTGTCATAAACGCATTTTTTGCGTCATAACCCGTGATTTATGATGCTCGAGTGATGAAAACTCTTCGTCATTACTCGAGCATCATAAACCGCGACTAGTGACGTTCCTTATTTCGCTGCGTCACTAAGTATGATGCCTACGAATCGTCAAACAGAAACGTTATAAATTGGATCCTACTGTTTTACCACGATGGACAGAATATGACGTGGCATGACAATTGTAACAAATTATTTTGTCATAAAATGAATTTGGCCCATTTGTTATTGGGTTGAGCCTAAAATTGTTACCACATGCCAATGTTGTTCAGATAGCTCAAAATTGCTCCTGGTAGGCCCATTTGTTATTGGGTCGAGGCCAAATTTGTTCCCACAGGCCAATGTTGTTCAGATAGCCCAAAATTGATTTCGGTAGGCCCATATGTTGTTGGGTCGAGCACAAAAATTGTGCAAATTGTTTGCGGCCCTTTTAGTCTCGATTTATGAATGAAATTGACTTTTGACCCAATTATATGTGGGCTAAGCTCACTTAAGGCAAATATAAATTTAACCAATCGGGCCTGACAAATAATTGATTTCATTTCAATTTCGATCTAGTTGACAAAATAATAAACAGAATGCACATATTTATGTATACAAGAAAACAAAAACTCTTCATGATGGAACAAGATAAAGGTTTGAAGTTCACTTAACTTCAAGAGCATTATATTTATTTTATTATGGCATGTTCTTTATTACTCGTTTATCTTCCATGATAAAAAGCAGTCAGTCACAACTTGAACTTTAAATGCCAAACACTTGAGAGAGCAATGTGTCTTGTTATGTATAATTGAGTGCAGGGATGACATCAAAGGGCAGTGCTGATTTCCTGATTAAGCAAGTATCCTGGACTTACTCAAGGGCAAGCAAGGCTTAAGCATGAATAAAATCCAAGGATCGAGTGAGTGCTTTTAGTGTCTACATTTGCTTGTTTGTCTTTTATTTTGCCTTTGCAACTTTTGATTATGAGCATTCTCATGAATTCTAAATCTTAGTCGTGGAGTTTAATAATTGTTTTGTCTTTGCAATACCCATGCTTTATGATAATCTAGTGCTTTAGTTTGCAATACCCATATTTTACCAATTGCGTTTTGTTTTCAAGATTACAGGAAAGACATTTGTGCGGGGGAGTACCATTTCATATATACATCTATCTTTCCGTGGTGTGTATTATATATGGTTTTGCTCACGGACTCCTCATCATCCTTCAACGAAGAAAGTGATGCACTTATATGAACATACTCATTCTCTATATTCGACGACCTAGTAAACCAAAACAAACTTGCTGAAGTTAGCCACCTTCCTTGGTGTCTCCCGGTGTTGATTATTTAGGTCCATTGTAACAAGCATGATATGACGTTGAAGGATAAAGAACAACACACAAGTGGGCCACCTGCAGCTTGTCTTCCCCAAGTGGAGTGGAAAGAAATCGAGTGCTCATGTGTACGAGTCACCATGACATGCCGGTTTTGATGATGCCCTAACTGCAAAGATAAGTACTTACCACACAATACTAGCTAGTATAACTACACAAGCATGTGTTGGATGGTGTAAGCATGCAATCTCTGGATGATGCAACCAAATTAATGTATATATGTTCCGTAATTAATGTTGTGTTTAGATTTTTTCGGTGCCAGCAAAACAGTCTCTCCAAAAGGTATGTCTTTTAGTCACCGTCACTGAAACTGAATTCTTTGCGTAGTTTGCTGTTGCTTAACTGCACACATAAATCAGTTTAACATTCAAATGAGTGAAGGGCATCTTAGCATGGTAATTTCATACCTACTTGGCACTTTTGGCAACGTGCAAGACTTTTCTTGGTCTTGGATTTCGGAGCCACTACTAGCGCACCCGATCAGTGGGTCACGCAATTCTATGCCAAATCACGTGATAGAATGCCACTAGTTATTAGTTATAGCACAAAACTGAATTTGATGTCTTGACCTAGGATTAGTTTACACCCAATACTCCCAAATTTTACGTTCAAATGAGTGAAAGGCATCTTAGCATGGTAATTTCATGCCTACTTGGCACTTTTGGCAATGTGCAAGACTTTTCTTGGTCTTCGATTAATTCCAGAGCCACTACTAACGCACCCGATCAGTGGGCCTTGCTCTAACTAGCTAGGTTGAGTGTTACTAGCAGTTTCCATTGACATGATCACCTAATTTGGCAGCTAGAACGTGCGTGGAGTCAGAGTTAAGTAAGGTACAGACACAGTTGCTTTTCAAAAACCAACTGCTCTGCAAATAGTCTTTGATGACTTCACCAAGTCAACGTCTTCGTCTTAGCTGTGCGCTCATTCCACTTGCAATGCAAGGTACTAAGCACTCATCTCTAGTCCAAAACTTAAGTATCCTTGCTGCTATCATTGACCCCTCCTTGTTTGCTCTCTCTTTTTGACCTTTTCCAAGTCCAAACGCTCCACATGCTTTGCCTGCAAGAGGGCACCGGTAGGAATTAATGTGAACTTATTGTAGGGACATGTTGCCTCGGCCTTTCCACTGAACAATGATTTTTATGGAAAACCTCAAAAGGTGTGAGTTTTCATATTAAGTCTAAAATGAACAAAGAGTTAGTAACCATTAAGAATTAAGAATAGGACATGGAAGTAAGGTCGCAGCTTTGGTGGAGATTTCTGTCCCAAAGCTTACTTGGGTCACTTAAGGACCGGTTCACAGTCAAGTCTTTCTAGTAAAATGTACAACCATATGTGCCAAAAAGGTACAACCTTCGGGAGTGCCCATTCATGTGAGGTCCTGATTCACAATCTCGTGTATCCTAGAAGTTTATCACTAGTAGAGAACTGACTTTCGATCCGCCCCCTTTTATCCCGGTTTAAAAGTGGCCCGGGACAAAAGGGGGTGCGCCGGGTGCGGGAATTTGGAGGGGAGCATTAGTCCCGGTTGGTAATTGCAACCGGGACTAAAGGCCCCCCTTTAGTCCCGGTTGCAACGGCTAGCGGGGGGCCGTCGGTGGCGGGACCCTTTTATCCCGGTTGGAGGATCCAACCGGGATAAAAGGGACACCCTTTTATCCCGGTTGGAGGCACCAATCGGGATAAAAGGTTTAGTCCCGGTTGGTGCCTCCAACCGGGATAAAAGGGTGTCCCTTTTATCCCGGTTGGATCCTCCAACCGGGACTAACTTCCAACCGGTTCCTTTTGTCCCGGTTGGAGTTTTTAACTGGGATAAAAACTCATCCCCCACTATATCCCGAGACAGAGACTTTCTTCTTCCTCCAGCCCGAGCAGTCCAGCACATTGATAGAGAGCTGAGCTTCACCTACTCTCCGGTGGTGCCCAAGCAAGGGAGGTGCTGCCCGAAGTTTTTTCCCTCATTTTCGTGGGAATTTCACTCGGCCAACACAAGTAATGCGAAGGTTTGCTACTTCATCCTCGTGTTATGCTTTGATTTATTCTTTGGAGATGGAAAGATTATTTGCTACAATGTGATGATGAAGTAGAAAAATGGAGAGGTATTTTGAGCTAGAATGTGAGGGAGATTGATGTGTCATATATAGTATGCATTATTGCAGTGGTTTAAATCCATATGCTACCTTGTCTAGACGGTTTATCTTATCAAATTCAATATGGTTTTTTAAATCCATATACTTGTTGAACTTGCATACCGTGTTCATTTCGGCGAGAATGTTCTCCGCCGAGCAGCAACGTATGTCAAGAAGGAGGTTCGATTCTACGAGAAAGAGTGGATACGGACATCGTGACCGTGTCCCCTTTTCCGTAGCATCTAACCTCTTTCATGACGAAGTGCGGTGCCGCCCAGCTGAGGACATCCTCGCGAAATGAACACGGTCTTCAAGTTCAACAACTTCTGTAGTGGTAAGGAAAGAATTTTTGTACATAGATGACTTCTGCTACTTGTTGAACTTGCATACCGTGTTCATCTCGCCGAGGATGTTCTCCGCCGAGCAGCAACGTATGTCAAGAAGGAGGTTCGATTCTACGAGAAAGAGTGGATACGGACATCGTGACCGTGTCCCCTTTTTCGTAGCATCTAACCTCTTTAATGACGAAGTGCGGTGCCGCCCAGTTGAGGACATCCTCGCGAGATGATCACGGTCTTCAAGTTCAACAACTTCTGTAGTGGTAAGGAAAGAATTTTTGTACATAGATGACTTCTGCTACTTGTTGAACTTGCATACCGTATTCATCTCTCCGAGGATTTTTTCCGCCGAGCAGCAACGTATGTCAAGAAGGAGGTTCGATTCTACGAGAAAGAGTGGATACGGACATCGTGACCGTGTCCCCTTTTCCGTAGCATCTAACCTCTTTCATGACGAATACCGGTGCCGCCCAGTTGAGGACATCCTCGCGAGATGATCACAGTCTTCAAGTTCAACAACTTATGCAGTGTTTGGGACTTTAATTTAAATATGTGTATTTGGATCTTCATGTTGTTGTATTGTACCATGTTGTTTGGATCTTTAATCGATTTTCACGCGTAATCCATTGTCAAGTGTAATCCATTTTCATGCGTAATACGATGCAGATGGACCGGCAATGGATCTATAATGCAGACAGGCGGAGCAAGGTGTTTATTGATGGCTTGCATTATTTTCTCGAAGTGGCAAAAGCGAACAAGCCAGAGAATGGGTTCGTATGTTGTCCATGCTTCCAATGCAATAACAGGAAGGAGTATTCAAAGGATTCCTGGGCGACTATTCACAGCCACTTGTTTAAATACGGTTTCATGCCTAACTATTTGGTTTGGACCAAGCACGGTGAACTAGGGGTTGTAATGGAAGATGGCGAGGAGGAGGAGGAAGATGACACCATTCCGGACTGGGTTGCAGGCCAAGCTTTTGCAGGTACTACAATGGGCGAGGCTGATGAAGATGAGTTTGCAGAAAATGACCCTACTGATGACCTTGGTCAGGTGATACGAGATGCATACAGAGATTGCGAAACTGAGAAGGAAGCAGCAAAGTTGCAGCGCATGATAGATGATCACCAAAAATTGTTGTACCCAGGTTGCCAGCAGGGCCATAAAAAACTAGGTACGACACTAGAATTTGTGCAATGGAAGGCAAAAAATGGTGTGTCCGATAAGGCATTTCAGGGGATGTTGAACATTGTCAAGAAGATTCTCCCCGAGAATAATGAATTACCGTCCACAACATATGAAGCTAAACAGATTATTTGCCCTCTCGGATTGGATGTTCAGAAGATACACGCATGCCCTAATGACTGTATCCTCTATCGTGGTGATGAATACGAGAAATTGGATGCTTGTCCCGTCTGCGAAGCCCTGCGGTATAAGATCAGGCGAGATGATCCTGGTGATGTCGAGGGGCAGTCTCCCAAGAAGAGAGTTCCCGCGAAGGTGATGTGGTATTTCCCTATAATACCACGCTTGAAGCGCTTGTTCAGGAACAAGGCGAATGCTAAGTTGATGCGATGGCACAAAGAAGACCGTAAGGAAGATGAGATGCTGAGACACCCCGCAGATGGGGCACAGTGGAGATCAATTGATAGAACATTCCCAGACTTTGAAAGTGAAGCAAGGAACATAAGGTTTGGTTTAAGCACTGATGGATTCAATCCATTCGGTGAGTTGAGTAGTGGTCATAGTACTTGGCCTGTGACCCTTTGTATGTTCAACCTTCCTCCTTGGCTGTGCATGAAGCGGAAGTTCATTATGATGCCGGCGCTTATCCAAGGCCCAAAACAACCCGGCAACGACATTGACGTGTACCTAAGGCCGTTGGTTGATGACCTTTTACAGCTCTGGAAGGAAGAAGGTGTACGTGTGTGGGATGAGGATAGACAGGAGATCTTTAATCTACGAGCACTGTTGTTCGTAACCATCAACGATTGGCCTGCATTGAGTAACCTTTCAGGACAGACAAATAAGGGATATCGGGCATGCACCCACTGTTTAGACGACACAGATAGCATGTACTTGAAGCACTGTAAGAAGGTCGTCTATATGGGTCATCGTCGATTTCTCCCTGCTCACCACCAGCTGAGAAAGAGCGGGATGCATTTCAAAGGGACGCCAGACCATCGTAAAAAACCTGCACACCGTAATGGAAAGCGTGTGTTCGAGATGATGAAGGATGTATATGTAGTCTTTGGAAAGGGACTTGGTAGCCAACCTGTTCCGAACGATGATAACGGACATGCACCCATGTGGAAGAAAAAGTCAATATTTTGGGAGCTACCTTATTGGGAAATCCTAGAGGTTCGCAACGCAATATACGTGATGCACCTGACGAAGAATCTTTGCGTGAACGTGCTAGGCTTCATGGGTGTTTATGGAACCTCAAAAGATACATTGGAAGCACGACAGGACCTGAAAGCCATGGGGCAACGAGATGACCTACATCCGGAAAAGAGAGATAATGGACAGCAAGGAGGAGAAGGATAGCATGTTTGAATGCTTGAATAGTATGAAGGTCCCGTCTGGGTACTCCTCGAATATAAAGGGAATAATAAATATGAAACAAAAGAAGTTTACAAATCTCAAGGCTCATGACTGCCACATGTTGATGACCCAGTTGCTTCCGGTTGCACTGAGGGGTGTTCTACCAGAAAATGTCCGGTTGCCGCTCGTAAAGCTATGCACGTTTCTCAATGCGATTTCGCAGAAGGCAATCGATCCATCCAAGCTATCAAAGCTACAGAACGATGTGGTGCAATGTCTTGTCAGTTTTGAGTTGTTATTTCCACCATCCTTCTTCAATATTATGACGCACTTACTGGTTCACCTAGTAAAAGAGATTGGTATTCTCGGACCTGTATACCTGCACAATATGTGGCCTTTCGAGAGGTTCATGGCAGTCCTAAAAAACTATGTTCGTAATCGTGCCCGTCCAGAAGGAAGCATCGCCAGGGGATATGGAACAGAGGAGGTGATCGAGTTTTGTGTTGATTTTATTGATTCAATTGACTCGATTGGGGTTCCAACTTCACGCCACGAGGGGAGGCTCCGAGGAATGGGCACCCTTGGAAGGAAATCAAGTTTGAGCAATGATACTAATTTGTTCGACAAGGCACACTACACTGTTCTACAACAATCATCCTTTGTGTCTCCGTATATCGAGCAGCACAGGCAGATGGTAGCTTCCAAAAACCCGACCAAATCCGATGCTTGGCTTACCCGTCATCACATGGAAACTTTTCCCTCCTGGTTGCGCCAACAACTTATGGGTAACTCTGAGATTCACCCACAGCTTGCCTGGTTAGCCAGGGGACCTGCTACCACAATCGTCAAATTCCAAGGCTATGAGATAAATGGTTACACATTTTACACGAGAGCCTAGGACCAGAAAAGCACGAACCAGAATAGTGGTGTCCACATAGATGCCATGGACAGAAATAATAGTAAGGAGTCGTATTATGGTTTCATACAGGAGATATGGGAACTCGAATACGGACCGCTGTACATCCCTCTATTTCTTTGCAATTGGGTGAAGCTAACTGCCGTCACCAAAGATCAGTACGGAATGACAATAGTAGATCTGAGCAAGATTGGATACAGTGATGACCCATTCGTACTTGCCAATGATGTGCATCAGGTGTTCTATGTGAAGGACATGTGCAGCAAACCCAAGAGGAATCCAGAAGAGACATGGGAGCCAAAGTGCCACATAGTTCTTCCAGGTAAAAGAAAAATCGTGGGAGTCGAGGATAAAACAGACCAATCAGATGATTATGATCAGTTTGATGGCATGCCTCCATTCGCCGTTGAAGTTGATCCAAGCATCCTGCTATCCAAAGAAGAGGCTCCGTACTTACGCCGCGATCATGATCAAGGAACTTTCGTGAAGAAGAAATTTTACAACGTTGTATTGTAATGCGTTAAATGTACATGACCTTTGTGTATTAATTGATACAATTTGTAATTTACCCTATGTATGATTTCATGTGTTATTAAATTTGTTAGGTGAAGATTTTTTAGATATACATGAACATTGTTAACCACATACTAACATGGATTTTTCTGCGCATTCAAATAATTTAATTGAATAATTTATTGATCACAGCAATGCAGTAAAATAAATATTTTACAGGCTACATGAGTTGGTATAGAAATAATGATTACTTCATACTTATTGTCAATTTACTCGTTAATTAAATATATTTTTGCATGTACAAAATCTGAGAAGGTTTTGTTTTTCATCCTGGAATGCAGTGAAAAGGTTAAATAAAATCCATTTCCAAAAAACAGGCGGGAGAAGAAAAATAGGAAAAAAGACCTTTTGTCCCGGGTGCTAACAGCAACCGGGACAAAAGGCCCCCCTTTTATCCCGGTTGCAAACGGCAACCGGGATAAAAGGCCCCCCCCTTTTATCCCGGTTGGTGACGGGACCCGGGAGAAAAGGGTGCGCTCCCAGCCCCACCTGGCGGGGGCACCCTTTTGTCCCGGGTCCCGTCACCAACCGGGATAAAAGGGGGGGGGGCCTTTTATCCCGGTTGCAAATGGGACCCGGGATAAAAGGGTGCCCCGCCAGGTGGGGCTGGGAGCGCACCCTTTTATCCCGGGTCCCGTCACCAACCGGGATAAAAGGGGGGGCCTTTTATCCCGGTTGGTGACGGGACCCGGGACAAAAGGCTCTTTTGTCCCGGGTCCCATTACGAACCGGGATAAAAGGGGGGGGGTTTAAAAGCACTGTACTCCCTTCTACCCCCCGCCAGTTCCACACTTAGCGAAAATTTCGCAAGTCCCGTGCTCTCCGCCGTCGCCGCCCGTCCGCCTCCCTCGCCGGCCGCCGCCGTCGTCGTCCCCCATTGCGCCGTCGAAGTCCCGCATTGCGCCGTCGTCGTCCCCCGGCCGGCCCTCCTCGATCCCCTCCTCGTCCGTCGACGGGCCCAGCCCCCGGCCACCTCGTCGCCGGCTGCCGCATCGCCCCTCGTCGCCGGCTCCATCCTCGTCGCCCCTCGTCGCCCCTCGTCGCCGTCCCTTGTAGCCGCCGTCGTCGTCTTCGCCTCGGCCGCCGTCGTCGTCTTCGTCCTCGTCGCCGCCCCGGCCGCCGCTGTCCCGCACGCCGCCCGGCCGCCGCCGTCCCGCCGTCACGCCACCCCGGCTGCCGCCGTCACGCCGCCCCGGCCGCCGCCGTCCCGCCGCCCCGGCCGCCGCCCCGCGCGCGAGAGGTCTGCCGCGCCGGCCGGTGCGCCGGGAGAGGGTTTTCTTTTAATTTTTAATTTTGTTTTTTTAGATGGAATTGTAATTTTGTTAAGTTAGATTTTTAGATTTCTAATTTTGTTAAGTTAGATTTTTAGATTTCTAGTTAGTTTGTTAAGTTAGATTTCTAGTTAGCTTGTTAACTACCGTCCCGCCGTCGTGATCGCCGCCGTCCCGCCGAGTAGCTACCGTGAGAGCCGCCTTGTAGCCGTCGTGATCGCCGCCGAGTAGCCGCCGTGATCGCCGCCGTCCTGCCGCCCATCAAAACGTAGTAGGCACCGCCCGTGGTTCCGGTGAACCGCCTCCGCCGTACCGCCGCCCTGACCGCCGCCGTCCCGCCTCCGCCGCCCTTATCGCCGCCGTAGAAATTCGTCAAAATTCGTAGAAATTCATCAAAATTCGTAGAAATTCGTCAAAATTCGTAGAAATTCATAGAAAATCGTAGAAATTTGTAGAAATTCGTAGAAATTCGTAGAAATTTGTATAAATTCATAGAAATTCGTAGAAATTTGTAGAAATTCATAGAAATTCGTAGAAATTCATAGAAAATCATAGAAATTTGTAGAAATTCATAGAAATTCATAGAAAATCATAGAAATTTGTAGAAATTCATAGAAATTCATAGAAATTTGTATAAATTCATAGAAATTCATAGAAATTTGTATAAATTCATAGAAATTTGTATAAAGATTCCGGACTTTGTACGATTCATGTTATTTTATGATTTCATTATATACATGTATGATTCCGGACTGTCATTATATACAAATTTGTATTAAGACGATTTCTATGACTGTCATGTATGATTCCATGTATGTTTCCAGCAATAGTTGAAATGGCAGACGATGAGACCGCAAGGTATATCATGGAGCAGATAATCGCTGGTGATGGTAGTGGCGACAACGTTCCACTATCATACACGGATGAAGAGGGCACCCAGGCGGACATGTTCCTCAACATGTCTGCCGATGGGAATGAAGAGCAACAGCCGCAGCAACAACTTGCCGTGGCGGAAGGTTCCGGCGAGGTATATACAACCATTCTTGTATTGTTTCACGCCACCGCTACTACTACGTACTAATTAACGAATCTTGAACTGTTAGCCCTCCGGATCGACACAAGGGCAGAAGACCCGAGGTCGTACAAAGGTGATGGAAGGGAGGCTTGTCATCACCGAAGTTACAGATGAGGGCAGGCCGGTTGCTCCCGAGAAAGTCGCAAAGAAGTACGTTAGTCAAATCGGGGCAATCGTCCGGGACAACGTGCCTATCAGCATCAGAGAATGGAAGGGCAGAAGCGATAATCCGTACGCCCTTCCAGAGACAGAAAAGAATATGCTGTGGGAAGACGTGAAGAGGCATTTCACATTCCCCGAAGATTATAGCGAGAAGGATGTCAAAGCGTGGACACTTAAGAAGATGGCTACTCAATTCCAGACATTCAAGAAGATGCTGGACACCCACTACATCAAGAAGGGCAAAACTCCAGACTTCAACGCGTGGCCCAAGTTGAGGGACCACTGGGATGCATTTGTTGAATACAAGAGGAGTGAAGAAGGTGTGAAAAAGATCACGACCAACGTTGCAAATGCTAGTCAGAAGGGCTACCACCATCATTTGGGGCGAGGTGGGTATGGCTCAGCAATTCCCAAGTGGAGAAAGATGGAACAAGATCTGATCGAACGGGGAATCATACCTGCAACTATTGAATGGCCCGAACGATCAAAGAACTGGTACTATGCTCATGGAGGCTCCCTAAGCCAAGAGGATGGGACGCTGATTTTCAATGACAGAATACGTGAGAAGGCCGAACATCTCATGAAGAACATTGAAGATTCCAAGGCTGGGAGGTTGAGGGTGGACCGAGAAAATGATGAGCTCACATTGGCCCTCGGTAATCCAGAGCACCCAGGACGTTGCCGGGGGTTCGGGGTGGTTCCGTGGAAGTTCGCTTTCCGAGGCGACAGCGCCTCTTACAGAAGCCGGAAGCGAAGAAAGGAACAGATGGAGGAGAGCTGGCGGCAGATGCTAGAACAAAGAATGATGGATGAAATCAATCGGCGGGTGGCCGACGCAGTTGCGCAGTTGGCGCAAACTGGAGCAATGCCGAATCCTCACACCGCCAGCCCTTCTCAACGCCTCGGGAGCAGTTGTGCTTCTACAGGGGTCCCCGATGCGCAGACGCCCAGGTTACCCATGGAGGAGCAACGGTTCCCCGTGGATGCCATCACGCAACGGATCTCATGTGAGCTGCATGCACCGGTCGGCAACCTCACTATTAAGGTATACTTATACATAATATTTATGCAATCTTGTCAATTGATCCAGGCCTCGAGATCGGAGTTCAACTTGTTTACTTCTGCTATATGTACAGGTAGCGTACAGGAGTGCGTTACCAACGCTGGCAGGGCAGAGCAGTCATGGCATGGACATTCCAACAGGCTACGCCAGCGTCTGCGTCGAGCAAATAGTAGATGCCCAGTATGAAGGTCTAGAGCTCGACTTCCCGGGAGGCGACGGGGAAAAGACATTGGCAGATGCGCTTCATGGGATCATTCTATGGAAGAAACGCTACATCATTATTTCCCGCACGGAGCCATCTCCTCAGACCTCAAGACCGCTCCCCGTAGATCCCGAGCAGCGACCTTCTCCTCATACCTCGAGACCGGCATCTCCTGCTCCAGGACCGTCGCTTCCATCTATATCAAGGTCTCCATCTCCACCACATCCTGGTGCTGGGAGCGACGACGACAATAACAACACGCCTCCCCGATCACCGTCGCCGGCACCAAGAGCGGCCCCCTCGAAGGAACCTGCAGCACCACTCAAGAAGTCACGAGCACCGCCTCCCAAGCAAAGACAGCCTCGAAAGAAGAAAACAAAGGTCGACCCTGAAGTGGCTCGCAAGGAACGCTTTGAGGCAATGTCTCATGCGGAACAGTGGGCAGAAATCCAACGAGAGGCCAGCGAGTGGTTCAAGAAACAAGCCGAATTAAAAAAGGCAAGGGAGATGGAGCCACCGCCAGTAAGTCGGCGGGATTTAAACTTTTTTATCAGGATGGAGGAAGGAGCCAAGAAAAGGATACCACTCTTGTCAAACTATGAACGGGCTCTAGTAAAGGCTGATGAAAAGGATAAAAGAAAAGGAAAATCATCCTCCAAAGGTTCAGTCCCCGACCTCAGCCATTTATCAAAGAAAGATGCTCAACGGGTAAAATCAATGCCCTTGGATCAACAAGAAAATATATTGAAGTTCATGGAAGAAACAGGTCTGGGACTTGATGAATGCATAGGGCAAGTCGAGACGCCAACTGCACCGCCCCCTGAGCCGAGATGGCCTTATGAGCTAGGCAAGCCTCTAGTGAAGCCGGCAATGGTACGGAATCTGTCAACAAAGATGTACGAATTCCATCAATGGTACATGACGGCATCCGCCAACTCGAGGGAGATGATCGGCATGAAGGTAAAACCGATAGATTTTCACGGTGAAGGGGAGAAAGTGCTGTGGCTAGACTTCAAGGATATATACGAAGTGTACCATCATGATGCCCTGGACGTCTCTCTGATCAGCACTTGGATTCTGTAAGTGTCCGTTTATTATCTCTACATGTAAATTTTGGCGTGCGTCACCGTACTAACTTCATCTTCCATTTCATGTAGGATGCTAATTCAGACATGCCGCCGAGAGGCGTACCTACATGTAGGCTTCATGGATCCATCTGTAGTTAACCAACAACAGATACAATTAGCGCCGGAAAAAGCGTTTGCCGAAATATACAATTTCCTACACAAACAAACATTCAAGGATTTCATACTACTTCCATACAACTTCAAGTAAGTGTGTGTATACCGTCTACTTTCGATGTCTTTTTCCTTATCTCTACATGTTAGTTAGCTCTAATATGCATGAACATTTTACGCACGCAGCTTCCACTGGATCCTTATTATAATTGAGCCTGAAAGAAGCCACGTCACTGTCTTTGATTCGTTACGGAAAGATCCGGTGGACTACCAAGAATTGCAAGACATGCTAGGCTTGTAATAATTCTGGACCTTTATCTCTATGCAAAAATTTATTTCCTAAATTTTATCCCTGTTACACTATGTCATTCATTATTCTAATCCGCAGCGCATGGAAACAATTCATAAGGACACACAAAGGTCCATTCAAAGAAAATCTTACATGGAACACAGACTTCCCGGTACGTATGAAGTCTGCACATTTATTACATTGTATAACACGAATAGTTCATAACTTATTTTTTTCCGCACTGAAGTGCTTAAGACAGGAACCCGGGAATAATCTATGTGGCTACTACATCTGTGAGCACATGCACAGTTTTTTGGGACCCAAGGGACCGAAGATGACGCCGCACAACTTTAAAGTACGTAAAATAAATATATTACTAGTTAATTATTTTCTAGCTCCTTATATGTATTTGTTCATGTAACATTCACAAATTTCCAAATTATAGATGTTGAATATTCAATAAGGACTCTTGAAGGAAGAAAGAGTAGCGGCAATATGTGAAGGTCTCATTGGATTCATAATGGACGAGGTGGTAGATCCAAGAGGAGAATTTTATTACGATGGACGACAATTAGACACTCCGATCAGCAACACCACGACGGAAAGATCGTAGGAAGATACTTTGATTTATTTGTATATATGATCGATTTGTACTAATTAAGCTAGTTGAATTGTGTATATGAATTGTGTATAAGGATTGTGTATATATATAGTAGTTGTATAATTACAAATCCCATTCGTTTAAATACTAGTTGATTTCGTTCTAAAAAAATCTCAACTACAAGGTTAACAAATTAAAAGGGCCGCGGTACTACTATACGTATACGTGATGCATGCATGAAAAATTCAGGCGTCACCAGTGCCATGCAAGCGCAATTTAGTCCCGGTTGGAATTGAGCCGGGACTAAAGGGGACCCCTTTAGTCCCGGTTGGGAAATCCAACCGGGACTAAAGGGACCCCCTTTAGTCCCGGTTGGTGTCACCAACCGGGACTAAAGGGCCTGTCCCGCGCCTGGCGTGGCAGGCCCTTTAGTCCCGGTTGGTGACACCAACCGGGACTAAAGGGGGTCCTTTACTCCCGGTTAAAATACCCGGGACTAAAGACCCCCCCCTTTTGTCCCGGTTGGTTTATCCCGGATGGATATCCGAGAGATATGCACCCTACCAACCGGGACTAAAGGTCAATTCTCTACCAGTGTATGCATATAGAGTTAATTTGGGATATTTGATCCATTCATATTATAATTATCTTATTTGGTGGCAGATTTTGGGTTTCTACCATGCATCTCGCAGTTGTGTGTGAACAAAGCAAGATGGTAGATCATTGGTTTTCTACATTTGATTTAACACACAATGAAATATGATAGTAATCCCCCACAACATTCCTCCTAGTAGGTATATGTTCTGAAAATTATACTACACAAATGATTAAACTCAAATGGGTGAAGGGCATTTAGCATGGTAATTCCAGGCCCACTTGCCAATTTGGTCAACATGCAAGACCTTTCTTGGTCTTCAAGCCCCAAGTCACCGATCAGTGAGCCTCTCGCAATTCTATACCCAATCATGCATGAGATAGAATGCCACTAGCTAGTTAGCACTTTATATAACCAAACTGAATTTGATACCTTGAGCTATGATTAGTTTACACCTATCCCAAGGTTTAAGTACCACGGCACCTATACCTAGGTTTAGGTGAACAAAGCAAGATGGTTAGATCATTGGTTTTCTACATTTGATTTAACACACAATGAAATATGATAGTAATCCCCCAACAACATTCCTCCTAGTAGGTATATGTTCTGAAAATTATACTACACAAATGATTAATCTCAAATGGGTGAAGGGCATTTAGCATGGTAATTCCAAGCCCACTTGCCAATTTGGTCAACATGCAAGACCTTTCTTGGTCTTCAAGCCCCGAGTCACTACGAGAGCCTCCGATCAGTGAGCCTCGCAATTCTATACCCAATCATGCATGAGATAGAATGCCACTAGCTAGTTAGCACTTTATATAACCAAACTGAATTTGATACCTTGAGCTATGATTAGTTTACACCTAATCCCAAGGTTTAAGTACCACGGCACCTATACCTAGGTTTATTGCATTTTCCCATGAGCAAGTACAGCGTTAACAAATTGAGCGTTTTGGAATCAATGCTCCACGCATCTCTTCAAGTTGAAGGTTGGCTTCAACTTGTGCCATGAGCAAGTTTATTTAACTAAGTTTAACGACTTAATCTTTAGTTATGTTGCTGCTGCAGAGCTACTGAGCTAGCTAGCTCCCTTAACATCATTAAGAACTCTGGCTAAGTGTGCATCAGGTAGAGTATTCTGGCCAGAGATGTAATCACCTTGGTAATTAATCAACATGTACAGGAAGGAACTTAAAAGTTAAAGAAATAAAAAAGAACAAAATAAAAAAAGTTCTATACTGAACCTGGTACGCAGTACGTAATTAATGGAATTAGTCTTTGGTTTTCTATATAAATGAAATAAATGTTCACAGGTGGAAAACTCGTCTTTAGTCCCGATTGGTAGGGAGCAAATCTCCTGAAAATCCATCCGGGATAAAGCAATCGAGACGAAAAGGGAGGGTCTTTAGTCCCGGGTCACTCGACTAAAGATCCCCTTTAGTCCCGGTTGGTGTGCCACGCCAACCGGGACTAAAGTCCTGCTTGAAATTACAGGCGCCTGCATATTTCAGGCGCGTGCCATGTAGGCGCATGTAATTTCATGCATCACGTACGTACCCCTTTAGGTAATCTTTAGTAGTAGAGACTTTTTTATAATGAAATCAGACTAGTATTTAAACGAATCAAACTAGTATCTATAATACTATATATACAATTCTTAATATATATACAATTCTGCTTTCATGACATTCCAACTGGTTAACACTATCTTCTTCTTTTTCAGGAATTGGTTCTTCCCTAGGCGAATTTCTTCCCTGGGCTTGCATTCCACGGTCTCTCAAAACTACACTTCACTCTAACTAAGGGTGATGCGAGCAAGTTGGCTAAGCCCTTGTATCGCTTCTGGGAGTACAAGTTTCGGTATAGGCACCTCTAATGTAATCTTTGTCCACAGCATACTATACAAATCTCTTAGTGTATTATACAAATCAATTAAACTATCTACACGATCTTCCTGTCAAGGTGTTGTTACTCGGAGTGTCTAATTTTCGTCCATCGTAATAAAATTCTTCTTGTGAATTTATCACCTCGTCCACCATATCTACGATCTTCCTGTCAAGGTGTTGTTGCTCGGAGCGTCTATTTTTCGTCCATCGTAATAAAATTCTCCTTGTAAATTTATCACCTCATCCACCAGGAATCCAATGAGACCTTCACATATTGCTGCTACTCTTTCCTTCATGAAGAGTCCTTGTTGAATATTATACATCTATAATTTGGCAACATGTGAATTTTACATGAACATCTAAATATAAGGAGGTAGAAAATAATTAACTATTAATAGTTTTATTTTACATACTTTAAATTCGTGCAACATCATCTTTAGGGACTTGGATCCCACAAAACCGTGCATGTACTCACATACGTAGTAGCCACATAGATTATTCGCAGGTTCCTATTTTAAGCACTTTAGTGGGAAAAAACGAGCATTTCTAGCTGAGTGCCTCTTAGCTTCGAGACTAAACCTAAAAGGACAACATGAGGCTAGCATGTTCGTCGCGCCACACTGGTTTGCGAGGCTAACAACGCCCGAGGTCAATGATTTCGCTATGCTAGCAAGCTTATGCCGAGTGAACCGATCTTGAGGGTCACCGTCTTTTGGACGATTCCAACAACCAACAAGTCGCCAGTGCTGGATCTTTTGCTTATGGATCGGTTTCTTCAAGAAATACAGTAGCCCATTATATCTCCGGCATGCCGGCTGCCGACTGACCGGCACTCCAGGTATTCGCTGCTTCGCTGACTACGAGTCAATGCAAGGAGCACTGCTTTCCCTAACCAGGTGCATGCATTGTTTTTTCCCGGACAAAACGTTCGTTTTTTTATAGTTCAAGTAGTAAAGAGAGATAAAAGTCAACTATGAAACTGTGTTGACCATGGGTGGTTCATCAGGTGGTTTTGGTTCAAGGAAGGAATCGGCTGTCCTTTTGGTCCATCGTCATACTCCTCCGTATCATTCCGTGTGGCTTTTCTGATTTCTCTTTGTGGTCAGGTGCTTAGGAGGGGTTGCCCATCTCATTTTATTTTTCAAACCAAACAAATGAATTTCCCTTTTTCTACGAATACCAAAAAAATACACTAGTAGAGAACTCACCTTCCATGCGCCCCATTTTGTTCTGGTTTAAAATTGGCCCAGGATAAAAGGTTCACCAACCGGGATTAAAGCTCGGTCACTTGCGGGGGGCTCATCAACCGGGACCTTTTGTCCCGGTTGCAAAGGCTAGTGGGAAAAAAAACCCTGAGAGGCCTTTTATCCCGGTTTGAAACACCAACCGGGATAAAAGATCCCGGTTTGTAATACCAACTGGGATAAAAGGGGATCTTTTATCCCGGTTGATGTTTCAAATCGGAATAAAAGGGTCTCCAACGGGGTGGCTGAAAGAGGACTAAATCTCTCGAACCCTTTTATCCCGGTTTGTAATACCAACCGGGATAAAAGACCATCTTTTATCCCGGTTGGTGTTTCCAACCGGGATAAAAGGGTCCCCCACGAGTTATTACAAAATGATTGCATCCCCTATATAGTCAGATGTGCTATGTAGGTGGGATGGCAAGGAAGCTACACGCGAGGCTGGAGATCGTGGGTTCGAATCCCACGCAGCACGCACGCGCATATTTCGCGTGAAAAAACACGTGACTTCCGACTTGCAACTTGCGTGTGTGAGGGGGCCTCCCGGGATTTTTTTGCAGCGTCTGGCGTGGACCGGGATAAAAGGGGGTCTTTAGTCCCGGTTGAGTGAACCGGGACAAAAGGCCCCCCTTTTATCTCGATTGGTTTATCCTGGATGGATTTTCGGGAGATTTGCACCCTACCAACCGGGACTAATACCGAGTTCTCTACCGGTGATAGTAGATATAAGTAGTCTTTGGTCCCTACTTCATGTTTAGAATCCATGACGGAGAACTTAGAAAAATCTTGTTTTTGTCAGGTTTTAGTAGTGATTAACAAATGAAAAAACAAAGTTAATGATCTGTCAGTGTAAAACGAAATCATACACGTTGTATCCTTGTTCGAAAAACAAAGTCGTCGCTCAACTGATTATTCGCATGCTGACATCGCTTCTTAATTCTTTCCAATATGATATGCTTCATCATGCTCCCAAAGTAATAAAATAAAAAATGGTGGACAATGATGTCTTCCATTTTCCTGCTCTCACCCTAGCTAGCAGTATCGAAAACACGCAACAAAGCGTACATGTAGCCCCGCTAATTAGGTTGAAATCGAACCCTAACCCACTCCAATCCATATCAAATTATATTGAGTAAACTCAAACCACCTCATTAACCCAATCCATCCCACCCCACCCCACCCCACCAATAATAATAACTTATTGGTTTGCATCAAGAACCGGACCCTATAACTAAAACCTCGCACGTTCGCACCCTAAAATTTTAGTGAATCTGACTCAGGGGGTGTTTGGGAGGCATGTGCTAAATTTTAGTACATGTCACATCGGATGTTTGGACACTAATTAGAAGTATTAAACATAGTCTAATTACAAAACTAATTGCACAACCCCTAGGCTAAATCGCGAGACGAATCTATTAAGCCTAATTAGTCCATGATTTGACAATGTGGTGCTACAGTAACCATTCGCTAATGATGGATTAATTAGGCTTAATAGATTTGTCTCGCGATTTAGCCTAGGGGTTGTGCAATTAGTTTTGTAATTAGACTATGTTTAATACTCCTAATTAGTATCCAAACATCCGATGTGACAGGTGCTAAAATTTAGCACCGGCTATCCAAACACCCCCTCAAACCTCACGTACAGTGCATGGCACGCTAGTTAATTAGGCACACATCCTATGCTAATAAAATGATGCATGCAACACATGAATACCAACGCCAAAACTATTCACATGAGTACCAACGACCAAAATATATAGCTATTTAATGAAAAGGGCCCTGTCTCCGGCGTGCCGACTGCCAGGTATTCGCTGATTAGCCGACTACGAATTAATGCAAGGAGCCATGCATGCATTGACTTTTCCCGGAAAACACGCTCGTTTTTTTATAGTTCAAGTAGCAAAGAAAGAAAAAAGTCAACTATGAAACTGTGCTGACCATGGGTGGTGCATCACGTACAAGGTGGTTTTGGTCCAAACGAAGGAGTCGGCTGTCCTTCTGATGTTTACAGCACTGAACTCTCCTCCTTTTAATTTCACACTGTTTGTCAGGAAGCTGCAAATAGATGGTTGACTTGCGTGCATCTGCTTCTCCTCACAAATATCAACATTTTTTTTAAACCGAGAAGTGCTGACCAACACGATAATGTTGACTTGACGTTATTAATTATGCTCCGAGTGCAAAGTGTTGCGAACAAAATTAAAGATGATGTCATTCTGCATATATGATACAGAAGAGATCATGCTACGTATGCATATAAAGCGAGAGAGCGAGGCAGGCTAACACAACAAGCGCCGGAATTGAATTAGCAGCTTTTTCTTTCCGGGCTGATAGACTCATAGCTGTTTACAACCACTCATGAAGTACCAAATAGCCAAGGCTCTTCTCCAACTGCTCTGGCTTCTTCTTCTTTCTCCTCGTCTGGTACTCTCCCGGGTGCTGGTGCAGGAGCCAATGCCGGTGGCAGGGCCCCGGCCAGGCTGCCCAAGCATGTGCGGCGACATAAACATCCCCTACCCCTTCGGCATCGGCGACGGCTGTTCAAAGAACAAGGGCTTCGCCATCTCCTGCAACAATAGCTACAACCCGGCGAGAGCATTCATCGGACGAGGCTTCGAGGTCAAGGACATAACTCTGGCGACAGGAGAGATGCGCGTCTTCACTGGGGTCGCGCATATCTGCTACAACTCATCCAACACAATCTCCAGCATAGACTCGTGGAAGTACGACTTCACCGGCTCGTCGTTCCTGATCTCGTCGGCAAGGAACGAGTTCACGGGCGTCGGCTGCAACACCGTGGCGTTGCTAACAGGCGAGGACATGGAAGACGATGGCCGATACCTGAGCGGCTGCATCACGACGTGCGCGAGCCTGGGTGACGCTGCCGACGATGTCAATTGCACGGGGAACGGGTGCTGCCAGACGGCCACCCCCGAAGGCCTTGACACGGTGACTGTTGGTTGGAACACGCTCGCCACCAACACTGCGTGGAACTACAGCAGCTGCAGCACCGCCTTCTTGGCCGAGAAAGGATGGTACGTTCGCGTCTATCGTACATTATTTCATTCTTAGGCTTGTCACTGAATCAAGCTCGAACGAGTTTCTTATTGGAGCTAATTAAGCTCCAGCTTGCTTAATGATTCTGAGAATTTAGCCTTTGCTATTTTCAACTTGCTTAAAAATTTCAGATTAACAGTTGCCTCAATTTGCGCACCGTTTTTCCAGATTACAGTCGCTGTTCCACTTCCATACACTATATATATGCAATTTTAGGAAAGATTTTCTACGGTTTTGACTATCACGAAAACGGCAACAATAATGTGACGATGAATTTAGAGTATTGATGATTAAAAAAAGTGAATGATGGGGAGCAAGAGAGCAACAAAAATTCAGCCAATTGATGATTAATTAGTAGACGCCCTCAAACAGTTTTTGCTTCCTGTATATATTTTAGGTACAATTTCAGCCTGAATCATCTGGACGGCACCGGTGAGACGTCTTTTCACAAACAGTTAGGTATAAGGACCGTTCCGTTAGTGCTCGATTGGGCCATGAAGAAGGATGGTGCCTGCTTGAGCGCCAACAGCACACGCGTCCACGTCAGGAATGGCCTCTGGTACCGCTGCAAATGCTCCGATGGGTACGCTGGAAATCCGTACGTCGTTGGGGGATGCGAAAGTAAGTGCCGGTGCTTCCGAGGGTGTATATATATCCTGCACGAAATAATGGTCAACAGAAATATTATATACTCGAGATGGTCGTTAGCCAAATTTTTGCACTCAAAGCATGTGTCAAGGCCACACATGCCTTCATCTCAGATATGGTGTTATATCAGATTGTTATTCTAATGGGTGTGGTTCATCTATTGTACAGATATCGATGAGTGCAAACTTCTGAAGTCTGATCCTGAGACTTATGGAAAGCAATATCATCTTCCAAGTGGTAGCAAATGTGTTGACACAGATGGTAGCTACGAGGTGAAATGCAATTTTGGCCGAATAGGGTCCGAATGCCGCCTCGTATTTTCCGCCACAGTAGCTGCAGTACCAGGTGAGCAAAAGACAAGCAAAAATGTTCTTTTTTTACGCAAAACTAGTGTTTTAACTGGAGCCGACATATCCAATTTTGTTTGGCAACATATATGTTATTTCCATTCGCTGATAAGTCTTATGAATCCACATGCCATCTTCAAATCAACCTCAGTAAAGAAAATATACGCTGCAGTGCTTTTCCACTAGTCAACTAGCACGGTTTCTCAAAAAAAAAATCAGCTGAATTGCTGAAGTTAAATGATTTATATTTGTTGCGTCTCGGCTCTCGCGAAGTCAAGGCACAACGAGGTTGAGAGGATGGAAAGGAATGCGTCACTTCATTAAATGTCGAACATGGAGGGGTTTACAACAGACCTCCCTTTTATAGTGAAAGGAGCACATCCTCACATTACATTTTTGGCCTCGCCTAACTACCACATCCTTAAAATATTCTTTACACTTAGGTCATTTTACACTTAGGTCATTTGCAAGTCACACTTTTCCTGCCGCCTGATAACCCCGCAATTCACGCTCTCATAGGGCTCTGTGATTCACGCTCCCATGTCGTTCACGTCATCGTGTTCCTCGGCTTCGCGCCCGAAGCTCAATTATCTTCGGGCACCCAGGTTGCCTCGAACTTGTATGCAGACCCTCTTTAGACTCCAGGTCTTCCCTGGCGCCCTTGACTTCGAAGTAGGAGATTTAATCAGCTTCGGATGTCCTAACGCCCTCGACTGCTCATCCCAGGCTAGACAAGCTTTGGACGCGCTCGCTACCCAAACCTGCATAAAGTGACAACCAGGCAAGGTTACTGGGTCAGGAAACCATCAATAACCTCGTCTTACCTTCGGCCTCGACTTTGGATCCTAGATGTTTGCTTTCCACGTACAGCATGCTCGAAGCCAGAGGTCCCCTCCCGAGGTTAGGTATCTTGCAGGGATTCGAGGTAGAGCAAGGCCTGTTTTCTTCCACTGACTTATTTTTAGCACCCGTCACATCGAATATTTAGATACTAATTAGGAGTATTAAACGTAGACTATTTACAAAACTCATTATATAAGTCGAGGCTAAACGGCGAGACGAATCTATTAAGCCTAATTAGTCCATGATTTGACAATGTGTTGCTACAGTAAACATTTGCTAATGATGGATTAATTAGGCTTAATAGATTCATCTTGCCGTTTAGCCTCCACTTATGTAATGAGTTTTGTAAATAGTCTACGTTTAATACTCCTAATTAGTATCTAAACATTCGATGTGACACGTGCTAAAAATAAGTCACCGGAAGAAAACGCCCCCTTAGATTCGAACGACCTTGAGGTGACCATCTTATTGGGCGATCCCCAACAATATTAATTTATGTTGAATTTAGTATTCCAATAAATAGTATATTGACACATTATTTTGATGATCTTATATTGCTGTTGGTGTTGGTGAGGTATATATGGAAATTCTGATTCTGCATGTTTTCATTGTAATCATTCCATACGTGTGTTTAATTTGCAGCAACATTGGTCGCCAGCCTTCTTCTGGTGCTACTACGCAAGGAGCACAAGCGGCGAATGCGGAGTGGCTTCTTTGACAAGAATGGCGGTCAAATAATGAAGAGCATGAACATGAACACCTTCACCGAACTAGAGCTGGAGAATATCACGAACCACTATGACACCCCCATCGGAAAAGGTGCCTTTGGCAAGGTCTATAGGGGAACCACCCATGAGAACCTACGAGTCGCCGTTAAGCGCTCCATCGTAGAAGGCATGAAACCCTCGCATGATCACGATCTGGTGAACGAGATCGCCATTCAGTTTCAGGTCAGCCATGCAAACCTTGTTCGCCTCATCGGCTGCTGCCTCGAGACGGATGTCCCCATGCTTGTCTTCGAGTACGTCTCCAACGGGAGCCTCTACAATGTGCTTCATTGTGGTTCTACACCACGTGCGCTCCCGCTTTCAGCACGCTTGGACATTGCCATAGGCTCTGCAAAAGCTCTTGCCTACATGCACTCCCATGGCGGACGCAGTCTTGTGCACGGGGATGTCAAGACTGGTAATATCCTCCTCGGCGATAACTTGACTCCCAAAGTCTCAGACTTCGGGTCGTCAAAGCTTGAGTCAATCGCAAGGCATGCCAATTGGTGCGTCATGGGGGACATGAGCTACATTGATCCTGTGTACATCAAGACGGGCCGTTTCACACAGAAGAGTGATGTCTACAGCTTTGGTGTGGTGCTCCTCGAGCTCATCACGAGGAAGACGGCCAGGTACGGCAACAATAATAGCCTCCCCGTGGACTTTGTCAAGTCCTGCAAGGAGGACGGCAATGGAAGGATGATGTACGACAGAGATATCATCTCCTCTGATGGCGATGCTCATTCTCCTCGTTATGTGGAGTGCCTTGATCAGATCGGCATGTTGGCAGTCCGATGTCTCAGGGAAGACAAAGATGAAAGACCATCCATGGCAGAGGTAGTAGAGGAGCTTATACAACTGAAGTTTAGAGCTCGCAGTGCCACAAGTTGTAAGACAAATTAAAGTCGCATAGATGAAGCAAGAAGCACCCGTGGTTAGCTTACTTAATTAAGCTCGCTTCTCGCTTCATTATATTAGTACTCATTGTTATCGTATTATTAGAGTTTATAGTACGAATTATGCACTAAACATACATGTATTTTGTTTTAAATGAGCTAGCAGGAGAGCTGCAGCTATATTAATAAAAGGAAAAGCTCGACGGGTCGAATACACTCGTTCTATACAAACTGTACACTCACATCCCCAAAACGGGGAGGTCAAAACTCTGCTATGCCAACTAATACTATGTAAAGCTTAGGGATCGGGAGGAAATCCTGCAAGTGTTTAGCTCCCGCTGCGACCCACATCACGGATTAGTTCTTGATGTCGTCGGTTATCCAAGTAAGCGTCATTTCTTTTTGTTGGAAGACCCTTCAGTTCCTCTCTAACCAAATCTCCCGGAGAACAAGAATGGTAAGGGTTGGCAACCCTTTCCCACCAGCCCCCGGGCTAGCCAGCCTAGCTAGCTGACCACCAACTATGTACGGCCTAGCTAGCTGACCACCAACTATGTACGGACTCGTGCATGTCCCAGCGTCTTGGGTCTATGTTGAAACATACATGTATTTTATTTTCTTGTAATGGTAGCACATATGCAAGTAGTGGACTAGCTAGCATACAGCAACCATTTTTCTGCAACAATTCAGTAGCATTTTTCCGCATTCCTGATGAATAATTGCATCAACTTTCCGCATTCCTGATGAAAAATTTACATGTCCATGATTATTTCAAGAGAGAGAAACGTAAGATATGGTTAATCGATGTGCATGCATGTGGAGAAGGCAAAAAATAGTAACTTGGGGAAGAAAGGTACACTACCTAGAGTTCTAATAAAGTGGACCGGCGGGGCCTATTCATTTCACTAAACTAATCACCACGTTGTCTGCTATTCTTGCTCGGTAATTGCTGGTCGTCGACACCCAGTTCTCGGCAAAGTCACGTAAAAGACCTAATCACCTTCGGCCATTAGGCTAAAAAAAGAGGACTTTTACGGTGCCTCGTGCTACTATAGTTGGTGGTATATATAAAGTATAGAGAAGATAACCATCTAATTTTTAATTTAGGGGGTGTTTGGAAGGAGGGGGTTAAATTTTAGCCCCCGTCACATCGAATGTTTGGACACTAATTAGGAGTATTAAACCTAGATTAATTACAAAACTAATTACACAACCCCTAGGCTAAATCGCGAGACGAATCTATTAAACCTAATTAGTCCATAATTTGACAATATGGTGCTACAGTAACCATTCACTAATGATGGATTAATTAGGCTCAATAGATTCATCTTGTGATTTAGCCTAGGGGTTCTGCTATTAGTTTTGTAATTAGCTCATATTTAGTCTTTCTAATTAGCATCCGAATGTCCGATGTGACAGGGCTAAAGTTTAGCCCCTGTCTCCCAAACACCCCCTTAGAGTGCGCCATCTGTGCCCACCCCTAACCCATCCAAAATTGCTAAGTACACCCAGTGAGTGTAGACACATCTTTACTTAGAGCCCTTCTCTTATTCCAAAAATTTCACAAAATTCTCCAAAAATACTAGAAAATATTCTAAACCTAGCCATGCCTTCCTTTCCCATAGTTCATTTCATGTGTGCCTTTTTCCAAAATATTTAGCCCTTACATAATAGAAAAGCCCTATTGTATGTACACCAATAATTGCTTTCTTTTTATTTCTATTCCAAAAACTCTAGGAGAATTCCTAAAAATATCTTAGAGCCATCTAAACCTATTCCAAGCCTTACTTCCACATTTGTACCTCCTATGATCCCATGGCTAGCCTGTCATCTCAATCACCTTTCCTGCCGTATATTAGGCATACCCTGCCGGGAAAGCTCTACATAACGACAATAGCCTAGTCAAGACATTATTTTAACCGGGTTACATCCGAGTCGCTATCAATCATCTCTTGCCATAGGCGCAAGCCCGGGAGATGAGCTTGAGAAGAGGATGATATAACCTAAGCCCTCCTTGACGTCGATCTTGCCTGGATCCACCTATCAATGTGTGACTACCCCTAGCACCGGATCAGGTTGAAGTGAGTTCAGCATGCAAGCTCTCTGGCTTCCATTCCTATTCCACTTGATCTTGCCCAGCTCCCCCAGGCCTATCGCTGTGTGCTTATCCCCTAGCACCGGGTTATGTTGAAGCGGTGTCCATCGCGCAAGCTCTCAAGCCCTTAAACCTAGCATCAAAGCAACACCAAACCAGCCAAACCCAATCCAAGGAATTTGCTCGAGCTCCACCCATTGAAGGGCTAGGCCTAGGGTCGAAGTGAGTTTTGTCGCGCAAATTTCTTGATCCCACATCTAAACTACCTCACTAAAGATCCGTCCAAAATCCTAACCCCTTATAAAACCTAGCTGTTATGCTACCCTACCAAAACCTTAGTTGTTGATAAAACCTAGCCGTTATATTGCCTGACCAAAACCCTAGAAATTCCTATAAAATCAATTAGGATGCGTTTGGATGTTGGTATTGGGGACCTTGGCATTGAATTGATTTCAATACCAAATCAGTCATGGCATTGCATTGGGTCACAATTCGAATTCCGTTGTTTGGATAACTATGCATTGCCTTTTGGAATCCTTGAAAGCAACCCAATTCAATTCCTATTTTGATGTGCAGAAGGATAAAACTGAATTTTGGTGTTGTCCACTACCCGACCCTTTGCCGAGCCAAGCTCGTCGCACCGCCCATGGAGATGAGATGTGGGAGATGGAGAGGCCAGGGAGTAGGGTAGGGGAGGGATAGCGTTGTGTTGTGGACAACCTTTGGGGAGGGGCGGCGCACCCCGCCGGCGGAAGTCCCTGTTCATCTCATCAGGCCACTATGTTGTGACGGGTAGGTTGCGGCGGCACTATACGGGGTGTGCACAGAGCGTGACGCGGTACAATTCCTCGTACGGTAGTTGACCTGAGCACTTCCTCTTATCCATTCCACCTGCTCCCTAGGCCCACATCGAGCGGGCGTTCCCAATTGATTGTCCCAGTCGGCCCGACCGCAACGATCGGGGGGAGTGATGTGGTCGGTACTGTGCATCCCCGGTCAGGGGGACTAGGTCGGGGTCAGACTATCGTCCTACCCTCGACTGGACCCTTCTGGTCGGGGCGTCGACCAGGCCTCCTGGTCGGAGGAGCTAGTCGGTGGTCGAATCTTAGCCTCAGCCTGCGTTGTGTTCCTGGGCCAGCCCAGGTATGGCTCGTCGCCGCACCCCTTATTGGGCCAAGTGCTGCGGAAAAGAGGTCCTATTGGGGAACCTAGGTCTATGGACCCATGAAAACTTGTAGAGCTCGACGAGACCTAAAGCTTTGAAGTTGACAAGTTTTCAATTTTACATTGTTTAATACTTCAGAATGTTGTTATTAAGTTCTCTAGTTTTGAAATATAAAAGGTTTGAATTTTCAAATGACTTCGACTATAGAGAAGCTCTATATCAAAATTGTAGCCCTCGTCGAGACCTAAAACTTTTAAGTTGACATATTTTTCATTTGAGATTGTTTAATACTCCAAAATGTTATTATAAGTTCTCTAATTTGAAATATACATTTTTTCAATTTTTCAAATGATTTGGGCTATAGAGATGCTCTCTATATATGAAAGCTATAACGCTCAATGAGCTAGATCTAAATGTATATGAGTATATATAAAAAATGAGTATATGCATGACTATATGTAAATATATAAGTATATGTGTGAGTATATGTGGGAGTGTACGATTAAATGTGTATAAGTAATTAAATATATGTGAATGTATGAGTATACGTGAATGTGTGAGTAAATAAATTATATAGTCTATAGATGAATTTGTAACTTTTTCAGATGATTTTAGATGAAGATGAGATTTATATCAAAATTGTAGATACCAATGGGATTTAAAACTTTGTAGTTGACAAATTTCATTTAAATCATTTGGTGGTCAAAAACTCGTCATAAGTTTATGGAAGAAACACACATGCCACACCCGCGATCCCCACCTCCAAAACCAAGTTCTCCCATTGGCTGAACTTTCTCTCACTAGATCCCTCCCCTCTTAACCCTCCCCCCTCCTTCCATTCTTCTCACCTCATCTCTTTCCTACACAGGGGGACATGTACAACGTACTGGCGCAGCGGTCGTCAGGGGCATGGCAGCCGGTGGCGTGGCACCCCACCGCCAGGCATGGCAGCTCTAGTGTGCGGTGGCCCTGTTGGGGCCCGGTGGCTGGCAACATGGCACCTCACTGTGGGGCATGATGGCCTGTGCACAGCAGCAGTGGTGCGGGAGCATGGCGGCTGGCGGGGGCGTAGCTCCCCGCGGTGCAGGAGCTCAGTGGTTGGCGGGGTGTGGTGCCCATTGCCAGGGGGGCTATGGCCTTGATGGGGTCCAGTGGACGGGAACAAGACTCCCCGCAGCGCAGGATATGACGGCCAACAGTGGCGCGACTCCTCGAGGTGGCCAGTGGCTTTTTTTGTCCAATATTTTGTTTATTAATCAGTTACTAGGGCGGGTGAGGGGTGACCCGTCCCTGCAAATTTTAATTTCAAGAGCTGGTGATGCCATCGCCCGCCTGAAACGGCATTTGCAGGGGCAGCTCGACACACGCTCCTACAAACAGCTACTTTTAGCTAAGAAAAGCACACACCCACCCTGGAAGTTCGTTTTTAACCGCCCTTGAAAAGCATGTTTTGGTAGTGCAAGCTACATAATAAGAGCCTGTTTGTATCACGTGAAACTCACCAAAAGTTTGCAAAAGCACAACATTGGAGTGAATAAACAGAACAATTTCTACAACAACCTGTTCCAAGCAGATTTTACTCACTCAAATGACTTCCTTATAAGTTCCTCGCCTATTCCACAGATCATTCCCTCATCCCATACTTTTGTAACTTTATTTCCATTTGCTACTTCAATTCAGTGACCTGCTTGACCCCATCTCTTAGCCTATTATCACAAGAATTCCGATTGTTGCATTGGCACATTGCATGCGTGCATTAACAAATAATGTACATATGTATACATATACACAAATGTAGGAATGAGAGGTATCAGCAAAAGCTTCCAAAGTTCCAATCTCTAAGGTGGTTGTGCTCCACTGGATTCTTGCTGCATCATTAATTCACATTGTTCCGTTCTAGCAAAACTGTAGTTTTCGTCACCACTTCTTAGTCACTTCTCATACTTCTGCATTATTAATGAACATGTTAATTAATTCACTAATAATGGAGAAGGAAGGTTTCACAACCGGTACCGCGAATTCAGACTAAAGGCCCTTAGTACCAGGTGAACGACCCGGTACTAATAGGGCTTCAACCGGTAAGTTGGTCTTATCACTCGGTACTAAAATTTCTCAAGGCATGTGAAATGTTAAGAATTCCAGTGACATGTTAGTGGAAACAAGCATCGTGTTACTAAAACATGGACTATCACATTGACATGCTGATTAGATTGAGCTCTGCTGATTCAGTTTTGCTTTATATGTGTTGCACATATCCTACTTCCTTTACCCCATCGAATACAATGTATGTGAAGAAAATAGGTGTATCATATCCAACTAAGTATTGCTTCGTTGCAGAGAAATAATCTCTATTCTATATTTTGTTGCGTCGTGGATCATTGTTCCTAAGGCACTGGTACGAGTTATCTACGATGAAATAAATTGTGTTCTCTTTATTTAACATGCGCAATAAGGATTCACGTGGCCTCGACCAACTATCCCATTCAAGTCGTGTGGGCTGCAATGGCCACAAATTACAAATAAAAAGGGATCGCGTAGTCTGGTGCTTCAATAGCTTGTGCCGCTCCACTCCCATCCGCTTTTGTGACCATATAGTATAGTTGATATATATGCTGCGCCTAGGCTAGTTTACATTGTCGGTCGGCACTGCACCACAAATCCGCAGTCCTGCCTACTACATTTGTAGGAATTAACTAGTTAGGAATGAAAGGTGTCAGCAAGTTCCTGATCACTGGAAGGTGGTATGATACTATCGAAGAAGTTTCAAAGAGGTCAAATATCCACACTCAGGGTTTGCTATCAAAGAAACACTTGTGAGCTACTTGACAGGATAGGACATACGAAACAAGGTGTTTACTTTAACAGTGGACAATGCTAGTAAAAACAACACTGCATGTTGGTAGATACTCACAAGTATGAATTGATGTTTGAGGGTGCACATTTACATCTGAGATGCTGTGAGCATATCCTGAATATTTGAGTTCAAGATGGGATAAAAATTATTCATGAGGGGATAAAGAAGATTCAGAAGTTCTTGAAGCATATTGTCTCTTCGCCCTCACGAATTCAAACTTTTAATAAAATTGCAGTGGTGAATGGTCTTCCAACAAAACGTGGTATTGCTCTTGACATACCAAACTGTTGGAATTCCACCTTCAAGATGGCTAGAGAAGCAATCAAGTACAAGACTATCCTGAATAGCTATGCAAATCAACATAAAGAAATTTCTCCAAATGAACAAGAATGGAGCATAGCTGATTCAATATGTAAGTTTCTTAAAACTTTTGAAAAGGCTACAAAAGTGATATCAGCTGATAGGAAACTAACTTTATACATGTTCTCGCCTTTGATTGTTTCAATTCGGGATGCCTTGAATAACCCTTCTTGGCAGACAAGTGTGGCACTACAAGACCTGGCTGCAGCCATGAGGATCAAGTTTGAAAAGCACTGGGGTAGATATTTTGATGAGTCAAACCAGCCTATTGCTTGCAAAAATAAAAAGGATTATGATGTCAACTTTGGAATTGTTATTGCAACAAAAAGGATTATGATGTCAACCTTGGAATTGTTATTGCAACAATGTTAGATCCAAGGGGGAAAGCAGAATATACAGAGTTCTTCTACCAGAAGATTTGTAGCAATACAGATCAGATTCATTCAAGTGTTAATGTTGTTGTAAGTTGAATGAAAAAATACTTCCTGGAGTATGAACAACGCTTGAGGAGAGTTAGTGCATACTCTATTACATATTCAAGTGAGGGAAGCAGTTCTGTAGGCTCACCGATGCTTGCAAAACGGCATTTGGGATCAGAATTTGCAAACTTCAAGTCAAGTCGGAGAAAGACTCGTGCACCAAAGTCTGAATTTGCCATATACTTTGAAGAAGATTGTGTGGAAGACAATGAAAACTTTGACATTTTGGCTTGGTGGAAGGCACATGCTGAAAAGTTCCCGATCTTATCAGTTATGGGCAATCTGAGTTCAATTATGGGCAACCTGGGTTCCCCTATGCAGTTCTTATTAAGAGAAAGTTACTGAATAGAACTTGTTTGGCTACTTAGTAGCTATCATATGTGTTCTTATTGGGTTGTAACCATACGTGACCAGCAGTTTATATAACTTATGTGTTGGAAAGTTTGGGGTGGTATGGTGTTTAATGGTGGAGGTTTGAATTGGAGTGGGTTATATTTATTTCCTGGTGAGAATGGATTGGTGAGGTTACAATCCAATTAACAGGGCTAGTGGTATCCCCGAAGATTCTGGTTGCATCCTCGGATGAAAGTAGATGAGGAAAGGTTGCTATCATTTATGCCATCTCCCATGACCAAGCTCTCACGTCATTTCACAGTGGATAGGTATGGATTTCGCCGTTCCAAACATGGGTGTCTTACCACAACCCCAGATCACTGACTATGTATGTAGGTTGGGATGGGGTGGAGCACCGGAGGCAGTGGTGCTCGTGGTTAGGTCGAAAGACAGCCACTGATGGCCTGCTCGTTGCCATCGCGGGGTATAGACGTATGGGGTAGAGGACGTGGAGGCGTTTTGGTGGAGCAAAGGCGTAGGAGCGGGTGCACGGCTAGAATTGAGAGGAATTTTGACGGCGTGCGGCGGGTGGAATTTTAGGATTCAGGTGAACATGGGAACATAGGATCATGACTTCGTGGGTTATGAAATCTTTTCACGCAAATAGGTTTCTTTCCTTGCCAAGGCCCACTGCACTTTTCCGACTGATAGTTCGCCCCCTCGTACTCTTTATACCAACCAACGTTTCAAAGGTAATGCAAATACATTGTACCGACTGATACTCCATCGGTAGTATCGAATGACTGCCCGCGAACCATCTTTAACGACCGACAATTTATAGGTGCTAACAGACTTTTAGCGACTGTCATCCGATGTTTACTTTTGGTGTTGTGGTATAGTGTGTGAGACTTCTAAGAGGAGCCTTTTGGCACGCTCTCTACCTCCAGCTTAATTGGCACCTGGCCACCTGCTGGTTGTATGTGCCCGCTAACCTCTGGCCCTAGTACTGGCATGCCACACCCTGCACTAGCCGTTCGTGTTGCAAGCTCGCCGCGTGTCCATGCGTGGTACTGGGCAATATGGTACACCACTAGAAGTGCCTCGCGCCACAGAAACCACTAGCTGCTCGCATCGCGTGTGAAAGAATTCATAAATTGGGGATCAATTGGAATGAAGGGATAAAGGATTGGTGGTGGGCTGGATTATTGCGAGGTTGTGGGCTGGATTATTGCGAGGTTATAGGGATGCAGTGGTTCAACAAACTTTAACCTAAGTAGTTCTAGTCTTTTTTTTTCTGCACCAACTTGTACAGATTATACAATCAATTAGAGAAAAAAAGCAACTTCTATTAGACGGGGCAAGTTGTGCGATGACCCAACAATACCTAATATATGTATTAAGGTCCTATTTGGCATGGCTCCAACTCCAAACTCCACGTTAGAGTTGAGTGGAGCCAGCCAAACACCCCAACTTCACCATTTTTTGGAGCAGCCCAACTTCATAGAGTTTTTGGAGCCCCAGCTCATTTTGGCCGCGGCCCCATCCCACGCCGCCGCAGGCCCGACTGCCGTGGCCCCATCCCGTGCATGCTGCCGGCCCGGCCGCACGGCACTGTCGTACCCCGCCACGTCCCACGCGCCACATTGCATGCCCTAGCTGTGGGGCTCTCTCCCAAGGAAGAAGACGACGTAAAAAAAAGAAAAGCAAACAAAATTGGAGATAGTGAGGATGATAGATGTGGTCATGAGTTGTGGGCAATATAATCTACCTTGAAAATCCTCTTTTTTGGAGCTGGGGTACCCTTCTAGCTAAACACACTCATCCATTCAGCTCCAACTCCACGTGGAGCTAACTCCAGCTATAGTTTGGAGTTGGAGCAGAAAATGGTATTAGAACCGTGCCAAATAAGACATAATTAACCTGTTGCAAGATGTAATTAGCTATCCTAGTCAAGGATATATAGTTGGACGACGAGAATTGATTCTGCATGCAAACACAAGCTAGGTAAGAGTCTGTTAATGGATCATGTGAAATTCACAAAAAATTTGCAAGAAAAAAAAAGCAAAATTGGTTAGACAAACTGATGGAAAGGTGTATGGGGTTGCTCCCATTCGGGCCCAATTTTTCTTGCGTGTTGTGGAGGCAGGTACATTTCCTAAATTATGACAAAGAATGCTTTAGCATCACATAAAAATAATACTTTAGCATCACATAAATTATACATGAACACCTAGCTTAATTATGTGCGGAATTTACATGTTATGCTATTATGTTCTTGCTTTGAGGACCCCTGCCTGCTTGATACATATATAATAAAATCATGTAAAGGAACCTGTCAAAGAATGTTTACAAAAAGAACAGTTATGCGCTATTGAATTCTCAAACGGGGACGTATGTGAAAAAAAATAGATCCAACTACTAAGTATTTTTTTTTATTGTAGAGAAATCTCTACTCTGTATTTTGCCGCATCCCGGCCCGGAACCTATCATTTTTATAGGCATTCTGGATTGTTGTTCCTAAAAATACTAGTAAGTTACGATAAAAATATATTGTTTCCTGTTTAGGATTCACGTAGCCTCGACCAACCATCACATTCTAGTCTTATTGCAATGCCCACAAATACAAATAAAAAGAGACCGCATAGTATGTTGCTTCAATATAGCATGCCTCTCCCATCCACTCTCTACCTGGATCATAGTAGTTGCTGCAGCTAGGGTAGCTTTGCATTGTCCGAGAATTGCAATGCAGGTCCGCGCAGCCCTGTCGTAGCAGCCCTGCCTATACGTCCTACATATACCGATATACGTTGGAATCAACTAGCTAGAAATGGAAGGTTTCAGCAAGTTTCTGATCACCGGCTATCAGGTTCTGGTTACACTCTCTGAAGAAGAGGACTCGCTATCATCTACGCTACCTCCCATCTTCAAGCTCTTCACGTGCTGCTTGGCGTCCAAAGACACACGAATGCTATCCATTGCCTTTATTTTCCTTATAGCGAAGGAAGATTGAGATGCCACCTGTCCTCTGTATCCAGCCCAAAGTCCAAGAAGTGAGCGCCTGTTGACCAGACGGAGAATTCAGATGCCCGATTGTATCGAGATGCTCGTTCCTCGCCGCGAGAAATGCACCGCCACGAACTGAACTGAGGGAGCAGCCATGGCGAATCCGCCATGACGAAGGAACTCTCGATTTCATGTGCAGTAATTCACATGGACATGGGCTGGGTTAATTAGGCAATGGCAGGTTTAGCTAGCCCTGGCGAACCCAAGATTAATTGAATTAATAGCAATTACTTAATTACCATGCTTGGTTCAAGATACATGTTAATATTTTAAAAGGGTCTACCCGAGCAGTTGTAAAGAAAAATTATGCGCTATTCAATTCTCGAACCGGTCGCTGTGTATACCCGAGCAGCTCTAAACAAAAATTATGCGCTATTGAATTCTCAAACCTGCTGTTTACTAAGGAGGTGTTTGGTTCCACCCTGCTAAACTTTAGCTGCTAAAGTTTAGCACCTTTTAGCTGCTAAACTACCAAACACCCTTGCTAAAACTTGCTAAAGTTGAGTTGCTAAAGTTTAGCACTTTAGCAAGTTTTTGGTTGCTAAAACTTGCTAAAAGGTGGGCTGGACAACCTATACCCCTCATTTATTGCTTGTCTCCCCCCCTGCACACCTTTAATAAGGGTAGATAGGTCTTTTTACAGCTCATTAAATGCCTTTTAGTAAGAGTATCCAAACAGCTTTTGCTAAGGTTTAGCAACTAAAGTTTAGCAACTTTTAGCAACTAAAGTTTAGCAAGAGGAACCAAACAGGCCCTAACTCGCAATTAAATGGAGCCAGTCATCTTCTCACACGTGTTTTGCAGGTTTCATTTGTACAATGTACTGAATCTGTGATTGTCTCTCCCACCCACCACTTACATTGCCATCCCGGCATAACCTTTGGCTGGCTATTATTATATTCATTTGCTTTCCAGCCATTATTGTTATTGCCTCTCATGCTCAGATGTTTTGCAAGTATGCATGCCTCTCCCCTCTTCTCTGCAAAACCATCACATTTTCCCAGCTTGATCTCTCTTCGTATGCCATCTCTTCACCTTCGCCACTACTTCAGTCACACACCCAGCTAACTTGAATAATTTCCATGGCTTTGGCATTCACAAATGTTTATAACTCATACCCAAAAGCGATGGGATAGTAAGATGTTGAGGTAGCAATGGATGGAAAGTTTGAATCTAATCTCTTTGTTTTACCATGCCTAATAGCAAGATTTATTCTGCGCCGCTACGGTACTAACCGATTGTCATTCATGGTATGTGCCTCTGTGGCTTGAATCAAATCAATCAAATAAAGACGCCAGCATTGAGCTTCACGTAAATATATGAATTTGTGCATAAAATAAACCGGTCAAATAATTAAAAATGCAGAAATATATAGTTCCAAATAACCGTAGTACATAACATTTTGAATCAATAACACTAGATATTGATCTTTTGTAATGGTGCATAATTTATAATTTAAGTCTTGGGTGGAGTCTACACAAACTACAAGAAACAAAGTAGAGTCTACCTTTTTGTTCTGCCATATATATAGTATTCTAATACTTTATTTACGATTTCATTTATTTTTTTGTAGTTTTTGGGTAGTAAATAATTAATCAGTAGGGATATTGGCGTCCCCTTATTAAAAAGGTATTAGGGGCTTGTTTATTTAAGTTGCAGCTTTTAGGGATTTTTTGAACCGTTGTTGCCAACTTTGTTTCTGAAAAGCCAACACTAGATTTTTAGAAGATGTGTTTAGCTTTCTGAGCTCAGAAAGCTAAAAAGCTCATAAAACTTAGCTTTTCAACTTTCTATATAAACTCAGTTTTTCTGGCTTCCAGCTTTTTGGAACCTTTCAAAGAAGTTCATTATTTATTTGAGGTTCTGGCTTTTCATGTTGAAAAGCTATTAGGAAGCTCAAACGAACAGGCTCTACGAACTCAAGGCATAGAATTTGCCATATTAGTCACAAAAAATTATCCCTTGTTGATAAATTACCCACCCACTATCCTTCCACAAATGATTGTGCCAAAATACCTCATATACCTACTTTTTTATAACACACCGCTACCATAATTCAAAACGAAGTCAAGTGCCTGCGAAAAAGGTAAGTCTGAATGAATAAGTTTGTTGCGCCTTAAATGCATTTAGAGTACAAAGTTCCAATTCAAATAATAATTTGATGGAATAAAAAATTAAAATACTAGTTAAATACGAGAGGTGTAAAAGAATATAAATGTATAGGAAAGAGATCGCTCAGTCTGTTTCTATATCGGAAAGAAGCAAGTGTTCACTCAAAAGAAAAAAAACAAACGGTGCATTATATTCTCTCTTCCTCATGGGTGACTTGGATGTTCTAGTGGTGCTGAAGTTGTAAACCACCATTTCCAAAATCTACCTACAGCATAGCCCTCATGTGGAATAAGTCTGCATATACATAACACCCCTCTTATGTTTTCATCTTCACTTCATGTACAATATGAGCTAGGGTAGAAGTGGGAGATGACCTAGGGCCACTGTGCAGTCAATGCCATATGAAAGGCGCGCCAGTGAAGCGGTGATGCATATATAAAAAAAAAAGAGCCTATCAACCCGTATACAACCATTGGCATTGACACAAACAAAGATCGAGGCGGCAGGATCTTGTGCCTCCTATGCCTACAGTCCTAAAACCGAGTGTATGGCATTGTAGCTTTTCCCCAAGACCCAGTATTATATGATTTATCGTATATTCATATTCACAGGGAATGGATTTGGAGTCTAAACAAATTAGGGCACCGAATAAAACTCCTGGGAGAATGTACATAAAGAAGCAAAGTAAACAAGAGCAATAGAATTGAATGTATAGATCACATCACATAAATATGAGGTAACATAACCACGAGACCTATGCATCCATTTGTAGTTCTTAGCTCTGAGTTCGGGCGTTCGGCTAATTTTTGATTGCCGGTCTGTCAAATTTTGCTGAGTGCCGTGGACTACTTTCTCGGGCACGACAGTATGTTTATGTTATCTTTCGCTGGGCCTGCTGTTTTCCATTTGTAGGCTTTGCTAACCTTTTGGCCCAATTGATCTTCTGTTGCTGTCTTTTTGCACACAGGTCCGTTTTGGAGACCCGATTAGGATGCAAGTTGGTGCAGCGTGACCGTGTGAAACTCTGAATTGGATACCTGTTTGAACGTGATTTTTGCCTGAGATGCAACGGCCATTTCAGTCGATGTTCACAAGTGTATGTTGCCAGTTGATTCACCGGCCACAGTTTAGCCTTAACATTACGCTAGAGTGTTACAGGATTCCGTATCACAGATAGTACTGATTCAGCTCCCATTTCTTGAGCCAAACCACCACCACAAAAATGTTTGATCTCACACTAGTCTCCTGCAAAATACCAGACATGGCAGGACTAGGCTGGTTTACTCCATTGTCGCAAGTGTCGGCCTCTCAGGATAGCTCAGATATGACCTTCTCGCACTTCTCTTCCAAAATCTTCACGGCTTCTGTGAATAGCACCTCCGGGGGCAGAGCTCCAGTGGACTCAATGGTAACTAGATAGGAAAAAAGAACAGCCAACACCGTGAATTAGAACATTGCAGCGGAAGTACAGGGGCTATCTTACCGGAAAGAACTTCAGCGATACAATTATCCAACTATGAAGGTGCAGTGATCATCAACACATTTTTACTTAGGGAAGATGATCAAGTTCTCGACTACTTACATATGAAATGGTCTCTAACACGCCTTAGTTGGATTTTATCTCCAGATGGTCCCATAACACATTCTCTACAGAGCGTGCAAGCCCTTGGCTTTGCAACAACTGCCCTCTTTCTACCTGTGCACACAAAATTTCAAGGGGTTAATGTAAACAGCAGATCGATCATAAAACAGCTTGGATAAATGTAAGATGCATTGCTACCTCAAGTTCGGCCTCTTAAAACAGAAAGGGAAAGAGAAATTACCATCACCCAGGTCTTCAATGTCAAAAACATTAACTGGGCACTTCTTCACTAGCTCCTCAGCATTGACATCTTCAATTTGTTTAAGAATTTCAACCTATTTGATAACATAATATAGCATTAGGAGACAAGATCGATACATTTATTCACCATCTTGTTGGAAATGGCATAGTGAAACAATTTTACCTCAGGGAGCATTCTGTACCAGGCCGTAGCAACTGGAGACCATTTGGCATGAACTTTCCCAACTCCCTTAACAGCATGTGCCTCGAGCTCAATAGCCTATAAAAGAACAGATAAAAACATAAAGTACAATGACCCCACTGGAAATGAGCACAACACTTTAAGACAAAAGTTTAAATCTTAAATGCGCACACTCCATGAATTTCAAATCATCAACACAGTTTATCCTATGATATTAAGGAAAAGATACTGGCTACATACATTCTTACTCTGTAATTTCCAATGGATAAAGTTCCTTTTTACCATGTGGACTCAATCACTCAACAAAGCATATTAATCCAAACACTGAATCAAGAAGGGCAGAAGATGTAGCAGCCATTCAAATCATAATGGTACCAGTGAAACAAGTTACACAGACCTGTCCTGGCCCAAGCCTGGCAATAGTTATATCTTTAAACTTCACACCGAGAGGCTTTTGTAATATATCCTTTTGGCTTTGACTGAAGGAAGTGAAAGTCTTCGGTTTGTCCCCAGACTGCCCAGGAGAAGCCATGCTTAATTGGCTACCTTCTGGCAACCACTCTAGTTCACCAGATTTTACTGCACAAACAACCAAACAGTTAACGCTTACAAAGTTACAAAACCAGAAAATCTCAAACATCTTTCCACAGGAAATCTGGTTTATGCTGACAAGATTAGAGAAACACAAGGAAAAAGATCAAATGTTTCAATTTCCACAGATATATTTTTTTATACTTTTCACAATAATTTCTTTAATGACTAAGTGCATAAGATGACAACTTGAGGTCAGTAAAACACATTAACAAGGTAACTAGTTTAACTTGTCATTTAGTACATTTACAAAAACATATCCGGTTAGATGTCACATAAATACACACGAGCATAACTGCAAATAACAATGAGGTATTCTTCCAATAAGGTACGGTGGGGATTTCATTTTGAAAGATGGCACAAATCTGTACTCAGCAGGAACTGCAGGAAAATAAGCATACCTGTAATTCGTGGAGAACCCTTTTTTGGACATGAAACATGCAGTTTATAAACAATAGTGTTCCTTTCATTTGGGACATCATTTTCTGTGAAACGAGGAAGGAATGATAAGATGGCTTTTACGGTAAATGTATGAAGGTGAAGCCCAAGCAATTGAAGTTACCTACCTGAGATATAATCAAAAAGCCTTGGATCTGCATCAAGTGGAATAAGTCCTAGTCTATGTGAAAGAACTTCATCTGCTATAACTGAGGTGTTGTCAGCCATGAAGATTTTCTCAATTGCCATAGTCGGAACCTATTAATCCAGATGAAGTATAAAATCAGAATTTAATTGTTCCGAAACTCCAATATATGAAGTACTAAAATAGAGAAAACAGTTTTTCGTTATCTCATGGTACACATGAAAACATGCAAATACCTCTGAGATGAGGATTCTCCGGAAAGCATTAGCTATTGATGCATCAACACCAATCATATCAAACTCCATATCATCTTCAGTTAGACGTTTTATATCAACTTTGAAGTTCTTGCAAAACTTCTCCACTGACACACTATTATCAACTCCCATCACAGTAAAAGCACCCGAGTATTGGTAACCTTGAGTCTGTAAAACATATAAGAGAAAACATAAGAATATAATGTATGAGGAAGATGATAGAATCGAATGCAATTAAATAAATAGACCTTTTTGGCATGAAAAATAAAAATAACAAAACGAAGAAAAAAACTAACATGTAACCAGAGCAGCAAATTGCAACAATTGGACAGTCTTGAATGCAATAATCACTATAAACTAAATGGAATATTTTCATTAATAGCATGACAGGCAAACATTTCAGCCAATTAAATAGCATTTTTTAAAAACAAGTATAAATAGATAAGCAAAATGATTAGCTAATATATTCAAGCCTTTATCAGAAGCACACAAACTTGACGGTCAAAAAGAAAACCACTTCTTTTCCATATCAGTGAAGTACTCGCTTCATTTCAAATTATAGGTTGTTTTGGCTTTTTTCGATTCATAGAAAATCTATGAATCTACAAAAGCCAAAACGACCTATAATTTGGGATAGGGAGTAGCCAATTAGACACATAACATCAAAACATCTGTGCATCTATGTGAAATTAGGTCCCTATGCAAGATAAACCTACCAGAACACTTGATTCATGCGAAAAATCAGTGAATCTATCAAGCAGGCATACAGGTGATCATAAGCAATAAATGCAAAGACATGATAGGAGGGTAGTATATTAAGTATACATGGATAGGGGCATCTGCATTGCACACCACACGGGTGCGCTGGAGCTCAAGGTGATCCGGAAGCTTATTTTCTTGCTGATCCAGCACATCGTCCACCTGCTTCTTGGATTTGGTCCCCTTCTTTGGCATATTGTCTTGCTCTTGTTTTGCCTCTTTGTTCACTCTTAGACCCCTGCTATGTACTGTTCCCAATGGAAGAAACAGCAATGGTCAGTTAATATCTATGCAAAGTAGGGATGGCAACAGGGTGGGTCAGGGTCGGGTGGAGCTTCCGCGGAGCCACCCCCCGAAACCCGAGAATAAAACCCGCCCCGAACGCAAACCTCATTTCGGGTGACAACGTGCACCCACCCCCGAAACACGCGGGTGCCCAAAACCAGACGGCCCCCCGAAACCCAAGCAACAGTGAACCACCAAGAGACTGGGGGGGCGCTCGCGGGTGGCCGGCGGCGCTCGAGGCCTCGGGGGCGAGGGGCGTGGGCGGCGGGGCACTCTCGGGCGAGGGGATCAGGTGGTCGGCAGCGCTCACGGCGAGGGGGCGAGGGCGGGCGGCGGGCGGGGGGCGCGAACGGCGCTCGCGGCGCACTGACGAAGACTGAGTGACGGTGGGTGTGGTTGGAACCGTGGAATTGGAGATTATATAATTAGGGTTCTTGTTGGGCTGAGCTATACCTAGTGGTTGGGCTGAAATGTACACTTCAGGGTCCCGTGGGTCACCTGGGGGGAAATTCAAAACCCGCCCTGCCCCCGCTCCATTTCAGGTCCATGAACCCGCAAACCCGCAGGGGGAAAATAGACCCGCCCCCACCCCATCGGGTCCAAAACCTGCGGGTTTCGGGTCCAAACCCGCCCGACTACTCCCTAGGCAAAGAAATTACAGGTTCAAGACTTGCAGCAACTACTTCATTTCTACATGTGCTGTTTCAGTAAGAGCATGGGGTTGCTGCCTCCCTACCGGGGGAAAGAATAAACAGCTTATCCCTTTTGTTCCCTGCAGATATAGCACAAGCATACAACAACCCTGCAAACATTTCCGCCGCCCCCCCCCCCCCCCCCCCCCCCCCCCACCCACACACACACACACTGTATCATCAGAGCTTACTGCTTACCACAACGAATGGAAACCAATCAAAATAAACAGAAAAAGAAGTAGGGAATTGGATAGCAACGCCAATCATGGCTCTATTCGGCCTCGAAATTTCCAAATTGACCGGCGGTCAAGCTCTGTACACTCCTAATTTTACCCTGGCGCCACCAAGAACCACTCTGACAAACACTACGCTACCATTAGCCATCGACGGTCGTCCCAGAAAGGGGAAGACGAGAAAGAGCGGAGGGGGAGCCAACCTCACCGCGCCGAGCAGAGGGGAGCAGGACAACCGCCCGGGCCGGGGCGCGCGGCCGCTGCCTGCGCGCAGGGGCTCGTTTGCTCGGCCGCCGCGGAATCGAGCCGACGCCGCGCGGAGGGGAGCAGGACAACCGCCCGGGCCCGGGGCGCGCGGCCGCTCCCTGCGCGCAGGGGCTCGTTTGCTCGGCCGCCGTGGAATCGAGCCGACGCGGCGGCGGCAGCAAGGGAGGGGACAAGGACGCGGCGAGCGGGCGGGGTGGGCGCGGCGGGTGGAGGGCTCGAGGCGTGCGGGCGGCGTGTGGGGTTTTGGGAGGGGAGAGGGAGAGACACAGTCATGACCCAGATGTGGACCAAAAGAAGCCCAAGACTGTCAAGCCCATTTACTTTAGTCCAGCCCAATAGCCAAGGTCAATACTACAAAAGAAAAGCAAAGCATATCGTGAAGAGGAGAAGAAAAGAAATTCAGAAATAGAGAGGAAAAAGGAAGTTCATCTTCCTCTTCAAGTTACCCGAGGTCCTTCTATGTTCCTGTGATCTGCTCACGTCCCGGAGTTGATCTCACCGGCGGCTACGGGCTGTTACAGACACCGCCGCCCTTGAACAAGCGCCTGCGCGGTGGTGTGCGCGTGCGTCGTCGGGTGACAGACAGGCCCTGTTTGGAGTCGCTTTTCTGGAACTCGCTTATCTGGCAAGCAAGCTTATCTGATAAGCCTGCTGCCTGGAGAATCTGCTGTCTGAATAAGCAGGGTGTTTGGCAATCCTGATTATTTTGTGTCGATTGTCTGTCCTGGTTGGTAAATTGACCTGAATGCCCCTAAGGCTGATAATAGCTCATTTTTATTGTGAATCTGAGGAGAAGACAATATTCTAATGCCTTTGGAGTTTGTTAAATAGAAATTACATTACAATAATATGAAATTCATACGATAGATCGGTCTAGTATGGATTGATCAGTATCATTTCTCTTATACAACCTATGAGTATCTATATGCATTGATCAGTATCATTATAGATTGGGGAAAAACTGACGTGGTTGTTTGAACCGAATAGTAATCTGGTTCATAATATCTGGGTAGAGTTATGAGCTAGTACTACTTCTGACTTCTTTCCTTTATAAAACAGAATGTAAACTGAAAAGCATACTGTTTATTTATCTAATATCTTATGGAATTTATTTACGTCTCCAAAAGAAAAAGGCAGGTGTAGCTCCAGCAGGGGCCTCCGGCGGCGGGTCGGCATCCAGGCGGGAGCGGCGAAGGCGGCGCCCAGGTGGGGGCGGCGGGGGCGTCCTGCGGCGGGGGCGGCGCCCAGGCGTCCCGCGGCGGGGGCGGCCCGCGGCGGGGGCCTGGCAGGGGCGGAGGTAGGGAGGCAGGCCGGCCACCCCAGGGGCGGCGCCGGCGGGCCCGGATCCAGGGGGCAGGGGCGTCGAGCAGCGGAGGCGGCGCCCAGGCGGGAGCGGCGGAGGCGGCGCCTAGGCGGGGGCGGCGGGGGCTTCCTGCGACGGGGCGGCGGGGGCTTCCTGCGGCAGGGGCGTCCGGTGGCGGGGTGGCCCGCGGCGGGGGCCTGGCAGGGGCGGCGCCGGGATCTGGGCGAGTGGCGGCGGCGGGATCTGGAGTGGCGGCGGCTGCGGGAGGAGCGGCGGCGATCGCCTGGAGGCGTGCTTACCTGAGGGTAGGGGGGAAGGAAGCGGCGGCGGCGCCGGCGGAGGGCAGGAGGCGGCGGCCGTGGCGGGAGGTGGAAGGCGCCGGCGGAGCGCGGGAGGCGGCGGCCGTGGAGGGAGGTGCCGGCGGAGCGCGGGAGGCGGCGGCCGGCAGAGGGTATCGGGGGAAAGGGAGTTCGCTTACGAGATAAGCGTCTCCCGAGCTGCTTACCAGAAAATCAGAGATCCAGTTGTTTTGTGGATTCTGGGCTAAGCCGCTTGTGTGCTAAGCGAAAAATAAGCGAGGCGTTTGGGTGGGATTTTCACTTATTTTCGCCCATAAGCCGCTTATAAGCGGATACAAACAGGGCCACAGGCAGGGCCACAGGGGCGCTGGGCTTGTTGCGTTGCGTTAGGGGGATTGGGCTAGAGCGCGGTGCGGCGGCCCGTCGTGCGGACCGAAATGTTTTGCTCGCTATTTGTTTTGGGCTTTTAGCCCATCCTGCGCGGGAAAGAAATCAGCCCACTGTTTGGGAGCTAGCCTTACATTCAGTTTATTTAGGTTTGTATCATTCTGAGTTTTCTAATTGCTTATCTGAACATTAGACTACCTAATTTGAATCTGAAGAATGGAGCTGAAGTGAAACAGTTAGAGTTACTAGATGGGAAATTCAGTTTGCGTGGGAGCAGTCCCTATCTTATTAATTGCTGATAAATAAATACAAACTGAGCAAATAACTTCCAATGTCTTTATAATGCAACTCCCAGATTCAAAGCAATGTACTGCTGGTTTCACTGGGGATTCACATTGAGGTAGGTTTTGCCAGAATTATGACATTCTTATTTCTCTCACTGTATATTGTGACTGAATCAGATCATTATTAGTTAGTGATACTTTGCTGATCAGTTCTAATTTTTTGTACTAATTAGTTTTTTTTGACAATCAGATGGCTACCCAAAGGAATCGCTCCACATGGTCTGCACCTGGCCCAACCCCTGCACCATATCGGGCCGATACTGAGTAGAACTCTGTAATAGTACCCGACTAGAACTCTGACTTGTAACCCTGCCCTCCCGAGTATATAAGGCCGGGCAGGGACCCCCTCAAAACACGATCCTCATCATCTAAACATACCGCAATACAAACCAACACACAGGACGTAGGGTATTACGCGATCTAGCGGCCCGAACCTGGCTAAATCGTGTTCCTTGCGTCACCATTGATTCCTTGATTCTCGACGACCCTTACCGCATAAAAGACCACCTAGGGTACCCCTAGGCGGGTTGCCGGTCTAAAACACCGACAAGGACACCTCCCTATTCACCTCAATCAAATGGGGTTGCCGAAAGAAAGAACTACACTCTAACTGATTTGGTTAACGCCATGTTAGATACAGGTGGTCTTTCTAAGGAATGGTGGGGTGAGGCAATATTGACTACATGTCATGTCCTAAACTGTGTTCCTACAAAGAATAAAGAGGTAACACCATTTGAGGAATGGGAGAAAAAGAGGCTTACCCTTTCTTACTTACGGACTTGGGGTTGTTTGGCAAAGGTTAGTGTGCCAATAACCAAGAAACGTAAGCTTAGGCTTAAAACAGTGGATTGTGTCTTTCTAGGTTATGCTATTCACAGTGTTGGTTATAGATTTTTGGTAATAAAATCTAGAGTACCAGATATGCATGTTGGTACAATTATGGAGTCCAGAGATGCTACATTCTTTGAAAATATTTTTTCAATGAGAGATGAAACAAGTTCATCTAGGCAAGAGATTATCGAGCATAATAACTCTACCATGCTGATAGAACATAATGAGCCTACACTTGTGGAAAATCTTTGGAGGATAACAATGAACCGTCAGAAAGAGCAAGAGATGAAGGACTGCAAAGTCTTTTGGAGATGAGTTCATTGTATACCTTGTGGATGACACACCTAAAACCATCGAAGAGGAATATTCATCTCCTGATGTTGACTATTGGAAGGAAGCAGTAAGGAGTGAGATGGATTCAATTATGTCTAAAGGTACTTGGGAAGTTGTTGATCATTCTTATGGGCGTAAACCTGTAAGGTGCAAGTGGGTGTTTAAGAAGAAGCTTAGGCATGATGGTACTATTGAAAGTTATAAGGCAAGGCTTGTGGCGAAGCGCTATACCCAGAAAGAAGGAGAAGATTTCTTTGACACTTATTCACTAGCTGCTTGATTGACCACTATTCGAGTGTTACCTTCCTGGCAGTCTCTCATGGTCTTCTCATTCATCAAATGGATGTTAAGACCGCTTTCCTTAATGGAGAGTTGGAAGAGAAGATCTATATGGATCAGCCAGTTGGGTTTGTAGCAGAGGGTCAAGAAGGAATGGTGTGTAAGTTACTGAAATCTCTATATGGCCTCAAGCAAGCACCTAAGCAATGGCATGAAAAGCTTGATAGAACTCTCATGTCTAGTGGCTTTGTTGTGAATGAAGCTGACAAATGTGTATACTATCGCTATGGTGGGGGCGAAGGAGTGATTCTATGCTTGTATGTTGATGACATACTGATTTTTGGGACATGCCTTAAGGTGATTAAGGAAGTCAAAGATTTCTTGTCTCAAAATTTTGAGATGAAGGATTTGGGAGAAGCTGATGTTATCCTGAATATTAAACTAGTAAGAGAAGTTGATGGTGGGGTTATGCTTTTGCAATCCCACTATGTGGAAAATATCATGAGTCATTTCGGTTATAGCGACTGCAAGCCTGCTCGTACACCTTATGATGCTAGTAAAGTATTAAGGAAGAACAAAATAATAATGAGAGATCAGCTGGGATACTTCAGATCATTGGTTCACTTATGTACTTAGCTAGCACTACGAGACCTGATATCTCGTTTGCTGTGAGCAAGCTAAGCCGATTTGTTTCAAATCCGGGAGATGATCATTTGAATGCTCTTGAAAGAGTAATGCACTATCTAAAAGGCACTATGGACTATGGGATTCATTATACCGGGTACCCAAGGGTACTAGAAGGTTATAGTGATTCAAATTGGATTTCCGATGCTAATGAGATAAAAGCCACAAGTGGATATGCACTTGAAGGTGCCGCTGTTTCATGGAAGTCTCGCAAGCAGACCATCTTAATGAGGTCAACAATGGAAGCCGAACTCACAGCATTGGATACTGCCACTGTTGAGGCCGAGTGGCTTCGTGATCTCCTTATGGATTTGCCGATAGTTGAAAAACCGATATCGGCTATCCTAATGAATTGTGATAATCAAACTACGATTATCAAGGTGAACAGTTCAAAGGATAACATGAAGTCATCTAGGCATGCAAGGAGGCGGTTGAAGTCTGTCAGGAAATTGAGAAACTCCAGAGTGATAGCCTTGATTATATCCAAACGGCTAAGAACCTGGCAGGTCAATTCACAAAGGGTCTACGGAATGTGATAGACAATGCATCTATGGAATTAGGCTTGAGACCCACGTGAGTCTTTCTATAGTGGTAATCTGCTCTATGTGATCGGATATCCCGTGAAGTAGAGTGGTGAAAGGCTCATTCTGACTAAGAGAAGAGATCCTTTGTAAAAGGCTCATTCTAGTGAAGGCGCATATCTCTTCTAATTCTGTATGGTAGGTTAGTTTATACCTTAATGTGTTCCAAGTGCCTTCTTAGAAACAAGGGTGTTGTTTACTTTGAAGTAAAGATGTTGTCCTACAAAATATCTTTTGAGGAATATACCTATATGGGTCGGACTACTGGTCATAGTCTATGAGATTGGGTGATGTCTAGAAACCCATGAAAGGCATGGAGTATGACTTATAAGCTCCAAACCGCGGGGATGCTTTCACAGCCTAGTATCAGTGAAAGAGCATTGGCCAAGTTGTTTGCACAAGACTGACAATTCAAGATATAGTTTATTGTTTAGTTGTGAATAAGTGTAATCTTAGTTCTAGATGGATGTTCAACTTAACAGTCTTCATTGAAATATTCGTGTATCAAAGATTATAGTGAATTTGAGAGCATTTCTAGTGTGGCTTGAAATTCTTAGTGGGGATTGTTGGAGTATACGGGCTTAGCCCAATTATTCAATAATTCAAATTAAAGAATTAAAACCCACTAATACACTAATAAATGCTAGAGAGTTATGTGGTTAGTCACACATGAGTAATTGAGGAGTATCTTAAACAACTTAAATGTGGATTGTTTGTACACCGTCTGTGAAGTTGGTAAAGGAGATTGGCATGCCACACACGCGCGCGCTCGCTTGCCTCGCCGAGCCGGGCCATGGCCGTGGCGTATCAAGTCGAATCAAATTGAGATGGACGGTGCAGTCAGATGTGATGAAAAGGTTTTGATGTTGAATGCAATTCATGGCATAGAATTATCCTACAACCGTTACTAGTAATTGACGCTCATCAAAGCCATTAGAGCGCATCCAGGTTCATTTAACCTGTTCCCTCCTCCTCAATCAAGAGACCTCTCCCTTCTCCCTCTGTTTTGCTGCTTCTATCTTCGCATCCTAGCTCTGGCGAGAGCAAGCTTCCGAAACCCTGCACGCTGAAGGTCCTGCACAGGATAGCGGGCAATCAGGTTTTTAGGGAGCATCTCCACACGACTGCTCGCTTGCTCCCTGAATGACTACTTCGCCTACATCCCAGTGGCCCGTATGACTACTTCATCTACTTCCTGGTGCTGTTCGAGGGACTGCACTGCGTACCTCTTCCTGCATCAGCTTGTACGACTATATCAACTGAGGTCACCCCACAATTATTATGACTAACCCAGGTGATAACGGCGCATCCGGTTCCTCCGGAACCGGCCTCGTCCAAGGGTACAAACCGAAACCTATATGCGTTATTCTATTCATGCTTATGTTAGTGTGAAACATGAACACGTGCATCTATTCTGTTTCACTTACTTCAGTCATGATAATATTAATGTTTTATATGTTTAATTTTGGAATTAAAATATACCGAATTGTGCCTAAATATCTAACATATTCTGTCGTTGTTGTTGTAAACTTACAAAAAGTTAAAACTAAAATACGGCTACGTAAAAGAATGGTTGGAGGGATACAGAGGTTTTAGCACCTGCACCGTACGTAGACTCCTCCCTCCTGATTCCTGATTCCACTATTCTACAAGTGAGCCAATAGGTGGCAGGAGGCGAAGGCCGCGGCCGCCTCGGCCTCCAGCTCGGCGTGGATGCGGGCATTCCGCCGCTTGATGCGCTCCAGGTCGGCGGCGATCTCAGAGTAGGGCGTGTAGTGCCCAGCAAGGGGAGGCCGCCCCACAATGGTTACAGCTCCTGCTTCTCCAGGCAATACCGCCAGCAGCTCTTGCCGTGCTCGTCCATCTGCTGTAGGCTGATCTTCCGCTCAGCTCGGTACTACCACACGTCGCCACCGCTAGTCGGCATTGCGATCCTCTCCCGCGGAATATCCATCCTCTTAAGACTAATTTGGGATTACAAATCCCCATCGGGATCCCTGCAATTTCCCCGGGCAGGAGTACCTCCATGAAATCTAGGCATGGGCCAAATTTCCCAACCGTTTGGAGGCCCACACCACGGGGGAGGACGACCTAACCCACGCGTTTTCCCTAGGGTACCTCTTCCCTACCTCGGGGGTCCGGACGTGGCTTCCCCATCCACCTTCGCGAAGCGACGCGAGCACCGCGCCGCCGCAGCTGCACTGCCTCTCCGTCCAGGTGCCTCCTCTCCATTCCCCATCCAAGCGCCACCACTCCCCCTCCCCGATCCAGGTGTACCTCTCCGCTCCACGTTCAAGCGCCACCCCTCCGCGTTCCCGTCCAACGTGTCCCCTCTCCGGCTCCGGTGGCATGCCCCTCGAACATCTGTATCTGCACCGACGCCTCCACCTCGGCCACCAGTCTGCCACCTCATCTTCCTGCTCGGCATCCGTGAGTTCTCCCCCTCCCCTTCTCCTATTGCCTAGGGTTCATAATCCTCTTTCCTTAATTCCTAGTTCTTGTAGATCTTGGTGGCTTCAAGATTGTCAGATCCAAGATACACTCCTTGTTCATCTCTTCATGGGACATTGTATGCCTAGGTAAGCATCCCATTCTACTGGTTGCCAAGAATAAATTGCTTGTTACGATTTATACTATGCTTACTGTAAAAATGGATTGTTAAGAAGGAAAAAAATACAGCAATATTATTACTGTAAAGAATGATATTATGCACATGATCATTACAATAGTCGGCACATGGATGCAGCTGGTACTAACTGCTAACCTCGTCTCATTGCATATATGTGTGGTGCCACCCATGATTGCCTTGCCTGGTCATCCATACTAGTATCATCAGAATCATCATGTGGTTTCGAACCGGAAACAAAGGGTTATTTAATCATTTCAATTTGTTTGATTGTTCATGTACTATCTCTTTGAAAACAACAACTGAATGAATGATTGTTGATTTCATAACTGCTGGTAGCTTGTAGCTGTGCTGATTTTGCTTATACATTCAGATACGATATGATATGCGATAGCTGCTTTACGAAAGTGTGGACAGGTATAACTGATTTGTAGTGTTTCCATGCACTCGACTAAATTGGAGTGCCATCCATATGCCAACGAACAGGGACACCTGCAAATAGTCCCTCATGTCTATATATGACCAGAGCACACCTCATCTCTAACCAGTGCAAAAAAAGGTCAATTAAATCTTAGAAGGTCATGAGATTTGGTGCAAAAAAATTTAGTTCAGTTATATTCTGCTTGCTAGAATGCTTATTGCTAGTCCACTTGTTGTTTTTCTGATTAGAGATGATTCACCCTGGTTACACTTTAATTAGAATTATTTGGTGTAAATATGTTTGCAGCTATATATTTGATTATTGGAATTTTTTTTGTGCGTGCTTGAATTCCATAGACCTCCTAGTGTCTGTACTGCTAATGCTATAGGTTGTCTGTGGACCTGGTGTTTCATTTTTGCCTAATATTACATTGCGCACAGTTGTCATGAGCTTTGATTACTGATCTAATTGCAAATGTCTTAGGGATCACACCAACCAGCATGGAGCTTCTTGAGGGATTGACTGACTTGTCAAGTCAGGTACTGTTAAGTTTAATTTGCCTTCCATGCTCTTTTTCTTGTTAAGTTTAAACCGTTTGAAGTGGAGCTGCGATTAACTTCCGTTCTAGAGATTTATCAGTTCTTAATCATAATCTTGTAGACATCAAGTATGATGGTTGTTAACTGTCCTCATGTTTGTTTAATACGAAACGTATTAATCTTGCTGCTATATGAAGGCAATGAACTAATCTTTGAATAAATCAATTTGACTTGTGAGTGTTATTGTTGCTATTATATTATGTGATCAACACTGATCTTAATTTTCTTTTTATTGTTTGTGAATTAGTGAGTTTTGAGGAGAACCAAGAGGCAAGGAGAAAATGATTGGGGAAGGTCCTAAAGTAGTTTTGTGGCTAATTAGATCCTTCAATTACAGAGAACACATGTCCCTTTTTGTCTCTTGAATTAGCTAGATGCAATATGTTGTTCCACCATTTGTATCGTCTAAAGCATGGTATTATTTTCACGTCGATTGTGTTCATGTATGTCTTCACGAATGAACTGCAAAATGCACGGTGGTTGCTACATGAGAAAAGGATGCTGTTAACTTAGGATTACTTTGTATGCCATGTATTCTTGGTTGGTAGTTTTTCTTTTAAAAAAAGATGTATGGTGGCACAGGTAGCCGGATAGGGTCATCGTGGTTCCTACTGCGCCCCTCCGTCCAAACTACTCCGTACTTCCAAACAGCGACGCGGCAGCGACGGGGAAGGGGCAGCGCTGCCCTGCGGCCAGAGCTAATCAGCCCGATGCTTCCAAATTAGCCCTTATTTCGTCGCGGAATCGTCGCCTTCTGCGAAATCTGCTTGTTCTTGGTTCGCGAGTCGACCGAGTTCTTCTGTAGCGGTGGGCAGACGAGACGACCATGGGTATATGAAGGAAGGCATCCACGAACGGCGCGGCGCCGTGACCGAGCACAAAATTGCGTTCCGTGGAATCCTACTCGGATTGGGCTGAACAGACTGTTTTTTTGGGCCACATTAGCACGAATTCGGCCTAGTTGCGTGTGCGTTCGTGGGCGGCGACGGGATTGGGCTGAGAGGAAACCGAATTTTTTTATGTTTTTTATTTTAATATTTTGCAAAAATATATAGCTAAATAAAAAAATTATAAATCTATACCTATACTGCCCGTTGAAACTAGCGCCAGTTTAACCCACGGTAACTTCCCTCCTCTAAGCACTACACTTTGAAAACATTATAACTAATTCAAATGAACTCGGATGGAGATAAACTTATATAAAAATTGTAGAACTCGACGAGATCTACAACTTCGTAGTTCAAACTTTTTTAATTTGATATCATCTTGGTACTCAAATAATCAACACATGTTTCAGATCTGAAAAGTTTGGCACCAAAACTTTTCACCAAATAATCAACCGATGGGTACTGAAAATTGTGTCGATTATTTGAGTATAAAGATGGCATCAAATGAAATAGTTTGAACTAAAAAGTTGTAAATCTCATCAAGATCTACAATTTTTATACAAAATTTATCTCTATCCGAGTTCATGTGAATTATGATTTGAATGTGTGCTACCCACTTTCAGATCTAAAATTTGAATTTTAGAACTGAAACTTATGTCAATTATTTGAGCACAAATATGATATCAAATGAAAAAATTTTGAACTATAAAGTTGTAGATGTAGTCGAGATCTACAATTTTTATATAAAGTTTATCTCCATCCGAGCTCATATGAATTAGTTATGATTTTTTAAAAATGTACTGACTAGAGAAGGGTAGTTACCGCCAATTCAACTGGCTGTAGTTTGACCTATAGATTTGCAATTTTTTTGTTGGGTGCAAAATACTAAAATAAAAAATATAGAAATAAAAAAAATTCGAGGAAACCGGTTGGCACTCGGCAGGCAAATATATGCCCCGGCCCAATAACACTTGCGCCTTTGAGTTTGAGTCGGTCACACCTAGCAAATTCGCATGTCCTCTTAAAAAACTGCACTGCTACAAGGCAAAAGAAAAAAATTACCATCTGTAATGGTGAGGTTGCCATAGTGTGTGTTCCTGCGAGATGCTTTTCTTATGTATTTTCTTTTTGCGTTAATGTGCTAGCATAGAAAAGAAACACAGCACGAAATCTTTAGGGTTACCTATTGCTTACAGCTTGCGTTAAACTATGAAGATGACGTTGCGCACGTGCAGTAGCATCTTCCTATTTAGCGCAAGCTCTGAGCAGTGAGCAGCCATTTTGCTAGTGCACGGGTTCACAGTTCGCCTTTCCAAACATGCAGCCATGCAGGGGATCATGTAACAATGCATTAGATGAAGTTGCAAAACTAAAATTGCTTCTCTTTGTTTTACCAAACGCGAGAGTAACAAACATGAGAATTTCATAGCGTGCTTTTTTGGCAGAAAAAGGTTGAGAGAAATTCGCAAGTGAAGTCCAACATGGGTAAAGTATGTGCGTTCAGCCCGAAAAAAAAAGTTCCAACGCTCCTCACGTGCAGTTCCCTTCTGAACATGAAAAGGTCGTGCTAGGATGGCAACGGGGCCGGTCAGGATCGGGTGGAGCTTCCACGGATCCGTCCTCGAAATCCGAGAATAAAATTCACCCGAACCCGAATCTCGTTTCGAGTGACAATGTTCACTTGCTCATGAAATCCGAGGAAGACAACAGCAAGGTCGGGCGACCGGCAGCACGCGCGGGTGAGAAGCGCGGCGATGCTCGTGGAGTCGCGGGCGAGAGTGAGGGCCAAACGATGGAGTGGGTGGAAGAGGATAGAGTTGGAACAGTTATATATCCAGAATTTCAATTGCTTGCTGGGCTGAGCTATATCTAACTTTTGAGCTGGAATGTAATTCGGATCCCGTGGGTCACTCGTGGGGATTAGAAACCCATCCCTGTCCCATCCAGTTTCGTTCTACGAACCTGCAAACCCGCGGGAAAAAATAGACCCATCCCGCTTCCATCAGGTTTAAAACCCACGGATTTCGGGTTCAAACCCGCCCGACTGCTATCCGAGCAGCAGGAAAACTGAAACGGTCGCATCTCTCGCCTTTCGAGCTCCCGCGTCACCCCGCACCTGTCCGCCTATGACGTGTGGTTCCGCGGAAACCCACCCGCCCCGGCCCTGCCAGAACCAGCGTCAGCTGCGAACCCGTAGCGTCCCACACCTGGCGCCAATCGCATCCACCCAAGCCGTCTCGGTCTCGCTCCCCCCACTCCACTCCGCCCTGTGCCCCTGTCCCTCTCTCTCTCTAGCAGAGTCCACCAACCTCTGGCCCCTCGCATTAAACAAACCCGAAGCCACGCAAGCAAGGCCCTTCTACAAGAGGGAAATGGTCGCCACGCCCACCCGCAGCCCCGCGTCACTCCGCCTCGTCGTCCCCCACTGCTCGCGCTTCCGCTTCCGCTTCCACCTCCACCACCAGCGAGAGCCGCGAGGCGGCGGCGGCGGGCCACGGCGATCCGGTCTCAGGTGCCCCGCCCCCGACCCACCCGATCCGCGAGCGCGTCTGACCGATCGGGCTCGCTCATTGAGTCATTGCTTGGCTTCACCTGCTGCAGGTGCTGCGGCGGGACCCCGCCTGCTGCTGCTTCGGCGGAGGGGAGGATGGCCGCGGCGGCGGCGGCGGCGGGGGAGATGGTGTGGATGCGGGTGCTTGAGGAGGGTGTGTTCCGGTTCGACGCGTCGGAGGCCGCGCGCGCCGCGGCGGGGCCCAGCCTCTCGTTCGCGGACCCGCGGTGGCGGGAGGCGACGCGGGAGGGGGCGGACGCGCCCGCGGTGGTCCCGGCGTGCGAGGCCGCGCCGGGGGGCGCCCAGAAGGTCGTGCTCAAGGTACGCGGATCGGCGACGCACGTGTGTAGCGTGCTGGCCGTTGGTTTTGGGTGGGGTTGTGATTGTGATGCGCGTTCGGCGCTCGGCTCCTCTCGTTTGTTTAGATCGCTTTGCCTCGGCTCGTGCTGCTGGTGGGATGGGCGATCGTTTGGATGGGTCCTTGTTGGCTGATGGGGAGAGCGCGTGAAATGCTGCTGATACGGTGATCCCCGTGTCTCATGTCTGTTGCTTGTTTTGGCATTGTCTGAGGGCTTAGCACTGTGGCGATCGGCCTTCTAGGACATGAGTACTCCCTCAGTCCCAACCCTCCGTCCAAAAAAAAAAGGAATGCAACTGCTTCTCGAGAAGGCAACCAATTTTAAATTTGACCAAATTTATACAAAATAGTACTTACAAAATAAAAATAAATATCAATAGATTAATCATGTAATATATTTTCATACTAAATCGATATGGAGACGTTGGAGACATGAATGTTAGTGCTTGTTTGTATAAATTTGGTCAAACATAAAATTATTTGACTCCTCGAGAAGCGAGAGTTGCATTCTTTTTGGGACGGAGGGAGTATGTATCACTGGTAGAAAACTGAATATTAGTCCCGGTTGGAAGGGTGCAAATCTCTCGAAAAACCACTCGAAAAACCATCCGGGATAAAGCAATCGAGACAAAAGGGGGTGTCTTTTATCCCGAGTCCCTCAACCGGGACTAAAGACACCCTTTAGTCCAACCGCGACTAAATGGGCTGCCACGCCAGGCGCGGTATATGCTCCTTTTTATCCTGGTTAGTAATACCAACCGGGATAAATGGTTTTGCAAAAAAGAAAATTCCCGGGGGGTCCCAGAGAGGCCTCCCCACGCGATTTTCACGCGAAATATGCGCGTGCGCGGTTCGTGGGATTCGAGCCCACGACCTCAAGCCTTGCGCGTAGCTTCCTTGTCATCCCACCTACACACCACATCTGACTATATAGGGGATCCAATCCTTTTATACTAATTCGTGGGGGACCCTTTTATCCCGGTTGGAAACACCAACCGGGATAAAAGACCCCCTTTTATCCCGGTTGGTATTACAAACCGGGATAGTCTACACGTGGGGGACCCTTTTATCCCGGTTTGTAATACCAACCGGGATAAATGAGGTCTTTTATCCCGGTTGGTGTTTTCAACCGGAATAAAAGGGTCCGAGGGCTTTAGTTCTTTTTTAGCTACCTGTGAGGGACCCTTTTATCCCGGTTGGAGTTTCCAACCAGGATAAAAGACCTCATTTTATTCCGGTTGGTGTCGTGAGCTTTAGTCCCAGGTGGTAACACCAACCGAGATTAAAAGGGTGACCTTTAGTCCCGGTTAAAGGGTCCCCCATGGGTAGCTGATTTTTTCACCCGGGACTAAAGGGTCCCCCACGGGTGGCTGATTTTTGAATGGGGACAAAAGGTGACTTTTAGTTCTGGTTGCAAATAACCGGGAGTAAAGCTCCGCGCACCCCCTTTTGTACCGGGCCTACTTTAAACCGGGATTAAAAGGGGACGCATCGAAAGTTAGTTCTCTACTAGTGTATCTAACGCAGGGGAGCTTTCTTTCCTTGGGATGCTTCACGCTAAACACCGTGCACGTATTGGGGTAAATGCATTAAAATAATATAGTACATGTTGGGTCCCCGCAATTCACAAGAATTTTTAAGAGAAGGACCGTTGTGTTGCCACCATGCTTAAAAGCACATGTGAACACCTTTTGATATTTGCTAAGCCAACAAAGTGTTATTTGCACGTGTGAGCCTTTCAGCAACTGATCAAGTGTAAAAGTAGGCCATTTTTCTCATACAGTACAAGGAAGAACTCTAGATGTTGATCTGTGGTATTACATTGTCTTGTCATGCTCACCACAGTGCTGGAACCATCTCGATTTGAAGCACTCAAATGCCGACTGAGCCCAGTTATCATTATTTTTGTACCATTTTCTATGCCAAAGTTGCTGACAATTTCAGTTTGATAACTCAAATGCCGACTGAGCCCAGTTATCATTATTTTTGTACCATTTTCTATGCCAAAGTTGCTGACAATTTCAGTTTGATAATTCACACACTGAATTGGACCTCGTTGGTGTTATGAAACTGGTGGTTTCAGATGAAAACCGGAACCATCGTGTTTCCAGTTTTAATGCAGATTTCGTTTCAAAATTTTGTCAAAAAATCTTGTATGTAGTGTACATAAAGTTAGTGTAGCTGCAATAATATGGTTTCGAATTCTTAGTAGATGTCAAGAAACAAAATAGACAAGCAGTCAGCCTGGCATCGTCCTTTATGAATGTCAAAAATCAAAGATAAATTTGAGATTAATTTTTTCTGGTTTATTTAACTTTGTATGTACCACAAACATGAATTTTTTTATGACTCTTGGAAATATTGCAACATGTTGGGTTAACTATATTTTTGGTCAAGAAGATTTCCGAACCCTAGGACACCAATGGATTTTTGTTCCTGTTTTTTCTATTTTTCTCCCAACATGTATTCACCATACCTGATTATGATAAACAATGAATTGTGTTTATATTGTGCTTGATGCGTATATGCCTAATATTATCTCCCTGGAACTATAACATGTCTCAAACAGATGTGTTTAGGCTTACTTGTTTTCTTTTAATTGAGCAGCTTCCATCTGGCACATCTTTCTATGGTACTGGAGAAGCGAGTGGCCCACTTGAACGAACTGGGAAACGAGTATGGCATCTGCTTTATGAAACTATATATTATATATTTGAGTTAATTTCTTAAAGTTACAACTATCAACATTGTAACAAAGGTCCAATTCTTGACCATTTCACAAAACTAAATGTTCACAAGTTCCTTGTTACAATGTTACGATACGAATAGTTGTGGTTTTGCTAAATTAACCACATGTTTTTTGTCTTGTTTGTGACAGACTTGATATATTTTTTTATCAGGTTTTCACATGGAACACAGATGCATGGGGTTTTGGGTCAGGAACCACTTCATTGTACCAGTCACACCCTTGGGTTTTGGCTGTCCTCCCCGATGGAAAAGCATTGGGTGTCCTTGCTGATACCACTCGGCGCTGTGAGGTATGCAGTAGTACATCATTCTAAAGCCTTTTATTTGTAGATATGTTAACTAATCTGTGCCTTGAACTGAATGATTGTTTACTATGACAGATTGACTTGAGAGAAGAATCTACTATAAAGTTTTCTGCCTCATCTGCCTACCCTGTCATTACTTTTGGGCCATTTAAAACTCCTGCTGATGTTATGACGTCTTTGTCGCATGCAATTGGTATTTCTACCATGTTTAACCAATATCTTCTGGCACTAATATGTAGACAGGTTCTACGCTATATGCCTATATTTCTGTGGACAGATATACCTGCATGTTATTGCTTTACTGAGTCAAGTTTAATTTTTTTCACAAACAATACCTGCATGTTATTGCTTTACTGAGTCAACTTTAATTTTGTTCACAAACAATGAAGCTGTATGAAGCTGTTGTCTTTTAATATAATCGGCAGCTCTCCTGCCAGATTCGTTTCAAAAAAATGAAGCTGTTGTCTCTGTTTGATACATTTTGTAAATCTTGATAACATCGGGGTGTTGATTACAGAATATATTGCTTTTCAGTTGATTGATCTAACATTATAGGCACTGGTTTATTCATTTGAGGCATATATGTAATGTGGGTTCTGTATCTTTGCTGCTTGTATTGGCATTGTCTGTCTCTGCATATTATTTTTACCAAACCAGACATAAGCTATCTAAGACAGCATCCTTGCCCCCCCCCCCCCCCTCTCTCTCTCTGTGTATGTGTAATTGCCATAGCAGAACACACATATGCCATTTAGGTGTAATATGTTATTTTACTTGCTGCCTCGTCAAATAAGGTGGGAAAAAAATTCCATTGTAGGTACTGTGTCCATGCCACCAAAATGGTCACTTGGCTATCATCAGTGTCGCTGGAGCTACGATTCTTCTGAGAAAGTACTCAAGGTATTTTCTTGTCAGAGTAGATTATCTATGCGTATTTTGGGATGGAGGGTGTAATAAATATGGTCAAAGTCTTGCATTCTGGCCTTTGAAAAGTAAAAAGATGAACATATGTGTTGCAAAGGAAATGCATGAAAGCACGGTGTGCTTTTCAAACATGGTGATAATCTTCATAAGCTGAAGTAGAAAACATTTATTAATAGGGATGAAGCTTTTCTTGCTTGTGCTGTAAGTTGGAAAGTAGAATAGATCATGTTATCTAGTCCCTCAATCCCAATATACTATTCGTTTTGGCTTTTTTAGATACATAACTTTTGCTAAGAATTTAGACATACTATATATCTAGGTGCATATCAAAAACTATGCACCTAGAAAAGCCAAAACAAATAGTAATTTGGGACGGAGGGAGTATTGGAAAGAAGTATGTTCTTTTTCATGGGGTATCTGAAGTTATTCAACCATTTGTATATTTTGTGATGATATTTTATCCTGATGCTTGTCTATTTATTGCTTTCGCAGGTTATTAGAACATTTAGGGAGAAAGGCATTCCTTGCGATGTTGTCTGGATGGATATTGACTATATGGATGGTTTTAGGTGCTTCACGTTTGATAGTGTAAGTACTCATTCTGTTGTGGCTGCTACACAGTACTTTAATAACTGCTTTGTGTTCCTCATGTTTAAAAATATAATCCCTCGGAACCTTAACTAGACCATCCAATCATTTTTTTTTCCAATAATTATATACTTTTTTAGCTAAGATTTATAGTGTTCTTTTAAGCCCAAACAACTTCCTATGACGATTGAATTTTTTAATCCTGTTTGAGCACTTTGCTATTGATATGCTACAGAAGCGATTCCCTGATCCAAAAGCAATGGTGGATGATCTCCACTCCATAGGTTGCCAAGCAATCTGGATGCTTGACCCAGGAATCAAGAAGGAGGAAGATTACTTTGTTTATGATAGCGGTACAAAAAATGATGTTTGGATTCAAAAGGCAGATGGCAGCCCATTTGTTGGTATGCTTCACTGACTTAAATAAATAAGCTCCATTGTCATCTTCTTGGATGGTAGGAGGAAATGCCTCACATAGTCTAATTTAGGGGAGGTATGGCCTGGTGATTGTGTTTTCCCTGATTATACGTCTGAAAAAACACGTGCCTGGTGGGCTGGTTTGGTAAAAGATTTCATCTCTAACGGCGTTGATGGAATATGGAATGATATGAACGAGCCGGCTGTTTTCAATGTACGTGATTTATATGAATCATATATTTAAGATCACCTTGTTTAATTTTCCTATGTAACTGAAGGTATTGGTCTGAACTTGTAGACTACCACGAAGACAATGCCTGAAAGCAATATTCATAGGGGAGATGCTGATATTGGTGGTGTTAAAAATCATTCGTATTATCACAATGTACGTTTTTGTTCCCCTGCCATGTACTGTGGCTATTGAGTACTGACAATATAATTAGATGGATATTATTTCTACTTGATGTCTTTTAGTGTTTATAATTTTCAGGTCTATGGAATGCTAATGGCAAGATCTACTTATGAAGGAATGGCAATGGGTAATGCAGCTAAACGGCCATTTGTTCTTACCCGAGCTGGTTTTATAGGAAGCCAGCGCTATGCTGCAACATGGACTGGTGATAATCTGTCAAATTGGGAGCATCTGCACATGAGTCTACCAATGGTTCTTCAGTTGGTAAGTGAAATATTTGTTCTAAAATCTAAAATTGTCTCTGCTCGTTTTTTTGGAGTTCCTAGCCTTTTCTACTTTTGAAATTATGTTCCAACTTCCAAGTGCCCCTCAAAACAAAAATGTTCTATTTCTTTTGTCATTAGTACAAATGATTATGCATAACTATTTGGTGCTAGTTATTTTAGCATTTAATTTATTGTGACATTCAATTTCACAACGTGCACAATCTTGTGATGTGAAAGCCATCCACAGTCTGTCAATTTTCTATAGTGCAAGGGTTGAGAACAATGGTCTTCTGTATTAGTCAAAATGTGGTTCCTCAATTAGTTGTGCTTCTGCCACAATTCTACTATCCTTGTTTTTTTTCCTTTCTTTTAAGTCTTAAGGACTCTATTCTTGAGGCATTGACATTTAGGAACTGAAATTGTTACAATGGCCATAATATGTTTACTGTGGGTCATCTGACAAGATATGTGATTTAAGCATGATCTTTTATGGTCTAACAATATGGTTATCTGATCAGGGTCTCAGTGGTCAACCATTGTCAGGTCCTGACATTGGTGGTTTTGCTGGGAATGCTACTCCAAAACTTTTTGGAAGATGGATGGGTGTGGGTGCATTGTTTCCATTTTCACGTGGCCACACGGAAACTGGAAGTATCGACCATGAGCCATGGTCCTTCGGTGAAGAGGTATGACTTCATGCTCCCAAATCCCAATACTGCCATCCAAACATGTGTACTCAAAAACACATAAAAATTTTGCTACATTCCAAGAATCTTGATTCACTGTGCATGTTTCTGCTTCACTGCATTTCATCTCTGCATGTAGTACATTGTTGATGGTTAAAAGAGTTTCTGTATTATGTTCCTTTTGTGCAGTATACTTGCCGCACTTCTATAGCCTAGCATGTTCTTGAGATCCTATACATCTGTTGAGCATTTCCTCGATCTTTTTGTGCCAGTTATTATGCTATATATCATGATTTGGTCTGCAGTCATTTTGTTTTGTTAAAGGGGTTAGGGTTCCTAGGGAAGCAGAACTAAAGTCCAAGATATTGTGATAGCAGTTCGTTGTTGGTAATTAGGTTGAGTTTTATGTAATATTCTTAGGAATCAAAGCCTCTGCTGGCTATTTAGCATTGATCATTTCTTAAATGAGAAAGCACTGGCTAATTGAAAAACTTTGTACTTATTCCAGTGCGAGGAAGTTTGTCGCCTTGCCTTACTAAGACGGTACCGGCTACTGCCACATATCTACACTCTTTTTTACCATTCTCATACAAAGGGTATTCCGGTTGCTACTCCAGTTTTCTTTGCTGGTAATCAATTCTCTCACTCTGTATTACCCAATTTTAAGTTAGTCAAGATGCCGTAGTTTGTTGGAAGAACACAGATGTGTGGCAAGTTGTTGCTTCCTTTCTTTTGCGATCCAAACTGTATAAAAGATCCTTCTTAGATGGAGACTGTTTGGTGGGTTACATAGCATATGTCCTTCCAAGGATGCAGTTTCTTAACAAAAGTTGTGTTGCATTCCATGATCTTTTGTAGACCCTCAAGACCCTGAACTGAGAAAAGTTGAGACTTCCTTTCTCCTTGGACCACTTTTAGTCTGTGCAAGGTATTATCTTCACATCAATGACTTGACAATATCTTTTTCCATTTAACCTTTTTTCTTGAAACCGATGATCTGCTTTGTATTGTGTATAAATTTGCTTTCATATAGCTATGTGCCAGTGCCTCAGAGAGTGTTTGTGTGTTAGAGATGATTTTGCATAATTAACAGGAAATTGTTCAATTTTCTGTCATCAATTATATATAGATGAAAAGATGCCAAAATGCCAAGTGTTCTTTTTTATGCATCTTTCTCTATTCTTTGGTATCATAAATCTTTCTGGTCTTTTGGCAGCACTTTGCCTAATAAAGGAGCTCATGAATGTGCACATACGTTACCAAAGGGCATATGGTTGCCTTTTGATTTTGCGGATTCACACCCTGTAAGTTGGTTCTTAAACTCCTAGTTTGCTGACTTACATGTGATTCCAAGACTTATTTATGAATGGATAATTGTGTAGGATTTGCCGGTGCTGTATTTACGAGGTGGAGCAATTCTTCCTGTAGGTCCTCCTATTAAGCATGTTGGTGAAGCAAGTTTGGAGGATGATTTGTCACTAATTATTGCATTGGATGAAAATGGTATGTACCTTCTCATTTTCTGAAGATCAAATGATGTTGGTATCCTCAAGTGTCAATATGCCATATGCTATTGAATGTATATGATGTGACTTGTTTATTGAACGATGAACACCAAATGGCAGGGATAAGCTCATGCTAGCCCTCCTGGGAGGCTCTGAGCTTTGAGGTTTATCTCTGCTTGATCCCAACAAATCTGCCGGGCTATTTATAAATAGAGCTGGCCTTAACAACTTTGGCTAAAAAAACTCATGAACAAACTTAGCAAATATCTGGATGCTAGCCACTTGTGGACGCCTGCCCTTTCTTCCTGCACTGAAACTTCTGACCAAAGAAAGCATCCACAACAGAATAAGAAACAAAATTTGATCTGCTGCACATTAATCAGTGTTTCTGTTACAGCTCATTCTTTATGCTTTAGTTAGCCTTTATTTTGTGTTCAAGATACTGATTTAAAATGTTGTCTCAAAACTGTGTGCATAATGTCTGCTCAATGACTTGGTTTGTTTTACAGGTAAAGCTGAAGGTGTCCTGTTTGAAGATGCTGGAGATGGGTATAAATTCACACAGGGAGACTATCTTTTGACGTATTACACTGCTGAACTCCACTCATCAGTTGTTACTGTCAAAGTCTTCAAATCTGAAGGGTCATGGAAGAGACCAAAACGAAATTTAAAAATAAATATATTGCTTGGTGGAGGTGCTATGGTGTGTCTATTGCTTTCCATTCCTTTATTTTCCACTAAAGCAACAAACATATCTTCATTGTAATTTTAAAGTCACTTTTTTTTTCATCCAGATAAGTGCAGATGGTGTTGATGGTGGAGAAATACACCTTACAATGCCTCCTGAATCTGAAGTGTCCAGCTTAGTTGCAACTAGTGAACTTGAGTGCAAGAAACGTTTGGGTATTGTCCTACCATTTCTTTATGGTTATACTGTTTTAGATCTAGAAGGAAATGATTATCATCACCATAGTTCTAATTGTCCGAGCATGTCTCATACTGGCACATTGTGATGGATGTACAGAGATGATTCAGCCTATACCTGATATCGATGAGCCATCACGACAGGAAGGTGCTGAACTATCAAAAATACCTGTTGATTTAAAGAGTGGAGACTGGTTGCTTAAGGTTGTTCCTGGGATTGGCGGTCGAATTATCTCGATGACCCATCTTCCTTCTGGTATGCTTCACCTGTGTAATTTGTAATATATCCTAATAAATGTTATTATCTTTGAAATAGATATATCCTTGTTTATTTGCTGACATGTACTTGTCCTGAGATACTCAAAAACTCATCTTATGCTTTATGATTGTTGTGTATCCTTTCGTCATGCAAATGCATTATAAATAGATCCATAAGTTAATTTCTTGTTAGCTAAGCTTGAGCATAATTTTGTAATTGACACGTGCAGATTCCCAGTGGCTTCATAGCAGGATTGAGATCAATGGTTATGAAGAATACAGTGGGACTGAATATAGGTCTGCTGGCTGCACAGAAGAGTATAATGTCATCAGGTAATGAAAGCAGTCATTTCAGACTAATTGCTTGTGATGATATTTGTTTCCTGTTAGTGAATATTCCTTGGCTAGTTCCAGGTTTGGTCCACTAGATAACTTATGTTGAAAAAATTTACAGGAGGTATCTTGAGCAATCTGGAGAGGAGGAATCTATTTGTATGGAAGGAGACATAGGTGGTGGTCTGGTTCTCCAACGCCAGATATCTATTTTGAAAGACAACCCAAAGATTGTTCAGATTGAGTCTAGCATTCAGGCAAGAAGTGTAGGAGCAGGTTCTGGTGGATTTTCAAGGTGAGGACTGAGGACCCTTTTTCTCTCGTGATATCCCCAGAGTTGCTCCAATGCACTCCTTATGCATGAAAGCAACTTTGTGGAGATATCGTCCTCAACTCTAGTGGTGTACATCAGGTCCGTCAGTAGTTAAAATCAATGCAAAACGTGTTCTAGAACTGGCCTTATGGCCTTATGTAGCATATTGGTAGCCCATGCCTACAGATGCTGCGAGATAGCAGCTGCATGAAGCCATGGTTATGCCCACGTCAACCCTGTCAACTGTCATCGCAGCCTCTACCTCCATGCTGCCCAGATACAGGTGTTACCAATTGTTTTTTATGGACTAGATCACTAGAGGACTTACAGAACAATGATGACACCGGAAACAGAATGTTAGGCATGTCTGCTTCCTAAGCATCAGCTGACCTCATCCTTGATCATGTCTTGGTTTGTTTGCTTTGGAGCTTGTATCTTATATGCTTTGCTCACTTATTATAGCACTTTAGCTATTTCCTTCATTCACAAAAGAGGGTCAGTTTGGACATTGACTCGGTCACTAGACACTAGTAATCTACTTTGGTCGCATATTACCATTGTGAAATGTATGCAAAGTATAGCAAAGGTGGTTATGTTGATAGCACTTCTTAATACAAATCTAGCTTATCATTTTCAAAACTTAAAGGAAAATATTCAAAAGGATATTGATTAGTTTAAATTTGTTGACTGTATGCAAATGTAACTCAAAATGACACTTTTGTACAATGGATGTTTGATTCTTTCAAGAGTATCTTTAGAGACATTGAATTATGTTTTCCCTCTGAAGGTTGGTCTGTTTACGAGTTCATCCTACATTCACCCTGCTGCACCCAACTGAGGTGGTAGTTGCTTTCACGGCCATCAATGGTTCAAAGCAAGAGATCTCCCCAGAGTCAGGAGAAATAACATTCGAGGGAGACCTCAGGCCCAATGGTAAGTTACTTTGTGCACCATTTGAAGACCCTTCCACCTTGTCCCATCTGTCAACTCATTTACTTTACGTCTTTATTGCTTTTCCATCTTTTGGTAAATTCTCAGGGGAATGGATGCTAGTGGACAAGTGTGTCGGGCTGAGCTTGGTGAATCGGTTTGACCCAAGTGAGGTTAGCAAATGCATGGTGCACTGGGGAACTGGTGATGTGAACATGGAGCTTTGGTCGGAGGAAAGGCCTGTTTCTAAGGACACGCCGTTGAGGATTTGCCACCAGTACGAGGTGAGGCAAACAAACTAGGCACAGCGAATACGTGTTTCTAAGGACAGCAGGAATAGATGTGCCAGATTAGACGGTGCTTCAGTTCGGGCTAGCGATTGTTTCACGGCCTGTGTGTATCGATGATGGCGCAGCGAGACAAGGTGTTTTGGAGTCGTGTCGTCACAGCCCTGGCACGAATGCTTTGCTTCGAAACTCAATTTGGTTGTTATGCAATCCCAGCTATTGTTCGCTAGACTTGTCAGTAATAAAGCTGTGGTAAATGTTGCAATCTCTATTATTTGTTTAGTTTAGTCAATTTCTGTTTGAAAAATCATGGTTGGACAACAAGAATCTGCAATCCAACACCAAAGGTATACGCACTTCAGTTTCGGAACCAAAATGGGGGCCCTTGAATTTTTATTGACAACACTACATCTTTCATTCCTTCCGGCCTTTCAGGCCCAAAATAACAAATCAGAGAAGGAAGAATGTTTGCTATCATCATAATAATGGTTGACGTGGTGAAAATTGTTTTATGCCATGATCAGGACTTGAAATGACCACAAACTAATACCTTGACGCAGCAGTCAAAATTCAGTCACATCTCATGGCATAAGACTGTTTTCTTTTACTAATATTTTTTAGTTTTTCTCTCTTTTATTTTCTTTTTCTTTTCTTTTTTATACAAACTTGTTTGTCGTGTGTACATATTTTGTGTGTGCGCCGATAGAATTATTTGTTTTAATCTGGGCAAGTTTATTTTCCATGTACACCAATTTGTTCGCATGTGGAGCCAATTTGTTTACCTTTGTAGACTAATTTATTCACGATGTTTTATTATTTGTTTACCTTGTGGACTGATTTGTTCATGCGGAGCTATCTTGTTCACATTTGTAAACTAATTTGTTCACGGTGTTGACATATTTTTTGTGTAGAATAATTTGGTCGCGTGTGGAGCTATTTGTTCACGAGATTAAATTATTTGTCATATTAACCTTTTGTTTATAAAAAATAGTTATTTATTCATATTGATCGACTATTGTTCGGTGTAGTAGAAAATGTTCTGACTTCACTAAAAAACTATTCGTAAAAAATTTGCATCCAAATATAACACAAGTGTGAGCATATTTTAAAATATTATCATGAATAATATTATAGTGCAATAGAAATTTTATTTGGATAATCAATTTGAGATCTATGTTTTTTGGGTAATCTTTAAAAAATGGGACGCTCAGACATATGTTGTAATAATTAAGCAATTAAGTATCGATGTTGCAACTATTGTTTCTGCATGTTTTATAGTGAATGTTGCATGAAACATAGTGTTGAAACATAGTGTTTATGGTTTCTGCATGCTTTACAGTGAATGTTGCATGAAACATAGTGTTTATGTTGCGGCAAGAATTTTCTAAGATTTTTGTATACATCTGTCGACAGATGCTACGTGTTGAAATCTGTCAAATTTCATTCCTTCTTCTCTGGTGAGCTTCATTGCTTCTTCTCCAAGTTCGGCAACCTCCATTAGCTCCGGTGGGTTAGGGTTTCGGGTTAGGGGTTCGGTATTTGGGGAATTGGTGTCCCCAGCTGTAGAGAAAGCTCCAGGGGAGGCCGGCAGCCCAGTGGTGGGTGGGCGGGCGGTGCGGCAGGGCGGCGGTGGTGCCGCCCGCCACAAGTGGCGGGAGACAACCGGTTGGCTTGCGGTGGTGGCGGGGGAGAGCGTTGTCAAGGGGTTAGCGAGGGAGCGGGCGAGGGGGCAGTGGCTTCAGCGGTGGTGGCGCCATCGGAAGCCAGGCGGGCAGTGCTGGAGTTGGGGGAGCACAGCTCGTGGAGATGGGCTATCGTGGAGAGGGAGAGATGGAGGGAGGGGCAGCGAAGGCATTGCTGGTGGCTGACGCCAGCGCCGAGCATAATGAAGGACGCGGCGGCGGGCATGGGAGGAGGCAAAGGTCGCGAGGACGACGATGGGGTCGCATCAGGAACTCGGGAGCCCTGGGAGACGGACAATAACTGGATAAGGTCCTGTCACTCTTTTGTTTTGCGGTGGGTGGATTAGTAGATCACGGCCATCGGATTTTGATCCACTGGCTCAAAATTTGATGTCACACCCGGTTTTAAAACAAAACCAAGTGCTACCTATATGTACGTCAAGATCTAATTTCATATATACAGTGACATCATCAATGAATAACAATAACAGTACCACGTAAAGGAATAAGAGAGTATATTAGAGATTTACGCTTAATCCTGGAAACGAAGGCTCCAAACTTCACAGGCAATCGACCGGGGGTTGCGTACGCTTAGAACTCAACACCTTCTTCACAACAAACTTGATAGCAGCTTCTTCTTCTGAGCAACGTTGGTTATAGCAAGGGTGAGCACATGTCGTACTCAGCAAGTGTGGAGAAAATATGAATGCAAGGCGTAAACAAGGAAAGGCTCACTAGTTGACTGTATTAAGCATTTTTAGTTAGTCAAATTTTATTAGCACCTGATTACTAGGGTATAAGTATATACCAACCCACATTTAACATAAACATTAGCCATAAGCATATGACACAACTATAACCACGATTCAAGTCCATCTTCAAGTATATTAATCATGTGAGGGTTTAGGCCGGTCTTGACCGTGAGCATGGCTGATCGATCAGTTTTACACTCTGCAAAGATCGCACAACTTTACCTACAAGTCGTGTAAAAATTCAAAAAAACTTTAGACCCAACCATGCTGTGCAGGCCAGACACAATACCACACTACCAAGGTGTGATTGCATAGGGACTCTACGAGGCCTGTACAAAGATTCGCTAGCAAGTGATAACTCGATAAGGTTTCAGGTCGAAGCAGAGCATAACCCTCCCTAGTGGGTATAGTGTCTTAGCCAAGCCCACTTCCCAAGAGGACCGGGCTACACCCCATCAACGCCTCCCCTGTTGCCCTTTCGGTAAGATTACCCCAGACTAGAGTTTCTAATTAATTAGCCAAGACCAGAGCTATTATAGTTCTTGTGGTTGCACTCTTTTCCTGGGTGGTTCTCCATGTTCCAATTAAGCATTGTGATCTTGTATTAACAAAAGGTATAGCATAAATAAGTTTAATCATTGAGTTCATTAAAACCACCATAACCCAAGTATAGCAGCTAAGCATAGCTACCCAACAGAATGATAAACCTAGGTTGACAACGAATGATTATAAAAACTAGGCAAACCATAATAGGACCCATCAAATTAAATGCAAGCAGATGCAATAGTGATTAAATAAAGTTATTATGACAAAAGTATAAGGACACACTTGCCTTTCTCTAACGAAAAGTTACTCTTACTGCTCTTCAGCTCTTGCTCTCTTGGAACTCTTAATCTTCAAATCTTTCGAGCAGCGATCCTTCTACTTGAAGCAATCACCGGCACAAACATACAAGCAAACAAAAAAGTACAACTAAGAACAATACACCAAAACAAAAGAAAAACTTTAAAAGAACGTAGTAAAGGATAGGGCTCGATTCTAGGATCACGCGAACGTAAGAAACGCTTAAAACGGAACTATGGTTGAAAAGATAAAGTTATCGAGAGATTTGAATTATAAAAGAAAACAAAAGAGCTACATGCTGCATTTATTTTAGTTGAGAAAAACAATGTAAAGATATTTCAGAGAAATATCCTTAGTTGGAATTACTCAAGTCATATTTATATTTACATAAGAAAAGATGATGTAAAGCTTAGTCCAATTTTATCTATCAAACTTTAAGTACAATTTATGTAAATTAACATTTGAGTTTAAAAGAAGCATGTAAAAGCATCTAAGCATGTTTGTATTTATATTAGCCAATTAACATTTAATTATGAAAACTCGAGAGATAACCTATGTAGCTTTTATAGCTTTTATTCAGAAAGTAAATTGAATAAACATTAATAAATTTAAGTTTGACTATGAAAAATGAGGTATAACTCTAGTTGGCTTTTATTCAGAAAAGCATATGAAGTAAACATTAATCAAATTGATGTTTAATATGAAAAGCGGTGTATAACTGAAGTACCTTTTATTTAGAGAAGACACATGTTTATCAGGCATTAATGAAATTAATATCAAATTTACTTTCAAAAACATGCATGAAGGAAAATATCACCACTAACGTGTACTTCATGTTATCATGCACTTAATATAACTTGAACAGAAAGAAACGAAGCTAAGATGTGAAAACTATGGATTAAATAAGGTTGCAAGATCTAGCCGTGATTAACTGTAGATAACAGGGGCTAGGAAGGAAGAAACCCTAGACTCGGTGAACAATCACTGTGAAAAGGTGAAACTTGGGGTTAGAGCTGCAAAAGATCTCAGGTTGAATTAGATTGAAAGGATCTAAAAGGTTTAAGGAGTTATTTGCAGATTTGCCAAGACACAAAGATCCTTGAAGAAATTACCGAGGCCTTCACGGGACAAACCGCAAAACTGCCACCTCATCTTCAACCTCCAGCCGATTGAATCGCCCCGTGGCTAGGCTAGTCCTGCCGTCAGTGGCGGCCGAGGCCGGGGTGGCTCGCGCGGCTGCGGTGATGCGGCGCGGCCTAGGCAGCGACGCGCGGTGCGAGGAGCGCAGGCCGGGGCGCGGGAGGTGGCGTTGATCGGTGGCGGCGGCTCGAGCTCCAAGCGGTGGGGCTCCTTTGGCGGGGAAATGGCAACAGGGACTGAAATGGGCGCGGAATGTGGCGGCGGCGCTCGGCTCGGCCGGCGGGCGGCGGCGGCACGTAGGAAGTGGTGCTTGGTTGGCGGTGGAGCGGACCAGAGCGGCACTAGGAGGCGGCGGGTGAGGATGGTGCGAGGCATCGGTGGTGCAGCAGGCAACTGCAGGGCTCTGGCGGCGCTACTTATAGGGCACGGGGCTGCGTTGCCCTGGGCGCACATGCCGAGACCTGGCGACGGCGCGGTCGAGGAGGCCAAGGATGCGGTGGCGTCGCCCGATGGGCTTCGCGGGCAGAAGTGGGTTGGGCCTAAGGCTCGGCCCAAAGGGAAAGTATAGGTTTTTTTTAGAAACATTTCCCGTGTACAAATAAATCTAGAAAAATCTAGATAAATCAATTAAGCCACGAAAAGTACTCTGAAAATCCTAAAAATTCTAGGAAAAATTTTAGTGATAGATTGGGACACAGGGAGTCCAAATAAAATACTTGGAACCCATGAAAAAGAATTTAGAGCTTTCTAATAAATAGATTTAGCTCTAAGAAAAAGGAGAACAAATTCCAGAAAAAGTTGGAAAATTCTTAGAAGAGTTTGGAAATCATCTAAACGCATATTAAAACTTTTTTCACTTAAGAAACTCCAAGATGCATCGGCATGAATGCAACACACAGAACAACCTTATTTAATTTAGAAAAATAAATAATTATTTTTCCTATACTAAATTTCCTGTGAAGAAAAAGAATGTTGTGAAAATTTTTAAAATTATGAAAAAATCATTGTTTAAATTTCAGGGTCTGACATTTGACAGATTTGGGGCTCTAATTTTTGATGACAGATAAATACTCACCCATTTTCTAATACAGAGTCAGACGACGTAGTCATTTTTACACATTATTTTTCATGTTGCAAACAATGATCACTAATATTGCATTAGTCAATTTTTAATGTTTAAAAAATTTCCCATCCAACGTCCGAGCCCTAGCAGCGCTGAAATTTTTTCTCTTGCATGCAATTGCAACTCATGTCAGTGTTCATTTTTTTTCTCTCCTCTCCTCTCAGGCCCAATAATACAATTGGTAGCTGAACGGACTTTGGGTATGGGCCGCAATTCTCTCGTGCTCCGAATCTCCGATCTTGACATCTGGCGGTTCGCCTTCAGCGACGCGGAATCGCGCCCGTGAAATCGAGCTCCCGTTCCCTTCCCCCACAAATCGCGCTCCCTGCAATCGCGGGGGCCGACGGAGAGAGACCAAGAGGTGGGAGATCATGGCATCTCGTTTTCCTCCACCTGCGTGGCATCCCAACCGGGGCTATGTAATGTGTTTCGAGTTTAACATAATTAATATGCCTTCGCAAAAGAGATGCAAGGCTGCTCTAGTTTGAGTGAGTTGAAGGAGCAAACCATACTCCTGCCAGTTCGTTTCAAAAAAAAAAGAGAGCAAGCAATACTCCCGCCGGTTCGTTAAAAAAAAACAGCAAGCAACTGTGCAGCGGATGTGTTATCAGCGAGAGAGGTTGCAGCATTGGTAGTTTCACTCCTACAAACTCCTTCGTAAAACACCAGAAGCATTTTTCCACAGAGCAACCAAACACATATGATGCTTTCCTCAGCACCACATACTTCACAAAAGCAGTTGGATCAATCTGTCTTCTGTGCAGAACACTCCTTGCTGGGAGAAACTACGGATCTCGCACCTTAGGAGGAACACTCGGTTTCCACAATTTGGCAGAGGAACCATCCAGCAATAGCTTGCCATCATGTTGTTGTCGGGAATGCAATAGTGATTTGTATCCCGATTTTACAGAATAAAATCCGTGTCTCTCCAGTGACCTAGCCCAGAAGCCCTCCTCAGATCTACAAGTTTGGATTCTCAGAATGGCATTAGCACCAAAGGGTGAGGTGCTCCCATTTTTGCCGATGAATCTTGTGCCTCTGGGCCGGAATTACTACACCAATAGTTGGATGTCATACTGGCCATCTTCTTGGACGTATCAGCTGGGATTTTGAAGCAGCTCATGGAGTATGTTGACGCCACTCGTTACTGGGGAAAAGGCCTTCTATACCGGTTGGAAACCCCCTTTAATACCGGTAGGGCCGATCCTGAGATTTGAGAGGTCCGGGACGAAAGTAAAACTCGGAGCCCTTTAATATAAACATTATAACAAATCTATATGACATTATAACAAACTCGGGGTATTAAATACACAATAGTTATAAATCAATTGAGATTAAATAACTTGTGATAATGAATTAATAATTAATGGTATGAAGAATTGGGGAATTGGCAATCGAATCACCTGATTACAGAAGCGAATTGGCGCCAACCGCAAGGTCCACAAGCAACAAGCCAACAAGCCAAGAACCGGCGGCGCACAGGGGTTCTCTGCGCTCGCCGAGCGCTTCCTTGCCGTGCGCTCATTCAGGAATACCACCTCGTGGTCACTCAACGTGTGCAACTACATGCATGCACACACGTCGCAGATTGGTCAAGAACAGCGATCATCGGGTCGCCGGGGTTGCGCGCGCGTATATAGCGATCGAGTAGCGTACCTGGATGCCGGCACAGTCGAACAGGAACAGCCTGCCCTGAGGTCGTCCGTCGTCAACGCGCACGAGTCACGGGTGCACGACACGGGCACGCGGCGGTGGCCCTGGTGGCGCTCGACTGGTCGAGTACTCAAGTGCGGAGTTGGATGATTGGAATTTATGCACACCACCCGTATGCCTCCATCTCGAATAAAATCGGGCCAGTACTGTAGCTCGAGAGTGGAGGCTCACCTCGGGACACTTCCGCGGGGCTCGTGCATCGGAGCAGGCTGCTCAACTCTGCGAGCGCCGCCGACGCCGACTGGTCCGCCGCCTGCGCGTGAGTCATCAATTAACCACTCGTAATCAAATTGGATCTAATCACATTTTAGGCCATAAGCACACCTGACACCAAGGGTGGGGCCCTAGGATTTGGGGGCCCGGGGCGGCCGCCCCCTGGCCCCTAGTGTCGTTGTCAAGATTTGCAGATCAAGACTTAGACTAGTAAATTTCTTTTATGCGCGTAAGGCTTCGGATGGTGGCATGGGAGACACGTGGTTAGACTGGTTCGGGCAAAGGAAGCCCTACGTCCAGTATTGAGGTAGCTCGTGATACCCACGCGGGGTTCTGTAGTAGGGGTTACACATGGGCGAGAGAGGGAACTGATCCCAGGTCTCTTGTGTGTGCTTGTGCTCTCAGGAAGTATGAGAGTGTGCTGTTGGCTTGAGTAAAAGAAGTCCCCCCATCTCAGGCCCCGATGCTCCTTTTATATCGTAAGGAGATCGCCGGGTTATAGGTGAGACCGGGTGTGGAGAACAGTAAAGAGTTAAACACAGCCGGGTAAAAAGTACAACACGAAGGGAGGAACCAAGTTCCCAGGTTCCCGGCGTCCTCGCCGGCCTTCGACGTCTGCCGACGCGCATGCTAGAGGAGGATGGCGGCGTGCCAACTGTCGTTGCGCCCTATCGATGGCCTCCTCGGTGAATGTAGCCGCCGGGTCATGATGAGGGCGTTTCGTCGTGACTCTGGTGTCCGTTGGGAGGGATGGCGGATGCTGCCGCCCTGCTGATGGCTCGCGGAGGGCGGACGTCACACCCCTGCTGTCGGGCGCGCGGGGCACGAGAACGGGCGAGTCTTCCCTCTGTTCCGGGCGGCGTAGGTCATGAGTGCCTTGCGGCGAACGAAAGCAGGCCGCAGGTTTTGTAGCTTGTACAGTGCGGCCGTGCATGGGAACTTGCAGCAGGTTGCGTGAGGAGCACGGTCATCCTTCTTCCTGACAGTCCTGCGACGCATTTATGGCGAGATCGACAGGGGGACCCACGAGATCTGCGCCCGAGGTGGACTCTTGTCTCGTGGGCCGGGATGAGCCCGACCTCTTACGCCCGGGGTCGGGCGAAGCGGAGCCTACGGCGAGGGGTCAGGCGCCCCCGACCCTGGGACCGCGGTCGGGCGAGGCGGAGTTCCGCCATCGAGGGGTCGTGATGAGCCCGACCTCTTACGCCCGGGGTTGGGCGAAGCGGAGCCTTGCGGCGAGGGGTCGGGCGTTCCCGACCCTGGGACCGCGGTCGGGCAAGGCGGAGTCCCGCCATCGAGGGGTCGGGATTATCCGACCCCGGGGCCCTGGGTCGGGCGGGACAGAGTGGGATGTTCTCTGCCTCTACCGGGTCGGCAGTAATCGTAATTACCGCAGTTGGGCCAGGGCCTTCATGACTGCTGTTTTAAGCGGCATTTAGGAGATCGTTAATATTTCCCCCCAACAGTAGCCCCCGAGCCTGTGGTGGAGCAAGAGTGCTCCTCCGGAGGCTTCTTTCGCCATTTCGTCGGAGATCTTGTTGGGGGTAGGGTGCGTTTGTTTTAGCCCAGCTCAGCCGCGGAGCGTGCGAATCGCGACCACACGCGTGGTCGTTGGTTGCGACGCTAGCCCCCGAGCCCCCGCGCGTTGCAGGAGACCGGTCGGGAGGCCAGGTCGACTTTTGATCGTTGCCCCTCAAGCGTGCGTTCGCTAGGACGAAGGGGTTGAGCCGTGCCACGTTATCCTCGTTGGACGAACCGTGGTGCTCGTTGAGCTGCGAACGGGTAGGTTCGAGTGGAGTCCCGGTCCCCGTTCGGGGGGGGGGGGGGGTCCGGCTCGGGCCAAGCTGGTGGCGTACTCCAATCTCCCGCCGGCCAGTTCATATAGTTCCCGGGTCCGTTCGGCCGGATCCGGGGGCTCGTTGCCTTTCCTTGTGGAAAAACCATGAACTTCATGCCGGTCAGGACTCGAACGTGAGTTCGGGACGCCCTTGGCTTTCGCTCGCCTGGGTGTTGGCCGCTAGCGGACCCGTCCCTTCTCACCCCTTGCTCGGGGAATGTCCTGGGGCAGCTGTCGAACCCTCTGGAGGGCCAGCCTTCGAACCCCTGGACCGTAATGGGCTGTAAGAGTGTTTTCAACTCTGTATCCCTCTTTTTACCTGGAGCGGGTCCTGGTTCGTTTGCAGAGGAAGTTGTGCGCATGACCTCTGGGAGTGGAAGCGACAGAAAACGCCGAGCTCGTGGAGTAGGACGCACGGTGGTCTCTGCGGTTAAAAAGAGATCGTGCGTACGGTTTTTGGAGAAAGATGGAGGTGACGGGATGTACCTGACGTCACAATAGATGTGGTCGACTCGTACTTCGTTTGCCGCGCACTCCTCATAGAGCGAAAGAGCTTTTCTTCATCATCATCCTTATCTTCATCGTCATCGTCCTCCTCCGTCGTTGTGCTTGAGCCCCTCCGCAGCCTTCAGGGTTCCGCCGCGACCTTTTTCTTCTTCTGGTGAGTGAAGGCGCCTTCATCGGCATCCTCCTCCCTCTTTGCCTTGCCCTTGGAGCGATCGAATATCGCCCCGACGGCCTCTTCGCCCGAGGCAAAGTCGGTGGCGATGTCGAGGAGCTCCTTGGTGGTCTGTGGGCCTATACGCCCCAGCTCGTGGACTAGAGATCTACAGGAGGTCCCTGCTAGGAAGGCGCTGATGACGTCAGCGTCGGTGATGTTGGAGAGCTCGGTGCACTTCCTAGAGAAGCGTCGAATGTACCCTCGGAGAGTCTTCCCCGACTCCTGGCGGCAGCTCCAGAGGTCCCAGGAGTTCCCGTGGTGCTTGTATGTGCCCTGGAAATTCCCTACAAAGATCTCTCTCAGGTCGTTCCAATTACGGATCCGACCTAACGGGACGTGTTCTAGCCAGGCTCGCGCCGAGTCAGCCAAGAACAGTGGGAGGTTGCGAATGATGAGCAGGTCGTCATCCGCTCCACCGGCCTGACAGGCAAGCCGGTAGTCGCTGAGCCAAGGCCCGGGGTTTGTCTCCCCAGAGTATTTGGCCACATTGGTGGGCTGTCTGAAGCGCGCTGGGAACGGCACGTTCAGGATGCGTGCGGAGAAGGCCTTGGGCCCCGCTGGGTTGGGGCTCGGGCTCCGATTTTCTCCACCATCGTGGCGACCACCATGGTGTACGCGGTAGCCGCGGTCGGCTCTATCTTCCCTGTCCACACGGGAGTGCCTCCGCGCGTTCAAGGCGTCTTGGGCATCGCAGATGGGGCCAACGCAGCGGGGGATGGATGAAGCCCCATCGCCCGCACGTGTTGGAGTCCGTCGAATAGGCGAGGCCCGGTTTCCCCCATGGGAGGAAGATTGATGGATGGATCCTCCACGCCTCTTGATAGGCGCAGAGGGTGTGACCCTGCTGGTGCCGTGTGTGCGGCGCTGGGACGTGCAGCTTTCTGCCTGCTGGACTGCTGCACACTCGAGCAAGTCGCGTACCTCCTGGCGGACCCATCGCTCCTCGGGCGTTGCCGGATCGGGGAGTCGTCGGAGTAGGGCTGCCGCGGCAGCGACATTCTGGCTGGCGTGTGCGAAGAGTTGGGGATGACCCTCGTCCCCGCAGATGCGCCGTTGGACGTCGCGAGCTCGATGACGCGCCCCGCCCTCGTTGCGGCGGTGCTCGTCCTCCTGGTGGGGCACCGGGACCCTGACAAGGGCCTCGGCCGTAGCTGCGGCGCGCGGTGGGGGAGCGTGCTGCTTCCCTTCGGCGCCATTGTCGTTGGATCCCTCGGAGCGCACATCGGCCATGGAGCACTCGTGCGAGGGGTGGTGACTCTCGTCGTTGGAATCGGCGTCGTGGTTGGCCATCTGAAGCCGGAGACGTACACGCAAGGGTCCCCTACCTAGCGCGCCAACTGTCGTTGTCAAGATTTGCAGATCAAGACATAGACTAGTAAATTTCTTTTATGCGCGTAAGGCTTCGGATGGTGGCATGGGAGACACGGGGTTAGACTGGTTCGGGCAAAGGAAGCCCTACGTCCAGTATCGAGGCAGCTCGTGTTACCCACGCGGGGTTCTGTAGTAGGGGTTACAGATGAGCGAGAGAGGGAACTGATCCCAGGTCTCTTGTGTGTGCTTGTGCTCTCAGGAAGTACGAGAGTGTGTTGTTGGCTTGAGAAAAAGAAGTCTCCCCATCTCAGGCCCCCGATGCTCCTTTTATATCGTAAGGAGATCGCCGGGTTACAGGTGAGACCGGGTGTGGAGAACAGTAAAGAGTTAAACACAGCCGGGTAAAAAGTACAACACGAAGGGAGGAACCAAGTTCCCAGGTTCCTGGCATCCTCGCCGGCCTTTGACGTCTGCCGACGCGCATGCTGGAGGAGGATGGCGGCGCGCCAACTGTCGTTGCGCCCTGTCGATGGCCTCCTCGGTGAATGTAGCCGCCGGGTCATGATGAGGGTGTTTCGTCGTGACTCTGGTGTCCGTTGGGAGGGACGTTGGATGCCGCCGCCCTGCTGATGGCTCGCGGAGGGCGGACGTCACATCCCTGCTGCCGGGCGCACGGGGCACGAGAACGGGTGAGTCTTCCCTCTGTTTCGGGCGGCGCAGGTCATGAGTGCCTTGCGGCGAATGGAAGCAGGCCGCAGGTACTGTAGCTTGTACAGTGCGACCGTGCATGGGAACTTGCAGCAGGTTGCGTGAGGAGCGCAGTCATCCTTCTTCCTAACAGTCCTGTGACGCATTTATGGCGAGATCGACAGGGGGACCCACGAGATCTGCGCCCGAGGTGGACTCTTGTCTCGTGGGCCGGGATGAGCCCGACCTCTTAGGCCCGGGGTCGGGCGAAGCGGAGCCTTGCGGCGAGGGGTCGGGCGCCCCCGACCTTGGGATCGCGGTCGGGCGAGGCGGAGTTCCGCCATCAAGGGGTCGGGATGAGCCCGACCTCTTACGCCCGGGGTCGGGCAAAGCGGAGCCTTGCGGCGAGGGGTCAGGCGCTCCCGACCCTGGGACCGCGGTCGGGCGAGGCGGAGTCCCGCCATCGAGGGGTCGGGATTGTCCGACCCCGGGGCCCTGGGTCGGGCGGGACGGAGTGGGATGTTCTCTGCCTCTACCGGGTCGGCGGTAATCGTAATTATCGCAGTTGGGCCAGGGCCTTTGTGACTGCTGTTTTAAGCTGCATTTAGGAGATCGTTAATATTTCCCCCCAACACCTAGGGTCGGTCCTACAGTACCGGTTTCGCAACCGGTATTGCTACTCCGGTACTAAAAGGGGGTCCCTTTAGTACCGGGTGAAATAATCAGTGCTAAAGGGGTATTAAAAAATAAAAAAAGAAATCCCACACCACCAGCCCGAGCCCGACCCGCCCCCTCCCCCCTCCCGCTGCCCTTGCCCCCGCCGCCGCCCTTGCCCCCCCCAGCCGCCCTTGACCCCCACCGTCGTTCGAGACCGAGCCCTCGCGCCGTTGTCCGTCGTCCTCCCGCTGCGCTGTCCCGCCGCCACATCCTAGATCACATAGAGAGAGAGGGGGGGCTCACCACCATCGCCACCGCATGCACCTGCCGCCGCTGAAGCCACCAGCGTTGCCGCCGCATCCACTCGCCACCGCCGCACTAGCGCCGCCGCTGCATCCCCGTGCGCTGCCGCCGCTCCTCACTGCCACGAGTGAGGAGTGAGCGAAGGGGGGAGGGGAGGGGTAGCAGCCATGCGGGAGAGGGAGAGAGGGAGGGGGCCGGGGAGAGGGAGCAGGCGGAGAGGAGAGGGAGAGGGTGGAGGAGAGGGCCGGGTGAGAGATGGAGAGGAGAGGCTGGGAGAGGGTGGAGGGACCGAGGGAGAGGGCCGAGTGAGAAGATAAGATGGGCTAGGCGGAGTAGGGATGGGTGACCCTTTTAGTACCGCTTGGAGCCCCATTAGTACTGGTTGGGCTCACAGCGACCTATCCGTTAGACCCCGTACTAATGCTCACATTAGTATGGTGCCTAATTCCAACCGGTACTAAGGTGCTGGACGAAAGACCCTTTGCCCAGTAGTGACTGATCTCAGAAGCACTTTCTGCAACGTCATATCCTTCGCTCTCCATCCATAACTTGACGCCTGAGACAGGTCGGCTTGTATTCAAAAACCTCCTTCAATTAACATCCCAAGGGAGGGGCAAAGTGCTCATTCACGCAGCACATGAATTCGTGCCACTCTGAGATTATTGGCCTCTCCTAGGAGAGATGCCTGTACCACTGTTGTGCTGCACTGGTGAGGTGGACGGAGGCGTACGACACCTTTTGAATGGACGCCATGCCATTAGATTCTAGCCATTGGATAAAAGACACACAACTATCCTCCTTAATACGAACTAGATGAAGGAGGTTTTGCTCCTTGAACCTCACGACCCAAAAAGAAAAATTAGCTCTGGCCCTATCAAAGATAACTGCATTTCTCATTTTCCAAATCTCCCATGCGCCGATGATGAATATTATGTCCATAAAGAACGACAAGTATGCCCCTTGCTTTGTACGTATGATACGTTCATGGATGTCTGTATTGCCCGCCCAACTGATGCGCAGTTTATTCCAGCAGCTTCTTGCAAAGATGCAGCTAAAAAATAAGTGATCCATGTCCTCCTCTATCCCTTCATTGCACAGCACACAAGATAGTCCCGATTGAACATTATAATTTCTCCTGAGGATGTTTTGCTACTTGTTGACAACTTCGTGTGTCTATTCGCATGTTTGTTAGACTAAAGTGATACACCATACAAGTTGTGTTCTATGGTTGTTGTACCATGTGTGCAATTTATTTATTTTTATTTTGATTCCTCTCCCAGACTTCGTAACGTCACAGTTTTTTCTTAAATAATGAATTGAATCGTGATACCACTGAACCCGTGGGCCGACGGCGAGTGAGTGAGAGGCGAAAGGTGGGGCGAGATCATGGCGTTTCGTTTCGTCCGCCGTCTGTGCACTGGGGCCTCGGCCGCATCTCTGGGCTCCTGCAATAGCTTCCACTGCACGGGAGCCCTCGCTGACGCCGGAAGCTTCGTCGGAAAGATCCCTGCCATTCAGGTCTCTTCTACCCCCCTGACTCGTCAAATTCTGCTAAACCTAGGTCGAAGACCCGTGTAATTTTGTGTTGAGGTTGAAGATTTCCGTTCGCTTGCACCTTGAATCCTTGTTGCGTTCCTTGAAGTTAGGATTTATTTTCAATCTAATCAGATCCTTTTTTTTAGAACTTCAATCTAATCATATCTATCTGGCCCTTTTTGCCGCGCAAACACGACCTCGATCGTCGATTATTTCTACTGTAACCTTTATGCAGCCTCACAATTTTGTTCATATGCTCCACACGTCTTTGTGAGTTAGGAAAACAATGTATGCTGCAAAATCCATTGGCATGGAGCATTAGAGGACAGATTAGACTCCTTATTTGGTTTATTTTCATAATGCTCTGTACAACCACCATTGTGCTTTACATTAACATGATCTAGCATCCGCATAGTGAACATATTTTAGTTTCTATATACAAAAAAGATGAAAGCATCATTGAAGAAAACTGGACTACACATGGAATTCGTTTAGGTGAGAACATTCTTTGCAGTTTACAGAGAGTCAACCTTCTGGTTGTAGGATTTCAGCTATCACGTGTTAATTTATATTCATCCATTGCCACGGCTAATGCGGACCAAAAGATTGAGTAGTACTCCCTCCGTCCCAAATTACTATTCATTTTGGCTTTTTAGATACATCACTTTTACTATATATCTAGACATAAGTATATATCTAGATGCATATCAAAATATGTGTATCTAGAAAAGCAAAACGAATAGTAATTTGGGATGGAGGGAGTACCAACTAATTTGTAGTACATACTGAAGCACCAAACACATCATGGTTTCTTACAACAGTGTACTATTGTACCATAAGTGTAGTATTTTATATGCACCACTTCAAATATTAGTATGCAAAACACTGTTATTTTGAGAATCTGTAACATATTAACAGGCTTTATACTAGCAACTTCTTTTCTTGGTTGGAATAGATCAGAGCATTTTCTCCTTGGTTCTCTCATATTATTACCCCATTTAAGTTCATATAATCTTTTATGAGATGGTTAGTTATAGTTCTATATCTGATCCGGTACTTGGAAGTGCTTTGACTGCGCTAACAATAAAAGATCTGGATGCAGGGCGTTCGTCATTATGGAACACCCTTGGAACACCCTCTAGTCGTAGTATAACCGAGCTGAACAGAGTAATAAGAAAGGTGGAGAGGAGGCTGGATATGCACTGGAGGGAAAAGGTGATATTGGGCACAAGCCATTGGTCCGAGAAGTGTTGAGAAAGTATAGACCGTATCTTACACACAGTAATATTCCTTTTTCACATTAATATTACTGGTTTGTCTAGTCTTGACTAATTTAATTATGCTTCTTTGTTTGCAGCCATGAAAAAGAACAGGAGTTTCATCGATTTGCAAATAGGGTCATGGCTGTAGGTTTTGGGATTACCGTTAGTGTGATAGTGTATTATCGTTTTCCTTGGATGTCTGCTGAGCCACGTCGTGTAAGTGAGCATAAGATGGTGATAGTACTGAAAATATGTTGATAGTTCGTCCCAAACTGTTGTGGAATGGTAATGTCGTCGACTAGATGAGACAAATTTACCTTGAAGGTGGGACTAATTTATCTAAGTAATCCGGTTTGTGGCATGGTAAGACAGATTCTGCCATATTCTGGGGTCTCGAAAAGCTCCAGGATCCGGTTGGTTGGCAAAGTGATTGTTTGGATAGCGCATATTGAACAAACCAGATCTCATAAATCATCAGATCGTAATGGTGCTAACTGCTGGCTAGGGTTAAATACCTCTACAGCCACAGCACTAATTCCAGGGTCATATCTGCTGCAAATGCGAGTGCTTGTCCTACGACACAAAACTGTTCAGGCTATACAGTTTGAAGTGTGCCAGGCTACCAGCTCGCTCACTGTGCAAGAGATTTGAACCGGGATTTGTTGACGGCTGGTTTGCCCCATTTTGTGTTGCACCATTATGTGTATCTTGCCCAGATGATGGACAAACAAATGTATGATTAGATTGTTCAAATTTGTGTGTCACAGAAACCAAACTATGTGAAATTGATATATTCAGGACTTGTCCACCTTGAATGGATCAAACTGTTTATTGATGATGCCCTGGTACTTTCATTCTACTGAGAAATGGAAACCTCATGGGAAACATGAAAGTCCACTCACGCTTTCATCTATGCATACAAGATCGTTTTCACTCAACACCATTAAGGTGGTCGGTTTTTTAAAATTTAATTAACATACCTATCGATAAAAAAAATGTGAACGAAACATCACATAACAGCTCATCTTTTCTTTTTAGCTTGGAAAATATCATGATGGTTAGTTTTTTTTTCAATAATGATCGAATCAATATAGCAGTAATAATACAATCATTTGGTAACCTAAACACAAAACAACTTGCAACATTTCCTCTTTTGGTGTGTTTGACTGCATTTGAGAAGGGGAATGGGCACTACTAGAAAATTGACCTCTCATCCCGAGGCTTAATAGTACCGTTTACTTTTTGGCCCGGTACTAATATTAGCATTAGTACCGGGTCTAACGGATAGTTCTTGAGGCGGCGCTCGTGACCCCCTTTAGTACTGGTTGAGGGCACCAACCAGTACTAAAGGGTGCGCATTAGTACTAGTTGGTGGCCCCAACCGGTACTAATGCACCACCCACCCATTAGTACCGGTTGGTGGCAACAACCGGTACTAAAGGGGTGCACATTAGTACCGGTTGCTGCCCCAACCTAGTACTAATGTGGCACACCCCCTTTAGTACCAGGTTGGGGGCATCAATCGGTACTAATTTTCCCCCTTTAGAACAGGTTGGTGCCCTTATCCGCTACTAAATTCCCTTTTATAAAAACCTCTCTTCTTCCTCCAGCCTGAGCCATCTCATCCAGCTCGAGCTTCACCCTATCCATGGCAAAATAGGAGGAGGTGCTGTCGCAATTGTGACCATTTCTTGGGGATTTCACTCATTCAAGTTTTCTAAAGGTTAGAAACTTCATCCTCCCTTGATTCATGGTTAGGACACTAAGTTTTATGCTTTAGAGTTAGAGTAATTTGTGATTTTCAGAATGAGGTACAATGGAGAAAAATTTCATTTATATGAAGGTGTTATTTAGAGCTCATATTTGTTTTTTAATATATGCACCATTTTGTATAGGAAATTGTAGGAAATCATGTTAACTTAGAAAAAATTCTGGAAGTAGCTAGAATTTATATAAAATCATGTTAATTCTTAGAAATGTATAAAAATAAGTGAAAATTACATCATGTTAATTTAGCAATTACGTTATCAAATTGTAGGAAATAATATTCATTTCTCACTAATTCAAGAATTTTTCTATATTCTCTAGCTAATTCAACATTTTTACTACAATTTCCAACTAATTCATATACTTCACAAATAGAAAAAGAATTACTCATAGCTCGAGCTTCACCCTATCCATGACACGGATTTGTGAACATTTCTTGGGGATTTCACTCATTCAAGTGTTCTAAAGATTACAAACTTCATCCTCCCTTGATACATGGATAGTATACTAAGTTTTATGATTTAGAGCTAGAGTAATTTGTGATTTTTAGAATAAGGTACAATGGAGAAAATTTTCATTTATATGAATGCGTTATTTAGAGCTCATATTTGTTTTTTGAAATATGTGCACCATTTTGTATAGGAAATTGTAGGAAATCATGTTAACTTAGAAAAAAAATTCTTGAAGTAACTAGAATTTATATAAAATCATGTTAATTCTTCGAAATGTATAAAAATAAGTAAAAATCACATCATGTTAATTTAGCAATTATGTTATCAATTTGTAGGAAATAATGTTCATTTCTCGCTAATTCAAGAATTTTTCTATATTCTGTAGCTAATTCATTTATATGAATGTGTTGTTTAGAGATCATATTTGTTTTTTAAATATATGCATCATTTTGTATAGGAAATTGTAGGAACTTGTAGAAACTCATGTTAACTTATATAAAATTATATAAAATTTATAGAAAATTCTTGAAGTAGCTAGAATTTATATAAAATTATGTTATTTCTATCTAAACTTTCAGCAACATTTCAGTTTAATGCTATTTATTTCGTGTTTTTTATGTTTCATTTATAATTGTATGGATGATCAGAATATCTTTTGTTCGGTAATATTTTGTAGATGGATTGGCCATGGTTGTACAACACAGGGAAACGTTCCAAGGAGTACATTAATGGCTTGTGTGGTTTTCTCGATCAGGCAGAATCCAACAAACCGCCATTCAGTTTCATTTGTTGTCCATGCAAAAATTGCAAAAATAAGAAGGATTACTCATCCAGAAAGACTATTCATGTCCACATATACAATTCTGAATTCATGCCTAACTATTTTATTTGGACCAAGCATGGCGAAAGAGGAATTATGATGGATGATGATGATGAAGAAGATGATGACAACATTCCTGACTGGATTCAAGGAAGTGCCTTTGCAGATGCTCCAATAGGCGATGTTGAAGAAGACATGGGCAAGGCGGAAGGTCCTATCGATGATCTAGGTAAGGTGTTGTGAGATGTAAAGGAAGACTGCGAGAATGTGAAGCAGTCAAAACTGTTTGAGCGTATGTTAGATTATCATAAGAAATTGTTGTACTCAGGTTGCAAACAGGGGCACAAAAGTTGGGTACCACACTGGAAATGCTGCAATGGAAGAAAAAAATGGAGTTTCTGAGAAGGGTTTTGATGAGTTAATGAAAATCATAAAGAACATGCTTCCTGAGGGGATCGAATTGCCATCCTCAACGTACAAAGCAAAAAAGGTTGTTTGCCCTCTAGGTTTGGAGGTACAAAAGATACATGCATGTCCTAATGACCGTATCCTCTATCGCGGTGAGGAATACGAGAAATTGGAGGCTTGTCCTGTGTGCAAAGCGATGCGTTATAAGATCAGGCGAGATGACTCTAGTGATGTTGATGGGAAGGCCATCAAGAAGAAAGTTCCTGCGAAGGTAATGTGGTATTTCCTTGTAGTACCACGGTTGAAGCGTTTGTTCAGAAATAAGGCACATGCAAAGTTGATGCGTTGGCACAAAAAAGAACATAAGCAAGATGAAATGATCAGACACCCCACTGATGGGTCCTAGTGGAGAACAGTTGATAGAGAATTCTCCGAGATTGAAAAGGATGCAAGGAACATACGGTTTGGTTTAAGTACAGATGGATTCAATCCATTCGGAGAGTTCAGTAGTGGTCATAGTACTTGGCCTGTGACCTTATGTATGTTCAATCTTCTATGGATGTGCATGAAGTGGAAGTTCATTATGATGCTGATAATTATCCAAGATCCAAAACAACCTGGCAACGACATTGATGTTTACCTAAGACCGTTGGTTGATGAACTTCTACTATTATGGAAGGAAGAAGGTGTATGTGTGTGAGATGAGGACAAAAAGGAGACTTTCAATCTACGAGCATTGTTTTTCGTAACCATCAATGATTGGCTGATGCTTGGTAATACGTCTGGACAATCAAACAAAGGATTTCGAGCCTGCACGCTCTATTTAGATGATACTTGCAGCATGTATTTTAAACATTGTAGGAAGGTCGTGTATACGGGTCATCGTCAATTTGTTCCTACTAAGCACCCGTTAGGAAAGAAAGGGAAGCATTTTGAAGGGGATGAAGGAAAACGTACTAAGCCCGTTCATCGTAATAGTAAATGTATATTTTCTAGGATAAAGGATGTGAGGGTAGTCTTTGGCAAGGGATCTAGTAGGAAATATGTTCCGAACGATGAGGACAGACATGCACCCATGTGGAAGAAGAAGTCTATATTTTTGGAGCTACCTTATTGGGAAGTCCTTTGGTCTGTAATGCAATTGATATGATGTACCTGATGAAAAATATTTGCGTGAAAGTGCTTGGCTTCCTGGGTATATATGGAAAGGCAAAAGATACAATTGAAGCACGTCGGGACCTAAAACGTATGAAACAACAAGATGCCCTACACCCGGAAAAGAGAGATAATGGGCATTACTTGCATCTTGCTAGTTACACTCTCAGCAAGGAAGAGAAGGAAAGCATGTTTGAGTGCTTGAATAGTATCAAGGTCCAATCGGGCTACTCCTCGAATATAAAGGCATTAATAAATTTCAAACAGAAGAAATTCATAAATCTAAAGGCCCATGACTGCCATGTCCTAATGACACAATTGCTGCCTGTTGCACTAAGGGGTATTCTACCAAAGAATGTGAGAATGACAATCGTGAAGCTATGTGCATTCCTCAACATGATTTCTCAAAAGGCAATCCATTTAAACAATCTACTAAAGCTGGAGAATGATGTGGTGCAATGCCTTGTTAGCTTTGAGATGGTCTTCCACCTTCCTTCTTTAATATCTTGACCTACCTTATAGTCCACCTTGTTGAAGAGATTTTTATCCTCAGTCTTGTATTTCTACACAATATGTTCCCTTTCGAGAGGTTTATGGCAATTCTGAAGAAGTATGTTTGTAACCGTGCCCATCCGGAAGGAAGCATCGCAAAGGGATATGGAATAGAGGAGGTCATTAAGTTTTGTGTTGACTTTTATGGATGACCTAAGTTCGATTGGAGTCCTTGTATCACGTATGAGGGGAGACTGATGGGAAAGGGCACACTAGGGAGGAAAGCTCGGATGGACATCGATGAGGATACATTTTGTAAAACACACTTCATGGTCCTGCAACAATCATCCCTTGTCGCTCCATATATGGAGTAGCACAAGGCTAATGTACGATCCTCAAACCAAGGGAAGACTGAGGCCTGGATTACACATCATCAAATTGACACTTTCGCCTCTTGGTTGCGGCTGCGACTGATGGGTGATGACACGATTGAAGAACAACTAGCATGGTTAGCTAGGGGTCCATCTATCTCAGTATTGACATTCCAAGGATACGAGATAAATATGTACACATTTTACATCAGAGCCAAAGACCAAAAGAGCACAAACCAAAATAGTGATGTCCGTATCGATGCAATAGACAACAATAGGAAAAAGATAGATACTATGGTGTGATTGAGGAGATATGGGAACTCGACTATGGACCTTTAAAAATCCCTCTGTTTTGGTGTCAATGGGTGAAACTTACTAAATGAGGCGTAACGACAGACAACTATGGGATGACAATAGTGGACCTCAACAAGATTGGATACAAAGATGAACTATTCGTCCTAACCAATGACATGACTCAAGTTTTCTACGTGAAGGACATGTCAAGCAAACCAATAAGGAAGGGTGCTAATAAGTCAGATGACCAGCCAAAGCGCCACATAGTTCTTTTAGGGAAAATAAAAATCGTTGGAGTTGAGGACAAGAGTGATGTTTCAGAAGATTATGACCAGTTCAATGATCTTCCTCCATTTTCAGTCGAGTTTGACCCAAGCAACCTGTTAGCCAAAGAGGATGCTCCATACTTACACCGTGGTCACAACCAAGGGATGTTCGTCAAGAGGAGAGTTATTAACGTTTCATTAGATGATGTTGTGTAATGTAATTGAACCATTATGTAAACATTGGAAAATCCTTCTTATGTACTTAATGTACTTGATGATCTCGCCTCGGGTACTTGATATACTTGATGATCATGCCTCGGGTACTTGATGTACTTGATGATCTCGCCACAGCCGTACTTGTTGAATTTGCAGACCGTGTTCATCTTGGCAAGCATGTTCTCTGCCGGGCGGTACCGGATGTCACCTATGGGCTCATCGCAGCACCATCACTTTCGGTTGATGCGGACACAGCACTTCGCGCACACAGCGTGGACATTGTTGCAATGAAGAGAACAGTAAGGATTAGGATACACCACTCGTACAAACTAAATAGTTGAAACACCACAATAATGATGGAGCTCATGTAGTACTAGAGTGCGGTGTGCTTACCATGAACACCTCAGCCTCTTCCACCTGAGCCCAGAAACTCGCAAAGTCAACCTCATAGAGGCAACCAAGCTCGTCTGCATTTACTTGAGAAAGTAATTAACAACACGAATTCCAGAAATTTTTGTACTAGTGAAAGATTGTTTGCACGCATCCTTTTTTAGTACAAAGGTTCATGGTACCTCGAGAGGAGCTTCTTTGTGAACAAGAAATGGCACAGAAATGCTGATCTAAGAACTTGTACTTAGCAACTTGTAGTTAACAACTCGTACTTAGCAACTTGTACTTAGTAATCGTACATAGCAATCGTACTTAGCAACTTGTACTTAGCAATTTGTACTTAAGTTGCAGCTTTATAGATGTCCATGTATACGTCCAACATATCTGAATAGATACCTGTTAGTAACTTGTTTAGCAAAATGACATCACGATCATCTTGATTTTTGAATGATATAAGCAAATCCCTGCAATACAGAAAATGTTAGTACCCTATTAAAACAAATAAAATTACTGATTTGTCTTCGAATAAGTTGGTTGAACAATACTATTTGCAAAAATCTCACCCTATTAAACAAGAAATAATTTTTGCATGGTGAAAATATTAAATATTTTGATTTTTTTAGCACAATTAAATATTAAACAATAAATTTACGTACAATTAAACAAGTACATGATTAAGTCATGATAAACATGTTAATAACACTACAGGCACTATTCTTCTAAATTTTTGTACGGTCAAAAAATCTATTTTTTTGAATTTTAAAGTTAACATAAGTATTATGACCATTATAGTCTATTACTAAGTTAAAATTAATAACTTTACCATGTTTAATATTTGACCGCATCTGACATTTTTATAGTGTATAGCTAATAAATATGAAGCTAACAAATTATTTTTCCAATTTTTATGAATGTTATTTGATTTACTATGCAATAAATTAATACAATAGTAGTTGTAAAAGAAAGAAAAATAAAAATATAGGGGGGGGGAATTGAAACAGGACAATGCAACCCTTTTAGTACCAGGTGGTGGGAACAACAGTACTAAAGGGGCTCATTTTCATTTTCACGCTCGTGGAGGCTCTTTAGTACCGGGTGGTGGGAACACCCGGTACTAAAGGCCCCCCTGTTGTACCGGTTGTTCCTAAAGGGGCTCTAGTACCGGGTGAGGGCGGCTTAAAACCGCACCTCACCTTCTTTTCCCCAAAACACTTAGCCATTTCACGCATTCGTGATCATCGCCTTGATCCGCCGCCACCGCCTCCGTGCTCGTCGCCTTGTCCGCTGGCGTCGCGCCCCCCGTCACCATCGCTCTCCCGCCTCATTGCCCCATCGTCGTTGCCGCCATTCCCATCGCCGTCACCCCCGGCCCCATCACTGCCTTGGCCACATCACTGTAACGACTTAGGTTTAATCAGCCGAGCTTAATCTTAAGACAAGCCCCTGATCTGGTTAACTCAGTCTTCTTGAGCTATATCGTCTAAAGTCTAGTTTTCAGCCAACCTAGTGCCTTAGGGAGGGTTTAACTTTGGCAAGTTGAGCAGGACGCCGAGAAATTCCTTTATGGAAGTTGGAGAGCAAAGTCCCTGCTACAACTTGGTTAGTTGAACCTTGGTCCAATTCATCTCTGAAAGTTCCCAAATCTGCAGTTCTAATCGGCCCCGACCCCTGACGCGTAGCAGACCTCAGTTTTTCTCTAAGTCCCGAAACCAGTGTTCTTCTGAATTGTGGAGCCTTGGATCCCCAAATCCACTGCGATTCTGGACTCCAACCACTTACAAGAGTTGGGCCTTGGCCTGAGTTCTACAACTTTTGTTAAGGGAGTCAAAGTGGTGAGTTCAGAATGTGAGAGAACCAGAGACTAGAAGTGGACCCAGACGATGGATCCCACGGATCTCTCGAGTCAAGCGCGCTAGAGAAAGCGTGCGTCCTGTCTCAGAGCCCCATCGCCGCGTGGCTTAACCTCCCCGACGAGCCCCACCTCACCCAGTCGCCGGCCGCAACAAGATGGGTCTGCACACCTCCTTCCCAATCGCGCGCAGAAGCGCTCTGCACACCTTTTCCGCCTCGTCTCGTCTCGCCCGCAACCTCGCCGGCCGCGCTAGGCGCCCTGTCGCCGCTGCGACCAAGGATTGGCTGCTGCCGCGCCAGTCCGCCTCGCCTCCCGCGCACATCTCCTCACCCGGATCCTCGGCCGCGTGCTGCCCACATGCGCGCCCGCGACGATACCGCCCTCGCCAACCACGGCTCCAGCAGTGACAACTCCTTTTCCCGCCTCGCCAGTAGCGTGCCCCGGCAAAGCCGCTGGTTCAACGCTTCCTAGCGTCGCCGCTCGCCCGGTCACCTCGCCTGCAGCGCCCTCGCCTGCAGTGCCCCTTCCTTCCTTCCTTCCTGCCGCACGCTAGCTGAGCCGCCGTACCCAATGCATCACTTGATGTGATCAGACCCCGCGCTTGACCTCACCAATACTTCCCTCCGGCAAAACCGCGCCTGCATAAGCTCTGTCTTTAGTGCCCAATGATTGAAGACCCTATCCCCGAAGCTCCGCTTCACCGGCCAATGGAGGCGTCGACCAATTGCCACCCCAGCAGAGCACTCCATCCTCTTCGACCTGATCCTCACGCTGCCTGGACTCCTTCTCTTCCGCGCAGCTATAAAAGGGAGTACCAAAACCTCTACCGAAGTTCCCTTCGCCATCGTTGCCTTGCTGCACCTTCCTCTGTTTTGTGCTCAAGCGTTGCCGCACAAGCTCTTGAGGAACTCCCCCTCTCCGCTCAACGCTCGTTTTTCCCAACCCGCCAGCCGCTTGCTTCCTCCACGTCGAGCTAGAGCTTACTTGTTGTTGACAAGAAGCACCGCCGCCGCCGGAGCACCGTCGGACCTCGCCGCCGCCCAAGCCATAGAGCCTTTCATCGCTCCGCCTGAGCCTATTCCTTCCCGACCCCAAGACTTCACCAGTACGCCCAAAGGTAAGCTGCCGACCCATGTCCGGTTCGCTCGACCCCTTTCCGTCTCACCCGACACCTCTCTATTTCGCCCGACCCCTATCTGTTTCGCCGACCCTTGTCCGTCTCGCCCAAGGGCTCGGTTGTATCTTTTTCTTTTGACCAAGGGTATCTGTGTAAAATTTTGGGGACTTCTCTATACTAAGTCTGAGGACCCTGGTACAGTTATTCCTTAGGTCTGAGGGTCAGATCATAAGTTTTTCCCGATCCGACTCTTTTACCTTGTTCTCTATCAATAGAGGCATGGGATTTCACACCTTTCCTATAGTTGTGCTACAGTTTCTGGGCTAAAACTTGAAAGTGTTGTTAAAATAACCGTCTAAGTGTTTAACCCCTACATTTGCATTTCCGTGTAGAACTAAATCTTGCCAACGGCACCTATGAGCTCCACCCGGTGCTAGAAGACGAAGCGGTAGCCGAGCTGCTGACCGCAGGAGCTGAAGCCGAGCGTCCAGAAGACCAATTTGCCTCCGCCCTGATCGAAGGCAAGCCCCGGAGCATAACCCAATCTTTCTAAACTTGCGCATGCCTTCATTGGTATGTATGTGCATTTACGTTATAGGAGTTGTTTGAAACCTTAGATGCATGACTTAGTTCCCTTGATCTGAACACTAGCATGGTAAGTCTGAGTAGTTGCAGTGCTTAACAGGACTCGGTAAAAGTTGAGTGATTCCCTGTCACTCACGAGTTATAGGAGTTGCTTGTTCTCCTTCTGGTTACAACTATAAGGACGGTGGACAAGGCAGGGCCTTGTGAACTCTTTTGGTGGTCGGTGGATCGCCCTGTCTGTCTACATGAATCTGTTTAAGGTCGGAAAGTGTTGGTGTTCGTGCTCAAGTATTTGAAAGTACTAATCTCATACCTAGTATGGGATGGGGAAGCCTAATACCTGATTGAACTAGGGCATGGATTATACCCCTGCTGTTCCTGGAACGAGGTTCCCATGGTGCATCATGTGGGTGCAAGTGCGGTCACAGTATGACAAGAGGTCGGGACTGTGGAGCATTGCATGCCAAGCGAAGTTTGGACCTGACACGTGCCTGGGAATTGATGGGGACGGCCGACATAGGAAGCGACCCTCTGTGGTGCATGGATGTCGTGAGATTAGGTTCGCCATGCATGGTTAAGAAACTCGAATCGATTCGTCTGCCTCTCATAGTTTGAGACTGCTTGATCGCTATGCTACACTGAGTAAAGATGGAACATGATGATGATATGAACTTGATGCTTGTTCTATATATTGATTGGAAACTATGTTTGCTTGGCATGAGTTGCAAATATAGACTGGTTAATGAACTTAGAACCGGAGCTAAAATATTGAAAGTAAGGACCTACTGTAGTCGCTTTTGGCAAAACAAACCCCTCAGCCAAAAAGCCTTGCTTGTCTAGAAGTTGGTGGAGTAGTTTCCCACCGGTCGGTTAAGTCTTGTTGAACTTAGTAGCTCAGCCTTGCTTGTGGCATCTCTTTCAGGTGAAGTTGAAGCTTCTGAGTTTGCTGCTGTTGGCACTTGGCCACCCCAACTTCCTCCTGGGTGGACGGTCAAGTAGGATCCCTCCTCGGACGGTGAGGAGAGGGATCATTAATGTCCTGATCGGTCTCATCAGGGACATCCGACCTGACGCTAGCTTCCGCTGTTCTGTTTTATCTTTCCGCTGCTTATGAATCTTGTAAAACTCTAATTTTCGAACCAGCGTGTAATAAATTGTTGAACTTTCTTAATTGATCTGTTGTATTCTCTGGAACCACTCACCTTCATGTGAGCTATGCTAACTCGGTCCTATATTAGTGGTTTTATCGGATGAAATCCAACGGATTGTCGAGTTAACTTGATTAAAGCATGTGATTCGCGTGTCAGGCGACTTAACCGTGCTTTAGCTAAGTTAATCCGAGGTGTTCCGCGACAATCACCCCCGACCCCATCACCGCCGTCATCCCCATCGCCCCCGACCCCGTCACCGGCGCCATCCCCGTCGCCTCCACCCCGACCGCGCCACCATCGCCTCGACCTCCGTCCCCAGCCTCCACGCGCGCCCCGTACGTCGCCGCCTCTCCGACCTCGCTGCCCCAACCATGCACGCCGTACCGTACGTCGTTGGCCGCCTTCGTCTGATCCACCCCGACCGCGCCGCCCGGCCGCCTCCATGCGCCGCCCCCCGCCCCCCACCCCCGGCCTCCACGTGCGCCCCCAGCCTTCACGCGCGCGAACGCACAATTGCGGTTGGCCGCAGGCTCGCTTCCCGCTGACGTAAGACCATGGCGGCTTGTGACATCATTATATTTTTTTATTTTTGCAGCATTAGAAATTGTAGGAAATTTGTAGATCCAGAAATTGTAGGAAATTATCTAGAAATTGTAGAAAATTATATAAAAATTGAAGAAATTTGTATAAGTGTTGGAAATCATGCCTTTTTTATTTCTGCAATATTAGAAAATTGTTTAAGTAGTTAGAAAATGTAGAAAAATTCTTGAAATAGCTAGAAATTATAGAAAATCCCGTTAGTTCTTAAATATTAATAAAAATACGTGAAAATCCGGTTATGATGTTGTCATTTTCTAGCAATTGATTGTAATTATTGTAGAAGTGTGTCATTCTATTTTTCTTATCAATTCTTTTTTATTTCTGTAGTACATGAATTAGCTACAAATTATAGAAAAATTGTTGGAAAGGTTATTAATTGTAAATTGTACGACATGCCATTGTAAGTTGTATAAGTGTATCATCCTTTCTTTAGTCATTTATTATTGTTACAAATCGTAAGTGTTTAATTCTTTTTGTAGTCATTCTCTTTATTGTTGTTGCCTACTATTTCTTACAATAAACCCTTTTATATTCTACTAGTTACAATGGCACGATCAGAGGACGAGCATGACGCCCGAATGGCAGAGGACCTCTCATTTCAGTTGATTGCTGAAGGCGGCACAAACGATCAACCAAATGAAGAGATCAATCATAGCCAGTCTGACATCCACCTCAACATAGCTGGTGATGGCAACGAGGAGCAACCAATTGCCGAGGGAGTCAATGATGGGCAACAAGGAGAGGTATAGGAATTATTATATGTAAACATTATTTGAATTCTTTTCTTATCAAAAGAAACATCATCACGCAACATTCCAATCACACAACATTTCAATTGTCATTTTTCAGCCACCTGGATCGAGCAGCAGGCCTCAAAAGAAATGAGGCAAGAACAAGAAGTTAGAGGACCGTATCATCATCACAGAAATTGCTGAAGATGGTGAACCGATTGCTCCTGCCAATGCTAAGATAAAATTGGTGAATCAGATTGGGTTTCTTGTTAGAGATAACATCCCAATCAGCTTTCAAAATATGAAAAAACCTGACAACATCGCTTCAACAAGCATGGTCCCGGTCCCCACAAGCACGGTCCTTTACGTACCTGATCGAGAGAAGAATATGTTATAGCAACGGGTAAAAGATAACTTCATGTTTGAAGATGTAGAGGAAGGCAAAGTGAAAGAATGGGGCTTCAAGAAGGCTGCAATTGCTTTTCAGACGTACAAGGAAAACTTGAACAAAGAGTACATAAAGAAGGGGCTTACACCTGATTTCAATAAGCACCCTAAGTTAAGGGATCACTAGAATTCCTTTGTACACTTCAAGTGGTCAGAAAAGAGCAATTTGCAAACTCAGACGAACACCGACAATGCTCACAGGAGGTTACAAGTTGGGGATCATGAAATGGCAAAGGATGGAAGATGAACTAATTGTTAGGGGAATAGTACCACAAACTCTCGAATGGACTAAGCGAGCAAAGAATTGGTTTTATGCTCATGGCGGCAGGCTCAATCCTGAAGATGGATCAATTGTGTTTGGCAATGAATTAAGAGAAGCGGCTACGAGACTTGATGACTTAGTAAAGAAAATGGTCGATGGATCCTTCATACCTGATTGAGAGAGGAACGAGCTAACTATGGCACATGGAAAACCCGAACACCCTAGATGATGCTGAGGCAAAGGAGTCATTCCATGGAAGTTTGCCTTGTGTTAGCACATTGAATCATATAGAAGTTGCCAAAGAAGTAAGGCCAACCACACATGATATTGCGAGAGTTGCAAGAACAAGTAGCAGCATCAGAGGCAAGATTGGAGGAAATAATCGACTGGCGTGTGGTGCTAGCTTTGAGCAAACAAGCCAGTGAACAAGCAGCTGCTGCAGCATCAGGGCCACATGTAGGCGTAAGCCTGACTCAGCATCAAAGCAGTGTTGCTTCCATGGAAGCCCTAGCTGGAGGATCCTTTGAGATACTTGAGGACAACCAACACCACCCCATGGACGACATCACTAGGAGAGCCCCTTGTGAGCTTGTTACTCCTGTGAAAAACAAGCTCATCGTGGTGGCTTATGGTGTGGCTAAGCATCCGACGCAAGGCCAGACACTTCATGGCATGGAGATTGCAGCTCGCGGTTATGCTAAAGTTGGAGTGGACCGAGTGGTCGATAGTTGGGATGACTTGGAACTGGAGATCCCTGGAGGTGATAGAGAAAAGAATCTAGGAGAAGCTATCCATGGTTGGATTATGTGTCCCAAGCGCTACATAAGGATTACACAGCCAAATCCCTCGATCTTGGGATCATCTCCTCAAGGCTCAAGGGCAAGATCACCTACGCCATCTGCCAGGGCACCTTCTCCACTACTAGACAGGGATCCTAACATGAGTTTAGTATTAGAAAGAGATCCAAGCATGAGTCCACGTCCACCTCCTATGAAGAAGCCTTCAATTCCACCTCCACCTCCTAAGAAGAAGCAGAAGTAGCAAAAGGAGAAGCAACCAGCTGAGAAATTACCATATGATATGACAGATGAGGAACTCAAGGTAGCAGTGGATGCTGAGAAAAAAGCATGGAGGGAGGCTCAAAAACAAGCATGGAGGCAGAAACAGAAACAGGAGCCACCACTTGATAAGTGTAAACTTTGGTCTTTCATCAGAAGCATAGAGGCAAAGCAAAGGAAATAGCCAGAGAAACCACCGCTATCTGATTACGACAAATAGATAACAAAGTAGGCTTCTAAGAAGAGGGAGAAAAGTGGGTCAACTATTCCTCAAGTTGGAGCCCAATCCAACCAATCGGTTGCCCCGCTCAAGGTGCTTTCTGAGTTTGACAAGAATCTGCTGCAATTCGCTAAAGAGACAAATTTGACTGTATCTCAACTTCAAGGGGAGGATCATATCCCAATTCGCTAAAGATACAAATCTGACTGTATCTCAACTTCAAGGGGAGGATCATATCCCAATGCACCCTGAGGCTGCTAAATGGAAATATGAGTATGATAAACCACTTGTGTGGCCGTAGTTGGTGAAACGTATCCCAACGAAGATGTACAAGTTGCACGAATGGTACATGCAAGCTACAGCACAGGGTTTTGCCGTGATCAAAGTTCAGATTGGTGATGAACATTATTTTTGTGGGGATGACATCATAAATGTGCTGCTGGAGGAACTTTATTTCCTGTTCAATCAAGATGCACTTGACAAGTCACTCATCAGTTGCTGGGTTCTGTAAGTCTTTAATATATTCCTCTAACTTCAAAATTCCCGCTCTAGTCAATTTGCGATGTCTTAACTCCTATTCGATTTTGTATCATGCAGGATGGAGATTCAAACTTGTTGGAGGAATGGATACTATGACGTAGGCTTCATGGACCCCCATGTTATACACGAGGTAAATCTAAGAGATAAACCAAATTGGACCTTGAAGAATATATATAACTTCCTTGACAAGCAACATTACCAGAAGTACATACTACTACCGTACAACTTCAAGTGAGCATGTTTTCGATTTTTTTCTTTTTCGAACTAGCAGTTAAACGTAAGACTAACTAGCTTTAATTTGGCTGTACAGCTTCCATTAGATGCTCATTGTTGTCGTTCCTGATATGAGCTTCGTATATGTCTTCGACTCCTTGAGGAAACCAAAAAATGAATATGCTGACATCATAGACGCTATGAACAAAGCATGGGCTCGATTCCGTCAAAATCACACGAGTGAATTCAAGGAAGAACTTGTTTGGAAGACTGAATTCCCGGTATGTGTTGAATTTTCACCTCTCGTGACACTTCCTTTAACACAACAAATATTTCATAACTTTTTTTCCATATATATAGTGTTCGAGATGGGAGCCGGGTACTAATTTATGCTGATACAACGTATGTGAGTTCATCCATGGCTTGATATGTCCGAACCGCATGACCGACCATAAATTAACCGTACGTATACAAAATTCTCAACAATAAATTAGTTCCACTTAGAAAATTAATTCATGTGTATATACTTCAAAAATCAATTCATATGCTTATACTTCAAAAAACAAATTCATGTGTATGTACTTAGAAAAAATAGATTAAGTATTTCAATTTATTTGCTTATATTTCAAAAATAATTTCATGTGTATATACTTAGAAAAATTAGATTAAGTATTTCAATTTATTTTCTTATATTTCAAAAACCAATTCATGTGTATATACTTAGAAAAATTACATAAAGTATTTCAATTTAATTGCTTATATTTGAAGTAAGTTTCAATTATGCAAACCCATTGATCTACTATATATATAATAAACTTTGCCAATGACACAGATGATGCACAGGAAGGATAGACTCTTCGACATAGAAGTTTTTAGGACAATACAAGAACAACTCTGTGCATTTCTTCTGGACGAGGTCATAAATCCAGCGAAGGAGCTTCATAATGATGGATCAAATCTATAGCACCGTCAGGACTCGGGTTCAAAACAGTAGATACGATATGTGTATGCACAATATGTCTATATATATGTGTGTGCACAATATGTATATATATATATATATAATAGTATCTCAAATGTAATATTAAAGATAAAGAACTTTATATATATTAGCGTATTAGAACTAGTATACGTAAAGGAAACAAATACAAAATATGAATATAGAATGAAGAAACAGAAAATAAGAAAAGAAAGGAAAAAACAAATTAGTACCGGTTGGGGAGTGTCGGGCATGCACCCCAGGCCCACGAGTAGACCTTGGACGGCCCATTGAGGGGCGTACTCGGACACGATGAGGACAAGGGATAGGCGTATCCCACTCGGACTAGTCAAGTGTGTATATGGAAAACTACTCAGGCCTTACCGAGTAGAACTCTGTAATAGTATTCGACTAGGACTCAGACTTGTAACCCTGCCCTCCCGTGTATATAAGGGCGGGCAGGGATCCCCCTAAAACAACCATAGTTCACCCAAGATCAATACAATCCAACACACAGGATGTAGGGTATTACGCGATCTAGCAGCCTCAACCTGTCTAAATCGTGTTCCTTGCATCACCATTGATTCCTTGATTCTCGACGATCCTTACCGCACAAAAGACCTCCTAGGGTACTCCCTAGGCAGGTTGCCGGTCTAAAACACCGACAGCTGGCGCGCCAGGTAGGGGCTCTCGTCGAGTTTCTCAGCACGAACTCAATGGCAACGGTCATCATCAGGCCCGTCTTCTTCATCGAAGCGAGCGCCACCTTCGTTTTCAGATCCTGGCTCTGCATCGCCGATGGCTTGGGTTCGTTCTGGCGCTGGATCATCAAAGCTCAGGAGAAGAAAGAAGAAGATCTGACCAGAAAAAACCAAGATTTCAAAGTTGAAAATTCCGAGTTCGACTACGCGTCGGACTCGACTTCGCTTCGGACTAATCGGTCCCAATCGACTCCCAAGTCGGTCTCGACCTCAAAGCGGTTCCCGCACGGACTCCGCAACGCAGCCGAAGTTCACTAAGGCTTTCTTACTCGAATCCAACTCGAACACGGGCGCGATGAAGATGTCGACTCCGACTCAGTTTATCCGCCAGAGATACCATTATCTGGTCCAGCTCAAGGATTGGTAATAACTTCAACATCACAAGGCAGATTCGTACATTGGCTAGGATTAAGACCATCTCTTCTTGCCCGTGACTACGACTCGCACCTTGTTACTCATATAGACAACCTCCCATATCAAGAGGGTGTTCCGCTTACTCCCAATCACAAGGAAAGTTCCACAGAGATTGCAACATCAAGTTCTAGAAGCTACTACTCGGACAGGAAAGTCCTTGTTATTACTCAAAATAACAACCCGGGTACCAGCCAGAATAGAACTCCCAGGCGATTAGCACAACTCGACAACATCTCCGAAGATGAGTCCACAGCTAACGCTCCTCACAATGAAACCTCCGAGCAAAGAAACCAAAGAAGGATGCGCAACGCTACTTGAGCGGAGCGACGACAGTCGATGGCTACAAATATTCCCATCACAAACCTTGAAAGGGCTTTCGACGCAGTTCAGGCTTAGGAACACAATACTCCACTCGCGGCAATTGCCTCAATCAATCTTCTAACAACTCGTGCAGCGCAGTAACGGACTAATCGCATAACTTGCGAAGCAAGCCTATATGTTACTCAACAAAGAATCACCAATTCCGTCTGTTCCTCGCATCACAGCTCACCAAGAAGGCTGCAGGGGAGCTGTAGACAACAACAATGCCCCAAGAAATGATAATGAAGTTGTCAACCAACCTCGGCAACACAGCCAAGGCCCAAGCAAGCACAAGACCTCAGCACGCCATAGAGATGTTGGAGAGGTCAGCTGCACCAACTCGGTAAAAAGCATTCTCCCTACTCGGAAGAACCACGAAGTGTCTAACTTTAGTGATCTGCGAGAAATCCTCAACAGTCGGCGTGAGCGAGAAGTCGACAACTACAACCACTTTCCTGCTTTCACAAATCAGGTAATGAAGACAAAACTACCTAAGAAGTTTAAGTCGACTGGAATCACCAAGTATGATGGCAAACAAGACCCAATTCAATGGCTACGATGCTACTCGCTAGCCGTCCAAGCAGCCGGGGGCAATAACGACACCAAAGTTATCCACTTCCCCATATGCATGGAACCCGCACCACTGACCTGGCTCGAGTCAATCAAACCCAAGTCCATTGACTCTTGGGCAGACTTGACAAAGGCTTTCACCAACAACTTCGCCGGGTCTATGGCTAGACTAGGCAACAAGATTGACTTAACTCAGATTAAGCAAAAAGAAGGCGAGACCTTACGCGACTATCTGCAATGGTTCTTCGAAAAGAAGGCTACCATAGTTGACATCTCAAAAACAGACATCATCGAGTGCTTCCAGAATGGACTCTACGATCGGCGAACATACCAAGACTTCGGTCGCCGGTGACCAGCTAATGTCAAAGACCTCAAAGTCATGATGCAGCAGTGGGTGGATGAAGAAGACAAAGAGCGAGAATGTTTCGGCTCCCACCGTAACCGTGGACGCGACAACAATAACAATGACCAAGATAGAACTCGACACAATGATACTCGAAATAACTATTCGAGTAATCACAACCGCAAAAGGAAGCCCGACAACACTGTTGCTGCCATGACCAACTCTGGGAAAAAGGGATCCCGTAAAAACGATGAAGGGCCAACCTTCACCGAGCTACTCAAAAAGCAGTGCCCATGGCACCCGACTAGCAAGCACTCGGCAATAGACTGCTACAGCATGCGCCGAGTAATGCAAGACTTACCCGCACCACCACCCCTTGAAGAGTACACCAAGAAAAAAGATAAGGGCAAGAACAAAGTCCACAACGACGAAGATGAAGAAGGCGACTTCCAGACCACCTCAAAAACTGTCAACGTCATCTTCGGCGGTATTCCAGGTACCGCATCTAAGCGAGCCAACAAACTCGTACTCAGGGAGATCATGGCCATTGAACCAATGGATCGAACACCGCTAAAATGGTCAAAAGTGCCTATTTCCTTCAGCAGAAAGGACCAATGGACCAAGTTCTCAGAACCAGGTCATTTCCCCCTAGTACTCGATCCAGTTGTGGCAGGCTCAATATTAACCAAAGTACTCATCGACGGAGGAAGTGGACTCAACGTTATTTTCGCTAAGACATTGAGGAAGATGTGCCTCGACGTCACTGAAATGCTTACTCCAACAGATTCACCCTTCTACGGTATCGTCCCCAGAAATGCAGCTATACCATTAGGACAACTCGTCCTTCCAGTTACCTTTGGAACTAAAGAACACTACCGTACTGAGTACATCAGATTTGAAGTCACCGACTTCGAGATATCTTACCACGCCATACTCGGAAGGCCAGCACTTGCCAAGTTCATGGCCATACCACATTATGTTTACTTGGTACTCAAAATGCCAGGCCCCAAGGGAGAACTAACGCTGTGAGGAGATCTACGACGATCCTACGAATGCGACACTGAAGCCGTGGAAATTGATGTGACTTCTCAAGCACCTAGTCCCATGCAACAAGTCTTCACAGCTTCAAACAAGCTCCACCCAACCGAACTAGAGATCCCAAAAAACAAGTCGGGGTACACAAAGGTGAAACCCGCCAGCGAGCAAGACTTCAAACCAGTCGACCTCCAGACGGGCGACCCTTCCAAGACAGCCCTGATCGGAACAGGGCTAGATCCTAAATAGGAATCCGCGCTCGTCAGCTTCCTTCGGGCTAACCACGATATTTTCGCTTGGAAACCGGCTGACATGCCAGGTGTGCCCAAGGAGTTGATTGAGCATTCCCTAAATGTCGATCCTAAAGCTACTCCAAAACGGCAACGACTTCGCCAGTTCGCTCAAGACAGACGAGAAGCAATCAAAAAAGAGTTAGCCAAGCTACTCGCGGCAGGGTTCATCAAAGAAGTTTTTCACCCTGACTAGCTCGCCAACCCCGTGCTCGTTTGAAAGAAAAATAACAAATGGAGAATGTGTGTCGACTACACCGACCTCAACAAACACTGCCCAAAAGACCCTTTCGGGCTACCCAGGATCGATCAAGTGGTCGACTCCACCACTGGATGCACTTTACTATGCTTTCTCGACTGCTACTCTCGCTATCATCAGATAAGCCTCAAAGAAGAAGATCAAGCCAAAACAACATTCATCACGCCTTTCGGAGGTTTCTGCTACAAAACAATGGCCTTCGGACTAAAAAATGCAGTGGGCAACTTATCAACGGGCCATACAGATGTGCTTCAAAAAATTCACCGCAATGTTGAAGCTTATGTCGACGACATAGTCGTCAAAACAAGAAACTAGGAGGAACTCATTGCGGACTTGGAGGAAACTTTCTCTAGTCTACGCGCTTTCCGATGGAAACTTAATCCTACTAAGTGCATCTTTGGAGTACCTTCCCCAAATTACTCAGGTTCATCATTAGCCATAGCGGCATTGAGGCCAACCCGGAAAAAATATCTGCCATCACAAACATGCAGGCACCAGCTAGCATTAAGGACGTGCAGAAACTCACAAGCTGCATGGCCGCTCTCAATCGGTTCATCTCGAGACTTGGAGAACGGGGACTACCCTTCTTTAAACTTCTCAAACGCCAAGACAAGTTCAAATGGATGGAAGAGGCAGATAAGGCACTAACACAACTCAAAGACTTTCTGTCAAACCCTCCTGTACTCACCGCTCCTTCTCCGAACGAAGACTTGCTCCTATACATATCAGCTACTACTCATGTCGTCAGCACGGCAATAGTAGTCGAACGGTCTGAATCGGGCCAGGCTTACAAGGTCCAACGACCTGTCTACTTCATCAGCGAAGTACTCTCAGACTCCAAAACTCGGTATTCACTGATACAAAAGCTCTTATATGCAATTTTGCTCACCTCCCGGAAACTGCGCCATTATTTCCAAGAGCACAACATCACAGTCATCGATTTCCCGCTCGGCGAAATTCTTCACATCAGAGACGCCACGGGTAGGATCTCCAAATGGGCAGTTGAACTCAGAGCTCTCACCTTGGACTTCAAGCCAAGGACAACTATCAAATCCCAAGCTTTGGTCAACTTCGTTGCTGAATGGACAGAAAATCAAGTACCAACACCAGTCGAACGGCCAGAACAATGGGTAATGTACTTCGACGGGTCCCTCAAACTTGAAGGGGCCAGTGCAGGCGTATTACTCATCTCCCCCAGGGGAGACCAGCTCAAATACGTACTGCAAATCTTCTGGGAAGCATCTAACAACGAAGCCGAATATGAAGCACTGCACACACAGCCTTCGCCTTGCAATCTCCCTCGGCATCAAAAGACTACTGGTGTACGGTGACTCACTAGTCATTATAAACCAGGTCAATGACGAGTGGGACCAAAACAAGGACAACATGGATGCTTACTGCAAAGAAGTCCATAAACTGGAAAACAAGTTCTTAGACCTGGAATTTCATCACATCGTCCGCGACAACAACGTTGTCGTCGACGTCTTATCCAAAATGGGCTCAACTCGTGCAGAGGTTCCAGCAGGAATTTTTGTACATGAACTGCGCAAGCCGTCCATACTCGAACAAATCACACCGCCAGCGGTCCCGACTACTGATGTCTCTCATGAAATCATGATGATAGAAGTCAACTGGAGGACACCCTTCATCGACTACATCAAAGATCACCAGCTACCATCCGACAAAAATAAGGCTAAGCAAATCTCCCGGCGAGTGAAAAATTACGTCCTAGTCGGAGACAAACTTTACAGGAAAGGTGCATCATCCGGAGTACTCATGAAATGCGTTACCCAGGAAGACGGCCAAGAAATCTTAGAGGAGATTCACAAAGAAATCTGTGGCAACCATGCCTCTTCACGGACAATAGTTGGCAAAGCTTTCAGAGCAGGCTTCTACTGGCCAATGGCTTTGGCCGACGCTAAACAACTAGTCCAGAAGTGCAAAGGTTGCCAATTCTTCACCAAACAACAACATGTACCGGCCTACAAGCTAGTCACAATACCTCCAACATGGCCGTTTGCCTGCTGGGGGCTCGACATTGTAGGGCCGTTACCAACTGCGCCAGGAGGATTCAACCGAGTACTCGTGGCAATCGACAAATTTACCAAGTGGATCGAGGTCAAACCAGTCACTTGCCCCAAGACAGACCGGGTCCTCGACTTCTTAGATGAAATCGTATACCGCTACGGCTTTTCGAACAGGATTATCATAGACCTAGGGTCAAACTTCAACAATCACAACTTTTGGGAATACGACGAGAATAGCGGCATCGACGTTCGCTATGTCTCGGTCGCTCACCCGCGAGCCAATGGACAAGTCGAGCGTGCTAATGGCATGATACTCGACACCCTGAAGAAGAGACTACATGACGTTGGCAACACTAAAGGCGGCAAATGACTCAAAGAGTTACCCAATGCTCTATGGGGCCTACGTACCCAACCATGCAAGACCACTGGGCTCTCGCCCTATTTCCTCGTGTATGGCTTGGAAGCCATACTACCCGCCGATATCATGTGGCAATCACCATCAGTTGAACAATACAACGAAGAGCTGGTAGAAGAAACAAGGCGAACAGACCTAGATAGTCTAGAAGAGGCAAGATGCACAACACTAGTACAATCTGCCAGATACCTTGACGGTTTAAGGCGTTACCACAACCGCAACATCAAGGAAAGATCTTTCAACTTGGGCGATATGGTCCTCAAGTGTATCCAAGACACAACAGGGTTGCATAAACTCAATTCACCATGGGAAGGTCCTTACATCATATCAAAGGTTACGGGACCTGGATCTTACAGATTGCAAGAGCTCTCAGGAGAATAAGTGCCAAACTCTTGGAATATAGAACATCTTTGTTGCTATTACCCATAACAGCACCCGAGTAATCGCTTCGAGGCAATAACTCATGATGACTACTCGGGCTAACCGCCCGACTACCGACTTCAAGATACATTAGCTTTGACAAGAATTATCAACTCAACAAGGATCATTTCCCTAGTACAATGTCTCCGTAAAAGTAATTCTTTACTCAGAACCGAAGATACATCATCAAGTTACATACGAGTACAAGTACTCGGAATACACAAGAACTACAAGCAACTGCCTACCGGCGGGCTGCATTTAAGCCTCAGGCTTTTACTATATCACAAGGCCACTTAGGTCTGCCGACTACAATGGGAAGGGCCTACACGCAAGGAAGCTGCACAAAACGCAGCCATATCTAGGTCCTCTACCCAAGGCAATGCCAGGAACTCCTGCATCGCCACTGCCTTGAAAGCGGCAACGATGAATCCCGCGTGACGCGCCTAGAGGGAACCAAGGCTACTCTTTTGCTAGCCTTGTGGAGCCAATCCACTCTACGGCCACACCTCCACCTCTAAGAGAGCGGGATAAAGACCGCGGCGCTCATTACCCATCACCCGCGAGTTCCAGCGCGTACCCCACTGGATCACGAGCTGCAAGATGAGGCGCTCAATGAAACCTCCTACAAGGATTCTTCTAGCATCGCGGCTATTCCTACGAGCGCAGGAGTCTGTGGAGGGAAGGTGGCCTCAATGTACGAGGAATCTTCTAGCACCGGTGCACTCGTTGATGGCTCTCTACACTCAAACAACAGCAACCGAAGGCAATCCATTGCTACTCAGAAACTTGGTTTGGATCAATATCCAGATGGATCTATTTATAGCCAAGAGCTGCAACTACTACCTACCCAAGAGTTACTGTGCGCCCGTGATCAATGAAGTCTGACGGCTTCTGACTCTGCCCACGTGAAGGCACTTATGCTACAAAAGGACAAAAGAGTACAGTACACCCGTGCATCCACAAAGGACAAGTGTACAATACACCCGTGCACCCTCAAAAGCAGAGTACTCGACAGCATCGCGACTACTCAGCACTCAAAACTACCCTAAGCCAAGCACGGCCTACGCTCACATCATTATCTTGGGGGCTTGGAATACTCTGACCCTCTGCTCAGGGGTCGGGCGCACCCGACCCCAGGACCTAGGGTCGGGCGAGGTGGAACTCCCCCCCCCCCAAAAGGGTTGGGCTTCGCCAACCCCAGGACTTAGGGTCGAGCGAGGCGGAGCTCCCCTCCCCCCAAAGGGTTGGGCTTAGCCGACACCGGGATTTTGGGTCGGTCAAGACAGAGTAAAACTACTCTTCGCAAGACAATCACTTCAAGCAACAAGATAATGAGCAAACATTCATTTGTCAAAGTATTGTTCAAAGTACTCAACACAGATTCAAGAGTACATAAAATGCTCAAGGCTCTTTTGGAGAGACAAACTCTGACATCTTCAACGTGATAGGCTCCGCCTCCTCGAGGTACTGCGCATATGCTTCTTCTGTGCAGTTGCGAGCCACGCCATCACCAGCCGCCGCCAAGTCTGCCCTCGGGTAGTAGGACTTCACAACTGCAAGGACCTATTTGCAAACAGCTTTGCAGAGTCCCACCACTTTATCGGGGCAGCCTTCAATCGTTCGACTAGTGATTGCAGCCCTACGCCTTCTTCCACGGGGGCTATGGCGTTTATCAAGTCTTCAGCTGCTACAGTTAGCTCCTGGAGTTCGCCTCGGAGTCTTCCCAGGGTCTGGGCGTGATCCCTGCATGCCACCATGGCCATGGCAAGCATCACTCCATTCTGCATCTTCCTGTCCCACTGATGCTCGCAAGCAGGCTGTGCTTCCGTCAACACGGCCCGAAGATGTTCAGCTTCATCCGCCACTCGATCGTGTGCGTTTCTCCAGTTGAGGACTTGGCTCCTTGCAGCCGCCTCTTGCCTCTTGAGCTCTACAAGATAAAACAAGTTCAACCACAGCCAACTACAGTCGGACATACTCGGAGTATGCAAAGTACTCACCTTGATACTTTTTGTTCAGAGACTTGTAGCGGCTCTCCAGTTTTTGCTGCAGGACTGCGTGATCCGACCGTTCCACAGCAAAAGACTTCGCTCCAACCTCATGAACCCTTAGAGCTTCTATCAATCGAGCACATTCCTGCTCCAATTGATGACTTCGTTCCTGAAGGGTCCGAGTATGCAAGGCAATATGATCAGTTAATAGGCTCACAGTTACTCAATCTATGTGACAAGTCAAAGGAAATTCACCTGGAAGCTCCGGAAAACATCGATGGCCCTCTAGAACTCCAAGTCAGATAGCAGGCTGAGCACTGGTCTTTGAGTACTCTTCGCAAGATGAGGAATTGTACCCAAAGTGGCACCTACAACATTTATCATCAGCCAACTGCTTGTTATGACTACAATAACAGGATTACAGAAACATACCTGGAGCAGTTGCCTCTTTGGATTTTTCCACTACAGCCAAAGATCCGCCAGTGGATGTTGCTAGGGTAGCACTTCCCGAACCCGATGCGGCAGCGGGGACCTCCACCAAATGGATGACGTCTTGAAGCATGGACATGGTAGCCCCAAGGCAACCGGCGTCGACTTCGGGTACCTCCTCAACAATTAAATCCTCCAAGGGAGCCAAAAATGTAGTCGGGGGATCCGACTCTACCCCTGTCTCCACAGGGATAGTTTCCTCCGCATCCCTGCGTCAAGAAACGTCATTATACGACTTCAAGACAACTTATAGCTAGTCAACAGACAAGAAAGATCACCGGGTTGAGCGTGGCGGAAATCGCACATGTTTCTTCTCGACGATAGGCAGCCGAGTACTGGGCGCCGCAGGAACAGCCGCGGCGTTGTCTTTTCACCAAGACCTGTAAAACAGAAGTCAAGACTACAATACAACTCCGACAAACAAAATTAGTCGGGACAGAACACTTACCACTAGCGATCACACTGGATAACAACGAACCAGTAGCGACTACTGGCGACACCTCCTTTGCAACACCCGCTACTCCAGCGGGCAACCCCAGGACAGATGAGTTCAAATTCATCAGGGGTTGAAGCAGACTTAGCCGCAGACATCTTGCGGACTACTCTGTGTTTCTTGACAGGAGGAGAGGGTTCATCCTCTGACTCCTCAGCAACAGTTTCTAACTCTTTTTCCGACTGCGCCAAGTAGCCGGCAAGAACTCAAGACTACAAAAAACAAGTCGATATTAACAACAAATATCAGATAAGTCAAAAAGTACAAGTCAGGAGCAAGGACATACCACTTCTGGCTCATACTAGGCGTCGTACTGACGAAGAGCCGCAGGGATTACTGGTACTCCTTGATAGTTCCTGAAGAACTTGGCCAGCAGCGCCTCTACATCATCATCGGATATATCATCATCGGACATACGTGATGGATCCTTAAGACCTATGTACTCACTTCCCGAGTGAGCACATTTTTGAAGCGGCTCGATTCTTCTCTTCAAAAAGCTGGCCACCACATTGATCCCAGTTAGATCGAGTGCCTTCAACTCGGTAATCTGCTGCATCATGTGATCAAGCTCGGGGGTGTCTTCGGGTTCGCTCACCCAGTTTTCTGCATGCTTGGGCGCATGACCAGTCAACACAGGCAAGCGAGGATCATGGTTCCCGATGTAGAACCACCTCTTCTTCCACTCCCCATGGGAGTTAGTCAAGTTATACTCAATGTATGCGCCCGAGTTCCTGAGTTGGAACTCGGCGCCTCCAAAGACTTCTGTCCTATGGACACTTGGCTGTGGCTTACAGTGGAACAGCTTCCTAAACAACTCGATACTTGGAGAAACTCCCAAATACACTTCGCAGAGGTGTACGAAAATCGACATATGCAGTACACCATTGGGGTTCAAATGCATAAGTTGAAGCTTATAGTACTCAAGAATACCTCTGAAGAAGTCGGAGGTGGGCACTGCCAACCCCTTCTCCACAAAGTGCGCGAGCATCACTGTCTCACCTGGATGTTCCTCAAATTGCCACGCATTTGGAAATGCGGGGCGCCACTCAAGAATTTCCTTCGGCTGCAAAAGCTTCGCACCAACTAGTGCTTGCACGGCTTCCTCCTTTATCACTAAATGTTGCCACATTGCTCCAGGCGGCGGCGGCGCAGTCTGGTTCGTTGGCCCCACCTTCGGTGCCGGCAGCACCAGTTCTTTCCCCTTCTTGGACTTCACCTTGCCCGTCGCCGGAGCCTTGCCCTGGATCTTCTCGGGTTTCTAGCCCATTTTCTTGGTGCGCATCCGACGGACTCAACCTCAAGCTAAAACAACACTCACCCTCGGATCTCTCTCAAGGGGCAGCAATGGCGGCGGCGGCACTTGCAACGGTGCAAATGTGGAGCAGGAGAGCAGGGGAGGAAGAAAAACAGATCTGATTGCCGTACGGCGTAAATCTAACCGAAAGGGGGGCCTCCAGTTTTATCTCCGCCAGCTCCGGGTTCCACGCGTCAGTTACGCAACAGACGGATTTTAAACAGATTAATTGTAGATTAATCGCCTTAAACACTCAACGGCTACTCTTTTCAACGGACTGCTGACCACTTCAACGACAGAGATCGCCTAAGTGCTCGGGGGCTGTGGGTACCGTACCCGATGGTCAGTTTTTTCTTTTTCAAGATTTCCAAGGGTAAAACAGACAAAAAGCTGGATTGACCCTAAGCCTGACTCTTCGACTCAACCTAAGGCTCGGGGGCTACTCCATATGGAGTGCGATTGACATCGCACTACCATATAAAAATTCTCAGAACAGAAACAACTCGAAGGAACAAGAAGAGTACCTTCCAGCCACACGACACTACTCGAGCACTTCGGTCCGCAACATCTACGACAAACTACTCAAACAGCGCCCGCAGGGCCCAAGGCTGTGGCGCACGACTACAAAGTACTCGGGGGCTTGTCGGGCATGCACCCCAGGCCCACAAGTAGACCTTAGACGGCCTACTGAGGGGTGTACTCGGACACGATCAGGATAAGGGATAGGCGTATCCCAATCGGACTAGTCAAGTATGTATATGGAAAACTACTCGGGCCTTATCGAGTAGAACTCTGTAATAGTACTCGACTAGGACTCAGACTTGTAACCCTACCCTCCCGTGTATATAAGGGTGAGCAGGGTCCCCCCTAAAACAACTCCAGTTCACCCAAGATCAATACAATCCAACACACAGGACGTAGGGTATTACGCGATCTAGCGGCCCGAACCTGTCTAAATTGTGTTATTTGCGTCACCATTGATTCCTTGATTCTCGACGATCCTTACCGCACAAAAGACCTCCTAGGGTACCCCCTAGGCGGGTTGCCGGTCTAAAACACCGACAAGGAGACCAACCGGTACTAATTAGGCCGCCCACACGCGGCGCGTGGCAGGCCCTTTAGTACCGGTTGGTATCCCCAACTGCTACTAAAGGGTTCCCTTTGGTACTGGTTATTTCAACCGGTACTAAAGGATCCCCCTCTAGTACCAAATTGCTAGTACCGGTTGCACAACCGGTACTAGATGGGGGTTTCCAACCGGTAGTAGAGGCGTTTTCTCTAGTAGTGGGGAGTGTGAGGGAAACAGTTAAACAAGAAGAAAACACAAAACAATGATCATATTAGCAATTAGCCTAAATGTAACTGCTGCTCTAGTGAGAAATATAGATATATCACTGAATGAGTAGGTGTCATTAAACATATGTATATAAAAGTGAGTAGAGAATCATTATTCTATGTTTTATGCTTTGTAGCTAGAGAAATTTGTGTTTTTTTAGAATGAGGAGAATGGAGAGTTTTTTTTATTTATACATGCATGGAGAATGGAAACTTTTTACTTATGAGGATAGAGGAAAATTAGAGGTCAAATAAATATAATTTTGTCCTTAATACTAATATCGTGTCGTCATATTTAAAATAAAAGTGTGTTGGATATTAAGAAATTCCTATTGGATGTCGCAAAATATGTGTTGTTAATTACTTTTTAGTAGCATGTTGGATGAGAAATTTAGTTTTATTTGAAATAAAATAATCAACTAATTTTAATGCTTTACAAAAGTAACATAGTTGAGTTCAAGCTCACGACAACTCAGGACTAAGGGAGGTGCTGCCGAAATTCCCCACAAAATTTGTAGGTCCCAAGCAAATGACGAGTGCCCAATTCGAAGTACGTAAACTCAATTCATAACAATTTATTATTTTTCATTCTACACATGTATTGATTTAAAATAATGATGTTTGCACAGTGACATATTTGGTTGAAAGAAGAACTCCTCAGCCTAGAATGTGTTAGGGAAATTCAAGAACAACTCTGTTGATTCCATTTGGAGAAGGTCGTAGATCCTAAGGGAGAATTTTATTTTGATGGAACAACTATGGGTCTTCTTCAATATAATGCGGACTCAGATGTGGTCGTGTAATGATTCGGAATACTTGTATGTATATAATATGTGTAACCGTTACTATGCTAGATCAATATATATTAAAGCAACGGGATATGAATACGAATACAAATACGAATTAATACAAAAGGAAAAGGTTGGTAACACCAACCGGTACTAAACTGCTGCTCAAAATAGCGCGACGTGGCTCATGTCGTCCATATATCTATGGGCCCACTAGAAGGTTTGGACAGTACTAGATACAGGGTTGTACACCGAGATGTGTCAGACATGGAGACTACAGTGCAGGACCGCGTGGTCTACATAGAGGACGAGAACTAGTCGAGGATTAGAGAATTACTCGTAGCAAATAGAGTAGGACTCTCTAGTTGAATCCAACTAGTATTCTTGTAAACAACCGACCTGTAACCCTACCCCCGGCAATATAAGGTGAGGCAGGGACCTCCTCCAAACAAGTTCAATCAATACAACACAACCAACACACAGGACATAGGGTATTATGCGACATAAGCAACCTGAACTTGTCTAAATAGTGTGTTCGAGTACCTTCGAGTTCCTAATCTCGGCGAGCCCCACGCATAAAACACTACCTCGGGTACCCCCTCAGTAGGTTGCTTAGTCTAAACACCGACAGCTGGCGCGCCAGGTAGGGGCTCTCACTGAGAATCCACTGGCGAACTCGATGGCTCAAGTCATCATCAAGCCCACCGTCACGTTCGTAGAGGGTGCAACATTCATCTTTGGCTCCTGGGTTTGCATCGCAGATGGTGCTGGAAACTTCCACCGCCATATTGCACTGCCCTTGGAGGAGAAGCAGTATGACATCAACCTTCATCGCTAAGCTTTCGAGGATTTTGTTGAAAAATTCAATAAAATTTTCGAGTCCGAGTACAAGTTGACTTCTCCCGCTAGTCGGGTTGATTCCCACGAGCTGGCACTTAAGCCATCATGTGAATCAGTCCATAATACAAGTCAATTCATGTTCAAACTTTGAAACTCAGGGACTGTCAACCAAAACACCCTGTCCAAATCACAATTCAACTCGGATTTGATCGAGGACCCCGACTACTACTCGGATCAAAATGAGAAGACCCCTTTATCAGGTCCTCAACATGGCCTGGTGATTACATCTACTCCGCAAGGCAGATTCGTCTACTGGCTCAACATCAAGTCACCTGCTCTCGCCAAGGACGATAAGTCACGCCTTGTCGCCTACCTCAATATCCTCCTGTACTAGGAGGGAACCCCTCTATCTACTATCTATGAATAATATGGCCCCACAAAGATCATCATATCAAGTTCAGGTAGCTTCTCTCTGAAGCGGGAACTCCTTGCCATCGTTGCTACACAAGAAGGCGATGGTGAAGAACCGCCAGAAAGAAATTCAAAACATGAACGTCACCCAGACGACGTCTCGTAGGATGAACTCACTGCCAACGTAGAAGGAGAAGAGACTAAAGCTCAAAGGAATCAACAACGAGCAAGAAACACTACAAGAGTAGAGCGTTGCCGCCGCCTTGCATCTGACCTAGACATTATGAACTTGGACCACGCATTTGAAGCAGTTCAATCATGTCAACATTATACTCCTCTCGCCACCATCGCATCCATTGACCTGATTACTTGGGCCATGCCACAAACTAAGTACACCAGGCAACTAGCTTAGCTGGCGGAGCGTGTGTACGAGCAACTCGATCAACAGAGCCCAATACACTCAGTTCAACACACCTCATCCCAGCATAGTAGCAGCCTTAGGCCAAGTCAAAATGAGGGTGCCAGACCAAGTCGAAATGAGGCTCCCAAAATTAGGGGCCCTGGACCAAGCCAAAACAGGGCAGAGGGTAGTCGAGCGGGACCCTTGGGAGGCCGTGGCCACTGTGGGCCCCATCCAGAGCCAGAACCCCCAGCACGCGACCTCCGTCAGAAGATCAACAATAGCCGCGACGCCCGCACAATCATTGAAGGGCGCCGCCATGAGTGCAAACAAGAAGTCGAGTACCTGGGAGAGGATTCTGACGGGTTCCTCGCCTTCACAAAATGAGTACGAAAGATTGTTCTACCTGACAAATTCAAACCTCTGGGTATCACCAAATACAACGGCAAATAGGACCCAATTCAATGGTTGCGGTGCTACTCATTGTTAGTTCAGGCTGTGGGAGGAAACGATGACACCAAGGTTATCTACTTCCCCATCTGCATGGAGGCAGGGCTACTCACATGGCTCAAGCCCTTAGAAAAGAACTCCATCGACATATGAAGTCACCTCAAGGCGGATTTCATAAACAACTTCGCAGGGGCAATGCAGCATCCTGGAAACATGATCAACTTGTCTCAAGTCAAACATCAATAAGGCGAGACCCTACGCAGCTATCTACGTTGTTTCTTCAACAAAAAGGCCACTATCATAGACATCACAGAACGGGATGCCATAGATTGCTTCCAGAATGGTCTCTATGACCGCCGGATGTTCCATGATTTTGGCAGAAGATCCTCGGAAGATATCAAATCTCTCAAGATCATGATACAAGCCTGGGTGGATGAAGAAGACAAAGAAATTGAGAGGTTTGACTCTAGTCATAACAGATGCCAGAACAACAATAATCAGAGTAATGGCCAACACAATGACAAGAACCGTAATGATCTCTCCAATAATGACAACCGAGGCAACTACTCGTGTGGTAATCGCAAGATGAAGCTAGACAATACCTTCGCGGTGATGTCCCAGTCTTCCAAGAAAGGTGGTGAGAATCAAGAAAGGACTCCGTTCAAAGAGCTCTTGAAAAAGCAGTGCCCGTGGCACCCACACTCTAAGCACTCTGTGATGGACTACTATAGCCTGCGTAGAGTCCTAAAAGATCTGCCAAAACCTTCTAGAGAAAAGGACAAGGGCAAAGCCAAAGAAAATGAAGACGACGGTGACAACGGCAAATTCTAGAACCCGTCCAACACCGTCAAGGTCATCTTCGGCGGCACACCGGGTACTGCTACAAAGCGGTCCTAGAAACTAGCCCTTCGACAGATTATGTCCATTGAACTAGCAACGCCTATGTTCCTCAAGTGGTCCGAGGTACCAATCACCTTCTCCAGGAAGGATCAATGGACTAATTTCTCCGACCTAGGGCGCTATCCTTTCGTCTTGGATCTAGTAGTCGTAGGCTCTTGACTCACAAAAGTACTTATCGATGGCAGCAGTGGTCTCAATGTACTATTCGCAAAGACTCTGAGGAAGATGGGCCTCGACATTACGGATATGCTCACCCGATGAACTCTCCTTTCTACGGGATTGTCCCAGGCAAAGCGGTTGTATCCCTTGGTCAGGTGGTTTTGCCAGTTACCTTTGGGACAAAAAAACACTACCAGACAGAGTACATCTGGTTCGAGGTAGCTGATTTTGAGACTTCAATCACGCTATCCTTGGAAGACCCGCCTTGGCCAAATTCATAGCCATCCCGCATTACGTGTACCTAGTACTCAAAATGTCGGGACCCAAGGGAGTACTCTCCCTGAGCGGAGACTTGAAAAGATCATACGACTGCGAGACAGAACCTGTGGAGCTAGCAGCGACTACTCAAGTGCCAAATTCGATGATGCAAGTTTTCGCGGCCTCCAAGAAACTATCCAACAGAACTTAAGATCTAAAGAAGAAGTCGGGGGCAACAAAGGTCAACCCGGCAAGTGAAGTCGACATCAAAGCCATTGACCTTGAGACTAGTGATAGCTCCAAGACAGCCTTGATTGGCTCAGGGCTGGATCCCAAATAGGAAGACGTGCTCATCAGCTTTCTCTAGGCCAACCGAGACATCTTTGCATGGAAGCCATCAGCTATGCCAGAGGTGCCTAGGGAGTTGATCGAGCACTCACTAAATGTGGATCCCAAAACTATGCCCAAATGACAACGACTATGTCGATTCGTCCAAGACAGAAGAGAAGCAATCAAAAAAAAGTTGACCAAGCTACTCGCGGCTGGCTTCATAAAAAAAGTCTATCATCCAGAGTGGCTGGCCAATCCCGTCTTGGTGCGGAAGAAAAACAACAATGAGTGGAGGATGTGTATCGACTACACGACCTCACCAAGCACAATCCAAAGGATCCATTCGGGCTCCCTGCGATTGATCAAGTCATCGACTCAATGACTGGATGTGCCCTACTCTATTTTCTTGATTGCTACTCAGGGTATCACCAGATAGCTCTCAAGGAAAAAGACCAGATCAAGACCGTGTTCATCACCCCATACGGAGCTTTCTGCTACACTACAATGTCCTTTAGGTTGAAGAGCGCAGGCGCCACCTATCAACAGGTCATCCAGGAGTGTTTCAAGAAATAACTACACTGCAACGTAGAAGCATACTTGGATGACATGGTCATAAACACCAGAAATCCCAACGACTTGATCACAGATCTAGAAGAAACTTTTGCAAGCTTGCGAGAGTTCCGGTGGAAGCTAAACCCAACCAAATGCGTGTTCGGTGTACCCAAAAAAACTACTCGGGTTCACCATCAATCACTGGGGGATTCAAGGTAACCCCGAGAAGATCACCGCCACAACCAATTTGCACACTCCATCGTGCATCAAGGATGTCCAAAAGCTGACTGGATGCATGGCGGCCCTCAACAGATTCATCTCAAGACTTGGAGAACGGGGACTACCTTTCTTCAAACTACTCAAGTGGCAAGATAAATTCCAGTGGAACGAGGAGGTAGATCAAGCCCTTCAACAGTTGAAGGACTTCTTATCAAAGCCACCGGTCCTCATGGCGCCTACTCCCAATGAATACTTGCTGCTCCACATCGCCATGACTAACAATGTCGTCAGCATGGCGATCGTGGTCGAAAGACTAAAACCAGGCCATGTATACAAAGTACAGAGGCCCGTCTACTTCATCCGCAAGGTGTTATCAGATTCCAAAACTAGGTACCTGCTAGTTCAAAAATTGCTATACACAATAGTACTCACCTCGCAGAAACTACGACATTACTTCCAAGAACACAACATCTCCGTCATCACAGACTTCCCCTTAAGAGAAATTCCCCACAATCAAGATGCAACTGGAAGAATCTCCAAGTGGGCGGTTGAACTCCGAGCATTATCCCTATAATTCAAGTCAAGGATTGCCATTAAATCCCAAGCACTAGTTTATTTCATGGCAGAGTGGTGGGAAAATCAAGTACCAACACCGGTAGATTGCCCAGAGCATTGGGTCATGTACTTCGAGAGTGCCAGCGCAGGAGTACTTTTAATCTCTCCCAAAGGCGAACAACTCAAATATGTGTTGCAAATCTTTTAGGAGGTGTCCAACAATGAAGCTGAATATGAAGCGCTTCTACGTGGGCTCCACCTAGCAGTCTTGCTAGGAATCAAGCGATTGTTGGTCTATGGTCATCAATCAAGTCAACAATGAATGGGATCGCCACAAGGACAACATGGATGCGTACTGCCTGGAAGTACGCAAGCTAGAGAACAAGTTCTCTGGTCTGAAAGTTCGATCATGTGGCTCGTGATAACAATGTAGCTGCAGACGTCTTGTCCAAGCTTGGATCTACTTGTGCTCAAGTTTTAGCTAGGGTCTTCGTCCATGAACTACACAAGCCATCCATAGTGGAGCCGGCACCATCAAAAACCACCGATCGAGGTCACGATGCGCTAGAGCGGGAGGTTATGATGATCGATGTAGATTAGAGAACCCCCTTCATCGACTAGATCAAGGAGCACAAGTTACCTCCAAACAAGACAGAAGCAGAGCAAGTCTCACGGCATGGTAAGAACTACGTTCTAGTCGGGGACAAGCTCTACAGACAAGGCGCATCATTAGGAGTACTCATGAAGTGCGTCTCACGGCAAGATGGCAAGGACATGCTGGAGGAAATTTACAAAGGCATATGCGGCAACCACGCATTCTCATGAACGATCGTGGGCCAGGCTTTTAGAGCAGGATTCTATTGGCCTACAGCTCTCGCAGACAACGAAGAACTAGTCCGTCGATGCCAAGGTTGTCAAATCTTCGCCAAGCAACAACACTTCCCTGCCTACAAGTTGATCACCATACCACCCTCCTGCCCTTTTGCATGCTAGGGGCTAGACATAAATTGGCCCTCTGCCTACGGCGACTGGAGGCTTCAACCGAGTACTCATCGCAATCGACAAGGTCACCAAGTAGATCGAGGTAAAGACAGTAACCTACCCCAAGGCAGACAAAGAACTCAACTTCCTCGATGAAATTGTCCATTGCTTCAGCTTCCCCAATCGCATCATCACAAACCTGGGTTCAAATTTCAACAATCACGAGTTCTGGGAGTACTGTGAGAATAGCAGGATCGACGTCTAGTACGTCTCTATCGCTCATCCACGGGCCAACGGCCAGGTTGAGCGCACCAACGGGATGGTACTAGAAGCTCTCAAGAAAAGACTACATGACATTGGAAACACTAAAGGAGGCAAGTGGCTCAAGGAGCTACCCAATGTCTTCTTGGGGCTTCGCACCTAGCCATGCAAGCCTACAGAGTACTCACCCTATTTTCTGGTCTACGGATCAAAAGCTGTCCTTCTTGCTGACGTCATGTGGAAATCTCCAGTAGTCCAGCAGTATGAGGAGGACGCAGTAGAAGAAAGAAGGCGTCTAGACTTAGACAGCCTCGAAGAAACTCGCTATGCAGCACTCGTCCAGTTAGCAAGATACCTTGAAGGAATTTGCCGCTATCATGATTGCAATGTCAAAGAACACTCATTCAACATAGGCGACATGGTCCTCAAGCGTATTCGAGACACCAAGGGGCTGCACAAACTGAATTCACCATGGGAGGGTTCTTTCATCGTCTCCAAGGTCACTGGACCTGGGTTGTATAGGCGACAAACTCTCTTAGGCGACGAGGTCGACAACTCATGGAACATCAAGCACTTGTGTCTATTCTACCCATAGTTTACACATCCATGTAAATTAGCCATCAGCCTCAGTTGTACAATTACAATTTAATAGAGTAGAGTTATTTTTTGTCATAAAACAATTAGTCTCTGCCTGATTGCGGCTTGCAAAAGCAAGTTCGCAGAGCTATTCAGCTTCCTGGGTACTATCACCCAACTTGCAACTTGTAGTCACAAGCCTGCAAGAGATATCTTCGAGTTATTTAACTCGTTGGACAAACATTATCCATATGCGGCTTGTAATAACAATTCTCCACACATATTTTTCGATTTATTCAACTCGACAACGGCGACTTGCAAAAAGCAAGCACACGCACAAGAATTTCTAAGCTAGTCAGCTCCTTGGACAAGTCTGTCCATCGATGGTCTTCAGAAAAGAAGCCGTCAGCAAACTTTGGAGTTACCTATACTACTCGAGTTCTTATCTAAACAAGTCTATCTAGTCGCAGCATGTAATAACAAGTCTGTAGTTTCAGGTCTCCGAAGCACAACACCCAAACAACCTAGACAGGATGCAAAGGTAGGCTCCAGCTAATGAAGTCCTGAAGAGTATACTCGCCTAAAGAGTCTGACTACCCAGATATCCGAGTACCTGCACTCCGCAGAAAGGGGTTGCATCCTAAGTGTACTCTACATCACGTATTTGAAGAGGTTCACAAGAGTAGTCTTGTGCGCAGACACTCACGACTACCACACGAGCAACTACCAGGGTAGTTCGGGAGATGCACTAAAACAAAGAATTCCAACAAGTTGACAAGCAATAAAATTTGCGACAAGACTTTAAAATATTTTACATTTTCATTGATATCATGTTTATATTACAATGACTTCATGTCTTTACATACAGCTACCCAAGGTCTATCTGTGGCGGATCCACCTCGGATTAGCTTGATTAAACATGATTAAGTCGCCTAATATGCGACACTCATGCCTTAGCCAAGTTAACACGAAGTGCCGTCGGATTTCATCCGATTTAACCACTTGAACAGGACCGAGTTAGCAAACTCACACGAAGGTGAGCGGTTCCAGAGAATACAACAAGTCCACCGAGTTAACCAACTTAACCATTTAGTTCGGCCATAAAACAAACATCAGAGTTTTACAAGGTTCAAAAGAAAACAACAGAAGGCAAAAACGAGCGGAAGCTACTTCGCCGGGGTCGGACATCCCTGGTGAGGCCAGCCAGGACGTCAGTGATCCCTCTCCTCGCCGTCCGAGGAGGGATCCCACTCGACCATCCAACCCGGAGGGAGCTGGGGTGGCCAAGTGCCAACGGAGGAAGGCTCGGGAGCAGAACTTCACCTGAAAAAGAAAAAGCCACAACAAGGCTGAGCTACTAAGCTCAACAAGACTTAACCGACGAGAGTAAAGCTACTCCACCTTTCTAGACATGCAAGGCTCTTTGGCTGAGGGGTTTGGTTGCCAAAAGCACTATGTAGATCCCTGCTTTCAAGTTTTAGCTCAGATTCTAGGTTCATTAACCGGTATAAATGAGCACTTACTCTAAGCAAACATAGAACCATCCAAAAGGTATATATATCATCATCAAGACCGTGTCATCATCAGATTCCTTTATTACTCAGGGTAGCATAGCGATCAAGCAGTCTCAAACTGTGAGAGCCAGACGAATCGATTCGAGTTCTTTAACCATGCATGGTGAACCTAACCTCACGACATCCGCGCACCACCGAGGGTCGCTTCTTGTGTCGGCCTTCCCCATCAATTCCCTAACCCGTGTCGGACCCATTTCCTTTGGTGCAATGTTCCACAGACCCGGCCTCTGCCGTTTTGTGACCACACTTGCCACCACGTGCGGCCGCAGGGGAACTCCGTTCCAAGGACAATGGGGCGACCGCTCACGTCTAGGTTCAATCCGGTACTCGGCTTCCTCATATCATAATAAGTATGAGGTTAGTACTTTCAAACACTTGATCACGAACACCACCACTGTCGGGCCTTAACAAGTTTCATAGATAAACGGGGTGATCAGCCGACCACCAAAGAGATAACCAAAATCCTGCCCCGTCCATCGTCCTTATAGTTGTAACAGAAAGGAAACAGCCAACTCCTACAACTCGCGAGTGACAGGACATCACTCGGCTTTTACCACTTCCTATTAAGCATGGCAACTACTCGGTCCAACAGCTAGTGTTCAGATCAGGGAACTAAGTTATGCATCTACGGTTTCAAGCAACTCCTATACGTAAATGCACAAACAAGGAACAGAAGGCATGCGCAAGTTTGGGAAACTGGGTTCATGCTCCGGGGCTTGCCTTCGAACGAGGACGAGGGAAACTGCTCTTCTGCTTGGACGGCTTCGGCTTCTGGAGGCGGGAGCTCTGCTGCAGCTTCGTCTTCTGGCGCCGGGTACAACTCGTAGATATCGTCGGCGAGACGCAGCTCTACACGAATGCAATGCAAGAGTTAGCATTTAGACGGTTATTTCAACAGTAACACTTGCAAGTTCTAGCTCAGAAACTTTGTAGCATAGCTACGGAAAAAGGTGGGAAAGTTCGCTTGGGTTGGAGAAGAACAAGGAAAAAGGGTCGGATGGAAAGAAGCTTATGAGCTGACCCTTAGACTAGAGGAATAGATGTGTTGGGGGTCCTTAGACTTAACGTTGAGAAGTCCCCACATCTTTGCACATATACCCTCGGGTCTAGGAAAAGGATACAGCCGAGCCCTCAGGCGAGGCGGAGAAAGGTCGGCGAAACAAATAGGGTCGGGCGAGATGGAACAGGGGTCGGGCGGATAGAAGGGGTCGGACGAGGCGGAAAAAGGGTCGGCAGCTTACCTTCGTCTTACAGGTGAAGCTTGGGGTCGGGAAGAAGCAGACTTGGGCGGAGGGACTAAGGCTTTGGATAGCGGCGAGGTCCGACGGTGCTCCGACGGTGGCGGTGCTTCTTGTGGACCACAAGCAAGCTCTTGCACAGCACAGAGGAGCAAGCGGCTGGGTGGATTGGGGATGGCGGTGTGGAGCGGAGAGGAGGGTTCCTCCGGGACTTAGGCGGTAGCGCTGCGAGTACGAAGCAGAGAGCAAGGCGGAAGGGCAGCGATGGCGAAGGGAACTCCGGTGGAGCTCTGGCATTCCCTTTTATAGCTGCGCGGAAGAGTGAGAAGGTTGGGGCGGCGTGAAGACCGGGAAGAAGCGATCGAGTGCTCTGCCGGGGCAGAGATTGAGCAGCGGTGCGGCGGAGCAGGGCTTCGGGGATGACACCGGCGGTCATTGGGCACCAGAGACGGGGCAGCGCAGGCGCGGTTTTGCCGGTGGTTGAGATTTGGCGGAGGTGGGCGTCGTCGTGCGGTGGATTTGATGGAAGTGACCGGGGAAACGGCGCTAGAAGCGAGGGTGCACAGGTGAGAAGACAGGCGGCTGCGGTCGCGCGGGCGAGCGTGAAGCACCAGATTGTCGGGGGCGCGGCTCTAACAGGGCGGAAACGGAGCTGTCGTGGCCGTGGTATGGGTTGGCGGAGGAGGAATCATCGCGTAGCGCATCTGGGGCGGAGCGACGGTGGAGGGGCGGCGGAAAAAGCGGGAGGCATCGGGCTCCGCAGCCGGGGGTCTGGCGGGGTGATGATGGGCACGGGAGGCAAGGTGCTGCAAAAAGGGTTGCAGAGGGCTTCCGCTACAATTGGGGAAAGGGGCGCGAGAATCCATCCGGTCGTGGTCGGCGACGAGGCGGAGCGGCGGGTGTCGGGGAAGTTGAGCCACGTGGCGGAGAAGCTCTGAGGCGGGCAGGCTACTCGAGTGCGTCTGCCGCGGGAGATCTAGGAGAAAGATTTTGTGGGTCCACCGGTCAGTCTCAGTTGGTCCACTACTCAGATCGAGAGAGAGATGTTGCGGGAGGACTTAGAAGGATTCGGCGGGTGAGTTGGGGTCGGCAGGGTCGGAACGGGGAACCAGCTGAGAAGGGTCGGGTCTCAGGGGTCGAGACCGGACTGGAGGTTGAGTACTTAAACTCGGTAAGGCTGAGACAGGGGATTAGGGACTCGGATTAAGATTAACTCATGAGATTTGGGGTCAGTCGTCACACTATCAAATCGGCTGCCTCCTCAGCAATGAGAGTCACCTCTTGCAGGTCCTGTTGAAACTGCTCATCAGAGTAGTCTTGTGCAATCCCCTCTGCAACTGGAGCCAAGTCAGCTTGCGGGTAGAAGGATTTCTCCATCGCCAACAGTTACTTCGAGACGGACTCTGCCATCTTCTAGATGTACCCGGTGATCTTTGCAGGGACTTCCTTGAGTACTTCCACCAGTGGGTGGGGCTCCACACCTTCCGTCGAGGGCTCTACCATATTAGTGATAGGCTGAGCGGCTTCAGTTAGCTCTTTCAAAGCAAGCTTGGACGCTGCCAACTCAGCCAAAAGCTCTTCGATGGACGTCATGGCGTTCACCAGACTGACTTCTCCATCGACGTGCATCTTGCGCTCTTTCTCCAAACGATGCTTCGGAGTCTCGTATAGAGCGGACAACTTGTCATGTTGATCCGTCACTCTGTAATATGAGTTCTGCCAGTTCGTGACGCGACCTTGGAGATCATCTTTTTCCTTCTGGAGCTCTGCAAGAACAAACACACGGAACAATTTAGTATTGACAAAGTATAATAAGTACTTGAAGACCAGATAAGGAACAGAAGTTACCTTCCAACCGATGCTTCAACATCTTGTTACGCTTCCGAAGGCGGTCCTTCTCCTTCGCGGCTTTCTGGATGAGGTTGCGGTACACGGTGACTTGGCTGTTGTACTTCATGAGTAGCTGGGAGGAGTATTGATGCTCCTTGGCAAGCTTGCGTTCAAGTGCTTGCGCTCGGATTATGGTGTCCCCGTAGTCCTGGATCATCTCCGACTTCCGGCGGGAGCACTCGATCAATTTCTGCAAAACAGAGCAAGTACTCGTATAAGGAATGAGTATTGATTTCAAGGTGAGGACAAAAGCAAATGAAGAAACTTACCATTGTGTACTCACCTACACGGCGGTGCATCTCCATGACCGTGGCCTCTATCTCTATAGTGGTCAGAGGGTCCGCCAGGAGCTGGATATCCTCCAGGTTCACCCCTTTAGCTACCCAAGGTTCTTCATGCTCTTCAGCAATTGGCGCACCAAGAGAAACCAGAGATCGACTAGTTGAGGGACTAGCTTCAGCAGATGAGGTAGAGGCCATGCCGTGGCTAGTAGACGAACCCACATTAGATGGCGGGACAGCAGCCAACACTTGCAGAGCCCCGGAATCTTCAACCTCCACTTCTGGCTTGGGGGCTACAAGTGTAGCTTCGGCTCCAGAAGTAGTCGCCACTTCAGCCTCAGTCTCCGCCTCTGGCTCGGGGGCTACCAATGTGGCCACCACTTCAGAAGTAGTCACCGCAATAGGCTCGGCCACTGTTAGCTCGGGGGCTGGCACTGCAACGACATTAAGTGATGCAATAACATCATGCATAAGTGCAGCAACGAGGGATACAACATCTGGAACTACTTCTAGCGCAAGTTGCTCCTCTGGTAGCGGAATTGAAGGCACCGGGACAAGGTCTTGGGCGAAGTGGTTGCTGCCATCAGCCCCAGACTTTGGGCTTGGGCCTTCAATGTCCATGCTGGCGGATTTCCTAAAAAAGACAAGTGTCAAAACACACTACAAGGCAAAAGTAAGTCACAATCAATACTCATATCAAAATTCCAATACTTACTTTGTAAACTGCCTTATCTTAAAGGAGAGCTCTCCCGCTAGGCGCGTGGGCTTGGTTGTGAGCGACGGCTTCTTCGGTGCAGCCCGCCGAATCATAGCTTGATCCTCGCCAGCCTTGGCTGCCATCTCCACTTCTTGCGTAGCTTGCGTGCCAACAGGGTTGGCCCTGGAGACAGGAGGTTCTTCGTCATCATCTAGCTCAATGACCTCCTTGATCGCCGGTAGCTCCTACTGCACAACTTTGGTAGTCGTTTTCTCCACCGCTATCTCCTTCCCGACTACTTGCAATCCGCTAGTGTCAGTATTAAGCAAGACATGGTGGTAAGGAAAACAACTTATGAGTACTTGATCCTCATGATCTTGTCCTTCTTCAAAAGTGATTACCGAAGGAGGGCCTTCATCAGCGGTGAGAGGCTTCTTCACCACTCGCTTGACAGCCACAGTGCACTTCCTCTTTGGTGGCGGTGCTAATCCAGCTTCAAGCTCATCTTCGGCTTCATGCTTGGATGTCCTGGAAGAAGACCCCACCTTGTCTAATAGACGGGGCTTGATAACAAAGTCTTCAGTAGCCTCTGAGTAAGAGCTGTTGAAGGATGAGAACCCTTTCGACTCCTCCGACTGCTCAATTACCTTCTATACATCCACAATAGTATGTACACACGGAGCAGCGTCAGAGCCATCCGATCCAGGTGGGGGAGGAGTGGAGCAAAACAAGTGAACATCTTCATGCAAGAGAACACAAGTTAGAAAAGTGACAAGTATCAAAATTAGTACATGGGGGCTGAAGGCCATGGGTACTTACACTGCTTGGCGGGTTGGCGGCACAATACTCCCGCATGACCGTCGAGATTGTCCTCGCATGCTTGAAGAGGCATCTCAATCGCGCCATAACCTCATCCACGGACAAGTCGTATGATGTCATCCGGGATGGGTCGTTGGGGGCCGAGTAGTCATACCCCCAAGTTAGTGCAGTTGCAGGGGTTGGACTCACCTTCGCATGAAACTGAAGGCTACACCTACTCCTGTTAGCCCCTGCGACTTGAGTACGGCGATCTTCTTCAGAAGCTCAGGTAGCTAAAGGCTATCCCCATAGGTTGGCTCATCTAACCACCGGTTAGTCCACACTGGGTGGTGCCTTGTCACCTTGGGTACTCAGGGCTCATGATTTCCAATATAGAACCATCTTTCCTTCTAGCTAGAGTGGGAATCAATCAGCTCGTAATCCAAGTACAAGCCTTTGGTCTTCTCCCATAGTTGAATGCCTGCCCCCCCCCCAACTACTTTGGTGTGATCCATCCTGGGGTGGGGTTTGACTCTGAAAAACTTTCGAAAGAGCTGGAAGTGCCGCTGGATTCCAAGGAAAGCAAATGCACAAAAATGGCTATATGGAGAATGGAGTTGGGGTTGAGATGGACTAATTCCAACTTGTAATAACTCAACAACCCCCGGAAGAAGTCCGATGCAGGCAATGCCAAGCCACACTCAATGAAATGTGTGAAACTTACCATCTCGTGGGTGTAGTTCTCCGGTGGCCAAGGTTTGCCGAAGGAAGCTCTCCAATCGATGAAGTCCTGGTCCTGGAGAAGCTTGGCATCTATGTACACCTGGATATCCACATCTTTCAGCACAGATTTCTTCCAGGCGCATGCTTGATTTCGTGGAGCGATATGGTCCATCTTGCCGTACTTGGGCGCTGGCAGTTGGATCTCCTTTTTCACGGCTTTCCTCTTCTTGCTCTTCGCCACCTTGCTGGATGTTGCCTTCTTCCCCATTCGTGTTGGCACGAGGATCTTCATGCACATGCGCTCGGGGGCTGAGCAGTGGGGGACGGTGGCACTCGAGCTTAAGGATCAGCTAGGACTATAGTGACGGAGATGAAAGGGCAGAATGGTTTGGGTAAAACGGAAGGGATAATTTCTTCCGTTATTTATAACCGTGGCACAGTTAACACAGTGGTGAGATTAACGAGAATATTCCATTTTTAAATGCTAGAAATAATCGCTTAACAATTTCCAATTTTTTTAGAAAGAGATAACGTTACCGTTGGCAAACGGTCACATTGACTAATGGTTGACCCTTATACCCAAACTAGTCGTGTAACGGCTCGGGGCTGTGTGCCACGTGCCCATCGGCTAAAAAAAAATTATTTGGATTTTAAGGTAAAAGAGATGTGAAATTACAAGATTGACCCTCAGCCTGATTCTTCGATTCAATCTAAGTCTCGAGGGCTACTCCATATGGAGTGCGATTTTCATCGCACTTCCATATAAGATTTAAGACCAAGATAAATGAGGCTTGAGCACATTCTAGCCGCATGGCAGTACTCGAGTATATTCGAAGACTAAGTCCGATGGAGTACTTGAAGAGTACCACAAACTCGTCGGAGCCGTCTACGAAAGTACTTGGGACTGTTGCATTTGAATAAAAAGTATTCGGGGACTTGTCATCCGTACATCTATGGGTCCACTGGAAGATTTGGACAGTTCTAGATACGGGGCTGTACACCGAGACGTGTCAGATATGGAGACTATGGTGCAAGATGGCGTGATCTACATGGAGGACGAGAACTAGTCAAGGATTAGGGAATTACTCGTAGCAAATATAGTAGGACTCTCTAGTTGAATCCGACTATACAATCGACCTGTAACCCTACCCCCAGCAATATAAGACGAGGTAGGAACCCCCTCCAAAGAACTTTAATCAATACAACACAACCAACACACAAGACGAAGGTTATTACGCGATATAAGAGGCCCGAACCTATCTAAATCGTGTGTTCGAGTTCATCTTCGAGTTCCTGATCTCGGTGAGCCCCACGCATAAAACACTATGTCGGGTATCCCTCGGTAGATTGCTGGGTCTAAACGCCATTCGCTCGCAATTTAGTATCGAACCGGTACTAAATGGCGCGTTTGGTACCAGTTGATATGCCCGGTACTAGATGCTTAAATGTAAGGTCGGGTACCCAGCACTTAAGGGTTCTAGATCGCCAGAAGTTATTCACGCTCGTTTCATCACTCGTCAGTCCCCAACCTCACCAGCAAGACACAGATGTACAAAACGAGGAGGTCTCGCAGGATGTCGCCGCGGCCGCCGCAGATGTTGACGATGATGAGGAGAAGGAGAGCAGCAGCTGGACGCATCATCCATCCATGGAGCGGTGCAGAAGAAGGGAGAGGGACTGAAGGAGAAGGCGGCTTTGCCGGTTTTGGATGTGTGGGCCTGATCACTCCCTTCCCCTTGACGCTTTGGGGATTCGGGGGCCCGGCCCGTGAACCGGCGCGCGAGATAGCCGGTGAGCCTGGGAGAGCAGACCCTATCTTAAATCTCCACCATTCCACCCTTATCGACCCCTGCCTCTCACTATCGTTTCCCTCCTTGGTACTCACTCTTGCTTGCTCTGCTCCCCTGGTCACCTCCCCCGGCCTGGGCTGCCCCCCTCTCCTCCTCCTCCGTGTTCTATCCTTTCGCTCTCCTCCTTCTCCTACCTTCTCTTATCCCGATAATGGCAACCTGCAGCAACACCGAATAACTCGCCGCTGTACTACCTTTCGCTTCGGCACCGGTACTCGCATAAGAATTGTTACCCTTTTGGATAAGCCTTGAGGCAGGTCGTCGAGCACAGGGGTGTGTGCTCTGAGAGGAAAACCTCCGGCAGCTGGGCGCCAGCGCCCATTGGTAAATTCTTGTTCCTCCTGCTGTTTGTTAAGCGACTCGTGTTTCAGTTGCTTGGCTGTTTGGCCCTTTGCTCGGTTGCCCGTGAACATTGCGTGTGCTCGACTTTGGTGTGTGCCGGGCGCTTCAGGCCAATACGGGAAAACTTTGGTTTCCCTTCACGCTGTTTTCTTTTTTCATCCTTTGGTTTTGCTTCTTTTGTTCTTTGCTCGCTCTGGAATTCGAACACGCACAAGACATCGACCACTGAAGCTAGGCCTCACGAAGGAGCGGCGGCGGCTTTTCTAGTTTTCGGTCTGTGCGTGAATTGCTTAAGTTCAGTGTGTGTTCTTGTGTCCATTACATCGTTGGCTGCTCCTCTTCTGTCTTAGTTCCTTGCTAAGCACATGTTGCTTATTAGAATGGTGAAAAAAACTTAACATCTCTGAGAGGGTGCCGAGAACTCAAGTCGTGTTCTTTACACTCTCTGTTTCAGTAGAACAGAGTTGTCTTCGCTTGGTACCTGCGAACGCAACTAGTTTTTCTCTTGTCCACAGGTTCCGCCGCCTCATACTCCTTATCCCTTTGTAGTTGGCCAGAACAGAACCAACTCTTGAGTTCCATTTTACCTGTTTTGCCTTCTTTATTAACCTCATAACGTATCTGTGCACAAGTCAAAAGTTAATCCTCGTGAGAACAGGAGAGGTGAAATTTAAATATTAAAATTGTTGCTTGCTGCTCTTTCTCACACCATCAGTGGTCGCTCCCTCCACCCCCCCCCCCCCCCCCCCCCCCCCTCTCTCTTTTTTTTCTGGTCAATATTCGTGCCGTGGGCTGAGCAGATACATGAAAACACGACGAGTATTTCTCTATCACGTCTCGCTGTTATTATGAACATGGTATGCCCACACGTCAAGGACAGCTGCCTAGTTTGTCTCACAGTACTTTTCCGGAACTAGTCTCTCTAACCATTTCTTCACACCAGCCCTCTTCTTCAACTCAAAAACATGTGCCACACACATGTTTCTCTTCCGAGCAGCCGTGTGAAAACATATAAACCTGGTGTGTGTGTGTTTTGCTGTGATGATGGGCTCATGATGATGTTAGATATTAGTACCGCCTTTTGTTATCAATCATATCATCATATCATTATGATCCCATCATATACTAGGATACAAGGAAGAAAGAAGTGCCCTTTCTTTTCTGTTGTTTGGCGCTCATGATGATTGTTAAGCAATAAGCATGCGATCGAAAGTTGCAAAGACTGTATTTTTAATCCGTTCTGAAGTACTGAAGATAGAAAGCCGGTGTAATTAATCTTTTTTTCCAGTAACTGAAGATAGAAAGGTTCCGAGGCGTATTAATCAATTTCAGTGTATCTAGTGAAAGTGACCAAATCTTGTTGCATGCCCCACTAGTGTGCTTGTTTACATCCTAGTGCTTGACAGCTATTCTATTGTGTCAAACCTGCTTCTGAACAGCAATATATGGTTTGATTTTGCTTCTGTTGTGCAGTTGGGGCTGTCTGAGCTGAGCTTGCTCGCCGTTGGGCGTGTGCATGGCGCCCAAGAGCAAGCGTGGGAAGGCCAAGGGTGAGAAGAAGAAGAAAGATGAGAAAGGTGATTGCTTTTGATGTCCACAGTTCTCTAGATGACATAATTCACGATCAGGTGATATGATTGTCGAGCTTATCAATTAACTTTTTTTCTTTCTTCCTGTTGTTTCTAGTTCTCCCAGTGGCCATTGACATCACTGTGAACCTCCCGGACCAGTCTAATGTCATTCTGAAGGTTTGGTTTCCATGTCCTCGCCAATGTAGTTGTTCTCCTCATAACGATTTTCTCATCTGTCCTCACTGAACTATACAATGAGAACAGAATTCTCATCGGAACACACATAAAAATTGATGAACCAAATCTTGTTTCTTGAGACAGGAACAAAGTTTCAGATTGTATTTTGTTGCATATATAAATTACAGATCCCTAACATTGAAGATAATATTGTACTTTGTCTAGTCCTCATATTCTCTATTGTAAACCATAATGTAAACTACAAAACAGCTTCACAGTATAACCAGCCTTTGTCATATTCGTAATTTTGCTCCATATTATGCTTTCTCGTGTGCAGGGGATTTCAACGGACAGGATCATCGATGTAAGGCGGCTGCTCTGCGTCAACACCGCCACATGTGCCATCACAAACTACTCCCTCACACATGAGGTATGTTTCAGTATCTTCTGCCAAGTAGTCTAGGAGCAACAGCCAAAGTTAATTCATGGGTTGGTTGAAAAGAAAATTCTACAAGAAATAGACTCCTTTCTTTCCAACCTGCATAGTCGTTCTTACAACCTGTACTAATGTTCAAATGGTTTTATAATCTCAAATAAGGACGTTGTTTCTTCAATGTGTTTTTGAAGTATTTCTTGTATTAATCGACTGAAATATGGTACCTGAGCCACCTATGCCGTGACTCTTTCAAACCAATCTAGGCCTTAGCATACTTGCATGTTTTTCGTGGATTTTCCAAGACGGTGATGAGTGCTTAGTGATGATCCATTTTATTTTGCTTTTGTTCCAGACGCGTGATGGCCCGTTGAAGGATGCTGCTGATATAGCGACGTTGAAGCCGTGCATGCTCACCCTAGTGGAAGGTAAAAGCTTGATATCCTGTGTGTTATACTTTCATGAGCAATCAAAGCATCATGGCTAAGGTGATTATTAGCTAAAGAAAGGGGTTTGTAGTTATTGGTTCTTCAATGTATGAGGTCATATGTAATTCCACCCATCCTTAAATATACGAAGTTTAGATATGTAATTCCACCCATCCTTAAATATACGAAGTTCAGAACAAGTTGATTATTTTAACACTAGTCCATTAACTCGTGCTCCCGAGCTAATATTTTTAAAAGCTATAATATTTAAAAAATATTTAGAAATGAAACTCCTACTACTCTCTCGTTATTTCAGTACTTCAACGTAATACTCATATAGATATGTACTTATCTTTATCAAGTTGTGATTAATTTTTAATTAGTAATTACTCTATACACTTTTCATCCAAATTCACACTTTTTTCATTTTGTATTGCACCTCCATACATTAGGTTTAGCATAAAAAATAATATTTTCATCAATTCCTCACATATATGTATAAATGGTCTACATGGTGACACTCATCATGCTTATATACTTTAACGTAGTAGTTCTATTTAACAACGACATAAATAGGTAATTTAGAATTATATATTAGTTTACTTTTGGATATTTTTGTATGATGCAATGAAGATAATTAGATTAAGGTTTAGATATTTACTTTAGTTTATTTTTGATAATGACATACGTGGGTCACTTAGATACAAATTTAGAATGACATTATAAGTTATGCTTTATAATAATACTCCATCCATCTATGTTTATAAGGCACGATATGACTTCGCACGGTCTTTCAAATAATACTTTGACCATTCATTTATCTTATATTATATTGTTTACAATTATAAATTTATGATTACGAATCCAACCATATAAAGTTTATATTATAAAAATAAAAAATTAATAGTTAAATTATTTCTCAAAGATTGCAAAGTTTGAATATTGATATGTGTGCGCGCCTTATAAATAAAAATGGAGGGAGTATGTATGAGTAAAGTGGATGAAGATTATGTGGTTACTTTAGATTATTTTTTATAATGGTCAAGCTCCATAAATTTAGATATAGGTTTAGAGTTTATTTTTGGATATTTTCATAAGGATAGTGGTGGGTAACTTACCAAGGACTATGATTATTAGAGTTTACCGGATTGATGTTTGATGTTTTTTATTTTTATGAGAATTTCTAGGATTTGTCTTTTTTTTCGACATATCTCGGGGGAACTAATGCGGGGTCTCCAATAGAAACAAATGAGACCACATTACTATAAAACTATTACCTTAAGTTACCTCTCATACGTTAAATATTCGAACACAATACTTATATAGATATATACTTATTATCTTCATCTGATTGTGATAGATTTTAGTCAGTAATTACTCAATAATATTTTCATCCACATTTATAATCTTTAACTTTTCACCTTGTATCGCACGTATGCGCTTGAATTTGTTTAATGGACCCTAAATTTGTACTATGATTTTAACATAGAAATCTATATTCTCGTCACTTCCTCTATATCTTTATAAATGGCGACACACATCTTTTGTATATTACCTTCATTATTATATCATATACGAATAGTGTAGGAAATAGACGATTTAGAATCATATAGGACTATATATTTTTAATTATGTGGGTAATATAGATGCAAGTTTAAGGATTATTCAAGTTATTTTTAAGTATTAGTGGTGGGAAATTTAGTTGCAAATCTAGGGAGTTATTTCAAATATTGTTTGTAATTGCATGAATGGGTAATTTCGATGAAGATTAGGGGTTACTTTAGTTTATTTTATATAATGATAGATGTGGATAATTTAGATATAGATTTAGGGGTTACTTTAGGCTATTTTCATAATGGCATATGTGGATATGTGGGTAATTTTTAAAAATATAATAGATCCAATGACTATGATGATTTGAGCCTACCGATTGGCGGCCAGATGTTTTGTTTTTTTTGAAAATTTCTTGGATTTATCTCTTTTCTTAGAGTGTCCACCTAGGATCCTAAGTATCATCACCTGGAGGCTTCAAAAAGAACCTCCAATTAGTAATAGTAAGATAGTTAGATTGTCCTAAACATTACCCTCTATTCTTAATATACAGAACAAAGCTAATTAGTTTAATATATTGCTAATTAGTTTAATATATTTAAGGATGGAGGAGTAGTAATTAACTATTTTTTGATATAATGCAGGAACAAACATGTCAAAATGCTGTCATTATTCTTCGGATGTATATTTTATGGTAGCAACTAATGTGAAAATAAGAAACATTTATAATTCTGTAACTAATTTAGTGATAATGCTACAAATATTAATATATTAGGTTGAATGGTGGCTTTGCCATCATGACCCCTAAAGGGAGTGGTTCCTGTTCTGCCTCTCCTCCTACTCAATACTTAATTTAGGTTTGTTACGGTCTTTGAAAAATGTATGAAGAGGTACAAAAATTATTAGTTTATAGCTACGAGAGCTTTTCCAGTGCAAACACATACATTCAGTTAACATATATGCCTGTTTGGTTTTGTAGTGGTATTTTACTGTACTTATGATAGTTAGATTTGATCAACTGTGACTATTGTTTGATTGGCTATCTCACTTATTGCAAGCTACACTGCATAATCACCGAGACCCATCATTATGATTTTGGGAAAAAATGTATTTCTTTTCAAAATTTCTCCTAATAGCATTTCCTCTCGTGCCTCCTGCTCTTGGCGTCAGGAAACCAATTCGTTGTCTCAACACCCAAAAAACCAGGCTTTCATTTGAAAGAGCCTAATTTAATTAATTATTTTTCACAAGTTTCTCCTCTTCGTGTCAGGAAACCCATAGAATCAATGCCTTCATTTGAAAGAGCATAATTTAATTAAATATTTTTTCACAAATTTGAAAATATAGCTTTTAGAAAATAAAATCGTCCCCCTCTAACCAGCCAATGAAACCTTCTTTTGAAAGAAAATTCAAAATAATTAAAGTTCTAAATGCTATCCATTTTTTCCTTTTTGAATTTCTCGAAAAACTGGTACTGAAAACAAAAAGAATGCAGATGAGTACAGCGAGGAGAGTGCGGTGGAGCACGTCCGGCGGCTGCTGGACATCGTCGCGTGCACCACCTCCTTCGGGCCCGCGCCGCCACCTCCACCGCCGCCGTCTCCCAAGGACGCCGATGCCGCCAAGGAGCCCTCCAGTTCCAGCGCCACCTCCAAGGCCGCCGCCTCCGGGTCCTCGGGCGGGCGCCGCACGGCCTCGCCGCCACCGGCGTCGCCGTCCAAGGAGTCGTCGGCCGCGAAGGAGGCAGCGGCCAAGGAGTCCGCGGCCGCGGCGGAGCTGGAGGCCGAGATGAGCGGCGCGTGCCCCCGCCTCGGCGCCTTCTACGAGTTCTTCTCCCTCGCCAACCTCACGCCGCCACTCCACTGTAAGTGAATGTGACAGCCTCTCACTATTCCCGACCTGAATTAGCGATCACGAATTGAGTGCTCAATCCGATAGAACCACTCAATATTACTGGCATTTATCCAAACTCTTGATTGATTTCAGTTATAAGGCGAGTGTCACAGCCTAGGCAGGAGGAGCAGCCTTCGGATGACCATCTGTTCTTTCTCGAGGTAAAATGGCTCAATGATGGCCTTTTCATTGGCTTCATTGGGACAATGGTCCCCCCTGATTTCACCGTGTAATGCGCTGGCCCTAATCGGACGATCGTTGTCTGGTGTACAGGCAAAGCTTTGCAGTGGGAAATTCATTGTTGTTGAAGCTCGAAGAAAGGGATTCTTCAGTTTAGGGAAGCAGCGAGTCTTGTGCCATAACCTTGTCGACCTTCTGAGGCATCTTAGTAGAGCCTTTGATAATGTTCGTCTATCTCACTGAACTTCCTGACTTTGTTGTTACGGTTTCTATTATAGGGTAATAGTAGCCTGAATGCCTAAGGTATTTGGCCTTATTATTTAGTTCCTACTTGGATTATTGCTTTCCCTGAAGAATAGAAGAAGTAATTAGTAGTACAGAGAGAATTTAAGGATCTCCTTCACTTTCCATTGAAATGACTGATATCTGCATATGAAGAGCGTATAGCTTTCTTCAGTACTTAAAAATATTAAAATGGCAGCAATATTAGAATTATGACCATAAAATTTTTTTGATTATGAATTAAAAGTAATCTTTGCCTTATGCTATTTTAGTTGTAGCACTGACATACTGCCACAGAAAGTAATTATCTGCATTTGCACATCTTTTATGAGCTTTTGATGAGAAACATTGGAATCATAAGCTGCTACATTGCAACATGAGGTGTCTAATCACAGGAAATTATAAGTTGCAAGATTTTACATCACTTGATGTCTCATACTGCTTATTTTATTACTTCTAACTTTAAGCTCTATTCTTTTTGTTGCTTTGATATAGGCTTATGAAGATCTTATGAAGGCATTTTTGGAACGAAACAAGGTTTGCTGTAATCTCATTCAAGTTATTTTTTCAGTTCATAATTTTTGTTGGCATTGTTGGAAACTTTCAAGGTCAGAGCTAAAATTAAAATCAAACAAAGCCTAGGTCTAATAGTGCTTTCTTAGCTTTTGTCTCTCCAGTCCATTGATTTTATGGTAAAATTTCTTTAGCATATTTGGTTCTATGCCTAGAGCTAGAGCCTTAGCTATCCATAGGCCTGGGTCTGCCTCTGGAAAATATCTCACATTAGTTGTATCAAAACTATGTTATACTCAGGAATGCACTAGAATATACATAAGAACATAGCTAGGATACATTTTAATGTACTTGTACTTCAAGTAAAAGATAAAAGAATTGGTTGTGTTCTGGCCTTCAGGGAATACCTTGCCTACTCGTGTATATATATGTTCATGTAGCTTCATAACCAGTTTCTTCCATTTTTCTTCTAAATATAATGATATGCAACACTCCTGCATGTTCGAGGAAAATACCTACTTCTTCCATATTGGTCGCATTATAGTACTGTCTGCTTTCGTAGAAGCACCTTAATTCAGCAGTGATGTCTTGCAAATTCATTGCATCTATGTGACTAATCTTGTTTTCTGTTAGCCAAGTGCTTCACGCTTTGCTGCTTATATGTATGATAAATCTTTCTCCTATTCCAATGTTATGTCCTCACCTAGTTGTTGTTGCCCATACATTGCAGTTTGGAAATTTTCCTTATGGATTTCGTGCAAACACATGGCTTGTTCCTCCAATTGCTGCCCAGTCACCATCAACGTTTCCTCCACTTCCTGCCGAGGATGAAACTTGGGGAGGCAGTGGAGGTGGTTGGGGAAGGGATGGCAAAAGCGACATGTTGCCATGGGCAGATGAATTCCTTTATCTGACATCGATGCCTTGCAAAACTGCTGAGGAGAGGGAAATCCGTGACAGGAGAGCATTCCTACTTCACAGCCTCTTCGTAGACGTTGCCATCTTTCGGGCCATTGCAGCAGTAAGGCATGTAATGGAGAGTACAGAGATATCAGCATCAACCAAGGTAGACGAAGTTTTGTATTCTGAGACAGTGGGAAATTTTAGCATCACTGTCACAAGAGATTCTTCAGATGCAAGCTGCAAGTTGGATACTAAGATAGATGGAAGCCAAGCCACGGGAATGGACTCTAAGAATCTTGCAGAAAGGAATCTTTTGAAAGGAATAACTGCAGATGAAAACACGGCTGCCCATGTAAGATTTCTAAATTAAGGTTACCTTGTCCATATTATGCATGAAATGTAGTATTTCTTAATTTCTCTTTATTTTGCAGGATGTTGACAGTTTGGGCATCATCAACCTTAGATATTGTGGGTATGTTGCAGTAGCAAAGGTTAACAACATCGACAAAACCAAAGTGACCTCTTCTATTAAGCCAATAAATATCGCAGATCAACCTGAAGGTGGTGCACATGCATTGAACATTAACAGGTTAATAACAAGAGTAACAATGCTTCTATGTTCTCTAGATTTAATTTGTATAGCTTCACCCTATTTATCTTTTGTTGATGAACTTATGATCATTTGTTTAGTTTGAGGATGCTCCTTAATGAAGCCAATTCAACTGGAGAGAAAAAGATATCAAGCCTTTCACAAAATCATAGGCATGAAGAACTAACTACAGCACAAAATTTTGTTGAGAAATTGTTGAAGGAAAGTCTTCAAAAGCTTGAGGAAGAGGAAAATGGGAAACAATCATTTATGAGATGGGAACTTGGAGCCTGCTTGGTTCAGCATTTGCAGGATCAAAAAAATTCTGATAAGGATAAAAAGCAGGGTGGTGAGAAGGACAAGAAGAAAACAGTGGACAAATCTCTGAAAGAGACAAAGATTGAAGGGCTAGGGAAGCCTCTCAAAGCCCTTAAGAACTCGAAAATTGTTGATACTGCCGACATGGGATCCTCATTAGGGGCCAAAAGCTCTGCAGAAGGTCAGAAAGACAAGCCATCTGATACTGAATTACCTCAAGGAGAGTCCAATGCCTCAGAGAATGAAAATCTGCTGAAGGATTTATTACCAGAATCTGCCTTTACAAGGTTGAAAGAATCAGAAACTGGGCTCCACCAGAAGGTGATGCATTGCATTTCATTACAACTGATAAGTCAAATTAGTTATCTTTCACTTCATATTGTGTTGATCCTATCCTCTGAGATGTTGATGAAAGATTAAACGATCTTTTCATTGTAGTGTATATCTTTGGGAGCCATACATGTTATATATAGCCAGTACCTTTAGGTTGTTGCATGTGATATGATGTTTGGCTGATAGGAAGAATATCAGCTGAGCTGTCGATAAGAAAATGGTTCTTTTGAGAAAATCTTGTGGCGCGCCTGTTTGTTTTCTATTTTGTGTGTGTGAGTTTTGTACTCAGTTTGGGCCCTTTCTGGGTCCCTTTGTTCGCTTTCTTCTATCTTAATGAAATGACACACAGTTCTCCTGTGTTGTTTGAGAAAAATAATATGAAATTTGTGGACTCTGACTAAGGTACACTAGATATAGACAATCTCAAATGTGAGTTTTTGTCAATACAATTCTTTTTCTACACAAGTAATATGTTCAAACATGCACCGGTTAGTTGTCTGACACACTTGTGCTAGGAAAACCCTTGGAAGTACTATTTTTTATCAAAAAAAGTACCATTCTTTTTTGATACATTCCTTTACTTTGTGCTTCAGTCTTCTGCTCAGCTTCTTTTATTTTGTAAAGTGAAACTAATTTTTGTTCTCGAAGCAAGATAAATTATTTTTCGTACAGTGTTTGCATGTATCTTGATTTAGCTGATGTTGGTATCTTTTACCATTCCTGGTAACCAAACACTCATTATATCATAATAGTGCATGAAGACTGTAGACTAACCTTGTTTGTTTTACAGTCACCACCTGAGTTGATTGAGATGGCTCTAAAGTACTATGATGAAGTTGCGCTTCCTAAGCTGGTACGTGTCAATATATGACATAATGGGTTTTTATGACAAAGCCAGGGGACATCTTCTCCCTGTGGTCAAGTGCTTTATGAGATTATGAGTGATGTAGAATCCATGTGCACATTTTTCGAGTTAAGAAGCCTAATGACTAATCAAAGAAAATATTCAGGTTGCTGATTTTGGTTCCCTGGAACTTTCACCTGTTGACGGTAGGACTTTGACAGATTTCATGCATACTAGAGGCCTACAGATGCGTTCTCTAGGACGAGTTGTAAGTTTCTAATGCTGTTTTGTATTTGAATGAAATGAATGCCGTTTCTTTCCAGTTCATTTGTAAATGCTGACCAGCTAATTATCTGTTTAGGTCAAGCTTTCGGATAAGCTTTCGCATGTTCAGTCCCTATGTGTGCATGAAATGATAGTGCGAGCATTCAAGCACATCGTTCGATCTGTGATTGCTGCTATTTCAGACACACGGCAATTAGCACTAACAATAGCCGCAGCGCTGAACTTACTGCTTGGTGTTCCTGAATCTGATGTCTCTGGAAGTTCTCCTAGTGTGCATCCGCTAGTATGGAGATGGCTGGTGACCTTCTTGAAAAAGAGATATGAATTTGAGCTCACAGAGAAGCATTACCATGATATGAGGAAATATGCTATCCTGAGAGGACTATGCCATAAGGTATTATCTTTATTTTTCTTTTGTTAAAAAAACCTCATCCTGATTTGGCAATTTCGATTGAGGACAACTGTTGCTGTTAGGTGGGCATTGAATTGGCACCCCGAGATTTCGTTATGGATTCCGCTTTCGCATTCCATAAGCAGGACATTATTAGCCTGGTACCTGTACACAAGGTAAAGTTTGCAGGATAGGATTGTTATTTTATTTGAATTAATTTGGCTCATCATATGTAATCAGCAGTATTGTTTCAGTGATGACATGTATGCCAGGAAATGACATAAAAACTCAGCTAATATGGTTTTCCATAACATGCAGCAAGTTGCATGTTCATCTGCAGATGGAAGGCAACTGCTAGAATCCTCTAAAACTGCCCTTGACAAGGGAAAACTTGAAGATGCTGTCAATTATGGGACCAAGGTATCTTTCTAAATTCATTTCTAAATGTCGTAATTCTTTTCATGTATTTTTCACTGATTTGTAATTTTCTATATGAAAATGCAGGCTCTTTCTAAGCTCATAACTGTGTGCGGTCCGTACCACCGAATGACAGCTGGAGCTTATAGCCTTCTAGCCGTTGTTTTATACCATACTGGTGATTTTAATCAGGTATATTGTTACGTGGTTTGGAAATCAGATCATTTATTGAAGTGCTAAACATTTTCAGGCAATTCTAGGTGGCCTCAACTAGGCATGGTTTCAAAACATTGATTATAATGCTTAGACAATGTATTACAGGTTCAAAATTGATTCTATATTCTTAGACAATATATCACAGGATCAAAGTATCATAGAAATAAAGTATATGCAAGGAGTTGTACTGACAAAAATGATATCTTTTAGGTCGAAATGACGTCAGAATATGACTGGAGAGAAAAAGTCGTCAATAACCTAAAGCGTGTGATGACTAATGAATTGTAGCTTTTCGAATGGATGTTCCTGTAGATAATAAGTTTTGACATATTTTTCTTATTCTAGATTTTAATACGTCCAAAAAAACTGCAGGCTACTATTTATCAGCAAAAGGCACTAGACATCAATGAGAGGGAACTTGGACTTGACCACCCTGATACAATGAAGAGTTATGGAGACCTTGCTGTATTCTACTACCGTCTACAACATACAGAATTGGCACTAAAGTAAGGAACACTCATAAAATTCTTCCATTTTGTGTTTCATGCAGCTCATCTAATAGTTTCATAATAGCCTAAAGAACTACAATAGCCCTTTTAGGTCTTAGGTAAGTTAATACTGTATCTATTCACAATCTTAATGATGATTGGCAAGAGACAAAATGAAACATGTTTGTTGTTTATAGTTTCAAAAAAACATGTTTGTTGTTTCTATAGCAGCATTTTTTTCTGTTAACCATATTCTGGCTTTTCTGTTCACAAACTTGTCAAGCAGAACGTGCATATTTGGATTTCTCTCTTTATTGGTATAATTTTTTTGATTTGCAACAAATGACATTTTAAAGATGATAGTTCCTACAAAGGTTATACAGATTGTATAACACGTGAAACATGAATATTTTCAATAATGTGATCATGAAATGGAATGATGTTAAGTGAATCCTTAGATGGTGATTCCTTTCCAAGTATCTTAGTTAATGCACATTTGCAGTTTTACTTTTTCATTTTATTAGGAAAGGTAGGAGAGGACAAAGAAAACTGTCATATTTGTTTTTACCACAGAAATTGTCTAGTACTTAAATTAGATCACTATTTGTCCCCTTTTTGTTAATTTGGTTTTGTGTGTGCAATTTAAAATTTAAAGATGTCAATTCCTGTTGTTTTTTAATTATAATCTTTGTCTATTTAGCTATTTCTTATGACCTAATGCTCCAAGATTTGAAAACAAAAGCATTTAAAAAACAGAAGTGGATCATACATGTTTGATACTTTGACTAGTAAAATGTACAGTTCTGATGGTTTGGATCAACTTTAACATTATCTGCAAAGTATTAACTATTGGTGTACACTAGGTATGTCAAGCGTGCGTTATATCTTCTGCATCTTACGTGCGGGCCATCTCATCCAAATACAGCTGCTACATATATCAATGTAGCCATGATGGAAGAAGGATTGGGCAATGTGCATGTAGCTCTCAGATATTTGCACAAAGCTTTAAAATGCAACCAGAAATTACTTGGGCCTGATCATATACAGGTAATAGTTTTATACATATGTTTTAGAATAGGACGCCATTCTTCCCAGGACATATTCGATATACTTAATGATGACTGTGAATTTGATCCTTACTAAGATCTACCTTTTGTTTTCTCTCAAAAGGAGTTATCCTGTTGGTTGGGCAATACTTTTTATTTGTTAGCTTAAGGAGTTACTTAATACATTCAAAGCGAGGGATTTTGATAACCTTTTTATTGGTGAATGGTGTAGATGCTAGTTGCACTTCCAAATGCTTTTTTTTGCTAGAAATATGTTAGCTGGAATCATGCAAGTTGAACGGTGAACTTGCAGTTTCAGAGTGTTGATTTTTTTACTATATTCTACATTTCAGCCGAAAAGGTCAATTCCTCCATTGCCTTTTACCAATTTGCATGATTAACTATTAGCTTTCATTTGATGTACTATGTTGTGAGGAATTTTCAGTTGATGTCATGATTTTCTGTTATCTGTAGACTGCCGCCAGCTACCATGCTATAGCCATAGCTCTCTCGTTGATGGAAGCTTATTCCTTGAGTGTTCAGCATGAGCAAACAACCTTACAAATCCTTCGTGCAAAACTTGGACCAGATGACCTACGGACTCAGGTATTCTTCATGAAATAAGATTGTTGACATACACAAAAAGTACTCTCCAATTAGATGTCATTTTATAATGCGTGCAGTGAAACATTTTGAATACTTGTATATTAAGAAAATATTGAAACTGGCCATATGAGAATGATGTTACTATATGGCCATCAAAAGTACTTCATGATAACTCCACATTAATGGAATTGCTCCCTTAAATTGTAGATTTAAATCCTTCAGACCAGTGTTTCAAAGGCGTCACCTAGGCATCCAGGCAGACCCAGTTCGCCTTGGGGAACAGTTACGCGTTGTCACCTAGGCGATAAGGTGTTCACAGCTCGCCTTGGGTCGCCTTGTTTCCTTTGAAACACTGCTTTAGACTGCTCCACTGGAATTAAATAGATCAGATGACTTGGTTGTCTTTCAATTTTTCAAGTTCCCATACTAGAAAAGATGCTTTCATTTATGAGAGCATAAGAGGAAGAAAATAGGAACTTCACTTGCTAAATTCTACTACTAGTTATACATAGAGATGCTTGAAAAGTCTAAACAAAAAGCAACTGGGATGAGTTGCGTATATACATATTTATAGTCATTAGTCAAAGATGTACACTAGAGAGCATTTCTTTTTCCAAGATGACAGTTCCTTTATTTTTTACAGAAAGAAATGTTTCCTCCTTTGTGACGTAGAAGACCATTCCTAACCTTTTAGCCCTTTCTGGATGCAGGATGCTGCTGCCTGGCTTGAATACTTTGAGTCGAAAGTAATTGAGCAACAAGAGGCTGCACGGAATGGAACTCGGAAACCTGATGCATCAATAGCTAGTAAAGGACACTTAAGGTGAAACCTTGACTGAGTACTTATCACCAAAAGATAATAAATCCTTAAGATAGTTCTGCATTAGGCTAGTACTTCAAAAACTTGGTTCACTGCTATTCCGATGACTCATTTTTAGATAGGTATTTGGATATTGTATTGACTTTACATTTCACTTCCAGTGTGTCTGATCTTCTTGACTACATAAATCCTAACCAAGAGAACAAAGGAAGAGATTCTGAATCTGGCAAACGGAGATACTCAAGCATAAAGGTTGGTTACCTATCTTTCTTCCTGTCCGACCTTGTTTCTTGTTTAAGAATTTATTCACCCCATACTCATCCTGTCAGGTTTTATCGCATTCAAATGAAAGTTCTAATGGAGCAAGTCCTGAGATCTCTCCAAGAGATTCAACTCCCATTATAGATGTGGAAGAGCAAGTTAAAGAGCTGTCAAAAGATGACAGTACTGAAATTATTTCTGAAGCTGAGGTTAAACAGAGTCCTAAATCGTTTGAGCAACCAGCACCTTCTGAGCTACCAATAGAGATACACGAGGTTAATATTAATGTACCTAAGGAAGTTCTTCAAGATGAAACTGCAGAACCTGAAGATGGTTGGCAGCCTGTTCAAAGACCTAAATCAGCTGGAGGACCTGGAAAACAGATAAAGCATTACCGTCCCACTGCCAGAAAGGTGTATGACCCTGATAGTCATGATCCAACATATACTTCACAATACAAGGCAAGGAATTCCTATTCTAATAACCGGTATTATTTCTTAAGGAAGAGAACTGTCGTACCTACAACGTACACAGATCCTCAGCAGCATGTGAAAGTCCAGACATCAGGTGCCAGGTTTGGTCGCAAGATTTACAAGGCTGTGACCTATCGGGTTAAGCCAGGGACAGCATCTACAGAGGTGCAAGATACTTCTAAGAGTACAGAGCAGGTGAGTGGTAAAGCAGAAACCCAGGTGACGTACTCACAAGCACATGATCCTACCTCAATAGATCACAAAGAAAGTGAGCTACATGGAGCTTTAGTTGCAAGTAGCGGAAATGCTCCATCATACAAAGATGTTGCCTTGGCACGTCCTGGAACAATTGTCAAGACTCAAATACAGAAATCTAGAGATGATGTACCACAGAACCAACCATCACTTGGTCAAATCATTGCACAAGAAATGAAGGATTCTTTGGTTGATTCACTTCGAGTGGAACAGAGACCTGTCTCTTCAAATGCCAATAATCCCAAAGAAATAGCAAATGTACCAGAACAAATCCAGCAATCAGAAGAGACAAAATTCTCTGGAAGAGAACCAGAGATTGAGAATCTAGGCAAAGATGGTTCACAAAATTTGCCGATATCTGTAATTGGAAGTGAGCCTGGAAGTAGTAAAGAAGATGCCAATGTGTTCAGTAACACAAGGCAAGAACCATCAAGTAGTGGCAATGTTGATGCAGCCATTGAGTTTTCTGAGTCTACTGGATCTGCAATAGCTGAACAGAGTGGGAAGTCTGACGTGGAATTATTTGAAGGTCTACCCAGCAGTATAGAACCTGTATCAGTTACAGCATCTACAACGAACACTGGGAGTCTTGAAGGTGTTGCAAGTGAGAAGTCCAATCCTAACTTAGTGCTAAGTAATATTGATTTAAGAGAGATGCCTAATAAGAAGCTATCTGCTGCTGCCCCACCATTTAACCCATCTCCACCGGGACTTAGCCCCCATGCTGGAAATGTTGGTATCCCACCACCAGGTGCCATTCCAGGAGTAGCGCCTTGGCCTGTGAATGTATCACTGCATCCTGGGCATTCAAGTATGGTGCCAAGTGGTCCTCCTTTGTGCACTTCCCCTCATCATTTGTATCCTCCTGCTCCCCGGTCTCCTAATCTCATGCATCCTATGCCATTTATTTATCCACCATATAGTCAACCACAGGTGGTTCCAAGCACCACATTTCCCATGAACACTAATATTTTTCGGCCTAACCATTATGGATGGCAAACTTATATGAGCCCAGGTCCATCAGAATTTGTGCCAGTGTCAGCATGGTCAAACAGCCATACAGTTGAATTCATTACCCCAACACATGGTGTTGACCCCATTTCGCAGTCTTTAGCAGATAAGCATATTCAATCTGATGCAGCTGTTGTCAGTATAGGACCTTCACTGGACAGTAGTGCTGTAGCGGTCAAAGAAGAAATGGAGACTCCTGCAGTGGTAGGAAGTGACAATTTCATCAGCAACAAACATGATGATCAGGATAAACAATTGAAGGATGCAATTAGAATTGAGCTGAATCCTGACATGCAAGCAGATAACAGTCAAGATATTGGTGTAACAAATCATTCACGAAGCAACATGAAAAACGAAGATGAAGGTAGTTTCAGGATATATGTAAAGGGGAAAAGCCGGCGGAAACAAACTCTGAGGATCCCGATAAGTTTGCTTAACAAGACATACGGGTCACGTTCTTTCAAGTTTGTCTATAACAGAGTAGTAAGAGAGAACGACATCTTCAGGCCTTCCAGTGTGTCCTTTGCTGAAGTTGTTTCATCTGGCAACTAGGCAAATCAAAATTCTGCCTAAGCATCTAATATTGGAATTATTATCCACGAGAAAGTTTTGATGGATCTACAATTCAAATGTACTGAAATGTGATAAAGTTCTTATTTTGAAGGCAGAATGATGATCCTAGTGTTCCAGGTAACAAATTTAGTTCATATACTTTACTCTTGCTATCCATTATATGCCATTCATTCATAAGCTACTTGTCGGTATTTTCTGCAGATATGAAATTCCACAACCCAAAACTGTTTAGAAAGGATAAAATCCATTATTTTCATTTGAAATAAGGTATGGCTTCTTTGCAATATAACAGTACTTGCATCTAAATGTACGAGCGGTGAACATTTTGTGTCGGAAATCAGATGAACCGTATCATAATTCTACAGAACACAAGCCCTGTTGTGAAATAGTAGATCCATTGAACAAGTGAAATTTAAGCACATTACAATGCAACGTATTAACTTTATGTGGTTTTCATGAGATGAGTTTGACCACTACTCTTTATAACTTCAACATTAACATATTCTAACCAATTTAGCTTTTGTGAAAGCATTTCTAAAGACAAATCTAGTAACATGGTTTCATGTAACAAACCTTGATCACTTAAACATATCAAAATGTGACAGCAATAATTCTAGAGCATCCAAAATAAAAGGCACAGACATACCATATAGTAATCTCCTTCAATTGTCTACATTTTACTCCAAATTTCTTTGATTGAAAAGGAATTCACTGCTTTCTGTACACACATTACAGGTGTCGACAATCCTGTGCAGAGTCCAGAAGAATTGTTAAGAGTTTTGTGAGATCCAGAACTAATAGAAGATGGAAGTATTACCAACAATATAGACTGTCTAGACAGGCTGATTTTTCTTCAATTTTGATAGATTAAGAAAAAGAGAATCCTCTTCGATTTTTTTGAGCTAAATTTTGGGCCTTGAAACTTAGTGCGTAGATTCTAATTTTTGTTGCCTCGCTGCATCCCAATAATTGCCTCAGATTTTTCTTTTTGAGAAACTAGCGTTATTCTTTTTTATAAAACGATAATAATGCCTATTCAGCAAAGCTGCTTGTTTATTCAGAACAAGAGCCATTTTGATATTATTGATCCGTATATTTTTAGTTCACTTTCAGTTATAGTGTATATCCATATTTTGGCAATGTCTTTCCTGATGAGATATGGTATAACGGCTCAAATTTTGTCACTTCGTTTTGGTAGGATACAAAGTTCTTTAAATATATCCGTGTACAAGTTGGCATTGTCATAACTATATCCCGCTGTTTATACGCCCCCCCCCCCCCCCCCCCCCCCCCCCCCCCCCCCGGAGGCAAATATGAAAAAATGTGGTTATATGATTATGACACTATATTTTTGGGACAAACATTCTCCGCACGTTTCCGAATATCCAAACTCAAACGCATAAAAGTACTCGCTCTGTTGTGAACTGAGCATAGCTCGGCTGTTAAAGATTTCTTATGGTTGAGTCCATCTGGATCTGGTCTTCTTATGATTGAGTCCATCTGGATCTGGTCCTCTCAACTCAGTATGGGCGATTTCATTTTTTTAATTTATTTTAGGATTTAATCGGTACTATTCCTTCAGTAGTAGATGATGTACCTATCGTGAAGTGTCAGTGATGGCTTCGTCAATTTCAAGTATATATCGGCTCAATTGAAGGTGCTTACGTGTGTGTACTGTGCTTAAAAGTACTTTTCTATTGTACTCGAGTATTCTGAGGAGCCTAGTCTAACTTGAGTCTGGTGGGTTTTGGCCCGCCGTTACCGGCGGGACGTGGTTAGCGAAAAACAAGAAAAAAAACCCACCCACGCTGGTTACCGGTTAGCAAAAACAAGAAAAAAGTCAGGCTGGTCCGAAACCTCAAACAATTAATTTTATTTATTTTTTTATAAAAACCACTGTTCTCGGTGAGGTGGCTTTGTTCTCTAACTACCATTGAACCGAGGACGAGGTGCAACTACGAGGTACTAACGTAGTAGGGCTTTCCACCCGCTCAACGGCCATTTCGACACGTCAACCGATCTCCATCCGCGTTAGGTCTCCCAGGCAAGCGCTGGCGAACACGGACGGATAGGATAGGATCTTGGAGACTGCTGACCGACCTCGAGAGACGCGCACGCTCACGAGCCCAGAAGCCGGTGGCGCGCGGCCTCTCCAGAACCATCCGGGCAGCCCGGATTCGCCAGCGTGAGCGGTGGCACCTGCACGCTTGCGCGCCGGGCTCCAGGCCTCCCGGGCACGGCACGCGTACGTGTCCCTCGGCCGACGCCGCTTGGGCTCGCCCCGCTGGCGGAGCGCGCACACGCGTCGCCACCTCCCCGTCCCCCGCGCATGCAGGCCGCTTCAGTCTCACGCTCGACGCTCCGGTACTTCTCGGCAAGTCGGCAACGGATAGACGATAAGCCTTTGGCAACCGGCTGGTCCCCTACCCCACTCCGCCTTTAAAAACTGGAGCTGCTGCTTCGTTTAGCTACCTTGTCCATTAGCCTTGTTAGCTGCTGCTGCGTCTACTTAGCCTTGTGCCGCCGCCTGCTCCCATTGCTGTGCAAGCTTAGGCTCGCTCTAGCTCTTGACTCCTAGTGCAAAGGAGAGGCTAGCTTCCGAGTTTCCAACAATGGCCGGGGTTGGGAGGAACATGGTGGCGCCGCTGATGGTGCTCAACCTGATCATGTACCTCGTCGTCATCGGCTTCGCGAGCTGGAACCTCAACCACTTCATCAACGGCCAGACCAACTACCCGGGTACGTTCGCGTGGTTCTTGGTTTTTCCATTGGCAGGGTGGTCGCTGATCTCATTGTACGTAGTGATCATGCCTGGCGCTTGCTTCCTTAATTAAATTGCAGGCGTGGCCGGCAACGGCGCGACGTTCTACTTCCTGGTGTTCGCGATCCTGGCCGGCGTGGTGGGCGCCGCGTCCAAGCTCGCCGGCGTGCACCACGTCCGCGCCTGGAGCCACGACAGCCTCGCCACCAACGCCGCCTCCTCGCTTATCGCGTGGGCCATCACCGCGCTTGCATTCGGGCTGGCGTGCAAGGAGATCCACATCGGGGGCCACCGCGGGTGGCGCCTCCGCGTGCTGGAGGCCTTCGTCATCATCCTCGCCTTCACGCAGCTGCTCTACGTGCTCATGCTCCACACCGGACTCTTCGGCGGCAGCGGCGGCTACCGGGACCACGACTACGGCGCCGGCGCTGCCACAGCCGGCGAGCCCAAGAACGCCCCCAGGGTCTGATGTGATCTCGCAGCTGTTCCGGCCGGACGCTGCATAGTACCTGATGAAGCGTTCGGTCACGCTGCACGAGTAGCGTAACGCTGCAATAGTACTTTATAATGGGTTGTGTGTGTTGACGTGTGTACCTAGTCGGTCGTCTGATCATCTCTACTGTTTAGCAGTAAGGTCATCAGCTCATCTCTGGATTGTGCATGTATGTCAGTGTCAAATGTATCTTGTGGGCCGCCAGTTTCAGCCGGTCATCAGTGACATTGGTGAGATGAGATTTGTGTTGTTTGGCTCAATCAATCTGTCCTTTTTATGATGTTCCTCACCTGCCATGATGCGTAGCGAAAGACGAATTCCAAACATTTTGAGCTGAACCATATGCTGATATCCTATATAATTGAGAACTGCCATCCATCAGTTTCAGCAAAGCTCTCTTCGAGCTATCGAGTTCGATCAGTTCGTGCGTGTACGTCGTAGCTACTACCTGTATATCGGATATGATACCGGATGTGCTCTGCAGTATAATTCCATTGTAATTCGATTTGTAGGGGCGTCCTCATTTTTTCTCTAGGGGCGGGTTTCTAGCGGCGGGTGGCAGGCGGTTTCCGCCCCTGGCAGGCGGGCCCGCCCCTACAATAGGGGCGTGCGTCCTTTCTAGGGCGGAGGCAGCGTGCGTCCTCATTTTGGTTTCTAGGGGCAGGGGCGTGCGTCCTCATTTTGCACGCCCCTCATTTTGGTTTCTATCCCCTCATTTTGGTTTCTAGGGGCGGTGGTGCGGTGGAGCCGGTAGAAATTGAAATTGCCACATGCATCTATTTTTTCCCTGGGCGGTGGGCGGTCCCTGGGCGGGTGGCAGGCGGTTAAAAAGAATCTAAGAGCTACTATAGCAATCGATCCACCCTTGAAGAAAAGCATTTGCCACCCTTGGAAAGCATTTGCCATCCTTGGAAAAGCATTTGCCACCCTTGGAAAAGCATTTGCACTGGGCGGGGCGCGGTGGGCCGCCCATGGGCTGCCTTAAAAAAGAATCTAAGAGCCCCACCCCTGAAAAAGCATTTGCCAGCATCCACCCTTAGAAAAGCATTTGCAGGGTGGGATCCGTCCCTACAAATGGAGGCTATGTAATCGACCCGCTCCTGTATGTAATCGACCCGCTCCTGAAAAAGGGCAGAACCCGCCCCTGCAATGGGGCGATTATCATGGGATGACCTGGTGAAATTGCCACCGCACCTAAAAAAGAATCTAGGAGCTACTGTAGCAATCGACTCGTCCCTGGAAAAGCATTTGCAGGGGTGGGACCCGTCCATGAAAATAAGGCTATTATCATGGGACGACCCGCCCCTAAAAATCACCATTTTCAGGAGGCGGGTCACCCCATCACCCGCCCCTGAAAATGGGAACCATTTCTAGGGGCGGGTGATGTAATACCTAATGTTAATGACAGCCTAAGGGTGTCAATAAGAAGTTAATGACGAGCTTTGGAGCAAAAGGAAGGTAATTTGACTCAAAGTCAAATTCGAGCCGAATTTGACCGAAATTGCAATTTGGAGTTTCAATTTGAATAAATTTGGAAAAAATATGAAGTTGAGGCTTGAGGTGTTTAGAACTCAAAGGAATGCAGTTGGAGACTAATCCTAGACTTAAACCCCTTAGGAATGCAACTGAAAAAGGAGTCAACAGAGTTACTATTCCCCGTTCGAAAATACGCAATTCTGAAAAATCATAATAAGTACCCAACTTCGAAATTGGTTTCTGCATAACTTTTCATATAAGTGGGCAAAGGTTTCTGAACATTAGTGAAATATGGTCCTTAGACAAGCTTAGTGGGATGTTGTTGGCCAGAGAAAGTGGAGGAATCAAATTTAAAATGGGACTCAATCAAGCAGTTTTCAGCCTAGTTGCTGAAGTGATTTTTCCTAAGTCTGAAACAGCAATGGATGACCATGTTTGGAGCAAGCTTCAGGGAAATGTAGTGCAAAGGATATATGAGTTCAAGTGCAAAATGGAATTCTTGTTAGTTATAGAACACCAATAGATGAGGATTAAACCATATGGAGCACGTTTGAGCTACTCAAATCAAGTCAAAAGAAGGGCAAATGGCCCTGTTTCAGTGCCTGACGAACTAAATCAAAGGGATTCAGTACAGTTCAGTTCTGCCCCTTAAAAATTTCAACCCTAGAGTGATTATCTCGGGTAGAGGCCAATCTATCAATTTAAGTGCTTGATTTCCTCTACAAGTTTGTTTAAAGGATTTTCGGACTGTAGGATTCGAAATCGACTGTTGTTGGAGGTCTAAGTTTAGGAGTATAGGAAGGGGGGGAACAAGCAGAAGCAGAGACGTGTCGTCGCCGGCACTTTCGCCCATCGTCCAGCACGATGCATAGGTCCACATCCGCACCCACGCAAGTCTACGAGCTAGCCAAGGTGGCACTCATGCATGCGGTAAAAATTTTGTATATGTACTGTTCACGCCATTGCGCTTATCTCTTTACTGCGTCGCTCTGTTTTTCACCCTCACAAGCAGAGCACGACCGAGCTACTGCTGCCGGCCGATTCCCGCCATTCCACCACCTCCCGCACCAATTCCTCCCACCCAAATCCCCACCAACACCTCACCAACAGTCGTGCCTCCCCATTTTTCCAGTTTCCTCGCCGGTGAGCCCCTAGTCGCCGTCGTTTCCGTCCGCCCGCCGCCAACGTCCTGCTCACGGTGAGCTCCTCCTTGCTGCCATCCTCTCTTCGTGTGGTAAGTCTTGGGTAAGCCCACAGGTCTCTAGGGAGCTTTAGGAGGAGTCAAGGGCCGTGTGTGTGCCGTTGCCGTGCTTGGCCACAGCTGGCCGCCGGCCAAGCCGCCCGCCGCCGTGGAAAGGCCAGCTCCGGCCGTCTCCCGGGGGGCCGCCGCCGCCCACGGGTGCGCCGTGGCCTGGGGGTGCCTCCCCAGCCCGGCCCCGTCGCCGGCAGGGCGTCGGTCGTCGAGCCGCGCCACCCCTTGTCGCGCCCTGTTTTGGCGTAGGGAAGAAGAAGGCCTTGGCGCCAGGGGCCCACGCGCTAGGGAAAGGAAGAGAGAAGAGATGGGCCGGTGGGTAGAAAGGAAAGGAAAGGTTGGGCCGGTCCAAGGGGCCCAGCGTGTGAGAGAAGGGGTAGAAAGGAGTGGAGTAAGAAAAGTTGGTCCGAAGGTTTTAGATAATCATACGTTTTTCCTTTTGTAGATAAATAGTGTAAATTTGGTTTTCACCATTTAAATCACGGGAAATTCTAGAAGTGTCCAAAAATAGTGAAACCAATTTTGTTAGGATTATTTTATTTTTCCTTTATCCATTAAAATTTTTTAAACCTTAGGAAAAATATTTAATGCCTTTTGATAAGGTATTTAAATAAATGCTTAACCTTTATTAAATGCATAAAACTTTGAATAATGTTTTCATATTCACAAATTATTATTAATCCATAGGAATTAATTTTTAAGATTAGAAAATATTTATAATACTTTTTAAAAAATAAAAGAAAAGGCCTAAGGTAGGAATAGTAAAAAGATTAAAAATGGTGGGTTAACCTTTATGGGTACTTAGTGTTGGCTTGCAACTTTATAATGATGATAGGTTGTATAGTCACTTGTTGGCTTCCAACTTTATCATGAAGGAAAGTTGTATAGTCATGTGTTCAAAAAATTTGCATCTCTAACTCTTGCATATGCTAAATCGAACACACCGAAGCTCCAGAAGTGGAATTCTTGGATTTATCTGAAGGACCTTCGGAGTTTGAGGAGATTGTTGAGTTGATCCCCTATGAAGCCAGTCCGTCAGTCAACGCTAACCTTTTTACAACTCAAGGCAAGCCTCGGTGCATCTATACCTACCTACTTTGGAGTTATTATTTCATGTGTCCAATTATTGGTTATTTTTCATATGAATGCATTAAGTCTAGGAGTTGATTGAAACTTGTTCTTGTGCATGATCCTACCTTGTTTAGAGGACATCTTTGCCACTTGTTCACTAATTAGTAACTATCCTATGCTTAGCAATGCTTAGATACCTCCAGCAACTTGGTTGCTTAGCTCTAAGGTGAATTTTGGTCATACATGTTGGTCAAGGAAAAATAGCTTGGAGTTTTGAAATGCTGACAGAAGCTAGAGATGGTAGTTCTGTCTGCTAAGTTAATTTGGTTAAGGCCGATCGTTGTCTTAACCTTTGATCAAGTGAGTTTCACCTGGTTGCTTACTAGGTATGGGACCAGTAAAGCCCGGTAGGTTAGTTGGCTCTCTGATCGGGAATATTTCGTACCCGTACTTGACGTGTTGGAGAATGGCAGGGGCGTAGCCTGAAACTCACATGAAGATCAGGCCAGACATGGGGTCCCATGTGGGGGTGCGTCCCTGGGTTCGGGTAGGCATATTTTCCAATCTTTGGGTGTGGCTAATCGAAAGGTCGTTATGTACAACCTGGACAGTTGTACATAGCTGGTGGTCAGGGTATTCTCCTGCAGGATGTAAATTGATCCGGATCGCCGCAATTCTCAGTTATGAATGCATTTGATCATCGTTAAGCATTGTAGTGTAATCCAGCGAATGCAATGTTTTTCCGTAGTTAAATATGTTGTATGACTTAATTTCCAAAAATATTTCTTTTCGCCATCTAGACTGGTCAAGTAACAAACTCAATCTGAAATAAAAGATAAAACTAAGGTTTCACTTATAGTAAGCTCTTTCAGCAAAGATGTGAGTCAGCCAGTACACAAACAACTATCATTCAATTTTGGAAAAAAACTATTTATATTGGTTAGTCGGGTTAGTCTTGCTGAGTACATCGTACTCAGGGGAATCCTCCGTTGCTATTTCAGAACCCCAGCAGGAGTCCGCCGAGGAAGAAGCTTCGAAGAACTAGGGTATTTTATGAGTTTCATAATACCCTAGAAATAAAACTTAGATGTTTAACTTTCACCTGGACTCGTTTATGTTTTAAACTCTTAGAACTGCTCTGATATGCATTATTAAGTTTGTTTCAAACTACGGTCTGTAATAATTCGCACCTCGGTATGTATGTAAAAATGTAATATTTGTTGATACCTTCCCATCGTGGAAGCGATCCTGATGTATGGCTATGGGTCATGTCGTGGATGTTTCGAGGAGTCCTAGGGACACTCGACGGACTACCGGACTTATATTGTTTTAAGTGCGTTTCGGATAATTGCAACTCCGACAGCAATTAGGCGCACTTAAACCAGTTTAAGTTGGACGGTTCCACCACAGGTGATGGCATCACCCGCTACCGAAAATGATTTCCAAGGACGGCTGATGACATGACCCTCCCCTATAAATGGTCCCGGCACGGCACGGCGGCATGCACCCAGGGGTCAGCGGGGGCGCTATGTGGCACGGCGCCCCGCAGTAGGGGTACGACGCGCGGTGGCCGGCGCAGCAGACGGCTCGCGACGCCCAGGGGCTGCACCCAGCGGCGACACGGTGGAGTGGCGCACGACGGCGCACGCGGCTCGCAGGAATCGGCGTGGGGCACAGGCCTCCCTGGTGGTCCGGCGGCGTGCTGCTCCTCGGCGGGGGGTGGTGGAGGGGGACCGCTAGCAGGCTCAATTTTTTTATTTTTTTAATCGATTACTAGGGGAGGAGAGGATCATCCCATCACCCGTCCCTGCAAATGGTATTTACAGGGGGAGCCACCCCATCATACATCCCTGGAAATGGTTTGCAGGGGCAGGCATCTTATCCGCTCTTGCAAACAGTTATTTTATTTGTAGCTGCGAAAGTTAGGAGAGGCTAGCGCGCCCGCCCCTGCAAATGCCGTTTTAACCTGATACTTTTTTTTTTAAGTAGTGCTCATCGCTATCTACGCATGTTTGTTGCATGATGGACTCGTGGCACTTACATGGCCCCGAGCGACCCTGAGGGACCAGACGACTACGTGCCATGAAGAGTAGTAGGAGTTCCATCTCTTTTTTTTTGGCTCCGGCCCGGCGACGCCGCCTACTTCTGAAGCGTTGGATCACCATGCAGAGGGTAACGTAATGGCTCGACAAATAGGATGCGTGTGCGTGTGTGCGTTTGACGTGTGTTGATGCGTGTACCTAGTCGTGATCGTCGTCTGCTCATCTCTACTGTTTATTAGTCAGGTCATCATCATCAGCTCATCTCTGTGGACTCTGGTTTGAACATGTACCCGTGTCACGTGCATTTTGTGTGCCGTCAGTTTCAGCCCGTCAGCAGTGACATCGATGAGATAGAGGTTGTGGAGTTTGGCTCAATCTGCCCTCCTTTTTAAAGGTTCCTCTTCCTCACCTGCCATGATGCATAGCAAAAGACGATGTCAAACACATTTTTTAGGCTTAAACCATCTGTGCTGAAAGTCGGATCCAAATGACAGTACAAACAGTAGGAAATTGCATGCAAATGAGAGTAGAAAGATAGAAAGAACCGGCAGTAATCAATCACAGCGTCTCAAATTTTCAGCAAACCCATCAGAATCTGGCCTCTTAATTCTCAGTTGAAGACAAGTGCTCCAAACACTCCTGTTGGGAATGATGCTTCAACTATGGACAAGTAGGCTCCTCCTCCAACAATTGTCCCAAGAAGGGTGCACAAAACTCTTCACGGACAATTCAGCAACAATGTTCAGAGGTAGAACAAGCAACAACAGGTATGCAGAGTGACTACCATAACATCCTAGTTTTTAAATAAGCAATTAAATTCGACTATAATTTTGATCATTTTAAATTTTATGAATAATTTACTAAGAATACCTAGATTCCCGGTATTTTTGCATTCTTTTTTTAAAAGAACTCAGTAAATATATTTTGTGTGTGTTGCAATTACTTGTGCTATCTTGTCAAAGAGTCAAAGCAGAGCATGTGAGGCCAGCAAGATTGCTTCAGCCATTGAAAATTCCTAAATGAAAGAGTTTGAATCCAAAATTTAGAGAGAATTTGGAAAGAAGGGGGCGTGTTTGAAAGGGAAAGAGGAAGAGCATGACAGCTGTGCCGCTGCCACACAAGTGCTTGGTGCCGATGAAGGATAGCGGTTTCGGCCATGCTGCTCGCCGGCGCCGTGTAGACAGCAGCAAGCAGGCAAGAAAGAAGGAGGTGCCCGAGCAGAGGTCGGTGGACATGGATTTTCTTCTCTCCCACTATTCCCTCCTTTTCACTGAGCTCAAACCGTTGTCTCCCAGTCCTAGGTTGATTCCCGCAGCTCAAACCTCTACCTCGACGTTCTCTGTCACCTCCACCCAACCTCGTCCATCACAAAGCCCGCACACGGCCATCTTCTTCACCTTTGATGCATTGTTGGAGAACCGTCCTTTAGTACAGGTCAGTAACCCTCCTTAATACCGGGTGCCTGACTGGTACCGCTTATTTGGTACTAAATGCCACACCATTTAGTACTAGCTAAAATGCCTAGTACTAAATGAGCCATTTAGTACGACCGGTACTAAACTGCAAGACACGTTGCGCTATTGTGGATGGCAGTTTAGTACCGATTGGTTTTACCAACTCGTACTAAATGGTTATTCTTTTTTTCCTTTTGTTTTAATTTGTGGGTTGGTTAGTATTCGTATTAGTGTAGAATATCTGTTTGCGTATAGTAGTAATAGCACGCTAATATATATATATATATATATATATATATATATATATATTGATCTAACATATAGTAAAGCTTACATATATTGTATTTATACAATTTATATACACTTCAAATATTACAAGTTTTCCGAATATGCACTACGCGTCGTCATCCGAGTCCCTAATTGGATGAAGTTGACCCACACTTGTTCCATCGTAATAGAATTCTTCCTTTGGATTTACGACCTTTTCCAAAAGGAATCCACATAGTTATTCTTGAATTGCCCTGAGTCGTTCTGGGGCGATGAGATCTTCTCTCATTTTAGCATCTGTCACGTGCAAATTAACATCGTCATTTTAAACCAATATATGTACAGATTGAAAAATCTTGAAATTGATATGAATTGTGTTTACGTACTTGGTGTTGACGGTCCCTGCCTTGCTTGGGACCTACAATACCGTGGATGAACTCACAACAGTAGTATCCACATAAGTTGTTTCCATCCTCCTGCCTCAAACACTAAATATGGAAAAAGGAGTTATAAAATATTCAAGCAGCCATGATTTCTAAAGAAATGACATGCCCTAGATGTTCAAATTGAAATCATACCGGAAAGTTATCCCTAATATTAAGTTGTTACTTGAACGGTCCTGGGTGATTTTTTATGAAGCAAGCCCATACCCTATTAAGCGTGTTTACAAGGCTTTGATACTCTGCTTTTGGTACCCTCTTGGGGTCCAACACTATGATGTGGCTTCAATCAATCTCGATAACAAGCAGTATCCAGTGGAAGAGTTCTTCTCTAAGGACTCGAGCCATATGAGTGGCCCTGCCTCCATGCAGTTGGGGAAGTAGATGACTTTAGTGTCGTTGTTTCCTCCCGCCGCTTGGACTAACAGCGAGTAGCACCTCAGCCACTGGACTGGGTCTTACTTGTCGTCGTACTTGGTAATACCCTAAGGTTTAAACTTGTTGGGTAGAACCATCTTGCGTACTCATCTTAAGAAAGCAGGGAGCCCGTCAGAATCCTCTCCCAAGTACTTGACTTCTTGCTCGCGCTCGCGGTAGCGCCCTTCAATGATTGTGCAGGCGTCATGGCTACTGTTGATCTTATGATAGAGGTCACGTGCTGGAGCTTCAGGTTCTAGATGGGGTCCATGGCGGCCACGGCTCCCGAGGTGTGATGACCGACCCCGAAATCTCCCGAGTTAATCTTAATCTGAGCGCTGATCACCTGTCTTAGTTTTCCAAGCCTAAGTGTTCAACCTCCCGACCAGTCCCGACCCCTGAGACCCGACCCCCCCCTCCGCTGGCCTCCAATCCGACCCCGCCGACCCCAACTCACCCGCCGGATCTTGCTGAGTCATCCCCCAACACCTCCCTTCAATCTGACCGGTGGGCCCACGAGATCTTTTCTCCCAGATCCCCCGCGACAGGCGCACTCGAGTTGCATGCTCGCTTCAGAGTTCCCTCGCCGCGTGGCTCAACTCCTCCGACGTCCGCCGCTCCGCCTCGTCTTCGGCCCGCGACCAAATGGATTCTCGAGCCCTCCTCCCCAGTTGCAGCGGAAGCCCCTCTGCAACCTTTCTGCAGCACCTCGCCGCCCGTGCCCATCATCACATCGCCAGATCCCGGCCGCAGAGCCCGATGTCGCCCGTCTTTTCCGTCACCTCGCCACAGTCGCGCCGCCTGGTCTTCGCTACCCGACGATTCCTCCTCCGCCAACCCCGACCACGGCAGCGACAGCTCCTTTTCCCGCCCTGTCAGAAGCCGCCCGACAATCTGTTGCTCCGCGCTCGCCCGCGCGCCCGCAACCGCCTGTCTTCTCACCTGTGCGCCCTCGTTCCTAGCGCCGTTATCCCGGTCACTTCCATCAGCTCCACCGCACGACGACGCCCGCCTCCGCCAAATCTCAACCACCGGCAAACCCGCGCCTGCGCCGCCCTGACGCCAGAGCCCAATGACCGCCGACGTCATCCTCGAAGTCCTGCTCCACCACCCTCGTCGCTCAATCGCCGCCCGAGCAGAGCACTCCATTGCTTCTTCCCTGGCCTTCGCGCCGCTCCCCTTCTCACTCCCGCACCGCTATAAAAGGGAATGCGCGAGCCCCGCCGGAGTCCCCTTCGCCATCGCTCCCCTCCCGCCATTTCTCTTGCTCCCTGTTCGAGCTCCTAGCGCCACCACACTAAGTCCCTGAGGAACTCTCCTCTCCGCTCCACACCGTTTTCCCCAATCCACCCAGCCGCTTGCTCCTCCGTGCTGCGTAAGAGCTTACTTGTGATCCACAAGAAGCACCGCCGCCGCCGGAGCACCGCCGGACATCGCCGCTGCAAGCCTTAGTGTTCCAGTTCCTCCGCCCGAACCTGATCTTCCCGACCCCAAGCTTTCCTTGTCAGACAATGGTAAGCTGCCGACCCTTGCCCGCTTCGCCCGACTTTTCCGTCCGCCCGACCCCTTTTTCCGTCTCGCTCGACCCTGTCTGTTCTGCCGACCCTTGTCCGCTTCGCCCGACCCCTCTTATCCGCCCGACCCCGGTTCCGTCTCGCCCGACCCTGTCTGTTCCGCCGACCCTTCTCCGCCTCGCCCGAGGACTCGGCTGTATCTTTTTCTTTGAACCGAGGGTGTATGTGTAAAAAAAACTTGGGGACCTTTCAGCGTTGAATCTGAGGACCCCTAGCACAGCTATTCCTCTAGTCTAAGGATCCGATCCTAAGTTCCTTTCCTCCGACCCTTACCTCTTGATCTCCACCAACTCCTTTGAACCTCCCCACCCTCTTGTTACTTGTCGCAAGTTTCTGGGCTCATACTTGCAAGTGTGGCTGTTGAAATAACCGTCTAAATGCTAACTCTTGCATTGCTTTTCGTGTAGAGCCGCGTCTCGCCGACGGCTACTACGAGCTGCACCCGGTGCCAGAAGACGACGGTGTAGCCGAGCTCCTGCCCCCAGAAGCCGAAGCCGCCCAAGCAGAAGAACAGTTTCCTCCTTTCTCGCTTGAAGGCAAGCCCCGGATGCATGAAATCCCTATGTTTTCTAGACTTGCGCATGCCTTCGTTAACATGCTTGTGCATTTACGTATAGGAGTTGTTTGGAACCATAGATGCATGACTTAGTTTTTTCCCATGATCTGAACACTAGCTGTTGGACCGAGTAGCTGCTTTGCTTAAATAGGAAGCGGTAAAAGTCGAGTGATTTCCTGTCACTCGCGAGTTGTAGGAGTTGGTTGTCTTCCTCCTGTCACAACTGTAAGGACGATGGACGGGGCAGGGTTTTGGGTAACTCTTTGGTGGTCGGTTGATCGCCCCGTCTGTCTATGAAACTTGCTAAGGCCCGATAGTGGTGGTGTTCGTGATCAAGTGTTTGAAAGTACTAACCTCATACTTAGTATGGGATGAGGAAGCCTAGTACCGGATTGAACCTAGACGTGAGCGGTCGCCCCATTGTTCTTGGAATGGAGTTTCCCCTGCTAGTTGTCGCACGTGGTGGCAATCGTGCTCACAGAATGGCAGAGGCCGGGTCTGTGGAACCTTGCACCAAAGGAAATGGGCCCGACACGGGTTAGGGGATTGATGGGGAAGGCCGACACAGGAAGCAACCTCAGAGTGCGCGGATGTCGTGAGGTTAGGTTCACCATGCATGGTTAAAGAACTCGAATCGATTCGTCTGCCTCTCACAGTTTGAGACTGCTTGATCGCAATGCTACCCTGAGTAAGAAAGAAATATGATGATGACATGGTTTTGATGATATATATACCTTTGGTTGGTTCTATGATTGCTTAGAATAGGTTGCAAAACTTAGACCGGATAATGAACTTAGAACCGGAGCTAAAACTTGGAAATAGGGTTTTTACTTAGTGCTTCTTGGCAAACAAACCCCCCTCAGCCAAAGAGCCTTGCATGTCTAGGAGTGGTGGAGTAGTTACTCCTGTCGGTTAAGTCTTGTTGAGCTTAGTAGCTCAGCCTTGTTGTGGCCTTTCTTTTCAGGTGAAGTTGCTGCTCCCGAGCCCTCTTCTACTAGCACTTGGCCGCCCCAGCTCCCTCCGGGTTGGACGGTCGAGTGGGATCCCTCCTCGGACGGCGAGGAAAGGGATCACTAACGTCTTGGCTGGCCTCACCAAGGACGTCCGACCCCTGCGTTTAGCTTCCGCTTGCTATTTTACCTTCGGTTGTTTTCTTTTGAAACCTTGTAAAACTCTGATGAATTGTTTTTCTGGCCGAACTAAATGGTTAAGTTGTTTAACTCGGTGGACTGGTTGTATTCTCTGGAACCACTCACCTTCGTGTGAGTTTGCTAACTCGATCCTGTTCACGTGGTTAATCGGATGAAATCCGACGGCACTTCGTGTTTACTTGGCTTAGGCATGGGTGTCGCATGTTAGGCGACTTAACCCTGTTTAATCAAGTTAATCCGAAGTGGATCCGCCACACGAGGGTTCCACCCGACTACCCACTGCTCTTGCTTGACTCGATCTGGGACCCTCAATTCTAGGAGCCTCGTTTCTGGCAACCTCATTGCAACTTGGTCTGGCACCTTCGTTGCAACTTGGTTGCCTGCCGCTACTGCCATGATGGGATGAGGTGCCTCGAACCGACTGTATCAGGCTCTATTGATCGAGTTGCTCGTACGCATGCTTTGCCAGCTGAGCCAGTTGCCTGGTGTACTTGGTTTGTGGTAATGCCCGAGTAATCAGGTCAATGGATGCAATAGTGGTGAGAGGAGTGTGATGTTGACGTGATTGAACTGCTTCAAACGCGTGGTCCAAGTTCATGATGGGTAGGTCAGATGCAAGGTGGCGGCAACGCTCAGCTCTTGCAGGGTTTCTTGCTCGTCGTCGATTCCTTGAGCTTCAGTCTCTTCTCCCTCTACATTGGCAGTGAGCTCATCCTGCAAGACATCATCTGGGTGACGTTCGTGTCATTGATTCCTTTCTAGCAGTTCTTCACTATCGCCTTCTTGTGCAGCAACGATGGCTAGGAGTTCCCGCTCCGGAGAGAAACTACTTGAACTTGATGTGATAACCATTGTGGGCCATCTTCTTTGTAGATAGGTGACAGAGGGATACCCTCCTGATATGGGAGGGTGTCAAGGTAAGCGACAAGGCATGATTCATCATCCTTGGCGAGAGCAGGTGGCTTCATGTTGGGTCTGTAGATGAATCTGCCTTGCAGAGTAGATGTGATAACCAGGCCCTGCTATGGACCTAATAAAGGAGTCTCCTCATCCGGATCCGAGTACTAGTCGAGGTCCTCAATCAAATCTGAGTTGAATTGTGATCCAGACAGGGTGTCTTGGTAGACAGCACCCGAGTTTCGAAGTCCAATTTGCACAATGGCTTAAGTGCCAGCTCATGGAAACCAATCTAACTAGTGGGGGAATTCGAGTTGTACTCAGATTCGCCTCTTGAGCTTTGGAATAGGTCAAAAATTTTGTTGAATTTTTCGACGAAATGTTCCAAAGCTTGATGATGAAGGTTGATGTTGTAGTGCTTCTCCTTCGAGGGTGGCGCAATGTGGCATTGGAAGTTTCCAGTGCCGTCTGCGATGCAAACCCAGGAGCCGAAGATGAATGCCGCGCCCATTTCGAACGCGATGGTGGGCTTGATGATGACTTGAGCTATCGAGATTGCAAGTGGATTCTCGGCGAGAGCCCATACCTGGCGCGCCAGCTGTTGGTGTTTAGACCCAGCAACCTACCGAGGGGGTACCCAAGGTAGTGTTTTATGCGTGGGGCTCGCTGAGATCAGGAACTCGATGGTGAACTCGAACACACGATTTAGACAAGTTCGGACAGCTTATGTTGCGTAATACCCTACGTCCTGTGTGTTGGTTGTGTTGTATTGATTGAACTTGTTTGGAGGGGTCCATGCCTCGCCTTATATTGCTGGGGGCAGGGTAACAGGTCATTTGTTTACAAGAATACTAGTCGGATTCGACTAGAGAGTCATACTCTAATTGCTACGGGTAGTTTCCTAATCCTCAACTAGTTCTTGTTCTCCACGTAGACCACACCATCTTGCACCGTAGTCTCCATGTCTGACACGTCTTGAAGTACAACCCCGTATCTAGGACTGTCCAAATGTTCTGGTGGGCCCGTAGATATATGGACGACAAGCTCAACTATGTATTTATGTAAAGCAACAAAAGTAATTAACACAACACATATTTGTTAACATCCAATACGAATTTCTCAATATCGAATAGACTTTCATAAGTAAAAATTATACATTCTACATGCATGTATAAATTGAAAAACTCTCCATTCATCCTCACTCTAAAAAAGCACAAATTTCTCTAGCTACAAGGCATAAAATATAGAATACTAATTATGAGAGGAGGGAGGATGAAGTTCCTAACCTTTAGAACAGTTGAAAGAGTGAAATTCCCCCAAATCGTGGGGAAAATGGGCAGCACCTCCCCCAGGTCGCCATGGGAGTGAAGAAGCCCAAGCTCTCGGTCAAATGGTTGAACTCGGGCTCGGGGAGGAAGAAGGAGCTTATTTTATAGATTGTACGTTAGTACCGGTTGGTGGCTCTAGCTGGTACTAAATTGTGAGATTTAGTACCGGCTGTAGCTAACAGCCGGTACACACATGCGTGAACTCCATTTAGTACCGGTTGAAGCTACCTGCCGGTACTGAATGACTTCCAGTTGAATCTAGCCATTGGCCACCCGGTCCCATGCCGCCATTTAGTACCTGCTAAGGCTCCAAACCGGTACTACAGAGGCTCCGGTGGTACTATGCGTGACGACCAGTACTAACGGCGCGCGTTAGTACCGGACGAAAAGACATCTAGTAGTAACACGTTGGACGAATGCTTAGTTTTTCAGTAGTGATGCCACCATCGTCGCTCAAAGTAGGTAGCCGCAAGCAAGCCCCAACGTGGCAGATCTAGGAAAAATACGAGGGCGCTGCACCTTTATGAGCGCTAGACCAAAATACGTTCTTTAAATCATAACCCATATAAAAAAATTGAGGCTAATTTAATAAGAATAGCAATTTTATATCTAATGCTAAAAACGAGTTATTGGAAGGTTATATTCCGGCTTGAAAAAGAATAAAGAATGCATAGGTTACAGAATGGCACAGGTTCCAAAAGAACATGTAGCTAAAACATAAGAAGATCTAATATACCATCGAGAAATAATAAAATAAGAAAAATACAACTCAAAAACTCAACTGAGCTACTTCAGTAATCTCCGTATACATCTTGTTTCACAAGGTCTCCTTCAAATGAACCGACTTCTCCGTATGGGAAATCGAAATCAAAGCATGAACCATTCCAACAACGAAGAAGAGAAGCAACTCCATATGATGTTTTGATGCTCTGACCACAAACTTAAGACCGCAGCAAAACCATCCACACTTCAGTAGGGATAAGCAAGACACCAGTAGCTGTTGAAGAATCCGAGTTGGGCAACTACAATACCCGCATGAAGTACAGCACCACTCAAAATCTCTGAAACGACGCCTCCACCGAGGAAACAACGATAGTCGCTACCGCCGCTACCCACTAGGACAAAGTTTTCACCTGGAGACTTAGTGATGGGTGGGCTTGAGACAAATTAACGACGCTCTTAAGAGGAAAAACGACGCCCAAAAGTGTTATCACCATCGAAGCTGGCTAAGGCCAGCATAACTTTCATTATCGCATCCTAGTCCACCACAACATACCTCCGAAGGTCGACGAAACTCATCCCATACAACGCCACTCCCGATCATTGGAGGCCGAAGCACATGGAACCCGCCGTAGACGAAATGCGTCCCATGCACACGCCGCACGGCTACGTCCTGATCACCTGTTGCCAATGTAATTACCAAAGTACATGCGGCGCCATCAGCAACCGACCAGCCATCCTCCCCCGACGAGGTTGAGCAGAGGCCGCCCTTTGCCCCCACCGGAAGACGACCAGAAGGGGCGTCGGCAATGGGAGGAGCACAAGCCGCCATGGTCCATGCGTGATGACCATCCTCTCGCGTGATACCAGACCTGACCTCATCCTCGAGTGTCCCCATGATGGCGGCCACCGGAGGCGAAGATCCAGACCTGCAGCGGCTCCGGCGCGCCGCCGCCATACCGTGGGCCGTCGCCTGCCGCCCTCGCGCGGGGTACGTTGCGCCCGCGGGGAAGGGCTGTAGGGGCGGTGGCCGTCTGCCCGGGCCGCGCGCGGTGGCGGTCCGCCCGGGCTGCCCCTGGATCACCTATCTCACAAAAGAGATCCCGGCCGCCGCCCTCCTTACCTCTAGCCGGGCTTCCGGTGTTGAACTCCGGAGGCGGCAGGAGCAAGAAAGGTGGGCGGAGGAGCCCCTGGCGGCGCTGCGGGTGCCGCCTCCCGAGTCGCCACAAGGCTGACGCGGGGCCAAGATCCGCTTTTTCAGCCTCGTTTGGTCGTCACCTAAGGCCTAAGGCTGCAGCAGGGATCGGAGTGTCACCAAGTAATGTTATACTTAGCTCTCGCTTGAGCCTGCTTTGCGTTTCTGTCCGCACGCCTTGCTTCTAGCTGCTGCTCACGGCACGCCTGCTTCTCGTGCTCGCGGGCTGCCGCGCCGCACTCGCGCGTGCTGTGCATCTCGGCGGCCTGGCCGCCTGCGGCCCCGCTGCGCTTCTGCCGCTGCCTGCCTGCGCACCCCAGCATCCGCGGCCCCTCGCTGCTCCCGAGTCCCGACGGCTCCCGCAGCCTGCAGTCGCGCTCGCGCCGTGCGTGCCCCGCCCCCGCAGGCCACAGCGCCGTAGCCGCCGCCGCCGCTCAGGCGCTCAGGAATAGCTGGAGCAAGATATGCGCGGTGCGGCTGTGACTCGAGAGAGGAAAGGAAAAAAGGCCAGTTGGCCTGTTGGGTGTTTACTAGACAGACAGTTGGGCTTGATTTCTTTTCCTTCCTTAAAGCCCAGTTGGCACCGTCTGGCCCATCTCGCGAAGCCACTGTCGT